>NC_133420.1:85077500-86362500 GCF_049350105.2 Macaca mulatta
ATTTCTTAAGTGTATTAATTCTCCAAGTAGTTTTATTTTATAGGAGACACTTAGGATTTGCAAGGAATAGACGTGTATTCAAATGGAGAAACTCATGAGTATTAAACCGAAGCCGTTGGGGAAGAGGAATTGCAAGGCAAGAGGGCAGTGGCTCACCTCCCTTCCCTTCCCTGACACTCCATTCACCCCTCCAAGGTGAGGACTGGATAAGGATGTGGAATCTACAATGGACTGGGAGAGACTGGATAAGCCTGAGATGTGAACTTTCCAAACTTCACACCGAGGAGCCCCACTGAGTCTTTACAGGACACACCAGCTGTTCCCACCAAGAAAGGAAACAAAACTTTTTTTTTTGTTTCTTTCATGCTACCTCCCTCTGTGGAATCCCCTCTTCTGCATCATCTTTCACTCCTGTTTCATCAGGTCACAAATGCCACTATTCCATCCTTAGCCCTTTGTCCAAAATTGCCGTTTTCACTCTGAGTTGGCACCTACGATGATGCTCACACTATCTCTTGTTCCAAAGTGGTCCTTTCCTCCACATCAACAAAATGTCCTCTCTGGGGTACCTGTACTGGTGGATTTTGATTTGATTGAATCATAGACTCAAGGGCATAGTGGAGGTGGGGAACCTTCCACGAAGTTATTGCCACTATCGTTCTTTTAAGACGGGTAATTCCTCTGTGTACGTGTGAAGAAGGCTTCTTGGTGCTTGCTTTTTTGTTTTTTTGTTTTCGTTTGCTGTAGGGGGTCAGAAACACAATTGGATACAGATGAGGCGGGGCAGGCTGCATAACTGGGTTAAACAGGCAGAGTTAACAATGGGAGGGTAGAGGTTGTGAAGACCTGGAGAGGGACATTTACATTAAATAAGAACAGCTGGAACTGTAGGCGGCTCATGCGCTGCCTTTACATATGAGGCTTGTTATTTTACAGAACACCCTCACTGCCTCTCCTACATGTGACTGTTGAGGAAAATGCATGGGATCTGCATT
The DNA here is from genome assembly GCF_049350105.2 of Macaca mulatta. NCBI lineage: Eukaryota > Metazoa > Chordata > Mammalia > Primates > Cercopithecidae > Macaca > Macaca mulatta. The sequence continues at coordinate 85,078,496 of NC_133420.1, forward strand.
GTTTTATGGCCCACGGCTCTATTGGATCCATCCCCACCACCTCTACCAGTGTCCTGTACCCACACCCCACAAGGTACAGAGATTATTCCCAGAAAGAGACTTAGAATTTTGAGAGAATGCACCCTGTACTTATCACATGTTTCTCCCAATAACGCTCACATTTTTATCCAATATTGCAGAATCAAAATTTTCTATGTTAGTGCAAAACGTATAAGCCTTTACACCTATTCAGAGAAATAACAGAAATGACAGGCCTGGAGCAGTGGCTCATGCCTGTAGTCCCAGCACTCTGAGAGGCCAAGGCAGGTGGATCACTTGAGCCCAGGATTTCAAGACCAGCCTGGGAAATATGGTGAAACCCCATCTCTACAAAAAACACAAAACTTAGCTGGTTGTGGTGACATGTGCCTGTAGTCCAGCTACTCAGGAGGCTATGGTGGGAGATGGGCTTTGGATGTTGAGACTGCAGTGAGCCAAGATTGCACTACCACTGCACTCCAGCCTGGGTGACAGAGTAAGACCCTGTCTCAAAACAAAACCAAACAAACAAACAAAAAAGAATGACAATGTTGGAACGTTGGCATAATAAGAAATTCAAATTAAAATATTTGAAAACAAAATTTTAGCACAATATCCATGTCTACCTCAGTTCTTTGTCTTATTTGTAAAAATCACATAAACAACCTGGTGTTTCCAGTACCCTACCAAATTATCCAGTATATTTCAATATCCCCATTTCTTAACTGCCTTATAATTATTGCTTGATTTATTAAATAGAAGACTGATTGAATCGAGAATGGTTGATTTTTCTATGCCAAAAAAGTCGACGTCTATTAAAGCATATTCTACGCAAGACTTAATGTAAACTGGATTTCAAGAATATGCAGAAGTGGGAGTATATGGACATATTGTGAACTTTTATTTGTGAAACTGCTGAGATTGTTTCTTAATCCAGCAAGGTAATCAGTTCCAAATTAGTGTTCAGATTAGATAATGACAACTTAAACATGTCTCACCCTATTTGTAAACATAAGCACTCTTTTCCATTCCAGAGTTTTCAGAAAAACACATATATTAAGAAGTGTAGGGTTAAACCTAATTTTAATTGTACTTTCTTTTTTTTTATTTTTCTTTTTTCTTTTTTTGAGACGGATTCTAGCTCTGTTGCCCAGGCTGGAGTGCAATCTCGGCTCACTGCAAGCTCTGCCTCCCGGGTTCACGCCATTCTCCTGCCTCAGCCTCCCAAGTAGCTGGGACTACAGGTGCCCGCCACCACACCCTGCTAATGTTTTGTATTTTTAGTAGAGACGGGGTTTCCCTGTGTTAGCCAGGGTGGTCTCGATCTCCTGACCTCGAGATCCGCCGGCCTCGGCCTCCCAAAGTGCTGGGATTACAGGCGTGAGCCACCGTGCCCGGCGCTTAGTTGTACTTTCTATCCTATTCACATCATAGGCAGGGTAAGTGAAGGGAAAGAAAGTAATAGTCGCCTTTGCTTTCTTCTTTTGGAAGAAACAACATATGCAAACTAGAAGGTAATCACCTTTAATGAACGCAAATATTAATATTTTAATGTGTGCAACAAAGCCCGAAAAAAGCAAGAATCATATTAAAATTAGGGGGGAAAACCCAAAATATTAAAAAAATGTAAATAACATTCTTGGGTAATAGGAAATAATTAAGACCACAATTTTTTTATAAACCTAGCAGTTTTACATTTTAGATGTTACTCCACAATCATCACAGAATTATAGCTAGCTCTTACCTAATTAACTAACTGATTAGACAGAATACAGTAGAGATGAAACAATTCTTAAATGTTCTTGACTTTTTTCTGATACATTTGTGTCCTTCACAAATACAACATATACATATACAGTTTTCCTGAGAAGTTCCAATTATATCTACTCTTATCTCTAAAATTAACTTATTAAACTTGTAAGCACATTTAATTTTATGTCCTTATAAAAATTTAGCATAGAAGATGATTATTTAAGCAGAAAAATACCCAAATATGTTTTGAGGTTTGGAATAAAAGGTATACTACCAAATCCAGGGAGTACTGGAATCTCAGCTGTGAAGACACAAACCCATTGGTCTGGTAGAGATCACATTAATATTCACAGTGACCTCTTGCCTGGGTAGCCTGAAATCAAACTAGGTTCTAGCTTATGTCCCCGCTGGGAATACTGATCAAATCATGAGCGTGTTACCTGGGCCAGTGCCATCCATGTTGTCCACCCCAGCTTTGGTGCATCTCCCCTTCTTGCTCTCTGTTGATGCAGCACCATTCCCACAGGCTGCCCCTCTGGTGAGAAGCCTCGGTGCACATTCTCTGTTGGGTTTAAAGGAAGGTTGTGAGGAGAAATAAGTCAAATCAATAGCACCTGTTAGAAATGACCAAGCCGCCAATGTCAGGATTTTCCTGTTAACAGTGACAAAGGTCCATCACAGAGGATGGTAGAGGGCAGGAAACACTTCAGATAAGAGGGAAACAGTTTTGTTGGCAGCAATGTAAGAGTAAATGGAGTTACCATTTGTTGAATTATTACTGAGTCATGCCCTGGGCTAAGTCTTTTACTTGTATTATCTTATTTAATCCTCATAAGACTGATAAAAGAGAAGTATACTGATAATACTCTTATTTCACAGATGAGAAAACTGAGGCACAGAGAGATGAAGTGATTTGTCCCAACAAATAGTGGGAAATAATCAATTTAAGTAGCATCTGACTAGAAGACCTAAACTGCTTAACATATGTCTTAAAATTTGGTCCAATGAAGTATGTGTGTGTTTTTTAAAAATATTATAGAACTTGAAGATTTCAGAATTCTCTTAACCCCAAATTTTAACTACAAACCAAAGCAACCACTGATCTCTGTTTTCTAGGATTTGTGTGATGTGTAATAATAGTTTGGTCACCAATTTCAATTTCAAAATTATACACCTCAATACATTTTGGTGAAGGTGGACATTCAAAACTCAATATATTGTCAGTTATTCTACCACCCTATTTTAAAACTGAATTCATCATTGGGCTTTTAGTGAAACAACAAGAGTAATAGCTATAATTTATTAAGGACTTAATACTGTGGGTTAGAACCTGTGCTTAGTATTTTACAGCCATTATTTTAAATTAAATTCTCAAAAATAAGCATAATCATTTCCATTTTACAGATGAAAAAAGATTCAGAGATTAAGCAGTTTACTCCAAATTCATGCATTATTAATATGTTGGACCCAAGATTCAAACCCAGGTGTACCTGAATATGAAAGACATGAACTGCAGTGTGGGATGCTATGTTAAGACCTGGTTCAGGTAGGTGACCAGGTCTCTCACTCATGATGTTCTCACACATCTCAGGATTATGAGAATGCCTGATTGCTTTGTGCCCTTGTGAAAACTAAAGCATCCAGAAGTCACAGGACAGAATTATAGCATGTGTAGTGCTCTGCATTCTTGAAGCCTAACATTCTTCAGAGGCAAGAGGAGCACAGAGCCAATACTAACTCTGCCTTGCCCCATGGCTTTGCAGGTACCCAAGATTTGGAAGTAGCTTCATGTGTTCACCAAGAGACGGTGGTGGTTAACTGCCGGCCCAGAAGCCTAATTATGATGAAAGTGGGCTTCCAGGCCTCAACAAGTTTTCTTTCATAGTAGGTGCCCTGAGGAGAAAGGAGGGGTTTTGGGTATGGACTTATTGTTTGAGCCTGCCGTGCAGGTGCAAGTGCCTGCTGTGAAACAATGAACTCCATTGATGGCAATGCCTGGCCTTACACATGCCAAAGCCAACACATACTGCTCTGGGCAGGTATGGAAGTCAACAGTGAGGCATAACCAGGTGGGGGTTCAGGATCTCAAATGGCCTCCTCCTCCTGCTCCTCAGAGCTGAGAGAATTAATCATGGCCACGCTGGAGAGCAGACTACCTACAACATACTGAAAAACTGATCTGTGAGTTCAGACAGACACACCAGTGTCAAAGCTCTGGCACTGGGGCAGATGCATCTATTTTCAGAAGTTTCCCCACAAATGGAGAACTGTTTGTCTTAAAGGTGGAAAATTACATGTATTTTACTATTTTAAAGAAGGTATATCTTAATTGCCTTTCCTGCAAAAGAGGAAAAGAAATCCTATGAACTTTTCTTTCTTTCTTTCTTTCTTTCTCTTTCTTTCTTTCTTTCTTTCTTTCTTTCTTTCTTTCTTTCTTTCTCTTCTCTCTTTCTTTTTCTTCTTTCTTTCTTTCTTTCTTTCTTCTTTCTTCTCTTTCTTTTTCTTTCCTTTTCTTTCTTTCTTTTCTTTCTTTCTTTCTGAGATGGAGTCTCACTCTGTCACCCAGGCTGGAGTGCAGTGATGTGATCTCGGCTCACTGCAACCTCCACCTCTCAGGTCAAGTGATTGTCCTGCCTCAGTTTCCCAAGTAGCTGGGACTATAGGCACACACCACCACGCCCAGCTAGTTTTTGTATTTGTAGCAGAGATGGGGTTTCACCATGTTGGCCAGATGGTCTCCATCACTCGACCTCATGATCTTCCCTCTTCAACCTCCCAAAGTGCTGGGATTACAGGCGTGAGGCACCACACCCAGCCTATTTCTTTTCTTTTTGTTTTTCTGAGGAAATAAATATAGATAAGAGGGTAAAACATATCTTTAAAAAAAAATTTCTGTGATTTTTCAACGAGGAATTGTTAAGTGCCTTATTTCACATGGCTAAGCTTCATCTTCAGACTTGACACTTCTGCAAATCAAAAGCTTATAAGCAGAGGCCACAGACATGGAAATACATCCAGCCAACTAGAAAGGGGCAGAGTATAGGAGTGTAGTCCAGTCTTGCTTTGAAACACTCTTGAGAGAAAGATCATTTATGAATCTCATATAATCTGGCATCAGATTCTGTCTTGGACATCAGTTTTTCAGGCTTCTTGAATTCCAACTTAGGGAAGATAGTTCACTTTAAAGCAGGAGCCAAGATGGACCATTTTCATTTTCTCATTTTTCTCATAAAATCTTATTAACAACAACTATGCCAGCACCAGGATTTGTACTGGGGACACAAGGGTAAGCAAAATCGGCCCAAGCTTTCTTTTTCCATGGTTCAGGGCAAGGCTTCTAATGAGTGTTTCCTGGTTAAGTAGACTCTGAGAGCAACTCTAGTTCAATAGAAATAAATGAGGCAAATGGTGACAAATGCCCCAAAGAGAACCAAAATTTGTGGGTGAATTACTAAAATGCTCGAGACCGCTGTATCTTCATCTATGAAAAGGAAAAAATAAGACCTACCTTAAAGTTTGTTGTGGGGAATTAAATGAGATCATTTTTTATGCCTGGTACGGTCGGGCACGGTGGCTCACACCTGTAATCCCAGCACTTTGGGAGGCCGAGGTGGGCGGATCACCTGAGGTCAGGAGTTTGAGACCAGCCTGACCAACATGGAGAAACCCCATCTCTACTAAAAATAAAAAATTAGCTGGGTGTGGTGGCACATGCCTGTAATCCCAGCTACTCAGGAGGCTGAGGAGGAGAATCACTTGAACCTGGGAGGCAGAGGTTGCGGTGAGCCGAGATCGTGCCATTGCACTCCAGCCTGGGCAGTTAGAGCAAAACTCGGTCTCAAAAAAAAAAAAAAAAAAAGAAAAGAAAAAAGAAAAAGAAAAGAAAAGAAACGAAAGAATTATGCCTGGTACATAATAGACCAGAAAGGATGCTAGACATTGTCGTGATCCGTTTTGGATCTCTCACTTCTTGACCTTTTTATAGATGAATTTATGGACAGCCCCATAGATTGAGGCCAAACTTAGTGCCCCTAAGGTTCTAATTTCAAAGGGGATAAAAACAGACTTCGGCTTCTTAAAATTCTCAGACTCCTGTCTGATTAGCACTGTATTTCAGCCTTCCTTCCTCCAGTGCACCTTCATCAGGCATCACCTCCACATCACACTTTATTAGTTTTCTCTTTCTTTGCACAGCAGGGATAGAGGACAGGGAGGGTTTCCCCTTTTCTGATTCCCAAGATCACCGTTGCTCTCAGTCCCTGCTGAGGGAGCAGGCTTGTCATTCGGGGAGATTTGAAAATCAAAGCCAGTATGGATGTGTGGGCAGCAGCCAAGCTGAGAAACAATCTGGACATCACATTGGCCAAGAAAAGGGGATGTCCCTCTGGGAAATATGCCTGGCTCTGTTTGTATTGGCTTTCAGAGAACTCTTCTGACCTGACATGGTGCTAACTTGGTATTGTGGGAAAGTCCATCTGACCACGGGCTTTCTGCAGTTGCCTTTTGATTATGCCAAGGGAAGGACCTAAGAAGCAGTGTACAGATATGGTCTCCAGGGAGAGACGAGATCCCTCCTTCTGTCAGCACGAGCACCCACCTCCCCTTGTTTGGATGAGAGAAGAGGAGACCAGGGAAGAATTTAACCCAATCTCGGGAATGTTGCATGCCCAAACTGAAAGTTAGGTTTTTCACTTCTTGGCTTAACCTAAAATGTAGGCGCTGGCCCTCCAGTTGGCTGCCATGGGACAAAGGTTGTTTTTCTGGCTAGGGTCAAAAAGAGTGGAATCTCAGCACAGAGTAAAATTTAACCTTGGTTTTTTTGTTCATTTGTTTTTTCCCCCTTATTACACCTTTGACCCCAAACCATGCTCCTCCTTCCCTCTCTACCTCTTTTTCTCACCAACTTCCTGATCGGTCTTCTCAAGTTGCAGCTATGAAACTAGAAATCCATTCCCTGCCTTTGACTTATTGGCATTCCCATGATTATTGGTTAATCGCACAAGAATTAAATGAGTTTTGCTTGGCAGGAGCAGAGAGGAGGAGCAAGTTTTAGGGGGGGGAAAGCAAAGTTTATACGTGTTAAATTACCTAGGCCTTATCTGACCCCTTTGAACACTCAGTCCCCTCTTTGCTCTCCTCTCCCCTTCCCTCCCCAGTGCTTGGTAAAATGCAAATTCTGGTTCTCCAGAGTATCCCAACTGATCTCTCCCTCTGCCTGGTTCCTTCTCACTAACAGAAGGGGAGTTAGAGAACTCGTACACATTGAAGTATGAATGACACTAGTCACTAATCTCTTGGCCCCATGCTTTCCACTTTCCCCGAGGTATTTTCTTGGGCTGACTTCATTTAATCTCAGGATCAGGTAATGACACTCTGTAGTCGGTAAGAGTTAAGGACTGGCAATATGACATAGAAAGACATGAGTTACAGAGCCAGATAGATTTGGGCTCGTTCTAGCCTTGTGTATTTTGGGCAAGTTAACTAAACACTCTGAGCTCTGATATCCTCATTGACTAGAGATAATATACGTTTGCAAAAAATATAACATATGGTAAGCGTCTAGCTTGGTACCACATAGCAGATATTTAGATACTTAATTACCAATGTGATCATTATTATTGGGCTGCTCTGTGTCCTCCTGAGTGCAGTGTTAGGTAAGGGATGATTGTTAAGGAAGGCTACAATATTGGGAGGTATTATTACCACAGCTGCCTTGACCTCCCCATTCTTTTTGTGTCCTGAGGCCCCCTCTGAGAAAATCTGGCAGACCAAGAAGTTTATGAGGGAGAAGCAAGCAGAGGGAATGTGCTGCTTGGCTTGGAGCCACCACCAAGTGGTAACTGGCTTGGTCACCCAGGGACATACGGGTTTTATTCACCTGAGGAGACCACAGGCACAGTAGTCCAAGGCTCTTGGATAATGAGCAAAATTAGCTGCTCTCTGTTGATGGTGGGGACTTTCTTTCTGAGGGGTTCCCAGCTTCTCTGGTGACCCCCACTTCCACAGGCCACCATTTTCTTTCTATGCCAGTGATTCTCAATACTGGCTTCACGTTCGAGTCTCATAAAGGAGTGGGCCTGGCTAGTGGTAACAGCTCCCCAGGTGAATCAAATGTGCAGAGTTGAGAATCACTGTTTGAGACCCAGCCTGAGCTTTTTGGAGCTTCACCTGCAGAGGCAAGCTTGGGTTTTTGGTTGTGCTGTTCTCCCCCAGATGGATCCCAAATGATTATTGAAGCCTAATGTAATTATTTATGTTGCTTAACTTGTGGCATCCTTTAGAACCATGTATTGATTTACTTTTAAAGGCAGACACTCCTTATTCCAACAAGCACAGCCTAATATGGCATGGTCATATTGCTCAGGTAGTATATGTCTTGCTTCCGATTTAAGAAAGAGGAGGAAGAAAATCACTAAGTTATTTTCTGGAACAACAGCAGAGAATAATCTAGAGTATTAAATATATCTTGATGAGGAGAAGTTGAGGAAACTTTCTTAGACGACTCTTCTATTTCTCTGAACTGGTCAGTTAACCCAGACACAAAGCCTCACACATAATGATGGACACCTTGTCTCCCATGAGGCCTCCATTGTTTAAGCTGCTCTTTGTGAAAAAGCAGATGCTCTCCAATCCACACACCTGTGACCAGAACCTGAACACTAATGGTTGACCAAGTTCCTACTCTCATTGCAAAGATGTAGCTGTGACATCCCCAGTTTTTGGGAAACTATATTTTACCCTAAAGAGCTAATGTGAAAGTTACTGTAAGCACAGTAAGTATAAAGAAAAACTGAGCTTGATAATACTGTTGATATTTTATCTGAAAAGCTTATCTGGAAGGATTGGGTCATCTGTTAGTGTAAAATACTGAATTTCTATCACATGGAAGACTGATGTAACTTAGACTCAAGGAAACACAAGTTGAACTAAGGGTTAGAAGTTACAGGAAGACACATTTCCACTGAGTATTCAGGAGATCCTTTTGCTTGCTGAAGGTGGAATGAATGAGATCACACCATAGCATCTATTCAGCAATCAGTAGCTCGAAGGTCAGAATGGTGAGTGCCGAAAGGGGAGCACCTGGATTACTTGTTATACCCAAGACATTCACCTGGTCAATCAAAAGTTAATTAGCTTGATTGAGTGTTCCACATGTATACTTATTTCAAAACATCATATTGGCCAGGCACGGCTTACACCTGTGCTGGGGTTACAGCTTACACTTGTAACCCCTGCATTTTGGGAGGCTAAGAAGGGCAGATCACTTGAGCCCAGGGATTCGAGACCAGCCTGGCCATCATAGCAAAACTCTCTCTCTACTAAAAATACAAAAATTAGCCAGGCATGGTGGCACATGCCTGTAATTCCAGCTACTTGGGAGGCTGAGGCATGAGAATCGCTTGAACCCAGGAGGCAGAAGTTGCAGTGAGTTGAGATCACATCATTACACTCCAGCCTGGACAACAGAGCAAGACTCTGTTTAAAAAAAATCATATTGTACACAATAAATATATATAATTTGTATATATTATAAAATGTATTCAAGCATTCTATCTTCATTGTCCAATATATATCAGAAACTTGAAAGGTTCTAGAGATTCATATATGAATAAATTATGGTACTTAGCTCATAGACACACTTAAGCGAAATAAATAAACAACAACACAGTGTCAAATGGAGATATAACAAAAGTGAAAAGGGCAATACATTCTCTTAGGGCAATTCAGTTTGGGCCATGCAGAGGTAAAGTAGGGCATCAGGCCTGAAGGAAGCTTCTAGAAGAAGTTGACATTTGAGCTAGGCCTTTAAGAACAGGTAATATTTAGCCATGTGGGGAACAAGGAAGGGCATTTTAGTTGGTGGTAAAAAGTGATGCACAGCATTGGAGTGTGGAAGTGTCCTTAAGTTCTGAGAAGAACGTGTTGTGTGTTGATTTCTCTAGTAAACACATGAGGTACATGAAGGCAGTGGGGGGGAAGATATCCTGCAAGCTTTAAACTCCAACCAAGGTATATAAATGCATCTTACTGGGTTTTTTTCTACATAATTATTTTTATTTTGAATGTCCAGAATGTGTAATATAAGGGCCAGAGCTTCCTCCTGGACTCAATTTTATAAATTCTCGATTGGTTGGTGAGGCAATAGGGATACTTTTTCTTGTCTCATTTGGTGTCTGGAAAAGCTTCGTTCAGGTCCTCAGTGGTCATCTGATCAAATGGAATGAAGTTCCTTATCTTCTCCAGCTGTTTCTCATGCTCTCCAATCCTGGACTTTGACAGAGACACCCCCTCAGCACAAATTTTCACATCTTCATTTTCTTCAGCATACACCTGGGCAGTATATTTATCCTCTGGTACAGGAAACTTCAGGGCATTAAACTTCTTCTCAAAGTCATCCACCAAGCCTGCCTTGGACACATTGGTCTTGTAGTAAGTCCAGTCGATAGCTGGTGGATTTTTAGGTAAAATAGCCAATCTGGAGGTGAGAGTCTCATTCCAGGATGTCAGGGAATTAGCAATGGCCTTTTGGTTTCAGGGTATGATCTCCCAAGAAGTTACCCAGTCAGTGGTTTTTAGAGCAAGTTTTTGCCCAGCCATCTTGGGATCCTTCACCTACCCCAGCGGCCCACAGTCCACAGCAGCACCTAGCGGCTCTTACTGGATTTTTTAGTGCAGTCGAGGCTATGTATTAACATTTGGACTTTATGCTTCAGGAATGGGGAACAATCACGGGTTTTGGAGAGTAGAGGAAGCCATAATCTAGAAAAACGATGGAATTGCTTGGTACAGGGCACCACGAAAGCTTAACTGTCTCTGTGATAGTGATTTCTCCCTTACCCTCTGCACTTTTCCCCATAGTGAGTTTCCCCAGGCCCGTTGTTTTCCAACTTAAGAGTCTTTAGATTCCTTGTAGATTCATGAAGATGGAAATGAGAGATTCATGAACTATTTTGAACATTGCAGTAAGTTCAAATAAATTATGCACTATCACTGTCACAGAGACAGTTAAGCTTTGGTGGTACCCTATAACAAGCAATTCCATTATTTTTCTAGATTATGGCTTCCTCTACTTTCCCTGTGCTTGTTCCCCATTCCTGAGGCACAAAGTTCAAATTTTAATATATGGCCACAACTGCCTTAAAAAAACCCAGTAAGATGCCTTTATTTACTTTGGGTGGAGTTTAAAGCTTTGCAGGCTGTCTTCCAACCCACTGTTCACATGTACCTCATGCATCCATGGGAGAAGTCAACACACAACACACGTTCTTCTCAGAACACAAGGACACTTCCACACTCCAATGCTGTGCATCACTCTACCACCACTTAAAAGGTTAGCACCAACATTTTCACAAAGCAAAAGGACCCTTGCTTTAGTTACAACTCTTCAGTAAGGGTCCCTAGCCACCAACTTTGGGAAGGTCTTCCTCTTAAAGAACTTACATGGTATAGGATTTATAGGTATGCGCTTTAGAGGCAGACAGCCTTGAGTTTGAATATTGGCTGCCACTTATGAGTTATATAATATTGGACAATTTATTTAATCTCTGTAAGCCTCACTTTCCATGGTTAACTCATAGGATATATTGTGTATCTGTTGTATCTGTCAGTATATTCTTAATTCATAGAATATATTGTATATCTGTCAATTACACACTTATATTGTATAATCTGTCTTATGTAAATATAGAGTGTTGCCTGCCTATAGAAAATAAAACTGCTGCCAGGTAAATCACAATCTTTTATGTGTCCATCAGCATCATTGGCCACTATTGGTCCTTCCTATTTGGGGTCTCCACTGAAGGTCTTTGAGGTAGGGTGCTTCTAGTATTCAGATGGCCACACCCTTGGCTCTCCGGTTTGCTGATGTGTCTGCTGATAACTGTATTTGAGTGCCTCTGTGCTCCCTGGTGATATCCCCAGTGCCTTGCTGAGCAGATATCCTGAGGGTGGTCGATTGCCTCCATCTTGCAGAGGCCAGAGGGAAACACTCTCAATGCCATTTTCCACCCAGCTCATGAGTCAACTTCAGGACTTCAAAAGACATGCTCTGTTTGACTCTGCTGTTCTCTATACATGACACGTATACAAATGTGTTCAATGCACACTTTCTATGCTTCGTCACGGCTTTGGAAGCCCTACTAGAGACTCAGTGGTGTTATGCTTTTTAGTCTACATTGCCTAAGAGAACTGATACAGAGGCTAAGCAAAGGGGTGGTAGATATGGATGTCATTTAATATTATAGTCATATGGCAAGTCTGAAAATGGTCTTGTCAAAGTTAGTGTTGTGCCCTAAATGGCTTTTTCACATACCACAGGTCTGTCTTGAAAATGATTTGAATTTTCACTTTCTTTTATTCAGTTGAGTCCTACAATATAGACACATGGACAACACGTATCCAGCACTGTTCATTGTATGGTGCTGGGTAAACATAAAATCATTCTCTTTGGACAGCTGCCCATGTACTTTACTGTTCATGTGCACTTTCCAACCTTTCAGTGCTGGAAAAACATAAAAAAGTCAGGAAGTCTCACCTGAACAAGCTTTCTTGGGCAGATTTTTGGCAGATAATGCTTCCTGTTACATAGGAAATGCTTTTAAGCTTAGCTTCATTTTTAGTACTTTGGTTTGCCTGCTAAGCTATGAATTCTGTTTGGTTGCTAGTAACAAATATTAGAAAGTAAAACAAACAACAGCAACAATGACAAAATGGTGGCTTGGAGACATTGGGGGTTTATTTTTGTCTCATGAAAAACACATTTGGAGATGGGCACTCAGGCTGAGGCCCGCCGTGAAAGACTTAAGGCCTTTCTAGCTTTGTGCTCTTCCATTCGTAACACTTTTTTGTTTGTTTGTTTGTTTTTTGAGACAGGGTCTTGCTCTGTTGTTCAAGCTGGAGTGCAGTGGCACAATCAGATCTCCCTGGCTCAAGTTCAAGTGACCCTCCCACCTTAGCCTCCCAAGTAGCTGGGACTACAGGCTTGTGCCACCATACCCCGTTAATTTTTGCATTTCTTTTAGAGACAGGGTTTCATCATGTTGCCTAGGCTGTCTTGAACTCCTGGGTTCAAGTGATCCATTGTCCTTGTCCTCCCAAAGTGCTGGGATTATAGGTGTGAGCCACCGCACCCAGCCCTAGGCTGTAACTCCTATCCTCCTGCTCTCAAGATGACTGCTGGTATGCCAACAGTCATGTCCATGTTCAGACAGGAAAAACTGGGTGAGTAAGAGGCAAAAATGTGCCAATTTTTGTTTGAAGAGATATTTGGGGAGTTCTTCTCTCGTTTATACACCTATCACATTGATCATAATACAATCACGTGACATCCCCCAAATGCAAGGGAGGTCGGATACATACTTAGATAAGCTCATTTCCTCCTTCAGTAAAACTGATGTTTGTTCACAAAGAGAGAATGGCCATTGGGTAAGCAAGTAGCACCCCCTGGCACATCTACCTTTAATCCTAGCTAGACTTTTTACTTATCCTTTGTTAAAAAGTCTTAAGGGGAAAATGGAAAAGTAAATTAACCTTCTAACCATAAGCAGATTTGAAATACTTTTCTAATAATGAAGAGCTAATTAATTATTTCCAAATCTACAACACTATATTTGAGACGACTTCCCTTATTTGGTTTTCACTATCCCCTAAGCACTTGTAATCTTAAACCTACGGGGTCACATTGTATTAATTTGTTCTCTTGTACATGTTCAGTGAAAGTTTCGTGATGTTTTGATCTTATTTTAGAGAAGAAGGACATTTGGATGGAAGATAACATGGAAACTCTAGGCTCCAAGCACAATGCCTAAAATCATTTTATTGCTTTCTTGTAACAGTTGCAATGAGTTAGGTAATAGGAAGGAAACAAATAATACAACCTGTGACAGAAACTCCATGGTGGTATAGTGCAGGGTTTTTCAATTATCTTTAGTGGTAAAATTGTGTCTTCAAGTGAAATTATACTGAGGACGTTTAACTATACAAAAGAGATAAAAAGCTGACTTTCTCTAGTTGAAGTAAGACTGGAGGATCCCTCCACTCTTTTCATCCGCTCCCTATCTCCTTCATGATCTTTGGGGTGCAAGACTACAGAAAGAAAATTTGAAAATCACCATTTCATTAGGTATTTGTCTCAGCTCTGCCGTTAGCTGGCTCTGTGACTGTGGACAAATTACTTACCCTCTCTGGCCCCCAGGTTTCTGATGTAAAACACAGAAGGGCTGGGTCAGTTGATCCTGAAAAGTCCATCTAGCCTATGTTTCTAGGATTTTCCTGGCTACCAGTGTGTACATAGTCAGCTTCTAGTGATGAGTGTTATCTGTGCTTTTCTCATCAAAATGGCTGGAGGCAAAAGGAAAAAAAATCCATCCGTTAGTACTGACTACAAAGAAAAATGGGAAACAAGAATGTTTTTCTCTTAAATATTTTCCTGCTCATAGGAAAAAAAAAAAAAGAAGGAAAGTTGAAGTGAAATTCAAATCCCACTGCAGCATTTATGACATTGATCTAGATCTATAGAAGGAAGCCAAGGCTAGTGAAAACTGTCAATTTCAGAACATCTATTATCTGCAAAATACAACAATAGTTCTTTCATATTTTATTTCATTTAAATTACACAAGACTAATCAGAGGTGATATGATTTCTTTTATTACACAGGAATCCGAACCAAATTTATTCTGGATTAGAACTTACATCTTGTTTCATTAATGTTTCCATTGAATGAGTTGCACCTGGGGCTAGCTACTATTAAAAGCTCAGAATCCCAAACCTAATAAGGCCGCGGGTCTGTCCTAAGGAGCTTTAGTAACTTCTGCCCTTTAAGTCTGGTGTGTTTTCCTTGATACTGTAGATCTCAATCTTTGTCTCAACTTTCGTTTTACGTTTACATTAATGGGGGAGGGGTTGATTAAAATTCAAGTGTTTCTGTCCCCCTCCCACTCTACACTACTTCATTTGGGCAAGATCTGGGGTGGATTCCAGGCATCTGCATTTTAAACTCACCGCTCATAGCTCTGTCACCTGGCAAAGTTAGGAAACCACAGCCTTATACTGATGAGGGTTATTGATGTGAACTTCCGCCTTCATAGCCAGATGGTGGGCCCTGGTTGGTTGAGCACTGGGCCTCTTTTATTTTTTGTATACTTGGCATATTGTAGGCATTTTCAAAAATATTGCAGACTAGAAGAAGAGGAGGAAGAAGAGAGAAGAAAACTTGTATAGCACTGAATTCACTCACACCGTTGAAAAATAGACTCCATAACAGGACACACGAAAAGAGAAGGGGTCCATTCCAAGGGAGAAACTGTTATGGGCATTTCATTTCAGGATTTTGATGAGATGGCCAAGACACAGCCCTGTCTCCTCCCACCCCCATTCATTCTTCTTATGCTGATTTATTTTGTGTAAGAATTTAACACCTGCTTGTTCTGTCCTGCTCACCAAATCCACTACTACTAGTATAAGTTGCTCCAGAGCCAGAATCTGGTCTACTGTTCACTTTTGTACTCCCAGTATGTACAACAGTCTCTGGCACATAATGAAGGGAACGAAAAAAGAATTATGTGATGGCCTGAACCACAGCAGGAAGGAGTGAGATTGGAAGGGATACAGGCTAGTCTTGAGTATTGCAGGACTCATGAGGCAAAACGCTAAGTTACTCCAACACTTAATTAGCTATTTTTATTAAGTGTCCAAGCCTCCTTCATTTAATGGGTGTTTTACTGCTTTTATCTCAAGAAAGATGGCAGAAGTTTGTGTCTTTTGGCTTTGATCACATTATTTCTGGGTTTTGTTACTTAATAAGGCAGAAGTTTAAATTAACATCATTCTCCGTTGCCTGTTTTTGGGTTAGCTGTACAGTATAGAGTGCTGGCAATTTTTCAATGGAGGAAAGAAAAGGAAACCTCTGTTTGGGAGCTTTAGGGGGGAAAGGAGGGAAAGCCATTTACCTGAGCCCCTGGGGCTACATCTGCTTCTCAGAAAGATCTGCCATCAAATCAAGTCACCTGACCCCTGTGGGGGTTACAGCTCAGGGACAGGTTGAAGGAGGACTGGGCCAGCTATAGCCTTCAATTGTCAAGGGGGCAAAGAAGGTTGGAAGGTGAATTCACAGTCATTTCTGTGTTCAGGGCCTTCTTACACTTTATAGCTGAGGTAAAAAATGTTGTCAGACTGAACAAAAGCCACCTCTGCAAGTCCCCTCTTAAAATGTGAAATTGCCTGGACTATGATCTGAGATTTATGCCAACTGAATGTGCATTTATTTCTTTTTTCCCTCTTCAGTCACTCACTGCAGGGTTAGCTTGATGGTTTACAGAACATGGTAACACTTACTTGCTGCACTTTGGATCACTTCAGCCAAAGGTTTGTTGCTGTATTAATTGGCTTCAAAGAAAACATCGCCTTCACTTAAACAGTTTGAATACCTCTTGTTGAATCATAGGCCTGAGTCAAGTGTTATTAATTCAAGAATCTTTTGTCCATATCAGATAAACGTTGCCATAGCAAATGTAGCGTAAACAGATCTGTTCAAGTCACAACAACCTATAGAAGCCCACAGACAAAGCAGGACCAGTTTTGTCTTCACAGAAGGCCTGGTGCTGCATTAAATGCTATCCAGTTGGCCTGGTGTATAGCCACATGAACCACATGCTGATGAATGGAACCTGGGATCCACAGATCCCAGGCAGAAGCCTTTGTCATCAGGTTTTATCAAATGTGAACAGTCAGTGGAACATCTGGCTTTAATACTGATAGAAACTGTAGGATTTTGGCTGTTCTCTGGCCTTGCATATTTTCCATCCTCTCTATCAGCACTTGTCAGTGATTTGATGAAGTTAAATCGACTGCATCTGATTCTTTGAGTGCAAGAAAAATTGCAGAATGCTTGCTCCTATCTCTCACCCTCACTCATAGTAAGTTTGCAGGGAGTTGGTTTGGGTCATGAGCCTGAGAATTTAAGGAGGAAAGGGGTGAACAGAGAACCTTCCAAAGCCTCGTCTCAGACGAACACTCCTTTTGCTCAACAATCAAAGACAGCTTACTTAAACTGCAAGGGCGATGCCACTGAACCAGTAACAGCCTTTGCTGGTTTGATTGCAGCCAAGGAGAAAAACATGGCAAGAGAGAGGCCCATGACTGAAATGAGTTTCCAGGGCCTTTTGCTCTCAGCTTTCCCCGGAGGACCTTGTCAATCTCACCAACCCTCTGCCGGTCCAGTTGATGTTGTCTGGCACAACTGGCAATCACAGTGCAGAAAATGACAGGACCCAAGTGAGGATGGAGATTGAATTCACACCTCATCACATCCCATAAAGGGCAATTTTTCAAGGTCAGTGTTTAGGTGAATTAAAGGAACAAGGTTTGGCAGAGGGCCCTCTGCTCAGCCCTCCCAGACCATCCATCCAGCTGCTGCTCTTTGTGTGCCTGAACTCTTGTGAGAGCACTCAGACGCATGCGCAGACCTCATGGGTTCTGGTGAGTGCGTCTGAACACGTCCAAGCAAGCTGGTGGGTTTGGGTGCAGCTTGTTTTTGTTAAAATATGCCCCCATGATGTCTCAAAATGGAAAATTGAAACAGTGACTCTAAATACGTCACCGACAGAAAAATAGGCTTGAGAAGAAGGACCAAATTATTTTCATCTGGGAGCGGAAGATTTTCCCCTCTGTAAGGTACACAGATTTCTGTAATTTACCTAAATGTCAATGGGGTACCTGTGCAGCAAGTATTCCCCCTTGGGCTGCTGGCTGTTTTCTGGGGAGCAGCAGCCTCTGATGTGCAGGACTGACTGCCCAGCTGCCTCTGGGAAGAAAATGTTCGGGGGTTTTAATTATCTGAGAGTCTTGTAGTGTCAGAGCCCAAGATCACCTAGCCCCACCCCTTCATCTTGAGGATAAGCCAGGGAGGTCCAGAGAGGTGGAGTGAGTTTCCCAGTGTCAAGCAGCTAGTGAGAAGCTGAGGCAGGGCTCAAACCTCACTTTGCTAATTCTCAGTCCTGTGCTCCTTAGTCCTCACACTGCCTCCAAGATAAGGATAAGCAGCATCCCTTGCCATTTCCATTGGGGTGGGTGGGGGAGATCAGCCTGGCCATTTGAAATTCCCTGGTTATATTCTATTAAAGTCAGTGAAACCATCATTTGTTAAATATCTAAGTGTTCCTGGTACTATTCCGTGTCCTGAGGAACAGGGAAGTACAGTCTAGCATGGGAGAGACTGTAAGGTACACAGATTTCTCATTATGCCATGGTACTATTGTTCTCACGTTACGGAAAATGAAACTGAAGCACAGAGAGGTCGCTAAAAATGTTAGCACTAAAGGGGAGAGGGCTAGAAAAGGCTTTTGGGAGAGATGTTTAAGCTGTTTCTTGAGGGATTTGGGAGAGGATTTTGGTGGAAAGAGGTGGAAGAAGACAGCATGGCATGTCAAGAAACAGCATGAGAAATAGCATGGATTCTGGGACCTCGTGTTAATATTGTCTTTTTAAGTGAGAAGTCAAAATCCATTCTCTTTCCCAGTATTTCTGCAAGATCTAACCTAAAGAAGTTGAAATTTGTTATCCTGGAAGCTTCTTCTTGTTCTATGTCTCTGTTTGGAGGAGAAACAAACAAAAAATATTAGTTAAAAAAGGGCTTTGTGTGTATTTATGAATAAATGATGCAGTAAGAAAGAGTGGAGCAATGGGTTTTAGGCAGTTTAATTTTGAAGTGTTTATAACTTTTGTTCAAATGAAGAGCCTTACTTAGAAGAGCAACAGAGAAGAGAGTCTTGGAGACTCGTATCCCACCTAATCCCCACCTCAACACACAGCATACATGTACACAAATGCATGCATGCACATTAGCACCTGAGGATGAGGCATGCAACACTTTTAGCTCCCAGACTAGAGTGTGCAGATAAGTGGTGTGTGTTCAGGATTGATTTTCCAGTGTTAGAGCCATAAGTATGTTTATTGCTTTCCTCCAAACTACATTGAACACACTAACCACTACCATCCATCACATACACACACACATCTGTCCTTTATAACTTTTTAACCATGATTAGTACTGCTTCCATGATTCATTTTCTATATATTTTGGCAGAAAAATAGTGTGAAAAGAGTGAACAAATTTATTTAAAAAAAATATTTGAGTGCCCTGTGCCATGATACAATTTAGGATATTCCTAGATTGTAATATAGGAATATCCTAAAATTAGGATATTATATCCAAGTTCAAAAATGAAACATAGTCTAGTTTAATGTTCCTTGATCCTCATAATTCTGCAGTTGGAACGTTTAAACACCTTGTTATGAACTGAACGTGTCCTCCCAAAATTCATATTTTAAAACCCTAACCCCCAGTGTGATGGTATTGGGAGGTAAGGAGCTCGGGAGGTGATTAGGTTCATATGAGATCATGAGGGTTGGGCCCATGATGGGACTGCTGTCCTTATAAGAAGAGGAAGAGAGACCAGAACTTCCTCTCTCTGCCATGTGAGAACACAGCCAGAAGGTGGGCATCTGCAATCCAAGGAGAGGGCCCTCACCAGAATTCAGCCATGCTGACACCCTGATCTTGGGCTTCCAGCCTCCAGAACTGTGAGAAATAAATGTTTGTTGTTTAAGCCACCAGATTTATGATATTTTGTTACGGCAGCCCAAGCTAAGACATACCCCAAAGTGTTTTTTACTCTCTTTGAGCTTGTAATTTACATTAAAGAAAAAAAGACTCATAGCTTTAATGAGACCTGCTTAAGCTTCCTTATTCCACCCTTTAAAAACTCATTTTAAGCTGTGTGGGCATGATGGCTCACACCTGTAATCCCAGCACTTTGAGAGGTTGGCATGGGAGGATCAGTTGAGGCAGGAAACACTTGCCTCTGCCTCAGTGTTTTCATCTGAAAGTTGTGAATTTGCTCATTACTTTGTAAAGTAATTCAGGGAATAGCATGCCTTTTATCCATTGATGGCAGAGAAACTCTGTTATACCCAGAGGTATCTTATTTTCTTAAATTTGGTGTGGAGAGGTAGATACTTATATGTAACCATTGAAGTGATCATTTGATACTCTTCGGGAAAAAGAAACTAGTTGACTGTTGCTTGGTGGCGTTATGAAATTGAAATACCTGGGTTATAACTTTTTCTATTTGTTTATTTTTAATCAGTAAGCCAGAGGAAAGGGAGATAGAATTTTAATTACTGAAATTCCCAATTAAATTCTTAATGGCACAAACATCTCAGAATGTTGCAAAGTTTCATTTGGCACAAAGGCAAATCACTGAGACACTTTTTCAAACATCAGGTTGAGATATTGGGCTGGACACCTCAGGGAATAAACTTATGAAGACTCAAACATGGAGAAAAGGTGCTCCCTGTATAATTCTGATAGAGGCATGGGAGCTGAGATTTGTGAAAAAAGAGAACTTGGCAAGTTTGGGTGCTTTGGTCACCAAAATGAGTAGACTAAAATGAGGCTACTTTTGTTTTTTTTTTTAAAGAGAAGTTTTATGTATGGGTATAGTTCCTAGGCTGGTCCATGTTTTAACAAATGCTGGAAGGAAGAGAAATCTTTCTGATTTCTGTGCCTCTGTAGGGTACCATAATTTAATGTAGTTGGTGGCACCAGACGTTGGTTACTGCAGCCAGCCATTATGGGCAGGGGTTTCAAACATATGGCCTGTGCATTACACCCCCACCCCCTTCCCTCCATGAATTATTTTTATATTGGATGCCAACTTAGGAAATGCCTGGATCTTGATGCACACTGCCAGCCTATTACCAGCCAGCCCCCCTCCTTCCCCTCCTCTGCCATATCCTGGAACCCTTCACCCTCCTAGGCCAGAATCGCATGCTGAGTCCTTGCGGTGAACCAAGCGAGGTGACACATGAGAAGATGTGGGCTGGTGGCACCACGGGCCTGCCCTTTCTGTCTCCAACTCAACCCCTGCTCAGCGTGCATGCCCTGGACCTGGCCAACCATTGTGCTCGGTTTCTCCAGCGCAGCTCTCTGCTGGGCTGCTGTTAGAGCTGCACAGTGACCTGCAGATCTAAGGGAAAAAACAGATGTCCCAATAAATTTTTGTCAAAACATAATTACCTCGGGATTAGAAAACCACATGGGGGTGGGGAGGGAAAGGAACAGATGTATTTCCTTCAAATATGCAATCATTATTCTGCAGAAGTTTAAATAATCAAGAGGTTTAAATGATGGCAGTTGAGTGTCTTCTCTCCTCCCCCTGCCTCCACCCCCACTCTGGTTCCTCCTTTACCTTCAGCTCTGGGCAGTTTTGGAAGCCCCTCCTATTCGCCTTGCATGGATGGAGCTCCAAGCAGGAGGGGGACATCTTGCACAACAGTATCATCCTGAATGCTTTTTCATACATAAATCTCAGCAAATATGACAGGCTATCTTTCCCTCAGGAACCTGGCCAAGTCTTTTCTTCCTCTCCAGCCGACAGAATATGATAAACTATGAATTTTCCCAGTAACCATAAAAGATTCTTATTTTCATGATTTGAACTGTTAGGTGCAGGTCAAGGCAGTATACCATACAGGAATTCTTGTGGGGAAAACCTTTTTTCTGTTTTGCACATTTTCTCAAGTGGGAGGGGTTGGTGGGTGCTGATTGAAGAGTCATTCGGTTATTTGTTCACTAGTTGTCATAGGCCTCTTAAGGTGAGATACTGATCTCTTTTAAGTATTCACCCATAGGCCTTAGTGAGGAAGTTGATTGATTAGGAAACGTGTGAAGCCCCAGGAGGTCCAAGGTTTAAGGAGTTTCTGTTGCTATAGTTCATTGGATGGTGTCTTTATTGGGCAGAGGTTGGGTGAGGTATTAAATAACTGTTTTCAAGCCTGTCTTCAAAACAACTGTAGCTGAAGCCTGGGCTGAGAGACCTGATGCACTCTTGGATTATAAAATTCCAGTTACAATTTTAAAGCTTTTACTATTGTAAAAAATCGTTTTTGCCTTGTAACATATAAGTTGATATTTAGAATAGTTGCCAATTATTAAGGGCCTGCTTATTGCCAAGGTGTGTGCTAAGTGCATTATGTATAAACTTTCTGATCCTCCTATAGGTTTCAGCAGGAAGACATTATTACCCCAATTTAGAGATGTGGTAACTGAGGCTCAAAAATATTAAATAATTGCCATATTCAAAAACCTAGTAAGTGAGAGGACTCAAATTTGAATCCACATATAAATGTCTATAAAGACTTCATCTATCCATTGGTTCGTTATGGCTTGGGAATCTTATCTTGCATACAACATAACTGAATAAGCTTTGAAGATGGAAATTATAAACCAGCAAGAATAATCCATGCCATGCTATTCTTGTCATGATATATACATCTTCTGTATGAAGCAAGATCTATGGAGCCTCCCTTGGCTGATGCTAGACTTACTATAGGCTAGGTTCTTGCTAGCTCACAATTTTGGCCCATTATATTTTGTGCAGAGCTAACATCCTTGGACATGAAAGAGTTAAAAAGGAAATCTTCAGCAAGGCAGTGAGCAGAGAAGGGTTAGTTCCAGCTGCTTCTGGGGATATCTGATAGAGGGAGTCAGTCAGGAAAAGTCTCTGGGGAAAGGAATTCTGAGTAATGGAGGTGTCTTCCTGTAAGCCGTCAGCCTGAAAGTAGTCTTTTCCCACCTAAGTCCTGAGAGATTTACAAAACTCCATACTCCACAGCAGCATGGGAAGGGTCATTTTGCAGAAAGAACTAACAGAACACTTTTACCCTGGAAGAAGTGACACCTTTGGAGCATCCAGCATAAGGTGGCTTTATAAACTAGCAAATAGAAATCGTGTTGAGGAAGCTGTAGTGGCTGCAGTGGGATGACTGAGAACTCTGCAGTTGGTTGTTAGCCCCAATTTCAAGAAAGGATGAGTCCAATATGAGATGCTGATGTGGATAAGGTCATTCACAGGGCAGTCCTGCCTCTCAAGATGACAAAAGGAGATAGTCTAGGACAGAACCAGAACAGAGACCTTCTACTACTCTAGACTCAGCAGACCTAGTGAGGTGGTTTGTCTTTTTAAATCTTTAAATTAAAAAAACTAACACTGCAGTGACAGTGTGCATATATTTATATAGAAAATCCTCATTACATAAGAATTTATTAGTTTCCTGAAATTAGAAGTTGGATAGGGAAATGGAAAGGGAAAGCAACAAACAACAACAAAAACAAAAACAAAATAAACAGTTGCAATCCTCAACACATGTAAAATCTGCCTCCATCTGAACATTATTCGACACCAGCATATTTCACATTGATCTCTTGATTGGTCAGACTCTTACAGCATCCAGCAATAAAATGCAAAATACAGTAAAGAATTTCTGGCAAAGTTAAATTAAAAACCTTGCAAATGGTATGAAATTTCACAAAAATGATGTTGGAGAACTACTCTAATCACAACACTGGAGCATCAAGCAGGCTTAGAGCCTTAGATCTCTTCTGTTTATCACAGAGAGATATATGAACAATGAATATATCTTATTATTGACTGAATATTTGTGTCTCCTGCAAATTCATATGTTGAAACCCTAACCCCCAATGTGATGGTCCTTGGAAGTGCTGCCTTTGGGAGGTGATTAGGTTTAGATGAAGTAATGGGGGTGGGGGCCCCATGATGGGATTAATGACCTTAAAAGAAGAAAAACAAACTGGAGCCCACCCTTGCTGTGCCATATGAATGAGAGGTGACAATGTGCTAGCAGCCCTCACTCTCGGTGCCTCTTCGGCCTCGGAGTCCACTCTGGTGGTGCTTGAGGAGCCTGTCAGCCTGACATGGCACTGTGGGAGCCCCTCTCTGGGCTGGTCGAGGCCGGAGCTGGCTCCCTCTGCTTGCAGGGAGGTGTGGAGGGAGAGATGCGGGCGGGAACCGGGGCTGCTCGCAGCACTTGCGGGCAGCGCGAGTTCTGGGTGGGTGTGGGTTCAGCAGGCCTGCACTCGGAGCGGCTGGCGGGTGCTGCCGGCCCTGGGCAATGAGAGGCTTAGCACCTGGGCCAGCAGCTGTGG
Source organism: Macaca mulatta (assembly GCF_049350105.2). Classification (NCBI taxonomy): domain Eukaryota; kingdom Metazoa; phylum Chordata; class Mammalia; order Primates; family Cercopithecidae; genus Macaca; species Macaca mulatta. The sequence goes on from NC_133420.1 coordinate 85,102,270, forward strand.
AGGGTGCCCCGTGTCTCCCAGCAGTGCCGGCCTGCAGTGCTGCACTCGAATTCTCACCAGGCCTCAGCTGTCTCCCCAAGGGGCAGGGCTCTGGACCTGCAGCCCGCCATACCTGAACCACGCTACCCACCATGCGCCGTGGGCTCCCGGGTTGCCCAAGCCTCCCCAACGAGTGACGCCCCCTGCTCCACGGCGCTCAGTCCCATCAACCACCCTGGGGCGGAGGAGTGCGGGTGCACCTGTGCGGGACTGGCAGACAGTTCTGCTCACCGCCCAGGTGCAGGATCCACTAGGTGAAGCCAGCTGGGCTCCTGAGTCTAGTGGGGACTTGGAGAACTTTTATGTCTAGCTAAGGGATTATAAACACACCAGTCAGCACTCTGTGTCTAGCTCAGGGTTTGTAAATACACCAATCAGCACTCTGTGTCTAGCTCAGGGTTTGTAAATATACCAATCAGCACTCTGTGTCTAACTTGGCGTGTAAATATGTCAATCAGCACTCTGTGTCTAGCTAACCTAGTGGGGACTCCGAGCACTTTTCCCTCCTGCACTCTGCCTCTAGCTCAGGGTTTATAAATACACCAATCAACACTCTGTGTCTAACTCAGGGTGTAAATACACCAATCAGCACTCTGCCTCTAGCTAACCCAGTGGGGACTTGGAGGAATTTTATGTCTGGCTAAAGGATTGTAAATGCACCAATCAGCACTCTGTGTCTAGCTCAGGGTTTGTAAATACACCAATCAGTACTCTGTGTCTCGCTCAAGGTTTGTAAATATACCAATCAGTACTCTGTTTAGCTAACCTACTGGGGGCTTGGAGAACTTTTCTGTCTAGCACTGTGTCTAGCTAAAGGATTGTAAACACACCAATCAGCACTCTGCCAAAACAGACCAATCAGCTCTCTGTAAAATGGACCAATCAGCAGGATGTGGGTGGGGCCAGATAAGGGAATAAAAGCCGACTGCCCCAGCCAACCGGCAGCAACCTGTTCTGGTCCCGTTCCACATTGTGGAAGCTTTGTTCTTTTGCTCTTTACAATAAATCTTGCTGCTACTTGTTCTTTGGGTCCATGCCACGTTTATGAGTGGTAACACTCACCACAAAGGTCTGCAGCTTCACTCCTGAAGTCAGCGAGACCACAGTCAGCGAGACCAGGAACCCACCAGAAGGAAGAAACTGTGGACACATCTGAACATCTGAAGGAACAAACTCCGGACTACCATCTTTAAGAACTGTGACACTCACCATGAGGGTCCATGGCTTCATACTTGAAGTCAGCGAGACCAAAAGCCCACCAATTCCAGACACATTTTGGTGACCACGAAAGGATTATTGCCTATTGCCAAGCGCTGAGACTATTGCCAAGAGGTGAGACTTTTGCCTATCGCCAAGCAGTGGGACATCGACTATCGCCGAGCGGTGAACACCAACAGACCCCTTTTGCTTGCTATTCTGCCCTATTTTTCCTTACAATTTGGGGGCTAAATACTGGGCACCTGTCAGCCAGTTAAAAGCAACTAGCGCAGCCACCGAACTTAAGACACGGGTGTCAGGCTTTCTAGGAAAGGGCTCTCTAACAACCCCTGACTGTTTGGAGTTGGGAGCATTGGTTTGCCTAGAACCAGCTTACGCTTTTCCTGTACTTCTGGGCTGAGCTGAGGGTCGCCTGAGAGGAAAGCCATGCAGCTCCAGGGTTCCAACAACAAGTTGGTTGACCCTGCGGCCATAAGCGGAACTCTCAAAGGCATGTCGCCCAAGTGAGACTCACCCATCTGTTCTGTCTACCCTGATCCTTGCCCCCTGGGTCCTAATACCTGCCAGACAAACTTCCTCTTGCCTCTTTTCTCTGAGGTTAGTCCCGCTTCTAAAAATCACTCCCTGTCTCTGACGCTTTTCTAGTTTCTCCTATAAGCATGACTTCTAATATAAACTCCAAGAGTCTGTTACCTTCTCTAGGCACCTGGGCTCACCAATCAGAAAGACATAATTTTTGCCCAAATCCCTGTTGTAGGGGGGACTATCTGGAATTTTAGGATCCCTCCTCAGACTAGCAGGCCTAACAAAAGCTATTCCTGAGGCTGGGATGTGGGGAGCCTGAGAAATTGTATTCTTCCTATTCACATAAGTGAGGACAAAAGGTGTCACTCTTCCAACCCTGGAGATCCCTTCCCTCCCTCAGGGTATGGCCCTCCACTTCATTTTTGGGGCATAACATCTTTATAGGACGGGGATAAAGTCCCGATACTAACAGGAAAATGCTTAGGACTCTATCAGGTTTTTGAGAATGCGTCGGTAAGAGCCACTAAATCTGACCTTCCTCCGTCCTCCATGTGGTTTCTGCTGCTGCATTGTTGAGTGCAACTATTCCGATCAGCAGGGTCCAGGGACCATTGCGGGTTCTTGGGCAGGGGTTGTTTCTGCTGCTGCATTGGTGAGTGCAACTATTCCCGTCAGCAGGGTCCAGGGACCATTGTGGGTTCTTGGGCAGGGGGAGAAATAAAACAAACCAAAACCGCGGGTGGTTTTGTTTTTCAGATGGGAAACACTCAGGCATCAACAGGCTGACCCTTGAAATGCATCTTAAGCCATTGGGACCAATTTGACCCACAAACCCTGAAAAAGAGGTGGCTCATTTTTTTCTCCACTACGGTTTGGTCCCAATATTCTCTCTCTGATGGAGAAAAATGGCCACCTGAGGAAAGTACAAATTACAGTACTATCCTGCAACTTGACCTTTTCTGTAAGAGGGAAGGCAAATGGAGTGAAATACCTTATGTCCAAGCTTTCTTTTCATTGAGGGAGAATACACAGCTAGGTAAAGCTTACAATTTACATCCCACAGGAGGACCTCTCAGCTTACCCGCCTATCCTAGCCTCCCTATAGCTCCCCTTCCTAGTAATGATAATCCTTCTCTAATTTCCCCTGCCCAGAAGGAAATAAGCAAAGAAATCTCCAAAGGATCACAAAAACCCCCAGGCTATCGGTTAAGTCCCCTTCAAGCTGTAGGGGGAGGGGAATTTGGCCTAACCTGGGTACACATCCCCTTCTCCCTCTCTGATTTAAAGCAGATCAAGGCAGACCTGGGAAAGTTTTCAGATGATCCTGATAGGTACATAGATGTCCTACAGGGTCTAGGGCAAACCTTTGACCTCACTTGGAAGGATTTCATGCTATTGTTAGATCAGACCCTGGTCTTTAATGAAAAGAATGCGGCTTTGGCTGCAGCTGGAGAGTTTGGAGATATCTTTTATCTTAGTCAAGTAAATGATAGAATGACACCCCAAGAAAGGGACAAATTCCCTACTGGTCAGCAAGTCATCCCCAGTATGGATCCCCACTGGGACCTTGACTCAGATCATGGGGACTGGAGTCATAAACATCTGTTGACCTGTGTTCTAGAAGGACTAAGGAGAATTAGGAAAAGGCCCATGAATTATTAAATGATGTCCACCATAACTCAGGGAAAGGAAGAAAATCCTGCCTTCCTCGAGGAAGGTAGGGGAGACCTTAAGAAAGTATACTTCCCTGTCACCCGTATCACTTGAGGGTCAATTGATTCTGAAAGATAAGTTTAAGGAACAAACTCTGGACTACCATCTTTAAGAACTGTAACACTCACCGTGAGGGTCTGCAGCTTCATTCTTGAAGTCAGCGAGACCAAGAACCTACCAATTCTGGACACATGAGGATACAACAAGAAGATGGCCATCTGTAGTTCAAAGAGAGAGCCCTCACCATACACCACTCTGCCAGCACTTTGACCTTGGACTTCAGGTCTCCAGAACTATGAGAAATAAATTCCTGTTGTTTAAGTCACCAAATCTATGGCAATTTGTGATGGCAGCCCAAACTAGCACACTTGTGGGGACAAGAATTTAATGAGATGGTCTGTAGTTCTTTTGGTTTTTATATTTCACTAAATATGTTTGGAATAATGTTAACAGATAATCCAATTCCTGTTTTACTGAAAACCACTATCAAGAGTCTGAAGACATTAAGCAATACTCTAGGTCTCTGTCTGTTGAGAGGAACATTACAGGCCAGTGTTTAATCTAACTCTAGTTTGGTTAACTACCCCAAACAAATGTTTAGTTATAAAACAGTCAGTGAAAACTAGAATGTTGCTTGCCTACTGCTTTTCTCTACATTTCCTTAACAGACATCAAATGAAGCCCAGAGTTTTAGGCAATGGATGCAAAGAAGGGGGAATTTAATCTATAAATTATGCTGCTGCGTCTTTTACTTATAAGTCATTGAGTAAAACCCATCAACTCTCTGTGAGACTCTCTAAAAACGTTTTTAATGCCTTTTCCAGAAATAATATTAATACTAAATTTTTCTCAGAGGTAACACAGTTGAGTGTAAAAGGACACATGTTTGAATAAATACTTTAGATTGCCAGAGAAGTTTTAAAACTTGGGCAGTAAAGGCAATTCTCTCTCTTTTTTTAAAAAAATGTCCAGTTTTCCCTTCCAAAATCTTTTTTACAAAGCGCACTGTAATTTCTTACCCCTCCCAAAACATATACTCCCCTTTGATTTCATTTGCCAGAATCTGATTTTGACTGTTCTTATAAATTTGTACTATGAAAGCAAACAAAAAAACAACACACACATACATACATACACGCACAATCCCCCCAAAACCTTCTATGCTTCCCCAGAGAGGTCTCTCTTGGGAGGACCCTTTACTCAAAGGGGCTTTGGCAATCCTTTTAACTAGATTAAAGATTCTAACAGGCCGGGCACGGTGACTTATGCCTGTAATCCCAGCACTTTGGGAGGCCGAGGCGGGTGGATCATGAGGTCAGGAGATCGAGACCATCCTGGCTAACACGGTGAAACCCCGCCTCTACTAAAAATATAAAAAATTAGCCGGGCGTGGTGGCAGGCGCCTGTAGTCTCAGCTACTAGGGAGGCTGAGGCAGGAGAATGGCGTGAACCCGGGAGGTGGAGTTTGCAGTGAGCGGAGACCGCGCCACTGCACTCCAGCCTGGGTGACAGAGCGAGACTCTGTCTCAAAAAAAGAAAAAAAGAAAAAGATTCTAACAATCCTGCCTTACAAAACTACACTTTTAAGCTCCTAATAAGTTAACTTGGGTAAAAGTTTCTTTGAGTAGCAGGAAAAGTAGCAACAGTAAATAACAGTAGTCTTGCTAGTTCCTAAAATGGCAATAAATGAACACATCTAGGTGGATGCTGACTTTTGAGCACTTTTATCACCATTTCTTCCTAGGAAACAGGAGTTCATTGGTTTTCTTTGTTCACTCACAAGAGCACAGGAACATCAAAGCCTCAACCTGCCTTAAGCTCTTGGAGTGTTGCCTCAGGAGGGAACAAGAAGAAAAAGTTTCCAGAGTGTTCAAATGCAAATAACGTTGACACCTATTTCAGGGTAAGCCCCGGAGGAAAGAAAACTTAGCAGACAAAACTTTTCTTGCCTAATGCTTAAAAGTGCTGGTGCATTTCCCGCTAAAGTTTAATTCGTTTTGAAATTTCAAGGACTAGGTTTGATGGTGTAAAATGGGCATCATTCTATAAGGGCGTCTAGGCACTTTGTTTTGCTGTTTCTGGAAACCAACATCTTGGTTATAACGCCAGTCCAGCTATCTGGCAATATAGGTATTATCTAAATATCAAGATATTTAGATCAACATCTAGATATTTTTATTTGGACTTTATGAAACCAAAAAAAGGATATTTAGAGAATGACAGAAACAATATTCTGCAATGTTCCTTCAGCAGAATTTATTGAAGATGTACAAGTATCACAAAATAAATAAGAGCTACAACAGAATTCTTACTCTTTCTTTCTTACCAGTTTTTCTTTTTCTCCTCTTTTTTCTTACCCTTGTAGGAATACATGATTTACCAGTGTCTTCTGTAATTTAGATGACCATCTTTAACATCTGTATGTGCCTTGATGTTCTCTCTCCATATTGTGTGTTGTAATGTGTTCTCACGTTGTGGCCCTTTTTAAAATAAGTGGCCCTTTTAAAATAAGTTGTAGTTTTATTTCTGTAGCTGCTCAAAGTTTACACTTCCCACACTGCCTCGAGACGGAGTTTTGCTCTGTTGCCCAGGCTGAAGTACAGAGGCGTGATCTTGGCTTACTGCAACCTCTGCCTCCCGAATTCTCCTGTCTCAGCCTCACAAGTAGCTGGGATTACAGGCACGAGTCACCACTCTTGGCTATTTTTTTTTTTTTTCTGTATTTTTGGAAGAGATGGGGTTTGACCATGTTGGCCAGGCTGGTCTCAAACTCCCAACCTTGTGATTCGCCCACCTTGGCCTCCCAAAGTGCTGGGATTACAGGCAAAGTTTGCAGTTTATGTATAGAGTGTTTCAATTATTTTCTACAGAAGATGAGCTTTTCTGGCAAAGGCTTAATGAGACTCACCAGTATGTTGTGGGTTTATACTTCACTGCCTACTCCCTCACACTCGCATGGGACAGTGTGACTAATTCTAGCCAGTGAGGCATCAGTAGAAAAATCATGTGTCACTTAAATGCCAGAGCATTGCATTGGCATTGTTGAACCCTTCAACTTGCTCTTCTTTTGCTACGATGACCATGGGAGTGTGTGTTGATATGGAGGGACTGAAAGATTGAAGCTGAACGGTAGGCTGAACCAACACAGAGGACACCTGACTTGGAGAGGTTCCCTGATCTGCGGCAAACTTTGCCTAAATGAGAAATACATGTGTGTTTTAAAACACTGAGGTTTTTGTGGCTGTTTGTTATCACAGAATAACCTTTCCTGTTCTAACCTGACTGATACAGCTTTTCTCAACTGTGTTCTACAAATATTTGACCATTTCATCTGTTAGCTAAAATTCTCTAACTTGAGAGCCACTGTTTTCTTTCAGTTGTATTTGCTTTCACTTTAGGTACCTGGGTATGGGGCAGATGAAGACCTTTGGTGAAAAGGAAGTAATTGCTTTTCAGAGATTCTGCTTGAAACACGGATTTTCCTTCATCACCATGGCACTTCTTGTATAACACCATTCTGTATTCCATAGATGTATATTGACTTGAGTATTATTTTTAAACCCTCTTGTGCTTGATGTCATGTGAGCTCCAAAGGTTGATTTCTTTTGAGTGTAACAGGATTATTCTAGATGAATACTAATTTATGAACTCTCAGCCCCCTTCCACATCTTTTTAAAACCTAATTCCAGATATTCAATTTCTCCTTGGGCATTCTGAATGCTTAAATGGTTGTATATGCATAACGTGTTCTATGGCATGGATGTGGCCATTGCCTTATGCTGTTCTCTCTCTCTGCCCTGCTGTGTTCAGAAATGAAGATTTTATTAACAATAATGAGAGAATGTTAATAAGTACTATGGCATTAAAGCAGCTACTTTGTAGTTATAAGATGAGAAGCTGCTCTTAACAACAACAACAAAAACAATACAACAAACCCACAACAGTCTACTTATTGTTCAATAGCTCTTTTATGTGCATTACCTTGATTGACCTAAAGAAAGATCTAGATTTTTACTATTACCATTAAAAACTGGGAGTTAGAAGTAGTTTGCTTTTTAGCAAAGTAGAACTGCAAAATATGCCTTTAGATTGAGTTTTTCCTATATTTGCTTTTCATATTAATACTTTAATACTTCTTTAGATGTAACAATGAAATAATAGAATTTTTCAGATGTAATCTATATTTCACAGCCTGAGTGAGGATCAGTTGGCAATTTATATCTGAATCGAAATAAATTATAATCCTGTATATTGAGGTTTTGCCTTCTTTTCCTCCTTCTCCACAACCCCCAGCCTACATCCTTGTCCATCCCACCATGATGTAGACTGCAGCATGGTTTTTCATGAAATGTGAAACGTGCCCTCTAAGCTGTATGGGGAAATTCTGGCTGGACTCTAGTACTGGGAGGAAAGAAAAAGAAATGGCTGTTTGTAAAGTTGTCATTCTAGATGAGTCGGATCGAAGAAACATCCCCAATGTTCCAAAATAAACAAAAGTTGAATTGTTATATCTTATTAATAATTTAAAAAGATAAGACAAATTAATCTATTTTGAAATATGAATGATACATTAGTTCAAGTGATATTTTAGTTTTTGTAAGAAAACTATGTGACTTGTGCAGGCAATCTGTCTTTCTAGGTCTCAGTTTCTTCCTCTGTAAAAGGAGAAAGTTCAACTAGATTACCAGTATGGGTTCTCTAGTACTGATATTTTGTTCTTTCAGTATTCAAAGAATCTAATGGCACATCTGGAATTGATTCACAAAAGAAAGTGTAATCATACCATTTGCCCCCATCCCTATAACCTCAAACTACTATACCTTTTCATAGTCACAGAATATCCCTTCTCAGATGATAGCATAAATTCAGAAGATTACACTGGGCTTCTCTGTAACTTTGCTCTAATGGGCTAACGGAAATTACTCCAGTTGAATTTGCATGCTTGCAAACAACCAATCTGTGAAATCAGTGAACTTCACCCAATATCTTTGTCTTTAAAAAAAATGTTTCTTAAAGGGCCCATAGTCTACTTATGGCCCTGGCATAATTTCACTAATTTATAAGGCGAAGAAAAATTGTTTCTTCCTTTTGTCTATGTAGAGAATACTCTAAATGTAAAGCAAATGTAATCTAGATGCATTGTTCAAAATGTTATCCTATTATGTTTCGAAGGGTACATTTTGACTAAAACTGTGGCAGTTCTGAAAGATGCTGTTTCTTTTGATAATTTTTGGAAGATATACTTTTTCAATGTTGAAATAACTATATACTGCAAGTTGCCAAGAAATGCACAGAGAGACACAAACTTTCCCATGTGTTTTCCATGGGCTATTTGTTGGCTACAATGTAAGAGCAGACATTAATACATACAAGAACTAGGAACATTAAGAGCATAACATGATATACATTTAATTGTGCTAACTGAAAAACAGAAGTGACAGCATTAAACCTCTGAACATAATAGTTGAAAACCATCTTAAGAATAAATTATTGTGAGTAGGTGCCGTGGCTTCCACCTGTAATTCCAGCAGTTGGGGAGGCCGAGGGGGGTGGATCACTTGACGTTAGGAGTTTGAGACCAGCCATGATGAAACCCCATCTCTACTAAAAATAAAAACATTAGCCAGACGTGGTGGCACACATCTGTAATCCTACCTACTTAGGAGGTTGAGGCACGAGAATTGCATGAAACCAGGAGGTGAAGGTTGCAGTGAGCTGAGATCACGCCACTGTACTCCAGTCTGGGCAACACAGTGAGACTCTGTCTCAATAATAATAATAATAATAATAGATTGTTAAAAGATAACTAACAAATATGGAAGAATTTGAGTACATGGGGATTTAAAAATGTTAGGATGAAAATGAATAAAACAGAGTTATGTGCTTTGGGAATTCAAAATTTAAAATACATCCTGAGGCTGTTGTAAGGAAACTTAAAAAAAACACACACACATTATTAAAAAGACACAAAAAAAGAATCAGGAAATGTTACTTTTAAAATTATTCAATAAACCACAACTATCCTCAAAAATATAAAGCTGCATCATATTGTTAACAGCAATTTCCTCGCGATTATGTTACCTGAGTAAGTCTAACTTCCTAAGTTTCAATTTCTGTAATACTCTAATTTTATTAAAAAAACAAATATTTTCTATTGTTATTAAAGCAAAAAAGAATCTAGCAAAGAATTATATAAATTATCTACTTCACTGGCTTTGTAACTTGGATAAAGGACCATTCACTCTGCCTTCTCCAGTGTTGACACCTTGCATGTGTAGTACAATGCCAAAACCAGTTGATTGCATTGGTACAATCCACAGAGCTTTTTCAGATTTCACTCCTTATACATAGACTCACTTGCATCTGTGTTCAGTGTAATCGTATCATATGTAGCTTCATGAAAATGTATTTAAAAAATAAAACTATGAAGAAATTTGTATTTGGGGCCTGTACAAACATCAATAGTGTTTTTCTCTAACATTAACTTCTTCAACAAAAGTTCTACTTCCAGTAATAATTGAACATTTCAGTTGATCAAACCTGGAAAGTTTGCAGTGATAATAATGAAGGAAGATATTTGTAATTGGGAATAAAAAACTGTTTTAAACCACAAAGGTCTACTAAGACAGCCAGTGTATGTGGGTTTAAGATCCTGTTTTTTAAAAAAAGGAAAAAATTGAGATAAACCTGGTATTCTAGGCAACTTTTTCTCCTTGATATATGCACTTATATATAAGGGGCATGGGGAGAAATACTGAGACGCCAAGCATAAAGCATCGTTTAGGCCGGGCGTGGTGGTTCATGCCTGTAATCCTAGAATTTTGGGGGCCAAAGTAGGTGGATCACTTCAGCTCAGGAGTTCAAGACCAGTCTGGGCAACATGGCAAAATCCCATTTCTACAAAAAATACAAAGATCATCCAGGCATGATGGTGCACACCTGTGGTCCCATGTACTTGGGAGGCTGAGGAGGGAGTATTGTTTGAGCCCAGAAGGTTGAGGCTGTAGTGAGCTGTGATCATGCCACTGCACTGACACAGTGAAACCCCGTTTTTTCCTAAAAAAAAATTGTTGAAAGACCCATTGTTTGGAATGGGATAAAATACTAATTTATACTAGATTCCTAATTTATAGTAAATTACATATAGTGTAATCTTTTAACCGCTTTAAAAAGGGTAAAAGAACAAATAAAGCTTATTAATAAAGGGGAAAATTAAATAATAAAATGTTAATTAATTAAAAAGAAAGCCAGAAAGTAATGAAAAATAAACATAAAATAGGTAGAAGAAAGAAAAGTATTAGATGACAGATTCAAACTCAGGTAAATGAACTAATCTCCAATTATAAAATAGAGATTGTGATCCAATTTCATCTCAATAGTTCTGATTTCTTTATCCTTCTATTGCAGTTTTTCAAATTTGGATTTTCCCTTCTTCCAAATTTTTAAGAGAGTATCCTCTCATCTCTTAGCTTTTCCTGGAATTCCTTTGCTTGGTGAAATCTAATCTATGAGACAGACCAGGAAAATGGGAGGAGAACAGCATTTTGCATCTATCTACGACACTTTGGCAGTGAACATGGAAAAAAAAAATCTCTTTACCTCCTTAGGCTTCCATTCCTTCATGTAAAAGATAAATCCACCAGAATCAATTTTCTCCAAGCCTTTTTCAGGCCTAGAATCCCTTTAAGCACGGGCTCTGCATCTATGCCATGGGGCTAAAGTTTATCATAATCTCTTATATTTTTGAATGCTTTTGAGAGGAAGTGCCAAGAAACTTAAACCTCAAATGTCATCCCTCTCTGGTCACATATTCTGTACCTGCAACACCTCAAGTACAAAAAAATAAAGATGAATTGTGCGGCAGAATTGTGGTAGGAAGGTAAGTCATACTGTGGTGGAGGGATTCCTGGCCTTGGGTTCAGGAGAACTAGGTTCTAAGCTCGATTCTGCTCTTAATCAGCCATGCGATATTGAGCAAGTCATGTGAGTTCTTAGCTTTGCCAGAGAATTAGAAAAGTATATTGGAAATCATTTTATATGTCATATAAAAGAACAAGAACAATAAAAAATTAAATTTTTTATTACAAATGAGTTCAAATTAAAATACATGTAACAGATTAGAAAACTACAACGTATCTAAAAGACAAAGGGTAAAGTTCTATAAAATATACAGAGATATTACAAATCAATAAGAAGCAGGCAAATAAATCAATAGAATAGTAATAGAGGATATGAACAGGCATTTTGTGGCTAATTTGAGACTTTGGGACAATGTTACATGTAGAAATGTCCAATAGGAATGTTGTTGTTCATCAATAACCATATTCGTGCTGTCAGATATAAGTTCAACTCACCTTACAGAATACAGAAGTCTATTAACTACAGTATTTCGATTCAAGGAACTTCACTGTGATGTTTTATGAAAGCAATGGAAGTAGGAACAAGAGGCATGGATGAAGAGTATACTTGCTCTGCAATTTTAGACAATCCACTGAGTCCTACCTCCTTCCCTAGAAAACTGTGTGTATAATATTATTTGCTCAATTTTCCTGATCAAGGACAAAAATAAATAAGAAATTGCTTTGTATTTTACAGACACAAAGTGTTATTATTATTAAAGTATTTTATAAAGTAAACTCTAAAGAAGTCTACAAATGTGATTGGTGCCAATAACAAGGAACTAGAGGCAAGAATAGAATAATTGTTTATTGTTCACCAGTTACTGTGTTCCGATATCCTAACTCTGCCAATGAGATATGTGACACGTCAAAAGGCGGCTGTGGCCGGGCATGGTGGCTCACACCTGTAATCCCAGCACTTTGGGAGGCTGAGTAGGTGGATCACAAGGTCAAGAGATCGAGACCAACATGGTGAAACCCCATCTCTACTAAAAATACAAAAATTAACTGGGGGTGGTGGCGCAACCTGTAGTCCTAGCTACTTGGAAGGCTGAGGCAGGAGAATTGCTTGAACTCGGGAGGCGGAGGTTGCAGTGACCTGAGATCATGCCACTGCACTCCAGCCTGATGACAGAGCAAAATTCCATTAAAAAAAAAAAAAAAGTGGGCTGTAATGCTTTTTTTCTTTTAATGTTCATATATGCTTGTTTTACTTTATACTCCCCTGCATGTTCAAGAACTTAAAGTTATACCAATAATCCAAATATGTATTCTTCAAACAAACAAACTAGGCAGAATATATAAAAAGTGAAAGTTTCCTTTATCCTTTCTCATCCAACTTCCCCCTCCTTGGAGAAAAATTTGGAGTGCATCTTTCTACGTCTTTTTTCATGTATTTACATAAGTATTTAGGTGTGTTTTTTCCCTCAAAAGTAATTATACTGTACTTGTGTTCTGCAACTTGCCTTATTTTACTGGTTAACTTAAGAACACACTTTACAAATCATTTAAGAGTAGTAAATACAACGTATTTGATTATTCTTAATTGTTGCATATTATTCCATAAAATAGATATACTATTAAGGTTATTAAAGATGTTTCAACTAATAGATGTACAGTTAGGTTGTTTAAGGTTTGTGTAATTATGTGAAAGTATTTTTGAAGGAGAGACTTCTAAGAATGTAATTGATCAAGCAAATATTTATTACATGTAATTAGATAAATATTGCCAAATTATCTCCCAGAGGCAGAGTTTAGGTTTTCCAAATTGCACTATCATCAATGAAACATGAAATGCCTTTTCTCTCACACTCTCACAATGCACATTCTCAAAATTTAATTTTGGCTCATTTGATGAGAGAAAATAACTCACTGGTTAATAGTGAAGTAGATCAAAATTTTACACATGCTTTCTATATATCCTTGCATTTCTTCTGTGGATTGCCTGTTCATATCCTTCACCTGTTTTCTGTTGGATGATTTGTCTGCTGCTTACTGATTTGTTAAAGTCTCTTTACAGTTTTTGAGTCCTTATTTTTTGTCCTTTATATATGTTGCAAATATTTTTTTCAACCTATTACATGTGTTTTAATTTATTGATATCACTTGTCATAAAAAGTTTAATTTTTCATTTTTTTTCCTTTTCTGTGATTTCTATGTTTTCCAGTGTGCTTTTCCAATATTTTTATTGTTTCATATATTAAGGAATTATTTACTAATTTGGAATTTATTTGGGGATATGATAGCAATTAAAAGTTTAAGTTTTTTTCCCAAATTGATATCAAATTATTTCAACATGGTTATAAAAATTAATTTAGTCCTTTCTATGGTTGTGGAACATAGCATTTTGTGTATTAAATTTCCATTGGCACATGATTCTCTCTCTGAAACTCTCTATTCTATTTAATTAATCTAATTGCATAAGCTTGCATTATAGTACAGTTTTAATTATGTGTCTTCTTGAAACTGAAAATTTATCTTTTTCTTAAATGATTTTGCCATCTTTTAGATCATTAAAAATTTTTCTTCTTTAATCTATTAATTTTCTAGAATTATAGTAATGGAGTTCCTGATGTTGAACTATCCTTACACTTATATGAAAATCCTATTTGGTTGTTGTTTTCATACAATGCTGGATTAGATTTTCTTACATCAAAGTTTTTTTATTCATGTACCAAATGAGATTGGCCTCCAGCTGGAGTATATTCTTCCAAATCTTTCTCTACTGTTTGCATAAATGTCTTTATATTTTAAAATAAAGATTATTATGCTAGATTTTTGGATTGAGCTGGGAAGTTTTCCATCTTTTTCTATGCTTTGGAAATGATTACACAATACAGCAATGATCTGTCCTTTGAAAGTTAGATATATATTACCCATTATGTTGCTTGGGCTAACTCCAGTTTTAGAGATAGATTTTAATTTTGATAGTGATTATTACATTTTAGGTGGCTATATTTAAACATAATTGCTTGGTTTTGAATGTTTTTATGTTTTGTATATAAATGCTGCTTAGGGTTTGCTGGTTTCATTGCTTTACTAGCCAGTACATCTCCTGTAAATACCGTACTATGATCTTACCACTTCTCCATCAATTATGTCACACAAATAACTCAATATAGGACTCATACTTTGGAGTAAAACAAGCACTAAGCCTTTTAGTCTTCATTTTCTCAGTATCAGCTTTGTTATTATTTAGTTTACTACTACTGTTTTCAGAAAAAGAATGAATCTTTTCTTGACTCCTCCCAAAATTGTCACTGAAGATCACTTTAGTATATTAAGGTTAAAAATATAAATATTACTTCCCTAATTTAGCTAATAATGATGAACCATAAACTTAAAAATAAGCTTGATTAAAAATGAAAGTGGTTACAAAAGAACAAATTATAAAAGTAAATACATGCTCTGTTTTACAAGTTTTTATATGCTTTTGGCATTCAGTTAACGAACTAACAAAATGCCAGGTGTTGTCACATGTCATACCACATGTGATTCATCATGCAATTTCAACAACCCAGCTAGTTTGTACACTGTTCAAGGAGATTTATTGCCTGATCATGGTCTTGGATGTTGCAGCAAAGTCAAATTGTTTCCAAATACTTACTTTTACTTTCTGTATTTGTTGTGGTCCAGTAATAATGCATTTGTAGACTGGCACCAGAATGGGGGCCAGTGTGGTGCCATACTGTTGTAGGTCACCCCTTTAAGTGATAGAATCAAGATTCTAACCAAGGAGTGTGCACTGTTATCTTGCTTTCTCAGTGGGGTGCTTTTGGACTCTTTGGAATCCTACTCTGCCATGATTAGCTATTTTTCCAGCTCCTTCCATGTACACAGGCTTGGAACCAACCAGACCCTCTGTAAAAGGTTCAGTCCTGTTATGCCCTTTTCGCTGGAGGTCATCAGATCCCCTTAGGTGAACATTTGGGGACTTAACTTGTTTCCTAGACCATTATTAGCTGGTGGCAAATACTCATTTCCTTTTCTCTGAATTTAAAGCCAAAGACAATCTCCATCTACTACTTGCTCAAACTGGGTTCTAGTCCTTCAGCTCACCATGGAGGAGATGTCAGGGATTCCAACAGAGAGAAAGCATTGCTACTGATGCTTAACTGTGCCTCTTGTTACAATTTTCTTTTCATTTTTCTTTTTTAGATAGAGTCTTGCCCTGCTGCTCAGGCTGGAGTGCAGTGGCACAATCATAGCTCACTGCAGTCTCGACCTCTTGGGCTGAAGTGATCCTCCTACCTCAGCCTCTTGAGTAGCTACGACTACAGGCATGCACCACTGTGCTTGGATAATTTTGAACATATTTTGGAGAGATAGGATCTCAGTATGTTGCCCAGACTGGTCTTGGACTCCTGGTCTCAAGTGATCCTCCTGCCTCAGTCTCCCAAAGTGCTGGGAGTACAGGCATGAGTCACAGTGCCTGGCCTGTTATCAATTTCTTAGTACTAGAACTATGAAAAGGATTAGATGTTCCTCTATTTATTCAACACCCATCTACTCCTGCTTAGTTTCATTCTCCCATGATTCTTCCCTTCCCTTCTTATATCGACTATTAGAAACTATGACCTTTTTGCAAAATTTTTTATTTTAAAAGCAGATTCACTGCAAATAACTATAGTTAAAAACTCAAAATTTTGATTAGACTTCATGTTTAGTAGGAACTGATTTATTTTTCTTCTTGCAATATCTAATAAATATTTATTTTATCTAATAAAACTGCAAAGATATATTTAGGATAAAGAATGAAATGCTTCTGGCCAAATTAGAGTCCTTCAGATTATTTAATTCAGTCTGTCTTATTTCAAAGCAGTGGCCATCAGGAGGAAGATACTGTAGATAAATATTGAATTACTTAAAAAATATTTGTGTGCCTCATCCTCCCCTTTTTAAATCACAGAAGTAATGAACATTCTTGACAAAGTAAAATGTATTTTACTAAGAAGTAAAAGGGAAATAAGTTTAATCATCCTAAAGCTACCACCCAGAAAAAATAATTTACTATATAACCTGCCAGAAAATTTGTGCAAGTTGACTTATAAACATATTGAAAACTGTCTACTTCCTCTGTGTGTGTATTTGTATCCCGAATTTTTCACTCACTGTTATGAACATATCCGTAAATAAAGGTCTGCCTCATAATGGTGGCATGCTATTCCACTGTGTGAACGATTACAATTTATATAGTCATACTCCTATTATTGGATGTTTACATTGTTTCTTATTTTTCATTACTTTAAACACACTGTAACAAAGATAATTGAAGCATTTTGTTTTAAATATTTGGTGCTAATTTTATAATGCATCTCTGGGAAAGGAGGATCCACTCAATCTATTAAGAACTCCTGCTCTACTGGCGGGATTTGATGACAACATGCCTCACAGGAAGTTCTCTGCTCCCAGGCATGGGTCACTGGGCTTCCTGCCTGGGAGGCATGGCAGCAGGCATCATGGGAAGGTGAAGAGCTTCTCCAAGGATGACCCTTCCCTAGTCAGTCCACCTCGTGGCATTCCTGGTTTACAAGGCTGGCATGACCTACGTTGTGTGGGAAGTCCGTAGGCCAGGATCCAAGGTGAACAAGAGGGAAGTAGAAGCTGGGCCATTGTGAAGATGCCACCCATGGTGGTTGTAGGCACTGTGGGCTATGTGGAAACTCTTTGAGGCCTCCGGACCTTCAAGACCACCTTTGCTGAGCACATCCAGGAATAGTGCAAGAGGTGCTTCTATAAGAACTGGCATAAATCTGAGAAGAACTGGCATAATTCTTACAGGCCTTTACCAAGTGCTGTAAGAAATAGCAGGATGAGGACACTGAAAAGCATCTGGAGAAGAACTTCAACAGCGTGAAAAAGTACTCCCAAGTCATCTGCATCATTGCTCACACCCAGATGTGCCTGCTTCCTGTACTCCAGAAGGCACCTGATGGAGATGCAGATGAATAGAAGCACTGTGACTGAGAAATGAGAGTTGTCCCAGAAAAGTCTAGAGCAACAAGTACCTGTGAACCAAGTGTTTGGGCAGTATGCAATGATAAATGTCACTGGGGTGACCAAGGGCAAAGGCTACAAAGTGGTCACCAGTCATTGGCACACAGACAAGCTGTCCTGGAAGACCCACTAAGGGCTGCACAAGGTTGCCTCTGCTGGGGCATGACATCCTGTCCATGTCGACTTCTCTGTGGTATGTACTGGGCAGAAAGGCTACTACCACTGCCCTGAGATCAACAAGAATACCTACACGATCATCCAGAGCTACCTTATCAAGGATGGCAAACTGATGAAGAACAATGCATCCACTGATTATGATCTGTCTGACAAGAGCATCAGTCCTCTGGATGGCTTTATCTATGGTGAAGTGACCAATGACTTTGTCATGCTGAAAGGCTGGGTGGTGGGAACCAGGAAGTGAGTGCTCACCCTCTATAAGTCTTTGCTGGTACAGAGCAGTGGCCTCTGGAGAACACTAACACCACCTCCAAGTTGGCCATGGCGGCTTCCAGACCCCGGAGGAGGAGAAAGTGTTCATGGGACCACTCATGAAAGATGGAACAGCAGAGGAAGAAGGAGATTAATGTCAGGAACAGACGGTGCAGCCAGTGAGGTCTAAATAGAAGTTAGTTTTCTACTGAAAAACAAACCAAAAACTCTGAATCACAAGGTTGGTTGATGTCATTCATTTTACTTTGTGCTTTATAACTTCCATTTATAAGACAAAACAAAAAACAATAAAAATACTCCAATATTATAACAAACCACTCCCTATATCTAGAACTGCAATATGAGTTTGAAGGCGGACAAACCTATTTCCCGGCTGCTCCCACCCGTAATTCTCCACCCTACCTTCTCTTATACTATCTAGAATCATGTGGCCTTAATTTTTAATCATTTTTTTCTCCTTAAAAACTAAGAAATAAAAAAATTCAAAGCAGAGATTTGATATACAGGTTCCTTGTTTTATTGTACTTCACTTTATTATATTTTACAGATATTGCATTTTTTACAAATTGAAGTTTGTGGCAACCCTGTGTCAAGCAAGTCTACTGGTACCATTTTGCCAACAGCTTGAGCTCACTTCATGTCTGTGTGTCATATCTGGATAAGCCTTGCGGTATTTCAAATTTATTATCATTATTGTATCTGTTATGGCGATCTGTGATGTTACTATTGTAATTCTTTTGGGGTACCACAAATCACACCCATATAAGATGGTGAGTTTAGTTGATAAATATGTCTGTTCTGACTGCTCCACTGACAGAGAGCTCTCCCATCTTTCTTCCTCTCCCTGTATTTTCATATTCCCTACAACATAAAATATTGAAATTAGGCCAATTAACCCAACAATGACCTCTAAGTGTTCAAGTGAAAGGAAGATTCACATCTCTCTCACTTGAAATCAATCGCTAAAAATGTTTAAGCTTAGTCAGGACAGCATGTTGAAAGCTGAGGCAGGCAGAAAGCTAGGGCTTTTGTGCCAAAAAATTAGCCAAATGGTGAATGCAAAGGAAAAATTCTTGAGGGAAATTAAAAATGCTACTCTAGTGAACACATGGATGATAAGAAAGCAAAAGAGCCTTATTGCCTATATGGGGAGAGTTGTAGTGGTCTGGATAGAATATCAAATCAGCCACAACATTCCCTTAAACCAAAGCCTAATCCGGAGCAAGGCCCTAACTCTCCTCAATTCTGTTAAGGTCAAGAGAGGTAAGGAAGCTGCAGAAGAAAAGTTTGAAATTAACAGAAATTGGTGCATGAGGCTTAAGGAAAGACACCATCTCCATAATATGAAAGTACAGAGTGAAAGAGCAAGTGTTGATGTGGAAACTGCAGCAAGTTATCTAGAAGATTCAGATAAGATCACCAATAAAGGTGGCTACACTAAATAACCGATTTTCAATGTATATGAAGCAGTCTACTCTTGCAGGAAGATGCCATCTAAGACTTTCATAACTAGAGAGGAGAAGTCAATGCTTACCTACAAGGGACAGGCTAACTTTCTTTTTAGGGGCTCAGTGCAACTGGTGACATTAAGTTGAAGCCAGTGCTCATTTACTATTCCAAAAATCATAAGGCCCTTAATTATTATGCTAAATCTACTCTGCCTGTGCTCTGTAAGTGGAACAACAAAGCTTAGATGACAGCGTGTCTGTTTACAGCATGGTTTACTGCATAGTTTAAGCCCACTGTTGAGATCTACTGCCTAAAGAAAATATTCCTTTTAAAATTATTACTGTTCATTGACAATGCACCGGTGTCAGCCAAGAACTCTGATGGAGATGTACAAGATTAATGGTTTCACGCCTGCTAACACAACATTCGTTCTGCAGCCCATGGATCAAGGAGTAATTTCAACTTTCAAGCCTTATAATTTAAGAAATATGATTTTTAAGGCTACAGCTCCCATGGATAGTGGTTCCTCTGATGGATCTGGGCAAACTAAATGGATAACCCCTGGAGAGACTTCACCATTCTGGATGCTATTAAGAACAATGGTGATTCATGGGAAGAGGTCAAATATCAACACTAACAGGAGTTTGGAAGAAGTTTATGTCAATCTTCATGGATGACTTTGAGGGGTTCACGACTTCAGTAGAGGAAGTAACTGCAGATGTGGTGGAAAGAGCAAGATAGCTAGAATTAGAAGTGAAGCCTGAAGACGTTACTGAATTTCTATAATCTCATGATAAAATATGAACAGATGAGAATTTGCTTATGGATAAGCAAAAAAGTGGTTTCTTGAGATGAAATCTACTCCTTGTGAAGGTGCTGTGAAAATTGTTGAAATGATAGCAAAGAATTTAGGATAGAAATAAATTTAGTTGATAAAGTAGTGGCAGGGTTTGAGAAGACTGACTCCAATTTTGAAAGAAGTTCTATTGTGGGTAAAATACTGTCAAAGATGGCATGCTACAGAGAATCTTTCACAAAAAAAAAGAGTCAATTGATGTAGCAAACTTCACTGATGTCTTAGTTTAAGAAATCGAGGCCGGGCGCGGTGGCTCAAGCCTGTAATCCCAGCACTTTGGGAGGCCGAGACGGGTGGATCACGAGGTCAGAAGATCGAGACCATCCTGGCTAACACAGTGAAACCCCGTCTCTACTAAAAAATACAAAAAAACTAGCCGGGCGAGGTGGCGGGCGCCTGTAGTCCCAGCTACTCGGGAGGCTGAGGCAGGAGAATGGCCTGAACCCGGGAGGCGGAGCTTGCAGTGAGCTGAGATCCGGCCACTGCACTCCGCAAGGGGGACAGAGTGAGACTCCGTCTCAAAAAAAAAAAAAAAAAAAAAAAAAAAAAAAGAAATCGACACAGCCATTCCAACCTTCAGCAACCACCACACTGATCAGTCAGCAGCCATCAACATAGAGGTAAGACCCTCCACCGTTAGTAAGATTATAACTTGCTGAAGGCTCATATGATCATTAGCATTATTTATCAATGAAGTATTTTTAAGTTAAGCTATGTATATTACTTTTTTGGACATAATGTCATTGTATATTTAATGTACAGTACAGTGTAAACGTAACTTTTCTATGCAGTGGGAAACCGAAACATTTGTGTGACTTGCTTTATTGTGTTATTTGCTTCATTGCAGTGGTCTGAAACCAAACCTGAAAAATTTCCAAGATATGCCTGTACTCAGAGCAACTGAACAAATAAATAATTGGGTGCTCATTTTGTGAGGATGCTAAGATGAATAATGGGACAAGAAGCTAATATTTATTGTTTCCTCTGTGTCAGCTTTTAAATATTCATATTTTACTCAATCTTTAAATACCTCTGCAAAGCTGATGTCCCAGATGAGGAAACTGAGTTCTGGGAAATCATGTGATTTAACAAAGATCAAATCTAGTAAGTGACAGAGACAGATTGGAACCCAGGGCTTCGTGGCTTCACTATACCTCTTTCCTGTGGATAAGCACAGCACCTAACCTCAAAGAGTTCACTAAATGGTGGCATAATGAAGAAGTTATGGCTGACTATAATGCATTTTCCTACATACTTGCAACTTGCCTGTTTACTTTTCTCTAATTTGAGGGGGAAACCCAGGTAGTTCCTTACCATGAGGAAATGCTATTCTTTTTTTTTTTTTTTTTTTTTTTTTTGAGACGGAGTCTCGCTCTGTCACCCAGGCTGGAGTGCAGTGGCCGGGAAAACGCTATTCTTAAGCAGGATTGAAATGGAAATGATTATAATGAAAATATGTTTGTGGAGACAATACTGGCCTGGTGTAGCAAACGATGTATCCCTAGGAGACAGGCACCTTCAAGATTTATAAAAGCAGTCTTAAAAATTAGCCAAATACATGTGGTCACCACTTATTCAATGATGAGAAGAAGAATAATTATAATTTTAAAATCCACCACTACCACCAATAAGAATAATTTACTCACCATCTTCTAAAGTTGGAAAGGAGCAGGGATCAGATGAACTTTGGAAGTAATCAGCAAGTATAGGATAGTTTAAAAGGGTCAGTTCACTTTAGTAAGTTGGGAAACACCTTTAGTATATGATGGTATTTTTTAAATTTTATTTTCTCTCTCTCTCTTTTTTTTTTCTTTTTGAGATGGAGTCTCACTCTCTTGCCCAGGCTGGAGTGCAGTGGCACGATCTTGGCTCACTGCATCCTCCACCTCCTGGGTTCAAGTGATTCTCCTGCCTTAGCTTCCTGAGTAGCTGGGATTACAGGCACTATGCCACCATGCCCACCATGCCTGCCACCATGGCCAGCTAATTTTTGTATTTTTAGTAGAGATAGGGTTTCACCATATTGGCCAGACTGTTCTAAAACTGACCTCAAGTGATCTGCCCATCTCAGTCTCCTAAAGTGCTGGGATTACAGGTGTGAGCCACCGTGCGCGGCCCATGATGGTATTTTCATTTCAGCAACCATACATGAGCAAATGTACACGTATATATATTTCTTTTTTAAAATTAAAATCTATGTACACTTAAAGCAAGACCCTTAGTTAAGATCCTCCTGGCTGGATTTGTTGGCCAGGAAGCCAGAGAGGGTTCCTGCTGAGTCCTCCGGGAAGGAGAGTGTATTAGTGTATTAGGAATCTTTCCTCCACGTCTCTGTTTTTTCACCTCTTTGGACCTTCCTGCTTGAAAGAAATGACAATGCTTAGCTTGAAGAAGAGATGCCTTTTAAATAAGGCATTAGGCAATTCAAGTTCTGTTTGAAATGCAACACACAAACAAATAGGAACTTTTTCTTTTCCTGTTTAAATCTGGAGATCAGAAATAATACCACCAAGTGACAGTTGTAGATAGGCAAATTTTATTTCAAAAGAGAGCTCAATATACCAAAAGCTATGTTATGGTGAAAAGAGGACCAAGGTCAGGATTAGAAGTTTCAATTTTATGTCCTCCCCTCAATAGTCATTTCTTAACCTGCCTGGACCTCAGGTTGTTTATCCAGGCAACAGTGAAAAATACTTGCCCCATCTACTTCTCAGGATTGCTAATGATGATGAAATGAAACAATATGTGTGAAAGTCACCTGTGAACCCAGAATGGTATATACTATTTGTTATCATAGTTATAGTCAATATTATTATTAGCTTCCACAATGCTTGATATAACTTGGTACTTGGTTACAACTTGTTTCTGTTGGTTTAGTAACATTCCCATAGCCAAGAGCTGGAGTTTTGGAGCTCTGTGTGTTAGGGCTGGGAGGTTATGTGAACCTATTGAAAAATGATGGCTGATAACCAGAAAGAAGAATATGAGAAATTTGTGGGCTGCTCACCTCTAGTCTGGATTTATCACTCTTAGCCAGCTGGCCAGATTCTCTCTATAGCCCTGACCCCTATGTATCAACAGGAGTTTCTGTGCTCAGAAAAGAGGAAAAGGTAGGAGGTTTCTTAAACTCACATTAACATTAAAGATAGACAGACACACACCAAAAAACCCCAAGCAAGGATGCTGACAAAACAAATTACAGCTGGTCTGCAATTTCCAGAGAACCAGGTTGCGTTGCTAGCCCAGTGGTATGTTTTTTGTTTGGGTGGGGGTGAGGTGGTTAGAAAGACCTTTTCTCACAGTTGGATGAGCTGAGAGACATTGGCCTCACTACCCAAGTCTAGATTGAGATCTGCGACCCAAGAAGAAATACAGATTCTTTGGCCTTATGTATGCCCTGGCATTTTATACCTCCACAGTAATCTACCTAACGATTGGTCAGGACTTGATGGAAAATTCTTTCTCTGAAGCTGTTCCTGAAATGCCACAGAGTAAGAATACAACCTGTTCACACAGTAGATGACCTTCTATGTTTGGGTTTAAGAAAAGTCCCTACACTCAGAGAAGGGCCAGCCTGGTATGGTCCCAGGGCAACAAGGCCTTCCGAGCTGAATGTCTGGGAAATGTCAGTGTTGGTCTTTCCTTTTGAATTACGGTATTGGATTATTTTGCCTGCTTGCTTCCTCTTTCCTCTCTTTATACATTAATTTTCCCCTCATCCTTATACATTTTCACTCTTCAGAGTCCCACTCCTCTTTCTTTCCTCTTTCCATCTGTTACTTAATGGATACACACCTTCTGTAAGTGGTGTGTGTGTTCTTGTTGTTGTTGTTTGTTTTGTTGTTTGTTTTGAGACAGTATCTCTCTCTGTTGCCCAGACTGAAGTGCAATGGTGGGATCATAGCTCACTACAACATAAAACTCACAGGCTCAAGTAATCTTCCCACCTCAGTCTTCCAAGTAGCTGGGACTATATGTTTGCAACAATGTGCCTGTCTAATTTTAAAAATTTTTTTATAGACACATGGTCTCACTATGTTGCTCAGGCTGGTCTTGAACTCTTGGGTTCAAGTCATCCTTCTGCCTCAACCTTCCAAAGTGCTGGGATTACAGGAATGAGCCGACGCACCTGTCTCTGCAAGTATGTTAACTGCTTTGTGTCCCATTTTCCTTATCTGTAAAGTGATAATAAGGATCCTCACTTACTAGAGGTTGAGGGCAATTTATACCTATTGATTCCCTTTCCTTCCTTTTCTTGTATTTTCCTTATCAGTTTTCTTTAAAGTTTTTTTTTTCCATTTTTCTTTCATTTCTTTCTTTTTTTCTTTTTCTTTTGAGATAGGGTCTTGTTTTGTCACCTAGGCTGGAGTGCAGCGGTGTTACCACAGCTCACTGCAGCCTCTACTTCCTAGGCTCAAGTGATTCTCCCACCTCCACCTCCTGAGTAGATAGGACTGCAGGTGCCCACCACCATACCTGGTTAATTAAAAAAAAAAAATTGTAGATATGGGGGTCTCACTGTGTGGCCCAGGCTGGCCTCAAACTCTGGCTCAAGCAGTCCTCCTGCTTTGGTTTCTCAAAGTGTTGGGATTACGGGTGTGAGCCACTGTGCTTGATCCCCCTTTTGCTTTTTTTTTTTCTCTACCTCTCCCTCTCTTTCTTATGTGTAAAACTGTCTCTCACCAATTTAGCTTTATGCTTTCAGTAAGCCACTTTGGAACATTCTTTTCTACGGTCTAACCATCTCTCCTTGGCTGCTATAGCAGGTGGTGTGCCTGCCCTGAGTAAGCCTTTCAGAATTGAAGGTAGAGGCTGGGCACAGTGGCTCACACCTGTAATCCCAGCAGTTTGAGAGGCTGAGGTGGGTGGATTGCCTGAGCTCAGAAGTTTGAGACTAGCCTAGGTAACATGGTGAGACACCATCTCTACTAAAAACACAAAAGATTAGCCAGGCACAGTAGAGTGCGCCTGTAGTCCCAGCTACTTGGGAGGCTGAGGCAGGAGAGTCACTTGAACCTGAAAGGCAGAGGTTTCAGTGAGCCAGGATTGTGCCACTGCACTCCAGCCTGGGTGACAGAGACGCTGCCTCAAAACAAAACAAAACAGAACAAAATAGAATTGAAGGCAGACCTACATTTATCTGTGGAAGAAGACCACAGATAAATGCAGTGTTGCTGAACCCAAGGATATCATAAATGCAGAGTGGGATTTGATGGTTTACATGTCTTCCCATGCTCAATTGCAGCTGGTGGCATTTTCTTTTTTCAATGAGAATTAACCAAATAGGAAGTAGTTTGGAAGTCTTGTCAACAACTAGAATTATTTGATTCTTGACACATTCAGCAAAAGTCTTTCACTTTTGAGGATGTAGCTTGCAAGACCCTTTGTTTCCTAACAACAAATCTAACTCCACCTTCTCCCAGCTACTTCTCAGTGTCCAATTCATTGGAGCTATAGAACATTGACACTTCTATGTACCTTAGAAAAAATAGGTTAATGTTGACTCACACATTTAGGGAAGTGTTCTCTGCCAGGAATATGATATGGTTTGGCTGTGCCCCCACCCAAATCTCATCTTGAATTGTAACTCCCATAATTCCCACGTGTTGTGGTGGGGAGCCTGTGGGAGGTACTTGAATCATGGGGACAGGTGTTTCTCATGCTATTCTCGTGGTAGTGAATATGTCTCATGAGATCTGATGGCTTTATAAAGGGGAGTTTCCCCACACAAGCTCTCTTGTCTTGTCTGCCACCATGTGAGATGTGCCTTTCACCTTCTGCCATGATTGTGAGGCCTCCCCAGCCATGTGGAACTGTAAGTCTAATAAGCGTCTTTCTTTTGTAAATTGCCCAATCTCGGTTATGTCTTTATCAGCAGCATGAAAACAGACTAATACAAACAGTATAACTGATTAAGTTAGAAAGTGAGGCTCCATGCTTAGAGCTGCCTGGGACCACTCAGGGTTTGCTCAATCTGTGTTCCCACCACATGCTGGGTGCTGAACCACGCACCAAAGTTACAATGGTGGGCAAGGAATCTTCTGTGTTCATAAGTGGTCACCAACTAGTGGGAGTGAAAGCAGGTAAATGGACAGTTTCTCTACCTGTACTATAGGTAAACTCAAAATTTGGGAAGAGTACCAGTGGTCGTGGGCAACTTCTCTACCTGTACTCCAGGTAAATCTAGGATATTGGGGGTATACTAGTGTTGGTGACAGCCGGACATCCTGGGTGTGTTGGTGAGCAAGACTTCCCAAGAAGAAACACCTGACTTGAGTGCAAAAATAGATGAGGAGAATTTAGATTTGAAATGTACTAGGCAGGGGGAAAGAGAATTTTCTAGGTGGAAGGAGCAGCCCGTTCTGAGGCCTGGATATGTGAGTGAGAGAATGGTGCATGTGGGGGTTCAGGTGGCTCCGTGGGACAGGATTGGGGAGTGTGGAGGCAGGGATTGGCAGGAAGATAGAGAGGGACATGGAGGCCAGGAAGCTTTGACTGTTATGGGAAGGTATATGGACATTTTTTCTGTGGGCAGGAAGGAACCCTTGAGGGCTATTCAAACAGGGAGAAAACATGACCATATATGCTACTTGAGTAACCTCACTCTTAGTTTTAGTAGAATCATCCACTGACAGGAGAGCAAGACTGGATGCAGGAATCCCAGCCAGGAGGGTGACTACTAACATGGTTATACCTGGAATTGCTGGAGAGCTGCACGACGTACGGATGCCTCTGTTCTACCCACAGAGACTCTGTTGTAATTGGTCTGGGGTGTAGCCTGGGCTTTGGAATTTTTAAAAGCTTCCTAGGAGATTCTCATGTACAGCCAAGCCTGAGAACCACTGATGTAAGAGAGGCAAAAATGGAGATACTGAAGGACTGTTAGGCTGGCTGGGCTTGGGCAGGACCATATTCCAGTGCTTCCTTTAAAAAGAAATTTCTTTTCTTTTAGAAGCAGTCTGGAACTTGATGGTCAACTGCAAGTGGGGTCACAAGTGACTGTGAGGGGACCTGTGAGCCTATGAGTTTCATTCGTACAAAGCCTGAGACTTTCTTTGATGGAAATTAGCAGAATCTCAAGAATGAATTGGTCAGTGACAATTGGGGTTGGTGGAGTGGGGAAGGAAACACATAATATACTTAGAATATACGTTATTTGTGAATTAGCATATGTATATATAAGCACTTATACATTTTGTCTAAATTTGGCTTTAATTTTCTTCTTCAAATTGATTGAGATTGGACAGAAACACTTTAAATAAACTACATTGCAAATTTTATATTTAGCCTGCCCAAACTATGGCTAATTTGTGAACAACCAAAACAACAACAACCAAAAAGCAGCGTTTATTTTAAACTTCAAAAAGGATTTATTCAGTTTCTTTCTTTTGTTTTCCCATGCATTGTTTCTCGCAGAGAGCACAATGCCACACCGCACACTCCACATTTCCCCCGTTTCTATTTAGCCCTTCTAAGAATTGCTCAGCCCGAGAACACTGAGAACATTCGGGCACGTCCAAATACCATGGACTTAACCCCTCTGTGCACAGAAAGGCTCACCGGCTTCTTAGCAATGGCTTTGCTGGGAGCTGCAGTGTTCCAACAGCCCCTAGTGTCAGCTGGGATGATGTGACTTAGGGGTTAAATGCAGTTTGCAGTTTCAAAAAAGAAAAGCATGATTTGTTGAAAGAGGCTCCTGAAGAACATGTGAGTCTGAAAGAGTTTGCAACATCTGAGAAGGTGGGAGTGCATGCTCAGGGGCTCTCAAAAACTCGGATTTGGGCCTGAAATCAGGAGAAAGACTCTACTGGCGTTTCTATGACTGTTGTCAACGTATAAGCCTTCCTGTTGAAATCCCTGACAGTACTTTTGACAGCATGTTATTATCTTACAATAAAATCTGTCCCCAACCCCCTAGTCCTGCTGCCGCCTCTAGTTTCTAAGAAGGTGTGGAACAGTTAACCATAGGGGGATGTATAGTTAAAAAGCAGATTCTAGAAGTTCCTGGTGACTTGACTCTTTCAGGCGCTAGGTTGAGATAAAACTCTCTAATTTTGTTTTCATTTTCACTGGAGTTGAAGTAACAACAGCAAGAGAACGCCTCCAGGTTTACAGTTGTATGGCTTATTGTGTATATATCCTATAAAACCGAAAACCATATGGAGAATTCTGCTTTCTTGGCTTTTTGTGTGTGTGTACCAGGAAGTAGTAAAATGTTTTGAGATGCTATTAAGTCCTTAAGTTACAAAATCAAGATTCCACCTTAAAATTTTTCCATACTTTAGTTTGTTACATAGCCTGGGGTGCTGACTGCCTGCCAAATATCTATCAGAGAGTGATTTATGATATATGATACGGTCCCCAGCCCAAATGGAGACTGCGTAGCTGAAACATGAGAAAGGGGAGGCCTTGCTCTCTCGAAACCATGATGACTGGTTTCTGTTTGGCTTTTCCGAGAGAACATACAGTACAAAACGTGCCACAGTTTACAGCACTAAAACTTATGTAAGAAACGAAACACAGTTCAGCTAGAAAGACTTAATTTCTCTTTGCCATTTGTTAACTGATGATTGTTTTCACTCCAAGTGGCCGTTGTTCTTTTTCCTCCATTTCCCCTCCCTCGCCCCAACCCCGTCCCCCCCTTCCTGCTCCCCCCACCCTGGCCCCGCCACTGCTCATCTACAGAGCTGTGAAATAGAATCAAAGAGCTCTGTTCTGGCAATTAAAATATTTAAAAATGAAATCTCCACTCCATGTTTACAATATTTCATGTACGTTCCATTCTACTATGACTAAGAATGTATTGTGATTTCTAGTGTTTTCTGTTCTGCAAATGTTTCCTTTGCAGCTGGGAAGAAGTACATCTCCCATATGGCTTTTAGGACACTTTGCAATATGCTCAGATAAAGCAATATGGACCTGAAAAGGAAAAGAAAGCAACCAGTTCTTCATATCAAAATCTCTGTGGCATTCTGGGTAACTGCAATACAAAGAATAGTGTGATGGTTTGGCTTTCAAAGATACTGTTAGTGATAATTCTACAGGTTGTTTTGATTGTGAATGCTGAGAGTTTTTATTGGTATAAATGTTTATTGCTTTTTTCTAAATATAAAATAAGTCTATGTTCACTAAAGAAAATTTGGTAAGTGCAGGAGAGTACATGGAAGGCAATGTACAATAACCCATTTGGTTTTCCAAGTTGTCTTATATCCTTATTTTATTCAGTGTCACCAATTTTTTTTTTTCTTTATGGGTTAGAGTCTTGCTCTGTCACCCAGGCTGGAGTACAGTTGTATAATCTGGGCTCACTGTAGCCTCCACCTCCCGGTTTCAAGTGATTCTTCTGCCTCAGCCTCCCGTGTAGCTGGGATTACAGGTGCCTGCCACCGCACCCAGCTAATTTTTATAGTTTTAGTAGAGACAGGGTTTCACTATATTGGCCAGGCTGGTCTCAAACTCCTGACCTTGTGATCCACCCTCCTCAGTCTCCCAAAGTGTTAGGATTACAGGTGTGAGCCACTATGTCCAGCTGAAAACTTGGTTTCTAATGGCTCCATAATGTATAATAATATTACCATGTGCCTGTTTTCTTATTATAAGATATTTAGGGTATTCTATTTTTAATGGAAATATTGTTATAAATAATGTGATAACTGTGAATATGGATATTTGACTATATTCCTTATTATTTCATTTGGATAGATATTCCATAACTGGCATTACTAGGTCAGAAATTATGAATCTGTTTTTATAACCTTGCTACATACTTTTGTATTGGTTTATAAAGTCTCTACTATATGTTACTACCACCACTCTATGTGGAGTGTATGTGAATTTCATCCTCAAATTCTTCCATATTCTAGTAGTTGGTAGGTTTTTTTACATCTTTGCCATTTCAACACATATAAAATAATAAAATTAATATCTGTATGTTCCTAATTATTAAAACAACATATTTTTCCCTTTATATGTAGTCCATTAATGCTGAAGTTTAGTGACTTGGTTTAATAACCTTTCCCAAACCCATACTCTGTATAACAGAAATGTCTTTGGAAAAATTTCAGAATATACATCTCTTTGTAATAACCTGAGAAGTAATTTTTCTATTAGGGCATTTGCATACTGCGTGGAAATCTGGCTAGGACTTGAACAGATGGTTCCAAAACTTGGGGTATGTTAAACTTAAACATCAGTGTAACTTGGGATCTTCTGCAAGGTCTTCTGCAAGGACTGTGAAAGTCCTGCTTCTTGGTATCATTTCCTGACAGGTGTGTGTTAATGTTTCAGGATATACTGGGGTGTACTGCTTTTTTGTTCCTGATTCTGCTCACAAACTTGTCATTTATTTGACCACTGATTGTTGAAATTAGGATGCTCTCAATAAGGCATCTTTGGATCATGTTTATCTCAAAACTGTTCCTACTAAAGGTTTTTGTGACTTGCTTTCACATATCAGGGTTACTGCTAATGTGTCCCTAATACTTTGTTGAGAAGGTGAAAGTGAT
Source organism: Macaca mulatta (assembly GCF_049350105.2). Lineage (NCBI taxonomy): Eukaryota > Metazoa > Chordata > Mammalia > Primates > Cercopithecidae > Macaca > Macaca mulatta. Next base: position 85,132,920 of record NC_133420.1, read on the forward strand.
AGTTGAAGTCACTTTAAAGTCAGTCCTAGGAATGCCTCTCAAATTCTCCCTGGTTTTCTATTTTCTAAATTACCATTTACTGAGCACCTCTTACATGCCAGGTACATTTCACACTTGATTTTGCTTAAGCATTATTACAATCCAATAGAATTTGGATAATGATGCATTTTCACAGGCAAAAATAACCTCAGAGAGATTAAGTCATTTGCCCAGAGACGTAGAGATTATAAATAATAGTTGATAAATACACAGAGGCTCAACATTCCTGTTTGGTAATTACAGAGGCTGTAGAAATAGACATATCAAGGGCTCTCAACTACTGAGTCTCCAAAAGTCAACTGGGAATCTTTTAATTATTTACATCCAGGAAAAATCTTTTACCTATTCCCTGAATAAAATATAACATGTTTTAAGGTCATTTTCCAAACTTTCTTGCTTTAGGTTAATCATTAGTGAGAGTCCCCAACATTTCTCAGATTGTGTGCAAACCATGAAAGGATAGCAGAAATTTACACAGTGACCCCAGACTGTTAGATTTATCCTGTAGCTTGAGTTGAGCACCTTGAATTTATATCCATATATATCTTGCAAATTCTTTTGCTTTGTGGCTTAGTAGCAAGGCATTTACCCTCTGGACAGCGCAGTCAGGTGTGCCCATAAAAACAGGAGTTGATCATTTATGAAAGCTGACTGTGGAGTAAGCTAAAGGTGCTTTGAGGACATGCTTTTAGTGTCCACTTTTAGAAACCTGTATTTCAACTTCCCTGGGGCTCAGGATTTTAAAGATCAAGCTTCTTAGCCTCTTCAGCCTCTGTAAGTTCAGATAACCTGTTGCTATTTTTGAATATAAATAGACCTTATTAGGAATTAAAAGAACTGCCCAAAGGTTTTTCCCCTTTTCTCATTTTGGTGTTTGGATTGTCAGCGGAAGTCTTGAGCTTTGAGACTTGGCAAGGCAGCGCCTTCAAATAAACATCCTGTGGACAAAATTGTCTGGCCCAGCACTCGGTGTTCCAGGATGATTGACAGGAAGCAGCATGTGCTGAGAGGAGGGAGGATGGACACTCTGAGCATGGTGGCTTCCAGTTCCCTCAAACAATAGCCAAGCTCCCAGGGAGCCTCACACCTTCTTTTTCCCATCTACTGGGGTGGTGGGGGTTAGGGAGGATGTGGACTGGGCAAGAGGTGAGAGGAGCCTTGGAACTCAACTCAGCAATTACAAATAACCAACCAAAACCTCTCGATAATGCTTCCACTTGAGGGTTAGAAAGATATGTGCAGAGATCTGGGATGACAGTTTGAATCAAGCAGTGGCCAAAAAGGAGCCATCCAAAGCTAAAGCCAACACTGGTCACCTTGGGGAACGGGGCTTGATGAAATGAGCAGAAGTGAGGAGAGATCTGGAAGGGTGAAAAGAAGTGAAATGAAACTCACATGTAAAAGAAAATGAACATTAAAAAAAAAATCCAGCTATGTGCCAGGATTTTGCATATGTGTTTACTTGTGATCCTATTGCAGGTATTTGAGGCAGGTACTATATGAATTCTTTCAGATGATGAAACTGAGGCTCAGAGAAGCTAAATAAAATTATCCAATGTGACAAGCTTAGACCATGGCACAACTAGAATTTGAGTTCCAGTCCTTTGGACCCTCCAAACCCATGCATTTTCCTCTATCACATTTCCTCCCTAAACTTGTCTAAGTCCTACCCTCTTGTTTCTCTGCTTCAGTCCTGGTGGAGAATATATAGAAGAGAATTTATCACCCTAGCTCAGTCTCCTACAACTTCCAATTTATATCTTCCATTCCTGTCTTCCCAAACCTTTTGCCATTGTCTTAATCATCAGGTATTTCCATATCTCTGGGTCTTTATCATGTTGTTTTCTCTGCTACAATGACTATCTCTTCATTCACCCTAATACAATCTACCATACACCCTTCAAAGTACAGTTCAAATGCCAACTTCTTCAAACAGCTCATGTATCTTACTGTCTCTCACTCTTCCAAGGAGGATCAGTACCTTCCTAACACTGTAGTCTTAACAGTAATTTGTGTCTACCTCTGTTATAATTATCACATGTTACTTGGAATCTGAATATCCATAGTTATTACTAAATCATAAACAACAGTAACTGAAATCACCATAAAATCTAGACCTGTCTTTTGGTGACTTGATGGCCCATTTGGGTAAGTGTTAGGCTTCAATCCTAACATTGATAGAAGGAGGTATGTTTCTCCCTCTGTCTCTGAGAGTCCCCAATAGATTGCTTACCATATTTTATGAATTAATATAAGAAGAAGTGGCAGAGACATTGGAGGGACAGTGGAAAAGTGACTCTCTAATTCTTTCCTTCCTGCCTCCCTGCCTCCCTGCCTCCCTGCCTTCCTGCTTTCCTTCTTTCCTCCTGTAGTTACTGAGTATCACCTAAGAGTTTTGTGCTAGGGTAGATGCTGAGGACGCAATGGTGAGCAGAACCCACACTTCTTCTGCCCCTGTGGAGTTAGAGTCCATTGAGGAAGACAAAGATTACAAATACAACACACAAAATATACAATTGTGAACTGTACTAGATGATTTTAAAAAATGACCAAGAGGTTACATGAACCTAATTCTGATGGACTCAACGTAGTCTCAGGAAGAGGTAGGTGGTTGTTGACAGTCTAAAGTGAACTTTTAGGAAAAGGAGTTAAATCAGTCTGAAAAGTGATCAGATTGCCATGAAATCTTTAAAGTCAAGAGTTGTTGCTGCTGTTCATAGAAGACAAAGTGCAGAGGGAGTGCCTCTTCCACCAGGAAGAGGAGAGATAACAATCACATAAGAGAATGCTCTGTTTTTGGCACTTCCAAGATTTGGCTCATATGATGAAATCTCAGAATAGAAAAAATAGAAAAGTGCACACCTCATGTTCTCAGAATAGAAAGTATAGCAAGTTGCCCACTTCATATTCTTTCATGCTCAGTCAGAAAAACAGTAGAACATTGAAATTCGATGATGAAATTCATGAACTTTTGTTTTGTTTTTGTTTTAGTTGCATTCCCCTAAAATCTCCTATGGCTATATAAAGTCAGCTTTTGTGATAGATACATATGTATGTGTATACACATATATGTTATATATCATCATCTGTTTATTAAACCTCTTGCCTTCAATTTGCAGCAAGACAAATTGTTTTTATATATTCTTAGAATTGTTGAAAATGGAGGGGAAATGAAGGGTGGGAATGGAGGTAGTGGAGGTGATAAAATGGGCCACTCAAAATTATCCCGTGCATCAAAATACTTAGGGGTAATTCACGGACTGTAGCCTTTCACATGAACATCCCATAAGGGGCCTTCTCTGCGTGTGTGAGCCTTGCAAAGAACTTATGATTTGGAGAGGCCCAGTGGCTAGCATGCCAGAGGCAGACGCTGGAGCAGAGAGGACACTCCCAAGACACTATAAGCCAACGTGCTGTTTATCCGCATTCTCTGGGAAGTCACAGAGATATGATTCAACCATATGTTCACACACAACGTGAAACCTTCATGAGACGTGGGCTGCTTGCCAGGTGCCCATCTCCCTTCCTTCGTCTCTTCTTTTCTTCCTCTGAAGTACTGATTTTGGTGAACCATAGAGACCAAATTGGGGGAGTTATATTGTATTTTCTTTAGTATTTGAAATGGTTGGGATACATCTAGATTTGTAAAAGTTTACACTCTCAATAATTCCAATTAGAGAACAAAATCAAACTTCCATAATTTGGCATTAAAAACTTCGTATGCCTTCCAGCCTTATCTACTCTGACTCCTTGTCTGAGGTAATCTAGTCTCCTTGATCTTGGAACAGTCCTGCTCTCTTTGTTCCTGCTGTTATTATCAACCAGGGCTGACCAACACCCACATATACCTCATTCTCTAACTACCTCCGGTCTATCCTCTTAAAAGGAACTCCCTGGTTCCCAGTGCCTGTGCCTCCCCCTTCCCTGAACTCATAGCACTTCCAGGTTATCTGGCAACTTGTCCTGTGCAGGTTTCTGAAAAAGCTTGCTTTGCTGTTATTGTATTGTTGTGGAACTCAGGTTATTATTTTATTTTTCCACTTCAGATTCTCCACTGTCTCCTGGTCTCCATAAGAGCTGGGACCTTTTCTTTCATATTTTTATCACCTTGGCTGCTTGAAACACTGCATAATCTGAGCAAATCATATGTCTTTAATAAATCACTTGTTTATTTATTGAAGAGATCATTTTCTTCACTTAAACTACCAGAAGAGGGGTCAAGGAGGAGAGAACTGATATCTTTTGACAAGATGTCTTAATAAGGCACAGGGATAAGACTTTTATAGATATAATCTTATTTAATGTATTCCGAGACCTGGTAAATTAATTATTTTTATATCCATTTTACAGATACAGACATTTCACTCAGAAGTTTTGTGCTATTTGCTGGGATCATACAGAATATGTGTCAAAGCTTGGTTATCTTTTTTCCCCACAAAAATGTATTCATTGAAATAGCCATGAAATAAATGTTCACTGGAGTGCATGTGTCAGGTAGCAGAGAAACAATCATGAGCCAAAATCTACCCAGGACTTGTTTTCATGGTAGTCAGGTGAGTGGGAAAACATCTGCAAACCAAACAACCACCTAAATAAATGTGAAGCTGTGAATGTGAAAAGTGCTAGGACACAGAGATCCATTTATTAAGAGAGTATATAATAATAGGGTATTTGACCTATTCAGGGAAGGAAGGAAACATTTCCTCATTGAAGTCATACTTGAGCTGGATAGGTAGGCTGAGTAAGAGTTTACTAAGGGAAAGGAAAAAGGTCATATTCAGAGAGAGGCCCACAAGTGCAAAGGCCCTGTGGTAGGATAAAGCATGGCAAGTAAGGAAGACTGAAAGATTCCAGGGTGGCTGGAGTGTGTGTGCCTGGGTGTAAGTGTATGTGTGTGAGAGATAAGGTGTGAGGCTAGAAATGTAAGGCTTTATGATTGTTTCTCCATTTATCTTAAAAATAGGCATGATGGCTCACAACTATGATCTTAGCACTTTGGGAGGCCAAGGCAGGCAGATCACTTGACTTCAGGAGTTCAAGAAGTCAAGGCTGGACAATATGGAAAAACCCTATCTCTGCAAATAATAATAATAAAAAAATTAGCCAGTTGTGGTGGTGTGCACCTGTAGTCCCAGCTACTTGGGAGGCTGAGGGAGGATTGCATGAGCCTGGGAGGTTGAGGCTGGAGTGGACCGTGATTGCACCACTGCCCTCCAGCCTAGGCAACAGAGTGAGACTCTGTTTCTAAATAAATAAACAGTGAATCCATTCAAGAGATTGCAGTCTATGAATGACGTGATGATTTTAATGCAGAGAGCAGATGGAAGTGAGGCAAGGGTGGAAGAGGGTAAGCCAAGCAGGAGGCTATTGTAGCAGTCCTGGTGATCAGCAAAAATAGCTGGACTAGTAAATAAAGGAACAGTGGTGGGAGTGTAATGCAGAGAAAGGGATGGATTGGAAAGTGGTTTAGGTGGTCCAGTTGAAAGAACTTGTTCATGGATTGGATATACAGATGAAGAAGAAAAGGTGACAGAGATGACACTAGAATTTTTGCCTGCAAAGCTTGCTGAAGCGTAGGGCCATTATTTTTATAGGAGACTGTGAAAGGCAATCAGATTTGAGGTGGAAGTTTATAACAGATTTAGATGCATTGCAAGGTATCTTTTAGACATTGAAATGGGATGCTATTTTGGATATGCATGTCTGAAGTTTAAATGAGAGGTCTGTCCTGAAGATAGGAATTTATGATTCAATGTAGAGGTAGTTTTGAAAGTCGTGAACATGTATAAGGTGGCTAGAGGAGAACTGATCCATGGGGGAGTGATACTGAATCAGGAACTGCTGGAGGCACTGGGGACACAATGTCAATGATACTCAGTCCCTGGATTAAAAGTGCTCGCCACTTAGTGGGCTGAACTTTGATTTATCAGATTCCAAAGCCCACAGTGTTTTAGTGACATCATCCTTCGAGAAAGCAAAGGCTAATGTGAGTAGGAGTCAGTGCTGTAATTCTTGACCTTTAAGTTTTTTTTTTTTTTTTTTCATTTTTAGCTTTGTGGTTTCCTGCCACTGTTTTGGCATGCTTGTTGTTGAGATTGAGAAATAGTACTGTATATTATATTTGGCAATTATGCTCATAATCTGAAAGTGTTTGTGTGAGCTTAGGAAGTGTAAACATTTTAATTCGCAAACAGGAAAATAGAGGTCCAGGCAGGGCCAGGGGTGTTTTGAGTGAGATCACCAAAGGCCCAGAAATAAAGAGTAGAATCCATGACATCTCAACTCCAGAAGTATTTTCCGTGCCTCTGAAACATGATGCTTCACTTACTTATGTTTTGATTAATTTTTTTTTTTCACAAGACTAGATAGAAAAAGAAGTTAGTGTTGCTGTCCCAGATGGACTCCTGATCTGTCCAGGTGCTCTAGATCCTGGTCATCCTAGTAATCGTTAGTACCAGAAACATCAGGATCAATCATCATGTTTGCAAACTAAAAACAGTGAAGGTGGAAATTGTAAATCGCTTCCATTCCAATAGCATGCCGTCCATGGTAATAGAAATGAACCACGACAGGACTAGTTTTACAGACGTTGCGAAGACAAATTTTCAAAAGCAAATATTAGCCTAAAGAAACTTCCAGGAATTAGTGGCTCTCTAAAATAATTTGTATTCAAGGGTGATGTGATTTTTGAAAGTTCTTCGTTTGAACAAGTAGCATTTCCATTTGGAAAAAAAATTCAAACGACGCAGGAAGTACCCAGTGAAAAGAAGTCTCCATTACAGCGCTGCTCCCCAGAGCCCAGTCTCCTTCCTCTGAGGCAGTAACTGTTACTAGTATTTTTATTTATGTATCTAGAGATACTCTATGTGTATCTTCCTTTTATATGCAAATGGTAGCTTGTGATGCATGGTGCTTTTTGCCTTGTTTTTTCTCTAGGACGTAATTCCGTATCTATATACAGATCTGCCTTGTTCTCTTTGGTGACTTCAGAATACTTCATTGTAAGTGTCCCCTAACTTTTTGAACTAGTCTTCTACCAACAGATATTTAGGTTGTTTCTAATCTTTGGCAATTAAAACAGTGATGAAAAGAATATCCTTTTATCATCTTTACATATGTAAATATATCTATAGGAGAAATTTCTAGATGTGTGATTGATGGCTGAAAGGGCATATATGTATTCACAACTTTGATAGATATTAGAAATATTCCTTTAAAGATGTTGCATTAATTTTTACTCCCATAAAAAATATATGAGAGTGCTTGTTTCTCCCAACCACCTGTCAAATTATCATTTTGTCATTTCACTAAAATGGGAAGTGCCTTTAATGATTTTGAAGCTATCTGTTTTGCCCCAACGTCTTGCTTGCTCAGGAATCAGAAGGTTTCTAGATTCTGCTCTTACGGCTACTCAGAGAGATTTAAGAATATCTTAGTTCTCTCTTTGGCAACTTTTATGCACGAAGAAGGGAGAAGAGAGTTAACATTCATTGGATGCTCTGAAATGTTTTGTATTCATTTAGCTAATATTTGTTGAACACCTACTCTGTGCTCTGTTTTAGGTTCTTGGCATTTATCAGAGAACAATGCAGACATAGACTCCTGACCTCTAGGAGCTTACATTCTAGCAGGGGAATGAGACATTAAAAAATATGATAAACACTCAGAATAGAAGGTGGTAAATGTGGAAATACAAAAAAAGTAGAATAATATAATGGAGATTAGAAGAACAAAGGGCAAATAAGTTTAGGGGATTAGGTAAGATGGTCAGGGTGATCCTCATTGACAAGGTAATACTTGATTAAAGACTTGATGGTGCTGGGAAGTTAGCCAAGAGATATCTGGGAGAAGAGCCTTCCAAGCAGAGACTTTAGGCAGAGTGAAAGCTCGAAGGTGAATGTGTGCTTGAGGCTTCCAGTGTGGCTGGTGGAGTGGGAGTGGGGGAGGGAGAGAGAGAAAGGGAGAAAAGGAGATACAGATTCGATAGAGCCTTACAGGGCATTCATTCAGTGAGAGTGAAATGCTGCAGTACTGCAAGGTTTTGAGCACAATAGAGACATGATCTGATACATGTTTCAAAAAGTATGACTTTTTCTTTTCTTTTTTGAGGCAGAGTCTTACTCTGTTGCCCAGGCTGAAGTATAGTGGCATGATCTCAGCTCACTGCAACCTCCGCCTCCAGAGTTCAAGCGATTCTCCTGCCTCATCCTCCCATGTAGCTGGGATTACAGGTGTGTGCCACCATGTCTGGCTAATTTTTGTATTTTTAGTAGAGACTGGGTTTCGGCATGTTGGCCAGGCTGGTCTCGAACTCCTGACCTCAGGTGATCCACCTGCCTCCACCTCCCAAAATGCTGGGATTACAGGTGTGAGGCACCACGCCTGGCCTCACGAAGTATGACTTTGAATGCTGTGTTGAATAATAAAGATGACAAGAGTCCCTGAGGGGTTGTGCATAAGATGTCAGAGGAAAAGAGAAGTTAAGAACAACTCCAAATTCCTCAAAGAATTTAAAACGGAACTCCCATTTGACCCAGCAATTCCATTGCTGGGTATATACCCAGAGGAAAATAAATCATTCTGCCCAAAAGATGCATGTACACTTATATTCACCAAAGCACTGTTCACAATAGTAAAGACATAAAATCAACCTTGGTGTCCATTAACAGTGGATTGGATAAAGAAAATGTGGTATGTATACACCATGGGATGCTAGACAGCAACAAAAAAGAATGAGATCATGTCCCTTGCAGCAACATGGATGCAACTGGAGGCCATTATCCTAAGTGAATTAACACAAACAGAAAACCAAATACTTCATCTTGTCACTTATAGGTGGGAGCTACACATTGGTACATATGGAAACAAAGAGGGGAACAATAGACATTGGGGCCTACTTGATGGTGGAGGGACGGAGGGGAGCAAGGGCTGAAAAACTACCTATTGGGTACTATGCTTACTACATAGGTGAAGGAGAATTTGTATCCCAAACCTCAGTGTCATGCAATCTACTCATGTAGCAAACCTGCATACGCACCCTCTGAATCCAAAATAAAAGTTGAAATTATTTTTACAGAAGAATGACTCCGAGGTTTTTGTCATGAGTTACCATCAACTGATACGGTAAAGCTTACAGATATAGCACAATTTTGGGAGGAGACTAGAAGTTCACTTTTAACCATATTAGATATCCAAGTGGAATGCCAAATAGGAAGATAGGTAAATGAGCCTGGAGAGAGAGAGAGGGAGAGAGAGATCTGAGGAAGGAGGAAAAGCAAGAGAGTTACATATTATGTTTCATTTAATTCTCGTGGTAACAGGTGATGCTATCTTCCGTTTACAAATAGAGAAGCAAGCTGAGAGTGGCTTGCTCTGACTTACCTGCATTCAAAGCCCATCATCAGCCTCCAGAATTACATGGTATCAATTTTCCTGCCATAAAGGTTCTATATTCCAGGATTTGTTCAAGGTTCCTTGTCATAAAGAACTTCGGAGAATCCCTTGAACCCAGGAGGCAGAGGCTGCAGTGAACCAAGACCGCGCCATTGCACTCCAGCCTGAGTGATAGAGTGAAACTCCATCTAAAAAAAAAAAAAAAAAAAAAAAAGAACTTAAGACCTGCTAGTTACACGTGGGGATGCAATAGATGTAGGTGAGAACACGGACAGAGTGCGTGCTATGGATGCAAAACCCCAAGGCCTGTGGACCACCCTGAGATGACAGTTCCTTGTGCAGAAGGCACTTTGTGCAGAAGGAGTAATCTGGGGTACCACAGGTTACCCTCATGCAAGGCTATTTTGTAGTACCTAGTTTTTTTCTTCCAGCTGTGCTCTGTTGGCCTCACTAATATCATCATAAAAGAAGCTCTCTGTATATTTCTGATATCTCAAGATACTTTATCAACAATGTGGTTACATTGTTGGTCATCCCATAGATAAACTCAGATCCCTCTACCTTCCATGTGTGAGAAGATTTTGTTCTACGGTTGCTTCTGTCAAACCACCACAGTCCTGGCGAACTGAGAGGGAGGAACCTTGTGCCTTTGAAATGTGATTCACAGTGCTTGGTAAAGTGCCAGTATTCTCTCAGGTAAGTCAATATCACATGTCTTGTATTCTTAATTTGGTGTTTGGGCTTCTTGTGTTGAAATTTTCACTTATCTCTCATAAATAAGGTCTTGAGAGTCCATTGAAAAAATTATGCAGTGGGTAAGGATTCAGGTTTTGAAGCCAAGTAGCTCCATCAATTCTTACCTGTCTGACTTGGGGCAAGTTATTTAAGTCTCAGTTTTCTTAAATGTTATTGTATAGACAACAATATGATTTGCTTTACAGAGTCAAGAGGATTACTCAAGGGGATAATAAATGTAAATTCTTAGTACTACTCCTTGCACAGAGCAGTGATAAAAAATAGTTATTGTACGTAGCCTCAAGCTAGAATATATTAATAATAAGATATATAAACAGTTTATGTAACAAAAGAGTTCTCAAAATATTGTATTTAAAATGAAAACCCTTATATTGTATAGCACAGTAGCTTGTAAATATTTTCAGCAACAGCACTTTATTCAAATGAAATTTCAAACGATTTCAGCCTATATAAATAATATTAAAATGTTTTAAAATATAAAAGTATTTTTAAAAACTAAATGTATACAAACTGTTAAAAAGTCAATTGATGAGAACCATGGACCTGTTTGGATGAACATAAATACTTCAAACAGGAGTTAGGTGACAGTGCTGGTCTCATACCCACGTCAGCATCAGGCTCATATCTACATTTTATTTTGGGTGCAACATATCAAGAAAATCCTGGTGCACACAGATAAGTGGTTGCTGATTATGACTTAAAAAAACTCACCTTGCAATTCTTAAGATACACTTCAAATAAACTGAGCTAGAAGCCTGAAAGATGCGTAGTAGGAAAACTTTATTTTGAAATTGAATCACAAATAATTTGAGAGATGAATTGCTCACATTCGTTGTTGATAAAAAAGACCCAGACTTTCAACAGACACTAAAACATTTATGCATAGCCCATATGAGACTTTCCATATGATTAGGGGGTATAAAAGTATCTTTGTTATTCTCTAACTGGACTTATTTTGTATTTCAAGCACCTTGTTACCCCAGGAGGCTTGAAATAAGTTTCAGGCAATTCAGGGTCTTCTTGCCTCTCCATGCAGTTGTGTCTATTTCTCCTGGGTGCTATGTTGTGTCCACACGAGGTGGGGCATCTGGTTCCCCATTGTCAACCATTCATGCTGGTTCCCCTGAGATATGATGTCCTTATCTGGCCAGTGGTTTCTTGTTCACCCACATCACTTCCTTCTAGTGCTCCCTATATGACCTCTCTAGACTCAACTTCTTTCTCTCTATTTTCTCCCTCCCTTCTCTTCATGTCATCATGCCCTTTGTGGCACATGGGAAACAGTCTGTTGAATTGACCACTTCAGCATTATGATAAATGTGTGAGGGCTTTCCCAGACCCCTCTGCTAGATTGCTTGTAGCTTACCTTCCAGCTCCTGCCCCTGTTGGCTACTAGAGACAGACGGGTCCTTCAACTCTCTGGGCCCAATTAGGAAATAAACAGCAAGTACTCTCTGCTTTTGAGGACCCCAAAGCCATCCTCTAGCTACATATCCTCTCCGAGATTCAGTCCGGGGTTTGGTACAGGGATTCTAGCCACCCGACCCTGTATGTAACTCATAACCTTACATCTGACATTCTTTTTTTCCGTTGTCTGTGATTCCCTTTTTTTTTTTTTTTTTTTTTTTTTTTTTTTTGAGACAGGGTCTCACTCCATCACCCAGGCTGGAGTGCAGTGGTACAATCACAGCTCATTGCAGCAGCTTCGACTTCCGGGGCTCCAGCAGTCCTCCCACCTCAGCCTCCCAGGTATCTGGAACCACAGCTGTACACTACCATGCTGGCTAACTTTTTTCTTTTTCTTTTTCTTTCTTTTCTTTTCTTTTTTTTTTTTCTTCTTCGTCTTTTTTAGAAATGGGGTAATCTTACCATATTTCGCAGGCCAATCTTGAAGTCCTGAGCTCAAGTGGTCCTCCCACCTTGGCTTCCCAAAGTGCAGGGATTACAGGTGTGACCCACCATACCTGGCCTCATCTACAAATATTTACTCAATGCTCACATCCCATGCTGGGAAGTAGGGCAGTAGAATTGGAGAAATTACATCTCCATCTCATGGAGCTTAAATTCTAGTTGAGGAGACAGACAATGAACAAATGTATACTAAATATATAGTCCATCAAGTAGTGGTATTGTAGAGAAAAAATAGTGCAGGGAATAGATTTAGAATCTCTTACCTCCTGAGTATAAGGTGGGAGATTGCAATTTTAAATAGTGTGTTTTGGGTAGGCCTCACTGAGCAAAGACTCAAAACAGGTGAGAGAAACCCGCTGTCTGGGGAAGAGGAGGCAGAGAATATCCCAAGTGCAAAATCCCCGAGGCAGCAGCATGCTTTGGGTGTCTGAGCAACAGCCAGGAGACCTGTGTGTCTGGGGTGGGGTTAGCTAGATGGACTAGTCCTGGAAGATGAATTCAGCAAGGCAAAGGGGATAAGGGCGGGCCAGCTCTTGTAGGTCACAGAAAGGGCTTTAGCCTTCTCAGAAGACAACCCACTATTGGAAGATTCTGAGACATATGATCTGAGAAGCAAGATCTGACTTAGTTTTAAAAGAATTATTTTGACTGCTGGGTTGAGAATGGACTATTATGGAAAAAGGTCAGATGAAGGAAGATTAATTAGGAAGCTATTGCAGCATTCCGAATGACAGACGATGGTGACCCACACAGGGTGAAGGTGGTAGAGGTCATCAGAAGTGGTCATTTGATGCTAGATTTGGATCTGAGATGTGCGGAAAGAGATCAGTCAAGAAAGACTCGACTGGCAAGATGGAGTTGCCCTTAAGGAGTTGTAGAAGATTGCAGAGAAGACAAGTTCAGGAGGCAGGGGTGAGGAAGATCAAGACTTTGATTTTGGACACAGTGTGGTTAAGATGGATATGAAGTAGGCAGCTGAATACATAAGCCTGGAGTTTAGCATGGGTGTGTGTGTGGTGGTGGGAGTGTATAAATTTGAATATGTTTTTAGTTTTGAATTAATTTAATTTAAATTTAGATTTAATGAATGTCATTTAAATTTTGAGTTGATTTAGTTTTCAATGTTTTAGAATTGTCTTAAAAATAAGTTTTAATTAAATACATTAGTAATTAATTTATTTATAATTAAATATATAAATTAGATAAAATTAATTGAAATAAGCCTTAAAATAATTTAAGAAATCTATTTAAAAATGAATTTAAATCATATATGTGAAGTTCCTGAAGTATAGTTGTAGAACTTGCATGGAGCTCAGTTTTAAACGTTGGCATGCTCTTGGTGTAAAAAGCACTGTTTGGTAATACAATCATCACAATCAATTTTTTTTAGTATATGATATGGCAAGAAGAAATGACAGGATCTACCAATCTATGCCCCGAAAGGACTTATCTAAGCAATATTTCAATTCTCCACTGTTGGGTCCATTTCTCAAAAAAAGTAGCTAAATTTTTCTTATATTGTTGAATGTGCAGATGTGAACCACCAACTGCTGAGGGGCACTCTTGAGGGAACACGTACAGTGGGATAGATCACTTACTGCCTTTCAGGGTCATATTGGTTCAGCCCAATGAAGAGATTTTGTGTGATGTGCAAGTTGTCATGATGTACTTTTTAAAAATAGTGTCACTGACACATATCCACTAAAATAAATTAACTTTTCTATCTTGACTGACTCACATTCTAGAAACAGCAACTTCACATGCCAGTGATGATATGAGCCACAAGGATGGGTAGGAGTGGGAACACACCAGCAAGAAGATGGCAGTGCCAGAGGCCTTTTAATAGTTTTTAGCAGAGCAGTGCAGAGGTTATGAGAATAAACCTGGACTTTTACAAGCCTGGGTTATAATTCAAGCTCTGTGGCTTTCTGGATGGGCAGACTTAATTTCTTCAAACTCAAGTATTCAGACAAAAAATATAATGGGGAAGAATTAGAACTTTCTGTTGTGAAGAACTAATGAGCGAATGCTTGCAAAATACTTAGAGCAGTATGTTGCACATCGCCAGCTCTCAATAAATGATGGCTATTATTATTGGTAACTCTTTTAAAACTAAATGTTTGGTCTCTTGAAATATCTTAAGCAGGGATGGTTTCAGATTGCCATCTGCTCTTAATTGGTGAGCAGGGCTGCCACCCCAGGCTCAGATGTAAACTGGTACAGACAGCCCTAGTGAAAATGAGCCTCCACATCATTAAATCTATAGTTGAAACACTTCTACTGCACACTTGAACACTTGAACATACACATTTCATCTTTCTTGGCTATTTGGACTTACTAAGCATTTCTGTAATACTTTTTTCTAACTTGGCTGCTTCTCATTAGTGGTTCCTCACATCACCCATGTGAAAGGCGAATACAACAGTCCATATTTTACAGACCAGGAAATTGAGGTACAAGTCAGCCTAGTGTGGTTTGGCCAAAGGCACCAGAAAATTAAGCCCTGGAACTCGAAACTAAACCCAGAGTGTCTCATTGTTGAGTTATGGTTGACTTGATGAAGGAGAATGTTCTCCATAGTGATTCAAAGCATTCAAATAAAACACAAAAGTGATGTCCTCTTCTTGGCCTAAGAGCAAATATACTACCTATAGTCATCATATGGCAGCCAGAGATACCACTGTAAGATCAAATCTGATCTAGTCGCTTTTCTATGTAAAACCTTGTTCTGGCTCTCCATGACCCCAGGATAAAGTCTATCTTCTTAATGTGGCATATGTGGCCTTCCCTGTGCTCCTCTACCTCCTGCTGCCAGCCTCATCACTCACTCCTTCTGTCCTCACTCCAGCCATGCTGGAGACTTTCAGGTCTCTTAATGCGCCTTTGCACATAAAATGTAGAAAAGAACCTGGCTCTATCTTATTTCCTCTCCTTTAGTTGAATGTCACGTTTTTAAGAAGTCTCCCTAGATTTCTCAAGACTGGATGAGTTGGCCCTTCTGTATACTCCTACAGTACATGAGATTTATACCACTGATCTCACTAAAACTGTATCTTAAATCAATCTGTCCCATGAGCCTGTTGTCTCCTTCAGGACAGTAATTATACCTGCCTCATTGTAGATCCCTAGTTCCTAGCACAATGCCTGCAAACAGTGGAGATACAATAAATACTCTTTTGATTGTATGAATGAGCAATATGCCTTGTGATTTGACATTTTCCATTTCACAAAATGGATAAATACTTTGTGTCAGACACTTTGATAAGTACTAAAGTACAATACGTTATGGTTTGAAGATTTAACAGTGGAATTTCTGGCAACTGCCAGGAGGGAGGTAAGGTGAGCTATGAAGCCTATTAGTGTGGGTATTTGCATTAAGATATATCTCATCCTGGTCTCTTGGTCTTCAATCAGCATTGTCCAAGTGACTATATATTACAGTTATCCAAACTGGTACAACTTTGACAGTGGAAGTGGGCAGTATTGATAATTGTATTTTGACAATACCCATAGACTGGGGCTATCCCAGCAGAGTGAGTGTGTTGTCACTCTAGGTATATGGATTACCCTAATGTGCTGTTAGTCCTGAGCTAAATCCCTGGTTTAACTGATCCATCAAATGGACTCAAAGCTGCTGCTGGGTGAGAAATCTCACAGTTGTGCTGACTGAAACAGCTAAGAGACATGTAGCAGTCACTTTGCAACATATGGCTTGACAATCCTTTTCCTGAAGTAGCTCTAAACATAGTGGTAGTTATAGCTCAGTGACAGTGGCAGGTGAGAGTGGCCGTTAAGCAATAGTTCTGTCGCTCAGTAAAAGTTTTGGCACCTGGATTTGAACATGAAGGATTCTAACTGGGGAGCTGAAAGATTTCCAGATCAGCCGAATTGCTCAAAGCTGCCAAGTTGGCCTGAGAACCTTCCTTTGTGAGTGAGATATGGATGATACTTGAAACTACTCCTTAGCTGGAAAATGCAATTTAAGCATATGTTTAAAAGAGCAATAATTAAAATATTACTTTTTCAGAGCTCTTTGGTGCTCCTGAATCCATGGCTGTGCCAAATGCTTAGCTGTGCAGAGGGTGGTTATCTTTCAAGGCCAGGATAGTAGCTCCCCAATCACTGCATGTAGCTTTCAGCCTTGTCATGAGCTTAGGAGGTGAAAGAGGAGGACTTACATATTAGCAATAAAGGTGAACATCTCTAACACCTGGAAAGTGTTGAAATTCTGGTTAGTGTGCTTGTCTTGTTTTGGCAAATGTCCTATATTAAATGGAAGGTGGCATGTTCCCTTTATTAAATTTCTCTTTTCTTTTCTGATAGGATTTCTCCAAATTTATGTCTATTACTTATGCCTAGAAAAAATTAATGATTTGTAGCTAACACATTCATTGACATAATACAATGTTAATTGCTGTTGTAATGGTCTTGGATAGGAGTTAGAAATTCCTTTGTATTAACAAAAGTTTAGGAAATGTATTGTTGTTTAAATATTCCACACAAATGAACATACATGGAGATAGCAACATAAAAAACAAAATAAAACAAGACTCCGTGAAGCTGGTTGAAAACATTCACACTATGAGACATCAGCTTGCCATCCCATCTTACCCTTTATTTAGTCTTGTTTTAGTGTCTATTTTTTTTAAGACTGAATTGACCCTAGGTGTGTTTATAAAATGACATTTTAAATTCTCTAATTCAAACTTCTAGGTCAGAGCTATAATGTTGCTTCAGGACTGAGTTCCTCCGGGAGGAAAACAGCAACAAAACAAAATATTTAAAAAAGTAGTTGCTGCATGAGTAAATTGTGCCAGTTTTGTGCCATGTCCCTTTTGGGAAAGAGCAGTGCACTGTGTGCAGAAAAGAAAGTGACCCATTGCTTGGTATAAAGAACTGGAACCGATGGGATATCTATGAGTATAACGTATTTGGAAAGCAAATTGTTGTTCATACTCTTTATGACTTTCCTTGGCCAAACAACAGTAGGTATTTCATGCCAAGAAAAACTGAGGGGTTTAGAACAGGAATTAGGAAGGAAAAGTCACCCTTCCAATGAGGGAAGAAAATGGCACTGGGCAGGGTGTGGTGGCTTACGCCTGTAACCCTAATACCTCGGGAGGCCAAGACAGGTGGATCACTTGAGCCCAGGGATTCAGGACCAGTCTGGGAAACATGGTGAAATCCTGTCTCTACAAAAAATACAAAAATTAGCCAGTCCTGGGGGCATGTGCCTGTAGTCCCAGCTACTGGTTGGGTTGTGGGGGTGGTGTGTGTTGAGGCGGGAAGATGATTGCTTGAGCCTGGGAGGTTGAAGCTTCAGTGAGCCTTGATGGCACACTGCACTCCAGACTGGATGACAGAGCAAGGCCCTGAAGAAAGAAAGAAAGAAGTAAAGAAAGAAGGAAGGAAAGAACGAAAGAAAAGAACGAAAGAAAGGAAAGGAAAGGAAGAAAGGAAGGAAGGAAGGAAGGAAGGAGAAAGAAAGAAAAGAAAAGAAAGAAAATGGCACTGGTTATGAATGTGTCCCTGCTATTAAACTGCCTGGGCTCATATCACAGCTCCTCTTTCTACTAGTTGTGTGACTTTGGGGAAGGCATTTAACCTCTTAACTTCAATTTCCCATCTTTAAAATGGGAATAATAAAAATAACTACCACATATGGTTTTGGTGAGGACTGAATGAGATTATACATGAAAACATTTAGCAAAATATTTGGCAAATAGTCAAGTCAATAAATATCAATTATAATTGTGAAAAACCCAGTCATTTGACATCATGACTACAATTTTTATTTCAGTCTGTGCTTGAGTATATGGTTAACACCCATGAATATGTGTACTTCAGTTTTATGGGTTCACTAAGAGCATTCAGGCCTTCAACACTGCATTATTCCTAGATCAGGGAGCTCCTGAAACAAGATACATCCAGAGAGCCCCACTTTCCCAATGTACCTCAGTGGATCCTAGTCCTCTTTCCTAGCTTGGGCCTACCACAGCTTGCTCAGGGGAGCTAATGGGATTGCAGCACCGGACAGAAACAGGAGGCCATGGATGATTCTAGTTCTCAGGAATGCCTTTTAAATCGTGTATGCTCTCTGTTGCTATGTTGTTTTTTTAAAGTAATTTTTTCTTTTTCTGTATTTTTATTCTAAGGCAAAAATCATAATGAGGCTAGGTTCAATGTCACAAGATGTGGGTATTAAGTTTCCCTGAGAAACCATATATTTGGATGGTGAATTGGCACCAAGACCTCTCACCAGACTCTAAGAACATCTCGTCTCTCTTTGAGTCTCATTCTTCTTTTCTCCTTCCAATAATTTTAACCACAAGAATACGCATCGTTTCCTACTTGTGTTTCTTCTCCTATTTTTCCTCTCCAGGCCTTCCAGTATCTTTCTAGCCAATTCCTTATATTATATTCCTTCTGTGTGAAATGCACTGTGATGTGCTGGAGGAAGAAGTAAGGAGACGTGAAATGGGGATTTTGACTGTTGTGACAACTTGCTATTATCTTGGTCCTATTATTAATCTCTCCAAGTCCCATTTGTAAAAAGATGGGGAATAATAAACTCACCAAAGCTGTTTCATAGGATTTTAATGAGGACAAAATAAAATGTTAACTATGCGAGTACTTCTCAAATGTTATTATTTTCAAAGATTTCTATTATTGTTTAATGGATTTCAATACAATTTCATCTGATGCAAAAATTAAAAAATAAGGTACATTAAAGTTCTATTTTCCTTTTGAAAATATGCCTGAACTGATCCAATTCTCTTCTGTTAAAAAAATAGACTTTATTTTTTTATAACAGTTTTAGGTTCACAGCAAATTGAGTGGAAGTTAGAGAAATTCTTCTATTTTTAATTTTAAACTAAAATATGACAAAAGGATTTCCTGATGTATCCACCATTTAAGAAAAAGGTAACATTTTTCCTTTGCTGGTCTAAACGTTTATGGATTGTTCTCATTGCTGTTTGTTTTTAGTAAATGGAAAAGTAAATCGCTGGTCTAGAGGCCTCTTGCTCTCCCCTCTCAGCATTCTAGAATCTAGACCTGCTCTGTAAAATGTGCTAAAATGTTGCTTGTATAGCCCTTGCTCTGGCCTATGCCTAAGCTCTACAGGTTTTTTGATGACCATGAAAAAGTTTTACTTCTCACATGTTGATGAGGAGCTGGAATAGATATTGTTTAATAATTGTGAATCTGTTCACTAGAAAATAAGAGTCAGATTGAAGGCTATTCGTCTTGGAACAAATCATTAGTAAACGACTGGAGGTTTTTTTGAGCCAGGGACTGTACTATTCACTTAAATTTGCTAACGTATTTAAATGTCATAGACACCCTATGAAGTAGGTCATAAGAGCCCCATTTTATTGAGAAGGAAATCAAGGCTCAAAAGAGATTAAGTAATTTCTGAACACAGTGATGCATCCTGGTTGAACAACTAGGATTTCTTCTCATTTTTTCTCTTAACAGGTCCTAAGAAAATGAAGGAGCCTCTTCCTGTACTCATGGTACATAAGGTATTTCAGTATTGTACACATAAATAGCATACATCTTCTACCATGAGAAGAGAATTCCTTGGCAAATCCTCCTCATTGATAATAGTTTTGACTACGTCCTTAGGTCTTGTGCTAAATATTTTTCACATCTTATCACATTTCAGCCTTGCAGTAATCCTAAAGGTAGGATCATGAGCCCCATTTTACAGGTGAGAAATGAGAGTTTTTGCTTGCCCAAATTTATACACACATGTATCTCTTTGACTCCCTAGCCTGCGTCCTTCTCTATATATCATATAGACCTAGTCAACAATAGATATTTTCCTCAAGGGAGTAGTCTCCTCAGAAATTGAAATCATTGGTGCCATAAGCAATACAGAAATGGGAAAGGTTCCCTTGTGCCCCTTGCAGGACGTGTGACGGGGGTAGTGGCTGGCTTCTTCAGTGCCCTGCTGCTGAAACCTCTAGGGGAGCATATAGGCAGGCTGTAGGGCTCTGACACCAGGGCAGTGTCTAGGGGTGAATATTCACAGCTCCTGAAGCCCCAGTAGGTCTGTGCTACCATGTGCTCTTTTAGTTTAGCTGTCTATAGGCGGCTTGTGTTAACCAGCTCAATTAGATCCTCTACCTTGTCGCAAGGACAGAGGGCTCTCTTTATTACGGAGTTCTTGCTTGGTGTTCCGGAAGAAATGGATCACACCTGGGTTTGGAGAATGAGTGCAAGGTTTTATTGAGTGGAGATGGCTCTCAGCAGATGGGGGAAGGTGGAAGGGGATGGAGTGGAAAGGTTTTCCCCTGGAGTCGGGCTGCTCAGTGGCCCAAGCTCTCTTCTGACTGCCCCACCCAACTCTGCCTCATTCCACCGATTGATGGCCTGCCCGCGTGTGGGTGTCTGTCGGGGCTTGCCTCTTGACATCCAGCCGCCCATGTGTTCCTCCACTGATGTGCTATTCTAGACGTCCAGCCACCTGTGTGTCCGCCGGCTAGGGTCTCCGGGTTTTTATAGGCACAGGATGGGGGCATGGCAGGCCAGGGTAGTCTTGGGAAATGCAACGTTTGGGCAGGAAAATAAAAATGCCTGTCTTCACCTAGGTCCCTGGGCACAGGCCCCCGGGGTGGAGCCCTAGCCAGGGATCACGCCCTCCTCTACCCAGCACTTCCCTGGTGCCCTCTGTATCATTTAAAGGGACCATGCCCTGCCCTTCCCAGCACTTCCCTTCCCTATCAATACCTACCCATTGCAGTATCCTTTTATCTCTAACTTCACTGTGAGGGGGCTACTGTGGGACATTGAAAACTTTTGGCTGGAGTGGCCATTTTGTCTTTTGGCCATGCTTGAGAACCTTTTTCAAAGACTCAGAAAAGTTCCTTCTAAAACTTTGTCCTCTATTCCTGATTCATGCCAGAGAAACAGAATTTCCAAGTAGACAAGTAAAAAGTACATTGGAATGACTTAGTGCCTGGGTTCCTGATTGTTCTCACAGATGACATCCTACAACTGTCTCACCACACATTATTTTTTTAATCATTTTCTCTAACCTAAGTATCTCTGGTAACCAAATTTTAGTAACTCCCCCAAGGCAACCTGAGGTTTGGAAACCAAGGCGGCCGTTCCAAGTCTTTTGTGGACTGAGGCATGCAACCACAGAGCTAAGGTCAGACCCCATTAAGATGGGGGGAGGGGTCGAGAGAGAGGAGGAGTGGAGAGAGCTTCATGTCTTTCCATTGTACTGGAATTTAACTGGAATGACTGAAGGCAATTTCTTTTTAAAATCCTTCCCCCCTGTCACCTCATTAACACCTCCAATGAAAGGCAGCTGTGAGACTGTTAACTCTTTGCTTGCACATTCTTGAAAGTGCTATTGGCTGGGATCTCTGGTCCTTGTGAGAAGATACCCTGCTGTCACCAATCTGGGCATCTGTAGCTTGAAATCAGGGTTTTTCCAAGATTCATATTTATACCCCAATAGTGTGCCGTTCTATAGAGTAAGACATGCATTTCTGCCAGGTTTTGCATATTTTGAGCTACTACTCCATAAGCTGCAGTATGTTGGGTTTTTTGGAACTTGGCTGCCTCAAATTCTTTTTGGAAATAAAATGAGAGCGTATGTGAACATTCATTAATGTATTCAGTCATTCATTTACCCACTCACACATTTAATAAATCACATTGGATGTGTGCCTGCTATATGCCAGGCAGCATGTCAACCTAAGGGGTGTAAAGGAGAGCAAAACGTTGTCCCTTCCCTCAAGGAGTTTACTATTTACAGTGGGTTTCAATAATCATTCCAATATAATGTGATAAAATGATGATAAAAGTTACTCTGGGAGCAAAACAGGAGAGACAGTAAAGCAGAGTAGACTAAGGGGGGTCAGGGAAGACAGAAAAGCAATATTTGAGCTATTTTGAAGAGTAAGTAGGAGTTAGCTATATGGAGAAGAGCTGAGATGGAAAAGCTGTAGGTGCCAAGACAGAAGGGGATGATTTTGGCATTTGCTGTTGAGGATCATCTTTGTGTGAAGTGTAGTGAATACTGGTGAGATGGATGCTCTAGTGTATGACCCACTCCACCACTTGGAGATTGTAACATGCAGCCTTCCAGCTGCTGGGAGTGATGATGGCTGTGAAATCTCAGCTTACCTTCTTTTGGAAATTGCCCTCAACCAAAGGGAACTTCCTTGTCGAAGTTTACACTCGTTCCCCTGGGACAGTATGCATCCAAAATATAAAGGTACAAAGATCTCTTCCCCTTAATTTAAGGCAGAAAATTCTGAATATTCATCCCATTTCAAGAGATGTCAGGAAGGTCTTCTGAAGCCTCTGATGCAACTGGACCACAGTTCAACTTCTTCTGAGATTCTTGGTTCCCACACTTTTGACTGTTGTTGTGCCCTGGCAGATGGTGCAAGAAGGGATCATAAGGTTCAGAGAGGCAGGCATGCTCAAATGGAAATACTCTGTAAGGCTGGGAAACCTGCTGGCTACATATCTTCATCAGGATGACCTGGTGGATACCCCTTTTACTTCAGTGATCAGGAATATGTTGGTGAGACAGGCTCCAGCATCACAGAAAAACTCAGCAGTGACTGATGGCAGGGGATGCTGTTAGAAAACTGAGTAGACTGATAACAATGAGAGTGATAGAATTCCAAGAAATAGAGATCAGGTGGTGATCCTTGGCTATCAGAGGCAAGGATATTTTTTATAATGAGGGGCAAGGTTGAAGTGTTAGCTTGGTTGGGAGCTAAGTTAATAGAATGGAAGTAACATTTTACAAGAACAGTAAATATATTTATTTCACATGTGAAAGCCTCCATAAAGCATACATCAAGGAAGAAGCAACAAATAACTAAATAGGCAGAAGGACTTTAGCAGTTGACATGAGAAATCTTTTGTTTGAGTGCTCGTTTTCCCTGTGACTCCGAGCTCTTATTTCCAACACAGTGCTGGCATAATGGAGACAAAAGTGGAACTGAGAGATGGTTAATAGGATACAGTGGCCCTGGGGGCAAAATAGATGGGGTGAGGGTCAATAAGAACGTACTCAGTTTACACAATCAAAAGAAATCAAGGATGGATGATCAAAAGGCTGAACACAGCAGCCAATCCCCTTGCCCAGTCTCTAGACCTCAGATAGTTTCTGAACCTGAAATCCTGAAAGAGATGCCAGATCTCCAACAGAAGCTGAAAGCAGAGGAAAAGATCAATTTTGGTTAATGTATGAATCAGCTCAACACGTGGGTGCAAGTCAAAAATGGATCATAGCTGCATTACAGTCCCATTCAGGGATATCCTTTATGGGGGCAGTAGTAAGAGGAGACTCTGTCAATGAGTGGAGATTCTAATGGCACACCTAGACAAGCATTTTATATGAAAATAAAAGTGGTCCAATATAAAAATAGAGAAAAACTCATGGGTAGTGGTGAATGGCTTCATTGGTTGATCAGGGGCCAAGAAGAAGAAATATTAGAAGATGTGGTACAAAATGATCTGGAGAAGAGGCATGTGTAAAGACTTATGGAAGTGACTAAAATGAGTAAATATCCTTATTTCACATGTGAAAGCCTCCATAAAGCATCCGTCAAGGAAGAAGCAATAAATAACTAAATAGACAGAATGACTTCAGCAGTTGACATTAGCCAGCTCTCTCTTCAGCCACCCAGTGCGGGCATAATGGAGTAGTTATGATGGCAAGGAAGAGGCTTTTCATGGATCCAATATCATGGACTTTTACCAAGGCTGACCTAGCTACTTTTGTTGGCTAATCTCTAATGTGTCCACAACCCCAATCAATGCATAGCTGCTGACATATTACCTTCCCTTATGTAGATCAGTTACTGAGTGGTGGCAAGTTGATTACATTAGAATCCTTCCACCCTGGGAGAAGCAACCATTCATCTTGATTGGAATCATCACATATTTTTGTATATTTGTGTATGAGTTTGACTTAGGTAAGGTCTTTGTCATCATTAGGGTATATGGTGCACCAACAAAGAATCCCATACACTACCACGGCCCTTTTTTTTTTTTTTTTGGCAAAGGAAGCGTTGTAGTGGGCTTATGGCTATGGAATCCATTGATCCTGCCGCCACACCCAGAAGAAGTTGCCAACCTGATGGACTTACGGATTGGCTTCGTTGAACTGGGCACTGATATGGGGATGATACCTAGTGAGAAGGTGGCCCCATCCTATACAATGTGGTATCTACTATACATCAATGATGATTTAATGTTTTGTTCACAATAGAAAGAGTACATTTGTCCAGGAACAGAAGAGTAGAAGCAGAAGGGAATTCTCTTATTGTAAGTCTCAGTGACCCGCTTGGGAAATTTGCATTTTCTCCCTGCAAAACTCTGTGATCAGTGTGTTTACAATTCCTGGTTTTCAAGAACCAGCACTTTCACAGGAGGATATAACAAAAGTTCCATTATTAGGCAAGAATTGCCATCTGGTCACTTAGGCTTGCTTATGCCCAAAAACCAGTAGGCAAAAAAGGAGTCACCATTCTGCCATGGATACTTGACCCTGATCATCAGGTGGAGGTGGGGCTGCTGTTACTTTAGGGGTGAAGAGAACTGTATGTTTTGCACCCATGTAATCCATGGAGCATTTCTTGGTACTCCCCTGCCAAGAGACAAGTACTGCAGCAAAAGCCTCAGAACAGCCTGGAGACCAGGGCTCGGATCTTTTAGGATGGAAGTTGTGAGTCATCCCACTATGTAAGCGATGGAGATCAACAGAGGTGTTTGCGGAGAGAGACAGGAATTTAGAAAAGGTAATAGAGGAGGGAATGATGTGAATCCGTTTCAACCATTAACACCAGCAGCCGTGTGGGGGCTGAAGTTTGTAGGTTTCTCTGAGGAAACAGACCAACCACAATCCACAATTTGCTGTTTGAAGAATGTATTATTATATGAACCAAGTGGATCTGAGGAGTTCAAGGTGTAAACTGAAGTGGCTGTGGTGCTGTGGTGTGTCACCCAGATCCCCTTTTGGGCTGAGGAACTCATCCCCAACTACTGGGTATATTGATGGCTCTAGGCTCTCAATTGAGCCCCTAGTTAGGTATTTGTCTTAGCCAAAGACAGTGTCCTCACTCATATTTCCTCTCCTCCCCAAGGCCACCTGTATATAATGACTGGTTACTGTGGAGGTATGGCTGTCTGGCCTATTTGCCTCAACAAATCTGAAGGGCCATTTCAAATCCAAAACTTCCTCTAGGATCATCTGTGGCCTCCATTACCACTTCATGTGGTTTAAATTCTCCCTCCGCCAAATCCTACTGTCCTTATCCATGATACTAAGGAGGGCACTCTCTACTAAACCACCTGCATGCATATGTATCAAAGTCTCAGAGGCTGATTGTTAGGGAACCCCACCTATGACAAAAGGGTATGTGTGATTTGGGGCAAAGCCTAAGCTATTGTATCAACGAGACCTAAGCATTAAACAGGTTTCATAAGAGAATGCCATTTCTGTCTGATGCAACAGTCCAGATGGTTTAGGCTCACAGGCAACTCTGCCCCACGAGGTTATTCAAGAACCCAGGCTCCTTTTTCCTCATTGATCTACTTCTTCCTTGAGTGTTACCTCATTTGATTGATTGAAGTTCTCCCATTATGTTCCCACTTATGGGAAAAGGAAAAGAGCATGGAGGAGAAAATGTCCATTGCTCTAAAGCTCACCATTTTGGCTCACATCGGGATAACTTAGTTCTAGATATAGAGGATATTAGAAAATGCAGTCTCTAATTTACGCATCTAGCCTCAACTCTGTTATTATAGAAGAAGGAGAACAGATTTTGATGGACAACACTTTCAGCCAAGCAGAGGCGGCAAAGGTGGAAAGCAGGACTTATTTCATGTATAAAGACAGTGCTAAGCTAGGATGTTGAAATATTCTTCTGAAAATCAAGGGGAGCCATTGAGTAGGGCAGGAATTAAATAGTGAATCATTTATAAGGAGACTATTATTGTGAGGCCAGCCAAACAATGATATGACTTTTTATATGGAAACGCTATTTTGTCACAGTATCTTCCATAAGAGATGTGATCTCTAGTTTGAAAATGGGCAATGTTTCTGATCCCTGCTTTCTCCTCACAAAGAGAAAAGACCTCAGGGAAAAAATGAATGCTGTTCCTTCCAAAATACTATGGATGGGTTGTTCTCAACCTTTCCTTGAAGGAAGAATTATCAGAGTAGTCTCTTCCTTCCCACTCCCCAAAACTCAGGGACAGGGCCTCAGGATGAGACTTTGTGTGTTACAAAAAGTAAAATGCCATCTAGTAATATTGACTGCAGTAATGCGTTTTTTGCACTGTTGGAATTTTCCATTTGACATTGGAATACATTCTTAAATAAACGTGGTTATGTTATATATCATTTTAATGGGCATTTTTTTTGCTATATTTTTCTTGCTAATGACTTATTACTTGCTATTTTTTTGTGTTTATTTTAGACTATAGTAATGATGTTAGATAGCAAATTTGAGCAATTTTCTTATTTGAGTTCAAAATGGGTAGTAAATCAGTGAAGACAACTCACAACATCAACAATGCATTTAGCCCAGGAGCTGCTAACGAATGTACAATGCAGTGGTGGTTCAAGAAGTTTTGCAAAGGAAGTCGGGCATGGTGTCTCACACCTGTAATCCCAGCACTTTGGGAGGCTGAGGCAGGCGGATCACTTGGGGCCAGGAGTTCGAGACCAGCCTGGCCAACATGGCAAAAACCCCTCTTTAATAAAAATGCAAAAATTAGCTGGGGATGATTTTACACACCTGCAATCCCAGCTTCTTGGGAGGCTGAGGCAAGAGAATTGTTTGAACCCAGGAGGTGGAGGTTGCAGTGAGCCAAGATCAGGCCACTGCACTCAGGCCTGGGTGACAGAGCAAGACTCTTGTCTCAAAAACAAAAACAAACTAACAAAAAAAAAAGTTTTGCAAAGGAGACGAGAGCCTTGAAGATGAGGAGCATGGTGGCTGGCCATCCGAAGTTGACAACGACCATTTGAGAGCAATCATCA
This sequence comes from Macaca mulatta, assembly GCF_049350105.2. Taxonomy (NCBI): domain Eukaryota; kingdom Metazoa; phylum Chordata; class Mammalia; order Primates; family Cercopithecidae; genus Macaca; species Macaca mulatta. The sequence continues at coordinate 85,160,050 of NC_133420.1, forward strand.
AAGCTGATCTTACAACTACATGAGAAGTTGCTGAAGAACTCAACGTCAGCCATTCTACAGTCATTCAGCATTTGAAGCAAATTGGAAAGGTGAAAAAGCTTGGTAAGTGGGTGCCTTGTGAACTGAGTGAAGATTAAAAAAATTCATCGTTTTGCAGTGTCATCTTCTCCTATTCTATGCAAAAACAATGAACCATTTCTTGATTGGATTGTGCTATGCGACAAAAAGTGGATTTTATAAAACAACTAGTGATGACCAGTTCAGCGGTTGAATTGAGAAGAAGCTTCAAAGCACTTGCCACAGCTAAACTTGCACTTAAAAAAAAAAAAAAAAAAGGTCATGGTCACTGTTTGGTGGTCTGCTGTTGGTCTCATCCACTACAGCTTTCTGAATCCTAGCAAAACCATTACGTCTGAGAAGTATGCTCAGCAAATTGATGAGATGCACCGAAAACTGCAATGCCTGCACCTGGCATTGATCAACAGAAAAGGCCCAATTCTTCTCCATGACAATGCCCAACCACACGTCATACAACCAATGCTTCCAAAGTGGAACAAACTGGGCTACGAAGTTTTGCTTCAATCGTCAAATTCACCTGACCTCTCCCCAACCACCTATCACTTCTTCAAGCATCTCGACAACTTTTTGCGGGGAAAACATTTCTACAACCAGCAGGATGCAGAAAATGCTTTCTAAGAGTTCATCCAATCCCAAAGCATGGATTTTTACGCTGCAGGAACTAACCTATTTCTTGTTGGCAAAAATGTGTGATTGTAATTGTTCCTATTTCACTTCAAAGTTGTATTTGAACCTAGTTATAATGATTTAAAATTCAAGGCCTGAAACCGCAATTATTTTTGCATCAACCTAATACATGGGGGTGTGTGGAAGAAAGAGTGTTGGAGTCATTTGGGTCCAGTCAAGAGAGTGTGCTTGGCTTAGCCTTGGCTCTGCGTCTAGATTTATGACTTTTCTCAAATTGCTTGGCTTCTCTGGAATTTACTTCTAAATTAGGACATTTGACAAAATAATCTAGAAGTTTCCCTTCAGCTTAAAAGCTTAACTTACTCTGAATAGGTCTTGAAACTGAAGTTTGGAACCAGCTAGAGTTAGAGCCCAAGAAATGTTTGTTGAATTTAATTAAATTTCTGAGTTTTATTTTAGCAAAACAAATCATTGCTTGACCCTCAGCCCACATGGGAAAACCACCCCTAACATTACAACAGCAGTAACAACAACAAACAACTACGTGAGCTTTCTACAGCCTCTGATGAATTATCTAAGTGAGTAGATGAGCTTTCTTTTTATCTGCCTGTTCCAGATGCAGATTTCACTGAACGATGAGTGAAGGGGAAATTCCAAGTGAAGGCCCCTGCACGGCCCATGGCCTCCTGGAGTCTATCTCATATATCACAAAGGTGGAGAGATAAAGAGGACACAATGGAACATCTAATGTGCTCTTTTCCTCATGGTATTTTGATGTCTATGGGAAAAGAATTATGAGGGATTCTCCATTTAAACTACAGCACGCCAGGTCTCTCGGGGTTGGCATTCAGTTTGGGCAGTGAAGCACATTCTCAGTTTCACACAGCTGGCTTGGGAGTGGCAGACACATTTCCACTATTCTGGGTCTGGTTCAGAGAGGAAGATCACTGGTTACTGTCGGTGACCGCAGCAGCTTAGGGAGCCAATGAAGACAGAGGTGAGAGGCTAAGGCAGAATGCAATTCACTGAACTGAAAATTCACCAGAACACTAAGGCTCATATTGGCAAAAACAAAAAACAAAAAAACAAAAAACAAACAAACAAAAAAAAGGACCACGTGACCTGCTGCAACCACTTCTGACCCTGACCCTTCATTTTCTAGATCTTAAAAAAATAAAGTAGCACCTGCGGGACGCTCAGTCTTGAGTGACTTTAATAAACCCGAGCTGTCGGCTGAAGGGCAAGAATCATATATTTGTGATTAGAATCAATGAGCAGCAAGGCGTGTACACAAACTGGCAATACTTTGATGGCAAATCTTTCCTTTTCAGATATTTTTGAAAGGCTAATTTACTTATAAATTTTAATTTCCCCCAGATTAGTGGTCATGTCAGCACTTAAAATGCTGGCAGGGGGAAAAATCAGTATCACGTTTGTCTTTAAAATGGGAGACACAGGACACCTGGCCTCTGTTAATACAGGGACACTGTACAAGAGTAAACTAGGGCACAATACAGTTCTTATTCTGAATTGGAATCCATCTGTACTCTACAGTAGGAAGACAAAAGGGGATTGTTAGCACTTAAGGCACCTTGACACAGTCGTACCGTTTGACTCTTTTATTAATTGCCCCATCTGCTAAGTGAGAGGTCTCTGACACAGGTTGGCGCAGAACTCTTAAAGCCCTTAGTCTGCTTCCTATTGGTTCCACATGTGTTTGTATTTGTTCTCAGTAGGCAGAGATTCCAGAGAGAAAATGAACCGCTGCAGATCGATTGCAGTATCAGTCATGCAGAAGACATGGTGAAGCGTGCCATTTGATTTTGATCTAGTTTTAACCCTTGGGAGACGGTTGCCCTGGTTCCCTTGGCTTTTGTTTGCCTGGGTTTTTGTTTGAAGGCTCAGATGCTAATAGTGGGACAGAAAAAGCAGTATGATGCCCTCATTTTAGGAAATGCAACATTTCTCCTTTAAGTCATCAGTCCTCAAAAATCTTTTGTCTCTGTCTTGGACAGAGCAATAGAAAAACCAGAAAGCATTAATGTCAGGGAGAGTGTGTGTGTGTGTGTATGTGTGTGTGTGTGTGTGTGTGTTATTGCTGCTGTGAAAAGATATGCTCAGTTTACGTAGCCAATGATAATTTCTAACAAAAGTACATTGACAGTGCAGGCAGTCTGGGCCTAAAATGACAAAAGACAGACCAACCAAACTCAAGAGTTTACTTAGGCAATCATTCTCCCTGGTATGATTTGTCTTTGTCCTTTCCTTTTTATTTTGTTTTAAGGAGATTCAATGATATTGAGCTAAGGATGTGGTGTCTATTTCAGCCTCAGCTTTGCAATTTCCGCATTTAGCCTGGATTATGTTACAGCCAACACATGCTGGGATATTTTTCTACGTACAATTTGGAGATAAAAGAAACAGGAAAGGCGTGGCATCTCCTCACAAAGTTCCTTTATCATGGACTCTGGGGCTAGGGGTTGCATGGTTGTGTGTGTGTGTGTGTGTGTGTGTGTGTGTGTGTGTAGAGGGAGAGACAGACAGACAGAAAGAGTGACAGAGATAGTGAGAGAAGTAGGAAAAGATTAAAAGTCTTGGGCCACCAAACAAAGCTCTTGCCTCTTGGTGATGTCCTTTATCTTCTCACTAAGGATATCTGAGTTCTCTGCTCTGTTTTCTGAAACTCCAGGAACCTAAAACTGGAGATGACGGGGACAGGGCTGAGGCCTGGTCTCAGCATACAGTGGAGAGCCTAAGGTTCAGGAATTACTTAGTACAATGTTTTTGTCAGCCCCTGAAATTGCATTTTCTGCCACAAGTCTGTCTTTAAGGCTCCACACCCTGCTCTGCTTATATAAGCAGGCTGCCCCTTTCTTCCCTGTAAAGGAGCATTGTATCCCTTGGGACTCTTGCTATTGGGGACAATAGAAAACATAGTCCAATCGACTTCCATAAAATGTGTTTTATGAGTTCACATAAATGTATGGGGTAGGGATGGAGTTGACTTTGGACATGCCTGAATTCAGTGACTCCAAATTTTCTCTGTTCTTCTAAGTCTGGCTTCATTCTCAGGCTCCATTTGGTGACATGATGGCTGAATTAATCCCCTCCAATTTCATGTCCTGGTGGAAAGAGAACCTGTCTTTCTCCTAGCAGCTCAAGAAAATGTCTCAGTGGGTCTGGCTTAGACTGATTTGCATGCACAACAATGAATCAATCCCTGTGGCCAGGGGAATGAAATATTCTGTCTAAGGCTAAAACCATCCTATTCCTAAAACTGGGGTAGAAGTCAGTCTGAAGTTCATGGGCTAACATTTGTGAGAAGGTTGTTTCTAAGAGAAAAGTCTGGGTGCTGTTATTAAAAGGAAGAGCAGAGGCTGCCCATCCAAAGAACAGTCCAAAAGTTATTCACTGCAAGAGTCTTATAAGCTCAAAAGAAACAGAGTAACCTGGTCAGTTCCATAAAGGCTTTCTCTCTCTCTCTCTCTCCCCCCTCCCTCGCTCTCTCTCCCCCCCCTTTCTTTCTCTGTGTGTGTGTGTGTGTGTGTGTGTGTTGGCAAGGATACTGATTAAACATACTGCTTTCAGGGTCAGATATCCTGGGATCATATCCTAATTCTGAAAGTTACTAACTTTTTAAATTTTTTATAAGTTACTTAAAATTTTGGGTTTACATTTATGCTATAAAGATTTAAGGTGGGGTTAACTCAGCATAATATCTAAATAAATAAGCATTTTACATTTTATTAATGATCTCATTTGTTTGTTCTTGCCTACTCCTGCCATACGTAAAAATAACATTTCATGATAATTAAACAATTTCTCATAAACAATTGATGTTTTAAACATCAACTCTTACACAACTCTCAAGATACTAGCTGACAGCATCAGGTAGTATCTTGAGAGCTGTACAAAATTTTACTTTCCTAAGTTACCCTCTGCGTTTCAGAAGGATAAACTGCTTTTTCTTATGTGGTATATATTCCCTACTGCCACAGACTCTTCTTGAGAGAATAAGTTTTGCCTAAGTGTACCCAGAATGACTGTGTCTCTATGAAGGATGAGATGACTTGTCTTTTCAGTGAAAACATCTTTTGCTGCATTAAGCTTGTGCCCCACTGCAGGAATCTATTAGTCCACAAAACTTTCACCTTCCCACAAATGTTTCAACAGCTGGGACGCAAAGTCTCACTTAGAGACAAATGTGCACACCACATTTACAGTCTAAAATTCAATCTTCTAACATCAGTTGATTAGAATGAACATTAAATGCATTGTAATTCTTTTCATTTAAATAGCAGCCAATAAATTTATACCATAACCCATCCCCTATTTCAATAGCATATTCAAAAAGTTTTAGTTAATGTTATTTTTACCAGTTGATGTCTAAATATTTACTAAATTTTTCAGGTGCTCAGGGCATGTAGAGTACCCCAGTATTTACAAGGCTATACATGTACACACACACACACACACACACACACACACACTCACACACAGAGCAAGTCATACCTTCTTCGTGGCAATTAGGAACATGTTTCTGATTATTTTCTTTAAAAAGCATTTCAAGGCTGGGTGCGGTGGCTCACGCCTGTAATTCCAGCACTTTGGGAGGCCAAGGCGGGCAGATCATGAGGTCAGGAGATCGAGACCATCCTGGCTAACACGGTGAAACCACATCTCTACTAAAAATACAAAAAATTAGCCGAGTATGGTGGCAGGCACCTGTAGTCCCAACTACTCGGGAGGCTGAGGCAGGAGAATGGTGTGAACCCAAGAGGTGGAGCTTGCAGTGAGCCGCGATCATGCCACCGCACTCCAGCCTGGGTGACAGAGCGAGACTCCATCTAAAACAAACAAAAAAACAAACAAACAAACAAAAAAAAACAAAAAAAAAAAAAAAGAAAAAAAAAGAGGAAAAAGAGAAGTATTTCAATAGGATTCCCTCTACCTCAAGTACCACCTCCTCTGAGAGATCATCTCTCTTAATCAGTTTGCACAGTGCTTGGCGTGTAGTTAAAGCTCAATAAACGTGAGCTATGTTCAACTGATTATAGTTATTATGTGACTTTAATTATTAAATTACTGGGCTCCTTAGTTTTCTAAACTGGGAACCATTATATGTGGATCTCACCCATATTTGATTAAACCGCTCAGGCTATCTCACTGACCCAAAGGGATTGAACACATTATTATTCCTGAAAAATTATCGGCTGTAAGTTCATCTCTTTCGTGGATGTTTACAAACCTCTTTTCCTGAAAGTTTTATATACTCCAGCTGGCCTACCTTCTAATGAAATATATATCCTGAGAAAAGAACATTGCTCCCTCCCAACACCTGCTGAGGACACTTCTGCTTTTCCCAAGTTGCTCTTTTCCTCTTTTTACAGTGAATGTATCATTGTCTAATATACCGTGTATCATTTACTTTACTGATTATATTTATTCTTCTATTCTTGGCCTCTCCCTGGCAGAATCTAAGTTCCATGAAGGCAGAAGTTTTTTGTGTCTTTTGTTTGCTGACTGATGTATACCAGGCATCTTGAGCACCATTTCTTTCTGTCTTTCAAATGATATTTTTTCATTGTACAGGTTTCAGTTGTACAGGTTTATAGTGTTTCTGGGATAAGAGCAGCTTTATTCCAAGTAAGAGGAGGATTGGAGTGTTGATCTTGGTCAGTCTTTTTTTTATGGCCATCCTACTCATACTATGAACATCTTCCTACCTGGCTGCATTTTGGAATGGGCAACTAGTGTGACTTGGTACTCATGGGCTTCAAACTACAGAATGAGAAGACTGCATAAATTCCCATGATTCAAAGACTCCCTGATGTGTTGGTTGGCTAGGGGGAGGAGTGGGAACTGAATACAGAAAAGGGAAAATACTATAGTGTCTTGAATTATTGAGGCTAAAAACCTATTTCATTTTTGGACATCATCTTTGTCTCTTGTACCTGGGGAGAACCAAATCCTCTGATGCTTCCTTCCCAGAATTTTCCTGCACCAATTATCAATTTATTAGCTGAGTTGAATGTGACAAAAACTCCAAAATTATGGTAGCTTCATCAAGATAATATTATAGTTCACTTTTTCATGAAAATAATGCAAAGGTAGAAGGATTGGCATGGTGACACCATGGCGTCATCAGGGATGCAGGCATCTTTCAACACTACCATATCTAATGTGTGGTCCTTATCTTCCTGATCCAGGATGGAGGCAGAGGATGTGCCTTTATATCTGTATTCCAGGCCAGAAGTGCTATGAAAGTACAAGGAAAAGAGATGCAAAACTGCTCCTAACACTGTTGCTATAATTTAATTGCCAGAACTTAGTCTTATGGCTATTACTATCTATAAAGGAGGTCTGGAAATGTAGCTTTTATTCCTGATGGCCCATGTCATCAGAAAATGTTGCATTTTTTTTCTTTTTTTTTGCCACCAAAGTCCAGTCATTTAATAACAAATGCTCCCTCCACCCTCACTCTGTCACAGCACCCTAAGAAGCATAGGTCCAACTGTGTGGGAGGCAGCTGTGGAAAGCCAGGGTGAATGGAGGCAGCAGGTAAGGGGTTGGATGGGTCCCTGCCCCTCCTGTCACTGGCTCCTGGGAGCACAGAATCAGTCTGGGCACAGAGGCCTCTTCTCTGCCTAGGCACCAGCAGGGCAGCTCCACCCAAGGGAGGCCAGGGCTGTCTACCAGCCCAGCCAGAGAGCATGAGGGGTCCTCTTTTTACAGTGAGTGTATCACTGACTAGAGAGAGGAGGAGGAGAAGAGCGACTGTGTCCATCACACTTAGGTCCTCTGGCCTGCCTCTGCCACGTCCAGCTGCTAGGAGCTGGCCTTTGTCCTGTGAGGGGCCACCGGCACTCACTCCAGCCTTGGCTTCTTGGCCTTCTTCTCAGACCTCACCACCTCATCATGGGCTTTCCGCTTCTCCACCAGCTTGTTGGCTTCTTGGTTTTTCACCTCTTGCCAAACATGATCTTCTGGTACAGGTACTTCTCCCGCTTCTTCATCATCATAATGGCCAGGCATTTGGCTTCCCTCTCCTCTTCCTGGGCTAAGCCGCTGCTCATCCTCCAACTTCAAGGTGCCTGTCTTCCCCTTAATTCTCTGCTCCTCCAGGGCTGCCAGCTGGGCCTCTTCCTCCTTTTTTGAACCAGCCTCTGCATCTTCCTCCTCCTCCTCCTCTTCATTTTCTCCCCTTTTATCACCATCACCTTTGTTGTCGTCTTCCTCTTCCTCCTTCTCTTCCGACGCATTCAGGATTCGTGGGTCCCCTCCCCGCTGCAGAGCCAGCAGCCTCAGCTTTTCAGGTGGGATGGAATCTTCTTCCTTCTTGGTCACACTAGGTGAAAGGTGTGGGGGCAGCTGCACCCCAGGGAAGTACTCTGCCACGGGGAGGAGAAGCCTAGCGTTTACCAAGTCAAACACCTACTAGGGCTTCAGGTAGCACCTGCCAGTGATGGAGGTCTGCTGCCCAGGCCGGTCGACAATCTGGTGGGTGATGCGAGAGTTCGTGACGTCATAGGTGGCCCCAATGCACAAAGACTTGTCCCAGGACACTTCCCCCAAAAAACTCCTGATGACAAAGGCCAGGTCCTCTCGCGGCACCTCTAGGTTTAGGAAGAACTTTAGGCCCTCAGAAAGCTTCTTGTGCTTCTCCTGTGCCTCCAGCTCCTTCCTGTGGTCTTCTCCTGCGCTGACGTCTCCCCATCGGCGGGAAACTCATCCACCTTGGGCTCCTCCTCTGTGGCAGGCACCACCATGCAGACCAGGCTGGCACTGAGGGCTGCCAATTTCTCCATGGAGCTAAGTCCAACACATGGGTGCCCTCAATGGCCTTTGCCTCTCTTTGGGCCTGACCCTTGAGCTTTAGTGGGTGGTGGAGGTTGAGCCACTGGTAGAGGTGGAAGTTGACGAAGCCCAGCAGGGTGGCCTAGAACTCGGTGAAGGTGGCCATGACCCTGTAGTCCATGTCTGTTGGGTGGTCATGGGAGAAGGCATAAGTGGTGCTGTCCCAGGACCTTGACCTGGTAGTGAATGCCTTTGATGGACAGAAAGACCTTGTGGCAGGGCACGAGCAGCCATGATATAGTGCATGAACTCCATGGTGAATGGTCTGCACGTGGCCGTTGCCAGTCTGTGGGAAGGTGGAAAAGAGGAAGCACAGGGAGAAGGCGTTATCCAGGTCCTGCAGGGCATCGATGAACGTGGGGTACCATTCCTTGATGATGTGGTCAAGTTTGTAGTTGGGCTTATTGTCCTTTAGATGCTCTACAGTGTTTCCACTTGCTCTTCCCATAGGCCTTCTGGAGCTTCCGGACTAACACCTGGTATTCCTGGAACTTGTTGACGATAGCTTCATAGAGGAGAAACCTGATGTCTTTGATAAGGTAAAAAGTTCGGGCCGATGTAGAACGCTTTTTAACCTTCTTCTTGTGTTTGGGTTCATGGGGATAAATGCCCTTCAGAATGCACAGCCACCTGAAGTCAGCCAGGCTTGGCTGGAGCTTCTTATGGGCTTTGTTCTGGATGATGTAGTTGGTGGCTGAGCCTCGTTCATACTTCTTCTTCCCAAGGCCTCCCATGGCTCCATGTTGGGGAGCCAACTAGAGCTGCGCGGATGGACAGCGCCACTTCCTCCCAACGAGGTTTTTATTACTAAGAAAGAGAGAGAGAAATTAGTAGGCGGGCAAGGTGCCTTCTCAATTCAAACCACCTTTATGATACTCAGTAACTAGAACCCAAGTTGTTATAATTACTAAGTACCTCAGCTTTCTTCTCTGCAAGTTTAGAATGCCAACTTCATTGTTTAGAATAGTATTCTCTTCATTTCTTTTTTTCTTTTTTTCTTTTTTTCTTTTTTTTGAGACAGAGTCTTGAAGATGGCCTAATAGGAGCAGCTCCAGTCTCCAACTCCCAGCGCGAGCGACACAGAAGACCGGTGATTTATGCATTTTCAACTGAGGTACTGGGTTCATCTCACTGGGGAGTGCCGGACGGTCGGTGCTGGTCAGCTGCTGCAGCCCGACCAGCGAGAGCTGAAGCAGGGCGAGGCATTGCCTCACCTGGGAAGCGCAAGGGGGAAGGGAGTCCCTTTTCCTAGCCAGGGGAACTGAGACACACAACACCTGGAAAATCGGGTAACTCCCACCCCAATACAGCGCTTTAAGCAAACAGGCACACCAGAAGATCATATCCCACACCTGGCCAGGAGGGTCCCACACCCACGGAGCCTCCGTCATTGCTAGCGCAGCAGTCTGTGATCTACCGGCAAGGCAGCAGCGAGGCTGGGGGAGGGGCGCCCGCCATTGCTGAGGCTTAAGTAGGTAAACAAAGCTGCTGGGAAGCTCGAACTGGGTGGAGCTCACAGCAGCTCAAGGAAACCTGCCTGTCTCTGTAGACTCCACCTCTGGGGACAGGGCACAGTAAACTAAACAAACGCAGCAGACACCTCTGCAGACGCAAACAACTCTGTCTGACAGCTTTGAAGAGAGCAGTGGATCTCCCAACACGGAGGTTGAGATCTGAGAAGGGACAGACTCCCTGCTCAAGTGGGTCCCTGACCCCTGAGTAGCCTAACTGGGAGACATCCCCCACTAGGGGCAGTCTGACACCCCACACCTCACAGGGTGGAGTACACCCCTGAGAGGAAGCTTCCAAAGCAGGAATCAGACAGGTACACTCGCTGTTCAGAAATATTCTATCTTCTGCAGCCTCTGCTGCTGATACCCAGGCAAACAGGGTCTGGAGTGGACCTCAAGCAATCTCCAGCAGACCTACAGCTGAGGGTCCTGACTGTTAGAAGGAGACAGAGTCTTGCTCCGTCACCCGGGCTGGAGTGCGGTGGCCGGATCTCAGCTCACTGCAAGCTCCGCCTCCCGGGTTTACGCCATTCTCCTGCCTCAGCCTCCCAAGTAGCTGGGACTACAGGCACCCGCCACCTCGCCCGGCTAGTTTTCTGTATTTTTTAGTAGAGACGGGGTTTCACCGTGTTAGCCAGGTTGGTCTCGATCTCCTGACCTCGTGATCCGCCCGTCTCGGCCTCCCAAAGTGCTGGGATTACAGGCTTGAGCCACCGCGCCCGGCCTATTCTCTTCATTTCTTTCTCTAGCTCAAATATTTAAAATAGCTCCCAATTAATAACTGGAAAATTTTCAATTTCATTAGTGGCATCATATGATAGAAAGAATCAAGTTTAGAAATACCTGAAAATAAGAATGATGACTTCTCATGATCCTGGGTGTTGGTTGGGTTCCTCTGCCAGTCTCACCCAGTCTTACTCATGCAGCTGCAATTAGCTGGAGGGAGGGTCAACTGGAAAATCCCAGATGGATGTAAGTCCCACTCATCTCAGGCAGTATCTGCTGGCTCTTGGCTGCGGCACTGAGGTTCTCCTTCACGTGGCCTCTCATCCTCCAGGAGTCTAGGCTAGCTGCTTTGTGCTCACAGGGCTGCTGCATTCCCAGTTGACAAAAACCTATATTGCAAGGTGTTTTAGGTCCTAGCTTTGGCAACCATGCTGCTCCTGATACATTTCTATCACAAGTCCAGTCCTGAGGCAAGGGTTGGAGAAATAGTCTACATTTCTGTTTGGGAGAAGAGGCAAAGGCATATTGAAAAGGGGAATGCTTTCTAGGACAGGAAATTGTGGCCATTTTTTGGTAATTCACACTAGTAGCTACAGGATTTTGGACAAACCACTTAATATGACTGAAATATCAATTTCCTCATCTGGAAAATAGGGTTGGTAATTACCCTGAGGGTATTTCAGAAATAGATGATGTCAGACTTAAGTGCCTGGAGTAAAATGATATTTAGTCAATATTAATTCTACCCGATTCAAGGTTCTCCCAGATCCTGCCATACATCCTCCTGACTCTTTGTGCACCCTACACTCCAGCTAATCTCTTCATGGTCCTCTGAAGCTACCACTGAGGTTCCCAGTGCTTCTGCCATTCCCTTTAACTGAAATGTTTTTCCTTCCCTTCTTAGTCTAAAAAACTTTATCCATATTTTAGCATCTGGAGTCATTTCCTTAATCAATCTTTGCCTCCTCTGGTCACCATGATTTTTTGGTTGTCTAAATTCTAGCAGCCCTTGTAACTTATGCCACAATCTCGCTCTTTGATTATATGGGTTCCTGTGAATTTTGCATTGCCTTATGGGGTTATTTTCATATTAATACTCTTTACCATTTTAACTGCGTGTCACCAACTATACTGTGAAATTCTAAAGAATGGACAATGTAGAGAAGAATGGTAAAACAGAAAGAGACTTGAAGGATTAGTCATACGACCCCAGTTTTAGTCTTTAATGCTTACTAGCTGAGTAAACATGAGCCAATCACTTAACTTTTCTGAACCTTAGTTCCAGAATCATTAAAAAGATAAAATTTGGAGCCTGCTTAGTGTTGTTGCAAGGATCAGAAAAGTTTGAGTGCTGTAAAGTATCACATAAGTATTTGGCCTATTGTGATATGTTTAATGAATAATCATTGCATAAATATTAAATATAAATATGAAACACAGGAAACTAGATTTATAGAGTTTATTGGTACAGGAACATAGATGTTCTTTTAATTTACACCCCCTTCACTCCCCAAGGAACCAGAATACCACAGTTTTGGCATCATCAATTTAATGGGTTCAAGTTGAATGAGTCCATCATGTCCAATTGTAATTCCAGTTCTCATTATAGTTTAGCAAGAGAGAGAACCTAAGTAGAGGTCCAATATTATTCTAAAATCTTTCTGCTGCAAAGTTTCTTTTGGAGAATATTCTGAAGAAGCCTAAATTTTGGTCCACTGTTTCACAAGTTGGGTGTTAGTGTGCTTACAGTTGAGTTAACTTAAATACAACAGGAGAAACTTTGTTTTGTATACAGCACTACATGAAGGCCTCTCATCACAATTCAAATAGTTTAAATCCATTGGATTAGAGTGAAGTTAGACTTGCAAAAATGTAACTTGTCTAGCTTCTGTGCAAAACTGTATATGCAGACCCTCAAGAGTTGCCCATGTATATTATTTACAGGGATATAGAGTTATGAATTTCAGTATCTATCACATTTATCTTAGGGAAGGTTGTTTTACTGTTGAACAACAAACTCACTGCAATGTGATACATGTTTGTCTTGTTTTGTCCTAAATGGAGGTGATGAACAGCTGGTCAATATCATTTTTATGACAATTTGAACTTGTTGGTAAGTTGTCCCTCTTTTCTTCTTTCATCCCACCTTTCAAGAGAGCTCCTGTTTTACTTTCTCAAAATTACTTTTATTATTATTTTCAGGGCTCAAAGCATTCAGGCCTCAAAGTAGACAGAAATCTCAAATGACACTCAATGTTCATAATGACATTGCTTCTTGTTTTTCCTTTGTAATACTGATTGTAATGTGTCCGAGCATTAAATATTTTATTGTTGATTGGAATTCATTTCATGGACTGTAGCATATCATTCTCTTAAAAAAGTGGCTCCTTAATGTCTTTCTTTACTTATTTTAGAAGTAATGCATGTTCCTTGTTTAATATAGGAATATATAAGTAAGTACACAAGAGAGAAGTAAAATTGCACACAATCCCTCTATTCATGGATAGCCCCCCATTGAAGTTTTGGCTTCACAGTCTTCAGGAATGAACAGACTAGCTTTTTCTTTTTCTCTGGCAGGGATATCCTCTTTGAGCCACAGTCTTCTGTCCCATCTGACTTTCTGTAATCTGAGTTAGACAGCCATGGCTCTTTGAAGGGTGGACTGACAAGGAATTATGAATTATTAAGAACAAAAAGAGGCTGGCGGTGGTGGCTCACACCTGTAATCCCAGCAGTTTGCAATACTTTGGGAGGCTGAGTGGGGCAGATTGCTGGAACCCAGGAGTTTGAGAACAACCTGGGCAACATGGCTAAACCGTGTCTCTACTGGAAATAGAAAAATTAGCAAGCATGGTGGTGCACTTGTAGCTCCAGCTGCTCAGGAGGCTGAGGTGGGATGATCACTTGAGCCCGGGAGGTGGAGGTTGCAGTGAGCCAAGATCACACCACTGCACTCCAGCCTGGGCCACAGAGCGAGACCCTGTCTCAAACAAAATGAAACAAAAAATAATAAATTAGCCAGGCATGGTGGTGCATGCCTGTAGTCTCAGCTACTTAGGAGGTTGAAGTGGGAGGATCTATTGGTCCAGGAGTTCCAGGCTGTGGTGAGCAGTGATCACGCCACTGCACTTCAGTGTGGTGGGCAGAGAAAGACTCTGTCTCTAAAAAAAAAAAAAAAAAAAAAAAAAAGATATTCTGCAAATGTATTGGAAAACTAACATTGTCTCTACTGAGGATCATGTAAGTATTAAATGAGATTAAATGAGGATGTATGTATATACATATGCGTGTATGTCATATACAATTCTTAGAAATGTGTCTGGGGACACAGTAAGAGCTGAATACATGTTAACTGTTATTATTCCAGTTGCACTAGCTATCCTTTTTTTTTTTTTATTGCTATCGTTGTTGTCTTTGTCATCATCATCACTAAATGCATCCTGTAGGCTGGGCCTAGTTGAAGACCCTGGTTCATTATAGTGTCTCATTTCTCTCCAGGACCTCATGGTTTGGTAGGAGTGACAGACACACAATTTTATAAATTGCAATCTATCTAAAACAAAACAAAATGAAAAACCCAAATGAATAACCCTATAAGCTCCTTAGCTTCCCTTAAATGCCAACTTCCAGGCTTAACTAATTAGAATATATTGTTTTTTTCTCCACAATGCTTTAGCCATTTTTTACCTTCCTACAATTTATCCACTTCACATCTCATTATCTCATTCATTATATCATCACTCTTGAACACTTTCATAAAAGAGAAGGTAAAGAAGTTCTTAAGGTCCTTATGTTTTAAATGTTATCTGTCATTAGCTTTTCTACTCACTCATTTAGAAAGAAGGTGCTTGCCTTGTTTACCTACTTTCAATGGTTATAATTAAGAAATGGTCCCATAACTCTTATGGAATTTTTATTGTAGAATTTTTTTTTAATGTGACATCAAAGCCAACAGTCAATCTTGTCAAAGCAGTTAAAAAAGAAAAAAATCAAGCTTATTTTCAACTTTAAGACACAATGTTCATTGTCCTTTTTGATATAGCAGCCCCCAAATTTCCTTCTTATGACTTGTTAGATCCCTTTTGAGAATTTTCTTCAATTTAAACCGTTTCAATTCTTATAGACCTTTAAATGTTTATACAGATTGATGGAAATGTGGCATGGTCTACTCTCTATCCTTCCTTCAATTCAATTGTGTCAGTTATTACATTGTGCAAATTAGAAAATTTCATTAATTAAGGAAAGGTCTTTATCCTAAGGGAAGCAGTTGAAGAAGTGAAATGAAATTCACATCTCTTTCCCTCTCCCTTACTCTCGCTTTCCTTTGGTGGTTGTGTGTGTTTGTATGTGAATACATAAAAGGTGGCTGATTCAAGGAATTGAGATAGGAAATGGCAGGCTGGGTGAGCAGAGAGTAGATGACACTTAAATGTATTTAATTCACTTTATATTATTAATCATGTGTGTACATATACATTTATTGTCCTTTTTGGTGTCCACCAATTATAGCAGCTAATATCTAGACCTCATTTTGGAAATGAGAAAATGGGGCTGGAAGAAAATGATTAACGTGCCCAGGTCACACAGCTACCAAGTGGAAGACTCAAAGTCAAAACAACATTTGTCGTACTCTGAAGCATGTACTCTCTTTACTACAGAAGGACCTTTCTTCAGGAAGCAAAGCCCAGATATTACAGAGGGTCCCATAGCTTGCATTTCCTAGTGTGGGGGCTTGTGCATAGAAGGTGTTAAGAAAATGTGTATGGAATTGCTTTCAAGGAAGAATGGGGGAAAATGTTTTAGAAGATATTCCTTGATGAAGAGTCCTGGGAATTGAGAAATCCAATACCAGGGGTGGGAAAGTCCAAGGCAATTACTTCTGCGAGTGTTAAAAACCTGTTGTGTGTTTTCTTTCTTTGCCGAAGGAGACGGTTGTTTACATTATGGGAGATTGTTCCGGTCTGTACCAAAGAGCTTGTTAAGGGTGACAGACAGGTTTGTTGCACGAATGTGCACTCCAAATTAGATGAATGGTGAAATTATGAAGCAATCAAACGGCAAAGCTTTTAGCAGACTACAGTACATTGCCCTTTTTTGCTACCCCTAGGCCTGTTCGCATAAAAGAGGCCATAAAGATAAACTGCACAATATTATTCAAGTCTCAGAGTTCAACAAACATGGGCAGCCGGCATTTTATGGCAAATGTAGTCAGGATTGCTTAAAGCCACTTCTCTCCCCCACACACTGAGTTAGTCCCGCTTCTTTTTTTCTTTGCCAGGACGATATTAGACAGACTAGGGCAAGTCAAAAAGAGCGAGAAATTCTGGGTGCGGTGGCTCATGCCTGTAATCCCAGCAGTTTGGGAGGCCTAGGCGGGCGGATCACCTGAGGTCAGGAGTTCGAGACCAGCCTGGCCAACATGGTGAAACCCTGTCTCTACTAAAACTACAAAAATCAGCCAGGTATGGTGGCGGGCGCCTGTAATCCCAGCTACTTGGAAGGCTGAGGCAGGAGAATCACTTGAACCCGGGAGGCGGAGGTTGCAGTGAACTGAGATCACACCACTGCACTCCAGCTTGGGTGACAGAGTGAGACTGTCTCAAACAAACAAAAAGAAAGAGTGAGAAACAAGAACTCCTCTCCTCCCTTTCTTCACAGCCCTCGAGGGGAGGGAAAGAGGTGGGCAGGAAAAACTTCACCCTAGTATGAAGAAGTGAGTGACAGAAAAGGTTTTTTAAGTCAGTCAGATTGGAGAGACTTGTTATCCTAGAAGAAGTTGGAACTTCAAATATAAGAAAAAGAAGAAGGGGAGTGGCTCGTGCCCAAGTCTAATGTGTCTGCTAGGAAGGAGAACGGCTTCTCTTCACTGGGAAAGGGGAAGGAAAATGCCTCCTCTCACTATGCTGGGGGCTGTACATTAGGGGGAGGACAGGTGGAGGGGAGGCTGTTAGCACCAGAAGGAGACCTGAGGAGTCATTGATCCAAGCCTCCCATTTTAAGGATAAGATGTACAAGGTTCAGAGATTGCAAGTGACTTGCCTGAGACTGCCCAGCTATTTTATATTCAATTCTGTGCTGTTCTCACCACAGGCATTTTGAGTGAAGGTGGGAGGATAATTGATGTGTACATAAATGTACATATTTTTTAATGGGATATAGCTGAGGAGTCCAATACTTGAAAGAGAAAGATGCAAAGATGCTCCAGTTGAAGGTGGGAGTAGAGGTGGGTAGGAGTGTCCTGGAATCCCACCCCCTCAGTCTCTCTTTGCCCCCATGGGTCCTAAAAGGTAGGCTCTAGAAGTCCCAGGGATCTAGGGAAAACTTAAGCACCAGAATATTTGATGGATTTTTTCTTTTTCCATCAATCCACTAAAAGTTATTTTTTTTTCTCGGAATCTTCTCACCTTACCTAATGCAAACACTCTTCTTGTTATGAATGCTGCCTGAGCAGGGGCTAGTGCCACATTTAGAGAGAGGCAGCCATTGCTGACACCGATCTGCTCTTATTCTGACCTGGGAGGCATAGACACAGAGACTCTAAGAGAGAAAGTAGTGGCTAGAAAGTGGCAGTGCTGGGACACCATGCCGAATCTGTCTGATCCAGAGCCCATGATTCTCTCTTCACACTTATACTTTATCTCCGGAACACAGGGTTGGTCCACAGTATTAAAACTTGACTGTGCTGTGTCTTTGGACATTTTTTCCCCATAAAGGAAAATGATGACATTAAGATGGGGTCTAATACCCTTTTCACTTTAATGTTGTGCAAGTTGATATAGTTTATGGTACAAGCTAACAATTCACTTAAAAACAAGAGAGATTGTTTTCCCCAAAATATGCACGTATGGTTTAGATGTTGACATTCTGGAGGCCATGGTCCACAGATAGTATTTTGTGCATGATTGTTCTTTTTACAGATCACTTATAATCCAAAACCATGTGAAAGATCTTTTGTTCTTTCATGATCTGTTCAAATCCTACTATCTCCCCCACCCCAGCCACCTTATAAATCTGGTCTGTGGCTGTTTGGGGTCTGTTTTATAGGGCTTATTAGGAATAAAATTTGAATGTTTCTATGTGGAGCCAAGTCTTGGTCACGTAGGCAGCCCGCCAATTTGTAGTAGCATGGTGCATGGTTAACAACCTAAGCCATCCCACCTGCCCCATGTGGACAGGAGGGGTGGGTGGTTCCTGATATTCCAGGACAAAGTGAATAATTCAGTCCATCATACAGATGTTTGGACCACATAATAGCCAACTGCAGGATAGTTAGTAACATCTGTTATTTTGGAAAGTCTCCTCCCCCACTCTATTGTCTTTATTTCACAAATCCACATTTAGAATATGCTTTGGAATTTGATAGGCCCCATGGAAGTGTGGGAGGCCATCTCTGAGATGCTGGAGTTTCAGGCTCATCCCCCACCCCACCTTGGATGGAGAATAGAAACACTGATTACTGTGCAGCTTAGCTGTTAGCTGTTTGCTCCCATGAAACAGTGATTTGTTTAAAAAATGGTGTGATTTCTCCTGGATAAAAAGAAACAAAACCAAACCCAACTGCTATGTTTAGAGACATTTTTTAAATGAAAGGGCTATGATAGTAAACCCACCCAGCCAGGAAGACTATACGTGAGCTTTCCAAATCTGTCCTCTAAAGTAGGAATTTGAAAGTGCCACCACAAATTGCTTTTCACTTCAACCAGGATGCTGATTATGATCCCCTGGCTCCATGCTGCTCTCCTATTACTTGCACATGAATTTAGTTACCCAGTATTTTAATTACATGTGTAGAGCAAGTTTTATGTTCTCTTCTCTGACTACTCATAAACTTCACAGAGATCACCCCAAACCATATTGTTCTTAAAATAGTCTGTGCCTCCTGTCGTTGTAGTAATACCAAATGACACTTTCTTGACCCAGCCCTGTTGTATTAAGTACATTAGGCTCCTGGCAGGCATATTCTTCCAAACCTCAGTGTAGTTTGAGTTAAGCTTGTCCCTAGTCATGGAGCTCTATGTCTAAAACATACCATTAGATAAACACGATCGGCAACAAGCGTAAGTGGGATTTCAGTAGCATCCTCTGAACCCACACATTAGGTGTTTGGGTCAAAACCATAGGCGCTGGGGTGGTGTTTATTTTGCTTGTTAGCTATGATTAAAAAAAAAAAAAAAAAAAAAAAAAGAGCAAGGATTTCACACGTTCCCATCCCCCAGGTTTATTTTCCTTTCTGTTCTAGGCTGTCATTTTGTGGCTTGAGAACCACAGGATGTACCTTTTGTAATTACGTGAGAATTTTGATTTCAGCTGACATGAAAGTCCAGCCACAATATTAAATGTCACCCAAACTTCACATTTAGAAACTCCGTATAAAGAGAACACTCTATGTTTTACAGCGAGGTTGTACTGTTACAATTATCCTTTCCCCCCTTTTTGCTCCAGATTATTTGACTGCAATGGGAAGCAATATAAATCAGTCACTGGCCACATAATAACTACTCAAGTCTTCCTTCTGCGCTCTTAAAAATACAGAAGAATATCATCCCTCTAGCAGATTGTTGATAAATCAGACTCTAGCCATAATATTTCAAGTGACACGGCCATAAAATATGAGTCCTGAGTGCTTTCCTTCCTGAAATTTCACGAATTGTAACATAATTCACCAACACACTGTTTTTTTTAAAAAAATTCACATAAACAGGCCAGCACAAAAAGTTGTTTTAATAAAGGAGTAATATCACATCCCTGTATTTTTTTAGAAAGCATGTGTTATTGACCCAGCTGACTGTCATTGGCGGGTAAAGGGCTAAGAGTTCTTGACTCCAGAGTTCTGATGTGTTTCTCTAATTCCTCGTGGCTCTCTGGGGGATGAACATAATGGTTTATACCTCAGACAACCTGGGAATCATCATGAAATAATTCTAAACTGTAGTGAATCTTGGAATTTATCTCTATGTTATTATACAATTGGATAGGAAGAGAAGAATCCAATGGGTACTTTTCTCTTTTGGTATCCTAAGGCTAGGTCATCATTATGACTGGTTTGCAACCTCCTCCCTTTCACCCCAAAATCCATGACTTTGATGACTTATTTAACTTTTATGTATAAGTTTGTTAAGTTTTTAGAATTCTTGGGTCTTCTATGGTAATTCTTTAAAAAAGTAAATTTCTTTGGGAAAAAGGAATTCAGAATGAAAACAGATGTTTCACAATTCATGTGCTTGACAATAATTTCTCTTTAAAATAACAATAAAATCCGTAGCTCAATGTCAGAGAAGCTCATATCAGTGGTTCTGATGAAAAACACTTGAGTATTTCTCTGATGGTGGATCATGGCAGCAGAACTGTTGATGATACTCTACTGTGAGTTGAGTTATAGTCCTTAGTTAAGTAACTGGTTATCTAGTTTTCTTTTTCTCTAAGATTTGTTGAAAAGTCTCAGTTAAGTGAGCATGAAGGTTTCTAGGTATGCATGTGAGGTATGTGGGGATTGCCCACTGTTCATAGAGTTGCAGACTAGAGACCATGTGTGCAGCAAAGCGTGGACGCCTGCAGTGTCCTTGGCTGGAAATGCTGGGTCAGGGCCTAGAATTGTTCCAGAGCCTTTCCTCTTGTGGTTGCTTGGTTTCTAATTTTGGTTTCTAACTGTACCAGCCATATTACCACAAGACCACAGCTGTAAGGTGGCACTGGGAAGAAAGGAAATAAGTCTGTCAGATCCCTCCACTTCCTGATAGATAGATTAAGTGACTCCATTATGCTTTAGTCGTAGGTTTTATACCTTGGAAAAGGATTCATAGGCCATGTATCTAATTTCCCCAGACTCCTCTTCATGTTGCCCATCAACCCAAACACCCACATTTCACAGATGAGAAAATAATTCAAAGAATCAACATTTCTTGCCCAAGTTAAAACACCTAATTTTTTCTTTCTTCTTTCTTCTATTTTGACAGGAAGAAGGAGAGTCAAGAGTGGTTCCCACTGAAAAGGATTGGGAGCTAGAAGATAGTTCATGAAATTTCTCAGGGCCTTGCTTTCTTTATCTGTGGCAGGAAGACTAGATAATATGTGAGATCTCTTCTAGCTCTAAGGTTCTGTGTTCTTTGTTTGGGGCCTGAGAAAATAAAACTGAATTTGGGAAGAGGGGCAAAATAAATAAAAAAAGAAAGCAAGCAAGAGGGACAGCTGTTTTTGAAGGAAGAAATAAAAAAATCTTAATGCATGGGAATGAAGAGAAACTCAGAAATAGTACCTGAGTTGAGCTTTTCATAAAGACTTGAAACTTAGGAAAAGTGAGCTTGGTTTTTTTCCTCAGAAAATTGTGGGAGAAGTTAAAAAAAAATTAGGAAAGAACTATAGGCATAGAATAAAACGAAATTGAATTATAAACCTGACCAGTGGATAACAAGAAAGAACATTTTATAGATGCTAGGCTGAAGTACAGATAGAACTCCAGTACAGCATAATTTCCTTTTGTTCAGTATTTTCTCAAGATTTCTACTTAAAAATACTGAAAGTATAAAAAGATGTATGGCTTCATTCAGATATAATAGGTATAAAGAGGTGATGGACATATCTCGGAGTTATCATTTGAATGATGAAGAAATGTTTGATTGATAAAGTTGTTTATAAAATTTATAAAAAGACACTGGGTGCAGTGGCTCACATCTGTAATCCCAGCACTTTGGGAGGCTGAAGTGGGTGGATCACTTGAGGTTAGGAGATTGAGACCAGCCTGGCCAACATGGTAAAATCCCATCTCTACTAAAAATACAAAAATTACCTGGGCGTGGTGGCACACACCCGTAATCCCAGCTACTCGGGAGTCTGAGGCAGGAGAATCACTTGAACCTGGGAGGTGGAGGTAAGCAGTGAGCCGAGATTGTGCCCCTGTACTCCAGCCTGGATGACACAGTGAGACTCTGTCTCAAATAAAATAAAAAAAGTTGCATATGCAGTATTTTTTCATGCTGGCCAGCTCAATAGAAGTCTCCTATCCTCACTTTTGGATCTGTGTAGCCCATTGAACCAATAAAGTCAGAGAATGAGGCAGAATGTAGGAGAAGATTACTGACTCAGTGATCACCAGGAAGCTTACAACACTCCAGCTGAATTTTGTCAAAATTCAAATAATCATTTTCTTTACTTGTGAGATAGATTTGCCTAAACCAATTTATACCTGTTTTTCATGCTTTTTAAATGCCTGACCTAATCTTTTGATGTAAGTTCAGTACTGACATACATAATGCAAACCTCATCCCAACAGTTTTGTGGGAATGAAGATGTTGGTCATCTGTCATGGATAATGTACACTCAGATTACTTTTTAGTTACCATCACAATGATTCATTAGATAGGTGCCTTTCCGTTTTGTTGATGAAGAAACTGAGGCTCAGAGAATTTACATAACCTGCTCAAGGTTACTCGGTGACTAGGGTTTCAATCAAAATGTACACGACTTCAAAATCTTTAGGATTTCCAAGTTACTCATCGGAGCTGAGAAAATCCAGAAAAGACTTTGAATCTGAGATCAACATTTTTAAGATGCTGAAGGCATTTCCAAGTGAAAAATTAACTTATCCTTAAAGCCATTTTTTAGGAAGCTATTTATAGTTGGGTACCTGAGAAACACTTCTCTCCTACTGAAATCATTTCTTCAATGGCCTCATACCAACAAAACCGTATGAAGGAATATGACCCCATTTTCCTAGCTGGTGCTCCAGAATGTTTGAATCCATTGACTGTTATGTGGGTGTAAAAATGATAAGAGCGATGACCAATTAAAAGCTAGAGCAGTTACTTAACCTGTGGTTAAAATCTACAACATCATCCTAGCAAAAACTCTTAAAAGCATAAGATAGTATAAGTAGAGGAATATTTTGCAACCTCTGTGTATACTTTTTTGTTTTAAGTAAGGAAAAGGGTACTAAAAAGTACGCTGCATACAAATTGCACCTTATGGCTGAGGTCTGTACTTCAGTGCTCTCAAGGAGGGAACTGAGGAAATAATGCATGGGGAGGTGCTGAAATGTGATTGATCTTCAGAGGCATTTTGCTGTATGTTAGGAGGCCAAGCTTACACTGAGATAGCTCCTCCAGTTGCTGATAAACTCAGAAAAGAGGAAGAAACCAACATATTCTCTATCTGCCTTCACAGCATGACTTAGAACCATACGTAGTTATAGCTAGAAGGTCTTTTCCCTGCCAACTCCCTTGTTTTACAGATAAGGCCTGGAGAGGTAAAGCAACTTTTCCAAAGCAATACAGTCAGCTAATGGAAGAGCTGGAAGTAGAAGCCAGAACTAATGAAGCCTAAATTCAGTGTTCATTTGGATTGACGTAGTGCAAAGAAACCTTACAGGAGGAAGACTGGGCAAGGAGTGAGAGCAGCCTACAATTTGAAGGCCGATCTAAAACAGATGCACTGAACTAACAAATTTATAACAAGTTTCAGTGCAGCTAAATTAGAAGGGGCTAAATCATTAACCTTGCAAAAAGAAATTTATAAGCACTGACTAAACTTGACCTTAAGCCAATCACGTGTTTCCATTTCCCAGTGTCCCAAAAACACATAGATGAATGCACACAGGCACCACAGCGCCACTTCAGACTTCTCTCTGCAGAAATATGAGTTAGAGACACACTGCAGGAAGTGTCGATGATAACATTTCCTAATAGGCCCTGTGTTTTCTTTAATAAAAAATAATTTTGGTGAAATCACTCATTGTAGAAAAAAATAACCTTAAATGATTCATAAATAAGAAGGCCTGCCCACAGATTAGAACTCTGTTGCAGGTTAATTGTCTCCTGTAGCTTGGAAACACAAACCCTCTATTTTCTCAGAAGGCACGGTGGAAAACATTACTGCTGTTTCCTGATGCTCACAGAGCCCCTCTCTTCCTCGGTACATGGGAAGATTGTACTTCTTTTTCCTCTCTGAAATTAGTCTTGGCTGTATGACTTGCTTTGGACAATGAAGTGAAAGAGGGAATGGGTTATGCGGCTTCTGGGCTGCTTAAGAGCCAGTGTGTATGTTTCTATTTTCACCTCTCCAGGCTGCCTGGGCCAATGGCTGCTTCATTAGTTCAGAACCCACCATCAAATTAAGATGTCACAGAGCAGAGCTTCAGTCAATGTGGGACGGACATACAGCACGAGAAAGAAATAATTGTTTTGTCATTTTAAGTGGCTCCGATTTTGGGATGGTTTTGATAGCATAATTTAGTTAATCCTGATGAGTAAAGCATCCTTGATAGGCTCATGCTTTTTAGCGATAACATGGTTTCTGTAAATGTCTAAGCATTTGCACGTATTTGTTGAAAAATATAGAGAGGTCAAGAGTTAGTTCTCTCACTGTGCCTGAGAAAAATTGCATAATCATAATATCTTCTTCCCTTGGATGGTGCTATAGTTTGTAAAGACCTTTCTCAGAAATAACTCTTCATTTCCATCTTACATCTGTGAGATAGATAGCTTGGGTGGCACAGTTTTTGTTTTTTTTTTTTTTTTTTCAGGTGGGGAAGCTAAGATTCAGAGAGTTTAAATGACACATCTACAATTGGAAGGCGGCAAGAAGACCGTGCTCCATTCACTATGATATTCTGCCTCTGGTCTTCAAATAGGTTGAGACAACTTTTTCAGTTAATTCTCCTTGTAGGGTGATGGAAGTTTGGAGGAACTAGCCAACAACAAATATATTGTATCTCGGGGAATACTAATTTTTATCTGACCCTGTTATGAAACAGGTTTACCATGTATGGGTTACTCTAGCACTTACATGAGTCTGGTGAGACAGAACTCTCATACAAGCTAAGCAAAGCAACTTTATTACTCACAGATTAAACAGCAAGGAACAATAGAAACCTCAACTTCATCGCACACTCATTTCCCAAGGCTGAGAAAAGCCACCCAGGGCAGATGGGGGTCTCATCTGTGTGTGATCCACATCACACTGCAGCTGAGGTATCTCCAAAGCATTCTGCATTGGGTTTTTATGCCCTGGGGGGACACTAGGATCACTGGGCCAAAGTGTTGCAGGACATCATGTACTAGGAGGGATGGGAACAAATCTATTCCAGGTAGTTCCTCCTTATCTCAGCATGTTGCACTCTTAGCACATTCTACAGTGATTCTCAGGGTTATATGTGAGAAATGGGGAGAGCTGGGTCAGCCAAAGCCATCAGGGTGCCCATCACCATGATTAACATGTGGTGGGACTCAATATATATGGCCACAGTTTCCCTTCTAATGTGAACCATATCCTTTCTCTTCCCATTCCACCTTAGTTCCTACCTTAGTAGCTAACTTCTGCCTTTCATCAAATATGCTTGAATTTTCTCCTTGAGTGGACAGAGACTGATATCTCCCAATTAAAACAAATACTTCCTGGCTAACCACATGTCTAGAGTTCATACAAGTGTGTAAGTGATAGCTGTGGCAGGCAATCTCTAAGATGACCCAGCAGTCCTTACCTCCTGGTATTGCCTTGTTTAATGTCTTGTTTAATTGGGAGACTAATATCTCCCAGTTAAAACGAATACCTCCTGATTAACCACATGTCTGGAGTTCATAGTAGTGTGTAAGTCATAGCTGTGGTAGGCAGTCTCTAAGGTGGCCCAGTGGTCCTTGCCTGCTGGTATTGCCTTGTTTAATGCCCTTACCTTGAGTGTATGCTAGGCTCCTTGACCCAATTCTGACAAATAGAATATGACGGAAGTGATGGAGTGTCATTTCCAGATTATTTCTGTAACAACTGTGGCTTTCATCTTGGGCACGTTCAAACTCTCCTCACTCAGAACACCAACTCTCATGTCATGAGGACATTCAGGCAGGCTACGGAGAGGTCCACATAGCAAGAAGCTGAGCCCTGGCAATGGACACATGAGTGATCTTGAAATCAGATTTTTCAGCTACAGTTAAACCTTGACATGACTGCAGCCCTGGCTGACAGCTTGATTGACAACCTCATGAGAGACCCTGAGCCAAAGACACCCAGTTAAGTTGTGCCAAATTCTTGGCCCACAGAAACTGTGAGAGTATAAGGGCTTGTTGTTTTAAGCTGCTAAGTTTTAGGGTAATTTGTTATGCAGCAATTGATAGCTAAGGTAAAGCCAAACCCCTTATGAGTGCAAGTTTTAAGGGGCAAGGACCTCAGGTAGGGAGGGCAACTCCGTAAGGGAAGGAGCCCTTAAAAGGATGAAGGTGCACATGGGACATCATTTGCCTATTGCTCACTTTCATCAAACACTTTTCATCCCAATTTTTTTTAGGTTGTACAAATATAAAATTATGGTGTTTTGAAATGCACAGACAGGGATTGCTGAACTAATCTAGTGCAGCTCTTTGCACTTTACAAAATTGAAAACCAAGACCCTGAGAGGATAACTTAATGTGTTCCATGTCACACAATAACCCAGTTTTAGGGCTTGAAGACTAGGTTTTCCAACACCTATTCCAGTGTTCTCTCAGTTGTATCGTGCTTCTTTCCTGTTCACAGTTACAAAAAGAAAAGAAAGTTTAAAATTAACCATTGCAATTCCACAAAGATTATTAAAAGCTCACCATGTCTCTCATTTTAATAAATATCAAAAATTGACTTTCAAAGACTTTTTAAATAGTTTGTATAGAACACAGCCATTCATTCATTAATTCAGCAACTATGTATTGAACATTTACTATGCTCCAAGCATTGTGCTAGACACAAGGGTTACTAGGGTGGTAAAAACATTTGGAGACACCAAAAGAAGCAGCCCGTGAATCTTGTCTGTTTTATCAGTGGTGTTTTCTTTTGTCATCATAGATAAATGTATTTGTTCCCATAGACAGAAATCATGTAAAGGTTCAATTATTCAATATTAAGATTGATCTGAAACTTTTAAAGTTCCCTTAGAAAGTTGATTGCGGTTTCACACTGGGAGTGGGTAAGGAAGGCTTTTTACAGTGGCTCCAGTCAGAGCAATGCTCATGTTTCCAGGTACTCCTTCCTGAAGTGGGAGAATGCCCTGGCCTACTTAGACCCTCTTAATTGGAGATAGAGATATTATCTGCATAAGTCCTATGGTTTTACTTGAATTATTAGGAGCTAAGTAAATTCTTAAAAAGAAAATAATGTGAGATACTCTCTGATACATCTTGTGAGCCTCGATGTTGTAGAAGTGAAATAGCATGGGTCTCTGGAGTAAAAAATCCTGGAAACAGTGTTGGCGTGATGCGTTTTTGCTAAGTGCCACAGGTCAGGGCACCTAATTTGCTCCTTGCAAAAAATGAGGAGAGTAATTATAACATTTGGCTGTGAGAAGTGCTTTGTAAGCTAATAAATAGCCTTCAACTTCAATAAGTTCTCTTTTTTTTATTTTTTTTTGAGACGGAGTCTTGCTCTGTCGCCCAGGCTGGAGTGCTGTGGCACAATCTTGGCTCACTGCAAGCTCTGGTTCCCGGGTTCACACCATTCTCCTGCCTCAGCCTCCCAAGAAGCTGGGACTATAGGCGCCCGCCACCACGCCCAGCTAATTTTTTGTATTTTTTAGTAGAGACGGGGTTTCACCGTGTTAGCTCGGATGGTCTCGATCTCCTGACCTCGTGATCCACCCGCCTCGGCCTCCCAAAGTGCTGGGATTACAGGCGTGAGCCACTGTGCCTGGCCTTTTTTTTTTTTTTTTTAAATATATTTTTATAGTTTAATTTTATTTATTTATTTATTTATTTATTTTGAGAGGGAGCCTTGCTCTGTCACCCAGGCTGGAGTGCAATGGCGCGATCTTGGCTCACTGCAACCTCCACCTCTCAGGTTCAAGCGATTCTCCTGCCTCAGCCTCCCCAGTAGCTGGGATTACAGGCACACACCACTGTGCCCAGCTAACTTTTGTACTTTTAGTAGAGATGGGGTTTCACCATGTTGACCAGGCTGGTCTCGAACTCCTTACCTCAAGTGATCCACCTGCCTCAGCCTCCCAAAGTGCTGGGATTACAGGCGTGAGTCACCGCGCCTGGCCTAATAAGTTCTCTTATTTCCCAATTGTAAGATCTCTGAAAGCTAAGAAGAGGAGGTGATCCATTTTTAATCTTTCATAGTCTCTAGGACTATGCCTAAGACTTAGTGGGTACTCACTAATTGTTTGTTGAAAAGCTACTGATTAATAATAGTGATAATTTTGGAGCACCTGCCACATGCCAGGTGATGTCTTAAACATTTCACTTGTATTAGCTTTTGATTCCTTATAGTGACTCCATAAGTTAAATACT
Source organism: Macaca mulatta (assembly GCF_049350105.2). NCBI lineage: Eukaryota > Metazoa > Chordata > Mammalia > Primates > Cercopithecidae > Macaca > Macaca mulatta. The sequence continues at coordinate 85,188,089 of NC_133420.1, forward strand.
ATTATTATCACTATAATATGGAAAGGAAAACTGAGGCAGAGAGAAATTGAGTAATTCCCACAGTAACATAGGCAGAGCTGGAATTGAAACTCATATAGTCTGGCTAACTGCCAAGATTTACTTCCCCTCCATAAGAACTGTGTATACATTTACTTTTTCTTATTAGAAGAAATATAGACAGAAGAGTTAGTTCCCTTATGTTGAATTAATAGATATTTCTTTTAAATGAGTTTTTATCCAATATCCAAAAGAAAGCAAAACCAAACAAAAACCAAGCCAAACAAAAACAATTCCAACAAGTCAATCCAGACAAAATCATATTGAGACATCTTCAGCCGAGGCTTCTGGTTGAATGTACCATTGACAACAGTCATTTAGTATGTTGAGATGAAACTGAGGACCTTTCATCCGGGAAAATATCTGAGAGGCAAGAAGCAGCAGACTGTGAGTCGTTACCTGTGCTTGAAAATCATACAGATGGAAGGTCTTGGGTGAGTCTTCGGATTGTAGCCTGCTTATCTTCAGTCACAGTGAGTATATAATGATAGAAGAATCAATTGAAAGACTGGGAAAGACCTGTCACACGGGCAAATGACAGAACAATTGTGAACAATGTAGAAGAGAGGGAAAAGGGAGGTGAAGAAGCAACTAACATGTATTGAATGCAAGTTATGCTGAATATCTATAGTCTTATTTAGTATTCATTGCAATGGATGAGGTAATGCTAAACACATCTTGCAGATAAGAAAGCTCAGGATCAAAGAGGTTAAGTAATGCTACCATGAAGCATTCTTAGCTGAGAAGAAAAACCAGCCTCCTCCACTTACTCCCAAGCCTGTGAACTTTCCATTCTGCTGCTAGTAACCTCTGTTCTACCTCTCACTAAACTGCAGACTTGTAAGAAGCTACTGCTGAGCCGGAAGATTACTACAAAATGGTCAAGAAAACATTGCTATTATGTTGGGGAAAGAGGGAGGAACAAAAGGGCTAATAGAAAAGGAAGAAAAAACCAACCAATGGAAACTACGAAAGACTGTGAGTCAGAGAAAAGCCTTTATGCTTTTGACAAAGTGTAGAAAAAAGAAAATGGTACTCCTGAGGCATGGATTTTCCAAAAGAAGGGTTTCTGATTCTAATAATCCTATTAAAAAGCAGAGGGAAGCTCTAGGAAACCTCAGATACCCTTTTTTCAAAGATGGCTACTTTCTTTTTGCCTTTTGTCATTCCCTCTCAATTCCCTTTCTTTTGCTCCGGGTCATTGGTTTTGGATCTTCCTGTTTTGCCTAAGCCATAGCTCAGTCTTTGACTTTTTGGCCCCACTCTTTAAATAGTGGTTTTGCCAAGAGCAAATTGCCCAAGATGTTAGGTCAGTGGTCACCAAAGCTGATTCACGGGTTGGATGCAGCCCATGGTGAGGTTGTTGGTGCCCCGTGGTAGAATGAGAAAAACTGGAACAAGCGAGTGAGCTTTTCATAACACTGAATACATTCCACACTGACTGTTGTTTTTCCTGAGATTATGTTCTTCTTGGTTGTTTGATGTTTCAGCATTTGCTGTTTTATGAAATGATGGTGAGACTAGACAATTCCCTTTAAATACTTTTTTAAAAATTAAAATGGCCTGTGAAATCAATTTGAGAGACAGACATGCCTAGTCCATTGGAAAGAGTCTGATCATGGACACTGATTAAAACTCAGAAAAATATCTCAGTGGGGAGCTCTTGATATTTTTAATGAAAGAGTTCACAGGTTGTTTTAAAGATTAAGTTAATTATATATGACACCCCTATTGCTTCATCTGGTATATTGTTGGCATTTAAGCAATATATGTATTTCTTCTCCCTTTAATCTCTCTTCTTTGATATGTGGGGCATGTTTGTGCATAACGTGAGTTGTGACCTTCTTGACCCTGGCCCACTAAATGCCAATAGTAAACCCCTGCTTCAGTTTTGATGACCAAAATGCTCCCACACTTTTACTAACCTTCCCAGTGGAGTAGGTTTTGGGAATCAATAGAAGAGGCTGGTTTTGTATCTCATCTCGGAGTGCTTTGTGCTAGCATTACTTAACCTCTTTGGGTCTCAACTTTCTTATCTGAATGGGCATTACTGAAGGCCCAAGTGGGGTTCTGCAGAGCGTCTTATAATAACCTATTATTATGCTCCATTCCTGCTAGGGAGAAACAAGCACATGCAGAGGCAGATGATATTGTCCCATTTTGGTCATCAAATACTTGCTACAGTAATATACCTTAACCTGCTAATACCCACAGCACCCTTAAAATAAGAAGGAGCATGAATTGGGCAGTGTCATTTTTCTCATAAAATTTATAGACAATAATCCAAGTTTTCTCACCTTTTAATGCTATAATGGTCTTTGTTTTAGGATTTGCTTCTGCTTCAAATCCTGCCATGATGCAGTCAACCATTTTCTCTCTTGTGCCCTACAATGCCATATATGTACTGTAGTGTGCCCAAATATGTAAAACACTTGGTACAGTGTCTGGCACATGGAGGTTGCTCAATATGTGTTATTAGATGAGCAAGTGAATGGCCACTGCACAATATCAAATATATTCTACTGGGAAATGTCTAAAGAAATCACGTGGATGCAAGAGAGGAGTTTAGACTCATTCATAACTATGTGATCATAAATACCCATTCTTATCTCCAACACCAAGAAGGTGGATTTACTTCTTCCCTACATAGTTCTCTGATTGAACGTTGTCCCTTGTTTGCTTACCTTTTTTTTTCTCTTTATATACTCAACGCGATTTTATTTTAAATCCATTTTGCCCGTGCCTGGGATTTTGTTGGAGAAAGAAAGCATATATGAATTTCCTTTTGCTTGAACCCCACAAGAACTAATTCTTACCATTCCTGAGACTAAATCCTTTTCACCTGTTTTCTTTTCTGAGTTGGGCATGGGTGTGAGCATTGAGGGGTATAATTTTTGGGGTCCTAAAACTTTCTGTTTCCTCTGCCCCTCATGTGTGTGCATGTGCATGTGTGCACATACACACAAACACATTCACAGTGAGTTTGGTTCAAAGGTCTTAGACCATGTAGGTAAGCAAAAAATGGACATGAAATGACACATAGTTTGGACACTGTCAAGAGTCCAGCTGCACAGCAGCTCAGCATGTGGGTCAGTAGGAAAGAAATGAATGTTCATTGTGCTACGTCCTGTCTGTTAAGCACATCTCATTCTTTCTCCAGAGAACTCTGGAGTGTTATCATGGCAGAGTAGAGGAGAGGGAAGCTGAAGACTAGCCTTTGTTGAACACAACACAATTAGCCCTTGTTGTCAAGCATCTCTCTAGATGCTTTTATATCACTTCACAACTCTCTAAGGCAATTATGTGATTCTTGTTTTACAGACATAGAAACTGACTCTCAGAGAGGTTAAGTCGCTTACTCCAGATCCCCCATTGAGAAGCAGAGAAGCCGGGTTTTGAACTTTATTTACCGTTTGTGTGTTACTACTGTGTATTATGTGTATTTATTTCTTGTTTTTTGTTTGTTTGTTTGTTTGTTTGAGAAGGAGTTTTGCTCTTGTCACCTGGGCTGAAGTGCAGTGGTGTGATCTTGGCTCACAGCAACCTCCACCTCCCTGGTTCAAGCGATTCTCCTGCCTCAGCCTCCTGAGTAGCTGGGATGACAGGCGCCCGCCGCCATGCCTGGCTAATTTTTTGTGTTTTTAGTAGAGACGGGTTTTTGCCATGTTGACCAGGCTGGTCTCAATCTCCTGACCTCAGGTGGTCCACCCACCTCGGCCTCCCAAAGTGCTAAAATTGCAGGCGTGAGCCATTGTGCCCCACCAGTTTTCCAGGGATCGTTCCAGTGTATGCCTGTTGTCCTGGTGTAGTTATTAATAACAACTCTCACCATTTGTCTTGGTATGCACAACAAATTATAAGATCCTCTTACCCTTTCCTCTTCTGTGTTCTTCCCCTCTTGTTCAGGTGGGGGGTAGGAAGGGGCTGGGTGATTATGGCATCCATTGATGGCCTCTCTGCGTTACAGATATCTTTTTGTTGTTGTTGTTGTTCGAGACAGAGCCTGGCTCTGTTGCCCAGGCTGGAGTGCAATGCTGCGATATCGGCTCACCGCAACCTCTGCCTCCCAGGTTCAAGCAATTCTCCTGCCTCAGCCTCCTGAGTAGCATGTGCCACCATGTCCAGCTGATTGTGTGTTTTTAGTAGAGATGGGGTTTCCCCAGGTTGGTCAGGATGGTCTTGAACTCCTGACCTCAGGTGATCCGCCGGCCTCGGCCTCCCAAAGTGTTAGGATTACAGGCATGAGCCACTGCGTCTGGCTGCGTTGCAGATATCTTAGTGTTCCTGCTGTTGTGGGTTGCCTATGTGGTTCTTTGAGAGTCTCTGTAGACTTCTCACTCCACAGTTTCCTGACTTGGGAACTCTGATTCCAGCCTATTTTCCTATATACCATATTAGCTCTTGCCCTTCAGTCATTCACTGTCTTACAGCTTCCTGCAAGGGATTTCTTTCCCACTAAAATGTAGCACTGTACAACCGTTTTGCAATGAGAAGGGAGGAACTAACTGCGTACAGCAATGCTGTGCTCCTACTTCTGAGTGGGAAGTCCCACACCTCTCACTTCTCAGTCATCTTTTCATAGGGACTGGTGTGGGAGGAGAGAGAGGTGGCTGTTGTCAGGAGTGGCTCTGCTCTGGTGCCTCTCAGTAACTCTTAGGGAATTTCCTTGAAATTAGAATGTGATAAATTTACTGTCAGGTGCTCAGATTGGGTCTTAGCTAAATGTCAGGGCAACAAGAAAATTCCTACCTGACATTGTGTTACATGTTGATAACAAACACCAACTTGCAATATGTGGCAGCACCATCCTTATTAACAGCATCAGCTGTATTGTCGCAGTGAAGTTCAGTAGGAACCGGCGCTATACCAGTGTTCAGTTTTGGTTTTGACTCATCTTTATAAATTTGTTTTCCTTCATTCAAAATTTCAGTTACAGCTTGGAAGTGGAGTGGACTCCTTCCTTCCTAATTACCTTATCAACTAAAAGACAACTTTCTTTTCTTGACAAGCCACCTCAACCAATCAACAATATTTCTCCAGAAAATGGAAAAAGTGTAGTAAATCTCAGAACTTCTCCTTATTTCTAAATACCATCAGTCAGCATGACCAGTTTTCTTTTTCCCATTGTTGCTTTAAGACTGTTTAAAAATTGCAGAACGGGCTAGAGCCGCGCCTTACCTGTGTTTTCATTTCCGATAGCTAATGCAATGTCTGACACCTTGTAGATATTTGAAAATAATTTGTTCGATGGTTACATTTCTCTTTGTACCATTCACAATGCCTAGCATGATGCTGTGTGCATATTAAGTTCTTAAACATTTTTGTTATTGATGAAATGATGTATAGTCCCTTTGCTTCATTTTTCAGGTTGCTTTAAGAAAGAAAGGGTTCATTTGGAGAATGTGTCATTTAGTTTGAGCCACATTTCCTGAAACTTTGCTTTCTTTGCAATCACACCAGAACAAGTTATCATGGGAAGAACCTGAACAGGCCTCGGAAAATGATCTTCACACCTCAGTCCCTTTTAGAAACCCCTTCGATGCCAATGTTTTTGTCTAGGCAGCCACTGGAACATTTATTTTTATTAACTTCTCCAGGCATGTTCAATGCCATTTTCCTTCCCCCCTCAGCTTTGCAGCATTCCCAGGTGGGGGACAGCCTGGTCAGGAGTCAGGCTCAGGGCTTCAGCTTGACTCATAAATGTGGAAATAACAAAATGTGTTCCCTGAAGCTTTGCAGCATTGTCAGGAAATGGGCTGCTTGCATGCTGTACTTCCACGGATCTGGAAACTCTGCTGAGTTTGGGTTGACTCCAGAAAAAAATTTTAAAAGTGTTCAGGGAAGAGAGGAATGAAAGCGGGCCATGAGTTGGAGACATCAGCGCTCCGGTGGAGTCTGTGTCTTGGCTGGCCTCTTGGCAGTGGGCGACTCTGGAGTGTGTACTGTGTGCTGTGGCGGCAAAGTTTGCTTTTCTAAGGATTGGGGCTTTGCAGAAACTTTCCTTCCCACATTTTTCATATCTCAGAAATCTGAGTGGCACCCTCGGGGAGAAGTGGGGTATAGAGTTATTGTTTCCGGCTGAAAGAAACCAAGGCATAGAGCAGTCTAAACTCGGAACTCCTCAAGCACGAGTATTGGATCTTAACCATCTTAGTACCCAGCCTACCCTAGACTGTCAATAAATATGTGCAGAATCAGTGAATGTGTAAAAGTGACTTCTGTTTGTGTGCCATCAAAGGCAGGAACTGAGCTCGACATCAGGTCTTTTTGTATGCCCTGAGCTACACAAATGATCTCAGGGGGCATAAATGATGGAATCAGGGCAACTTTTCCTTGCTTGTGGTGTTGACACAACACCTTCCTCATTATTCTCAACTCAGGGAAGAATTTAATCTTTGTGATTTTTCTCTCTTTGCTCCTGGACCACCAGAGCTGTGAGATCCAGAGGACAGGGAGCGTGAGAGCAGCAGCTTGGAGGCCAGGAGGCCTCTAATCCTTGCCCTTATTTGTGCCTTAAGAAGACAATATAAAGAGGCTGACTGGTCACCAAAGGAAACACAGATTGTGGGTAGCTGGTGCTGTTTGTGTCATAGCTTCTTAGTAACCTCTCCAGAAAGCTAGAAGGGAATTTGATCGCCAATCAAGTAAAAGAAGAAATAATTAGAGCTTTAGGGTTACTTTAAATTGGATTATTTTTTCCATGATGCAATTTCTGGAGGAGTTTTTGTGACTCTTCTCCCCATTCCCCAAGAGGCTTCCATGGTGAGAGTCTCTTAACCTATAATGCTTGTGTTCATATCCTGGCTCTGCCACACACATGCTTTGTGACCTTGGGCAAGTTACTTAACTTCTCTCAGCCTCAGCTTCCTCAACTGGAAAATGGGGATATACTGAAATTACAGGTGTATCATGAAGCCTCAATGAATTAAATACCTGTAAAAGTGTTAAAATGGTGTCTCTGTGCTAACTATGATTATTGTCATTTTGCTTATACACCATCCATCAGACAATTTGATACAGAGGCCAAAAAATATATTTTTCAAAATTGGCACTTTTTTAATAGAGTACTGTTTGAAGGCTAGAAAATGAACTACTTGAACTCTCAAGGTTTTCTTACAAATCACAGGCTCCTGTGACGATTCTGATTCTAATGTTTTTTACTTTCACAACTGGTTATTGAATGGTTCTCAGCTCTAATTCCACAAGGTTTTTTTTTTTTTTTTTTTTTTTTTTTTTAAAGAGCATAGTGTATTAGTTCTCCACGTGAATTTTAAGGGGATTTGAGTATGTTGGTTAATGTTTTTGAAATCTCAAAATGAAAGGCTATAAATGTCTTTTCAAGTGCACACCTCGGTGCACCTCTTCTGTTTTGAGCACCAGTTATGAAATTGAAGCTGGGATTAAAACTGTAAAACGTCAGTGAATGGTTTGGAGTCTTCTGGAGTAAATTCTTGCACTGTAAGCACTTTGTTACTTTTCTCTAAATTATTTTAAAAAGTGTATATGGGAGATATTGGCGCAGATCACCTAGGAAAAGCGATTTTCCAGGAACACTGCTATCCCAATGCACAACAGGAAATTTATTGAAAACCTAGCAGGTTGGAGAAAAACAGTAGTTGGCTCAGCAAAAAGTGTCAAGGAGAAGATAGGGAAAACATGAAGTGGGGACAAAGTTACCCAAAGAGTTTTAAACTTAGCTCTCTGTAAGGAAAGATTTCCGTAAAGTCATTCCTGGAGTGTCTATAACTCTCTAGTGGGAAGTTCACGTACACGTGCTCAAGCACGCACACGTGCACACACACAGAGGCACATCTGGCACTTGAATTGCAGATAACCTAACCTGACACTAACCTTGGCTTGACTACAGAAGTAATGTTTTTACCAGGATGAACTGTGTTGAACAATTTCTTCAATGCATTAGTCATGCTTTAACTTTAGACATGCAAGTTTTTCCTTTTAACCCATTTTAATGCACATGGCTTTCTAATTTGATCAAAGATAGGAGAATATTATCATTTCTGAATGCCAGAGTTACTTATGCACTCATATAATATAAAAATCAATCAAGTATCTTCTATATCAAAGAACTACATTTAGTAAATAGGCGAACCTATTTTTATGGGTTTCGTTGAATCACTAGAATTGGGAACTCACAGAATTATCTTAGATAAAGAAAAATAAAACAGTGGTGAAATCAACATATTGCTGTGGAAAGTTAATAACTTATTACTCTGCCAAATGTATGCTTTACTGAATAAAGCAGAGATTAAAGTATATCTTTACATTGCTATTTTAGCCTTACTTTTATTAGGATTCCTTTGGAAGACCTGTAAGTCATTTTGTATGTGCACATAGGATGGCCAATAAATAATGAAATGATGATGACTTTTGGGAGGGTCTACACTTCCAGGCTATACTTAGCGATTTACTGACAATGTTAGTTAGGGCAGAGTTCTCAACGTGTGTGCCCAGGATGTATCAGTGTCACCTGGGAAATTGTAAGAATCCGAAATTCTCAGATCTCATTCCAGAGCTACTGAGTCAGAAATTCTGGAGATGGCACCTAATAATCTGCATTTTCATGAGCCCTCCAGGTGACTCTGACACATGCTCAAGCTTGATAACGAATGAGTTCATAGTAGGTAATAACTACTCTAACTGTTGTCTTAGGGCAAGGTTAGGCTACTGTAACAGACGTAACAAGTATATTGTCTTAAATTTAAGTCTTGCCATAGTAGGGAAGAATCATCATACCCATTTACAGCTGAGAGTACTGAGGCTTAAAGAGATGACATTAACACAGCACATTTTTTCTGCATTAGTCTATGGGACCAATGGTTGTAACCCTTCGGAGCAGACAAATTTACTTAAGACCGGTTTATGAAGAGTTTTAGCTCAGGAGGTAACCAAGATCCAGATCTAGACACACACTGAAACTTAAAGCCAGAGAACCGGTCTCCTCCATTAATTTGCCGTATGACGTCGACCTCAGCAAATGACTTAGAATCTTAGTCTTATTTGAAAAAGGAGGGTAATAGTGTATTTCACCGATGTTTCTGGTGAGAAAAAAGTAAGGAGATGGTTTCTAGGGAACTTGGAGTTCTTCACATAGTGCTATGTCATTCACTTGTACTTTACTAAGTACATAACAACCTGAAGAGTTATGTAAAGAGAACATTTTCTCAATGAAGCATACTTTGAATATACCAGGCCAATCTTAATGTAAAATACTACAACCCTTAATTGGAGTAAAAATAACATTTTTGTGATACAAACTGTGTCCTCTGATACAGTTTGTTTTGCAAAGAAACATTAAGAGAACTCTCTGGAAAGCATATATCATAGGACAATTCTTTCAATGGGAAAAGAAAGAAACAGAGATTATATATTTCAGATGCACCATGACAAGGTTATTATTATTTTCGTTAGAGAATGTCAATAGGAGAGGTGTTTCATAGCTATAATTGTATAGCTTCAAAACCCTAACATCACTGACTATATCCAACATTTGAATAGATTGAGTTTTTACTAAAATAACAACCTTCATTTTCCAAACATAGTCAGCACTATTATTAATACAGACCTCCTCTTATATATATATGAGGAATATATGTTTATATATATATTCCTTATATTCCTGTGTGTGTATATACATATTTCTTTTATTCATATATATTCCTGTCTCACTATAATATATATACACATATATTATATAATATATATACACTTATATATTATATACACTTATATATTATATATTATATATACACATATATATTATATACACTTATATATACACATATATTATATATAATATATACACTTATATATTATATATACACTTATATATTATATATAATATATGCATTATATATACATATATACTTTATATATACATTATATATACATTATATATACATATATACTTATATACATATATATAATATATACATATGTAATATATACATATATTACATATTATATATAATATATACATATTATATATATATAATAAATATATTTTTGAGATGGAGTCTTGCCCAAGCTGGAGTGTAGTGGTACAATCATGGCTCACTGCAGCTTTGAACTGCTGGGATTAAATGATCCTCCCACCCCAGCCTCCTAAGTAGCTGGGACTACAGGCATGTGCCAGCATGCTCAGATAATTTTTAAAAATTCTTTGTGGAAACGAAGTCTCATTATGTTGCCCAGGCTGGGCATAACTCCCAAGCTTAAGTGATCCTTCCACCTTGGCCTCCCAAAGATCTAGGATTATAAGCATGAGCCACCGCTCCTGGCCTCTTACATATTTTTAATAAACATGTTTACTTTTTGTTACAAACAGAAACATAACACTGTTCGAATGAGATATTTGGCTACATGTGAAGTGATTCTTTTTCTACCCCAATGTTAGTTCCCCAAACAGACCAATTTTAAACAATTATGCTACTTTTAAAATTCCTTCAATTAACATAAATTAGATGAAAATTTGTGTTGCAGGGAGAAAAATGCCTAAATATGTTTATGATTAGAGTCTGTGTGTTAAAGTCCCACACACCTGTATTTTAAGGCTTAGTTATATATAGGGATACCTTTTTAAATTTGTAAAAGCACAGAAAGTGAAAATGGAGGCTCAGATTTCCTGAGGTTCTCTGGTGGAAGCAGTTTAGCGTTTAGTGCATCTAAAGAGAAGATGCTTTCCAAAAACCCAGAGAAGGAGAACAATGCAGGCCAGGAATTGCAAACTCAAATATCTGCTAGGAGGGTAAATGTGTGCTGTGGACTGGGTGAAAGAAAGGTAATGGAGTATGGAGGGACTGCGGCAAAGCTGAGAGAGCCTAAAGTCCCAACCAAGGGACTTTGCATCCCAGCTCCAGCTAATAATTGCCCTATGGAATTCCAATCCAGTGTTGCCAGATTTTCTTATTTTCTTCAAGAGAAGTTAGAAGTGTGAATTTATATGTGAAATCTCCTAATTTTCAAATGTTAATGCGTAGGCTTTTATAACAATGTGATTTCTGACATGCAAACCAAATAAAGCTCATCCGTGGGCTAGGTTTGGCTCACGTGCTGCCAGTTTGCACCCTCTGAGAAATGGAGGGGTGTGTGTGTGTGTGTGTAGGCAAGCTAGGGCAGTAATAGTTATGGGATTATACTTGCCAGTCAATTAAATATGTTTGTACCTAGCTTTGTGTAACTGGTAATAAATATGACATGGTTTCAAAGCCCACTTTTATTTTAGGAAGAGAGGGCATATCTAGGTTTTAACTCAATAGTCTCATGATGGTATATGCTCATGGAGTCATGAAAAAGATGAATTAGGCCATTATTCATTATTTTGGCTGATTAATTAGAGTCATATCAGTTGCCAGCAGATAATCACAAATGAACACCCAAAAGCTGAATGGAAGTTTAATACATTTAAATTAGTTTCAAGTTGTGTTGGTAACATAAGCAACTGAATGAAGGTGCAACCATAGCTTCATACTTACAATTGAATTGCTTGGTAGACATCTGTAGGGCATGATTTCCCCATAAGAAGTGAAAGTAGGGACAAAATGCCCTTTTAATTTTCCCTCTGCTGAGGAGACCTTCATAATTCAGCCGTGGCAGTGTTCTGCTACTTGTGGTTGATGTGGTTCCTTTTGCTCATAAAAATAAAAACCATCTCACATCATCTCTCTCCAGTTGTCTCGTAAATGTAAATCAAAGAGGGGAAAAAGCTATAAAACAAATACAAACACCCACTAGATAGGCTAAGAAATAATGGACTGGGATTATTCCTTAAGGTACTTAAGTACAGTGCTTTGCATAACAGACATACCTCTCTTTAGTCAATAGATGGATTCCTGAAAAGTTACTTGTAAATCCGTTTTGCAAAACTAAATTGTATTTTAAATGCATTAGATGAGTTTGCTATTTAAAGGAATGCTAGTCTGAGTCTTTTTGAAAAGCAAAAAAAAAAAAAAAAAAAAACTTTTTTAAGAAATGAAATCACAGATCTAATATATCTTTGCTCCAAGTTCACGGAACCATTGAGTACATTTCTTTTAACAGCAGTACTCATCTTGTTTATCTCTCTAGCGGATTACACCCTATACACCTGAAGACTTCAAAAGCCATTGCAAGTAATGTGTTTGGATTGTTGCTTTTAGATTTAACTTAGATTTACATATCCAAAATGAATTTATGAGCAGAGGAGGGGCTACATTTGAATCAAGATTCTTGGGGTTGCATATGTAATGCAGGGTTATGTGGGACTTACATACAGTCCTCTAAGAGAGAAGTGTCTTTTCTTCCCATCTTAAGTTCACGGTCAAGGCCTCTATAACGAAAAACAGATTCACAAAAGAAAAATATATAAATTTATTTAATATACATTTTATGTGATGTGGGAGCCATGAGAAAATGAGACCCCACAGAAACGGGAAAGCCAGTATATTTTTATGCTAAGTTTGATGAAGTGGAGAGCTGTGGAAAAGTATGGTTGGATAAAAGGGGTATGATCTAATGATAATAAACTGGGGTTTCAGGGGGGACTTAGCAAGGCCCGTTTGTTCAGATTCTACTCTGTATTCCCATGTCTTCAGAGATAAGGACATTCCTCTGTTCTGGGTGGGCCTCTCTTACGTGAGGGTCTTACGACCTACTTCTGGTGAAGGTCAGAGAATTCTTTCTACGTTTTATAGTGAGAGGGCAGGAGAAGGTCAGAGAGACCTTTCTGCTTCTGTGTTTTTCTCCAATGCCAAGGTGTCATACTTTGGGGTGGCATGCCCCAAACCCCATCAGTCCCTTGCATTCTAATAAAATGGTCTTTAATCTTTATTTCACACTATGTAGAGAATAAAAGATCAGACAAGAGATCATGCTTACCTATACATCTGAGCCCCTGCTCTCTCATTTGCTATACATATTCTGTACCAAAATAAACATTTATGAAACAGCCCGTTGCTCAATTTCTACAAAAATTCGTATGCAAACAAAGCAGACATTGGTGCAGAGGATAGGTGGGTGGGATGCAGACAAATGGAATGTTTTCATGGCAGCAACAAAGAATTTCAAATTGAACATTATATGTCACCATCCTTAAAATGGTCTAACAACTCTGCCACCAGGGAATTTTCATTGTCCGTACTCTGAGAAGTCTTTCAGCCTCAAACCATTTATTAGTTATGTTTGTTCTTTCCTCTTGCTTGCTTCTTCTCTTTATTCCCTCTCTTTCAGAAGGAAAAAAAATCCTGTTTATGTAGACGAGTTAAGTGTTCTCCTTTGTTGCTTTCACACCTGCTGTGTCCTCAGATCTAACCTTCTAGTCCAAGTAGTTCGTCAAGATATTTTTCAAAACAAAGAAAATTTCCTCTCTGGAAATTTTTCAAATAAAACTTCCACCTCCCTGTCACAAGAAGCAACAGTATCCTACTCCAATTAACTGAAGTAGAATTAATAAAACCTTAGACATTAGATCAGAGAGGAATCTCTCAGAAGTCATGAGTAGGAAGAGTGGTTGGCCCTGAAGGACTGGAACAAGCATCTGGAATGCAGTCCGGAGCCTGGTCAGCGTCTTCTTGGTCTTTTCTTGCTTTTCTGGGGCTGCATGTTTCTTGTATTGCCTTCTGTATTTACACTTCATAATTTCTGTCAGTACACCTGCTATTCTGGCATCTTACGTGCATGGCTGCCTCACAGGTCCCAAATTCATATAAGCCAGTTGCAGTCTCATTTCAGATGTTTGATCATCCTCAGTTCCCTTCCAGAGAAGCCAACTGGTACCCTTGGATTTGATGCCCATCGGGCATGAGAGTCAGAGTTCACATAGTAAAAACAGAGGCTGTTGTGAGTCTACCACTGAAGGTGGAGAAGGACAGTTTTAAGAGATGAGGCTGAGCTGGGTTTCTTCTCAAAATAGGAGTCAATTGCAGATTAAAATTTAAAACAATTGCAATGTAATCCACAGATCCTCAGGCACAGCCTGGCATTACTACAAGGAGTCTGGTAAAGATCAGTGGATGACTGCATGATGTACCCTTGAACTGAAAGTAAAAGAAGGCAAGATGGAGGAAAGGTAACGTTTGTTGCTAGTGGACCATAAAAAGGTGGAGCATCATTAAAAAAACAAATTGAAAATAAGTCCAAGAGATAACATGGTTCAAGGTAAAGAAGACCTGTGTTACAGACATGGTTATTTGAATTTTAACTGTGAGAAACTGAGGTATTCTTCTGTGTACACAGCGTGCTAGGAGATCATGATTCATGGGGGAATTGTACAGTTTAATGAAACAGTCAGAGTTATGATATTTAAGCTTTTTAAAAATAGGATTCTTCTTCTTCTGGATAAACAGAAGACCAAAGAGGTGCAGGCTGCTTCAGTAACTCTTGTGCAGACCCCATCCCTCCAGTCCACTTCCTATTCATTGGCATTACCTCCGTCTTTTCACAAAGGGAGTCACAAATCACAAATCTCAAATTTTGGGGAAACAATTGGGAACAAAAATTTACATATCTTTCCTACAGCCCTCCTTTGGTTGAATGTGTTTTTAGTAATGTTTAAAGGTTCCTAACAAAGTGTATTTAATTTTTATGACAAATAGACTGGTGAACACTAAGAAAGTAAAGCAGTGCTCATTTTATTCTGCCAGGGTTCCTGCTTGGCCTATGTGAGCTTGAAGGTCCTTCGGGCTCAAGTCACATAAAGACATTATCATCACCTGACTCTTCGAAGCACCTGGCTATGGAACCTGGAGTGTGAACAATTGCTGAATGACAAATGCTGTAAGCACTGGCCTGCCTTGCCTAATTATACAGCTGTCACGGTGCACTGGGCAATTTTTCTTTCTGAAGTCTCCTCCCCTCTGCCCAGCTTCAAACCGCATAGTAAAGAGAAGAATCCACAGACCTCTGTATTAGGGCTTTTAGAGCAACCACAATGCAATCAAAGTATCAGGCTGCAGGAGAGGCAGAAACCATTTCTAGAGTGTGGTTGACCCACATGTTGCACTTGGGTTGCTGTGTGGGTCAGATGAGGGTGCCACTTATCAGGGCCACAGGTGAAAATGCTGATGACTTGGGTTCCACTGCTAGCTTGTTCAGAAGTCTCAATTCCTAGTTTTGTCACCTAGCTCCTATGAGTTGTCAGAAAGGAGATTTGTGAATTCATAAGCTGCATCACAGAGTTAGGCGGATGGTTTTCACCTATGAAGCTTGAGCCCTGAGTCTGCTAAGATGTTGTTGGGGCCAGTGAAGAGCTAGGTAATTTAACGAGAGTACAGGGAAGGGTAAGTCAAAGGAAAGATAGTAATTTTTAAGGATAAAATTAACCTATGCTGCGAAACTTTATCTTTGAGAACTATTGTAAACATCTTAGGATCTAAGTGTATACTCAAAGGTCACAGCAATCGCCCCACAACTGGATACAGCATAAGAAAGGCAAACACGGTGAAACCCCATCTCTACTAAAAAATACAAAAAACTAGCCGGGCGCGGTGGCGGGCGCTTGTAGTCCCAGCTACTCGGGAGGCTGAGGCAGGAGAATGGCGTAAACCCGGGAGGCGGAGCTTGCAGTGAGCTGAGATCCGGCCACTGCACTCCAGCCTGGGCGACAGAGCGAGACTCCGTCTCAAAAAAAAAAAAAAAAAGAAAGTCATTACAGATGTCTTGTGCTATGAGGTTGAAGTTTATCAGAATCTATCAATCTTGTAAAAAAATAACCAGAGGTTAGCAAACAGACTTTACATTTTCTGGCACCTTCTCTATTTCCATTGAATTATATAATGTATTCATTGTAATCAATATGTAACATGGATTCATGGCTGGCTTTTGGCTCATCTCAGACATTTGGTGGTAGAATGTTAGACTGGTGATTATACTTGCTTCCTGATGTTGGTTTAAAAGTACTCCACAGATTCTACTTTAAGATCCAGGACTTTAAGATCTGTGCATAATGCACAGATTCTATATTCTTTGTCATTGCTATAGTATGCATACAATAGAAGCTTTGTTAATACTTGATAACTAGTGCATGGCAATGTGTTTTGCTAAACTCATGCTGTCGACAGTCATATATCCCCTTATCCAACTGTCCATTTAATATAAACTTACTAGGTTTCTCCCTTGTGCTAGGATTTTGCTCAAGCCTGGGAGACACTAAGTTATAAAAAATTATTCTAATATTGAGAATTGGGTTTAACAGAAATTATGTAATATGTGTGTAAATAGATAGACAGAATTAAGAGACACTAAGAATAGAAGGTTAGATTTCTCGTGAAAGCAATACATTTTCCATCCCTTATCTTTCTGCTTTTCTTTATATTGTCTGATTTTGTTCTGTGGTTTGACCTCATGATAGAGAGATCGAAGCCTATAAATCCCAGAAGGGTCATATACTTTTTATTATTTCTATTTTTTCTTTTATTTTGTCCTTAAAAAAACTTCTTATCAAATACATTTAGCCTCCTTAGAATCACTGTTTTTCATTTCATATCCAAGGATTTTTAATGACTCCAGTGTTTTCAACTTCTTCTGAAGCTCAGTGAAGCCACATTACTAAGCTCTGACCAATGAGAAATAAGTAGAATTGGATGTGGCCCTAGAAGGTGTCCTCTAAAGGAAATGTGAGCACAGTTTCTTGCTCCTTCCTCCATTCTTCTGCAAAAGACAGATTTGTTGGATGGAGTCCTGGCAGCCATTTTGGATAATGAGTACAAGTACCATTTTGTATGGATGGCAGAGCAGTGATATAAAAGGTGTCACTACATCAGCTCTGGTTGCTTAACTCCTTACTTCTTTATGTGAGGGGGGAGTAAACCTTAGTCTCATTTAAGTACCCTCATTTTGAGTTTCTGTAAAATGCAACTGAGTTAACCTGATCTTTTTTTTTTTTGAGACGGAGTCTCACTTTGTTGCCCAGGCTGGAATGCGAAGGCATGACCTTGGTGAGTGAACCTAATTTTAACTGATACTTGCTGTATGCTGATTTAGGCTGACAATATTTAGACATTCCTCTGTGGAAAAGATCTAGAAAATAAAAAAATTTATGAAAAAAACCTGTTCATTAGCACTGACAGCTGGGAAATAGAGCTATTCAAATGTCAGGAAACCTGAGGAATTCCTACTGGATTCAATAGCAGTCAAAAGCAAGGACCCCCAGGTGGAATGCTATAAGGAAGTTTTGTGATTCTGTGACAAGCAAGTGGAAGAAATCTTGGGGCTTAGGGACAACTTTAGGACTCAGAGAGACCCATACTGTAGACAAGAGTTTAGGATGACAGAGAAAGCAGAATTTGGATCCTCTTTCCCACTGACTGTGAGCAGAATTGAGGTCAGAGTTTTGGGTGGCTGGAGGAACTGAGCTGAAGCCTCCAGAGACGCTGTGGCAGCGGCTCTGGAAAAGTCATTTCCTGAGGCTGAGATGTCTTAATTGATGCAGCAGGGAGCTGTCTAGAGAAATCTGACCCACAAATCCATGAATGTGGGCAGTAATACCAAAAAGCCAGCTTTTGCAGTGGCAGTAGTTACAGAGAGGCAGCTTCCTAAGAGGGCACATTTCTTTACTGATGTTGTGTGGAACTGCTCATGAGGAATGGGCCTGGAGACTTCAGGGCTTTGGAAGCCCAGGGCCAACAAAGACAGTAAAGAAACCTTTTCTCGAACGATAAGGTAGATCATTTCCACTCCTGGAAGGAAGCTGCCCCACAATTAAGGTTTAACCCTGAAATAGCAGCTTTTCTAGAAATGAAGAAATCCTTGATGTTAAAACCCCCTCTCCCCACCTTCCAGGATTTCCAGACCCCTATCTCTGTTCTTGTGTCCTTCAAGCTACTGGGTCATTGATATTGCCCAAAGCCCATCACTTGAAATCTGAAAGATATCCTCTAACTGCAAGCTGAGAAGACTCTCCCACCCTGTTTCTGAGGGAAATACCAGCCCTGAATAGACTTTTTACTATTTCAGTATGAGAAACTAGGGGGAAAAAAGATCTTGTGAATAATTCTGAATCATAAAGAAATGAGCATAGAGTTTGAATAATCTGAAGAAAAATATATTTTGATTGTGTTCCTTTATTATAAATTTAAATTTAAAGTTTTATTTTATTCAAAGTAATATATTTAGTTCTAGTT
This sequence comes from Macaca mulatta, assembly GCF_049350105.2. NCBI lineage: Eukaryota > Metazoa > Chordata > Mammalia > Primates > Cercopithecidae > Macaca > Macaca mulatta. The sequence continues at coordinate 85,206,259 of NC_133420.1, forward strand.
TTAAAAAGCAACTGAACAACTTATAATGCTTGTCTCCTTTTCCTTATCCCCAGCCTCATCCTTCTAAGGCAATCACATAACTCTTATTGCTGTTTCCATATTCAACTAACACATTCTACTGCTAATTTTTTAGTTTAGATATTGTTTCCTATTACAGGAATTAGGTTCCTTCCCTTGTGTTATGGAATGAATGTTTGCATCCTCCTAAAATTTGTATGTTGAAACCTTAACTCCCAATGTGATGAAGTTAGAAGGTGAGGGCTTTGGGAGATAATTAGGTCATGAGGGTGGTGCCCTCATGAATGGGATTAGTGGCCTTATAAGGAGAGACATGAGAGCTCTCTCTGCTCTTTCCCATGTGAGGATACAAGAACCTGGCTGCCTAAAAACCAGGAAGAGGGCCCTCACCAGACACCAAATCTGCTGGACCTTGATCGTGGACTTCCCAGCCTTCAGAACTATGATAAATAAATGTGTGTTGTTTAAGCCTACCAGTCTATGATAATTTGTTACAGTGGCCTGAACTAATTAATACACCCACGCCTCTCAGTATAATCATATCAATACTTAATCTTATCAGTAATCAGTATTTCTCTAATTATGATCATATAAAGAATGCTCACAGTTGAGCTACTGTATCATAACCTTTCTTGTATAGCTTTTTGTTTTGGCTAGAGCTAAGACTTACCTCCTTTCTGTGGGTTTGCTTAGTTTCTGTGTACCTGTAACTAATTTATTGTTAAACTCTCCAAATGAAATGCAAATCTCCTCATTACAACCAAGCAGTGCTGGCATGTAGCTTCTGGAGCCCTCCATGCTCCACATCTGGACTGATTTTCCTCTAGGCTTTCTGCACAGTTGTCATCCTGGGCTCTTCTTTTACCACTTCTTTTTTTTTCTTTCTAGGATTCCCTTAGTCTTTATCTGTGTGGGAACTCCAGTTTCCTGATTTCCACATCTTCCTCATTTGTGATTTACCTCTTTGTTGTAATGGAGTATGTTTCTATGTGGCTTCCTTCAAAAAGGAACATGACAGGACAATTTTTTGATACTTGGACTGTTTGAAACTATCCTTATTCTACTTTGACATTTGGTTTAAAATTTGGCTAGAGTCAGGGTTCTGGCTTGAAAATCATTGCTGACAGAATGTAGGCCTTGCTCCTTTATCATTTAGCTTCCAATGTTGCTGTGTCAAATGCTCTTCTCATTCTTCATCCTGCCTCAGGGACCTGCTATTTCTCGTTGGAGGCCTTTGGGCTCTTCTCTTTATCCATAGTATTGTGAAATTTCACAGAGATTTTCTTTGTTGTAGGTCTATTCATCACAATGCGCACTTGGGTCTTCATAATCCAGAAAGCCATTTGTTTTAGGTGTGGCAAATTTTATGACATTATTACTTTGATAATTTCTTAGTTTTCAACTTTTAGATTTTCTTCCTCCTAAAATTCTTATTTAGATGTGAGGTCTCCTGGACCCCTCCTCAGATTTTATTAACTTTTTCCCTCCTTTCCTGTTTTTTATTCTTTCTTATGGGTTTGCTTTACTTTCTGAAGATTTCCTCAGTTATCGTCCCTTCTTTTATAGCATTTTTATTTAATTGTTCTGTGAAAAGTTTTTTAAAAAATAGCAACGTGTTATTATCTCATGACGCAAAAAATCTTTTCTGGTTACTTTGAGACTATTAATAATATATTTTTAAAAAGTTAAACCTTTCTTTGCTCACTGTATTGTCTTTATTTCCTGCAAGCGTGTCTTATTTGTTTATTTTGGCCAGTCTTTCCTGTTAGAGACTTCTCTCAAATGTGTGGTGAGCCTTGGCTGTATGTCCATATTTATAATGAAGATCAGAATTTCTGTGTGCAGGGGCAAGGCCTGTCAGCGGGTGGCCTCTGAGTGTCATGATCTGAGTCTTTGTAAGTTGCCATTTTTTCAGAGAGGAAACTTCCAGTCTCTTGCATGAGTAATGTGAGTCTCATAGCCCAATATGCATTCCTAGCCTGGATCCTCAGCCCCATTTTCAGAAGGATACCTCAACTTCACCCTCAACTATGTCCAAGGACCCTGACTCTGAAATCGCACTAGTTTTGTCTCTCCAGGGAGTAAATCTACCTGAGGAGAGTCCTCAGGGTAAGGTGGGTTCTTGGCTGGATATATGAGGTGCTGGAACATCCTTGAAAGAGTTTCAACCATTTCTCTCTCTTTCTCCTTTTTTTTTTTTTTTTTTTTTAAGAAGTACATGTGTTAATGAATTTGTGACTTTCTAGACTTGTGTGACACAAATGATCTTGCTGGCTGACTTTGTCCTTTTCCTCTAGTCTTAGGGTTCAGCTTTTTGGATGCACGTGTAGGCACACACAGGCACATACACAACCAGGATCATACTATTCACAGACAGAAGCATATTTTTTAAAATGATCGAAAGAAACAGAAATATGGTTTATACACCATTTTGTGGTCTTATGAATATTAGAAAAACATGGGTTCTATAAAATAAAACCTGTAAGATGAGATGATAATACAATAAACAGATTTGAAATTGGAACTGGTTGCAGAGAGAGGCAGAAATTTAAAATGAGTTCCAAGGGAAAAAATGTTTTTAAAGTAAACATTTAAGAACAGAGTTTTAAAATGCAATAGCAGTAGAAATAACATCATAGTAAGTCAAATGAAGGGGATTGAATATATGCTTGGTAAAAAATATTCCAGAATGCAGAGGTGAATGACAAAAAAATAAAGACAATCAAAGCTGAGGTAAGTTATTTGGAGGATTAATTACTGAGATCATGAGAGTGAGTGTTACTGAAGGGGATGTCAGGATAAACAGAAAGAAAGCAATAGTCAGAAAGATTAAATGACATTTGGCTGGGCTAGTGAATAAGGTCTGGTTTTGTAAACTGAATGAGCTCAAAAAATCCCAAAAAAATTCATGAAAATAACAACAGGTAGATATATCCTGATGAAAGTCTTAAAGTTCAAGGGGAAAAACCCATCTGACGTGCATCTAGGCAGATGAGATTGGTCATTCATGAAAGAATTAAAAATATCCAGTTTCAGATTTCAGTTTTCCCTTTGTAATGAGAAGCTAGAAGACTATGAAGTGATTTCCTCAGAGTTTTAAATGGGAGAAAAAAAAGACTATCACCAAAGATTTCTACAATATATATAGGTTTTATTCACATACAAAGGTACCAGAAACACTTTATTGGATATACAATGACTACCAATGCATGAATTACACATATGTTTCTTTTATAAATATATGCAAAACTTTTCTCACTAAGAAATGCATATACCCACACACACACTCAGGAATAGGGAAGTAATGAAATATAGAAAGATGAGGGCTATCATTGTAAAACATAAATCTTAATAATTATAAATTAAGGAAACAATAAAATGTTAGTACTCCAAAATATGCATATTTTAAAGTGAGAATGATTATTTGAAGGCAAGAAACTAGACCTCAAGTTCTGGACTATATCACAAAAACTCGTAGGCAGAAGTAAAAGTTGTAATCTAAAGTTAATAATTAGAGGAAAATACATTAGTATGCACAGTTGAACAGTTCAACCATAAGTGAGAGGTTAATTTCCTATAAATAACTAGATGGAAGAGAGGGAGAAACATAACTTAAATAAAATAGAAACCAAATAAAATAGGAAAGAATTGAAAAAGCAGAAAGCATTCAGAATGACCGAAAAACACTTCAGGGAAATGTGAGCTTTAATGAAAAACTATGCTTAGCTCCATACAGGACACCCTTGTAAGTTATCTAGTTCTAGCCACTAGTTGTCTTTGAGTTAGTTCACAACTGTAAGTTATTGGTAACTGAGAGCAATGCTAAGTAATTCTTGTCTATAAACACACAAATTCTGCTCTGACCTGGTCAATTAAACTACCTCCGACTTCCCCTCAAGAAACCAGTTTGCTCCCATTTGTACATTAATGTCTATTCCTGATCGAATGTGTCTGTCCTTCAGATTCTCTTTTGAACTGATTAGCACAGCTGTCTGGTTTGCTTGGGTGTTAAATAAAATCTTAATATGTGTTCATTTCTAAGAAAGTCACGACTAAACTTTTTGGAAAATTTTTCTTTTAGCAAAACTGATCAGTTCTGATTAGTTATAAATGAATTAAATTCTGAGCAGAACGAAAACAAAGATATCAGACAGAATTAAAACAGCATATATATATATATATATGTATGTATATATATATATATATATATATATATATATAGCCATATTAAAGGAACTCAAAAGGTATGAAAATAAAAGTTCAGGCAAAAATATCTTGGTCAAGTTCAGACATAAAAGCAAGGATTAGCAATATTAGTATATGACTGAATAGAATTTACATCAAGTAATAGTAAATCAGACAAATAAAGTCAGTGTAAGTATTTAAAATTTCAATCTATAATTAATTTATGCTGTAATAGAATCTGAATATATCAATGAAAGAAATTATGTGGAAATGTCAGAGAAACAAGAAGAAATGGTCAGGTTCAATAGTAGTAAGACTCTTTGTTAAGATTCTCCTCTTATTTGACCCAAGAGCAGGCTAAATAAATAAATGCAAAACAAATGAATATCCAAGTAATATAATTGCCAATATTGATTTGTTAGTCATAGATTGAGTTTTACACCCTATAAGCAAGTAGATGACATAGCTGTGGAGATTTTCCTCTTGCAAAGTAGGCTTGCAGTCTCAGAAAGTTTGAAGTGGACAGAACAGATCATTAAGTTCATTTTTAAAAAGTGTTATATATTCCATAGATATTCTCATCGTGTCCTAAATCTTATTGTGCCTTTGACTTTTATCTTTAACTTAATTAGCAGCTTACCATTGAAGCCTGCCTAAATGATTGATAGACTGATAAATAAATCCAAAAAGTGGCTCTTTGATAAAAACAAATAAAAATAGACAAACTCCTAGATAATGCAATAAAAGTTAAAATAGAAAATAAAGTGCCATACATGAGTTTATTTCTTGTTTAATTAAAAGTGAAGAAAAAAACCATATGAATAAAAATTTATGCAAGAGCTGCTATGTGAGGGTACCAGTTATAAGTTATATAATTGAAAATAATCTAAATGTTCAAAGATGGGCTATTATAATATATTCTATTTTATATGTATTTAAACAAGTGCCATCCTGTCATTAAGAAACATATTGTAGAATAACACTAAATAGTTAATGGAAAATTTCAGTTTGTTAGTGCAAAAAAAGCTGCAAACAAAATGCAGAGTATCATTTTACATTTATAAAATAGGTAAAAATATGTATAAAATGCATGATAAAATATATACTAAAATATTAAAAATAAAATTTTCCCTAAATAGAGAGATCACAGATTTTTTTTTTTCTTTATGCTCAGCTATGTGTTCTAACTTTAACGACACACAATGCAAGTTTAAAATGTTGCTATCTGCATTAAGAATGCCTTCTGTTTCCTCCCTGACCCACTCTTCTTTCCCTAGGAGTTTGCCCAGCAGGTCATGAATGGGTGAGTGAGCTCTGTGGCATCCCTGGGCAGGGCAGCAGCTGATGGGGCCAGAGGTACACACCTGCCCAAAGCTGGGCTCATTAGATCCTCTCTCCTGAGAATTTCAAATTGGGATTCAGAATCAGCAGTCAGTTAACTGTGAGAATGAGAATCATACAAACAAACCTGGGGAACAGGGGCTGTCATTTGAGTGTGGCTATTCAAAAGCCATATGTACTGCTGAGCAGGCAGGAGAGTTTGGTCTGCAAAGAGAATAATCAATGGTAACAACAACAATGGATGCCATTCATTGTGTGCTCATTATGTGACAGGCAGTCTTCTAAGCATGCTGTAAGGACTAACTCATTGATAGGCACATCTAACTTTTAAGGTAGATTCTATCATTATCCTCATTGTACATGTGAGAAAACCAAGACACACAGAGATTAGATGAATTAGAGAATAGTGCAGAGGGCAGAGAGATGAGAGACCATGTGGTCTCAGAGAGGCAGAGACCAGAAGAGTGGCTCCCTTGTGCCTCTGGGCATTGCAGGTCCTAGTTCTAGTCCCTTGTGAGGCCTGTTTGTATTTCCTGCCATCTGTTTCCAAGAGATTACTCTGATTCCTTAAGCTAAACTCCTTGTTCTTCACAAGCTTGAGTGGATAACAGTTTCTTGCAGTTGAACAATCCTTGGCTAAGAGGGAGTATATGCTGGGGGTGACTACATATAAAGTGTCTTTGATATCTTTAAATTCTTTTCATGTTATCTTTGAAACCAGCCCAGCAGAGGAAACAAAATGTTGCTAGAATTCATCACAAACAACCACGTACAATAAGTGGCATTGATTCTCCCAACTCACAAATAATTTTAGAAAGTATTAAAAATATGCCCACTAAGGAGAAGATACTCATTGAAAAACAGCCCTTGAGAGACTAAAGAAATCTCCAGGTACTCTCCCTCCTCTGCACAAAATGCATATTTATATAAATCTTTATATACTATTTCAGGAAGAGTTCACATATTGTAGTGTGGCTACCAGCTTCTGGATGAGAGGCTATTGCTTACAAAAATTGCCTTTTTTTTAAGGTTATGTATTTGTACAGTTTTGAGTTAGTATCATCTAACCAGAGTGTTGAATGTTTTAATAGCTTCTAGTCTAACTTTGTCAATCTCTAGATGGAGGACAATTTAAGGGAGCCCAAAGAGCATGGCTGGAGAAGGAACACAGAGACTGGAGCTTCAGAAATTACTATAGTGCCAACAAAAATAGTTACTGCAAGGTGCCAAAACTGGATAAGTCATTTCCTTTTCTGAGACTCGACACTCAAACTCTTTTCTTGCTAGGTTTTAGGATATACAGTGGTTCCCCCTTATCCATAGGGGGTACATTCTAAGACTCCCAGTGGATACCTGAAACCACAGATAATACTGAACCCTATGTATACTATGTTTTTTCCTATACATACATACCTATGATGAAGTTTAATATATAAATTAGGCACAGAAAGAGATCAACAACAATAAATAATAGCAAAATAGAACAATTGTAACAATATGCCAGCATCACTACTCTTGCACTTTGGAGCCACTGTGAAGTAAAACAAGGGTAACTTGAGCACTAGTGCTGTGATAACTCAACCGTGGATCTGATAACCGAGACTGCTACTGAGTGACTCACAAGTGGGTAGTGTAGACAGCACAGATACACTGAACCAAGGATGATTCACATCCCAGGCGGGATGGAGTGGGATGGTGTGAGATTTCATCACGCTACTCAGAATGGTGAGCAATGTAAAACTTATGAGTTCTTTATTTCTGGAAATTTCCATTTGATATTTTTGGACCATGGTTGACCGCGGGTAACAGAAACCACAGAAATCAAAATCGTGGATAAGAGGAGACTACAGAAAGATTTCTCCTTCTGGAGGTAATTTATATTTCAGTGTGGTGTTTGTCACGATTACTGAAAACGAGATAGACTTGCCTTGGAGCAATAGGATGTGTTTTTTCCCTGTGTTTCTTGTTTTGGTGTAGCAATGGCTATGTAAAACAGCTGGATAGATATTCTTACATAGAGGACCCAAAGAAAATTCAGTGGCCAAATATCCAGATGAAAAGAGAAGCATTCAGTTAATCATCTGGATGTTTTGTCTACACGAGGAGAAATCTGTGGATGTTTCCAAATATTTGAGAAAATATTTGGGAACATCCAGATGTTTGGCCTTATGCAGCTCAAACATTCAGATGTTTGACTAAATTTCGCCTTCCAACCGGATGCTTCGGCATCAAATAGACCCAGCCTTGGTTATAGTAATTACACATTGTTAACTGGTGTCACAGAAAATTGTTTGAGGGAAAAACACGACACACCAAAGTGTGGAGGTTATAAATAATCACAAACATTACTAGTGAGGAAAGAAGGAGGGAATCACACCTCTGACCAATCAGGATGCATCACCACTAATATAAATTGTCAGCAGTAATGTTCTCTTTGCAGAAGGCCTAATAATTAAAAATAATAAACATAAGCTGGTGGCTCCTACTGATGAAAACGAAGCCAGTAGCACTTGCAGTGTTTACAAAACATGAAGGATGTGAAAAGGAACATCCTCTGCTTTGAAATGAGTTGAAAATTCTAAACTTCATGGAAACGGGTTGAATGAGAGTTCAGTTTCCTCCTCTTATTTTAATGTGACCTTGCAGTGTCTCCGATTACAGTGTTCTTAAACTTGTGGGAATCAGCCTAATAAAAATACTGTAAAGAAATACAGCTCATCCCTCAGCTGTGGGCCGGCTGTGTAGATTACCATGGTGCAGGAGTCAGGATGTGCCTCCAGAAAGCAGACTCCGTTTTCTACACAGCAGTAACATGAACTTGAATGGAGGCGTTAAATGAGAAGATCATGTTTTGATTCTAATTAAGATTTTAAAACCTGATTTTTAGCCAACTTGTTGTTGGTGAAAAACAGCAATGCCATAAATAAAATAGCCACAGATGGACCCGGATATTTGTTATGAACAACCATCAAAAATGCTTTTATTTTAATTGATTGATACTGAACAAAAGTAGTATTCAGCCAAAACCTTACTGGTAGTCTTGTAATTATTTTTTTAACCAGTTCACCACTACATTCCAGGGGAACTTCAAGACATCCTACTGAGGAGTCTGGTACAACCTCTGCACCTGATGTGTGTTTGACTTTGCATACCAAGCCTGAAATTGTTCAAGAAAATTAATCTCTTGTATACTTGCAAAAACCTAGCTGGAAAGTAACCTAGATGTGGTCTGGGGTTCATTTTTAAAGTGAACAATCTTCACTTTAAAAGAGAACCTGGGATTGGATTGCACTTAGCAATAATATGGTCTGTCATTGTTTGTAGGATGGGAATGACTGTTGCAAAGCCAATGCTGATTTTTCAAGGAACTTATCTAGAAGATGCAGAAGGAAGAAACAGACCTTAAACTCTAAAAGCATTTAATATTTTTAATTGTTTTCTGAAGAATTAAACTCTGGTTTGAGAAAGCATCTCAAACATCTTTTCATATCAGAGCAAAAGTTACCCAAGTATGATCCAGTTAAAAGACACGCATATTTTTAAATACCTATGATACACTCAGCTTGCTTTTGTTTTTAAAGAAACAGAAAATACGACTTTGGTTCTAAAAATGCCTTCATTGGAGTAGAGGAGGAAATATAATTGCTACACAAATTGTATGGATTCAATGGAGGAGTTAGCTATGATTTCTTTCTCTGATGACAGTGAAACTTTTCACCTTTACATGCCAACAAACTGGAAAAAATTTCCTACAGTGTTGTGCTCACAAGTGTGATAGGAGAATTGGAAATAATCAGTGTCAATTAGAAAGACCTTGGACATCATTGGGAATGCCTATTAGAAGGGATAGGAGCGTGCTAGAAACAGATGGCTTGGGCAAGAATACTGGCTGTCTCTTCTAGCTTCCTGACCTCATGTAAGATATATAACATCTCTGTGCCTTGGTTTCCTCATCTGCAAAATGGGGATAATAATAGTAGTACATAATGGATAGGACTGCAGCCAGGATTAGATAACAGTATATGTAAAGCTTATAGATCCATGCCTGCTACATGAGTAACTTTTTAATCCAAAGTACATGAATCAAATTGCATTGAATCAAAAGTTTCGTGAAGACTTGAGATGAGAATGAGAACCAAATAAGCTATATCATAAGAAGCTGTGATCAGAAATAAAATGAGGTATGTTTTGACACTTAATGACATTCTAAAAGATTGGGCGGCAGCAAGATGTACACACGTGTCTGCAGAAAATGTGGTGAGGAGGTGGGGGGTTGGGCAAGGGAGATCAATCTCACAGCTTTCAATTAGGATTCTGTGGGCGGGGAAGAAAACTAGAATTCACAGGGAAGGAACTGGCTGATATTATTATTATTTTTTTTTGATGCAGCATTTCAGAAAACATAATCAATGGCATGCGTCCAGTTCTCATTTAGTAACCAAAGAACTAGCTGCAGCTGTTTTTTATGCCTGGTGGTGCCAGTTTGATAGTGTATAATCATATTTGCATAAAGATAAAAAGGAAGGTGTTATAGAACACAGTTAAGCCTATGGTTTCACCATGAATTAAAGGTAATTTCAGACTAATTAGGTATAATTTGTTAAGGAATTCTTCCCAGCAATGATGACTCTGATTTTGTAATTACAGGACAATGCTTACTGTGGCTTTCAAGGCAGGAGAAAGCACACCCGAGGGGGTCGTGTCCCACACTAGGCAGATCTAATGGTGCCACAAAAGACAGGTGTTTTGTCAGATTTCAGCCACACACTTTCACACCTGCAACGCATTAACTACCGCAGCAATGTTAATGAAGACCAGGTGCCTGTTCTCCAGCATAAATGAGGAACTGGCAGGAGATTTGCTGTTTGCTACCTGACGTCTACTCCTGAGTCTCCGAACCCCGTCCTTCTGGTTGAAGAGGAAGGTGAGTGGGGTAACAGGCTTTTGGGTACTTTTGCCTTGGTCCTTTTCAGTTGTGGGATGGAGATACTGAAACATTGGCCTTCGCATTATGGTAGTGACCTCTTTACCCACCCATTGAATTTCCCATCAATTCCCACCCTAAAATAGTGGAAAACATTCTTCCAGCATTAAGTATCTCCAGGCTTTCTGAGCTGCTACCCCTTTTGTGCAGAGTTCAGCCTCTGAGAGTCCTGAAAATAGCTGATCTGCGCAATCTACAAAATGGATTTCTGGAAAGTGCTGTGTTATCAGCTGCTACCAGGGAAAGTTTGATTGTAGCTACTTGAGTCTTTTCAAACTTGAAGTTTTGCCATTCCATCCGGAAATGAGTAATGGAGGCCTTGAGCAAGCCTTTTCACTTTAATAAAACACAAGGTTTTCATTGTGTGTGGGGCTACATCATTTTAATGCTCTCTGTTATGAAATACAAAATCTTTTTCTTCCTCCCTTAAGAAAAAACTCGGCAGCAAAGCTTTTCCCTCCTCTTTTTTTCCTCCTCTTCTTTGTTTCACCTCTTTGAGCTGCAGTTGTCTGCTCCCTGCAATTTCCAGCAGTTAAGTGAAAAGTTAATATTGTGACACACACACACACACACACACACACGAATTGAAAGTGAGGAAAAGAATGAGCCAGGTCTAGGTTCTCAACAGTAGAATATAATTATCTAAATAATTACCAGTGACTTCTGGCCATGACAAAACAGCTTCTTCACCCTGGGAGATGGAAGGATGGACAAATATCAAAATGCTTTACACTATTTAAATTCCAGGTCCTAATTAAGTTAGAAAAGAATGGATTCACAGACTTTTAGAGTAGCAGATCTGGGTGTGAAAAGGATCATTCAAATCCAGATTTCTTTTTTTTTTTTTTTTTTTTGAGACAGAGTCTCGCTCTGTCGCCCAGGCTGGAGTGCAGTGGCGCAATCTCGGCTCACTGCAAGCTCCGCCTCCCGGGTTCACGCCATTCTCCTGCCTCAGCCTCCCGAGTAGCTGGGACTACAGGTGCCCGCCCCTGTGCCCGGCTAATTTTTTCTATTTTTAGTAGAGACGAGGTTTCACCATGGTCTCGATCTCCTGACCTTGTGATCCGCCCACCTCGGCCTCCCAAAGTGCTGGGATTACAGGCGTGAGCCACCACGCCCGGCCTTTAACTCTTCAATCTCTGAAGTGAATATATTGGACAATCCTTCAGAAACAGATACTCACACTCTTGAGGTGACCTGCTAGTAACATAGATCCAAACCATTCATTTCAGGTCATTCTACAGTGTTTTTCAAGACATGTTTGCAATGAGCTTACATAAGATTCATTGCACCGTGGAGGCACCGTGGAGGTACAAATATAGCTGGGGAGTTTCCAGAAATCTCTGGCTTTCCCTTTCCAGGTCCCACCACCTACAACTAAAGCAATTTTAGTTTTCAATTTACTTTATTGATTTGGTGTCTATCAATGATTTAATATATTACTTTTTTTTGGATTAATACCAAAACCTTTGACTACAGCTGCCAAAGAATACCCTATCTTATGGCAGAAAACACTTATGCCTTTACCAAGTACTCAAGTATTTGAGCAAATCCAAATTCTTCATGTAGACAATGTTAGCCTTGTATGCAGATTCTCCTGAAGGCCACTTCAGTGCACAAGTGCTGAGACATTTGGACAGAGTGAGAAATCATGTCATGTTTTCACTGTTTCTAGCAAGCTTAATGTCTAAAGCAAATGAATTACCTCTTATGCTACTAAAAATTTGGACTATAGGTACTGACCAGGAAACTCAACTTCAAATCCATGACTCCCCAGTCTTATTAAAAGCCCAGCTGAGATCACTGACATTTGAGAGATTATCTCAGGCTTTGCTACTCAGTGTATGATCTATGGACTGGCAACAGTGACATAATCTGAGAACTTGTCAGAAATGCCAAATCTCAGTCCCCAACTCAGACTTACTAAATCAGAATCTACATTTAAAAAACTCCTCTGTTGTTGAGTCAACATATTGACTCATTTGCCTATTAAACTTTAACATTGTAATCATGTATTCTTCTAGATCAGAAATTCTTAATTTGGGATCCTTTGAGTCCATAAATTGGCCTCAGGTTTATCAACTCACTGCAATTAAATGCAAAATTGAATCTGTGTGGAGGTGTGGCTGTGCATGTTTGTGTTTTAACCCATAGATCCTTGTTTTTGGTAAAGAGGAGTCATAATTTTTCAGCTTTTCAAAAGTATTGCAAACTATAAAAATAAAGGACTACTTATTTGTAGTGGCCATGCACTTCTCTGGGTAGTGTGCTGGGACAGAACTCCAGACATAAAAATGCTATCATAAAATTATAATTGAATTTTCTGAGCTTCTGCTGAGTGTAAAACTAAATTGTTTTTGCATCTTCTGCAAACAGGTGTTCAATGAATATGGCATTCAATTACAAAACTCTCCAAAGACAAAATTTCCGGGACAGATTCGTGAAATAGTTAATGAATACTGCACAGCAGTAACAATTGAACTGTGCTGGAAAAATAAGAATTGACAAGGATGAAAAACATTAAAAGGGCACTTAACCCAGAGAACTAAGAATTAAAGTACACACCTAATGAGGGTTGGACTCTCTGTTTTCTTGCTGCTTGCTCTCCCATGCATATAGTGTCTGACCATAGCTACTTGAAAAATATCTTTTGTCAAACACATTGATTCAACAAATACTTACTAAATGCCAACTATGTGGTAATGTGGAATTATAATTAAGAGATATCTTAAAATCACTCTGTCTGGATTTCAAGTCCAGCTCCACTGTTCAAAGCTACAAGATCTTTGGCAAATTTCTTCTCCTCCCTGTGTCTAAAATGAAGATAACAATAGCACCTAACCTATAGGCCTGTGATGAGGGCTATATTAGTTAATGCACGTAAGTTCTCAAAACATTCCCTGCATGTAGTGAGTACTCAATAAGTAGTGACTATTACTAGGTACCTGGCACTTCTCTAGGCTTTGAGCTCCCCAAAGCTCTCATAGGTCTTTTATGAGGGAATAATAGATATTGAATAATTAATTATATAATTAATTACTATAAATTGTGATACATGCTATGGATGGAGAAGTATAAGCTGCTTTTAAGAAGACCTGACCAGAGATGGGAGGTCAAGAAAGTTTCCCTGAGGAGGTGAGTTTTAGGTGAAGGGGAATAGGGAATGGGAGAGAGAGCAAGCAAGGTCCAGGGGGGCTGGAGCTCAGCAAGTGGTCAGCAAAGGGTGTTCAGGAAGCTGATGAGGTAGACAGGGCCTGGGTCATGCTATGCTTTCTGGAGAGTCTTGGCCTTTAAGAAATTTGAGGTGTACAGAAAAGGTTTTAATCAAGGGAATGACATGAGCAGGTTTAAATTTTTAATGTATCTCTCCAACAGGCATGTGGAAAATTGATTATAAATAAAATCAGTAACCGTGGAGACACAAGTTAGGAAGCATTGAGTATAATATGAAAGAATCAATTGTACCATTTTGTAGGATGTTGACAGTGAAAGATAGACAGAGCTGGATGAATTCGAGAAACATTTAGTAGGTAAAGCAAGGAGGACTTGGGGTTGATAGAGTCCTGATTGAATTGTATTGTGCTTTTCCTTTTTATTTCTTCAAGACAATAAGAGACATGCAAAAGTGACTTTATTCCTCTATTTTTCCTTCAGTTTGTAAACACAGACCCACTTATTCTCACAGGCTTCCCTTAGCTTCATATATGACCCTTAACATCCTCCCATAGATCCGTATATAATTCATATTGTAAATAGCCTTCTCATGTAAGACTGCTCCTGTTCATTTCAGAAGGAAATTCATTTATGCTTATAAGACAAAACTCTGTTTTCTGTTGACACTTCTTGAAAGCTTTTCAAGTTCTTTGAGGTGCCTGGGGTAGGTAGGACTAGATAAAATCTTAATTTTGCCTTTCTTAGAAGGAATACAACAAAGAATATATTCTCATAGTTGTGATATACACACAGGATGTTAGTTATTATCCATCTCCACCTGCTTAATGTTGAAAGGGTGGTTTTTCCCTTTCAACATTAAGGTGGAGATGGATAATAACTAACATCCTGTGTGTAAAATCTTTGCTTTTGTTTTCCTTGGGGGATACAAGCAGTGAAGAGCCCAGTTACTCAGAATTCCTAGTGTTTCTGCTTTCTGCATACATTTGAGCATATTTAATCTTAATCCAGGACTTATGCTTCCTTATTTCATTGTGGAGGGGATGACATGATAACAATTGTTATTTCCCCCCAAAGAAAAAGAAGACAGTTATAAGAGGAACTAAGAACGTATCAAGTAGGTTATAATATTAAGAGTAATAAAATGGTAATTATAGATGACTGTTAGAGAGGCTAGCACTTAACCAGGTGCCTGTAACCACCTTCAGAGTAGTAGTAGTCCCAGTTGCCTAGGAAACCAAGGCACTCCATTAGGCTTACGTTGGCCCTGATCCTAAAGCAGCACCCACCCCTTGGTTTTGTGGGATTCTTCTGGCTTTGTCCTATCCTATACCCCCAAATCCCACCTCTTGTGTTTCTACACAGAACTCTGTCCTTAAATATTGTTTCCCACTTCTGTCCTCTCATTCCCTGAGCCTCTTCTCTTTAAGGTGATGGCCAAGAGATTAAAGAATGCATTGAGGTGTGAATGACTCTTTTCTTTTGCATTGGCATTGCATGAGAACATAGTGAAGGAACCCCAGGCATACCTCTGATAGGCAGACAGTGCAGCTCCTTGGGATGCACAGGGGTGCAAAAATATTTTTCAGACCTTATTAAGTGATGTCCTGTTGATGGCACTCATGGCTCAATAATCTGTTGGGTTTTTTCCTTAAGTAAAGAAGGTGAGGGTTTTGGGCTCCTGGCCCTCACCCAGACTGGGTTTGCACAGCCCTGAAGTCTGAGCTGAATTCTGCCATCTCTCCAACGGCGTTTAATTGCTTTTAATTATCCCTCCACTGAAGCTGAACCATCCTTCACCCGGGTCACACCACAGAACATGGCTCATAAGTTTTACAAGCCACCTTGTGTATCCCATCCATGTGTGCAGCCACCTTTTCTGACCGTAAACAATCCATCAGCCAGCTATCCCTGTCCCTGAAAAGGTCTGGATGCTAAGAGTAAGATCAGGCTCTTCTTGGGGTCACTATGTTGACTACCATTGTACCAGGAAGCCTGGAGATGAACTTGAGACTTGAATTTTAAATCATAAGATTGCACATCAACTGGACTTTAACATGGTCTTCCTTTAATTCACCTATGAATGCAATCAAATTTGAGAAAACTAAAGGGATTTGCATTTCCTAAGCCCAATTCTCTTGCTAAACTGTGAATTCTCACTCTGAATCTCTAGTGAGATCTTAGGCACCAGGTCTAAGTCCTCATTTGAATTCAGTAAATACTTGCAAAATAAATGAAAAGCCCAATATTTATGGGTGGCTTGCATAGTGAGGGTCCTTACTTATAAGAGGATTAAATAGAAACCAATAAGATCCAAAATGTATTTTTACACTGACCCTGGTCAGTATCTCAACATAGATGTCTTCATTCATTCATTCATTCATTCATTCATTCCTCAGTCTTTCTGAGAGAAGCTTAGAGAAGGGAGGTGGAGAGTTTTCAGTCAAAGGAGCTAAATTCTGAGAATTTGGACTTTTTTCCTTTCTGGATTGACCATGAAGGCATCCAGGAATATGTTTTTATTTATCTGTGAAGGATACTAGGTACAAATACAACTGAGGAATACACCTCTCCTCAAATAAATTGATTAGACTAGCTAGTTGTCTCAAGCAGGCCTTGGTAAGAGCAGTGCTTCTCAAAGAGGGGTATTGGTTCCATAGATACAGGTGAGATGGCTTTTAGAGGTCCCTGAATGAATGCCTTTTTATTGTTCTAATATAGCATTTAATATTCTATTCTATTGCTTGTAAGTGATATCAGTTTCCATTTAGCAGTGATGAAAAGTTTCCATTAAAAATGCATGTATTTTAGTTAAGGAAAGTGAGCCATTAAAATAAAAATGTTAATAACAATACCAGTCAGTGATAACCGAAAATGTCAAGTCATGAAAGATGCTACGTAAGTGATTGGACTTTGGGAATCTTTGGGATAGAAGATGCAGCGATTTGAATAAAGGCTGCAGGGAGCTATAGAAGGCAGGGCACTCAGTGGAAGGTGTGGGGTGGGAACGAAAAGAAGCAGAGGGATATCTACACCTGCTAGCATAAGAGCATGCAAGGGAGTTGACAGGAGGCTGATGTCTGCAAACAGTCCCCGTCTTGTGGAGGAGTAGTGGTTTCAGAGTGAAGCATGGTGAGGACACCTGGTGTGGTGAGAGAGCTCTCCACTCGCCTAAAACCCAACTCCCTGGGGAATGTCTGCAACAGCCCTGGCAGCATAGAGCTCCAGGATTTTTCCAGCTGGCTACTTCCCTACCCTCTCCTACATTCCAATATCATTTCCCCATTTTCAGTTCCACCAGAGATAGAGATTCCTCAAGGCCTTGAGTATTTCAGATGAAATGATTTCGACACCAAAATTGCTTTATGCTCACCAGAGAATGTCCTATCCAGTTGGAAATAAGGCCCATTTGAATTTGCCCCCTTTGTCCTTCCAAATGTCACTGGATGAGGGAGAGGACTTGGCAGAAGAATGTAGTCGGTTTTGGCAGAAGCATCCAAAAGCCTCAGATCCCTTGATATACAATAGAAGCCGTGGAAGTGTCCAGTCTTTGAGTCCGTGTGCCTCTGTGGGAATGTGGGTGAGGGTGGAGGTATGGGTGTGGGTGCACGTTTGTGTAAGGGGTGAAAAAAGAATCTTTGTTGGAATAAAGAAAGGCATGCAACGGGGATCAGCTAGACAGCCAACCCTGAGGGAGTGAGGGAAAGAGAAGACTGTAGCTGACTCCAAGTCAGTAAATGCAAATTGCAGCAGAAGGTTGACCTTTTACTGTAACCGAAGTCAGCTGCAGGTTGTAACCTCATGCCATTAATTATAACTCAGCATACCTTTGGTGGGCTCTCCTATTGGCCTTGATCTCCCTCATCCTCCCTCTCCACCACTTCCCTCCTTAGTCCCCACCCCACTGAAAGGCTCATGTTGCAGGCTGCACTCTGAGATAAAATACTTTTAAAAGTAATGGGTCTAATAGAACTGGAGTCAATTCTATACATTTCACTTTTTTTGCAAAAGAAATTGTTTTGTGTTGAAGACTGAGATGGTCGGAGAAGGCCCATTTGAAAAAAATTAGCTAAAGCTTAGATGAACAGAGTCCTTGACTGAAAAAGTTAAACATTCATCAGAGACTGGAATGTAATAATGTACCCCCATTCTCCTTTTGGAAAAGGTTTGCAAGCATTTTGCTGCATGACTGGGAACCTACAAAGATACAATTTAAAAGTAGATGTATAAAGGAAATATAAGCCAGAGAATTCTGTGCACAGGTCAAGAAAGAAACTTACATAATAGGTCTAGGAATAATTTGAAAATTCTGGGCCCTTCTTTCTGTTCCATTTCTTGTTGGATTGTTTTAGCAAATCTGTATTCATTTGTGTGAGAATCTTTGGATTTTATCTCAACTGAAAGAATGGAAAACTGCACACAGACATTTTATACAGACAGCACTGGCTTCACATGACATGTGCAGTTGCACAGAATCCTGTGTTTAGAAGGGCCCTGCACTTGGTTTAACGCTCCGCTGTGAACATCCCGAAGCCCTGAATAACCTTAAACAAATGGCCCCACGTTTTCATTTTGTACATTGTTTGCCCTTCTGGTATAGGGGCACTGGAAAGTGAAACATATTAATGGTTGGTGAAGCCAGTACCAAACTCGGAAAAAGTTGATGTCTTCTGGGCTAATATTGTTTCTGGAAGAAGTTAAAATTCAGAATAAAACAAATATATGCTGAAGCTAGTCTTCCCCTTAAAACACAAAGTTGTACAATTAGCCATGTTTTGGTACTTTGAATAATTAACTGACCCAGAGTATACTAGATTTTCCATAGTTTACTTTGTTTAGCTTGTCCAAAGCCTCTTGATATTCTCCTATTTTAGTTCTTTTGTTCATATATTAGATAAACATCTAATATGATCATGATACTATTTTAAAATCACATGAAACAGCAAAGACTAAAACACCGCCATGCCCTCAGGAAAGTTTCTCTTCTCTACAGGGAATGATACAATTAAAAATTGCAAAAACAAAATCTGACACAAGCTTGAAAGAAAAAAAAAAACTGCATTGAGATACAACAAATGTTTGAGAACAGAGGAAGGAAATACAGTTCACATTGGGAGGATGAGGAAAGGTAATGAAGATCATGATACACATAAGTGTGTGTGTGTGTATGTATGTGTGTGTATATATATGTGTGTGTGTATAATTTCAATATACAGAAAAGTGATCAAAGGATATTTTTGGAGCAAGGAATGATGTAAATATATAGGGAAGGGAGAACAAATGGCATGTTCAGGCAGCAGTGGCTAGAACAGAGTGACTGGTGTATGAGATACAGATGGGAGGGAGGTGTTATTGGAAAGGAGCTAAGACCAGATTGTGGTGTGGGCAGTTTATTTAGTAGCAACTGCTAATGGAAATAGGGCTAATGGAATAGGAGAAATGGTTATATAGGTCTATGAGTTTTCTATACTGAAAAAAAAAATAGAAACTGTCACTCTAGTCTCACCTGGTAATTGAGATTAGGGCCAAGAGAGACCACACAGAGAATGTGAATACAAACAGAGCTATGGTGCATTCCCTAACAGTAAGGATCAGTACCATGTGGTCTTACTGGGAGAAGGAGAAGGAAGAAGAACCTTCTCATTCCTATGCAGTCTTAACACTGAGGTTCAGCTTAGGACTTTCCCACAGGTGAACAAACCTGGGGAACTGTCCTTAAACACCTCCACCATTGGTTGTCTGCTTTTCTGTGTCTTGAAGATATTGGTCCACTTTCCATAGCATCTTCATTTGAATTGTTATGAAAGAAATAAGTAAAAAACATACGAAAATGTTTGGAGTTGGAAAACCAACAACATAGAGACTGTGTATTCAAAGCACTTATTTTGTATATAAAATTAAATGGATGGATGAAGCCATGTACGGGTTTATGCTGGTATGAAACATACCAAAGTTTTAACAGTGATGGTGTTATCTTTACATGCTAAGATTATGAGTGATTTTTATTTTGAACAATTTTCATTTTGGGCTTGGTTTTGTTTAGTTTTTGAAGATTTTAGAGAAAAGTGCATTACTATGATTAGATTAAAATTCCATTTTGGGGGCTTGGATGTATTTAGCATTAAATCCATCCACAAAATTATCATTTTAGAAAATATTTTATGATGTTGCAGTGTGTCCATCCTGAATCTTTAGTGCCATGTGGTGCAGTGTGTCAGGATTTGGTTTATTAAGAAGACCAATAGGTGCAATGCTGAATAATCTGATGTTGCTTGACTAGCGTAGGAATGCATCCGGAATTTTTTTTCTTTACATTATTTGTTCTACCTTTAGTTTTATAAAAATATTTTCTAGGCTACACTTTGATGGTGGGATTTCAAGTTGTAAAAAGTTCTTTCAAATTTTGGATGCAGAATTTACTATTGCCCCAGGGTTTCTTGGAAGAGAATTAGAGTTCTGTTTTTCTTATGAAACATATTCAAAGAGATGAATTACTTTTCCATGCAATAAACTCAAGTAAAAAGTGAGATGCAATGTCAGTGATGATGTGACTGCTCATTTGGAGATGTCCCACTCAAGCAGCTCAAATAATTTCCTGTGTTATGTCTTGGGCCAAAAAGCTATTGAAAGAATATAATTTCAAAATGCAATGTTTGCTGCGAGAATGTCAACTGTTGACAATGTATTCAGCATACTTATATACTGATTTGTATTTCATCCAAGTTCACATACTGGTTCTAGGTATTTTTAATTGTGATCATATTAGTAAGTTGTTTCTCATTCCTAAGTGCTTTTAGTTGATTATATATGTCAATGAACATGTAAATGTTAGATTGAGCCATATGATATTATAGGTAAGATTCTTTGTACTTATTTTGATAAATCATAAAAGGTTTATATTTTGTCCCATCTACTTTATCATTTCTTTATGTATTTACATGTATTTGTACAGTTTATGAACTATTTGATATAATTTGGGGACATTGTGCCCTCTTACCTCTAAATGCTATAGTTTGTATTTCGTAAGAAGATAAGAAATTAGAAGAGATTTCCTAAGAAGAGATATTCTCTTTTCTACCCACAGAACCATTACAAAATAAGAAAATCTGACGTTAATACAATGCTGTTATTTAATTCATAGTCCAAACTCATGTTCTCAATTGTCTCAACAACACCCTTTATAAAAATTTTTTCCTGGCCCAGCATCCAACCTAGGGTCACGCTCTATATTTGTGTCTCTGTAGTCTCTGTTGATTTAGAACTGTTGCTTGGCCTATCTTTGTCTCTCTTGACCTTGCTATTCAAGAGTTCAGGCCAGTTGTTTTGCAGAATGACTCTCAGTTTGGGTTTGCCTGATGTTTCCTTATGATTAGAGTCTGGCTATGCTTTTTATAAAAAATATCACAGAAGTGATGGGTGCTGTTTTGTCCTTCTCAGATAATCCTAACAGGAGGTAAAATATATTAGTTTGTCCCAGTGTTGGTGGTGTTAACTTTCATCACTGATTAAGGTGGTATCTGCCAAGTTTCTCCACTCTAAAATTCTATTATAAAGTTATCCTTTATAAGTAATAAGGAATTTGTGGAGAGTTACTTTGAAACTGTGTAAATATCCTAATCCTCATCAAACTTTCACCCATTCGTTGGGGATTTTCTAACCCCATCATTCTGTTTGCTTTTGTTGATTGGCATTGTACTGTAAGGAAGAGGTTTTTCCTTCTCCACTCTGTTTATTTGTTCATTAATTTATTTTTATAAATATAGTATTTAATATGTTTCAGTCTTCACTTGATCTTAGCCAAAAGGTGGGGAAGTGATCGTTTTGATCTTTAAAATGTCAATTTTAAGTGGTTCAGCCAAATACTTCATGCCATGCATTTAGACTGGAAATATACCAAGCTTGTATCTTCATAGCCCATTGTATTTTTAATTAAAAATATTATTCATAGACTAATTTTAAATTATGGCATGTTCTTTACTTTGTGACTATGTCAGTCTCTATTTTGATTGTCAATGTTAAAACCTTTACCCATCCCCTTTACTCACAATAACACATTTCACTCTGCCTGTGTTGAAACAGCTGTAAGGTGAGCCCTTAGTGTAATCTAGTCTATATTGAAGGCAGTGCGAGTTGTGGATGTATGAATATGAACAATGTTTTTAATGCTCATTCAAATATTTTGTTTTCATAAAGTCCCTGTTCTGTTTTTAAAACTTAAGGTTGATAACCATGATTTTAGGGAGGACAGAAATTGAACTCATCTGGTAATAAATGCAGAATACAAATTTCTCCTTCAGCCGGTTTACCTGCACATTTGTGGTATATAGTTGTCATTTTTACAACAGTGAAAAAAATCAAAGTATTATATGTAATTGTTAAAAGAATTTCCCCAAATTGAATGAATGTGTTTTAAATTCCACTTACCTTTTGTTTTATGCCTATAATCTAAGGCATTTAAAATGTTAGAAGATTTTTGAATCTTCAACACTTTTTGAAGATTCTAATGTGGTCTTCTGAGATTCTGCGTGTTGTCTTTAAAGAGATCTTGTCAGAGTTACATTTCTTTAATAGTGAAGTTTATATATTTAAATTAAGAAAATAAAGGCAAAAAACAGTCATTCATAATATAAAAATAGTACAGTCGTATACCAATTAATGGCATTCCAGTCAATGACAGATCAAATATATGACAGTGGTTTCTTAAGATTATAATATGGCATTTTTTTCTGTACTTTTTCCATGTTTGGATATACACAACTTACTGATGATTACAATTGCCTATAGTACTCAATACAGTAACAGGCTGTATACATTGGTAGCCTAGGACCAATAGGCTATACTATATAGTCTAGGTGTGTAGGAGGGTATACCATCTAGGTTGTGCAATACACTCTATGACGTTCACACAGTGAAACACTTAAGGACACATTTCTCAGAACATAACCCATCGTTAAGTGACATATAACAGAAGTACCTATATAATAATTTCTATGAGGATTAAATGAGATATTTGTAAGACACATAGCTCATGCTTGATATTTATTACATAAAATGTTAGCTATTATTACTCTAATTCTTAATATAGTAATTGCTACAGCTCTTAATTTCTTTAAAGCAAACCTCAAAAGGTAATTTCTGTAGTGATGTAAAAAGGAACTGATGCAAATAACTGTTGCATGGAGTAGTTGAAAGAATATGAAGTTTCAGTGTTAGATTGTGTGTTCCATTCATCCCAATGGGTTTTAATTCCAGTTTCAATACTTACTAGTTGACAGGAAGGCCAGTTTCATGATTTCTCAGCTAACCTATATTTAAAAGGTGGGGCGTGAATGATGCTATCACTTTCATATGAAGGAATGTCTCAAGTGGTCTAGCGAGAAAAGGTTAATATACAAGAGAGCTCTTGGTAAATATGTGGAGTAGAGGTCAGAGAATTAGAGAGGAGACAGGAGGAGGAGGGGCAGAGTGTCCTTGTGGACAGCAGGAGGTGGTCCTGACTAACGTTGCTTGTGGAGACATTAAAGTGAAATGCTATACAACTCTTCCATAATTTTCAGTGGTGGGCTAACTCCATTTAAAGAGACTGGCTAGGCCAGGTGTGGTGACTAACACCTGTAATCCCAGCACTTTGGGAGGCTGGGGGTGGGGTGGATCACTTGAGTTCAGGAGTTTGAGAGCAGCCTGGAAAACATGGAAAAACCCCATCTCTATTAAAAATACAAAAATTATCTGGGTATGGTGGCAGGTGCCTGAAATCCCAGCTACTTGGGAGGCTGAGGCAGGAGAACTGCTTGAACCTGGGAGGCACGGGTTGTAGTGAGCTGAGATCGTGCCACTGCACTCCAGCCTGGGTGACAGAGCAAGACTCCATCTCAATAAATAAATAAAATAAAATGAAATAATAAAGAGACTTGCCAAAATTACACTCCAAGGACCTCTGGCTCTGTTTCCTCAACTGCGACATGGAGAAAATTTATATTTACAGAGTTGTTGTCAGGACTGTGTGCTTAATACCTTTTGGGTACTCAGAAACAGTCCTGTCAAGCACCTACTGTAAGTCAATAACCCAGATTATTTTCTGATTCACTCCATTTCCTGACATGGCTGATGTCTTAGCTCTACAGACAGACACAAGTTTGGGTTGGTTTGTTGGTTCTGTCGTCGTTTGTCCAGGCTGAAGGCAGTTTGCATGGGAAGTAGTAGCTTGTGTTCAGGGAAGAAATTGTGAAGGGATCACAGGTGGCATTAAGCAGGAACCTGGATGAGCAACATGTTAAGATGTGGTAGTGGTTTGGCAGCATTCCCACAAAAGAGGGAGATTTGATTGTTAGAAGAGTCCTTGGAAGTTGAAAATGTTCTTCGTAAGCTTGTTTACAATAATAAAATGGGAAGACAAGGAGGTAGAAAGATACAGAGTTGGATGATAGAGAAAAAAATCTTACTACTGAGCAAGGGAGTTATTGAAGGGAATAAACTAAGGAACAGAACCAAAGGAGAGGAACAGAGATGGAAACCTTGGTAAGAAAAAAAGCTTCGATGATGGAAATAAAGTACAGTATATTCCATTAACTGCTTCAGCGAGTCCTTGGCTGAATTCTAGTTAAAATAAGATATTTTAAAGAGTGAAGAGACATTTCCTTTAAATGTCCACATTTACAACTTTTCTATGTGAAGTCCAAGGCTTTAGCCTCAGTATGATAAATGTAGCCAGGTATCATTAATCAGATTAGATTTTTATGTTAAACTTGCCTATGGCATGAAAATGTATTTTACAGAAAAACATTTTGTGTTTGATTTTCTCAGATTTTCTGTGAAATCAAAAAAATTAAAAATCTGCCTTTATTGGAAAAATAATGTCCAACATACAAGACTTTATATTTTTAAAATATGACAATGAGATGTATTGAGAAAAGGCTGAGTGTGTCCTGGGAGGTGGAAGGCCTCGATCTTAGCCATTGAGCTATTACTCATTAGATACAAAATCGAAAAATGTTCTCTTCCTGGTGAAATAAGGGTGATGACTCTAATGTTGAAGAGCTTTCCAGATTTGATAGTGGAAGATCCCATGTTCCCTCCCTTCCTCAGTGAAGATCCATAGACAAGTGTGTGATAAGAACACCTACACTGGGGGTGAGCTGAGTGGAGGGCTCGACTCTCCTTAGTACCTTCCTTGGTAACATCAACTTTAAAATTTTTAACAATATTTAGGCATAACAATTATTCTTCAGACAGTCTTATTTTTTCTTTTTAAGTGCATTTAGGACCATAATAGGCATTATGAAACATCTGAGGATGCATTGTTCAAAGTTTAGAGGTCACATACACAATCACACTCATTTGCTCACTTTCTCCATACTCTCTTTAAATGCGTTAGGGAGATTGGGACATTTAATTAGGGTGAGTTAAAAATAAGTGCCTTGGGCTGGGAACCGTGGCTCATGCCTGTAATCCCAGCACTTTGGGAGGCTGAGGTAGGTGGGTCATGAGGTCAGGAGATCGAGACCATCCTGAGTAATACAGAGAAACCCCATCTCTACTAAAAATACAAAAAAAAAAAAAAAATTAGCCAGGTGTGGTGGCAGGCACCTGTAGTCCCAGCTACTCAGGAGGCTGAGGCAGGAGAACCTGGGATGTGGAGCTTGCAGTGAGCTGAGGTCGCACCACTGTACTCCAGCCTGGGCGACAGAGCGAGACTCCATCTCAAAAAAAAAAAAAAAAAAAAGCCTTGGTTTGTCTACTGATTTACAGCTGTTCTAAAGATACAGTTTTAGGCTGAGTGCAGTGGCTCACGCCTGTAATCCCAACACTTTGGGAGGCCAAGGTGGGTGGATCACGAGGTCAGGAGATCGAGACCATCCTGGCTAACACGGTGAAACCCTGTCTCTACTAAAAACACAAAAAATTAGCCAGGTGTGGTGGTGGGCGCCTGTAGTCCCAGCTACTCGGGAGGCTGAGGCAGGAGAATGGTGTGAACCTGGGAGGTGGAACTTGCAGTGAGGCGAGATCCCGCCACTGCACTCCAGCCTGGGCGACAGAGCGAGACTCTGTCTCAAAAGAAAAAAAAAAAAAAAAAAAAAGATACAGTTTTAAATAAAGACAATTATTTTAATTGAATATTTATAATAAATGTTACTAAAATATAAAAATCAGAATTCTAGACATTAAAGATATTGTGTTTCTTGCCAGTTGATTTTTAAAGAATGGATATAAAATAATCAACACAGAAAAAAAATTCTCAAAAAATCTGAATTTAGAGATTAGCATTTTTTAGAACATATTCAGCATATGGCATTTCTTCTTTGTGGCATTATAAAACTTTCTAAGACTTTGTATTAAGTGTATTTAACATAACAGTTTCAAAGTGATAACAAACTATATAAATGAAGCAACAATATTTTCCTTCTTTTTTTTGACTTTTCTTCCCTTAATGTTAATCTTTTTTCCTTATGAGCTGTTAGTTAACTCATGTTGTATAAATTGGAATGAACTAACTAGAAGGTTCTAAGGCTTAGGTTCTAGTTGGGTTCTGTTCTACATCTTAAAATCATTTAAACACTCCACTCTCAGGTTTCTTATCTACAGAATGGTGTGATGGAACAAGTTGATCTATATAGTTCCTTCTCTTCTGACATCCTATGATTTTATTAGTCTTTGGCTATGGACAAACTGCAGGGTTTCATACTCATGAAGGCAATTTAATCAATATGAAAGGCAATCTGGATCATTTACCTCAACATTGCCTTTATTTTTAATTGTATGGTAGAAATTCTTTTTCTTTTTGGTTTAGCTGGATAATTGCTTGAATACTTTCCAGGACCATTTTGCAGCAGAATTTCAAACTTCAACTTCCATACTATCTGATTGCCGTTACACTCCGTTGACTGCTAATCCTGGTCTGAGGGCCTTTTCCTTTTTGAATTTAACAAGTATTCTGAATACACAAACTCATATGGAATTAACAATAACTGTGAAAAATAAATGCACCCATTCCACTGTGAGGATTTGCTGGGTTCTGGTGCCTGTTTTTATTGCATCTTTAATGTGTGTACTATCTATGTCAGTTCATGGAATTGCATGTGGAGGAGTCTATGACTGCTTTTGAATCATTTCTTTCCTGCTATATAAACCCCTAGTTTTAGTCAGTCAGGGAGATGGATTTGAGATCAAACTCCCATCTCCTTGCCTGCAGCACCAGATTAAAGTCTTCTTCCTTGGCAATACTTGTCGTCTCAGTGATTGGCTTTCTGTGCGGTGAGCAGAAGGACCTAGACCAAAACCCTAGTATTTCAGTAACGTGCCCCGACACTTTGCTAGATCTCAGATTGTCATCAATAGTGCAGTCCAAGAGATAGGAAGAATAGTTTATAAGAGCTCTATAAAGACTATAAGATACTTTGTTTTACATTCTGGATCTTTATAAGAGAGTTATGTCTCCAATTGCCTTTCAGAATCAGAATAAAAAGTTTTGGAATATCAATTGTTCTATGTACGCTGTATCTCTTTGTTCCCTTAATGCATGATGGGAGTTACCTATATAAAGAACGTTCTCTGAAAGTGGGGCTCAAGGGAGGAGTTTATGATCATCTACCTATAAAAAAATCATTATATCACATCAAAAGTCTTAAATGAGCTTAGGATGTTGAAAGGAATTTCAGAGACATCTGATTCAAACTACTCACTTAAAAAGTGTAGAAATTGGGGTCCAGCATGGGTCTATTAGTGAAAAGAGCTCAACCTTAAAGCTTGAGACACTAAAGCTTTGGACTTTAGTCCAAATTTTTGGACTTTTCTGCCAAAATATGTAAGTTTAATTCTTAAGAATTCTTACATCAGTTATTCTTCCCTTAATAGTATTTAATATAAGACACCTAAAATGTACAGTTCAAAGGAAACTCCAGGGTCTTTCCTTTTTTAAGGTATAAATGGAGAAGTCAAACTGGAAAAAATGTAGCTTTTACTAACACATGTAAAGATATTTAATTTCCTTGACAATTATATTAATACTAATCTATGTAAGGAATATTTTGCTGGTGAAGTTGTATTGAGGGGAAACTTTTCTCTTGGAACCATCTAAGTATAAATGTAGTGAAATGACCCCATGGTGTTTTCTTTACATAGAAATACCAGTGGGTGCCAGCCAACAGACAGAACTTGGGTCATCAGTTCAGATTTGTAGCAGTTTTGGGGAAAGTATGGTATGAAGAGAATAGAATGATTGAGACGATTAGGTTGAGGGTTATCAGGTTAAATTGCTGCCTTAAATGTGATTAATTCCAATAAGCCAGCAATAATGAGCTTTTGCCTATAGATTGTGACTTTAATTCTTGCTTGTTTGGGAGGAAGCATGATACCCTATTCAATGATTATATTGAATTAGCAGTAGCTGGAGCAAGAGGAGAAAGGAGGTGGTTATCTAACCAAACATTTAAAATGAGTGAAATATATTATTGAAAATATTGACAGCATAATTTAAAAGTCTGTAAGTGATTATAATAAAGCTAGTAATTTTCTATTCAAATTCAGCTTCCTCAAGACATAGACATTACTAATGTTTATTCAGCAATACTAAAAAGAATCACAGAAACCAAGGAAGAATGCCTCGTATCTGTAATAATACTAGTTTCAATACTATTTAAATTTGTTCTTAGATCAAAGAGTATTTTGAAGAAAAAGATGTACAGGGAATTTGCCTGATGCTACCCATAAAAAAGGTAAGTCAGATGTGTTTATATGGTCATTTAATAAAAAATAACTGTCTGAAGACTGAGATTTTTTTGTTTTGTTTTTTGTTTTTTTCTCCTTTATTTAGACTCAGGTCTAGGGTAGACACTTGGAGAAATCTCCACATATAAGTTTTTTTCCATTATGAAAGAGAGATGACAACATTCAATATTTTTATGAGATAACATATTAGTGAATAAATTTATTTTTAAATATTTTGATGTTCTAATAAAAGATACTAAAAAAAAAACCAAAAATTTGTCAAGATTATAATCTATTTTGCTGTTGAGAAAATATTAGCCTTCTGAATCACACTCTCTGAAGGAATTTTCTTGATTTGTTCCCATTTTTATTCTTCTACTTTTCTATTCCTGTTTTCTGTTAACTGCTTTTTACCAGCTCTTACTACCACTTAACCCAATAGATCTAACCTAGGTTAATTTTTGCTAATAAAGAGAATTACACGTATACTCGGTCTGGTCTCATTTGCCCATATGTTGTTGACATTTATTTTATGATAGCCATGTGGAAACTTCTCTTGCTTCTCCCAAGATTAAAACCACATGAAACATTTATGGTTATTTTTAGGTTCCCTCTGTTGATACTATTGGTTATAGACAGAGTGTGAACTTTAGTTATTTAATATAAAAGCATGTTTCAGTTTTATATTTTGCATAATTCATGTAGTCAGGCTTGATTAGTGTAGCTGTGTTGAAATTTGTGTTTAGTTTAGGGCCAGCATTTCAAACATGTTTGGTTAACATTGTTGATATGAACAATAAAGCAATGAATCTCTACTAATTCATGTCCACATAGAAATAGACTATTACATGCGTGAGAAGACAGGACTATGAACTATTTGGTTGATATTATTAAATATTAGTGGGAGAGTTAGAGCAATCAAGAATTATCATTACAATATTTTTTCCAAATATTTGAAAGGTCAATGAGCATAGAAACGCGAACATGTCATTTAACATGTTTGGTTCATGTTATCTGTCATATACACAGTTGATATCATGATAGGTTGAAAAATAATTCAGCATTAGAGCTAAAATGATCTTTTCTTTCTATATCCACAGCCAAACTCTCCAGATATTTTAAAACTTTCTTTCAGAATTTCTAGTATGGACTTTTCTAATGTAATACTTCCAGATATTGCTGACAGTGACTGTGTCATTCCAGAATTATATAATTAAGGAAAGAAAAGTGAATTTCCTCCAACATGCTTTTTAAAGTTCTGTAAAAATTTCAATATGGGAAGGAAAAGTAAAATGCTTTTTTTTCTCTGTACTTTTACTGGATATTACTTTTCCTTGGCAGTCTCTTATCTTTACTTGGCTAATATTCCTAGTCTTTCTTAACTGTAAAATCTGAATCTCTAAAGTGCTTATTCATTTTACTGAATTCTTTGATTTAATGTTGGTTTTTTTGTTTTACCCTGAACTTATTTTACTTGCTCTGAACTGAAAGAAATACAATCTTCCCATTGTATAATTTTCTTTGGGTTCATAACCTCAGTGTCCCTTATGCCTTATTCCATAATGTTCTTGTCACATTTGATGTTTCCTTTGGTATCAGTGTTCACTGTATTCAGAAAGCACTGACTTTGTAAAATTGAGTTGTTTGGAAAGTTGTTTGGAGAGAATCTGTTTCTCTCTTGTAAAGGTCCTCAAGACCTTATTGAGGCATGTATTGCTAAGAGCTAGTTTAGATTCTTCAGAGACCTTGTTTAACTTCATATCATTTATTTTATTCTTCTGTGAGTGGAAAGCCGGGTAGGAGCACAGATAGGAGAGGCTGAACTGTTTACTGTGGTGAGATGGGATGATATTCTTTATCCATAGATGGTAGATCTTGGCAGGTAGTGATTCTTTTTCTTTCTTTTTTTCTTTTTTTCCTAACTCTCAATATACTTGGTACCATATAGTAGATCTTAGGCTAAAATGTAATAAGTACAAATCATGTCTCTTACTTTGGAGTCAGAGCTCTCTATATCTTTGAAGGAAAAATAAAGTAATGTGTATTTAATGTCAAGATAAAACATCTTATTAGCACTACTATAAAGTTCATTCTTCACCCATCCATTTGGTCAGTAAATATATATTGGGTTTCTATTATGTGTCAGGCTCTATGCAGGTGTGGTGATACAAAGATAATCAAGACATTGTTATTGTTCTTAAGAACATCTTTGACAAATGGGAAAGTTAAGCGTGTGTAAATACAGTGCAATACAGTGCACCAAAAATAGGGTACACAAGTTTTCTTGGCATCACATATTACAGTTTACATATTTTGGTGAAAGGTTTCAGATTGTTCTCAACTAATAGGTTCATCTAGGAATTTCCCTATGCAACCTCCAGTCTAAGAAAGATGATTTATGATCTTTTAAATCCATTATTTCAGGACTTAGTGAAAGCCAGGCAGATGTGGGGGTTTGGGTATTAGGTCTGTGGTATTGGGTGCATGTTACACAGTGGATGTTCTTATTCCTGCTCATGCCTGTGGTGATCAGTTACCAGCCTTATGTTGACACTGGCTGGAGTTCTGTGTCTGTGGCCCTTAGGCAACCCTGACTTGGTTAGCCTTATTTTCAGGGTTTCAGATGATCACAAACATAATTATCTGCCATTGCAGAGGCTGTTACCATATCTAGAAATGCCTGCATTCCTCCACCATGAAGTCTGTAGCTCTCATGTTCTTGCCACCATGTACTTAGGGTGATCATTTCCCCCTGCACCTGCCATTCTTGTTCTGCCTACAGCTAGTTTTCACTCTGAGCAAGAACTTGTCATTGAGAGACCTCTAGAAGTGGCTGAGACTTTAGAGATGTGCCGACCTATTGGTGGGGTTAACCTTTTGTGTTTCAGAGAAAAGCAGCATCAACCAAAATGGGGAGTCCTCTGAGCCATTATGGTGGGGCTTTTCAAAATTGAGCCACCTAATTGCATGGAGGCAGAAACCATGTTTGCTGGCTCCTTCATCTAAGAGGTTAAATTTTGACAAAATGTTTTCACTTTACGTGCTCAGTAATAAGAATGATCAGGTTGGATCTGATTTTTAAATTGTGTGAAGAAGACCCCTTAAGAAAACTCTGACCATACCTCAAGCCTAGTAGGTCATCTGTTCTCCATTTTTAATAAAATCCAGTACCAAATAGAGGTGAACAAGGGATGGCATCTTCAATAAATGGTCTGATGCTGTGCAAACACTTACGTTCCAGAGAAAAGTAAAGAAAATGACCATTTATTTTGTTCAGTAGAGATATGCTTTAACTCATCTGACTTTATTTCTTCTCACCATTAGAAATTATAAGCCTGGAATGTTTGGGAGAATCAGGGATAAGTCTGAAATGTTTGGGAGAATCAGGGATTATGCATTGAAATTGAGCTGATTCGATTCACATCCTTCAATGCTGACTAAAAAAATACACACTTTGAGGTATATGAAGACTGATGATTGTTTTGGGGAAAATAAAAATTCAACATCAGAAGACATGAAAAATTTTACTGAGCATGAGTTTCTCTGTGGTCTAAGAGAGCTTCTGCTTATGAAACTTACATGGAAGGTCTTTCATAAGGACGCCCCAGTTGCTAATATAGATCTTACATGCACATGTATATGTTTCTCTACAATATAACTTTTTTTTTCTAATTACTAGCATCTATCATTGGAGAAACCCTCCCTTCTATTCGGGATTGATCTTCCCCAGTACTTTTCTCCACTATCCTAGCAATGTTATGCAACAAAACCCTATAAATGGCTGGTCTTCAATATGTTTTGACCTATGAAAATGGAAATTTCATATGTTTAAAGTTAAAAACTTCCTGAACTCTAGTCTGTCCAGAGTAGTGCTCCAGATTTTACATAGAATAGAGATGAAAATTTGGTTTTTTACGAATTTTACGGAGGATTGGCACTCCTAGTCCTCCCAAGGGGTTGAGGTGATGTGGTCTCCCCAAACGTGCATCTTTTCAAGCTATTTCTACCAGCATGAGTGGAAATAGCTTGCAGACGTGCTTGCTTGTTTGTTTATTCATGTCCAGTGAACAGCTGTAGGCTCACACACAGATATACACATGCACACACATACATTTTGAGGGCAAATGTTAATTAAGTTAGCAACAGGGAGCAAGAGAAACATTTTTTAACTGTCTATAATTTGATTGGAAGATTCTTTCACAAATAAGCTAGCAACTAACTTTTTATGGAGAGCTGTGCTACTTCCATTTATTCATCTCCCTGCTTTCAAAAACCATCCCCTTTACTAAACAATGACCCATCCAAAGATTTGAAATTGATTTATCTAAAGAGGACCCTTCATTATTTTAGGCAGGACTCATTTACCACTTCAGTTTTCTTTTTTTAGTGGGGAGGATGACAAAAGAGTATAGTGATGGCTTCTTTAATTCAGTATAAGTAACTGCTGTTAGCAGTTGCAGCTCAACAAGTAATTTGTCCAGGGTATCTTAGGAAGAAAATGCACGTGCTGTTTATTTGCCCTCTCTGCTTATTTTAATTGTTCTTTTCTGTACTATGAGCAAGTAGGTTGATGTATTGACCTTCTGTCACTAACAACATTTGGCCACATGCGGATGCCCATTCAGCTATTCAGTAAAGACAAATCTCCAAGTCCCAGTCATGACTGTAAAGCAATAAAGGAAATTTCAGATTATTTGGAAAGCACTGTTTGATAGGTTATTGAGCTTTTTCTTACACATCACAGAAGCAGCATGGCAAGGAGGAAGATGATGCTCAGAGACATAAATCCTGCCTTTGGATTCTGATCCTTCTGATTACTGTCTGGGGAAGATTTAGGCAAGCCACTGAGTAACTTCAGTCTCAGTTTCTTCACTGATTGTGAGGATTAAATGAGAGAATAACAACAGTTAATATCTGTTGAGCAGGCTGGGTGTGGTGGCTCATGCCTATAATCCCAGCACTTTGGGAGGCCAAGGTGGGTGGATCACCTGAGGTCAGGAGTTTGAGACCAGCCTGGGCAATGTGGTGAAACCCCATCTCTACTAAAAATACAAAAATTAACCTGGCATGGTGGCACATCCCTGTAATCCTAGCTACTCGAGAGGCTGAGGCAGGAGAATCGCTTGAACCTGGGAGGTGGAGGTTGCAGTGAGCCGAGATTTTGCCATTGCACTCCAGCTTGGGCGAGAAGAGTGAAACTCCATCTCAAAAACAAAATCTGTTGAGCACCTTGTAAGGATGAGGAAACTGAAGCACAGAGAAGGAGGTAACTTGTCGCAAAGTGAAGGAATCGTGATTGGAATTCTGCATGTCCTGCTTTAGAGACAAGAACTTTGTCACTAAATTTTGAGTGACTATACAATGTGTACTCCAAGGCATAAAGCAAATAGCAAATCTAGCATATGACAGGCTCTAGCTTGACTGCTGAAACTGTGAAAGTGAACAAAGTAGGCTCACCTTCAGGCTTCCTTTTGTCTTCTTTTTCTTTGACTATATATCTGGCTATCTTTGATATATTTCTCTTGTACCAATTTATAAAATTGTTTTTTTTTTCCAAAGCAGGTTCAGATCAGAGTGTGAACTGCTGTGTAACTCTTAAGTTCCTGTTAGAGCTCTTGCAACTTAGGTGAAGCGGGCTCTCAAACACTGCCCCACCCTGCTTTTGGTGCACAATTCTCAAATGTTCCCAGTGTCCATAAGCAGTGGCCATGAACAGTACAGCTCCCTTGAGACCTTTTTGCTCCCTCCTTCCAACTGAGCCACATTTTCTTGGAAACTTGTTTTCTGACTCATTCTTTCCAACTCTAAATACTTACCTACTTACTTACATGTCA
The DNA here is from genome assembly GCF_049350105.2 of Macaca mulatta. Classification (NCBI taxonomy): domain Eukaryota; kingdom Metazoa; phylum Chordata; class Mammalia; order Primates; family Cercopithecidae; genus Macaca; species Macaca mulatta. The sequence continues at coordinate 85,240,495 of NC_133420.1, forward strand.
GGGCTATATACTTAGTTTCTAAGTTGGATACTCTAAAATTATGGTGGTGGAACTTTTGTGCTGCTTCTCCTGGGCCATTCATGTGAATTCATGAGAAGCGTTTTGGAAACGGTAGTGGAACAAACCCAAGCTTTGGAGGCAGAGTTAGGTTTAGATGTTGTTTCTGCTACTTCTTAGCTCTGTGACCTAAGGCAAATCATTTAACTTCTGTGACTCAACTTCATTTTCTGTAAAATGGGGATAATACTGGCTTACACATACTGAGTATTTGTCAGGAGGCAGGCAGTGGACCAGGCACATAGATTATGTTGCTTGTTCATGACATCATCCTATGCTGTAGATGGAATAAACTATCTAGGTCAGGAACCTGAAGCTTTGAGAGGATAAACAAATTAGCTAAGGTCTCACAGCCAGTAAATGTTGGAGGTGGAATTCAAACTTAGGTCTGCCCGACTGTGGAGCCTATGTTTTATCTTTTACTAATTGCTTTCTTTATGATATATGCACTAGTAACTTAAGATATTTGTAGAGTTTAAGTGAAGTAATGTATATAATGTATCTAGTATACAGACAAGCACATTTTTAAAAGAAATATAGTTGCCTTTCTTCTGCCCCTTTTCCCAAAGGCCCTCCAGTGATGGGAAAATTGTCCTTGGCAAGCAAGATAGGGGGACTATTTTTGTCTGGGTGATTGGGGCTGGAGAAGAGGAGAACCAGGAGCTTTTCTGCATCTCAAATCAAACCAGGCTGGCAGCTTTCAACTCTGTCTATACATAGGCCTGGCTGGCCTTGTTGGTTATGTCTTTATTTAGAATCTCATGTCCCTTTCTGAACTTTGTAACCTGAGAAAGAGTGAACAACTGAAGGAAGAATGAAAAAGATTAATGGATTAAAATATATTTGTAAAAATATCCCATAGAAATTGGGGATATTTAGCCTGGTAAAGAGGAGACTGAGGGATATAATTCTCAATATAGTTTAAGGATTATATTATTGATATTGACAACATGTTTTTCTCTAAAGGTGAGAGGTTAGACATGTTGCCATCCAAGTCCTTTCAAAATCTAAAATTTCATGTCTCTGAAAATGAAAAATGGAAGAGCTAGGATTAGAGTAGAAATTTCAGAACCATAAGGGCTTAAAAACTGCAAAAACCTGATACTAAGTTCTGTGGATATGTTAGGCAAATAGCTCTTTCCTTCTTCCTGTGATTGCTCCTATTCTATTTAGCTGGGAGGCAGTAATTTATTTTGTATGTCCCAAAACATAGCTCTTTGAACACAATTGATGTGAAAAGTTCTGTTTTTTTTTTCATATTGTCATAACTTTTCTTTTTAAAGCTATGAGTATGTATTTTGTATTTTATAAGTAATGGTCACACAATCAACATTTCTTAGTAATTTACACCTTAGCATAAATAAGGTTAGCTGCTCTATTGAGCTGAATAAGCATGAAAAGTATATTTACTGCTCTTAGAATAGTCTTAGCTAGATGCTCCTGGTCAGTGAGCAGCTCTTCTATATGTGGTTCTTGAGGGACCAAGGCTCCCTGATTCGTGTGACTCCACCATCTAATGGAGCTCCATTTTCCGTAACATTCAGCTGGTAGAAGGAGGAAGAGAGACTGGAGGAGGCCTACTCCTTTCTTAAAAGTGATTGATCTCACTTGGGCTCATATTTCATTGTGACAGCTAGTTACATGACCACAGCTAACTGCAAGGTAGGCTAGGAAAAGTAGCCTACTTGCCTGACCAGGAGAAAAAGAAACAGTTTTGGTAAACAGGTAGCATTGTCTACTACACACATTTAGAACTGGCTTTATGAAAACAATTACCAGTGCTCACAGAACATTTGCCTGTTAACCATAGTAGTTATGCCTGTATGAAAATTTCACAAACCCTGGGCCAGAGCATTTGTTATAAGATTTAACTTCCTTGCAGATTTAAGTATTATACCTTCCTATCCATTGCTCTTCCTTTCTCTCTTCCTCTCCTCATCTTGCCTGTATCCTTATGACTTGGGGCCACTGTCTACGTACATACTCTTTACATACATTCTAGGCTAGGAGCCAGCAAACTGTGGGCCTTTTTGTATGACCCAGGAGCTAAGAATGGTTCCTATGTTATTTTATACACAGTTGATAAGGGAATGTAAATTAGTACAATCTCTATGGAAAACAGTATGGCTATTTCTCAAAGAACAAAAAATAGAAGTACCATGCAAGCCAGCAATGCCACTACTGGGTATCTACCCAAAGGAAATCACTATATCAAAAAAATACCTGCACATGTATGTTTATGACAGCATCTTTAGTAATACTAATGTCATAGAATCAACCTAAGTGTCCTTCAACGAATGACTGGATAAGGAAAATGTGTCTAATACACATGCATGCACACACACACACACACACACACACACACACACACACATATATCATACACCCACAATGGAATACTGTTCAGCCATAAAAAAGAAAGAAATCATGTCTTTTGCGACCACATGCATGGAGCTGGAAGCCATTATCTTTTAAGTGAAACAACTCAGACACAGAGTCAAATACCATGTTCTCATCTATAAACGGGAGCTAAATAATATGTACACATAGAGAATGTTGAATAATAGACATTGGAGTTTTGGAAGGGTGGGAGGGGCATGAGGGATGAGAAATTACTTAGTGGGTACAATGGGCACTATTCAAGTGATAGTTAAACTAAAAGCCTAGACTTTACCTGTATGTAATATATCTATGTAACAAAACTACACTTGTACTCTTTAAGGCTATTTTTTAAAAAGAATGGTTTCTACATTTTAAAATGTTTGGAAAAAATTAAAAAAGAATTTTTGATGACATGTTAAAAATTATATGAAATTCAAATTTTTGCTTGCTTCTGCCTATATCTAAAAAGACAAGCAGTTGCAACAGAGACTACATGGCCCATAAAGCCCAAATATTTGCCATCTGGCCCTTTGCAGAAAAAGTTGCAAATTACTGGTCTAGGTCACAGGACAGTGGAGAGCCTCTACTGTGGGATAAAGGTATGATCAACAAGCTATAAGTGTGCTGGTCAAGGACAAGAAAAAGCAAGTGGAGACTATGTTCCTGATCCCTGATCATAGTTATGAGAAAGAGAAGAAAGGATGGTGATCAAAGTTAGGAGAAGAGACTTGTATTATGCGCAACCCAGGAAAGGAAACAAGATCAAGACATGATGAGAATAAAGGGTCCTACCAGGAAAAATTGAGAGGTGAGACCCACAATCTGAAGCCCACTCGTAGTATTTCAGTTTTGCTTCTTTTAGCCCTTTAAACTTTATGTTCATGTGCATACTGAATCTCCCTAGGCTGCATTGTTTTTTTTGTTTGTTTTTGTTTTTAAATCTCCTACAATAGCTAAAAGAATGTTTTCTACTCAATCGGTACTGAGACAATATTAATTGATTGAGTGAATGAATGAATGGAATATGGGCTGCAGGTCATTTGTATGACATCTCTGTGAAAATTTGGAGAAATTGACTTATTTGGGATTATGCAGCCTCTCAGACACATGTCTTAGCAAGAAGAAGGTGCTGTAGATTTCGCTGTCCTCTTCCCATCCAGTCTGGCACCATTGTGCAGGGAAGAACCTGCACTGAGGATGCAATATAAAGGCGTTTATACTGAGGAAGGAGTAATAAGGGCATTTGTTGTTGGGAAGGACCTTGAGCACGCATACAGCTTAGCAAGTATGATGATTAGTTTTGTGTATCAACTTGAATGGGCTAAGAGATGCTCAGATAGCTAGTAAAACATTATTTCTGGGTATGTCTGAGAGGGTGTTTCCAGAAGAGACTAACATTTGAATCTGTGGACTGAATAAAATTCACCTTCACCAATGCGAGTGGGCAACATTCAATCTGTTGAGAGCCTGAATAGAACAAAAAGGCAGAGGAAGGGAAAATTAGTTTTCCTGAGCTGGAACATCCGTCTTCTCCTGCCCTTGGACATCAGCATGCCTTATTCTCAGATCTTCAGGTCTGGACTGGAACTACACCAACAGCTTTCCTGGGCCTGCAGCCTGCCGACGGCAGGTCATGAGACTTCTCAGCCTCCATAATTGTGTGAGCTAATCCTTTACAATAAATATCTCCCTATATAGCTTTACATGTCCTGTTGGTTCCATTTTTCTGGAGAACTCTAATACAGCCAGATTCTTGTTTTATACCCACCTATATACAGGGCAGCTCTCTAGTCTCCTAAATTTGCTCAAAGTAGTACAATGCAAAGGAATTGTCGGGCTGTTTGTCTCCAGCATGTAAGTTGCTTAGTGGTAGTATGCCTACTCAAATACTCAGACACTGATCAATTTTCAGCTTAAAGGATGAGCAAAAGCTAGTTCAGGGGAAAAGGTTATATACCATAAAAACACTTCATGCCAGATATTGGAGAAGTGCAGAAATTGGAGCCTGTATAAATACCTTGGTGCTGTTCCATTTGGATATATGCCACCAAAAATAACCTAGAGTAGTTCTGAAAAAGTGTCAATAAATCATCTATTTAGCTTGACACTGCAATGTAGCAGTTTATTTCTTTTATAAGCTTAAGTGCTCTTCAAAGCCAGACAACTTTTAAAGCTCTAATTTGAAACTTACCCCCACATAGGACTAAAGGATGACCGAAAACTACTTTAGGAGGAAGATTAGGGAAGGGCTCAACTTCGGCTTGGCTAAAGTAACTGACATTTCAATGCTTCTAACGTGGTATCCCTAACCCTAGTAGGATTTTGAATTAAGAGACTCATGCAGTCGCTTCCAATATACTTATGCCATGCATGTTCTAGCTGTTTGATTCATTCCACTGTCTTTTACTTTCTCTCATCATTCTTTCTCTCCTTCTTTATAAACTTGTTTTTGCCTTTGTTTTCACCCCTGTTAATCTAACTAGCTACTTAGTAATATCTGGATGCACTACTAAGCCATGTGAAAGTGACCCCAGAATGAAGAAGTTGGTGATTAGTTTATTACAGCATTATGGAGGGGTGGACATTCTGTGATGTGGAATAAATTTGAAATATATTGGCTAAAACAAAAGGCTTCTCACCAAATGCCTTCGGTATACTCATGATTGCTATAATTCCTTAAGGTATGGATACCTGTTAGTGTACAGTGCCAAACAAACTTGGGACACTTTTTTTTTTTGACTTCAGAACCTCTTTTGGTAGAAAGATAATGTCCTGGAATGCTTACGTCATGATACTGTGCCCAGTGTGATAGGTCCATTTTCAGACCCTGGTCAGTGGGTCTGCCATACAACATGTCAAAGACAAAACAAAGTCCAATGCAAAATTAATGAAGGCTATTTATTTATAAACGTGCATCCAGAACTCATGTGTGGTCATTTTTCTTTCAGCAGGTGTACAAAGGTCTTAGAGAGGAGAGTGCATTTTATGGAGTAAAAAGAGGAAATACTGAGACAGCCTCTGATTGGCAAGCATTCAAATGGGGTGGGATTTGGGAAGTGGAGATGTTCTAATTTGTCTTCAGGTGTATTTCGCCCTCCTTAGCTGGCTACAAGGGGACAAGAGAGCAGTGTGGGGACATTTCAAAAGAGGAAGAAAAAGCAGAGATTGATGAGATGCTTTGCAATCAAACTGTCATAATAGTCCTTACAGAAGGCAGCTGCATGGCTGGCAGCTTCTCAAATGTAACAATGGATCAGAATGTTTGACACTGGGTCAAAGCAGAAGGATACAATTCAAGGTGCTAGGCACTGTACTAAGTCCTATAGGTTAACTTTCCTTATGCTATTTTTCTTTAAGTATACCAACACATGAAGAGCTATTAAATAACTGTCCAAGTTTATGGCAGGGAAGTCATGGAATTCAGTCTGTAGTTTGTCTAGCTCAAAACTTCTTTCAAATACACCAACCTTTTTCTCCCACTGAAGCCTGGTAAATTCAGGACCTATGAGCAATTTATATTAGACCTTTCACTAGTCACAAAAACAGTAAACGCCTCCTGGCTAACACAGTGAAACCCCATCTCTACTAAAAATACAAAAAATTAGCCGGGCATGGTGGGAAGTGCCTGTAGTCCCAGCTACTTGGGAGGCTGAGGCAGGAGAATGGCATGAACACGGGAGGCAGAGCTTGCAGTGGATCAAGATCATGCCACTGCACTCCAGCCTGGGCGACAGAGCGAGACTCTGTCTCAAAACAAACAAAAACAGTAAACTCCAAGGGAAGACCAATTTATGATGAAATATTGTTGAATTAAGAATGACTTGTAAGAAATGGGGTGTTAATCTGGTTTTGCCACAGTGACGTCTCTTTTTTTAGGAAAAGGTGTGTGTGTGTGTGTGTGTGTGTGTGTGTGTGTGTTTGTTCTAATGATATTTGCTATTATAGTATTTAATCTAAATTTTTTTTTAGGCCTTTGAATATTCTCAATATATACTTCAGTGATGGATTAAGATGGAGCTTAGAATAAAGATTTCTTTTTAAAGTTCTGTCATTCTTTGCTTGGCTTTCAAGGTTCTTAATAATTGAATTTAACCCAACATTCCCAAACTTACTTTACATCCTCTCCTCTCTTCCACAACTCATATCCTCTTTAAAAAGTCAACTCCTTTTACTTCATAGAAAATCTGTTCTCATTTTTATTCTGCTCCTAGCCCTTTCTGTCTTCCTATTGTTTCTGTCTAATCAAACCTTCCACATTATTCAAAACTCAGCTCAAGGCTTTATGAAGGCTATGCAGAGTAGTGGGCAGAACAGAGAAAAATTGTCCTCTTTTAAAAAGTAGATTTTTCCCATTTTTTTCAATTATGAAAAATCTCATTTGTAGATAAAAGTAGAGTGAATAACAATGAGTGGTCTTAACAATGGTCACCCAGCTTTAGCATTTATAAATATTTTTCAGACGTTGATTCAGCTATTTGTCTTTATTACCACTCTTCCCCTTGCTCTTCCACTGAAGCGTTCATTTACAAGCAGACTGAGACATCACATTGTTTCACCTCTATATTCTTAAAAAAGAATTTTGCATTGAAATTCTGACTTTGTCATTTATTGTAATGGCTGTGTGACTGTGGGGAAGTTTTCAGAAATCTTGCTGAATCTCCATTTCCTCTTCAGTAAAATGGTAATGATGTTGATGATAATATTAATACAAACAGACATACAGTAATTCCTTGTACTGTTGCTATGAGGCATAAATGAGATAATATATATATAAAGATTTCCAGCACATAACAGCTCAAACAAGTTTTAGTTTTCTTACCCATTCATAGGTATTTGCTCAAGACGTGTTAGTTCCTCTAAAATTCAATTACTCCAACTCTCATTGTCATGCTCATTTAAATTCTAACAATTAAAATTATATTCTGTATCATTCTAAATGTTTATAAAGCATAAGGGGAGAGAGGGAAATAACCTAGTATGAGCCAAGACAAAAATATGAATTAAAAAGTGGTTAGATTAATGCAAAGAAATGTGCAATATGCTATTGACCCAATATAATTGTTACCAGCAGATGGAAATGTGGATATTTAAATGCACAAATATATAATTACATATACTTGTAAACTGGTTGTTAGTTTTGCATCAATACTTAGACTATAAGTTCAAGCAGAAGAGTCCTTCATTTTCTTCTTTATCCTGTTTAATGCTTAGAACAGAAGTAAGCAGTAGGTTTTCAATGAAGACAATTTTCAAGAGATATTGTTGAAAAATGATTGTTTTAAGATGTCTTGTTTGATGATTTTATCTCTGATTTCAACAACCGAACTGATTATAATTTTACTGAAGTATAACATATATTGGAACATAAACTGTTTAAGACCCCAACCTCTTAATTTACAATTGTAGAAACTAAGGCTCACACTGGAGTTAGAAAGTTTTACTTCTTTCCAAGCTTTATCTTTCAATTCTTTTCCTTGTCTCATTATACTTGCTGGCACACCTAGTACAATGTTGAATGGAAGCATTTGGAGGAGACTTTTTTGCCTTTTTCTCTATCTTAGACAAAAATTTTTAAATATTGTATCATTAGTTATATTAGCTGTAGATTTTTCTAAATGCTCTTTTCAGATTGAGAAAGTTGTTTTCTATTTCTAGTTTTCTGAGAGTTTAAAAAGTCTCAAATGGCTGTTGAATTCTGTCGAATGCTTTTTGTATATCTATTGTGTGCTCATATACTTTTGCCCCTTTGGTTTATTAATATCATGCATCATATCAGTTGATTTTTTAGTATTAAACTAACCTTGCATTCCTGGGACAAACTCCACTTGGGAATAATGTGTTATCCTTTTTATATATCGTTGTGTTTGTTGTCCTAATACTTTGTTAAAGAATTTTGTGTATATCCCCTTGGTCTTCAGTATTTTCTTCTTACAATGTTTTAGTTAAATTTTGGTATCAGGGTAATATTATGGGCAATACAATGAGTTAGGAAGTGTTCCAAAGAACTTTATTTTCTGGAAGAGTTTATGTAAGATTGGTATTATTTTTTCCTCAAATGTTTGATACAATTCACTGACAAAACAATCATGACTTGAAATTTCCTTTGTGGGATTAAAAACATTACTCATTCAATTTTCTTACTAGAGATGTCTTTTCATATATATGAATATATACATATGTAATTTCCCTCTATTTCTTCTTGGATCAGTTCTGGAATATTGTAATTCTTACAAAAATTTTTAAATTTTACTTAGTTGTCAAATTTATTGGCATAAAGTTTTCTTGTGTTCATAAAACTTATAAGTGGCAAAGAGTAAAGCAACCTAAGACTTCTGATCTCATGTCCAGTGCTTTATGTACTGTGCTACCATATGATACAAATCATGACTTTCCTAATTTGCCAAATATTTGTTTTCCGGCCATGCACCAAAATGTTTGCTGTGCTATGGAAATGCTGATTATTAAAATGATATCTTTGGCTTCAAAAATCCCATAGTTTAGAAAAGGAGAAAAACTTATAGATAGATTCTGTGTCTTTCGCAAAGTGATAAGGGCTACCATAAATTTAATATTACAGAGGATGAAGTGATTAATTACCACTGGAAGTAGAGAAATCAGAGAAGGGTTTGTAGAGAAGATGATATTTACACTTAGCCTTTTTTTGTAGGAATATTCTAGGCAGAAATATAATTCAAGGTATTAAAGAATGAATATATAAAGGAGCCAAGATGTGAAAAAGCAGGTTGTGCTCAAGGAAGAATGACAAATTTGTGTCAGTGGAGGTGTGTTCAGAAGAGTTTCACATGTGGATGGGGTCAGATTTTGAAAGATCTGGCCTTTCAGAGGGAGTCTAGGATTATTCCCACTAGCACTAATGGTTTAGGTCTCTAGAATCTATATTTGTGTGTCTTTTCCACTTTATGACTCCTGTCAACACAATAATGATTAGAAGAAATCACTAAATATAAATGTTAAGATTCTCATCTATTTCTAGCCTGGCAGTTTACTCACCATAAGCCACTTGCTTAGGGGGTTAATCCTTAAGCTGATTATTTATCATGCAGCATTACCACCTCTCACTAAAAGGAACCTAGATTTGCTTTAAAAACAAATGTCACTCTAATCTAGAGAATGGGTAGGCATGAGCTGGAAAAATTGTGTTGTTATAATGAATCACTGCCAGAAATTCTCCTCTTCTCTGGGACAGTGAGCCAAATTTACTGCTCTGTTCTTGAACAGAAAGAATTTATAGTCAAAATAAAATAACAACAACAAAAAAACTTTAGGGTTCAAAATAAATAATTTTAAAAGTTTGGAAAGGAGACTCTTTTCATGATCTTATTATTTTTTTTTTGGTTTTGTTTGATTTTTATTTTTAAAACAAGTTTGATAGTTGGCTTAAGTTTGGCCTGCTGACCAAAATAATGCAAGTTAGACCCTTATTATTTTGGTTTACTTGTTGCTGAGAGGTTCTCTAACATCACCAATGGGTTAAAAAGAGGATCACAATGACCTGTGGTGCTGGATTGCAAAAAAATACGCACCCTTCTCAGAAAACTGACAAGCCACATATTTGTTAACCTGTTTTAACTGGTGAAGAAACACTGACACACTGTTTTCCTAATACTAAATTAAGTCGATGGGCTTATATTGCGAAGTGTAGTGAAATCAGCTCTTAGGGCCAGTAGCAAAAACATAACATACTGTTAAATCTTTGAGGCAGCTGAGAAGCATAGAAATCTGTTATTATATGGATCTGTAAAGTACCCCAAAGAGCACTGTTGATTAAATTTGTTATCAAAATGTGATCTAGTTCAGGTACCTAAAAAGGTAGTTATGAGATCTCCTTCACTTTATTCTTTCAGATTAATCAAAATGTGCCAATAATTTAGGTTTCTAAATACAGGAAAAATCAGGAAATTAAATGTTAGCACATTATAGAAACATGGTTTGGACAAATGAGCTCACTTCAGATACCTATTTAGCAGAGGATCAAGGTACAACTCTACTTCTTTTAGAGATGTAATCTTGGAAAAGTCTCTTGACTACTCAGCACTCATTTCTAATCTGTACTTTCACACTCTTAAGAATAAATATATTGTAAATTGTATAAAATAGACTGTACAACATTCAACACTTTTTTTTTTTTTTTTTTTTTGAGACGGAGTCTCGCTCTGTCGCCCAGGCTGGAGTGCAGTGGCGCGATCTCGGCTCACTGCAAGCTCCGCCTCCCGGGTTCACGCCATTCTCCTGCCTCAGCCTCCCGAGTAGCTGGGACTACAGGCGCCCACAACCGCGCCCGGCTAATTTTTTGTATTTTTAGTAGAGACGGGGTTTCACCGTGGTCTCGATCTCCTGACCTTGTGATCCGCCCGCCTCGGCCTCCCAAAGCGCTGGGATTACAGGCGTGAGCCACCGCGCCCGGCCCATTCAACACATTTTTTATATGTATATTAATGTTTGTTAATCTCTGAATGGCCAGATTGGTGACCTAGAAGTTGAACATAGAGTTTTTTTTCTTGTCTAGTCTGCAGACAAATTCGGCTCTTTCTTATAAAGTCATACTTCCCCAGATGTGCAGCTTTGTAGTTTCCTGGTCCTTTCTTGCACATAATTTATTGAAAACTGAATTGGAACAATATTGATTACCAACAGTTGTGAGAGCTTTACAGTCTATAAAGCACTGTCATAGACCTTGTCTTTTTGGATCCTCATTCAACCCTTTAAGGGTAATTATATTTCCTAGTTTATAATGTGGACACTGAGGCTAAAAGTGGTAATAACTGTGTAAGATCGTATAACTAGTACCATAGTCCAAGGCACTCATATTTTCTAATGCAGCATGTTTGCTGTATGCATATATTCCAATATAAAATTTAGGTAACCATGAAATTCATCATCCAAGTTGGGACATTTTAAGGAGCGAAAGGAGGTGACATAAATAATTATGCCAGGACCATAGACATCAACTGTGACTGTCTTGGGAAAATAGGAACATATTGGTAAAATCCATCTTGATAAAATCCAAGTTTTATGGGACTGGATGATCTATATGAAGTCTCTCAATTAGTCTCATTTTTTAGACTTCGTTTGACAGATAAAAGTATTATTTAAAAACTGAACTTTGAAATCTTCCAGAAAGGGAATATAAATTTAAAAATACTAACTTTTTGACACAAGGCAAAAGAACACAAGATAATTTTTGATTTTCTAATTGCATTCTTTCTCCTTGTATAGGAGAAAACTTGTCCTTTACTCCTCAGGTGAATTCCCTGAGATACAATTTGGGTCAATTCTGAAAATGCCCACCAAAGGAAAGAGCCATTGTATGTTAACAAGATGACTAAGAAACATTGAAAAACTTTATAAAAGTTTACTAAACAGTATTTTCAAGGAAGCCTGGGATTATTTAACAAATGCACAGGGTTCCAGAGAACATAAAGTGATTTTTAAAGATTAAATGCTGACTGCATCTGTTGTCTTCTGTTTTCTATCTATATTCATTGATAACAGGCCAAACAAATATGCAAAATCTATCCAATCACAAGGGAATTTATAGGCCTAATGAAGGATTTCTTTAGAATTACTTTCAATGAGGGGAGCAGTAATGAACTGAAAAAGTATTTCAGATGCTTGTGGATGTTTCTAAAGACTTTTTCTTTTCTCTGCTCCCCTCTCTCCACTCTACCCTTCCGCTTTCTTCCTCTTTCTTTCTTTTTCTTTCTTTCCTGTTCCTTTTCCCTTTGCTTTCCTTTCTTTCTCTTTCTTTTTCTCTTTCTCTCATTCTCTTTATTGCTCGTGCTCGCTCGCTCTCTCTTGCTCTATCTCGCGCTCTATCTCGCGCTCTATCTCGCGCTCTCGCTCTCTTCTCTCTCTTCTCTCTTCTCTCTCCTCTTTCTCCTCTCTCCTCTCTCTCTTCTCTCTCTCTTTCTCTCTTTTCTCTTTCTTCTCTTTCTCTCCTCTTTCTCTTTTTTTCTCTTTCTCTTTTCTCTTTCTTCTCTTTCTCTCCTTTCTCTCCTCTCTCTTCTCTCTTTCTCTCTTTCTCTCTTCTCTCTTTCTCTTTCTTTCTCTTTCTTCCTCCTCCTCTCCTCTGCTTCTCTTCCCCCCTCCCTTCTTTCTTCCTTTCTGCCTTTTTTGATTTTTTTTTCCTCTTTCCCTCCCAAAGCCTAACACTGGACTTTGAACTTACAAGGACTCCAGGAATACAGTAGTACCCCCTTATTAACAGGGGATATGTTCCAAGTCCCCCAGTAGATGTCTGAAACTGTGCATAATACCTCACTGTATACTACATGTTTTCCTGTATATACATGCTTATGATGAAGTTTAATTTACACATTAGGCACAGTAAGAGATTCACAACAATAATAATGAAATAGAATAATTATAACAATATACTTTAAAAAAGGTTATATGAATATGGTCTCTCTGAAAATATTGCACAGTACTCACCTATTTTTGGACTGCAGTTGAACACAGGTAGCTGAAATAGTGGATAAGGGGGACTACTGTGCTTGCTAATGGATTATTTGTTTTTGAAAAAAGTGAGCAAGTAGTTGGCCAATCTTCCAAGTACCACCCTTCTAGACCTCAAGTTTTCCTCATCCTCCATAGCAAAAGGAATGGAACAACATTGTGCTGCAGGTTTTTTTTTTTTTTTTTTTTTTTGAGACGGAGTCTTGCTCTGTCATCCAGGCTGGAGTGCAGTGGCTGGATCTCAGCTCACTGCAAGCTCCGCCTCCCGGGTTCACGCCATTCTCCTGCCTCAGCCTCCCGAGTAGCTGGGACTACAGGCGCCTGCCACCTCGCCTGGCTAGTTTTCTGTATTTTTTAGTAGAGACAGGGTTTCACCATGTTAGCAGGATGGTCTCGATCTCCTGACCTCGCGATCCGCCCGTCTCGGCCTCCCAAAGTGCTGGGATTACAGGCTTGAGCCACCGCGCCTGGCCTGTGCAGCACTTCTTAGACTGATGTCGAAGAGCCAGTTAGTGCCATCTGACAGTTACCTTTGCACCTCATCAAGGAAGATCCTAAGCAAATACAGCCTCTCATTATGTCTTGGCAGCTGGACAATTTCTAGTCTTCCTAAAAACAAAATGTAAATCACCTCAGTAAAACTTATCCAAGACATTCTAGACTTAAGTGGAGCTTGGTGAGGGTGCAGGCAAGAGAGTCTATTTTTACATTTTAAAGTGAAGAAAAAATGGGGGATAAGTAACTGAGAAAGCTTCATCTTACACTTCATATATTTCCTTCCTCCATCCGTGAGTCAATTTAACAGTGAATGAAAGGGATCAAACAGATAATACTTCTAACATGGCATCTCCTTTATTTTTGTTTTGTAATCCTGGCTCCAGCAGTTGCTACTCATGTAACCTTGGGTGATTACTTAAACCATCTGTAAAATGAGAATAAGAAGAGTCCTCCTCTCAGAGCGTTATTACTGGGATTGAACATGGTAACATAACTAAGGCCCCTGGAACAGTGACTGACAACTAGTAAATATTCAATTTATTACACAAAACAAAATTTTTTTTTTTTTTTTTTTGATGATGTCTATGCTGTTCCTATTCTTATCTCATACCCAGGGTGACTGTGTTGCTTCCTGGGTAATGTTCTTTTGGAGATTCTACCAAGGAATCCTAAACCCCAAAGTCTTACTCCACATGCTCAGCAATGCTCAAAAGGCCTTTAACAGGGAACAAAACCTGTCACCCCTCAAATGCTTAAGAGGCAACTCTGGCTTGAGTCCAAAAAAGACTTTTAGAAAAAGTAATTTTTGACACTGATAAGGGCAGAGAGTCTCAGGTGTTGCCTGGGAGAGAGAGCAAAGGCAAAAAGAAAAAAAAAGCCACATCCCACTGTACCAAAACAAATCTGAACCTCCTCAAAATTTCACCAGCATTTCATTCATCCGAAGCTTTGAATAAAAAGCAAGAAAGTAACACAGCCCACAGGGCATTTTTTGGGACAAAGAAGATTCATTCCCAGGGCTGCAGATTTCCTAACACCTGGGGATGTGTTAGTGCACATGAATGAATATTCCATTGTTTTGAGGATCTCTTTGTAAGTATCTTGCTTCAAGAATGATGGGTGACGTCAATCAGGAAAAAATCCCCAGTGAATCCTAGGACTTATTGCTCCAATTAAGCAAGAAGACACGTTAGAGCATGAAAGATTGGGTAATAATTCATACCTGTTGTGTTTCGCTGTTAACTGTGAGCCTAAATGTAGACTCTAACCTCTCTTAAGCATAATTTTTTTCTACACAATAGCTCAAGGCCTTGAATATTTAAGAAAATTACATATAAGGAAATGTTAAAAAATAATCTCCCTGAAAAAAAAGTACATGGCTCATGAAAAATAAATCTGGGTAAATTAAGTTATGAAAGATGTATTTCAGTTAGAGCAGGAGCTTTGAAGTGTGTTTCCTGTGCAAAAACAAAAACTTGGCTTCCTCGACGATAAATTGCCAACACAATAGCCTTTCGGGTATCACAGGAGCTTGCAGTTTATCTGGGCTTCCAGGTCACCCTGGGTTTAAGCCTGACTTACTGTCACCCTCCTTTCAAGAGTACTGGGACTTCTGGTGTGAGGCAGCATTTAAAGCCTTGGATGAATGTGTTTCTTTTTCTGAGGAAGTGTCTTGCTTTTTCTGACAGCTGAATCTGGCGGCCTGTTGAGCCTAGTTTTCTTCTAAGAAATGATTTTTGGAATAAGGACCGGAAGGCCTTACGCGGCTGACCAGGAAGTAGAATTATACAATGGCCGTGAATGTGGAATTCGCGGCCTGGGTTCAATCCCAGTTTTGCCAATTCCCTAGTAGGGTGAGCTTGGGCAAGTTACTTCATTCTGTAAACTTCAGCTGCCTCAATTGTAAAGGGGATAAGACTACCTAAGAGAGTTCCAGCGAGGGTTAAAATGGAAAAATGCAAATAAAGAAGCACTTATCACTGAGCATAAAATGAGCCTTCAAGGAGAGTTAACTATTATGGTTAACTCAAAACATCTTAGGATGTAAGATACTGGCAGGGGTTCTTTTGATCAACAGTTTAACTGAACTACAATCAGAATAGATTTACTTATATATAAACAAAAATTATGAGGGCCTTCTATAGACAAGAAGTAAAGCACTCTCAAGCTTTTGCAGGGGCTATTGCCCTCAAGTAGCATGACTCTAGTTGAGCTAATTAAACATGCATTTGCATAACAATACCAAGTAGAAAGTGGCAAGCTATAAGAGAATGTAGATAAAGCGCTACTGGACTTCAGAAGGAGGGATTATAATCTAGTTGAGGGAAGTCAGAGAAGACTTTGCAGATGAAGGTCCCGTGGTGAACATCTCTTTATTCTTAATATATTGACAACAGGGTTCATATGATTATACTGACTTGAAAATTTCAGACTGGAAAGATCTACCTTCTATAGTGAAAAGATTTGGACATGTCTGAGAGAGTTGAAGTTCAATGTATATTCTCTGATTACAGTAACCTCGGGCCATAAAAATCAGTATCCCTTTAAAATGAGAATCAGGTTTGGCTTTTCCCCAGAGGACAGTTGGCCATTTGCCTGGTGGTCTGTACAGTAACATACAAACTTCCCTAGTTTGAAAAGAAGGGGGGGAGGAAGGAGGCGAAGAAAAGAGAGAAGCAGTGCTGATCTTTTGTCTGTAAAAACTCTGCATGATGGTCAGGTGTGAAGAAAACTTGCTCAGGCTCTCAGGCAAAGTTGTGTTGCTCTTGGTGGAAACAACGGAAACTTTTGTCGTCGTCGTCTTCTCTCCTGTTCTAACTTTCCTGCTATCTTCTTGTTATTTGCCATTCTATTCACTCCTTTTTTCATTCATTCATCAAATATTAAGTTTCTAGTCTTGGAACTTAAGTGCTGCTGTAGAGGTAAGAAGATGAATACAGCAAGGTTCCTTGTTCTGATCACCCTTGTAAGAAAGGCCAGCAATACTCAAGAAGAGTTATAACCCAGGATATATAAGGAGTGGGGTCTTGCTGAAATGCTGGAGAGGCTGGCTTTTCTGTGTTTCTTCTATTTTTGTGTGTATTTCCCAGTTGACCACCTCTTTGATTTTGTATACTGCTGCTTCATGCTTCCAGCTCTTTTTTGTAAGTAAGCAGCTAAGCCTATATCTAAAAGCATTTTTAAATTTGAGTGTGCATATAATTTATATATATATAAAGTGTATATATATATAAAGATTATATATATATATAATAAAGATTCCTCTCTTATTATACTAAGTTGAGTTGAGTTATAGGCATGAAAGGGGAATTACGGCAGAGTTGGGAAAAACTGGTTGGGGACATATTACGAAATAATAACACAGAAGTAAATTTTGGTTGTGTTGCAGAAGGAAAGAACAAATTCATTTATCTCCTCTGTTGTCTCCTTCTAGAAGCATCTAATCATGACTAATTTTATGGAGGGACCGCTATTTGAGAGGATTTTAAGAGTAAGAAAGGCCCTAGTCCAAAAATATTTCCCTCTTTGATTCCAGAAATCTTCAGATAAATGATTTAATTCTTTGCCTCAATTACTGCCCTCTTTGGTCCTATTATTTTTTTCAAATGCAGAATTATATGGGAAATCATCAACTCTTGAGAAAACTGTCTCTCAAAATCACTTTCCTGTAGAATTGAGAAAGATGGGAAAATCAGAGTTTTGTTTTTTTGTAAATATCATCTAACTCCATTCATTAGACTCTGTATAACTAGGAAAGTACAGACTGTTGCATTCATTTTACTTCTTTTTGTGGAACTCTGGACTATATCTGTGATGAAAAGTAAATAGAAAAGGAAACATGTAACTAACGAATACGAAGCCTAAACATGTTCACCAAAAATATCTACACAATTGGGATACAGTTTATTTTCTGGCCCCTGATTATCAGGATAACTGCCTTATTTGTTCCTTTCACTGTACATGTGAGGAGATGGCATTGAATTATAACAAAGATTGTTATGGTCTTCAAACCACTAATAGAGAGCTTATCCAGTTTTGCAAGTTGGATCAGTTGACACGAGGCAGAAAGCTAGAATACATTTGCATTCATTGGTTCAGTGGAGTTTCTTGCTGAAGTATGTTGTGCCACATTATCTCGTCACTGCTTTATAACTGACATATGCCCAATTGCCTTATATACTTTAGAAGCAACTGTCATTTTATCTTGAAGAACAATTAAGTCTTCTGAAGGCTAAATGTTTCCAAGGAAGAAAAAAAAAGCCAGACTACAGTTTAATTTATTGAAAGTTATTTATAATTTAGTACTTACTGTCCTGAAAATGCCTGTCCCCTTGGAAATATGATTCAGATGCCCTGAACTGAAGAAACATTTTCCTTTTTCCTGTGTAAAATGTGAAACAAAAGACAACTGAAAAACACTTCATTAAAACAGTTCCTTTGTCCTTTTGACAATGAAAATTGAAAAGAGACATGCCAGTTTGGCTATGTGGGTGGTCCTCTTTCTATACTAACCTTAACATGACCTCACAGAAATCACTGAAAGTTATTTGATGGTTCTAGAGATTTTTAAAATATGTGTTGAAAGGCAATGGTCCCGTGAACTCAGGGATTTCAGAAATGCTATATGTTTTAAGAATGAGGTTCCAAAGGTTGAAAGATCTGCCCAAGAACTTGCGCTCTGCCCAGACCTTAGTGTACCCAGGACATAGCCTGTTTTCACACCTGTACACACTTTTCTCTAGTCACGTCATGCTCCTTGGTTATTTACATCCACTTTTTCAAGGTCTTCCATAGGCGAATTTTGTCATCAACTGCATATAATTGGTCTAAATCAATGTATGTATGATGTGACCAAATGAACTTAAAGTATGTTCCCCATGGGAATATCGCTGACATTTATTTTTTGGTTCAGTAATTCTAGAACATTCCTAATCTCATAATGTCCTCAACTTCTTCAGAGTGCAGCAAAAAGATTTGATTATCTGATGAAAAAATGAAGACTAGATACTGTATTTTTGGTTCTTTTTAAGTTTCTTACTCTTTTAGTTTTTAATATCTAAGGATTGTCTGAGAAAAGTCAGTACAGTTACTAAGAAAACTGTTTTTTGATCTATTTTGCCAGTCAGACAATTCAGTCTAATAGTTTTGAGAAATGAAAAATGAACCATGTACTTTTGCCTTTGGTTAATATTTCTCTGTTAAATGAAATTTGATATTTTACCTCTAACTTTATTAAAATGATGCTGTCCAAAACTATCATATGGTAAAAGCCATCCTCTTTTTGTGCTATTATAAAGTATCTTTGTCTAGTTTGGTTGTAGAAAAACCAAAAATAATAAACAAAAGGGCTCTTGTTTTAGTGATACAGCCCTGGTAAGTAGCATATAGGAAACCTTCAGGGATGTTGTCATGAAATCTTAGGAAATGTATCTTCTCTAAAATATCACAAGATTAAAAAAAAAATAGCTTCTACACAGCCTTCCTGTAAAATGGAGTCACTGCAATATGTATTTTTTAGCACATTGTATAACTTTTGTTATTCATCTTGATATGAATCATGCTTTTAGAATGTTGGCAGGTCTTTGAGTTTAAGTTCCCAAATGAGTATTCAACATAGATTAATTAAGACTGTTATTTCATGGAGTATAAATACAACTGCTTATTAAAACATATTTATTGAAGATAAACAATTATGTAATAGAAACCAGCTACAGAATATAATAATATGACTAATGAAAAAGGCAATTGATTACAAATGACATAATTACTGAAGGTTAAGAGCTATGCAATTGATATTACTTGTTATTTCTTATGTAGGCTTTAATAAGCATTTTGATCATTATTTAATGTCCAATTTATTACATCCAAACAAAGAGTTACTTTCCGACTTGGTACACGTTGCCTTAATAGTGCTTAGGGGAGTTGAGAAGCTTATAGTTTTACCCTTAGGATTGAGGAAGGACATTGATAAAGAATGTTAATTGTTACCGATTGTATTTTATTTTAGAAAATGCAAAGAAAAAACCAAGGTCTTTGATTGGCACCTTCTGCCAACTTTGTGAAAAATGAGGATCCTCACATACTGACCAGTGGCCGCTCAGTTTCTACAGAGAGGACTGAAGATGACCATTTGAATTTTTGTGACTTGCTCTTTCCTAAGAAATTCTCTAAGAAATAATTTCATTACCATTGTCACCCCAACGGGGTTTAACGGGAATTAGTAGCTTTGTTTTGACTCTGGCATTAAAATGGATATTTTCCCCCAACTTCTCTGTGGTTCCTTAGTTTCCACAGTAATGTGATATGCTCTGTGGTACTGAGAAGGGGGTGAGGCTTAAAGAGGCACAATGAGTAATTTATGGCCTCAGTTTTAGGCTATGGAAATAAGGAGTATGTTATGAAGTTAGAATAGTGTGGATAGAATTAAGCCCGTTCCCAGGGGCTTACAGGATGCGAGAGATGGGAATTGGAGCAAGGAAGGGCAGAATATGCTGAAGACAGGTTTTTAAAAATACTATTATAACTTTTATTTTAGGTTCAGGGGTAAATGTGCAGGTTTGTTATATAGGTAAACTGTGTCATGGGGGTTTGGTGTACGGATTATTTCATCATCCAGAAAATAAGCATAGTCCCCAATAGGTATTTTTTTCTGATTCTCTCTTCCTCCTACCTTCCACCCTCAAGTAGCCCCCGGGGTCTGTTGTTTCCCTCTTCGTGTCCATGTATTCTCATGGCTTAGCTCCTACTTATAAGTGAGAACATGCAGTATTTGGTTTTCTGTTCCTGTGTTACCTTGCTTAGGATAATGACCTCCAGCTCCAACCATGTTGCTATGAAGGACATGATCTCATTCTTTTTTACAGCTGCATAGTATTGCATGGTGTATATGCATCATGTTTTCCTTATTCACTCTACCATTGATGGGCATTTATGTTTGCTATTGTGAATAGTGCTGCCGTAAACATATGCATGCGTGTGTCTTTATGATAGAATGATTTACATTGTTTTGAGTATATACCCAATAATGGGATTGCTGAGTCAAATGGTAATTTCATTTCAAGTTCTTTTAGGAATCACTACACCACTTTGCACAATGGGTGATCTAATTTACAGTCCCACCGGCAGTGTATAAGTGTTCCCTTTTCTCCACAACCTCACCAGTATCTGTTATTTTTACTTTTAATAATAGCTATTCTGACTGGTGTGAGATGGTACCTCATTGTGGTTTTGATTTGCATTTCTCTAGTGATTAGTGATGTTGAGCATTTTTTCATATGCTTGTTGGCTGCATGTATGCCTTCTTTTGAAAAGTGTCTGTTCATGCCCCTTGTCTCCTTTTTAATGGGATCATTTATTTTTGCTCCAGGAGACTCTCAAAATGATGTTTCACATGGATGTTAGTCTGGCTACAGCTTTTATTCTCCTGAAGGGGTAGCATTTAGCACAATTGTGAAAATGATGAAGTGTGTGTTTGTGTATGTAGTATTCCTGTGATCTTTGTTCTCACTTCTTTCTGGCTCTACTCACTTCAGATGTTACTAGATGTTGGTAGTATTTTCAGATCACAATAAGCTTCCCCTCCCTCCTGCTTACACACATGCCAGTGTGTACACACAGACAAACGTATGTATGCATGCTCTGTATAGGTAACTCTTATATGGCTAGACTTTCTTCCTCCATGCTTAATTCCTAATTTAAAAATTTACATGTTTGATGTATTCTCTCTGGGCTTTACTAAGGGTAGGAAACCATTGCAGTGGTGAAGTCAAAAGCATTCACTTTGGGTTAGAATGCTTTGGATTTCACTACTTTGGCCCCTATTCTAATATCTTTATCTCTACTACTTTGACAAACCAGTTTAAATTCTCTACACCTCAGTTTGTTTTCCGTAATTTCAGAAAAAAATTTTAAAAAGTCATGTCTACTCCTCAGTATTATAAACAATGAATTAGATAATTCATATAAAGCATTTACTTTAGCACAATGTCATCCACATAGTGTCCCATAAAATATAGAACAGTTGGCTTCTGCTGTTATTGAAGAAGAATAAGCTACCCTCATATAATCAGATCTTCATCTGGGTGTGACAAGTCAGATTATTTGCCGCTTGCACATCGAGACATCAAGGCTTATAGGAGCTATTATCCTTCCTGAGTTCCTTATACACTTCTCACTCCACAAGTCCAGCTCAATCAAATTTTTCAACTCTCTTCATAGTACTTTGCTAAATGCAAGGGGGCTATATGAAAATGAAGAAGAACTTTGCCTTGCCTTTATCCACACCTGAGATTTCTTTTTTAATCTTCAAGATTTTCCTTGTTTCATCTGACATAAATTTGACACATTTCTTGTGTTGAAATTTGTAGGAGAGGGCAATAAGACGGCAAAAATGTGGAGGAGAGGAAGGGTTGACAACAGAGTTTATTTGGGGTTGTCTTATTCATTTTTGAATCCTCAATATATTGTTAAAGACATGGTGCTTAAAGTGCTCAGTAAGTATCAGTTCGATGAATGAGTGAATGAATATTCTTCTTCTTCTTTTTTTTTTTTTTTGAGATGGAGTCTCGCTCTGTCGCCCAGGCTGGAGTGCAGTGGCCGGATCTCAGCTCACTGCAAGAGCCGCCTCCCGGGTTTACGCCATTCTCCTGCCTCAGCCTCCCAAGTAGCTGGGACTACAGGCGCCTGCCACCTCGCCCGGCTAGTTTTTTGTACTTTTTAGTAGAGATGGGGTTTCACTGGGTTAGCGAGGATGGTCTCGATCTCCTGACCTCGTGATCCGCCCGTCTCGGCCTCCCAAAGTGCTGGGATTACAGGCTTGAGCCACTGCGCCTGGCCGTGAATGAATATTCTACCAAGTGTGCTAGGTAACTTCTTGCTAGGTAGAGACCATTGTCCTCTGAATTGGTTTGTAAGACTTCCAACGTAGAGGAGTATACACCCAGGTCCTCAGTGTGGTTGTTGTGACAGCTAATAGCGAGTCATTCTCATATAATTCTCATTTTATTTGTCACTGAAAATTGGAATCTCCTGACTCAATGTCATCATAAGAAAAAGAATGGGAACAAATTATTTTGTCTGAGTTTCTCTTTTAAAGCAAAGGATCATAACCTGGGATTAGAAACTTCAGCAGCTCTATGAGTTCCATAAAATTATTGCCAACAATTTGGGTGCATATGCAAAATTTCTGGGGAAATAAATCATAGTTTTTATCATATATATATATATATATATATATATATATATATATATATATTTTTTTTTTTTTTTTTTTTTTTTTTTTTTTTGAGATGGAGTCTTGCTCTGTCTCCCAGGTTGGAGTGCAGTGGTGCAACCTTTCCCTCTTGGTGTCTAGCTATTCTCCTACCTCAGCCTCCCGAGTAGCTGGGATTACAGGCGTGCGTCACCACACCAAGTTAATTTTTGTATTTTTAGTAGAGACAGGGTTTTGCCATGTTGGCCAGGCTGGTCTCAAACTCCTGACCTCAGGTGATCTGCCCACCTTGGCCTCCCAAAGTGCTAGGATTACAGGCGTGAGCCACTGTGCCCAGTCAGTTTTTATCATATACTTAAGGGACCCAACAACCTTTAAAATGTCACCTTTGAATTTATAAATCTCCAGATTCGTAAAGCAGGTTCTTAGAGACCTTCAAAGAGATGTAAACTCACACAGAATAATAGTGGGAGCCTTCAACACCCAACTGACAGTATTAGATCAGAGAGGCAGAAAATTAACAAAGATATTCAGGACCTGAAATCAACACTGTACCAAATGAATCTAATAAATATCTACATAACTCTCTACCTGAAAACAACAGAGTGTTCATTCTTCTCATCTGTACATGGCACATACACTAAGATCAACCACACAATCAGATATTAAGAAATTCTCAGTAAATGGAAAATAACTAAAATCATACCAACCACTCTCTTGGACCACAGCACAATAAAAATAGAACTCAAGACTAAGAAAATCACGCAAAACCATAGAATTAAATAGAAATTAGAGAGCCTGCTCCTGAATGACTTTTGGTAAATAATGAAATTAAGGCAGAAATCAAGAAATTCTTTGAAACGAATGAGAACAAAGATGCAACACAACAAAATCCCTACACAGCTAAGGTAGTGTTAAGAGGAAAATTTATAGCAGTAAATACCCATATTAAAAAGTTAGAAAGATCTCAAATTAACAACCTAAGATCACAAATAAAGAACTAGAGAACCAAGAGCAAACCAGCCCCAAACCATTCATTTGAGGGCATGTACAAATAGAGGCCTCTAATTCCACTGACATTCAAAAGACCCCAGTCAATGATAGTCTAGTTCAACTGCTCAGATTTAAATTTCAAGTCTGGGAGGCTACTGAATTATTCTATCAACTTATGTATTTTTGAAATATGGATCTTAGCTAATTGTTAAATCACAGATTGTACTGAGAGGGTTTGTTATGAATTAGATGTCATGTGGGGTGGAGTTTCAACTAAAGTCTCTAGGGAAAAGAAAGTAAATTTTGATGAGAAGGAAATGCTGAAACTAGAACAAACCAAATGTGTCTTATGGATTGATGAGACAAACAACCAGTATTAATTTAAGAAGGACATTTGTGGGTCAGTGACTCTGTGCAGTCTCTTCTGGAGACACAGACAAGAACTCTTCCTTTAAAAATGTAATACACTAGTAAGAAACTTTAGGGTAATGAAAACTGTTAGGATGAGGTGGGGAGACTTATGGCAATAGCACATCGGCAAATGACAATGGAAATAACCTTTATATTTTTCAGCTTTCATATTTGGGCCTCTGGTCATCACTGTAACATTGACAAATGACAGAACCTGTACTTCAGACAATTTTCACAGATATTGCACAGGTCTTTATTAGGCTAGTCTTACAGAAAATATTACTATGTGTTTTGAAAATGAGCTTTGTGAGCAGCCACAAAATATATTTCTCCCTGAGTGGAAAGAAAGATGGCAACTGTGATTCAATGGAAGGTGGATAACCTTTGAAATGAGAAAGCTTGGTTTGAATATCAACTTTATTGCTTAGAAGCTGGAAAAGAGGAATTCTCACTGAGCCTCAGTTGCTCCACCTGTAAACTAGGGATATTAATGCTTAATTCTGGGGTTGCTGTAAGGCTTAGAGGTTAATGCCAAAGTTTATGAATAGTAGGCAACTAATAAATGGTAACCATTATTAATAATATAAAATTGGTATATTTCATGTATATGATAGGCAACAAAGTGATTCATGTAAGTGAATTTCGAGGAATAGAAGCTTTCCTCTTGAAATGCTAAATTTTTAATTTTTAGCTGCCTAATAGAGGTGAGTTAGAATCTCATTGTAGTTTTTAAAAAATTTAATTTATTATTATTATTATTATTATTATTTGTAGAAACAGGTCTTGCCATGTTGCCCAGGCTGGTCCGAAACTCCTGGGTTTAAGTAATCCTCCTGCCTCAGCCTCCCAAAGTGCTGGAATCATAGGCATGAACTACTGCACCAAGCCCTCAGTATAGTTTTGTTTTTTTCATTTCCCTAATGATTAGTGATGTTAAGCATCATTTTATATGCTATTACCATTTGTATTTATTCTTTGGAGAATTATCTATTCAGATCCTTTGTCTATTTTGAATCAAGTTGTTTCTGTGTTGTTTTAGGAGTTCTATATATATTCTGAATATTAATTCCTTTTATGAGATATACCATTTCAAATATCTTATTCTGCAGGTTGTCATTTTACACTTGATATTGCTTTTTGATGTACAAATTTTAAAAATTTTTATAAAGTTCAAGTTGTCTATTTTTTCTTTGGTTTCCTGTGCCATTGGTGTACTATCCAATAGATTATTGCCAAATCTAATGTTGTGAAGCTTTGATTCTATATTTCCCTCTAAAGGTTTTATAGTTTTATTTAGGTTTTTAATCCATTTTGAGTTAATTTTTTATTTATGGTGTTAGGTAAGAGTCCAACTTCATTCTTTTGCATGTAGATATGCAGTTTTCCCAGTACCGTTTGTTGAAAAGACTGTCCTTTCTCCATTTAATGGTCTTAACACTCTTGTCAGAATCATTTGACCATATATTCTATTTCAATGGTTTATATGTCTGTCTTTATGCCAGTGCCACACTGTTTTGATTACTGTAGTTTTGTAATAAGTTTTGAAATCAGGAAGTGCATGTCTTCCAGCTTTGTTCTGGTTTTTCAAGATTATTGTGGCTATTTGGGATTTTTTTGAGATTCCATATGAATTTTAGGATGGGTTTTTCTATTTCTGCAAAATACATCATTGGGTTTTTTAAAAAATACTTTAAGTTCTAGGGTACATGTGCACAACCTGCAGGTTTGTTACATACGTATACATGTGCCATGTTGGTGTGCTGCACCCATTAACTCGTCATTTACATTAGGTATATCTGCTAATGCTATCCCTCCCCTAACCCCCCACCCCATGACAGGCCCTGGTGTGTGACATTCCCCTTCCTGTGTCCAAGTGTTCTAATTGTTCAATTCCCACCTATGAGTGAGAACATGCGGTGTTTGGTTTTCTGTCCTTGCAATAGTTTGCTCAGAATGATGGTTTCCAGCTTCATCCATGTCCCTGTAAAGGACATGAACTCAACCTTTTTTATGGATGCATAGTATTCCATCGTGTATATGTGCCACATTTTCTTAATCCAGTCTATCATTGATGGATATTTGGGTTGGTTCCAAGTCTTTGCTATTGTGAATAGTGCTGCAATAAACATACGTGTGCATGTGTCTTTATAGCAGCATGATTTATAATCCTTTGGGTATACACCCAGTAATGGGATGGCTGGGTCAAATGGTATTTATAGTTCTAGATCCTTGAGGAATCACCACACTGTCTTTCACAATGGTTGAACTAGTTTGCAGTCCCACCAATAGTGTAAAAGTGTTCCTGTTTCTCCACATCCTCTCCAGCACCTGTTGTTTCCTAACTTTTTAATGATTGCCATTCTAACTGTTGTGAGATGGTATTTCATTGTGGTTTTGATCTGCATTTCTCTGATGGTGAGTGATGATGAGCATTTTTTTCATGTGTCTGTTGGCTGCATAAATGTCGTCTTTTGAGAAGTGTCTGCTCATATCCTTTGCTCACTTTTTGATGGGGCTGATTTTTTCTTGTAAATTTGTTTAAGTTCTTTGTAGATTCTGGATATTAGCCCTTTGTCAGATGGGTAGATAGTAAAAATTTCATCATTGGGATTTTAATGGGGATTGCATTGAATCTGTACGTTGCTTTTGGTAGTATGGACATCTTAACCTATTGTGTCTTCTAATTCATGGACATAGGCTATGTTTCCATTTATTTATATCTTCTTCAATTTCTTTCAACAGTATCTTGTAGTTTTCATTGTACAAGTCTTTCATTTCCTTGGCTACGTAATTTCCTAAGTATTTTTTGATGCTATGGTAAATGGAATTTTAAAAAATAATTTATTTTTCAAATTGTTCATTGTTGGTGTATAGAAAAGCAATTAATTTGTGAGTACTGACTTTATATCCTGGTACTTTGCTGAATTCATTTAATAGTTCTGACAGTTCTTTTGTGTGTGAAATTTTGAGGGTTTCTATATGAGATCATATCATCGCAAATAGAGGTAGTTTTACTCCTTTCTTTCCAATTTGAATATCTTTTATTTCTTTTGATTTTTATTTCTTATCTAATTGTTGTGGCTAAAATTTCCCATACTATGTTGAATAGAAAAGGCAAATGTGGGTATCTCTGTCCTGTTCCTGATCTTAGAGAAAAAGTGCTTAGTCTTTTACCATTGAGTATGATGTTCCCTGTGAATTCTCCATATACGGCTTTTAGTATGTTGAAGTAGTTCTTTCTATTTCTAGCTTGACTGTTGTTTTTTTGTTTGTTTGTTTTGTTTTTTTAAATCATGAAGCAGTGTTGAATTTTGTCAAATGCTTTTTCTGCATCTATTCAGATGATCATATGTTTATTCTCCCTAATTCTGTTAATGTAGTAGATATTTATTTTCATATGCTGAACCATTTTTTAATTTCAGGCATAAATCCCACTTGGACATGGTGTATAATCTTTTTAATATGCTGCTGAATTTGGTTTACCAGTCTTTTGGTAAAGATTTTTGCATCAATATTCATAAAGGATATTCATCAGTAGTTTTCTTTTTTGTAGTGTTTTTTGCTTTGGTATCAGGGTAGAATGGGTAAAGAAGTGTTCCATTCTCTTCATTTTTATTGGAACACTTTGAGAATAATTTGTGTTCTTTCTTCTTTAAGTATTTGGTAGAATTCATCAGTAAAGCCATTAGATCCAGGGCTTTACTTATTGGAGATTATTGGTTACTAATTATATCTCCTTCATAGTTACAGTTATAAGACTATTCAGATTTTTTATTTCTTGTGATTTAGTCTTGGTAGGTTTTGTGTTTCTAGGAAACTGTCCATTTTATCTAGGTTATCCAATTTATAGGCACACAGTTGTTCATAATACTGTCTTAAAAGTCCTTTTTATTGCGACAGAATCACTAGTAATGACTTCACTTTACTTCTGATCTTAGTAGTTACAGCCTTTTCTTTTTTTCTTAATCCATCTAGCTAAAGGTTTATCAATTTTGTTGATCTTTTCAAAGAACCAATGTTTGATTTTATTGATTCTTTTATACATTATTTTTCTATTTCACTGGTCTCTGCTGTGATACTTACTATCTCCTTCTTTTGCTAGTTTTAGGTTTAGTTTTTTTTTTTCTACTTCCATAAGTTATAAAGTTATGCTATTGATTTGAAATCTTCTTGTTTTTTAACATAAGCATTTGTAGCTATTCATTTCCTCCTTAGTGTAACTTTCACTGCATCTCATGAGTTTTGGTATGTGTGCTTTCAGTTTCATTTATCTCTAAATATTTTGTAACTTTCCTTATGATTTCTTATTTGATTCATTGGTTGTTTAAGACTGTATCATTTAATTTCCACAAGTTTTTGAAATTTCCTTCTTTCTATTATAGATTTCCAACTTTATACTGTTGGGGTCAGAGAAGATATTTTGTATATTTATCTTTTTAAATTTATTGAGACAAGTTCTGGCCTAATATATGATTTATACAGGAAAATATACTATGTGCACTTGAGGAGAATGTTGTTGAGTAGAGTGTTCTGCACATAATTTTAGATCTAGCTGATTTATTGTGTTCTTTAAATCTTCTATTCCTTATCTTCTGATTGTTCATCCCTTATTAAGAGAAGGATATTGAAATTTTCAAGTATTATAGTAGAAGCATCTATTTCTCCCTGTAGCTCTGTCAGTTTTTGCTTCATATATTTTGATGGTCTGTTACTAGAAGTGTAAATGTTGATAGTATCTTTTTGCTGTGTTGAAACTTTTGTTAATATATAATGTATTTTTTGTCTCTTATAAACTTTTTGGTTTTAAAGTCTATTTTGTCTGATATGAGCATAGCCACTACTGCTATCTCTTGGTTACTTTATCCATGCAATGTATTTTTCCATCCTTTCACTTTTAATCTATGTATGCCTTTGGATCTTCAGTGATTTCCCTGTAGGTAGCATATAGTTGGATAATATGTTTTTATTCTTCCAATCTGTCTTTTGATTGGAGAGTTTAATCCATTTACGCTTCAGTTAATATTTAGTATAAAGGGACCTCTGCCATTTTGTTGTTTGCTTTCTAGTTGCCTTATAGCCTTTTTGTCCATCACTTCCCTCATTAATGTCTTCTTTTGTGTTTATTTTTTTTATAGTGAAATGTTTAAATTCCTTTTTTATTCCTTTTGTGTGTATTTTATTGGTATTGTCTTTGTGGTTACCGTGGAGATTACATTTACCATACAAAGTTACAGCACTCTAATTTGATTCTATACCAGCTTACCCTCAATAGCATATGATGATCCTTTAATAGCTCCACTTATCCATTTCAGTTATGTGCATAAAATTATATGTGAACACATGTACGCACAAAATCATATGTGTGCCCCCAAAAATAAACTAATAATGCTTTTGAATGTAGTATTCTCTTCAACCATGTGTAAAACAAAATTTGCAGTTACAATCCAAGGTTATAATAATACTAGGTCATTAGCCTCTTAAATCTATAAAAAAGTGAAATTATAAGTCATTGTTAAGATAATACTAGCTTTTATAATTGTCCATGTATTTCCCTTTACTGATACCTTATTTATTCATATGACTTTGAATCACTGTCTTGCTTCTTTTCATTTCTCCCTACAGAACTCCCTTGAGTGTTTCTTTCAGGGCAGGTTTAATGGTAATGGACTCTCTTAGGTTTGTTAATCTAGGAATGTCTTAATTTTCTCCTCACTTTTAATGACAGTTTTGCTGGATATAGAATTCTTGGTTGCTGTTTTTTTGTTGTTGTTTATTTTGTTTTGTTTTGCTTATAGGACTTTAAATATATTGGCTCACTGCCTTCTGGTCTCCCAAAAATTTCAGATGAGAAGTTTGATGATAATCATTATTGAGTGTCCCTTGTATGTGAAGAGTTGTTTCTCTCTTGTCCCTTTGTCTTTGGATTTTGAAAGTTTAATTATATTGTGTCTTAATGTGAGTATTTTTGAGTTCATCTTACTTGGAGATTGTTGAGTTTCTGGGATGTTTATATTGATGTCTTTTATCAAATTTGAGACATTTTCAGTCATAATTTCTACAAACATTCTCTCTTCTCCTTTCTCTCTCTCATTTCCTTCTGGGACTCCCACAATGCATGTGTTAGTCTACTTCATTGTGTCCCACAGGCTCTTAAGGCTCTGTTCACTTCAATCTTTTTCTTTATGTTCCTCACACCTGATAATTTCAATTGTCTTGTTCAGTTGATTTGTTTATTCTTTTGCTTACTCTAATCTGCCCTTGAATTTATCTAATAAGTTTTTCATTTCAGTTATGGTGCTTTTCAGCTCCAGAACTTCTTTTTGGGTTCTTTTTAGTTTTATCTTTATTTGTATTTCCATTTTATTGATACATCATTTTCTTAACATCTTCCATATTTTCCTATAGTTCTTTGAGCATCTTTAATCTAGCAGAATTTCTGCAGGTCTTTTTTATGGACAGTTTCTATTTATTTAGTTTTTGTCCCTTTGAGTGGGCTATACTTGTCTATTTGTGTGCTTCTAATTGTTTTTGTTGAAAACTCGACATTTGAATCTAATAATGAAGTAAGTCTGCAAATTGGATTCTCCTTACCCAGAGTTTGATTTTTTTTTTGTTTTAGTTTTATTGTTGTAGTCTGCTTCTGTGCCAAAGATTAGTCTAACGTATAAACCTAAGGTTTTCTCAGCTCTTTTCTGACCCTGTGCATTTCCCTAGTCATGCTTGATTACTTTCTAATTTTCACCATATATGCAGTTGCTTTTGAATGTCCTAGGATTCAGTGTCTGGCTTTCAAATGACAAAAAGAAAAATAAAGTAGGGAAACAAAAGAGGGGCACTTGCCCTTTAAATTATTTGGAGTCACTTCAGCCAAAAAGAGTGGGGCTTGCAATAAGAGATTGTGGGGGAGGTGAAACAACAATGACCTCCCTCCCCTTCATCTACACTTCTGTGATCAAAAGCAGTAGCAGCAATGACAGCACAAATCCTTACTAGTGGGAGGACAGAGTTTTTTGCCCACCCTGGCTTCCTTTAGGTGTACACAAGTTGCTCCAGGATTACATGCACAGTTGCCTGTTACAGGGCTGATGGTGAGAGTGCGGAGGTGCTGTGCTGAAAACTGAATTGATCGGTAACTAAGCAACTTATTGCCAAAGCCTTCCCATAAAAGTTGCAAGATTCCAGAGTTCCAAAATAATTACATTACACAGATTCTGCTAGTGTAATTGTTGTCTATGTGGGTAGACAGATTCCTGGTGTTTCCTACTCCATCTTCCCAGAATCCTCTCCAGACTGGATAGTTTTGGGAAAATCTTAGCTTCAGTTTTAAATTATCATTCTCATAGGAAAGAATCATGCAGAACTTTAGCTTTAAAAAGTGAATGTATATAGTAGAGAAACAGACAGATGGGGTATGTTACTTCTGTTGATGGGACTGTTTAAGGGTGGTCTCTCTTGGGTAATTAGACTGGCTTTCTGCTCAACTCCACAGTTTGCTGCTGCATCCTCTGTAATCCATTGCACACTGCGGTTCCCCCATGAAGAGCTAGAGCAAGATATTATATTACATCTGAGTGTATTCTGATACGTTGGTGCTCAAATTCTGTTTCTCAGCATTTGAGGGTTCCATGGGAGTGATCTAGGGACATGTAATTAGTAAGAAATCGGCCAAGAAGTCAGACTAGCCCTGTTTTCACTTCAGTAAGAGTAACTAAACTAGTATCTGTTTAAATATAAGGATTTTATATGAGATTCCAGTAGAAAAGAAGGGGCTCTTGTCTTAACAGCATCTGAGAAGTTAAATGGAAAATTCTTTATCCAGTAAATGTTTGGGCTGGAGAAGATGGGAAAGTGACCACAATAAAATCTGAAACTAGTAACGACATTCACCATCTGTCCTTCTCTTCCATTTCTACTAACTAAATGAGCTCAAATACTAACCCCTGAAGAAACCACCTCCGATCATTCCCACACATAAGAATTTTCTTTGCTTCTTTTTCTGATCACTTATCTCCATCATTACATTGGACTGGCTAGGCCGATGGCTATATTAAACAACCCCAAGTCTCAGTGGCTTATCGCATTATAAAGATGATTTCTTTTTTAGGCAAGCTTCAGAACCAATATTCTTGACCAGGTGGCTCTGTTGGCTGCCCTCCTCAATGAGGAGCTTGGATCCTTCCACCATGGCATCCCCTAGGCCCATTCAGAGGCCTCTGATGGCGATTCTGCAGTCAGTAGAACAAGGAGTGACAGTGTAGGGATTTCACCGGGCATTTGAAGAGCCAGGCTTAGAATTGACATATATGACTTCCTTCCACATTCTATTGGCCATCATTAGACATACTGTCCCACACAGATACAAAGAGATATAGGAAATGTAGAATTCCTTGGTTACCAACAGGAAAATGAAATTATTTGTTGAACACATATAATGATGTTTTCCAATACCATTAGCTCACCCTTGTCCACATACTGTCTTGGAGTACAATTTCCTGTGTGTTCACTTTAAATCTTCAACTAGACTGCAAGCTCTTAAAGGGAGAAATTATGCTTTATGTGGTACTGCTTGCAATCCTTAAGTTGCCCAGGTATATTACTTAAGGTAGTCTAAACTACTATAAAAACAAACTCAATGATAATTTAATACCTTGAAGAATTTATACTTTTTTGTCCTCAAAATAGCCTTGGGAAGATGTTACAGTTCAGCAGCAGCTCTCATCACTATGCCATTTTCCTGGGGCATAGGCTAATGCAACTTTATTGTCCTCAGGGTTGCTTTGGGGATGGCATTCCAGTCAGCAGAAATAATGAAATGGTATAGAGAATGTGTGTGCAAGATTCAATGGATCAAGCTGGGAAGAAACACGTTTCATTCACATTCCATTGTCAAGAACTCAATGACATGGCCACGCTACACTGTAAGATGTAGGAGGATTGAACATGTAGTTTTTAGCTGGATAGCTACACTCCAATTACAACTCAGTTGCTATGGAAGAAAAGGATAATGAATGTTGGTGAAAAATTTCCCCACAGAGGATAAGGGAAATTTTGTTCAATTTAACAATTCTTCAAATTAGGTATTGTCATTTCCTATATTTGAAGTTAGAAGTGATACTGAGAGGTGAACTAATATGTTCAATGATACACAACTAATAGGTATTAACACGGGGATTTGCACCTAGTTCTTCTTGCTCCAAAATTCACTTATTATCTTCTATAGTATCCTGTCTTGCCTATCAGAGTGATGCCTTATCATTGTTTCATCTCATGTTCTGTCTTAATTCTTCTTAACCCTTTTCTTTCTGCTTCCCTTGTCATTTTCAGGAGTAGTGATGTACAAAAAGTGATTCCTGTTGGACATTCAACACAATACTTGAATGTACTTTGAACACGTCATGTTCTGTGAAGATAAAAATGTAAGTCACACCAGACTCTTCCTTCAATTTTGACACATTCTATTTTTATTTTGTCATAGTCAACTGGCTATGACATATTTCTCATTATGGTTGGCTAGAATGGTGAACATGTATCTACTAAATACTGATTTCTCTGGAATAAGTGGTAGAAGGACACGTTACTCAGTTCTTGCCCACACTGAGAAATGTGAAATTCACGGTGGACAGCGGGTACTTCGGGAATCCTAAGGAGGGAACACCAAGGAAGCATGTTCTTGATTGTGCTATTTCCCTTTGGTGGTGTTTGTTGTTGTTGTTTGTTTGTTTTAAATTCTCTTAGAGGTTTTTCTTCCTTTGGGTTTCATTCTGCCACGAAGCTGCTCTGGACAGTGCTGTCATAAGTCATAACATAATACCCCATGGGGGATAGGGATTAATTAAGCAACGTTGGGCATAGTTTATAAGCCCAGGGTTCCAATTCACCAAAGACTTGGTATTTTATTTTATTTTATTTATTTTTATTATACTTTAAGTTGTGGGTTACATGTGCAGAATGTGCCGTTTTTTAACATAGATAAACACATGTCATCGTGGTTTGCTGCACCCATCAACCCGTCACCTACATTAGGTATTTCTGTTAATGTTATACCTCCCCTAGCCCCCCACACCCCAGCAGGCCCCAGTGTGTGATGTTCCCCTCCCTGTGTCATGTGTTCTCATTGTTCAACTCCCACTTATGAGTGAGACTATGTGGTGTTTGGTTTTCTGATCTTGTGATAGTTTGCTGAGTATGATGATTTCCAGCTTTATCCATGTCCCTGCAAAGGACATGAACTCATCCTTTTTTATGGCTGCATAATATTCCATGGTGTATATGTACCACATTTTCTTAATCCAGTCTGTCATTGATGGACATTTGGGTTGGTTCCAAGTCTTTGCTGTTGTGAATAGTGCCACAGTAAAATATGTGTGCACATGTCTTTATCAGAGGAGATTTATAATTGTTTGGGTAGATGCCCAGTAATGGGATTGCTGGGTCAAAAGACTTGGTATTATAGATGGTACTAATAAGAAAGCAAAGAGGGGCAAGAGAGAGTCTCTCAGTCGTTCCCTCTCTGATGAGCATGTGCACATACACACACTCATTCATACAAACACACTTTCCAAGTCACTGTTTTTAGAAGTCTAAACACATGTAAAAATAACCATGATTTAGAAATAGGTCTGTCATTTACTTGCTGTAAGTGATTGATTCACTCAACTTTTCAAAGCCTCAGTGTTCTCATTCATAAAGGGGGATACCATTTGCACTTATTTCATAGAGTAGTTTTGATAATGGTTTGGTAATATATGTAAATTGCTTAATACATTTTAACTGTTATTTTTGTCTATTAAGTCCAAAATGTCTAAAATCTTCTCCAACCTATACCATTTCAGACTAGTGAAAAGTTGCATGGGCTTTTTTTTTTTTAATGTCCACAGATATGAGAGGAAAGAACAAGATACAAAACTACTAGTTTTGCATTTTTGTTTTTAACATTATAATTTTAGGGTCACCATATTCCTTGATTCAAGCCACATTTAGCGTGAATTCATCAGAATATAACTATAACAATTGTCCATCTGTTGTTCCTGGAGTTAGCCAATTAGACATTATTGCATGCAAAACTGTCTGGTAATACAGTGGTTTTGTGAAATCCCACAATCTTGGAATAATATTGCCAATGTTTTAATTCTGAGTGGAATAAGAAGAGGGGCCCATTGGCTTCCCATGGAGGAGGTCTTCGTTGGAACCCAGATACCACCATAAATTAGGCAGAATGTAGGAGAAAGATGCCAAAACCCCCAAATAATCTTAGAAATTTCCCATATGTAAGTTCTTATGTCTGTTGGAAATAATAGAGATTTATTCTGTTGAGATCAAATTTCCTCTAATGCAATGCTGTACACTGCTGGAGAAGATTGGTAGGCTTTACAATTCATAGCAGTGTTCTTCTTTCTAGAAGGCTGAAGGGTGTTGACAATGGAAAGTTTTTTATGGTGGCTAATGTTCTTCATGAAAAAATTAGATCCTTAAGCCTTCCTCTCAAGGCTGGAAATCTTTACCAAAACCTCTCTTAGGAAAACTGATAGAAGTTTTTCTTAAGGTCCACACAGAAACCTAGATTTTAAAGTCAGATCTAAGATCCAGTTTCAACTAAAATATATTGGGACCCTTCTATCTGCTGATTTTCTTAGGAGCTGTTAGATCCTTCATGTTATTGCCTTCACTAATTATATCTTCTAATCAGATGGCTCTACTGATGTATCATTTACTTTGCAAATTGAAGCATACCACCCTTTTCCTTTGATTACCTATTATAAACCATCCTTTAGGTACCTATTTGAAAAGTCACAAATTATTGTTGATCCAGACTTCATAAAGGAAAGATCAATTCATCAGTGTTTGAAGATCATTTCACGTAGCAGAGTTCACTGCTTTGTGGTGAACTTCAGGCCACTTCAGGGCTTGCTGTGCTGAGGTTCTTAGATCTGACTTTCAAGGGAGCTGATACCCCAAGACTGGAAATATTTGTGAAATAGAAGGAACGAACAATAAAGAAGAATATAAAGTTGGCTTATTTTTTCATTCTACATCATTTGAAATACCTTTTTTAGCTACGTGAAAGGGAAAACATTAAAGACAGCCAAGGATCCAACCTCTGATGTTATTTCAGTGGAGAGGAAAGCATGGAGACTTTACCGCTCTAGCAGTTTAGCAGAAATACTGGAAGTCTGTCGATCAACTGGAGGATTCTTTCTTGTCTTGGCTTGTTTTGGAGCTGGTACAAAAGTTGATAGTCTTAGTCCTGTTTAATTTATGTAGCTTCAGAAAGAAAGGTTGTCAGGGCCCACATGATGAAGAAAGAGGAAGAAAAGCAAATGAGACTGGGGACAGGTCTAAACCTCCTCCAGCAGCGCTGTCATCCTGCTTATCAGGTAAGAAGAAAAACAGATTAAAGCAAGTTCTTTGTTTCCAAATTCCAGGCTTGCAAAGGATGTATTATGATATTCATTTCAAAATATGGTTACATCTTGAAAGCATTTTTGTTAGAAAGGCATATTATCTTTAACAATGAAGCAAGGAAAAAAACTTGGTGCATTACTGTAGACTCTTAAAATACCTTAGCAGATCTTACTTTATATATATCTTTTAACATTAGCATTCAAAAATCCTTGGCAGGAACAATAGGAATGGTTCAAAGTTTAATTCATAATCATAAACAGACTTCTCCATTCCCCCCATCACGGTTTTAGTTTTTATGAGTGTATTTGGAGGGGGGTGGAGAGAAGAGAAAGGGGTCACATTTAAACATTCCCCCCACCTCTCTTCCTCAGGATGAGCTCTAATTTTATAATAGGATAGCTTTATTCAAAGTTAACTACTTTGGTTTTGGTTCTGAATGATAATCATAGAAAATATAAAGTAACATTTTAAAAGCTCAGACTGTGAAAGAAAGGAATAGTACAGCTTAGTAAAAGCATATGTTGCTAGTGGGACCTCACAACCACATTCAAATTACGTTCTTGCCAAATCACGTTATGTTTCTAAAGCTCCTTATTTAAATTTCCCAAGTGAGGTTCATATGGCATGTTCTGTGTTTTTGCTATATAGTATTGAAGGGAGGTCCTTAGAAATCTTTCCCCTTAAGAACCAACTTTTCTTTTCTAACTAAAAGTCCAAATTAAACCTAGTTTACATTTATGGGATATAAGACTCCATGCCACCGACAACAACAGGGGAAAAAAAAAAAAAAAAAAAAGCACACACATCTGCTCTTGGCACTGTTGGGGTTGTAATAATGGCCTGTGGAGCAATGGAGCAGCAGTACCTACCATCAGAGCGCCTGCCAGCGTTTGCTGTGGCTATATGTAGAGGAGTTAGGTTCCATCATGATCAGCATTTGCAGGACCTTGAAATGCTGTCTAATCAAGTCCCAGTCTCAAAGAATGTATTAAAATCACTCCAGGGCTATGTATTCTTTTCTTTAAAAAATTGAAAATGTGAAGTCACTGCATTTCCATGCTTTACAAAATCTGGAGTAAGGAATTCATCCTGAAGTTGAATGTCACCAGTTTATGTATATGTTTGCTCTCACATTTAAAGACAGTTTCTGTGTAGCCTTCTGTTCTGTTCAGAAAGCCTGATTCTTTTTGGTCTCTTTTAGGCTCAGTTTAATCATTGTTTATGATTGCAACAGTTTTCCCTTGGTACTTCTGAGTTATTTACAACTTAATTATATCTATCACGACAATGAATAAAATAAGTTCCCTCCTCTCCTCCCCATCGTCTTAATACTGTTTGCCCATCTGAACTTAAAAGCAAACCACACTGGATGGTTGGCTTGAATTAAGCTTGAAACTATTATGACATAGAGGTCTTTCTGAATCACTTTCTGAAATACAGAACACAGCCAGAGTGACAGAAGGGTCCATATTATGATTACACAAAATATAGTGTACGTAAACGTAACCCTACAGAATGCATTATAGATATGGTTCTCTAAGGTCCTGATACTTATTTCTAATCTCCCCCTCCATCTTCTTTATGCCTTATCCCATGAATTTGGATTAAAAAAAAATTCTTATACAAGGTAAAACAATAGCTTTGTTCTTTCCTAGAGAAATCTCTGTTCTTTGTTTAGCATAATGCTGTGGATCCTGGCTCTCTGATTTTAGGCAATTTACTTAACTTTTCCATATCTCAGTTTCTTAGTCTATAAAATGGGGACAGAAAGGATCCTTAACACCTAGGGTTGTTAAAAGGATTTAATGGATTATTATATCTCAAGCACTCAGTACTGCTTATGGCCATAGAAGGCTCTCTATTTTAATATCACTGTCGTTATTCAACTGTATTACTCTATATAATGTCTGGCTTCTTTTACTATCTGCACAGCCTGACATTATCTCTCTGCCTCTAATACAAGTGCTCTGTGTTCTGCCTTTTTGTTCTGGCCAAAACAGAGTCCCATCCTATATGTTACAGCAATGAAAAGGGATGTGTACTTGTGTGCTTGGTTCTTTTTCTTGGAAAGTGTGATGTCCTGATTTGGGGTGGACAGGTTTGAAGATGAACTCTTTCTTCCTAATGTTGAAAGACACCAAGGCTGTGTTTCTTCCTGTAAATTACTAATAAACACTTTTACCAGTAATTCTAGACATGCCACCTTCCACTGAGGTGGGCTATACTTGAATAAAACAATTTGTATATGGACAAATATATTTTCGTTCAACTACTCAGTTTCTTGAGCCTTCGCCTTATAATTTCTCATTCTTCTTTGTTATTTTAAGACTCAAATATACATATATTTTTGAGATGGAGTCTCTCTGTTGCCCTGGTTGGAGTGCAGTGGTACGATCTCAGCCCACTGCAACCTCCACCTCCCAGTTCAAGGGATTCTCCTGCCTCAGCCTCCCAAGTAGCTGGGATTACAGGCATGCACCTTCATGCCTAGCTAATTTTTCTATTCTTAGTAGAGGCAGGGTTTCACCGCTTTGGCCAGCCTGGTCTCAAACTCCTGACCTCAGATATCTGCCCACCTCAGCCTCCCAAAGTGCTGGGATTAAAGGCATGAGCTGCTGCACCCGGCCTCAAATATAAATTTTGTATCACTTTCAGTGTCCTAGAAAATATGAGGAGAATATCCTATCAGTTAAGTTGCTGTTAAAAAAATTGAGATCAAGAGGCTGACTAGAGGTGCCCAGTGCTTACCTCCTTTACAGAGAAGGAGCAAAATATAAATAACCACATGTCTACAGCGTCTAAGGGAGAATACCAGAATGCAGGAAAGAAGTGACAAAGACCCTCTGAGGCACAGAAACTTGAGAGCAGCATATAAAGGGAAGTGAAGCAGCTGGCCAGGATTGGTTCCAAGTCAAGTGGGGACTCCCCATTATGGGGGAAGGGTAAGCAGGAGATCCACAGAAGTCTGTTTTTCTACCACAGACATGTGCAGTGGGATAAGAAGGTGCCTTGAGTCCACACAATTGCATTATTCCAGAGAGGAAATTTATCGTGGGGCCCCTCTAACCTGCCCAGGTCCCAGGCTGTTGTAGCACAGCACCATTTTGAGAGCAGAGCAACAACTAGACTACACCATGCCCTGGGACCCGTAGCCACTGCATTTCCACATATACTTCTGCCAGCATCCTCTCACATCTACTCAGAGGGCTGCAGTGTCATGAGACCAGCTGGACCTAGTGGTGCTGCTACATTCCTGGCACTTGAATCCATGGAGTGCCCTATACCCTGGGTAACAGGCAGTCAAGCACATCAGGAAAGCTGTCCCCAGGTTATAATGAGCTGAAATGTACATTTCCCACTCTGGCTGCTTGGGGCCATTGTCACCCACGGTGACTCTGCCCCCCAACACACCGATGGCCGGCTGGTGGCCTCCACAAACAACCATACCCTAGGTCACTGAGAAACTTGCAGATACTGCTAACATGGATTACAGCCAAAAAATCACCCAGTGGCCCAAGGATTGGCTCATTGCTACAACTGCCCCCACTGATGCCATGCATGCTGCCTAGGTCCCTGAAAACCTGCCTGCCTACCTTGCTCACTGCTACCTGGGCCGACATCTAAACAAGCGGCCTGGAGACCCAAAGACTGATCTGCCCAGATGTGCCATCACTGGTGACCATGTGTACCTGGGAATCTGAATACCATTAAGTGAACAAATATTTATATTTTGGGAGTTTCAGAAGAAAAGGTGAAAGAAGACATAGCAAATCTATTTAGTGAAATAACTAAAATTTTCCCAAGTTTGGGAAGAAATACAGATATCCAGATACAGAAAGCTCAAATATCCCCAAATAAATTTAACCCAAAAGGTCTTCTCTGGGGCACGTAATAGTCAACCTGCTTGAAGTCAAAGATGGAGATTTCTAAAAACAGCAAGAGAAAAACATCATCTCATATAAGGGAACTCCCATCAAACTAATAGATGATTTCTCAGTGGAAATCTTATAGGATAGGACAGATTGAAATAATATATTTATAGTTCTGAAAGAAAAAGGCTGGGCATGGTGGCTCATGCCTGCAATCCTAGTACTTTGGGAGGCTGAGGCAGACAGATTGTTTGAGCTCAGGAGTTGAGACCAACCTGGGCAACATGGCAAGACCCCATCGCTACAAAAAACAGAAAAATTAGTTGGGCATGGTGGTGTGTGCCTTAGTTCTAGCTACTCAGGGGGCTTAGCTGGGAGGATCACTTGAGCCCAGGAGGTGGAGGTTGAAGTGAGCTGAGATTGTGCCACTGCATTCCAGCCTGGGTGACAGCCAGACCAGACCATGTCTCAAAAACAAACCACAAACAAAAAACCTGTCAGCCAAGAATATTTTACTCAGGAAAACTATCATTTAGAAATTAAGGAGAGCTAAAGTCTTCCAGACTGGCAAAAACAGAGAAAATTCATCACCACTAGACTGGCCCTACAAGGAATGCTTAAGGGAGTTCTATATCTGGAAGTGAAAGGATGATAGTTACCATCATGAAATCACACAAAAGTATAAGCATACTTCATTTTATTGTACATCACAGATAATGCATTTTTACAGATTGAAAGTTTATAGCAACCCTGCATTGAACAAGTCTATTGGTAACATTTTTCCAACAGCATGTGCTCATTGTCCACATTTTGGTAATTCTCACAATATTTCAAACTTCTGTTATTTTATCTGTTATGGTAGTATGTGATTAGTGATCTTTGATGTAACTTTGATGTTACAGATGTGATAGAAATAGCAAGAGAAGTAGAAGTAGAGCATGAGGATGTGACTGAATTGTTGCAATATCATGATATGACTTGAACAGATGAGAAGTTACTTCTTGTGGGTGAGCAAAAAATGGTTTATTGAGATGGAATCCATTATGGGTGAAGATGCTGTAAACACTGTTGAAGTGACAACAGCAAATTTAGAATAGTACATAAACTTAGCTGATAGAGCAGAGGCAGGATTCGAGAGGATTGACCTTAATTTTAAAGGCCGTTCTATGGGTAAAATGTTATCAAATAGCATCACAGGCTAAAGAGAAATCTTTTATGAAAAGAAGAGTGAATTAATGCGGCATACTTAGTTTGTACCTTATTTTCATAAATTGCCACAACAACCCCAATCTTTAGCAATCACCACCCTAATCAGTCAACAGCCATCAACAATGAGGCAAGATACCTTGACCAGTAAATAGATTATGACTCACTGATGGATTGGGTGATTGTTGGCATTTTTGAGCATTTTTTCATTTAAAAAAATGCTATTGCACACATTATAGACTACAGGATAGGCTCAACATAACTGTTGTATGTACTGAGAAACTAAAAATCCAATGTGCCTTGTTTTATTGTGACATTTCCTTTATTGCAGTGGGCCAGAACCAAACCTGCATTATCTTCAAGGTATACCTGTAAAAAGCTCAGAGCAGATATGCAAATAAGATAAGGGAAAGGAATCAAATGTTATTACTACAGAAAATTGCCCAACTGCAAAGATAAACAATAAGATATCAAGGAAGGAATAAAGAAACAAACATATACAAAATAATAGAAGAAATTAACAAAATGACAAGAGTAAGTCCTTACCTGTCAATAACAACTTTGAATGTAAACAGTTTAAATTCCCAATTAAAAGTTATAGACTGGCTGAGTGGATTTGAAAACAAAACAAAACTAACTGCTGCCTACAAGCAACACATTTCCCTATAAAGAAACATGTGGAATGAAAGTGAAGGGTTGGTAAAAGACATTCCATGCTAATGGAAACCGAAAGTGTACAGAAGTAGCTATATTTACATCAGACACAACAAACTATAAGCAAAGAACAAAAAGGTCATTATACAATGATAAAGAAATCAATTCATCAAGAAGATATAATAATTGTAAATATATTTGCACCTAACACAAGAGTACCCAGATATATAATGCAAATATTATAAGGGCTAAAGAGATAGACCCCAATGCAATAAGAATTGGGAGCTTACCCATTCCACTTTCAGCATTGGACAGATAATCTATACAAAAAAATGTACAGAGAAACATCAGACTTAAACTGTGTGGTAGACCTAATAGACATTTACAGAACATTCCATCCAACAACTGCAGAATACACATTCTTCTCATCGGCACAAGGAACATTCTCCAGTATAAAATATGTTAGGCCACAAAACAACTCTTACCGAACTCAAAAAATTTGAAATTGTATCAAGTTTTTTCTCAGACTACAATTTAATAAAACTAGAAATCAATAACCAGAGAAACTTTGGGAAACTGTAAAAATACATGTAAATTAAATAGCATGCTTCTGAACGACCGGGGGTCAATGAAACAATTGAGGAAATCAAACATTTCTTGAAACAATTTAAAAGAGAAACGCAACATACCAAAACCTATGTGATACAGCAAAAGCAGTGCCAAGAGGGAAGTTTATAGTAGTAAACACCTACATCAAAAAAGTAGAAAGATTTCAAATAACCTAATGATGCACCTCAAGAAACTGGAAAAACAAGAAGGAGCCAAACCCAGAATTATTAGATGGAAAGAAATAATAAAGGTCAGAGCAGAATTAAAAATGAAATATAGGCATACATCAAAGATACTGCAGTTTAGTTCCAGACCACCTCAATATTGTGACTATCACAATAAAGTGAGTCAACAATTTTTTTGGCTTCCAAGTGCATATAAAAGTTATGTTTACACTATAGTAGTCTGTTAAATGTGCAATAGCACTATGTCTAAATGTGTATGTATTTTAATTAAAAAGTTCATAGCTAAAAAATGCTGACATGGAAACATGAACTGAGCACACGCTATTGGAAGTATGGCGCCAATAGACTTGCTTTTTATGCAGGGTTGCCAGACATTCAATTTGCAAACAACAGTATCTGTGAGGTGCAATAAACCAAACTACAATAAAGTGAGGTATGCATGTAGGGAAAGAGAAAATAATACATCAGAAAAATGAAAACTTTTTTTTTGAAACGGTGACCAAAATTGGCAAACTATTCATTAGATTAAGAAAAAGAGAGAATACACAAAATCATGAACAAAAAAGGAGACATGACATCTGATACCACGGAAATACAAAGACTCATTAGAGACTATTATGTGCAACTATATGCCAACAACTTGAAAAATCCAGAGGAAATGGATAAATTCCTGGACACATATAACCTACCAAGACTAAACCAGAAAGTAATAGAAGACCTGAACAGGCCAATAATGAGTAACAAAATTGAATCAGTAATAAAAAGTCTCCCAACGAGGAAAAGGCCAGGATGAGATGACTTTCCTGGTGAAGTATACCAAACTTTTACAGAAGAACTAATGCCAATTCTTTAACTATTTCAAAAAATTGAAGAGGTGGGGGAAATTCTTTCTAACTCATTCTACAAGACTAGAATTATCCTGATAACAAAGCCAGACAAGGACACAACAAAAAAAGAAAAGGGCAGGCCCATATTTCTGATGAACATATACAATGGTTTACATGATTATCTCCTCCAAAACTCAGGTTAAAACTTTTTTTTTTTTTTTTTTTTTTTGAGATAGGGTCTTACTCTGTAGCCAGGCAGGAGTGCAGTGGCATGATTGACTCACTGAAACCTCAACTTCCAGGGCTCAAGCAGTCCTCCCACCTCAGCCTCCCAGTTAGCTGGGACTTGAGGTGCAAGACACCATACCTGGCTAATTTTTTTGTAGAGACAGAGTGTTGCCATGTTGTCCATGCTGGCTTCAAACTCCTGGACTCAAGTGATCCACTTGCTTCGGGCTCCCAAAAGGCTGGGATTACAGGTGTGAGCCATTGCACCCCGCCTGATGTTAAAACCTAATCTCCATTGTGGCATTATTGATAGATGGTGTCTTTAAGAGGTGGTTGGGTCATGAGGATTCTGCACTCATGAATGAATTAATTCATGGATCAATCGGTTAATAGATTAATGGATTATCATAGAAGTGGAACTAGTGACTTTATAAGAAGAGGAAGAAAGACCTGAGCTAGCATATGCAGCTCCTTTGGGCATTTAATGTCCTGTGCTACCTTGGAACTCTGAAGAGAGCTCCTATCAGCAAGGCGCCTCTCAACAGATGTAGCCCCTTGACCTTGGACTTCTCAACTGCCGTAAGTGTAAGAAATAAATATTTTATTTGTAAATTACCCAGTTTCAGGGTATTCTGTTAAAAGCAACATAAAACAGACTAAAAGGACATAAATTCAAAAATCTTCAACAAATTACCAGCAAATAGAATCCAACAGCACATCAAAAGCTAATACACCATGGGATTTATTCTCTGGATGCAAGAAGTTTCAACATATGCGAACCAATAAATATGACACATCACATCAACAGAATAGAAAAGAGAAAAACCATATGATTGTCTTAATAGATTCAGAAA
Source organism: Macaca mulatta (assembly GCF_049350105.2). NCBI lineage: Eukaryota > Metazoa > Chordata > Mammalia > Primates > Cercopithecidae > Macaca > Macaca mulatta. Next base: position 85,285,357 of record NC_133420.1, read on the forward strand.
AAACATTTGATAAAATTCAACATCTATTTATGATAAAAACTCCCAACAAATTAGGTATAGAAGGGACATAACATAATAAAGGCCATATAAGACAAACCCAGAGCTAGCATCATATTGAATAGGAAAAAGCTGAAAGTTTTTCCTCTAAGAACTGGAATAAGACAAAGATTTTCACTTTCATGACTTTTACTCAGCATAGTACTGAACGTCTTAGCCAAAGCAATTAGGCAAGAGAAAGAAATAAAGGGTATCCAAATTGGAAAAGAGAAAGTCAAGTTGTCCCACTGTATAGATGGCATTATCGTATGTATAGACAATCCTACAAAACTCCATCAGAAACTCTTAGAACTAGTAAACATATTCATGAAAATTGTGGGATAGAAAATCAATATGCACAAATCAGTAGTGTTTTTATAAACCAATAGCAAACCAACTGAAAAAAAAATTCCACTACAATAGCTAAAAAAAAAAAATCTAGAAATAAATTTAACAAAGGGGTGAAAGATATCTACAATGAAAGTACAAAACATTGATGAAAAACTTGAAGAGAACACAAAAAGAATTAGTATTATTAAAATCATTATACTACCCAAAGAAATATACAGATTCAGTGTAATCTTTATCAAAATACCTATGACATTTCTTAGAGAAATAGAAAAATCCTAAAACTTATATGGAACCAAAAGACACTGAGCAAAAGAACAAAGCTGGAGGCATCACATCATCTGACTTCAAAGTATACTACAAAGCTGAAGTAATCGAAATAGCCTGGTATGGGTATAAAAACAGACATAAAAACCAAAGGATCAGAATACAGAATTCAGAGATAAATTTGCATATTTACAGCTAACTTGATTTTTGACAAAGATGCTAAGAACATCCATTGAGAAAAGGATACCTTCTTCAATAAATGGTGCTAGGAAAACGGGATATCCATATACAGAAGAATGAAACTAGACCCCTGGCTTTCATCATATGCAAAAATCAACTCAAAATAAATTAAAGACACAAATATAAGACCCAAAACTATAAAACTACTAGAAAAATTAGGGAAAACACATTAGGGCATTGTTCTGGACAAAGATTTCATGGCAAGGCTTCAGAAGAACACGCAACCAAAAATAGACAAATATGACTATATAAAACTAAAATGTTTCTGCATGGCAAAGGAAACAATCAACAGAGTAAAGAGGACATATTTCTAAATTATTTGTCTAATGAGGCACAGGTATAGAACAACTTGTATATAATATTCGTGATATACAAGAAACTCAACAGCAGGAAAAAAAACCAAATCTGATTTAAAAATGGGCAAAGGATTTGAAAGGATATTTCTCAAAAGAAGACGTACAAACCACCAAGAAGTATAGAAGACATGCCCAACATCACTAATCATCAGGAAAATTCAAATCAAAACCACAATGGTCTAACGTCTTACCCCAGTTAGAATGGCTACTATTTAAAAATATAACAAATGCTGAAAAGGATGCAGAGAAAAGGGAATTTTCATATGCCGTTGGTGTGAATGTAAATTAGTACAGCTATTATGGAAAACAGTTTGGAAGTTTCTCAAAAAACTAAAAATAACACTACCATATGATCTAGCTATCTCACTACTGGGTATTTATCCAAAGGAAAGGAAATCAGTATATTGAAGAGATATCTGTACCTCCATGTTTATTGCAGCACTGTTCATAATAGCCAAGATATAAAATCAACTTGAGTGAGTAAAGACAACATGCCATATACATACATACATTACATACATGAACAGACACTCACACAAACACACAATAGAATACTACTTAGCCATAGAATGAAATCTTGTCATTTGGAACAACATAGATGAGTCAGGAGGACATCATGTTAGGTGAAATAAGTCAGGTCCAAAAAGATAAGTACTGCATGCTGTCACTCACATGGGAGCTAAAAAAATGTTGAACAAAGAAGTAGAGAGTAAAATTGTGGTTATTAGATTCTGGAAAGGGTAGAATGGGGAGGGGAGGATAAGGAGGAGTTGTTTAACAGATACAAAGTTATACCTAGATGAAAGGAATAAGTTCTAGTGTTCTGTAGCAATGTAAGGTAAATAAAGTTACTAATAATTTATTGTATATTTTCAAACGGCTAGAAGAAAAGATTTTGAAGTTTCCAACACAAAGACATGATAAATGTTTGAGGTGATAGATATGCTAATTACCCTGATTAGATCATAATACATTTTATACATGTATTGCAATTTTACTCTGTATTCCATAAAAAACGTATACGTACTACATGTCAGCTAAAAGGAAAATGAAAAAAAATGACAAATATCAAACCCAAGGACCAGCCCTTGTAGAACTAATCACTCCTCAACAATGGCCTCTTATAAATAATATACTTTCTAAGCAGTATAATATGTACGTATAATTAGTATATAATCTAAGTGAAATATTGCTAAATATTGGTAGGTTGTTAAGCATCTTAAAATTGTTATTTACCACAGACAATGTACACAATAATCTTTGATTTTGCTTTCCTGTAAGACTGATCAGATTGTAATAGAAGGGAAATAAATTCACCAGAAGGAAATAATTAGAAAATACAGAATCATTTTATTCCCAAAATAATATATACTATATTTAGCATTTTATGATACTTACAAATTAATTTGGTACTTACAAATTAATTTGATGCTTACAAATTAATTTCTCTGTTATATTTGAATAGAGAGGCAGTAAGTGCTAAAGACTAAGAGAACAGGATCTGGAATCAGAGTGCCTGGGTATAAATCCTGCCTCTATTTATCAACATTAAGTGTGCAGATTACTTAACTCTCCAAGCCTCCATTTCTTCATCTGTAAAATGGGGTTGATAGTAGTACCTACCTCACGGGTTTGCCATGAAAATTAAATGAAATAACACATGTAATTGTGCTTGCTATATAGATGCGAAGAAGTAACAGCTTTTAGTAAATGTGAACAACATTTTCCCTCTTTGTCTTTGAATGCTTAATTTGCTGTTAGTCTTGAAAACAGTGTCTATTGGTTTGGGTTTTTTCAATAATGTGTGGCAATGAAGACTGAAACATGGCAAAAAAATTTTGTTCGCTCTCCTTTACACCTGTTTCTTCTGTTACTAGGTATCACAATGTAAATAACATTTTGGTATGTGGTCTTTTCAGTGTCACCAGTTGAGAAATCTTTTTATAAATATATATTTTAAGTATCTATTTTCTTTCAGGCGTACTTAAAGAATTCTGAATTTTTCTTGAGAGCAATATGTATGCTCAGTCACAACTGGTAGTCCAAATTCAGAAGCAGGCAACATTCGGCTCTCTGTTATGCAAACTTTAAGATACTAGAAGACTAGACATTTGGCAAGACCATAATTTGAGTACAGAACATGGCATATTAGAGGAGTGAACATATAACTGTCATCCAAACTGGGATGCCTTAAATGGTGAATGAAACCAGCACTAATCTTAATTATGTTGGGACAACAGGTGTATACTGGGACTGTTCTGGGCAAACATGGGTAAACAGTCACCCTATGAATTTTTGGTTTTGGTATCTAATTTGGTATAATAAATCACTCCCAAATCTAGTGCCAAGAAGCAATAACCATTTTACTATACTTACAAGTTTGTGAGTTGGTAATTAAGGAATGGTACAGTTGGTCACTCGCCTCTGCTCCATAATGACTGGATCTTGGCTGGGGTGGCGGGAATGGCTGGAAATGCTGGGACAACTCAACTGGAGCCCTATGTCTGGGGCCTCAGTTCTGGTTGTTGGCTGGGTTCCTTAATTATTCCCCATGTGCCATTTGCTATGGCTGGAATGGTGTAGCTGTAGAGATCCAAACATGAAAAGGGTTAAGGAAAATGAGGAAAGCACAGGGATCCTGGAAAAAAGAAGACCAACTCTAAACACAGCAGGAAATATCTAACAAAATGTTTTCCTCAAGTGTACAATACATGTCTTTGGTGATTTTTAAGTGGACTTGACAGTGAGTAATTCAATTATGAAATCACATGTTTGAAAAATATTTTTTCACCTTTAATCTTTTTGATGATTCATAAGAATGGAGAAAATTTCACTTGCTCAACATCAATGGTAGCCCTCAATGACATCTCTCCTTAGCAATGAGACTATATCTCAAGCCCAAAGACTTCAACGGGCAGCACTATTTAGTAACAAAGAATGAATAACACAGTTTTGTTTTCATTGTAATGTGTTTCTATTACCTTCTAATTAGGACAAATGATGCATTTAAAAAAATTTTTGTAGTTGTGATATAAAACTTTCTTTTAAAACACACAGTGATGATGACTATACAATAGAGTGAATATACTAAAAACTACTGAAGTGTTAAAATAAAGGATGTCATGTGGCGTTTTTGTTTTTCTTTTTTTTTTGAGACAGAGTCGCTCTGTCGCCCAGGCTGGAGTGCAGTCGCAGGATCTCGGCTCACTGCAAGCTCCACCTCCCGGGTTTACGCCATTCTCCTGTCTCAGCCTGCCGAGTAGCTGGGACTACAGACGCCTGCCACCACGCCCGGCTAATTTTTGTATTTTTAGTAGAGACGGGGTTTCACCAGTTAACCAGGATGGTCTCAATCTCGTGACCTCGTGATCCGCCCGCCTCAGCCTCCCAAAGTGCTGGGATTACAGGCGTCATGTGGTGTTTTGATGGGGAAAAGAACAGGACAGATTTGGAAGAGATTGAGCCTAGAGTTGCTTGGTGCCTGCACAGAAAGACTCACAACTACCAGCTAACAGAGACTGCTAACTCCAAGAGGATGTCTACAGAATGGGGCCTTAAAAATGTAGAGAGGAGGATGGAGCACATAATACAGCCCGCATTTCCAGGTCAAGGATCAGTGAAAAGAGTAAGAGTCAATTTTGCCCTCTCCTTCTTCAAGTCTGAGGCCAGTAACCTGAGCTGCAGTGGTTAAATCAATATGTTTCAATAGAGTAGAAAAACAAATTTTATACTGGCTCATAACTAAAAACTGAAAATGGACAATTGCAACTCTAATAACCAAAAGCACCTGAGAGATTTTGAAATCTGCACAAGACGGGATTCGATACTTTTTCCAGGGGTTAGAGAGATTTGACATAGTACCAGGGGCAGTGATTTGAGAAAAATAAAACGATAACATGTTTTTACTCCTCCAAGCTGAGACAATTCAATAAACCACTCAGTTATCATCTAAAAACAAATGAACCAAATATATATCAGTAAAAGTAGGGGTCAATATAAAAAATAGTATATGACACTAAACCTGTAATATAAGATGGTAAAATCATACAAGTGGTTCAAGCAAGGATAATTAAAATTTGGGAAATACTCAAAATGCAAATGATGGCAAAATTTCCTTCATGATTCCTTAAGGGGTGCCAGTTGAGTTATTTTTCCTGACAAAAGCATTCAAGGTTCTATTGAAAGCTAAAGAAATCATCTGGAAGTGAGGAAAATAATAAGTTAAGCTTTTAGTCCTTGCTAGTTATTATTACTAATAGAGTAAATTATCAGATTATTGGAGAATTAGTTGCTGTAGAGCTATATTGTGAACTTAGGGAATCTCTGATCTTAATGTGTGCCTAGAAGGGCACCAAATATTGAAGGATGGGATGGATTCCTGAGAAAAATTGCCCTTAGCAAAAAAAGTAACCACCAAACATCAACCCTGTCCCCTACCCTTGAAACATAACTTTGGTCTCTGATTCTTCCTTTTCAAACTCTTTTGTTTCTGACACACTTTCCCCTTCTCTATTGCCTATCACACCCCAAAATTCCTTCTTTAATTAAAAAACCCCTGACTTATAGCTGGCTCCTCTTAAGAAATGACCTTTGCCATTTGACAGGTGTAAAAATGTCTTATGATACTTTTGTACACACTCAGAGACTGGTCTTAGGAGTTAAAAGTAAATGTTCATAATAAGGAATTAAAAGGAGAACTTTCCTTTTAGGAACAAACTGCAGGCATACTATGTGTTGTGCAAGTGTTTTTCCAAGAAACATGTTTTAGGAGAAAGAACCTCAGTGTTCTTCTAGGCAAATCTGTATTCAAGTCTTATCTCTACCACATACTAGGACCTTAGTCACATATGCAAGCTCTCTAGTCTTCAGTATTCTCATCTGTTACCTAGGGATAATCATTCTTTCTTCTTCGGTTGTTATAAAATTAGAATGAGATGGAACACATAGCCCAGTGCCCTGAGGTATGGTTTATGCTCAGAGAGTATTAGTAGCTGCTCTGTTCCCTCTTACCCTTATAAAAACCATCATAATCATATAGAAAATCCATGAGAGATTATATCTATTTGTATCTGTTTATATGTGTGTATATTCATATGTGTATATCTATATCCCCAAATGTAAGCAATCAGATAGGCAATGTAAATTGTAAATATTGGAAATAATGAGAAAACAATCTGCCTAAATTCCTATCAAATTAGAAATAAAAATATAGCCAGCTCCAGGAATTCAGAAATAAAATCAAACAAGAGCCTAAGAACACAAGAATATATATACAGAATTATTTTCCAGAGGAGTCTAACTCATTATCTCCTTGTTGTATATATTTTTAATACTATGTTTCCCTTAAGAGTGTTGAAGTGTATTGGCAATTTTAGAGAATTGCACCTCACTGAAATTTTGTCAAAAGGTCTTAGTCTTTTCCTTTTTAAGTCTGTCCTACAAATCTCCTCTTTTTCTTCCTCTTACTTCCTCCCAAATCCACAGTGACTCCGACAGCTGCAATCCCTCCCTCCCACTCCACCACTCAGTGTGGAACTGTGTTGCCATTGGAGACATCCCCTGCTCCCAGAAGCTAACTCTGTCCAAGAACTTAGGTGGCGGACTTAAAGTAGCAGAAAGTAGTCAATAATTAGAAAAACAGATTTCAGCCAAACTGAGTAGCTAGAGCTTGGAATCTCATAGCTGAGATATTGGTTTTGCTAATTAATTAGCACAAAAATAATGGTCTATGGGGGAACATAGCTTTCTAAACTTTTGGCTGGGACTATTATAAATGAACAATATGCACAGGAAAATGTTAATAGTTGCGGAGAAAGGCATTTTAACAGAGTTTTACAGTATGTGGCTTGGGGTCCTCAGGGCAAACATATGCATTACACATCTAACCCCACACTGAGAAAATAATCCCTAATGTTAGTTCCTCTGCTAGTCCTATTAAAAATTCTCCAAAATGTAAAGCCTGCCAATTTCAGGCTAAGAATAAATGGCTCATGGTTCCTTTTGAAACAACATCCAAGATTCATGCACTCAGTGCTGCACACAAAATCACTGTGGGAGGAATATCTCTGGTTTCTGGGGTGCCAGAAAAGACCAATGTGCTTGTCCAGCCCCATTTATTTCAGGCAGGCACCCAAAGGCCACTTTCTGTTAGAGAGGCTAGAGTGGGGATTTAATATTAAAGGATATCAGACCCTATGTTTGCATTAATGCAGAGGCTTGGAACCCATAATGGGGAAATGTTGAAAATGCTGTGCATTCTGTAGGATGTTACTTCTCCCGGAATAACACTTTACATTCAGTAAAAGGTGAAGACTCAGTTCCTAACATTGGCCGTTTTTTGCAGATGGCTGTAACACAGTGTTACTGGTGTGATATTTGGGAACGTGGATGGTCTCCCTTAGCCCTAAATACTTAAATTATTTAAATAGTTCAATTATTTTCATGTGAAAAGATGTGAGGTGAAGGTTTAAGTGAGAAAAAGCATGGAAAAATTTAGAATTGGTTCAAATAGAATTTTTCTTCCTTGATTAAAAAAAACACTTTGATTCTGAGATTAAAAACTCAGTTTGGAATCTCGGGTCTCAGCTACGGGATCTCAGATCATTCCTTTCAACCTTTCCTGGGCCTCAACTTTCCCATTTATAAAATGGAACTAATGATCTCTGCCGAGACCACATGGAAGTAAGGATTAAATGGGAGAGTGTTACAAATGTTATAAGCACTAATTTTTATATACATTTTATAGCTTCTTATATAGTTTGCAAATATAGGCAAGTTATTAATATGAAAATTTAGATATGTAAATATATATTATTGATTTGATCCCATAAGGATTTATTTAGGTCCTCAATAGCCAGTTCTCACTCAAATTCCCAAGTGATTTCTAGTTCCTGATTGGTAAGAATTCTGCAAATTGTCAGAAACTCACACTTGCCTGGTGCTGAATTACCTGTTAGTAATCACATTAGGGAGGGGGCCACATCTGCACCAGAGATGGGGAAACCAAGTGAACAAACAGTCTGAAATTTTTTACCCCTTTATTCAAGTTATGGCTCAAAGGTTGACTCATCTCTTAGCACTGCATTGTCTTCCAAATTCATTAATCCCATTTATGGGAAACTGGATCTTCAAGGCTCTCTTAGGTGGTCTTTTTAACTCCTACAGGGTCCTGGGGTAGTTCTGTAAATAACCTCTAGGTTATATGACCATGTCCTCCTAAGGCCTCTATTCTCAAGGGTGGGAACATTTAGACTTATTCCCAAAGTTCTTAGCTTTGGAATTTGACCTCCAAAGAGAACTGCATGTTTTGTTTTTGACTGCCCCCAGGCCTATATGTTACTGTGTGCTGTGATTTGAGTATGTGCTCAGAGAGAACTGGCCCATATTCCTGAGAAATAAACAATTATGCACACATAGACACTTTAAGCAATTTCTTTAGAATGCTTTTCAAGAGGTTGTGGCTTTACAAACACTATCTGGTATTTTCATTTACTCTGAATTGGTCATTGAAAGTGTCATTTCATGATGACCCTATTCTAATTCAAATTCCCTACAAAATGACAGTGTCCTTTTTTATTTCTAAGCCCAGCCTATTTTCCACCTTTGCCCCCTTTTATGTGTGGCAAAGGAAAGTGTAATTCAGTTGTGTATCACAGGATGACAACTTTGACTTCACGTCCTTGGAATTTTGCCTGGTGAGTGGATGAGGGGCTGACATTAGGTTACATGCATACTGGACTCTGTTTGCAATGAGAAGAGAGGCAGGACAGATCTATTTGCCATAAAAGCACTTAGTTTTTCCAGCAAATTTCCTGGTAGAGTATTGTTCTAAGGAACCTAAGGATCTGATTCTCAACAATTAAATCTGCTGTCACATTTTATTTATAATGGAGTTTCAAGATCAGACTAATAACTATAATGTCTTAATTTCTCCAGCAGTTGCAAGGCTGAGAGAATAAAATTCGTTGTGCAGTTTTAAGCGTTAGTCTCTCATAAGAAACATTGATTTCAAGCATGTTGTTCTTAAGGGCTGTAACTCCAGGTGACTGTGATAAAGAGGCATACGTTTTTGGTGAGCGTCATATTAGAACCGAATGAACAAAGATGGAGATCTGTGTGTGTGGGTTAAGGGGATGAAACAAACAGAAAACGGGGTCCACGTACATTGAAGCTCCTTCTCCTAATCTATCCCACATATTATTCTGTACTTTTTAGAAAGATGCAGCACAGGGAATAGTAATCTATTTATTGTTGCAATAAGTGGAAAGACGAGATATAATAGCATGCGTTATGATAGAATGAAGGCAGGAAGATCACTGTGGCTGGAATACAGAATATATATTCATTAGTGTTCAGAGGAACCTTATGGATAAAAGGGAAGAGAGTGGCACAGGATGATGCTGGACAAAGAAAAATAAAATGTCATACTAGATAAAGACCTTTACTTCTGACCTATGGCAAATAGAATGTAAGGCAAAGGAGACGTGCAGTTTTATGGGTACATTCAATAACAAAGTGATGCAATAGACCTTTGACATCGCTGCAATCCTTCCCTACTGTTCCAAATTGCGAACAAGCTAGTCTGGAGGGAATATTGTTGTGAGAAACAGATAAAAAGGTTTAGTCACCATCACATGAGAAGGGTTAAGAACACAACAAAATATCCATGCAGTAATTTGCCAACTTGGCCTTGTAGTCATCTGGGACACAAACAAAACAAAGCAGATTTCTGGATCTTCCCTATGAGATTTCTGATTTGATACATCTGAGATAAGGCCCAATGATGTCCTTGAGCTTTTTAGGTGACTATATTAGTGAATAATGTTTGGGAACCATTTCTAATTAAGGTAAAATTTCTTAAAATCAAATTCAAGACATCTGGTTTCAAAATTTTGAAGTAAGGAACTTTCTAATTCCATCCCTTAAAAATCTCCCAACATAAGAAAAAATTTTAAAAATAAATACATAGTTTATCTTTGAGAAAACTAGGAGATATCTGAACTCTGGAACAGGATATTTTTAAAAAGGATAATCTGAGAATGAATTGGAACATTTAGGAATTAAAAATATAACAACTTTAAAAATCACTAAATTTTAGATAATAGTATTATTCAGAAATAAACAAATAGATGGACAAAAAGAGACTGAGAATAAGGAAATGAGAGGATACATCTAGTAGAAATTATGAAAAAAATAAGCAGAGAAACAAGAGAAAAATGAGCAAAGAAACAAAACAAGAGAACCAAAGGATAAATATCTTCAAATGAATGGGGCCCACTGAGTACTGACACCAAGACATTCACAATAAAAACAAGCTTCAAAAAATCTTCCAAGAGGCCGGCCGCGGTGGCTCATGCCTGTTATCCCAGCACTTTGGGAGGCCAAGGCAGGCAGATTATGAGGTCAGGAGATCGAGACCATCCTGGCTAACACGGTGAAACCACGTCTCTACTAAAAATACAAAAAATTAGCCGGACGTGGTGGTGGGCGCCTGTAGTCCCAGCTACTTGGGAGGCTGAGGCAGGAGAATGGTGTGAACCCGGGTAGCGGAGGTTGCAGTGAGCTGAGATCGCGCCACTGCACTCCAGCCTGAGTGATAGAGACTCAGTCTCAAAAAAAAAAAAAAATTATTCCAGGAATAGAAAATCGAAAAAAGGATTCAAACATTCAAAAAACATTTTTTGTTGAAAAATAGATAACAATGGTGCCTTTGAAATTTTGAAGTAAGTGATCTTCAATCCATAATCTTCTACTCATAACAATTACAAATCTAATGTGATGCTAGAAAAAAGGTATTCTCAGATATGCAAGGTCTCAAAAATTTTCACTCGAATGCACTTTTTTTCAGTAAGTTACTGGAAGATGTTTTCTAGTAAAATAAGAGTAAATCAAGAAAGACAAATATATCAGAACCAGGATCTAATACAGAAGTGAAGGAAAGAAAATTTGCAAAGAGAAATTCCTGGGTAACAAAAGTGAAACTCAAAAGAGCAATGTATTAATATATAGACTGGAGCAGTCGAGTGGAAAATTCAAATAGGATCATATCCATTAAAAGAGAAATGATAAATTATCTAATGAACTTAATCGTGTTCAAAAGTGATTAAGGGGCATATTTCAAAAAGTTTGGTAGGTAAAAGGAGGTTTAATTAGAGATGTGAATAAACAAATAGAATTTTTAAAAAAACGGTGGAACTCTTAACTCCAGGGAAAAAAAGGTGTATGATACAAGGTGTGTAACCATAGTATATATCACTTGACTGAGCAATGAATAATATTTGCATTATCTAATAATTAAGATACTATGTTATAGCCATATGGTAGAGAAGAGGGAGTGCAAGAGAGCGAAAATTCTCATTTATCAAAATACATAAAAATGTATCAACACAGATACAAAGAAAATCTAAATGTGATGAATTATGATATGAGAGTAAATACATGTAGTTTTAGATAAATGAGGGTAAATTCTTAAGGAAATCTTTAAAAAAGTTAAAAGTGGTTACCTTTAGGGAGGAGGATATATAAGAAAGGAAGTAGAGGGGACTGTTTTTCTTACTAAACCTATCAGCACAATTTGATATTTTAAATTATATGTATTCCTTTAATAAAATTACAGTTAATTTAAAAATCAAATAAATGTTAATTAGGGTTGAAAAAGAATTAAGAATAAATCAAGGCAATTCACCAATTTCCAAATTGTTGATCAGCTTGGGCACAGGTTAGATGTTGATGTAGTTCAACTTCCAGCTCACCTTTACCCTTTTAAAATATTCTTCCAAAAGCTTGAGGTCCTAGCCTTACCCCAGGCCTGTATTTCCCAAAGAAAATTTGTTTGCTAAGTCGATTTGCTCCACAGTCCAGGCCACAAATTTTGTATGCTTTGGAAATTTTATATGCTTTCAGCATATAAATTTAAACAACATTTATATGCTACGACTTATTAAAATGTAGGCCTTTGAGATTCAGTTCAGAGACTCTGATTCAAGAGGTCTGGGAGGTGCAGATGAATTGATTTTAACAAGTGTGTGAGATGATATTTGATACAGGCAATCAAGGGACCCATTTAACAAAAACTTGCACAAAGGTGTTGGGATTGAACATGTTAATACTTACCAGAAATACATATTCACTCATTTATCCAATATTTATTTGAGCTCATTTTAGTTTTAGACAATATACTAGTTGCTGAGATGATGCATCTTCTAAAAAAAATCATAATTTAGTCATTTGTTACAGAAATAAGGTGAAGCCTTCCTCATATGAGTGAATCTTATCACAGAATCCCAGAGGTCAATGTGGAAGAAATACAGGAGCAGAGAAAGTCTTCTACCCAATAAACTTTCTAATCCTAAAGTCAGCTTTGAAATTAGTCACAGCCTTCTTCCTCATGAGTATGGACTCCAAACATCCTCTTATTAATATATGACAAATTTTATGAGCATCAGACACATGAATACACTTAATACCTGATCCTGTAGGCTTAAATTGTTTGAAGCACATACAATGTTAAATACAGTGTCAGAGGTGTAGTAGGTCCTCAATAAACGTTGATTACCTTGTGCTTTTACACTGTACTTTCCATTTGCAAGTAATTCTGCTTGCAGATTGACTGGCGGTGCACTGTGGTAGTCAAAAGCACAGGTTTATATTGAAATGCCCATTCCCAGCTCTTTTTTTGGTACATGTCTTTGTTACACTTCGTTATTTGACCTTGTTAAGGAATAGACTCTTCCTTTTTTTAAGGGGATACTTATGTCATTCTGAGGGTTTGTTGAGATGATACAGGTAAAGTTCCTGACAAACTCACATGCACTTAAGAAATGTTGGGGCTACTTATTACCTGAATTCTTTTACTCAATATGCAGGTATTGTAGAGAAGGTAGGGATGTGTGTGCGTACTTGCATGTGTAGCAAAGCACAGACTCACAAAAAGAAACAGTGTGTCAGTACATGTCTGAAAGCCTGAGTCCTGCAAAATGAGACTCAGGTCATGGTGAAAAGCAGAATTCAGTGTTAAGAATTCAGATTCAAGATAAGGTATAACAGGGTCATTCTCTACTCTTTGTGCAATGAGTGGTCTCCTTTCTCTTTCATGGAAGCAGTCTTCCATTTTGGATGTCCAGGGCTAGACACCAATGCTTTCAGCTGTATTAGTAGGCTTCATACTGTTAAGAATGTGTCTGAAAGATTGAATTTAACAGCCCAATCATTTCATATTGAAGTACGAAATTTGAATAAGGATAACATGTGCTGACTGCATTCCAGGCTTAGATAAAGGAGGTCGAAATAGGAAATGACAGGAAAATTTGTAGTAAGAAACCAATAAAAAGGAAAGCCAGACCACTTTACTATACCTGAGAGGGGAAGCAGGTGTGGTGGGTTGGCCCCACACCATCTTCCTGGTCCCAGCCTGTCAAGGAGAGAGTGACAGTGATGGGTATGTTCTGTGAAGAGGGAGGAAAGATGGGGGAGCAAGCCAGGGCTGCTGCTCAAGAGCTGAGAGGATGTACATCATACCCCATCCTGGGGGCAAAAGAATTTTCATATAGCCATTCTCCCTTCTCATACACATAGAAACCACTATGGTTTGAAAATTTGTATATTAAAATCCTAACCCTGAGGGTGATGGTATTAGATGGTGGGGCCTTTTGGGAAGTGATTAGGTCATGAGATAGGAGCCCTCATAGTGATATTAGTGCCCACATAAGTAAGACCCAAAAGCATTCATTTGTCCCTTGTGCCATGTGAGGACGCTGCTAGAAGCCACCATCTATGAAACGAGAAGGCAGGCCTTCACCCGACACCAAATCTGTTGGTGCCTTAATCTTGAACTTCCCAGCTTGCAGAACTATGAGAAATAAATTTCTGTTGTTTATAAGCCCTCCAGTTTATAGTCCTTTATTATAGCAGCCTGAACAAGTAAAGATACAGACACATGCTCCTTACATAGACACAGGTTTTGGCTGAGGCTGCTTGATGCTTAGGAAGTGGGTTTGGCTCTGGACATCTCCAAGGAGGTCAGGGTGGGGTCAGATGAGAGAAGAAGGGATCTGGCTGCTTCAGGCTCCCTCCACCCAGGAGAGCAGGCAAAGAAAACCTTCAAGTTGCCTCTGTGGTCAGTTGAGTCCAGTGTTATATATGTGGTATCATAGAAGTTGGCTCAAACCACTTACCAAGGAATGAAGGGAAGCAGACATTCAGAGCCCAACAACACTCAGGAAAAAAGGACCAGATACATAAAGGTTGTATGAAGAACAGGCACCACAGTCTGGTGGAAAGAGTTTGGATTTTATAGTCAGATAACTCCTAGCTCTGCTACTTGTGACCTGGGAAGGCCAACTAGCTTAGCTGAGCTTCCCCAAGATTGCTGTTTTGAAAAGTAGTGGATAATGATGCCTCCTTTGCAAGTTATTGTGAATAGAACACTCAATGCAAATCAAGCTGCAATGAACATGGCATATAAATAAATAAGTATAAATTAGATGAAAATTTGCTTTGAAATTGATAGTATAGTAGGAATTGTGTTCTTTTTATGTAAAGTTTGGTTTTTCAGCGTTGCTAACAATATGAAATGACCAAGTTACCTGGAGTGATGTTAAAATCAGAAGGGCTGGAGAAGGTGGAAGGCAGGAAAATGTTGCTGAGAGCAAGAAGCATAAAGCAATGGGTTATAGACCTCAGACTTCTTAGCGTTTCACCACTTAACTGAATTCCTTGAAACCAGAACTCTGTTTTACTCATTTTTGTCTCTTGTATACCTGGCACAGACTGGCCACTCTTAGTAGACAGTGGATGAATGTTAACTGATGTGAGAATGAATGAACAAGTAAACTTTATTTAAACTCTGTTTATTGTTACTAATACTTCCTTGGGCATCATTGGATTTTGTGGTATGCTAGCAGAAGCAAAAGCAATCGCAGTTTAGTGTTGGAGAATTTGAAAATTGAAGACATACGTCATGTAGTGTTAAGAATAAGAACTCTGAGGTCTGACTGTGCATGTCCTTGGGAAATGCATTTGACCTCTCTGTGCTGAGCTATCACATGGGGATAATTTAGTACAAATCTTAGGCAATAAGTGAATTAATGAATAGGAATAAATTAATAGGATTAATTAACAAACTAATCTGTATAAAGTGTACAAAACAGTACATGGCATAATAGTGAATGCTAAATAAATGTTAGCTGCTATTACTTTGAAGTATGGCATTTAGTGTAGCACTCACCCATGATATAATAATTATACATTTTTCCTAGATATTAATTCTAAAAATATTAAGGTTATAAAGCAATAACAGGTCAAAATAATAAATTTTCTGGTAAACATCTTATATATAGATTCATGAGCAAAATTGTATATAGATTAGGAAGCAGACCTAAAGCTGTCACATTTCTAGGTTTGATATAAATGAAAGAAGTCACTCAAAAAGGATACCCAGTTCTGGTTATCAGAGAAAATCCAATTTTAAAATGTAATCATTTTATTTATCCCCACCACAGACTATAAAAACAGACTTCCATTTTCTGCATTTTTTATTTTACTTGGTTGCAGTTTTCTGGAGCAGTATCTAAATCTCTCCTTGGGTGGATGGCAAGGTCTAGGCTTGGGTCACAGGTCCAAGTCAAGTTCTCTAACCCAGTGTTTGCCATTGTAAGACTGATGGTTTGATGTTAAAAAGGAAAATGGATTTGCATATTATTCAATGGAGACAGAGAATTTGGTCACTCAATGGAAAGAAATAGTGTGCACAAAGGCTGAGGAATTGAAAACTGTGAGGTATGTTTGGGAATCAAAGTCCAGTGTGATTAGAACAAATGCAACATAAGGCAAGTTCATCTCTGAAAGGACTTCTGACTCCTTCTGGTACATCAGGACCACAAATGAGAAGAGGACAAGTGCTCCTGAAGACAATTATTCTGGGGTGTGCTTGGAACACAGTCATCCAGGATAGGAATATGAGGTGGCTGGGTCATCTGAGTCCATAACCCTGAACATATTTATCCATGAACTCTATTGATTCATGAGAGCAAACAGGTGGAGTAGGAGGACTACTCAGTCAGGGAAGCCCAAGCATCTAGGTGGAAAGGGGTCAAAGTGTCCTGGAGTGAGCTTGTTACCTTCCCTAGGAAATGGGCTGGTGTCAACTTTCCTGATCGGTGTTGGGACACAGGCATTGGAGGGAAAACACATATTTTGCTCTGTGTACAAATACTTGGCTCTTTGCCTTCTGGGTACAGCTGAAATGCTTTAAGAGATTCAGCCCCCACACCTGGCTGGCCTCATGTCCAGGGCTGTCAGGATAATTCTTTGCTGTTCTTAAAAAATACTTTTGATCTCACCACTGATGCTTGAAAATGCACAGCTACAGATGCCTTTATTAATATATTAGGCTTAAAGATTCGTTTTAATGCAAAACTTAAAGATAATTCCTGTTGTTCCATACCCTCCCCTGCCCATGCCACATGCATACTCAAGAATTTGTTGATTTAATGGAATTTGTGCTGGCTTTGGATTAAAACTAACCTGGGATTGAAGCTTAGTTGCACCACTGATTGGTTCTTTGTTCTGTTCTTAAGCTCACTGAGAATCAGTTTGCTGATCTCTAAAATGAGAATCGTAATACCTACTTGAGATTTTCTGGTGAAGATTATATATTTTTATGTAGCACACAAAGCATCTAGCAGAATGCCTGGCACATAGTAACCACTCAATAAATATCATAACTAACTAGAGCCTTGAGGTCAGGTGAAGCATTTTATGGCATGTGTATTTCATAATACCTTCATGGATTCTTTCAAGAACATTAAACTCTAGGGATCTATAATTTTTCTCTTGGAACCACTGGGGAAAACAATCTCCTGAACTACTTTCCAGACTGGTGTGGAGGTTTGACCTGTAAATATCACTTTTCCTTAATAACCTCCTGATCTCAGGGCTTAGCCTGTGGAAAGTTAGACTGTGCATAGGGCAGAGATCCTGGGGATAATGGGCAGTTTTTTTCTTGACATCTTAAGTTGTACACTGGGAAATAGAGAAAATGCCTCTGTGCCTCCTTGGCTTCTCCTGTGACTGCTGGCCGCCCATCCCACTCCCACCTCCACATCCCCCACACCTTTATTTAGAAACCCTGTTCATTGTCTTCTTGTTTCCCTTCTTTTCTGGTTTTTACCATTTGCTGTTGACAAGAAAATCTGAACAATTATTTGTATGTTAATGATCCCCAGAACCCTGGTAGATAGTAATTAAATATTGTTAACTGCAGAGTTGTGTGACATTCTCAGTGTCTAGGGAAAAGATCTGGCAACAATATTGCCCCAGATATTTTCATACCTGCCTCTGGCCCTAGATTTTGCTGACTTTATCTGTCCTGGGTTAGAAATTTTAGGTCACCTGATAAGCCCCTGGAGTTCTTTTAGTAAGGATTGGTTTGCTTGAGGGAAAACTGGCCATGATCTGGAACTTGCTATGGAGGTCAAGCACTTCCTTAATCTGTAGGGAGGCTGGGGTTGTTGTATGTCTGTCAGAAATCATTTAATCCCTTAGGTTAGCTCCAAATCTCTCTTCTCTGTTTCCTGAACAACTTTCCAAAGATATATTCAGCAGAGCCCACCTTCATGGAATATTTTATATCTATGGTTTACAAAATGCATTCATGCAGTTGTGGAAACAGCAAAGGGTTTGGACTCAGAACTCAGTTTAAATTGCACATTTGCCTTGAGTAGTCATGTGAATTTTGGCACGTTATCTAATATGTCTGAGCCTTTTTTGTTTTGTTTTGTTTTTCAAATGGGCATACTAATGATTGTTTGAGATGACGATTAAATCAGCTAATATAAATAAGGCACCTAAAAAGATAGTAGATATTAGCTCTTTGTTGGTTTATTTTTCTTAATCATTTCCTTCATTAATCCATGCTTTCTCTGTAAAACACATACATGCATACACATACACACAAATTTACATGAGGTGATTAAATGAACTATCTCGGAGAACCCATAAGTCTTCAGAAAGTCATTTTCTTCCTGGAAAAGGGAAATGGGTCCTTAAAGTATCTCCTATTGGAAAATGGGGCATTTGCTTCCCATCATTTCTGGTTTTCACCACTTTGCACATCCGGTATTGGCACAAATGCATGTAATGGCAAACAGGGACAGAAAGGATTACAACAATAATAAGCACACTGAGCACTTTAAAAGCTGGATTTTGATCTTTGGGGATGTAGCCTGGAGGTCAGTGAGGCCCTGTTGCAAAAGCTGACTCCACCAGGCTTGGGACCATTCATAGATTGTTCCCCACAGAACATGATTGCAGGATCCAGGGTCATTACTAACTGATGTCTGTGATTCTGAGTCACCTGAGGGGCACAGTTCCCTTCTACATTCAAGTCTGGGAGAAAATGGGGTGAGCCCTGTTATTTCAGTATCCAAAAGTCTTACCCATCACATTTCATAGACACGTGCAAAGTTCTTTACTGAAGGGTTAGGACAATTTCAGAGAGATATTATAATGTAGAAAAAACAAAGACTGCAAGTCTAGCTAACTCAATTTTCTCTTCTATCTCAAAGGAAAGACTCCCTAAGCCTTAGCTCTTCACAAGTAGATGACCCTCTATGGGGATCCCTCACATTCCAGGCTTTCCTGCTTTAATGTTTGTACTTAGGTTCCATATGCCTACTTTTAAAGTGTTTCACTGTGATAATCCTAAAGACTTCCTAGAGACATTACCACTTCTTTCATAGAACAAAGTCTTGCCCTTTTGTGAATCTGGAAATACCGAAAATCACCCTGCACTTTGGCCAAAAGGGTAATACTTCTTGCTGTTCCCCAAAGTGGGGGCACGTAGAGAAGAAGGATGGATTTCAGTCTCATGAGCAATGGTAAGCATGGATACAAAGGCAAGTTTCTTTGCAAACTTTCCAATGCTGGTTCCTTTACTAGTCGAGCTATTAAATAAACATTTTCTCAAGGGTAAACTTTTTTTTTCTTGAAGGCAAGACTATTTAACCATGACGATGAAATAATATTTTTCTCTTACTAAGGCATGGGTCTTGTTTTTGGAAGTAATAGTTTTCATTTTTGCCTGTAGCGGTGTTGGTTCCTGTTGACCTGTAGTGGTCTGGCATTATAACAAAGAGTTTAAGAGCTACCCTCCATGTTAATCAGGGATTAGGATCAGCTTCTATTAAATTGTTTTTATGAAGAAATATCCTGTGACACTGGTTCCCACCTCACCCTGTTTCCAATACAATGTTAACTTTTGCATTTGATGTATCACCTCTTCGACAAACGGGATCAGTTGCAAGGGGCCAGTGTAGATCAGAAAGGGATGTGAATTCATTGGTCAAAGATGATCAACATATGATCCAGAACACAGGCTATTTAAATCTATTACTAGATAGCTAGTTAAATTTGTACTAGTTAAGAAAAATCAGTAAGTTGATTTTGGCCAGTGAGCTACAGGAACCTTATTCTCTAGATTATAAGATCTGGTAGCTTTTTTTTAACATTTACTTTAGGCTCAGGGGTACATGTGCAGGTTTGTTATAAAGGTAAACTGCATGTTGTGGGGGTTTGGTGTGCAGATTATTTTGTCACTCAGGTCATCGGCATAATACCCAATAGGTGGTTTTCTGATCCTCACCCTCCTCCCGTCCTTCACCCTCAACTAGGCTTCAGTAGCTGTTGCTCCCTTCTTTGTGTCCATATGTATTCAAAGCTTAGATCCTACTTATAAGTGAGAACATGCAGTATTTGGTTTTTTGTTCCTGAGTTAGTTCACTTAGGATAATAGCCTCCAGCTCCATCCATGTTGCTGCAAATAACATGATCTCATTCTTTTTTATGGCTGCATAATATTTCATTGTGTATATCTACGCCTTTAAAATCCAGTGTATATGGTAGCATTTTTATTGGGCATATCTGTATGGTATATCTTTATCTCATTGCAGCCCTAAGCATATAGGAATGAGATTAAAGTGAAGATCTTCAGTTCCAGCTCAGTTCTGAGTAGCAGAACTAAGATATGACGCTGCTTGATCCTGATTAAGGGTTTTACCAATACCTTAGAGAGACAGAAATTAATAGTTCATAACAGACCCATATTGTATTGTATTTTTCTGTGTGTCCTTATACATTTAAGCACTAGGTAATTATTTGACGACACAATGTAGTACAGCAGATAAGCACCTGAATTTGGGGTTGGCCAGACCACTGTTCAAATCCTGATCCTGCCATTTATAGATGTACTGGACAGTTTATTCTGTGAGTCTTGTTTTTTTTTTTTTCCATGTCAACAATAAAGATAATAACACCCAGTAATTTTAGAAGGATTTAATAAAATAATGTATACAAAGTACTCAGCACAGTGATTGCTGTGCTATGCCCATAATAAGTGGAAAATACATCTATGTTTTTAGTAAGTCATTTATAGCTCATTCTATAAGGTAGGTTAAGTCATTCACAAAGAATATATTTAATATCTTGAATTGTTTTTATAAAAATCTCTGCAGTTGTCCTTAAATAGAGACTCCTGATTCTACTGACAATTACATTTTAGATGATGTTGCCCTGGGTGGGAAGGCTAAGTAATAGATTTCTTATTGAAAACTAAGCCTAAATAGCTATTGCCTACTTTTGGTTACAATTTATCTAAAAGCAATCTCTAAAATTTTTTAGAAAATTGGGCATGGGTCACTAGTAATGTTAGGGAGACAGTTCTTCATTGGATCTGTTGTATTTCTGTATGTCTTGCACACTGAGGCACTGGTTGCCTTTCTTCTAAACTAACTTTTCAAAGATGTCTGTGCAGTAAACAGCCTTGGAAGACAGATCATCTCCCTGCTGATTGAAGGGCATCTTTCCCTACAGTAAAGTATAATAAAGATGATGTCCCCTCTGGAGCAAAGGGCAGACATTACTGCTGCCCATTATAAAATATATGGTTTCCCTAAGCATGAACTTCCACTTCTGTAACAAAACCCACTGGAACCATCTGTGTTACTCCTGTGATACTTGGGGACAGGGAAATTTACAAATATATTGTTCTTGCTGCTTGCTGTGCTGTGAATAATAAACATCTTTGTCTCTGACTCAAAAGTCTTGTGTCTTCTGCCAGCATCCATGAAACTGTAGCAGGCTAATTTGTAAGCTTGCAAGTTGAGTAAAATCTCAGACCCTTCACATTTTTTGACAAATAAAAATGAAGCAACTGTTTTTTTTTTTTTTGTAGGTGGATACTTAATTATTTTATTGTTTATACAAAGTGCTTTAGATAAACTATTCCATAATTTTTTTCCTGAATATTAAAATGTCATTTTACATTAGTCCCTAAGAATGCCACTAATGCATAAGATACATAAAAGTAATGGGAAACATTATGGACAGGATTCTTTCATTGCCTAAGTCAGGCCTGTGTAGCTGTTACTCTCCAGGGAAAACTATGCAAGGCTGAACTCACCTTTATAGGTCACTGGGCTTCAGCTCTGCACATTACTTCATTAGGGTTTCAAATGTGACCTGAATGGCCTGAAAGAATTTATTGAACCTCCAAATGTATAGTTCTTGTTAACAGGCATAAACAATATACTGGGAGAATGTGGCAAGAGATGGGTTATCCCAAGCCCAAGCAAGTTTTTTGCTAATGAGGAAGGGGAAAAACCTGTGGCTTGATCTCAAGATCAACATAGGGAACTGATATATGGGAGCTGGTAATAATGTTGTGGAGGAAAATCACTCCTGAGGAAATATGAATGGGGGCAGAGGACAGCAATAGAATTATGAGATTTAATTTAAACATGATCCCTGGTAATGGAGACTGCCAAAAAATTGCCTTACACCCTGCACTATGTATAACTTTTGGAAGTAGTTTTGTGACATGCTTGCGGAACAATTAGGCCTGTATTTCTCTGAGCACACAAATATTTTTCCATCATTAACAATCACACTATTCCATACATAGAAGCCTTTGACTGTCAACAATATTTACATTTCATTGTGCACATTGTACATTTTTTGTTTATTTCTGATAGTATAGACAGCTTGACTGTTTTTATCAAGTTGTATGGCCTTTTATATTTCTCTTTCAGCAATTATTTTAGAAAGTCATAGAATTACCAAAGAAGAAATATAAAAGGCCATACAACTATAAAGAAAAATAAAAATTAGCAAGCAGGTGAAACTTCAGTAAGGAATTTAATACTGAGGATAATTTGCCCTAAAAATGGAAAAACTATTTGCCTGGGGTCTAGTTCAGTAATACTTGCTTTTGCAATATGGCTGTATTTTACAATCTTATCAGTTAGAATCACTCCAAAGGGTTTTTCTCAGGTCAAAATAATCTGAAGACTTTCTTCATGTCCTTCAAAAATCCCCACCTCCACAGTGAAGGTTGCCTCAGTTGGAGACAAATAAAGGATTCTAATTAGGGCCCTTGGGAGTCTGCGAAGCAATTGTCTGAAACTGTTACTCAACTTCATGAGCTCATTAATAGGCATCTCTCTGTCTGCATAATCAGAGAAAGAGCAGCAAGTTCATTTTGACCAAGCAGGCATGGGCCTGAGAGAATTCGTATTTGATAATAGAACATTACCTATTATTTCAGGTAGGAATGTTTGGGTTCAAGCAACAGACTCTAGGTAATGTCAGGAGGGGAAAAAGAGGGAATTTATTGAAGGCTATGGAACTATGGGATTGAATAAAAAGCTCAAAATGAAGTAACACCAGTCCTTGGAAAGAAGAAGCAAGGAAGCTTTTGAAATCTAGAGACAGAACTTACAGACTCCTCAAGGCTAGGATGTCAAGATGTCAGAAAGAAAAATTTCAAGCCATTATGAATCCTTGTGACACTTTGTTCAAGATTCAAATTTCAAGAAGAGAGACATTGATTGGCTTAATTTTGATCAAACACAAACTTGTTGTCGACAGGATAGGACAATTTAATTGAGAATCCCAGCAGTCTATGTCCAATAAAACGTTACTTTCCCTGGAGGAACAGGGAAATGTTATCAATGGTATGGGGAAGAGATACTGGGTAGGCAGCAAGAGCAGATATTCATTACACCTAGGAAGTTATTAACCACTGTGCCATGCATTTTGGATCATCTGACAGATCTAACACTATCTTTTGTGGAGATCTGGGGAAAGTATCGGGGTCCTCACAATTCAAAGTGTACATTCGTTGCAAGAACCATGGACTATGATTACAGATCTAGTCCAAACATTTGAATCTTCCATTAATTTTTTTTTTCTCAGATTTCTACATCCTTAAGGAATTAAAAAAAAGCAGAGTGGGGTTTAGTTCTTTTACTAGCCTGCCTTCTTGAAAGCAGGTCAGATATTCACGGCTCAGAAAGCTTCGGACTAACAGCTGTGGCATTCAAAAAGCTCTTTGTACAATTCCAGGGAGGTGAATTATGGATTTCTTAAATTGGCACATGGCTATATATTTTTTATTTATGGAGTACAATGTGATGTTTTGATAATTGTGAAATGATTGTATCAAGCTAAATGTATCATCTCAGACATTTTTAGTGAACACGTGTAAAATCTATTATTGTAGCCATTTAAAAATATATAATACATTATTATTTACAATGGTCATCATGCTGTTTGTATTCCTTCTTCCTAACTGAAACTTTGTACCCTTTGGTCAATGTCTCCCCATTCCCTCACTCCCAACCTCTGATAACCCTCATTATATAAATTTGACTTAAGTACTTCTATAAATTTGACTTTTTTAGCTTCCCCATGTAAGTGAGATCATATAGCGTTTGTCTTTCTTTGCCAGGCTTATTTTACTTAGCATAGTGTCTTCCAGGTTCATCCATATTGTCACAAATGATAGGATTTCTTTTTTTATTTTTTAAGGCTGAATAGTATTACATTGTGTATGTATACCGAATTTTCTTTATCCATTCATCCATTGATGGACACTTAGGTTGATTCCACATCTTAGCTTTTATGAATAATGCTGCAATGAACATGGGAATGCAGATATCTCTTCAACATACTGACTTCAGTTCCTTTGGATATAAACCCAGTAGTGAGATTGCTGGATCTAATGATGGTTCTAGTTTTAGTTTTCTGAGGAACCGCCATAGTGTTTTACACAATAGCTGCACTAACTTACATTTTGTCAACAATGTTCCAGGGTTCCCTTTTCTTCACATCCTTGCCAACACTTGCCATTATTTCACCTTTGATAATAGCCATTCCAACAGTTATGACATAATATCTCATTGTTTTAATTTGCATATCCCTGATGATTCATGATGTTGAGCATTTTTCCTATGTCTGTTGGTCATTTGTATGTCTTTTGAGAAATGTCTATTCTGGTCTTTTGCCTATTTTTATTTTTTTTTAAACTTTTTAAAAATTATACTTTAAGTTCTAGGGTACATGTGCACAACCTGCAGGTTTGTTACATATGTATGCATGTGCCATGTTGGTGTGCTGCACCCATTAACTTGTCATTTACATTAGGTATATCTCCTAATGCTATCCCTCCCCACTTCCCCCACCCCACGACAGGCTCCGGTGTGTGATGTTCCCCTTCCTGTGTCCAAGTGTTCTCATTGTTCAATTCCCACCTATGAGTGAGAACATAGGTTGTTTGGTTTTTTGTCTTTGTGATAGTTTGCTGAGAATGATGGTTTCCAGCTGCATCCATGTCCCTACAAAGAGTTATTTGATTTCTTGCTATTAAGTTGTTTGGGTTCCTTATATATATTTAATACTATCCCTGTATTTGATATATGGTTTGAACATATTTTCTCCCGATCTGTGGGTTGTCTCTTTACTCTGTTGTTTACTTTGCTGTGCAGAGGCTTTTTAATTTGATATAATCGCATTTCTCTATTTTTGCTTTTGTTACCTGTGCTTTTGGGGTCATATTGACAAAATTATTGCCCAGACCAATATTGTAGAGCTTTTGTCTTGTATTTTCTTGTAATAGTGTGGCAGTTTCAGGTCTTGTGCTCAAGTCTTTAATCTATGCATTAGGTATGAGGTAAGAGTCCAGTTTCATTCTTCTGCATGTGGATATCTAGCTTTCCTAAAACTACTGCCCTTTTTTCCATTGTGTGCTTTTGGCACCTTTGTCAAAAGTCAATGGGCTATAAATATGTGGGTTTATTTCTGGATTCTTTATCCTCTCCCATTGGTAGTTGTGTCTGTTTTTATGCCAGTATGATGCTGTTTTGATTACTATAGCTTTGCAATATATTCTAAAATTAGGTCGTGTGATGCCTCTGGCTTTGTTCTTTTTGCTTAAGACTGCTTTGGGTATTCAGAGTTTTTGGTGGTTACATACAATTTTAAGATTGTTTTTTCTATTTCTGTGAAACTATTATAAGTATTCAGATAGAGATTACATTGAATCTGTACATTGCTTTGGGTAGTATGGACATTTTAACAATATTCTTCCAACGCATGAACATGGGATATTTTTTCATTAATTTGTGTCTTCTTTGATTTCTTTCATCAATGTTTTATTGTTTTCAGCATACAGATCTTTCACCTCCTTGGTTAAATTTACTCCTAGATGTTTCATTTTTATTTTACTTTATGCCATTCTGAATGGCATTGTTTTCTTAATTTCTTTTTCAGGTAGCTCATTGTTAGTGTATATAAATGCTACTGATTTTGTGAAGCTGATTCTTTCAGTGGTATTTTCATATTTGGCGTACAATGGAGGCTTTCATATTATTATTTGTCATCTGAGATAGGACAAACCAGGAGGGTGTGTTATGAGCAACATGGAGTACTGAAATGAAATAAAAAACTATAACAGCTTGATGGTTGCAGTTCCAGAAGATCATTTTGGGTGATTTGTGGAATGGCAAATGGAAATGCCACCTTAGTGCTTGGTTCCCAGGCTAGGGCAAGCCTGTCATAGATGTTGTTCGCATTGCTTTCAAAGTTGAAACTTCAGTGCTAAGCAAACTTTGGATTAAAATAAGATATTAGTGGGCAGAAGAAAATATGTCATTCACTGGGCACTTACTAAGTACCAGACATTGCTCTAGGGCTTCAAGGTCCAGTGCAGTAGCCACTAGATACATATAGCTACTAGGCACTTAAAAGGGAGCTAGTGTGGCTGAGGAACTGACTTTTAAATTTTGTTTAATCTTGATTATTTTAAATTTAAAACACTGATATTTGGTTCAGTTTTTGGAAAACTTTAAGTATTTTTGGAACAACTTGGGTATGTGAATCTGTTTTTTCAACTGTAAATCTTAAGAAATCTAAATATAGATCAAGCATTTCCTATGAAAATTTAGTGTCCAAATTGAGGTGTATTGTAAGTGTGAAATACACACTGGCTTTTGAAGTCTTCATAGAAAAAAATGAATGTAAAATATTTCATTAACATAAGCTTTTCTACTGATTGGGTTTTGATATGATAATATTTTGAATATATTGGATTAAAGAAAATATGTTGTTATAATTAATTTTCCCAGTTTCTTTTTGCCTTTTTAAAATGTGGCTACTAGAAAATGACATATGTGGCTTGCATGATATTTCTATTGGACAGTTTGTTTCTAGGGGCTTTTACATATGCCATTTTACCAAATCATTAAAATAACCCAGTATGGTAGGCACTACTGTTCCCATTACTATAGGAAAGGCAATTGAGTGAGGCTCAGAAAAGTTATTTAAGTTTCTCAGGTGTTATATTTCTTATGGAGCAAAGCCAGGATTCAAATTCAGGTCTGGATGGCCCCATTTCTTCTTTGTTTCTACTCTGTTATGTTGTTTCTGGTTGCTTTTCTTAGGAAAGCCATGAAGAGCTTGCAGTTCTCTCTTGATTCTTCATAATAAATAAGACTTGATGAACCTATTTATGAACAGGAGGCAGTTTGAAACAAAAATTACCTTCTCTTCAAATGGTAACTGGAAGAATATTTGAGTTCTTACAAAATGAATGAACAAAACCCATTTACATAAACAGAGTTTTACAAATTAAGATTGAAACATATTCGAAACATTAGAAAGCAATTTGCCTAGCCAATAGGCACTGATTATTTAGTTTAATGTCTTAGGTTGGGTTTCTTTGTTTTGTTTTGTTTTGCTTTTTAGAGAATTTGAAACTGTGGTACCATTCCGAGATCTAGCATCTCTGATTCTGCTGATTCTTCTTCCTTATTCCTTCTTTCTTCTTCCTCCTTCCTCCTCCTTCCTTCTTCCTTCTTCCTTCTTCTTTCTTCTTTCTTCCTTCTTTCTTCATTCTTCTTCTTTCTTCTTCTTCTTCGTAAGGTTTAGTTTACAAAGATAGTGTTGATTCAACATTAGAAACTCTCAATATTGCATTTGTTATATTAATAGCATCCAATATATAATCATTACAAAGAATGCTGAGACATGCCCAAGTACTAACTTTTGATATGATTAATTAAAAAATAAGCTTCCTCTCCTTTCTACTTGGTCACTTTTTCCATGCAGCAGGAGTTAAGAAAGGACAAGGCTTTCCACTATCACTTGTACAACTGGTGATATTAAAATGGCATAGACTTGATTTGAGAGGTACTATCCCCTAAATTGAAGGAAGGAAGCAAACTGTTCTCTGAAGGTTCCCAAGCTCACTGACCCAGTGAGAGAAAAATGTGTTCACAGAGAGTGAGACAACTATGCAGCAAATCATCTCTTCCAGGGTGCTGGGAGCCAACTACAAAACTTGAAAACAGACTCATCTGCTCTGCACCTGCCTGAGTACTGGCCTTTCCTGGACTAGTTAACTTGCCTTGATCATGGCAGGATTAGGCAGGCTCAGAACTTCAGTGACACTTCCCTTTGAGGAAATGTCATAGGGCCTATGACAAAAACCAAAAACAGGTGACTCTAGGGCAACAGGTCCTCCTCCGCCTGGAAGGTTTGCTTGTCAGCCTCCTGATGTCACCTCTCTTGGCTGTATTCCCCATGCCATCACCCAGGGTATAGGGGAGAAGGTGTACTTGCCAAGACCACATGATTGGCATTCTCTGCCTGGCCCTTTTATCTTTCCCCAGTGCTGGCCCTCCCCCACCCTGCCCTTGCACTCAGCAGAGCACAAGGCTGCTTGAGAGCCTTGCTATTTTTACTTCTCTGTAAGGGGATCTCAGGTTACAAATTATATACCGATGAGGTAAGTTACAGGTATGTAGACTCCTGTTTCTAATTTAGCTTGGCACTGGGTTTGAACATTAAACAGTCTCTCAGTCCAGCTCTCCCTGTTTCCACTCTCCTCCCATCATTGGCATCAAGTTCCATCCTGATTCTGAGGGTTGCTTTCCTTTCCTGCTGGATCTCCCAACGTTCAGGCTGCTTGCAGAGAGGAATCAGGGGAGTTAAGTTTCGAATAGGGGGTAAAGTTCTATGCTTATTCCCCCAAAACTTGGCAGTGGCGATGCTATTTAAACACACAGGCCCCCAATAGGTGAATATTTGTAAGATATTTTAGAGGCTTTCAATTGCTTTCACACGTATTGTCACAGTTAAGTCTTGCCTGAAAAGATTGGAATTACTGCAATTATCTGTAATTTGCAGATGAGAAAATTAGGGCTCAAAGAGGTTAATGATTTGACTAAGAGTCCATGGCCAAGATGAAGTTTAGAAGTGATGGATACATAAGGAACAAACTTCTGGTGAAAGTCCTTCCCTCCAACCACAGGAGTCTGGAAAAGTGGAATCCCTCCCTCTTCCTTCCTTTTCTATCTTCCTTTTTTCCTTCTTCCTTCCCTCCCTCCCTCTCTCTCTCCTTTCTTCCCTGTCTTTCTCCCGCCTTCCCTTCTTCCT
Organism: Macaca mulatta; assembly: GCF_049350105.2. Lineage (NCBI taxonomy): Eukaryota > Metazoa > Chordata > Mammalia > Primates > Cercopithecidae > Macaca > Macaca mulatta. Next base: position 85,314,372 of record NC_133420.1, read on the forward strand.
GTCTATTCCTTCCGTCTTTTTTCTTTACCTGGGTCCAGACTAATCTCTTGGGTTTTAGGTTAAAATGACTCTTCCTGAAGCCACCTGTCTGACAAGCAGACCCTATGTTTTCTGCATTGTCTTATGAATTTGAAACTTAATATGAATTTAGTTGGAATAGATGTGTTAGATAAAAGGTGACCTCAACATTAGATTAAAAAACTAAATGGGTTTTTAAGAGTCAGAACTCAAATGCCTGCTTATTTCTGATTCTTAAAAACTTAACATGTCCACAAACATGATTAGCATTTAAACAATATTTTCATGTTAGCTTCAGTAACACATTGTGGGACTTAAAGTGCTTAAATGGCACTCTACCTATCATTAAGGTGTTTATAATAAAGAGAATAAATATTACAGAAAAATTTGAAAATACAGCAAAACTATTCCCAATCAGATTTTTGCTATTTTCTCAGCAACTCAGAAAAATTTCTAAGGGGGATAAATGGCTTTAATTTTAATATCTAATTTCAAATTGTGGCCATTGTATTTTCATTATCTGTCTCTTTTGACATGTCTGTCGGTAACCTACTTGTTATGCATACAGACACGTACTTGTACACATGCACCCAGTGTGGCATCTCATTATTCTTGAAGCCCTCAAGGTGCCTGTTTTATATTGTTAGACTGTAAGATTGTGAGCTGCTTAAAGGCAGGAACAATGCCTCTTATTTCGTTTCACTTACTCATTTCCTTATTTCTGCTAGGGTTGTGTTGTCTATGCTGCATAAAAGAAAAAGCAGGGCGTTTATGCATGGGTTGGACAAGTTTCTTAGTTTTTCTGTGTCTCCATTTCCTCATCTGTAAAATGGAATAATAACATAAACCTAGGTGATAGGTTGATGGGAACACTAAATGAGAGAATTGTGGCATATAGTCACTGTTCAACAAACACAGATATATACGTTTAATATTTTATATAAGCATACTTTTATATCGCCCCACATTAATTTACACTTGGTACTCACATAGCTAACTCCTGAACAGCCTCATTCCTCCTCATGCTGCCCCTAACATTCAAGCACTGAATAATTTTTTTTTTCACATGAATGAAGCAATGACTTAATAACAGTGAAAGTGTTATACTGAAGCTTTTAATTGATGGCTTTCCCTTCCACTACAGGTCAAGATAGTACTTGGGGGAAGGGAGTGTGTACTGTTTTTGAGAGAGGCTGAAGACTTGACAAAGGACCTCAGAGAGCACCAAAATAAAGAGAACCCAAATGGAGAAACCAGGACTAAAAAGCTATTGAATTTCACATGATTATGTCAATGTTCTCTTTTTCTCTGAATCATTTGAAGCTTTGGAAGGAAATTTTAGACATAAATAACTTTAATTTGTACTCTTCTTATGCTCAATTATAGCATGGCATCATTTTTGATGAATACTTCATCCAGACTGATTCATTTATTTCTAGTAGAAAGAAGGGATGGGTGGGACTCTTGCTCATTCATTATTTTTTTTCCCTTTTAAGGAAAACAAAATAGTTTCATAATTAGAGGATTTTATTGTTGATATTATGATTTATTGCATTTCTCATATGTATGTTCTTAGCTTTTTTGAGGTATAATTTAGGTACGATACATTGTCCCATTTTGTGCAGTTTGATGACATTGGGAGTTGTGTACAGTTGTGTAACCAATATCACAATCAAGTAATTTCCATGACTTCAAAAGGTTTTTTTCTGGTCCATTTGCAGTTGATTACCTCCACAGATGATTACTATGCATACGCAGCTACTGATCTGCCCTCTTATCACCTGTGTGTCTGGCTTATTTCACTTAGTATGATGCTATTATGATTCACGCTTGTCGATGCATGTACCTGCAGTTTGTTCTTTTTCATTGCTGAATATAGTCCATAGTATGGCTATGTCACAATTTCTTTACGTACGAGTTGAATGATATTTATGTTTCCAGTTTTGGGTTCTTAATAATGCTGCTACTATCGTTCATATATATGTAAGTTATTTTGACACAAGTGACACAAAATATTTATCTTGGATAAATGTCTGGAATAAGTAAACATTTAACTTTTTATAAGATACTGCCAAAATGTTTTCCAAAGTGATTGTATTACTGTGCAAATAAAACCAGCAAGATATGAGATACTAGCTGTTCTACATCCTCACCAACACTTCGTATTATCTGCCTTTTTAATATTTGTTTCGAGTGAGTGTGTAGTGATATCTCATTGCAGTTTGAATTTGATTTGTGTTTTTCTGATGTCTAGTGGTTAATATCTTTTCACACATGTATTGGATGTTGATCCTCTTTCATGAAATGTCTGTTTAAATCCTTTGTCCATTAAAAATATTCAGGGCTGTCTTCTTATTGAGTTGTAAATATTCTCTATATGTTCTAGATGTAAACTTTTTCCTGATACGTGTTTTGATAATATTTTCTCCTAGTCTGTGTCTGGCCTTTTTGCTCTCTTAACCATGTTTAACAGCTCATGTTTTTACATTTAGATAGAGTGCATCTAATTTATTTTTTCTTTTATGTTTGTATTCTATGTGGCCTGTTTAAGAAATATTTATCTTACCCAATATCACAAAGATTTTCTCCCTTTTTTTCTTTTAGAAATTTTATGATTTGGGCTTTTACTGTTAGGTCTATGATCTATTTCATAATAGTTGATTTTTTTAATATGTTGCCACAGCAGGGAGAGGGGAAAGGCTTGGATTTTGTTTTTTTCCTTGTGGGAAAAGTAGTTGTTTCATCACCATCTTTTGGAAAAACTTCCCTTCCCATATAATTACTTAGGGGTAATTCAATTTTATTTATTAACAAAGATACTTTGATACTACTTCTGAGTTCTGTCTCATTGATCTGTACGTCTTAGGTCATTATCATACAGCTTTTACAAGTGTAGCTTTGAAGTAAGTCCTAAAATCAGATAGGGTAAGTACTCCAACTTAAAAAAAAATATTTTGGCTATTCTAAGTCTTCTGCCTTTCTATATGCAGTTTAGAACCAGCTTATTGATTTCTTCCAAGAAACTTACTAGGATAATCATGAAGTGTTGAGTTCATTAAAATGAAAAGACATTCGATTTAGTTAGGTCGATATTTTATGATTCATTTTTATTAATCTCTTTAATATTGTGTTCCTCTTCCTTCTTTCTCGCTTTTAGGAGATTTGAATATTTTAAGATATATTATTCATTTTTTTTCATTGGGTTTTGACTATATGGATGTCAGTAATTGTGATACTGTAGCATAGATATTCAAGATGTTATCATTGAAGAAACAGTGATTGCAAAATAAAAAGTTTAACCTCTAAAAGACATTTTAAAATTTGAATAGGTAGATTATAGACTGAAAGAAAATATTTCAAAATAGCAAATGATTTTTATTCAAGATTTATAAAACTCTCTTACAATTCTATAATAATATGCCAAAATGATCTGATAAAAAGTTGGCAAATGATTTGATCAGATACTTTACAAAAGAAGATCCATGAATAAACAACAAACACAAGATAAAGCTTTCCACATCATCACAGAAGTGGGAAAGGCTAATTAAAACCACAATGAAATACCACTACATATCCACCAGAAAGGCCAAAGTGAAGAAGATTGACATCAAATATTAGGAAGGATGTGGAGTAACCAGAACTCTTAGACACTGCGAGTAGGAATGTAAAATGGCACAATCATTTTGGAAACAGGAACCATCATTGTCTGTAAAACAAAAGATATACCTAACCTTTGATACAAAAAGTTCCCAACCAGGTAATTTCCCAAGAGAAGTGAAAATATATCTCTATAAAAAGACTTATAAAAATGTTCACAGTAGCTTAGCCAACAATGGATTCAGCTCATGTGTCTATTAATAGGAAAATGGATAAAGAAGCCACTGCATATCTATACATTAGAATTATACTTAGAATTTATGCATTTCATTGTATGCAAATTTTACCTCTAAACCTATAAATAACTGTACATAAAAAACCATTTGGTTAACATTCTGTGTATTTGATATTAAGGACTTACTGTTAACTTCTGTTGTCTTTTTTTCAGCATAATAACAAACAACCATAACATATCAGTGGCATACAGCAATAGGCATTTATTTCTTGCTCATGTGTTTGTGAGTTGCTTGCAGTGGCCCTTCTTCAGACTTCTGTTTGTTGGGGTGGCTCTAAGCTTCAAATAGGAACCAGGATTTCTCCATGTATTTCCTATCTTTCTTGGACCAATGGTTATTGGAGGCATGTGCCTCTCATGTGAAAGCAGGAACATGTACAGGTAAGCCGAGTCATATAAGTTTTCAAGTTTTGTTGGATGATGTCCACTAACATCCCTGTGATGAAAGCAATTCACATGTTATATTAGTCCATTTTCATACTGCTATGAAGAGATATCCGAGACTGGGTAATTTATTTTAAAAAAGAGGTTTAATGGACTTACAGTTTTACATGGCTGGGGAGGCCTCACAATGATGGCAGAAGGTGAAGAAGGAGCAAAGGCACATCTTACATGGTGGCATGCAAGAGAGTGTGTGCAGGGGAACTGCTCTTTATAAAACCATCAAATCTCAGGAGACTTATTCACTATCATGAGAACAGCATAGGAACCACCCCCTGCCAACCCCATGATTCAATGACCTCGCACTGGGTCCCTCCCACCACATGTGGGGATTAAGGGAGCTACAATCCAAAATGAGATTTGGGCGGGGACACAGGCAAACCATATCACTCCACCCTGGCCCCTCCCAAATCTCATATCCTCACATTTCAAAACCAATCATGTTTCCCAGCAGTCCCCCAAAGTCTTAACTCATTTCAGTAATGTGGAGTAACCAGAACTCTTAGACACTGCGAGTAGGAATGTAAAATGGTACAATCATTTTGGAAACAGGAACCATCATTGTCTGTAAAACAAAAGATACACCTAACCTTTGATACAAAAATTTACCAACCAGGTAATTTCCCAAGAGAAGTGAAAATATATCTCTATAAAAAGACTTATAAAAATGTTCACAGTAGGTTAGCCAACAATGGATTCAGCTCACACAGTAACAGATATATGCTGCCAAGGCTTTGGGCTTGCACCCTCTGAAGCAGCAGCCTGAGCTGTATGTTGGTACCTTTTAGCCATAGCTAAGACACAGGTCACTAAGTCCTGAGACTGCACAAACCAGCAAGGCCCTGGCCCTGCCCATGAAATCATTATTTCCTCCTAGGCCTCCCAGCTTGTGACGGGAGGGTCTGCCATGAAGACCACTGAAATGCCTTGGAGACATTTTCCCTATTGTCTTGGCAATTAACCTTTGGCTCCTTGTTGCTTCTGCAAATTTCTATAGCTGGCTTGAATTTCTCCTCAGAAATTGGGTTTTTCTTTTCTATTCCATTGTCAGGCTGCAAATTTTCTGAACTTTTATGTTCTGCTTCCCTTTTAAACATAAGTTTCAATTCCAAACCACATCTTTGTGAATCAATAAAACTGAATGCTTTTAAGAACACCCAAGTCACCTCTTGAACACTTTGCTGCTTAGAAATTTCTTCCGCCAGATACGTAAATCATCTCTCTCTAGTTCAAAGTTCCACAAATCTCTAGGGCAGGAGCAAAATGCTGCCAGTCTCTTTGCTGAAGTATAACATGAATCACCTTTGCTCCAGTTCCCAATAAGTTCGTCATCTCCATCTGAGATCACCTCAACCTGGATTTTTTGGTCAAAACCATTTGACAAATCTCTAGGAAGCATCAAACATTTCCACATCTTCCTGTCTTCTTCTGAGCCCTCCAAACTGTTCCAACCTCTGCCTGTTACCCAGTTGCAAGTTGCTTCCACATTTTGGGGTATCTTAATAGCAGCATCTCACTCCTAGTACCTATTTACTGTATTAATCCATTTTCATTTTCAAACTGCTATGAAGAAATACCCGACAGGGAAATTTATTAATACAAAAGACAGAGGTTTAATCGACTCACAGTTCCACGTGGCTGGAGAGGCCTCACAACCATGATGGGAAGTGAAGGAGGAGCAAAGGCACATCTTTCATGGCAGCAGGCAAGAGAGTGTGTGTAGGGGAACTGCCATTTATAAAAACATCAGATCTTATGAGACTTATTCATTATGAGAACAGCATGGGAAAAACCCACTCTATGATTCAATTACCTCCCTCCCATGACATGTGCGGATTATGGGAGCTACAATTCAAGATGAGATTTGGGTGGCGACACAGCCAAAACACATCATATGGCCAAATTCAAATTCAAGAAGTAGGGAAATACTTGATGCCAAATCAAGGTATGGATGAATAATACTAATAAGAGGGTGTGTGTTAAGAATTAGGACCCTTGATTCAATCTACCTAGGTGTTATTATTAGTATTATGTTAAAGATTTAAATGGAGTCTTTATTTTTGGAAATACATGCTAAAATATTTATGGGTTAAGAGATAGATAGGTGGAATTTGCATTAAAATAATCTGAAGAAGGACAAGTGGGTGGAGGTATACAGGAAAATATTGACTAGGAGTCTATAATGATTAAAGGTAGATATGTGCCCTAGAGGGTTCAGTATACCATTCTTTGTACTTTTGTATATGTTTGAATTTTTCATAATAAAATATTAAATAATAAACCAAAAGAAATCATGTGTTAAATTTGTCACTTTTATATGTGAGGAAACTGAGGTTATGAGAGGGTGTGCTACTTGTTCTGTGATGAGACACCTAGTTATTGGTAGAATGAAGCTAGGATCCATGCCAATACTTTTCATTAATGTGTCTTTTGGTCATTTATTTGGTAATTTCTCTAATATTTAATACTAGCCTCTCTGCAAAATGTTATGGATAAGAAGATAAAGCTTTCTATTTCCTCAAGTCCCCTAGTCTAATGGGTCAGTGTAGATCTAAATAATTATAATGGAAGGATAGGGGTAGAGTAAAATGCTGTAATGAGGGTGTACACAAATTTGTGGGTACACAGGAGAGGGCATCTCTAAATTTGATTGAGAAAATCCAAGGCTTCATACATGAGGCAATGTTTTGACCAAAAATTGCAGGACCAATGAATAAGCCAGAGACTACATTGTAGGCAGCAGAAGCAGCCCACGCAAAGGTGATAAGGTGTAAGACAGCATGGCATTGTGGCAGTTTGGGGAATTATATATGACTCAGTGTAGTTAACCGTTAACTTCAGTGTATGTATTGAGGGGTTCTGGGGAAAGCAGGCAGGAATGATGAGGCTGGACTTACATGCTATGCAAAAAGTTGAGACTTAATTATTTGGATCAAAGTTGCCTTGCCTAATTATAAGAAGCACCTGGGGCTCTCATTAAAATATAGGACCTTAAGTTCTAGTTCTGATCTAATGAATCAGAACCTCTAGGGGAAAGAAAACTTTGGGAAACATGACTATGGGAACTACTGAAGAATTTTAAGCAGAGGAGTGATGTGTTCAGATTTGCATGTTAGAAGGACCACCCTGACAGCAGTAGAGAGGTTAGACTGGTGAAAGGTAGGTGTACAAAGCTAGAGGCATGAAGATGAATCAGATGACTGCTGCAAGAGTCAATAGGAGGTATAATGAGTTCCTAAGTCATGACAGCAGAAATAGTGATTGAGAGGAAATGATGTTACAGAGCTAGGATTTTGGTACGTTCTGATGAGTAATTGCCTCTAGAGAATAAAAGAGGTGGATTCTCCTTTAAATGTCTCACTTGATGGGTGGTAGGATAGTGTTACTGTTGACTTTCAGACAGAGAGTTCAAGGATTCAGGATTGGAGGTATAGCAGGCTAGATAATGATCTCATTTTGAGTCTTGTATACCCTGAAGTACTTATCAGACATACAAAGAAAAGTGTCCGGAGGGCAGGTCTTGAGCTCAAGAAAAAATCTTAGCTACAGAGAGAAATTTAGTGAGCATCAATATGAAAGTTTTAGTTAAAACTATAGGTTTCCATTAGATTTCTCAGCTAGATAATGTAGTTTGAATATAAAAGAAGTCAGAACGCAGGAAAGCAGCAGCATTTAAGGGGGAGACACAGATAGGAGATTTGTTTAGAAACAGAAGGAGAGGAAAGTATTATGAAAATCAGGTGGGCAAATAATCACAAATGAGTATGGAAATATGTTCACTGGATTTGGCAAAAACAAAGGTTGGTGTTGGCCTTACCCAGGGCAGTGTCAGTGAAATATTGAAGGCAGAAACTATAGTTTTGGGTGCAGAACTGAGTAGGAGTTGAAGAAGAAGAGAACAAATGTAGTTAACTCTTTCTAGCAGCTTCTCTGGGAATAAAGTACTGTTCTACCCTTATTTGAGTAGGATACAGGACATTTTTGGAGGGGAGTGTGCAAATTAAATATGTTGCTCCTTTTCCCTGGCAAGACCTATGCTTCTTGAAAGGTGTTAAGGTTTACTGGTTTGGATGTTTGAAATAACTGATAGGAATTCCTTTTAGTCCTTGTGTTGAAAATTCATTAGTCATTCGTTGTTAATTTATGGCATGGATTTAAGAGTTTGGAGTAAATTCGTATGAAAGAATCCAGGGGTGACTACAATCTGTATGAAAGAACACATATATTGTGTTACATACTTGGGGTGACCGTTATTATGTTGCTAACATTCATATATGTTCGTATACCTCAGGAAGAATATTTCCTATATATTTGTGTAAATTTCAGAACTAATGCTACACTGGAGATTCATCAGGTCTTTCCCAAAGTTTTAAAACCAAAATTTTGAGAAGATAGATTAAATAGATAGACAGACCTATAGATAGACAGACAGACAGATAGACAGATAGATACATAGATACATAGTTTTTAGAGACAAGGTCTCATTCTGTCATTCAGGCTGGAATACAGTGGCACGTCATAGCTCACTGTAACTATGAACTCCTGGGATCAAGCAATTTTCCTCCTTCAGCCTCCCAAGTAGCTAGGACTACAGATATGCTCCACTATGCCTGGCTAACTTAATTTTTTTTTTTTTTTAAGAGATGGAGTCTCACTATGCTGCCCAGGCTGTTCTTAAGCTCCTAGCCTCAAGGGATCTTCCCAATTTAGTCTCCCAAAGTGCTAGGATTACAGGCATAAGCCACTACACCTGGCCTTTGAGAGAATATTGACCGTGGATTTTGAGAGAAGCTGTCAGGAAAAACACATGTTTTATTTTATTTTAGACTCAGGGCATACATGTGCAGGTTTATTACATGGATATATTGTGTGATGCTGAGGTTTGGGCTTCAGTTGAACCTATGCCCAAATAGTGAACATAGTATCCAATAGGTATTTTTTCAACCCTTGTCCCCTTCCCTGCCTCTCTGCTTTTGGAGTCCCCAGTGTCTATTGTTTCCATCTTTATGTCCATGTAAGGAAAATTATATATGTTAATGTTAATTTTTGTCCTCTGTGATTAGATTTTTTTAAGAGCTCTTGAGGGTCTATGATAAGGTTTTAGAATGTATGTTTATTTTAAAGTTCCATTTTATATGTTATCTGTTTAAATCATAACTCAAGCACTTCTCTTTGAAGTGCGCTCATGTGCCACATAATGACGTTTCGGTCAATGACAGACTGCATATATAACAGTGATCCCATAAGATTATAATGGAGTTGAAAATGTCCTGTTGTCCAGCGATGTCATAACATCATAGCACAATGCATTACTCTTGTATTTGTGGTGATACTGGTGTAAACAGATCTGTGCTGCCAGTAGTATACAAGTCTGGCAATACACTTATACACAGTACATAGTACTTGAGAATGATGATGACCGTCTATGTTATTGGTTTAGTATTTACTTACTATACTTTTTACTGTTATTTTAGAGTGTCCTCCATCTACTTATTTTTAAGGAATTTACTGTAAAACAGTCATAGGTTGGTCTTTCAGAAGATATTTCAGAATATGTTGTTATAGGAGATGACAGCTCCATGCATGTTCTTGCCCCGAAGACCTTTCAGTGGGACAAGACATGGAGGTGGAAGACAGTAATATTGATGATCATGACCCTGTGTAGGCCTAGGCTAATGTGTGTGTTCCTGTCTTTTTAACAAGAGAGTTTAAAAAGTAAAAAAAAGAAAACCTAAAAATTTAAAAATAGTAAAAAGCCTATAGAATAAGGATACAAAGAAAAGACATTTTCTGTACAGCTGAACAATGTGTTTGTGTTTTAAAACTAAGTGTTATTACAGAACAGTCAAAAAGTTAAAAAGTAAAAGGCTTATAAGGTGGAAAAAAAGTTATAGTAAGCTAAGTTTAATTTTTTATCTAAGAAAGAATGTTTTTAGTGTAAATTTCATATAGCCTAAGTGTAATGTTTATAAAGTCTACAGTAGTGCATAGACACTCCCATTCACTCACCACTCACTCACTGAGTCACCCAGAGCAGCTTTCAGTCTTGCAAGCTCCATTCATGGTAAGGGTGCCCTATACAAGTATGGCATTTTATATTTTTATACCATATTTTTACTCTACCTTTTCTATGTTTAGATATACAAATATTTATCATTTTATTACAATTGCCTACAGTATTCAGCACAGTAACATGCTGTATAGGTTTATAGCGTAGGAGCCATAGGGTATACCATAGAGCCTAGGTATGTAGTAATCTATACCATCTAGATTTGTGTAAATATACTCTAGGATATCACACAGCAACTAAATCACCTAATGATGCATTTCTCAGAATGTATCCCCATCGTCAAGTGACCCGTGACTGTACCTGGTTGGTTACAATTGAGAGAATTTATTACATGTCTTCATTTCCATATATCCTGGCAGACATGAAGCAGGATTGAAAAAAAGAATTCTTATTAAAGTCTATTCTGAACCTTGTCAACACTGCTGCCCTCCTCCCCTTTTTCCCCACATTCATCTGTGAATTTGAGAACATCCGTAGGTTGACAAGAATCTTGGGAAATAAATGAAATGCAGATGAGTTGGAGCTGTGCTGTCATCAAGACTTGTTGTCTGAGTAAAGAAATGTTTTAGGTCAGAGTGTAGAGAAGTGGACCCTAAGAGGAATGTGATGATCCTTTATGGGAAGATGATTGTTCCTGCTGTGGTGGCTACTGCTGTACCTGGGATGGGTTAGTGGGGCATGAAAAAGAAAAAGAAAAAAGACTACCACAGAATGGGGTTCAGAATGGAGAGTTAAGAAAATCATTAAAAGTTTATATTTTCTACAATATGACAATAAATGCCTAGAAATAAATAAAGTATAAGAAATATTTTCTTAAGTGCACAGCTAAGCCTATAGAAAGCAAAACAAGATTTTTGAGGGCCAGAGTCACACACACACATACAATATGAAAGTAGGCTAGTCACTAGGCAGTAAATCTGCAGGTACTCAGAGGGCATTAGCCAATCTTGGTAACCAAGGATCTGTCTTTAAAGAGTCTTTTGGGGATAGAAAGTAAACCTTAGGCTGAGCAATGAAGAGTCAAGGCCCTCCTGTATAATGCCAGAAGCTCACTCAGTGTAAAGGTAGGCTTTGAAAATTTTTTCTGGCAAAGGGAGATAAAAAAAAATTGATCTGTCTTGGTCAGAGATCTGGACAGCCGAAAAAAGCTCCCCACAGCACTTGCACGGTTTCTGCAAAGTCAAGCCCAAGGCATTAACATAAAGAGGTCCTCAGCTGCAGTGCCCCTCAGACATTTGGAGAAACCAAACAAAAAGCCTTTCTGGAAGTGAGAGCCCTTAACTAAGTATGGTAAAGATGACTACAGAGAAGGTCCCATGAATAAAAACTCACTAACAGAAATTATGAAACACAAATGGGTACAAGCCATCATGAACAAGAGTCAGCAAAATCTATAAATTTCAATAATCAACACCCAAGATTTCAGATATTAGAATTAATTTCAAAATGCTATGTATGTATAAACAAAATGTTGATGGAAATAGAAACTAGAGCTAATAACATGAAAAAGAAACAAGGTGTATTATTAAAAATGACAGGCAAACATAATAGGCATATTTGAATAAAAAATACAAAAGTAAACGAAAACATAATCACAAAAATGAAAAGTCTGATGGAGAGTTTAAGCAGTAAATTGGTCACAGCTAAAGAGAGAATTTGTAAACTGCAAATTAGATCTGAATAAATCACTGATAATGATACACCAAGAGAGGCAAAATGATGGAGAAATGACAGAAAGGATAAGAGATGGAGAAAAGAATAAAAGTCTAATATATATATTCAGTGAGAATTTAGAACAAAAGAGTAGAGAGTCCAGGAGTGGTAATATTCAAAGGGTTAATGGTTGAAGGTTTTTAGAATTAATGAAAGATTTAAATCTTTAAATTTAGAAGGTGGAAGAGCTCCAAGCAGGATAAATACAACTGCAGAATACAAGAGATAAAGAAATGTTTGAAACAACTTAGGAAGAAAAGACGAATTACCTACAAAGGAATAACTGACTGAAAACAGAGTTTTGAGTAGTGACAATAGAAACCAGAAAATGGTATAATAGTATTTTCAAAGATCCATCAAGGAAAATTTAATTTCCAGCATAACTATTACTGACAAACAAGTTGAAACAAAGCATTTCTGGACAAAGAAAAATTGAGCATTTAATACCAACAGACATGTACTAAAGGAGCAAAAGGAACATTGTAGGATATACAGCAAACTTCGGGATGAAGAGAACTGAATCCACAAGGAAGGACAGAGATGCAAAATGGAGTAATGAACAAATATATTGGGAAATCATATAAGTAAATGTGATGAAACATTGGCTAGATAAAACAACTAAGACCATCACAGTGACCAATTGTGGAAAAAAAAATTAGAGTTAAAAATCTGGATTAGAATGCAAAAGGGAATAATTAAGTGTTCTGAGAGCTTTTGATCATTTGGGAAGAGAGAGTGAGCTTAACTTTAGTTTGTGTTATGTGAGAATACATGTTGAAATGTTAAGGTAACTCCTAAAATAATAGAAGTATTTGATAATACTTTCAATGTGCTAGAAGGAAATATGTAATAAACATGTCAGTGAATTCAAAATGAGGCACAAGATGAAGAAAAAAAGGCATGTACAAAGAGGCCAAGTAGAAACTGCAAAATGAGATGAAAAAAATTAAATCCAAATGTCCTAATCACAATAAATGTAATAGCACACAGATTTTCACATTGTATTTTAAAAATTAATGAATAACATAACCTCAAAATATCTAAAACAAAAATTGGAGAATTACAAAGAGATTGTCAAATTCACAATTGAGAGAATTTGAGGCCTGTATCCTACTAATTGGTAGGTAAAACTAAAAAGTAAAAAAATAAAATACGGAAAAAATACAACTAAGAAGCTTGATCTAATGGTCATATACTGCTGGCCCTTGAACAACACAGGTGTGAACTATGCGCATCTACTTATACGTGGATTTTTTTCAACCAAAGGTGGATTAAAAATGCAGTGTCTACAGGATGTGAAACTTGAGTAAACTGATGGCTGACTTTTTGTTTATGTGGGTTCCGTAGGGCTGAATGCTGGACTGAAGTAGGCATGGATTTTGGTATATACGGGGGTGTCCTGGAACTAATTTCCCATGTATATTGAGGGGCAACTGTATTACAATTGAAGAATAAATCTTTTTTCTCAATCACATAGGACATAGTTGTGAAAATTGATTATATACCAGGCCACAAAGCAAGTTTCAACAAACTTCAGAAAACTGGTATCATACCAACTGTGTTCTTTGATAATACTAATTAAAAATCAACATTCAATTCTTTCAAAATCTGCTAGAATATATAAACTGGAAAAGACTGAATGAAAAGAGAGATTGACAAATGATAGGGACAAAAAGCTAAATTACTAAAAGAAGGTTTTTCAAACAAATGATAGTATGCTTAAAATTTTATGGTAATATTCTAAAATATTGGATAAAATGGATACCCTCATATAAAACAGAATAATGAATAAATATACAAACATTAAAGTAATTGAATCAGTAGTTGAAAATCTACAAATTCCAACTATACACACTGACACACAAGTACAAAAATGGTGTCCAGTTTTAGGAGTGAGTTCTACAGGACTTTCATGGCAGAGATAATTACAATCTTTCACAAATACCTGCTTTCAAAAATAAAAAACGGGAACCTCCCCACTTGATAGTTAAGTCTAGTATAAATTCAAAAAGCTAGAAACTGATTCTGGAACCCGTATTAAAAGTAAAACAATTCAGAAAATATGTATAGCAAGGCCAAGAGATTCATTATGCTTTGAATGCAACTTTGAGAGAAATAGAGCACAAAATTCAGGAAAAGCTATGATAAGGAAAAAGAATTAGAATTTTATCTCCATATAAAAAGATTTTATTTCCTAAACAACTTAGTGAAAAAGTCATTGTCGTGGGAAATAAAGAATCATAAATAATAAAATTTAGCTAAAAATAAAACCTTACTACGTGTTAAACTTGTTTACCGATGAATTGAGACAGAACGGCAAAGTAGGGAGAGGAAAAGTATATTTTTAAAATAACATAGTATGAATGAGGTATCTTAACTAGATGCTATATGCAATTATCTCTTCTAATCTTTACTAAAGCTTTGAAGTAATTAATGTCATAATTTTTCAGATTAACAAAAGGAGGCTCAGAGTTCCAAGCTAGCCAGTAGTAGAGCCGAGGTTAACTCAGTCCTAGGCTGTTTCAGAAACACCATATTTCGTTCTTGACACCAAGATGACTCTTAAGAACATATCAAATTTTTCTTAACGTGAATTAAGCTGAGTAATATGAGCCCATTTAACTAAAAGTAATACTCTTTTGTGCCTAAAGCAGACCCTTAAATTATTCCTCTTAAAACAAAATATAAAATGTACTATTTATTAAAAAGTATATAAAATGAATATGTACTATTTGAAGAATAATGATAAAATGAACACTTGTGAAACTATCACCCAAGAAATAAATTATTCTTGGTACCTTAGAAGGTGCCTGAACACCCCTCCTTCACCTCCCAGAAGTAACCAGTATACAGACTTTTGTGCTAGCCTCTATAATTTCTTTATAGCTTAACCATAGGTAAAGATATCCTAACAAGATACTACTTATTCTTAGGATGATATACAATGCTTAATTCTGTATTGGATCTCGATCCAGAAAAAAAAGAAGCTTATAAAGAACATTTTTTTTTTTTCTGTGACAACAAACAAAATTTAAGTCTGGAATATGTATTAGATAATAGTATTGCATCAACAATTTTCAATTTTCTCATTTTTATTAAATGCACTGTGATTAAGTCATAGAAAGTCCTTGGTTTTAGAAAACACTCTTGAGTATTTATAGAAAACAAAATTAAAACAAATACATGGAGTACAAAGCACAAACCTAATTCCCTCCATAAGATGAAGGCTCCCGAGAAAAGATGAATTGAACAGAGTTATTCCCTGGCAACCGCTTTCTGAGAGTTTACAAGACTCTATTCTGGAAAAGTTGATGCGATTACGAATGTGTCCCTGCCAGGGTGAAGGAGGGACAATTTCACAGGCAGATGGATTGGAAGGGATGCAGGGACTCAAGGTTCTTGCACATGGCTATAAAGCTGTACAGTTTTTGTACTGCACAAACCTGGTAGAATGGCAACAAGATGGGGGTTGGAGGGTGTGCTGAAATTCAGCCTATATACTTTTCCCCAAGAAGTAGGCAATAGAAGGGGTTTATTTTACAATGTATTTATTTATTTTGCAATGCATTTATTTTGCAATGTATCTGTTTGAGGAGGTATTTTTTAAAAGAATTTTCATGAATGCTAACTTCTTGCTGAGCTAGTTCTGCTAACCTCTTATTAGCTCTCAAACAGCTTTCAGAAAGTTATTTTAGCCCTTTCTGACTGTTCACTTCTAGATTCAGAGATCCCTACTGCTTCTATATCCTGTACCTGTTGAAGATTGTTGGGCAGGAATGACACTGGCCCTCTGCTTTTTCCATTGTCAGCTCAGGGTTTGGCTGTCTTGTGTTGGCTAAGTCAGGGGCCACTGGACCACCTGATTCCAGTTCCAAAATTTGGTTGCTATGTTTGCTCTCTTGTTCTCCCTGTCCTTGAGATGTGTCTTTAAAAAAATCCTTCAGTGAAGTTTTAGATGAAGCAGTCGGAGAGGCGCATTTCAGCCTTCCATCTTAACATAGAAACCTCTCAGATATCTAGTACAGAAACATAATCACTGGTTTTTATTCTTCCTTTAAAATCTGTATGTCCCGCAGGGAATAAGGTGCAAGAAGGTAAAGAATGGATTAGTAAAACCCCAGTGATGAAGTCTTTAGATGGAAGATAAACCAAATCCTCGATGTCTGTCTGCTTTTCTGGGTAATAAATGCTCAGTTGTATATTCGACAGCCCCGTGGCTCTCTAGTCCAGAGCTGATTAGGACTGGAAGTAGCCCAGGTGCTCCATTCTCATCAGGAATTAGAGTCTAGAATGATCTGGGTTATTCTAAACCTGTTATATGTGGGCAGTGTAACCTTAGTGCTGTGGTTTGAATGTTTTCATCTCCCCCAAATTCATATTGAAATCTTAAATCCCAAGGTGATTATATTAGGAAATGGGGTCTTTGGGTAGGTGATTTCCTAGTCAGAGCCCTGTTATTGCCAATTTGAAATCGTACGCATTTGATGCACTAGAATGTGAAATCCAAAAAGACGCCTAAAATTTGTTAAAGTGAACCTTATCCCAAAAACCTATAAAATAAAAACTTTGTATTACTTTCTTTAACAAACACCTTATTAATATTTTATAAACTTTATAGGGCCAGTCCACAGTCATGAAATTCAGTGTTAGTCTAAAAGCAAGTGAGTTAGTGTCAGAGGTGAATGATGTCAGTTTACCATTGAGAATTACTTATACTTTAATAAAAAAGTTTCTCAGTCTAGATTAACCTAGTTGATTGGAAAATTATGTTAATGAAGGAAAAATTAGGAGTTCAAAAGTGTGCAAGTTAATTTTTCTTGCATTCACAATCTTAGCTATAACTTCTGGAACTGGCCAACCTGGCTGGGTTCTTTTACAGTTATTAAACTGTACCAGCTGTGGCGAGGCAACAGTTGGAGAATAAGTGTGAGCCAGTGCAATAAGTTCATGCCTTGCTAATGTAAATCAAAGGTTTTATTCATTCTTTTCTTTATTCACTCATTGCTTTATTCAATAAACATACTGAACAAATTTTCTGTGTTGAGTAGAGTTTTATATCATGATGTTATATAATTCTCACAAGAATTTCATTATCTCCTTCCTCAGGGTCCAAATGATTGAGAAAACCCCAAATCTGTGCTGTATGGCAAAAGGTCAAATAAGAATTCAAAGCCAAGTCTTCTAACTCTAACTTCAGGACTCTTTCCTCTATGTAATGGAAATCAGCTAGGAGATCACCACTGAAATAGCTTAATTATTTTATAAAATATTGTAATGCAGAAAACATAAAATATTTTATACTGATATATATTTTTATTAGATTTACTGAAATAAAGATGTTTAGAAATGCTTTGTTAATACACAAAGGAAACTGAACTTCTAAATAATTGCCAACAGAATAGTATTTAACTTTAGTCTCTGTATTCATTCATTTTGTGTTGCTATAAAAGAATACCTGAGACTAGGTAATTTATAAAGTAAAGAGGTTTATTTGGCTCACAGTTCTGCAGGCTGTAAAGGTAGCATAGTGCCAGCATCTGCTTGTGGTAAGGCATCAAGAAGCTAACAATCATGGCAGAAGGTAAAGGGGGAGCCAGTGTATCACATGGTAAACAACGGAGCAAGAGAGCAAGGGGGAAGGTCCAAGACTTCCTTTAACAACTAAATCTTGCATGAACTCATCACTATGGGGAAGGCACCAAGCCATTTATGAGGGGATGCATCCCCATACTCAAAGACCTCCTACTAGGCCCTACCTCCAGCACTGGGGATTACATTTCAGCATGAGGTTTGGAGGGGAAAATGTTCAAAGTATATCATTTCACCCCTGGCTCCCTAAATCTCATGCTTCCTCACATTGCAAATTATAATCATCCCTTCCCAGTGGTCCCAAAAGTCTTAACTCATTTTTAGCATCAACCCAATCAAAAGTCCAAAGTCTCATTTGAGGCTCAAGGCAAGTGTGTTCCATCTATGAGCCTGTAAGACTAAAAACAAGTTATTTAATTCCAAGACACAATGGTGGTACAGGCATTGGGTAAACATTCCCATTCCAAAAGGAAGAAATCAGTCAAAAAGGGCAATCGATTCTACATAAGTTCAAAATGGCAGATCAGACAAATCTCCAAAATAATCCTTCATGTCCCACATCCAGGGCACACTGGTGCAAGGGTCGAGCTCCCAAGACCTTGGGCAACTACACCCTTGTGGCTTTGCAGAGTACAGCCCCCATGACTGCTCTTGAAGGTTAGGGATGAGTGTCACCTGCAGCTTTTCCAGGCTCAGAGGGCAAGCTGCCAGTGGCTCTACCATTCTTTGGTCTAGAGGGCAATGTCCCCCTTCCCATAACTCCACTAGGCAACTGCCCAGTGGGAACTCTCTGTTGGGGTACTCAAATCCCACATTTCCCCTCAGTACTGCCCTACATGAGTCTCTATGCTGGTGTTGTGTCCCTGAAGCAGGTTTCTTCCTGGAAATCCTGGCTTTCCCACACATCCTCTGAAATCTAGGTAGAAGCTGCCAAGCCTCCTTCAGTCTTGCATTCTGTGTGCTTGCAGGCTTAACACCACATGGAAACCACTAGGGCTTATGGTTCTTGAGCTCTCCAAAACAACAGTCTGAGCCGTACCTGGAGCACTTTGCACCATGGCTGGATCTGGAGTGGCAGAAGGGTAGTGGAAGCAGCCTCCCAGGTGGCAGAGGGAAGTGGTGCCAAGGCTTGGTCCCTGAAACCATTCCTTCCTCCTAGGCCTTAGGCCTATGATGGGAGACTCTGCTTTGAAGGTGTCTGAAATGCCTTTGAGCCCTTTTTCCCATTGCCTTGGCTATTAGTACCTGGCTCTCTTTTACTTCTGCTCATCTCTCTAGCAAATGGTTGCTCTGCAGTCTGTTTGGAATCTTCCCCTGAAAATGCACTTTTCTTTTCTACCACTTGGCCAGCCTACAAATTTTCCACAGTTTAATCCTCTGCTTTCCTTTTAAACATAAGTTCTAACTTTAAGTCATGTATTTGCTCCTATATCTGACTATACGGTTGTTGAAAACAGTCACACCACCTCTTGAATGTTTTACTGCTTAGAAATTTCTCCTACCAGATACCCTAGATCATCATTCTTAAGTTCAGCCTTTCACAAAGTAGTAGGGTGTGGAAAAAATGTAGCCAAGTCCTTTGCTAGGGCATAACATGGGTGACCTTTTCTCCAGTTCCCAATAACTTCCTCAATTCCATCTGAGACCTCATTGGCCCGGACTTCACTGTCCGCATTTCTACCAGTGTTTTGGTCACAACACTTAACAATTTTCTAAAAAGTTCTAAGCTCTCCCTTGTCTTCTTGTCTTCTTTTGAGACCTCCAGCTCTTCCATCGTCTGCTCATTACCCAGTTACAAAGCTGCTTCCACATTTTAGGTATCTATAGCAACTCTCCACTCCTGGTATCAATTTTCTGTGTTGGTCCATTTTGCATTGCTTTAAAGGAATGCCTGAGACTGGGTAATTTATAATTAAAAGAGGTTTATTTGGCTCACAGTTCTGCAGGCTGTTCAAGAAGCACAGTACCACCATCTGCTTCTGGTGAGGCCTCAGGAAGCTTACAATCATGTTGAAAGGTGAAGGGAGAACTGGCACACACATGACAAGAGAGTGAGAAGGAGAGCTTCCAGATTTTTTTTAACAACTGGATCTCATGTGAACTCATTACTACAGGGAGGCTACCTGGTCATTCATGAGGGACTCAACCCCAGGACTGAAAATTCTCTAACTGGGTCCTACCTCCAATGTTGAAATCACATTTCAACATGAGATTTGGAGGGGACAAACATCTATATCATATCAATCCCTAAACTTCTACCAAAATATATTCTTCAACTTAGTGGGAGACATTGTAACTGTATCATTTTTACATGTTGGAACATTATTTTCCCCATTTTTTGCCCCCAAAATATTTTCATTATCTATTTTATTAAGAATTAGACTAATGATCAATTTTTGTTATTAAAATGATTTTTAGAAGAACCTATATTTAGCATTTAGCTAACCAAATGTCTTATCAATTTCCCTTCATGTGACATTAAACTACTTTCAAAATTTATTAAAATCTATTTTAATGAAATTACTTTTATTAAGATAATGTCATAGGAAATTTTACAAGAATGAGGCATGTATCAACTTTTACCAGGCACAGTAAGCAAAATTATGAATTTTGTCTTTATTTCAGTTGTCGTCTTTATCTGATTTAACAACGAAGGTCTAAATTTCCTCAAGATTTTTTTCCTCATAGAAATACTAAAAAGATAGATGATCAATAGATGGATTATGTTTTAACTAGACAACTTGATTCTAAAGTCCCTAAATATTATTTTTCCTGAAATAATGCTGAAAATGAAAATAATGAGAGGGTTCTATACCTATCAGATATTAAAACTTATGTATCTATAATAATTAAAACAGCATAATCCTGAAATACAACTATAAATCAATCAATTAGGGAACACAAAATCTATAAACCCAAAATACATAAAATAATTTAGTATATACTCACTGTGGCCTTTAAAATTCTAGAGTAATTGATAAATGGTCCTGAGACAACTAGGTAGTCAGTTCACATAAAAGGAAATTTATATGGTTCATAAACATATGAAAAGCTGACCAACGTCATTTATAGTAAGAGAATTTCACCTATAAACTTCATGAAGATGAAAACATTGACAAGGGTGTTGGGAATCAAAACACTCATTCACTGCTGGTGGGAATGTAAACTAGTTCAATTTCTACAGACAATCCAAATTGATTAAAATTTAGGATGCACATGCCCTTTGACCCAACAATTATATTCCTGGGATTTTATTAAAATTGTATTTTTTGGACGTTATACAAGAACCTGCTAATAGTGTAGTTACTATTTCCTGTGAGGAAAAATGGGTGTCTGGGGGCAAGATAGTGAGTGTATTAGTCTGTTTTCATGTTTCTGATAAAGACATACCTGAAACTGGGTAATTTATACAGGAAAAGGAGTTTAATGGGCTTATAGTTCCACATGGCTGGGGAGGCCTCACAATCATAGCAGAAGGCAGGAGGAGCAAGTCACATCTTACATGAATGGCAGCAGGCAAAAACAGAGATCTTGTGTAGGGAAACTCCTGTTTTTAAAACCATCAGATCTTGGCTGGGCGCAGTGGCTCATACCTGTAATCCCAGCACTTTGGGAGGCCGAAGTGGGCAGATCACCTGAAGTTGGGAGTTCGAGATCAGCCTGACCAATATGGAGAAACCGCGTCTCTACTAAAAATACAAAAATTAGTTGGGCGTGGTGGTGGGCACCTGTAATTCCAGCTACTTGGAAAGCTGAAGCAGGACAATTGCTTGAACCAAGGAGGTGGAGGTTGCGGTGAGCCGAGATCGTGCCATTGTACTCCAGCCTGGGCGACAAGAGTAAAATTCTGTCTCGAAAACAAAAAGCAAAACAAAAAACCACCATTAGATCTCCTGAGATATTCAGTATCCTGAGAACAGCACAGCAAAGACCCACCCCCATGATTCAGTTATCTTCCACTGCGTCCCTACCCCAATACATGGGAATTATGGGAGCTACAAGATGAGATTTGGGTGGGGACACAGAGCCAAACTATACCAGTGAGTGAGTTTGATTAATTTTTTTATTCTTTGTACTTTCATGTCTTCTTAATTTTATCCATATACACATGCATCCAGTCCAATTTAAAAATAAAAATATGGAGAGCAAAACATTTGTTTCTTTTTTAGTCAAACACAAATTTACCAGGTAGTTTCAGTTTTACACTTTATTCATTGTTTTCCTATAAAGTCTCACTTGTTTCAGGTTAAGTTTTTAAATGTCTAACAAATTTTATTAAGTACATTTTTGTTATCATTTTTATTTTGTGTTGGTTGTTATTATGAGTTAAGCTAAAAACTGATACTTTTGTTTATTTCTTGGCTAGCCTCTGAGAAAATTGTGAGGAATTCCTCTCTGGTACGTCCTGTCATCATCATTGGCAAAATGGGTAAAACCCAAAGAATTCTGTTAGCTTCAAAATAGTGAGGTCAAAATTGGAATGACAGCCTCCCTCTTTAAGATAATCTTGAATGTTATTATGAAAGTCATCTAAATAATGTTTTCTCTCTTTCTAGTGGCTCTTGCATAACTCCTTTCTTTCATGTTTTGTGTGTAAGTGGAGGCTTTGGTGATGAGGACAGATCAGGGAGTAATATATTGGATGTACTTCTGCTTCCCTGATTAAGGTATATCTAGTGCTTACCATTCTCAGACATCTGGCAGCATCCACTATCTCTCAGCAAACCAGATTCTAAATGGTGGTCCAATTAGAAGACTAAAATTAGGCCTCCAGTTCCAACCTCCATTATGAGAGAGGTTGTTGTTTCTAATATTTGAAGAAGACGTCAATAATTAGAAAGGTTGATATAAATACTCCTGTAGACATTTGCAAAGGTTAATTATACTGGGCATTTCCACTAGCTTTGCTAGATCTACTAACCCAGAGTAGGGCTAGATAATTCATTATGTTCCTAAAAAATTAGGGGAAATGGACTTGTTTTGTATAGTAATACCTACTTTACACCAGGCTTTGGGCTGCACAGGCATTGAATTTAAAGATAAGGAAGACATGTCTCTGCATACCAAGGGACCTTGGCATTCATTTAATCCCTGCCTTTTCCTATTGCATTGCCAGGTAGGTGGATGAAAATCATTGTGGTTACTTGTTAGATCTTTCACATAGAAAGATGTGAGACAAACACTTCAACTGTAGAAAGCAGCTTAAGAAAACTTTTTGTAAACCAGCTAATGGTGAATTTCAGTCTTACAGTTCCCTCTGTATCCTGTGCCATCACAATGCCAATTTGATTGCTAATTACTCTGCATTATCCATAAGCCAGCTACAAACATTTTTAATGGCATGCTCTTTGTTGTAATTTAGGGGCAGTGACTGTTGTCTGTCTCTTTGTACTTTGGAACATTTCTTTCTGAGCCTATAAAGTGTTTGGCTGGCATGCAGGGGCCTGAGGAAGCTGAAGGAGAAACCTGGTCCCATGAAACATAATCCTACCACACCCTGAAATGAATAGATGCCTGGGTCATGCCAGTGTGCACACACAGACTGGTAAGTGGAAGATTAGCCAGAATTGTGAAAGATGCTACCGTACAGCCAGCCAGTTCCACCATTGGCAAATGTAAATGGCCATGAATATCCTGTTCTCTTTCTGTCAAAATTGGTTCTGAGCACTGAGAGGAGAGACAGAGTTAAAAGTAGACACAGCAGCGAGTAAAGCTATCTCTGTCTAATGGAGTGTCTGTATTTTGGGGTACATGATTTTTCTATACCTGAGATGAATAACTCATTCTCAAGGGACCCCCAAGCAAAAGTTTAAAGATGATTAAAAAATAACTTTGTTTTCTGGTGGCCTGATAACTGGAACTCTGTGATAGAGACATAGAAAACTATCAAGAATTGAAACCAAAATGAGACCTGGCTTTTGGGATTCCCTTTACACTATTATATTCTCATGGAAGGTTCAGGATAACTAGGCTAGCAGTACATAAAGCAAATAATAAAGTAGGTCAATTACAAACTAGAAGAGTTTTATTTAGCAGGACATTGATCACATCTTAAATCATCTCCCTGAATCTCCATATTTTTCTTTTTTGATTAAAAACAGAATAGCATTCTTGAAGAATTGTTTTATCTACACTTCTGTAATTGTTCTCTAAACAGATAATTGTTTAGAAGGACCAGTTTCCTAGCAATATATGACCTTTCTTACTATATTTCGTGTCATCTCATACAGGCCACATCTTCTGTAAAATTAGGCCTTCACTGCGTTAATCATTCAAGATTGTTCTTTATTATTTTCCATATTCTCTGGATGGAGCATATTCTTTATAAACAACAGATTTGTGCTCATCTGTTGTGGATGATCTTGGTGCTGCATCCAGACCTCCTTTACCAGGCTGATGCATGAACACTCCAGCTTCTAAGAATGTTCACTGTTAGCTTATAGATTCTCCTTTTCTACAGAGTCACCCTTGGCCAAATAGGAGCCACTGTATTCTTTAGTATACATTACCAGCTTACAGTAATTGACTAAGGGAAGACAAAAGTCAGCCCTTGTCTCAAGATAGGGCCAATTCTGAAGTGAAATTCATCCTCCAGAGCTCCCTGTGGGGCCGGGCTACAGTTAGGTTCTACCTGGGCCACAGGCATGCTTAGCTTGTTTTTGCCTTATCCTGCTGCCCTCACTTCTCTTCCCCTGAGAACACTAACACAGGAGTCCCTGTCCAGGCTCTGCTTCAAGGGAACCTGCCAATCATCATCACTGTAAACATTTAGGGCAGGTGGGTAGGAGTCTGGGAGTGGTAAAGGGATTGGAGGGGGTTTAGCACATAATTTACCCTAATAAGTGTTTGCTAAATGAGTGGATTTTCCAGGCTTGATGCTTGGATTAAAAGTAGCACAGCTGTCTTCAAAAGATCTATTTCTCAAGCAGGGCCGGGCTCCCTGATTCACTCCTGGATTGGAAACAAAATGAGTAGGAAAATTTCATAAGGCTTATTGTCGAATAGAAAGACATTGATGATTGTTAATGATGTTAATTAATCAACAGGGATTATTAAGTGCCAGCTTTTCCCAGCATGTGACTACATACCCAGGTCTGTGGTAACTGTGATGAAGAAAATAACCTCTCTTATCTTATAAGTAAAAAAACACTTCATGTGGAGATAAAACTTACTCAAATGAAACAATGAAATTATAAGAATGTGTGTTCACATGATAAAATGTACTTCATAGGTAATCAGTTCCAAAGGAAATTCAGAGAAGTAAGAAATCAATGTGGGCGTTTGAGAGTTAGGCAAGTCTTGGAGGAATAGGTGTGAGTGGGAGGGGCAGGAGAGAAGACATTCCAAGTGGGAGAAGAGGTAAGAAGAAAGGTGTGGAGACAGTAATGAGGATAGTAGTATTTGCCAGGAGATATAAAATGAGAAAATAAGTTCCTCCTGGTTCACTTCCTTTTTATATTGCCATCCCATTATCCTATTTCACTTTATTCTTCATTCATTTATTCATTCAGTAATCAAATATTCTTGGAGACCTACACTGTTCCGAGAACTGCATTATGTCTTAGGGACATGGGAATGAAGAGAATACCCATCATTGTTCTCAAGGAACTGACAGTCTCCAGAGAGATAAAATTAGCAAACAGACAATTACAATACAGGGTTGTCATGGTGCTTTAAGAGTAAACATAGGGTGCTAGGAGAGAACAAAGGAGAGGCATGGAAGCTAGACTTGGGGAAAGATTCAAAAAGGCTTCCTGAAGAAGTGGCATCTTATTGGTGGGTAGAATTTAAATGGTGGGTAGAATTTAGCCAGGTGAAGGAGGGCACAAGAAAATAATTGTAGGGGTGCATGGTGCTTTGAGGAAAGTAAGGGGTGCAGTACCACTGATATGTGTAGAGGACAGAAAGACCAAGGGGGTCAGATCAGGGACCAGATCAGGGACCA
Source organism: Macaca mulatta (assembly GCF_049350105.2). NCBI lineage: Eukaryota > Metazoa > Chordata > Mammalia > Primates > Cercopithecidae > Macaca > Macaca mulatta. Next base: position 85,340,040 of record NC_133420.1, read on the forward strand.
CCCTGTAATTAATCAAAGGAGTATGGACTGCAAATTTAGGGCCATGATAATCATTAGTTGACTAAAGTATTAAAATTACATGATCAGATTATTTCTGAAACACTGCTTTAGCTGGAGTAGTTTGAATGGGTTGGTTGAGACCAAACTGGTTGCTGATAGATACATTAAGAAGCTTTGTTATGCACATGGCAAATGATGGTGGGAATGGAGAGAAGTGAAGGTAAGAGTGACATAAATTGGAGTTTTATTGGTTTTGGGAGAAGAGAGTAAGAATGTTGAGAATATTCTTATTCTCTTCTCCCAATTCAATATTCTCCCAAATTCAAATACTGAAGAATTTACATTAAGCAACTAGGGTGGAGAGTAATGATAACTTAATCAAGTTAGGGAGCATGAGAGGAAGAGTGAGATTGGGGAACAGATGATTACTCAGTTTTTGACATGATTGATTTGAGAATCCTGGGGATAATCAAGCAGAGGTGTTGAATAGGTGGGTCTGGAAGTTAGAAGACACTTTTGGGGTGGCAATACAGATTTGGGGTTTCTACTAATAAACCACTCACTTTACTGTCATCCTATTTTGTTTAGTGGTACCAACACCCTCTTATTTGCTCAGGTTAGAAGCTCATGTTTCCCTAAGGGGTCCCTGGATGGGCTTCATAGGATTCTTAAACCTCCCTGAAATTGCATGCACAATTTTGGGTATGAGTGAATAAGTGACTCTTTCTAGTACCTTGAGATGTAGAATTTTATGGAATTTGCAAAAGGTTACTTGACTTTCCTCTTGTGCCCCCAAAACAAAGAGAATCCAAAGTGATTTGGGGGTCTTTGTCTCTTTTCCTCTCTTTATATTTACTGATGAGTCATGTTCTTCAGTCTTATCTTTGAAGTCATATTTATATCTCATCTTTCCTCATTGCTAACCTCCTAGTTCAGATCCTTACTGCTTGTAATTTTAAGAATTTTTATTGGAATCTCTCAACTTTCTAATACATGTCACTGTATATTTTTTTTTCTCCAAACTTCTACCAACTATATTAGTTGAGTTCCCACCCTTGTGGGCAGCAAGAAATTTTAACTTTGTCAGCCCCTTCTGGTAATCATCAGCTTAGTTTACTGATTTTTTTGCAATCCAGTTATTAAAATCTCAGACTCTATTCAAAACATCTTATCTTTAATTAAATTAGATATGACTAGGCTGTTAGGAGCTGATTGAGGAGGAGTAGAGTGTAATTGGTTCTTTACCTCTTTTCTTCTGATCTCAGGCAACTATTCTGCTGATGGGGGTATCAGAGAGGTCAGGGTAACTGAGAATTCACTCATGTGATTGCCAGCATGTTGAAGATAGCAAGCTGCCAATCTTTTCTTTAAAGTCAGCCGATATCTGGTCTAATTTCTGGGTGATGGTAACCAGCCTCCAGTTACATAGCATTCCATCTTAGGTGGTCTTCGATGCCCAGCCAGCAGTCTTATGGAGGTAGAACAGCTTCCTCCTCTCCCTCTGGTGGGTGGCCATCAGTATCCTCCTCACATCAACCCATCCTTCATCAATATGACCCACCCATACTGGTGCCCACCCCTTATTTGGTGACCTGGACTAGGTCCACAGGAAACTTGGGATCATTGCTACGCCTGCCTCAGTTTGTATTAGACTGTGGGGGGGTAGCAACTTTAATATATTAGGACTTATTTACTCTCTCTTAGGATTCAATATCCAAAATATTTTATGCATTTTCTTGGGACTGTGAACTTTCAGGTGCAGCAAAAGTTCATAACAGTCTTCACTTCCTAATGATGCTTTCAGATTTCATGAGTGATTCTCCAGGGAACAGCCGGCTTGGTTGGGCACAGAAAAATAGCCAAGCTGCTTCCCTCTCAGCCCCATTCCACATGGGGAGAAGTAGAGACTGATTCACAAACTCAACTCGTCCCAAAAGATGACTCCTCTTTCTCTATTTTCTTCGGGGGCGGGGGGGCTGCTCTCCTGATTCTTGTGAAAGGTCACCTTGTTAGCAGGTCCCAAGTCAGGGATGTATGGCATTGTTGTTTTTCAGCTTTGAGGTGCCACTACTTGGCAACTCCCTAGGAAGGAGTCTCAGTATGTATCACAACTTCATGTTACCATCTTTTAACTGGTAACCATGATACAACTTCTTGTCTCTCTCACATATTTTTCCTAAATGTTTTAACATCAATGACTCCCCAAGGTTGAGACAAATATCTCCAGACTGGCCTCTGCAGTCCTTTAAAATTGTGGCCTCCAAGTACCTTTGCAATCTCAATTCTTACCATAAGCTCTTTGAATAATATGGGCAATAATCAAACAGATCTTGCCCTATCATGTTTCCATGATATTGGTCATGCCTTTCCCTTTGCCTGCAACATCCCTTCTTTAATTTTGATTGAAAATTCTTCTATTCATTGTTTAGGTCAACCTCCCATGTCATCTCAATAATGTCTTGCCATTCTTTCAACAGGAATCAATCTTGTCTATGCCATTTGCAGCATGCTTTTACTTGTCTGATTCTTTGACATCATAAGAAACAGTGAAGTGGAGCCTAGCAAGGTGCCTTAAACATAGCAAATGCTCAACAGTTCAGTCAGACAAAAATGACAGGGGAAGTGCAGTCAGATCATGGGAGGAGTCTTAAATGACTAACTGACCTTGGATACTATTTCCGTTGGTTTCTATTAAAGACTTGGTAGAGCCAAGTTTCACTGATTTTTGCAATTTATAGAAATGCTCCCATTGCAATAGCTTGTGAGCATATTGCCAAAAAACTAGAACAAAAAATTCAACTCACAAATTGTGACTGTCTTCCTGATAGGGTGCTCTATGCTTGTTAGTATCTAGAGGGCAAATGAAAAACATTTGCTCTGGATCTAAAACACAATCAACAAGTGGGGACATGGAGTTTAAAAGAAGATCAAGTGTGGGTGTCCCCCAGAATTAGCACCATGCTTGATACCAGGACTCAAATCGGGCAGGGCTCAGGGTCAGGGCGGGGAGGGTAAAGTGGCTGTTGTCATCAGTTTCAGCTGTGGAGTGGTGAGGAAGGAGAAAATAAGGTAACCAGGACCAAATTCTGGTAGGGGGCAATTAAGTTCAGATGGATGTCTATTGGCGACTTGAGCATCCAACATTATACAGCCATGTGGCTAGTGCCATCAGGCATCTGAGCAACTGTGCTTTAACAAGCAGTTTTTCTGGATAAACTTTATCTTCAATGGTGAGTTTAGGCAGAGGGCTTCAAAGAGGGCCCAGGAACCTCTGAGCAACACCTGAAGTCTTTGGCTACACTAAAAAGCCCTGACTTATATAAATAAAGGCTTAGATGTTCTTTAAACAGCTCACTTGACATGCCTGAACCTTATAAATAATGAGACTAACATAAATGTATGGTGCTCTAGAAATATTTGGAAGATCATCTTGACACACCTAAATTCAATTTGGCTTGCTAATTTTTAAGAACCGTATCTAATACTGTACATACATTACCCATTCCACAAATATCAACCACATATACCTTTGGCCATCCCCATACCCATTGGATATGCACACAGCTGTCCTCACATGATTTCACACCCCTCCAACTCATTTGTAACTACAAACAGAAGCACGCTCCTATCAAATGCACACATCTTCACCAAACCTTGGGGTCCTACAAACTTTTCTTTTCCTCCAGCCTATCCTGAATTATGCAGCTGTTTTAGGCCATTCTCTGACCGACCAGCTAGGTGGAACAGCTGTGGTTAGAAACTTGGCCAGGACTTGCTGCCAAGAGCTGGTTAGAGGTGGTTGAGTGAGCACTATTGAGAGTAGCTGTGGAATGTGGGTGGAGTCAGAGGAGAGTGGGCACAGCTGATGTCCCTTCTTTAAGAAGATGCTCCCCTACCTCCCCAGTGGGATGACTGAAGGCAGCTGTGTGCTGATGATGCAAAGAAAACGAGATGGTAGCGCTTAGCTTCAGAGGCAGCAGCTGCTGTGGTCTGGAGGGCGCTGCCAGGTCATCTCCAGAGGGTAAGCACTGCTCCAGTGCCCTTGTGTAATGATAGGAAGTGGCTGGCTCTCCCATCTCTGGTTAGATGGCATTAGCAAAGTTTGTTGAGTTTCTTTGAGGACCAGTGTGTGATCATACATGTGTAAGGACACCTTTCCTCATACACATTTATTTGTACATGTAGACAACTGCCCTTGATACATTTTTAAAGATTTCTGACTCGCAGGAAAAGCTAGGAATTAGCAGGGGTTGGCTGAATGTGTCTGATTCCCTTGCACACAGCTTCTCCTTGCCTGTGAAGCTAATGCTTTCACTCTCATTGAGAAGCAAGATCCCTCAGTTGGAGAGCCCTGTTTAGGTCATCTCACATCACACTCAATTTTGTCCTCTTGCTCCAGCTTACTTATGCCAGGCCAAAGGAGACCAAGGGAGTCAGGGACCTTTATATTGCTGGGACCCATTTGATATTTGGAGCCGATAAATGAGATGTAGCCAATAAAAGAGTCAGCAAAACCCAGCTTTGGTAATTACCAGTTGCAGTCCCAAGCTCCAAGGTCACTTGCCTTTAATGCAAGAGTTCATGTTTAGTGAGATTATTTTTTAAAAGACTCAATTAGTTGTAGGTTACTACCACTTTGAAGACCCCATCCTAGGTTTTTTGATGTCTTATTCTTCCCTACATGACCAGTGTCCTTCAATAGTTTCTCTGTTAGGCAGACCTCCACTAAGTGGCTCTATCCGGAACAATCGCCCACTTGCAATGTCCCAGAGGGCTAATTATCACCAATAGTACTGTTGTGACTACAGAAAGACCTGTGGCTGCAGAAAGACCCTGGCTTAGTAATTAAAAACCATCTGCAGGGCATCCATTTATCTTTGGCACTCATCTCCCAAATTTAGAGCCCTTAGCACCCTTTCCTTCATTCTCTCTTGCACCCCAGTTGACACGCTCCCTCTGTGATCCAGCAATGGGACTGGACACATCTTTGATTTCACTCCTACGTGGCCATCTCCTCAGCAACAGCTGCCTTCTCAGCTTGACTTCAATATCCATATTTGCTATGGATAAATCCATAAACTGAATGCATCTGTCTCTGGCAGCTGGAAATTATAATCTCCCACTATGTGATTCCCTTCTTGGATGGGAGTTTGTATGAGAAACATCTTAAAAATTAATATTTGTATTGCAGAATTAACCCTCTTATTCAATACCTCCCATCAGAATTCTTCTTCTCTCACTGTGGTATCTGGAGGGCACCAGTTGAATGCACTTGAATGTAAGAATTCATACTAAAGTATAAATGACTGATAGGTGATTAATCACATTTATGGCTCCCCGAAATAATTATTTCAGAGGAAAGCAGCTTCATTGTGAACTGAGACATGAGAAGACACTTTGCCAAATTCTCAATCTGTCCAGGATCTGCCCCAACACATACCTGGTCTCCTGATACAATTTTTTGTTTTGTTTTCTTCTTCCACATAATACCTGCTTTTCCAAGGACTGAGATCATAACCCTTAGTATAACCACACTCTTTCACTGCCTTCAGGGTGAAGCCTACATTTTTACTTGAGCCCAACATAGAAATTCAATTTTGGCTGGGCGCAGTGGCTCACGGCTGTAATCCTAGCACTTTAAGAGGCTGAGGCGGGCGGATCACGAGGTCAGGAGATCGAGACCATCCTGGCTAACATGGTGAAACCCCGTCTCTACTAAAAATACAAAAAATTAGCCTGGTGTGGTGGCTGGTGCCTGTAGTCCCAGCTACTCGGGAGGCTGAGACAGGAGAATGATGTAAACCCGGGAGGTGGAGCTTTCAGTAAGCTGAGATTGTGCCACTGCACTCCAGCCTGGGTGACAAAGCAAGATTCTGTCTCAAAAAAAAAAAAAAAAAAGAAATTCAGTCTCCCTAATTGCCGCCCCTCTGATATTCCTAACTTATCAATGCATTAGATCTTTGGGAAGTGTGATGAGGTGGACTCTCTTCTTCTCCAACAAGCAAAAACTGCCCAATTCACATTGTCAGTGTTTGTTCATAGAACCATGCCATTTGCTCACAAATATCAAATTTCATAGGGAAAATTTCAAAGGGAAAATTTCATACCATTTTCCCTTTCTGCATGAACTCATTACTAAAGAATATAAAGAATAGTTGTTTATGCTTTTATTGGTGATTAAGGTAATTATGATAATTACAATATTTTGAACATATGTCATTTAATTGTCATCTTAACCCCTCAAGATAGTAATTATTTGCCCTATATCATGGTTAAAGAAACTGAGGTTTAGACCGATTAAATAATTTGCCTAAAATCATGTAGTCAGCCAGTGGTTGTTTTAGGGTTCAGATCAAAGTCTGTTCCAAATTCTAATTACAATTTCTGTGTTCCTTCCACTGAATGTATCTGGCTAAGGATGATCTCTTGTAGTGAGATTTTTCTCCCCTCAAAGTTGAAGGCCATTTTAGTGACTAATGGGAACTTTTCTCTTCATTCCCAGTACTCCTCAAGTTTATAAAGTAAGGACCTTCGGGACTGGCATGACCTCATTATGGCTGACCCGCTAGCTCCCCTCAGCCCTGTTTTTTTCTGCTGGTCACCAGTGAGACAAACCTGTCTTATCAACCACAATTGTTATTGCATCTACATTGAAATATTATATATGTGTGTTTGTGTATTTTTTTATATTATTATGTTTTGACATCTTAAAAATACTTTCTTGCTGAGAATAGCCTGCCCTGTAGTGGAGGTAGGGAGCTAGCCAATTTTTAAAGACAGCAAGGGCTCTGTTGAGCATGATTTCAATATGCAAAAGAATATAGAGCCATCACTCCTCTGTCTGGCTTGTACACTCCAGGAGGGAATATTTTTCTGCCTTAATCATCCCAGGACCAGGTACCAGACAACTAGGACCACCGCTATAGCTTAGAGCCCACCAAAACTATTCAAACTAGCCAATCCGAAACTCTTTCTGCTGCATTGCCTTGTCTTTCCCTTGAAAATCCCAGTAAAGGCTCTTGTCTAAACTTTCCCCTCACTCCTGTCTTCTGCCTGCTGCTCACCTTGGTGTCTTTCCCACGCAGCACTACACGGTGTGCTGTGCCTCCTCTCTCTAGGGTCTGTGAATATAATAAAGTTTCTTCTTTCCTGAGCCTCCCCTGTCTCCTCTTGTGGCCACACTTGACTGACCATCACATAAAAGAAGATGAAACAATTTCCTGCATAATTGAGGATGTAACTTGTGCTTCTCTTTGTCACAGGGGAGCTAACAGTTTATTTGATAAGCAGAGAGTGAATTGAGTCTGAGAAGTTAAAAGTTAATGTACAGTTTTCTCCCGATCTGTGGACAGAACATAAGCTTGGAACATGCAGCTGGGAAAAATCCTAAAGTACGGATTCCTGATTTGTGAGTTTGTGAGACTATAGAATATGCGACGGTTGTTACTTAGTGGCAGCTGATCTCATCTGCCAGTTTTGCATATATTTCTCTTCATATTCTAAGGCAAACCACAGATGTTTTATCCCTTGCAATTGCACCTGCAGACCTAAAACCAGTTAAAAAAAAAAAAACATACACACACAACAGGATAGCAGATGTTTCAAAATTGGAACAGTTATGTTATTGGACATGGAAAAAAAAACCCACCAAAACTATTCTACTTTTTCTTTATCTGTACAAATCCCAGGAAGTAACTCCTCTTCTCAATATGGTACAAAAGACTAACAGTCCTGACTTTTCATTTCCCCTAATCCAGAGGGCAGTTTTGACATTTTATTTACATAAAAGATAATGGGTTTTATTCTAGCCCTGAGATTCAACTCACCTTTAATAAATTGTCCCACAGTATTCCTGACCCACTAGCATAAAATAAAGGAACGCTTTTAAGTCATATGAGGGCACCACATTTGCTGATGCAAAAATGTGTTACTCTGATAGGAAAGTTAATTAAGCAATAAGACATGACATGATGTGAATTATTGTGTAATAACTCATGTCTTTGGTGTAGCTAGGCACAAACCTGAAGGCCAAGTACCCCTACAGCATCTGGGCATGAATTATGCTACAATAACTCAAGCCCTGAAGCATTCCAATGAAGCAGGGGGCTGGGGGCTGGGGAAGAAAACGAAGGACAAAAATTGATCTCTAATAAGTAAGAGGATGAAAAGGAGTTGTGTTTAGAACTGCATATGCTCCCCCTAAAGCAGTGCATGTATGACAAGCATTTGAGGATGAAGGACACTGGGATTCTTTTTATCACTTCTCGTAGCCTTGAGAAAACACTACAAGCTTCCAACTCGGGGCCTGGTACCATATGCTGAGAAAAATGCTTTGCTGGAAGTATGGGCACTTGGGGTTCAGCAACTGCAGTGGATTCTTTTTGACACAAAGTGGGAAATAACTCATCTCTCGATAAATCTGGGAATTTCTCGTTCTGCCCTCTGATTCTGGGGAAATAAATACCTTAAGAATCAGAATTCATGGGTCATGGGAGATGGGGGTTCAGTTACACAAGTCTTCTGATCCATGAAAATACCATTTCCCTTGCTTCCCTGTATTGCACATTAAATTGAGGTCAGGTTTTGGCATCAGAACTAAGGAAATGAAGAAGTCCTGGTTCCCCAGGCTTTCGTTTGACCTAAAGAACTAAAGACAAACCATATAGAAGCCATAGCACAAAGACTGAAATATAATGAACCGATTAGGTATCACATACAAAAAGTGGGAGCAAAATTAGGTCCACAGAGATTTTTCTGCTTATTTTCTTCCCTTTCATGGGCATACTGATTTGATGAATGATGATGTACATAACAAGTCCCAATTAGTGGCTATGGTCCTGTTAATCTCACAGCTAGATGATAGCTTGACAGCCAATCAGATCACTCTTTGTTAAAATCCAATTTAATTAAAAAAAATCTACAAAGGAGGCAGCATTTTCCTCCATTTAAATGTTGACACGTAGAACTGTTGAGATTGACAAGAATGTGTCCTGTCCAGCTTCACTCAACTCAAGTTGCACGCAGAACAGCTTTACTTCTTCCCTCTTGTTCTCCTTCTTTAACCTTCAGCCGCAGACTGTACGGAGATGAGCAGTTCAGCAAATCTGCGACTTCAGAGCTTACAAGTTTGCTGGTAAAATTCCAAAATTCATAGTCAGACCATGCCTCTCTCCATAAGACTAACATATGGTATTAACAAATTTTATCAACACTGTATAAAGGGAACAGCTCCAGAATGTGTTTCTGTTATTCTTACAGTTACTCTGTTGCCTTTCAGCATGGCACTGATATTGCCTCTCTTTGGTCCTGTTTGAAATGCTTATTTTAACATTTATTTCTTCTCTTAAATGGCTTCATCCTGGAATTCCTTCTTTATTTGGTAAGTTGCAATTCAGCCTCTTTGTTGAGCAAGTGGAGACCTCATAATTTCCTATTTATCTTATAAAAGTTTACAGTGTATTCAACAAATACTCCCTGAGGGAAAAAGCACATTTTGATGAACAAAAAATAGTCTACAGCAGGGGTCATCAAACTTTGTGTAAAGGGCCAAGCAATAAATGCTTTCAGCTTTGCAGTCCTGTTGAAACTACTTCACACTGCCATCTTGGCATAAAAGGTGCCATAGACGATATGTAAAAGAATGTGCTAGCCTGTGTTCCAATAAAACTTTATTTACAAATATAAGCAGCAGGCTGAATTGGCCTGATAGCTGTAGCTTACCAACCCATACTGTAGAGACTCCAAGGGAAGGGGTGCCAATTCTGTTCCTCACTTTGGATTATGAATTCTTAAGAGCTGAGAGGAGGATATGAAGGCAGGCAGGTTGAAGAGGTGGGAAATTCAGCTGTCTAGCAAAAGATAAAAAATCTGGAGTCAGATAGGTGAGTGATTGAATTTTGATCCAGCCACTTTCTCCTGTGTGACTTTGGGAAAGTTATTATATTTAACTTCTCTGAGCTTCACTCTCCTCATGCTTATACAGACAGTCCTTAACTAGGGTAGAGGCTGATAACTATTTATAAACTTCTGTACCTCCTTCCTGGGCTCAAAGCTAGACTATATTTCCCAGCTTCCTTTGCAGCAATGAGCTTCTATGTGGTTAGAATCTTATCAGTAGAATATGCAGAGAGGGTGTATAACAGTTCTGGTCTAGTGCATTTAAAACAGTGGGACTCCTGTGTCCACATTCTCCATCCTGGTGGCTGGAATCCGAACTCGGTGGTGTAGCCTTCAGCACATGTACAGGACAATGCAATTTGGGATCTCAAGAGGCAAGAAGGAAGGGTTCTTATCCCTGAAGGCTGCATGGCACAGCACAGCCTCATGAGCGGAAACACTCACTGGGCTGTTTTGTGAGAGGAAAATAAACATTGTTCTTGAAGCTCCTCATTTTAGTGTTTTCTTGCTGCAGCAGTTTAGCCTAAAGGAAACAATGTGGTATCTGACATATGACTATTACAAATCTATAAAATAATTCATGTAAAGTGCTTGGCATTTAATGGGCATTCTATAAAGGAGAGAGCTTTTATCTGTTTCCTTATTCAGGAGGGCTATGGTGAAATGGCCTTCTCATATCCATTTTTCTTCATTGTGGTAACAATAATCTTTGCAAAATACAAAAGTGATTATATCATCATCCAGCTTAAAATTCTTAACAGGCCATTTCTTGCTGTTAAGATAAAAATTAGAATTCTTACCATAAACTTCAACCTTCCTGATCTGGCCCTTGCTGACATTTGCAGGCACATCTCTTGCCACTGTTTCCCTAGATCTTTCACCTGGTTTCTCTGTTCTCCTTGCAGTTATCTAAACATGCTATACTCTTCCTACACAGTTTCATTCATGCTATGTCTGGAAGGCTCCCTTCCCCATGCAACCAAATCTCTTAACTAGAGCACGTTCTTTCTGATTTCTGCTCACATGCTTTGGGGAGGCTTCCTTGATACCAATTGTATGTTTTTATTTACTAAAGGCATTATATACCCTTTGTTTCTAGCGTGGATCTCAATTCTGATGGGAATGTGTAATTATTGGAAGTCTCCCTCACTAGACTATAAGCACCTTGACACAGGAATCTATATATATTTTTGATCGTGATTAAATCTCTTTTAACAACTCACAAGAATTTGAACAAATGTGCCAGAAGTTGAATCTATAAGTAACATTTTATATAACATAAATTAACAATAAATTAGAGTTATTTACAAGAATGAAGCTATAAACATAACAGAAGAAATTACAGGTAATTTGCAAAACATAATCTTTGAATGGGGAAGCCTCCTTGAGCAATTATATTTTATTATCTGAAACGAAAACTTCTAATACAAGAATACTTACCATAATAAAGGCACAAAAGCTTATTTGCAAAACACATTAGCATGAAAGGATAATTTCCTTGATATAGGAAGAAAATTATAAATAAAACAATTCCAGAGAAAATTAGAAACATGAATAAGTAACACACAGAAAAAAGTAGTTTATAAATATATAAGACATTCAACCTAACTTTAAAGCAATGGAAATTAAAATTACAGACGTATTTTCACCAATCATATTAGCAATGACAAAATTATTGATGATTTCTTAGGATAAAAATGAATCATTATACACTGATGGTAAAAATAAAAATTGTTGTAAAACTTGTTTGATTCTATTTGGCAATATCTATGAAAATTTGAAATGCACACATCATTTGACCCAGTAATGTCACATCTAAATATTTGCTCTGAACTGTGCTATATGATTGTTCTTAAAAATATATATGTATATGTGTATATGTATATGTATAAGCACATTGGTTACAGCATTGATAGCAGTAGCAACACTCTGGAAACTGCCTAAATATTCATTGAAGTAGGATAAAAAATAAATTATGGTATGAACATATGGTTTAAAATTATAAAAACATTAGAAAAAATGACGTAAATGTATCAGTATAAAAAATGCCAACCATCAGTAATTAAAAAGAGCAAGTGACAGAATAATGTATATGCTATGATGCCATTTATATGAAGAAGAACTTACAGATGTATAAATATGATGCATGCACATATGTGTGGAACGGGTGGAAAACATGATTTTGAGCATTTGCAAGTGACTACCTTGGGGAAGGGGTATGTTAATGGCAGGTAGGTGGGGTGACTACCTTGGGAAAGGGGTGTGTTAATGAAAGGTAGGTGGGGTAGGGAGATGAGATGTGTGGTGGAAAACTCCCTTTTGCTTTCTAGAATTCTGTATACTTTTCCTTCAAGTATATATTTTCACTATAAAGATTTAGAACTTTGCTAATCAAGCAGAGTGGTAACTTTCAGTTATTATTTGTATTTGATTTCACATTCAGCCATTCTTTGACAATATTTGTGCTATTTAAATTGTAAGTTTTCAGTGCATTTTTAAATCTTAAAGTAAGTCTTATACCCTTCCCCTTTATTCCCATTAATTACTCTCTTAAATATTTGCTCTTCTATTCTTTTAGGAAATTTTAAAATCATACTGTCAAGTTTCCCAAAAATTCTGTTGGTATATTGATTGAAAAATCAATAAACTTTGGATTTTTTTCAGAAATATTGATTTCTTCTCCATTTACATAAATTTTTTCATGAGTGTTGGTAAACTTTTAAATGTGAATATTACTTCTTGAAGCTTATTTGTAAGTAGTATAAAATATAGACTTGTTTTGGGTTTTGTAAGTATTATTTTTTCCATTGCATTTTCTAACTGGTTTTTCATGACTGACAGGGAACCTATTGCCTTTTTCATTCTTTGTTTTGAATCTGACCATCTTGGTAAAATTTCTTATTCTTGTAGTTTTCGGTTGACTCTTGGATTTTCTATGCAGGAAATATAGGCATCCTCAAATAATGATTTTTTGACTCTTCCAACCAATAACCGTCTCTCATTTCATTTTCTTTTATTATTGTCTATAACAGTGATTCTCAAAATTTGTCTTTGCAAATTCCACAGAGCCAATTGACTCATGCAGAAAACTTTTGTTAATTTTGGCAAAAATTGTGTACTTTTAGTCAACCTATGGTTGCAACTGATAAATGAACATTCTAAGGTGACTGTTACTTGACATTTTTCTTTACATACATTATAGTGAAAGACAAACATGAAACAATGAGGAAGTACATTGAAACTTCACTTAATTGGCAATAATTGCAGAATCAAATGCATTTTCTAATTCTGGAAAAATAATCCTCAATTTTTTTGCACTTTGCTCAATGCAATGACTACTTTCACACCATACTTTTAAACTTAATTTGCATTATTAACATTTTCCTCATCACTTCTAAAAGTCTAGGTCAAAAGTCAGCAAACCATGGCCAACAGGCAAAATTTGATTAAATGTTTGTTTCTGTAAATAAGGTTTTACAGGGGCATAATCACACTCATTTATTTATAGATTGTATATAGTGGCTTTCACACAACCATGGCAGCTCTGGCTGAGAGGTTATGTGTCCTGCAAAATCCAAGATATTAGTATTTATTACTTGTCCCTTTACAGAAACATTTTGCCAGCCCCAATCTAGACAATTTACAAAACAAAACCTCAAACCCTGATTTTTACTGTTTGCCAATTTCAGTGCTGTAAATATTCATATCATGAGCAATTTCAAGCCACCGATGTGAAGTCACTGAAGGCCGAATTGGGAAGATGGTGCAGAGTACATAATTGCGTAGTATTTCTACCATACTGATACAATAGTGCTAAATAGCTGCAAAAGCTTAGATAATAGTAACATGTAGAAAAAATAATTAGGTAGCAACACGTTAAGTATTTATTATCTTTACACTTTGTAAATTTATGTATATTTTATTTTTAAATCATGTCTGTATTTAATAACTGGCTTACAAAATTCCTAAATTTTTCACAATTTGCTTCTTTCAGAAGCCAGTATGTGCCAGTTCTAGCACCTCGCTGTCTGAAAGGCTTTTAAAAATAGATTGAGCCACCCCTTCTCCTCACCCCCAGAGTTTCTGATTTAGTAGGACTGGAGTGGGGTCGCAGAACTTGCATTTCTAACAGTTTCCTAGGTGATGCTGTTGCTGCAGGTCCAGGGAATCAAACTTTGAGACCACAATAACATTATATTAAGCAATAGTGGGATCTGCCTTTGTTTGATGGGTAGTCTAACTCAAAGAAGTACAGACAGATTTTTTTAATTTGCTGGAAATTTTGTATTGTTGTTACTGCTATTAATCCAAAATTGATATTGAATTTTATCTGTTGCCTACTGCTTATCTTTTGAGATGAGTGGTTGTTTTTCCTTTTTTGATCTATTTATACAATGTTTCTATTAATATATTTCACATTAAGAAACTATCTTTTCATTCTTGGCATTGTCTATGATCATAATGAATTATTTTATTACTGCACTCAATTTGCTTTAGGATTTTTTATTATCAACAATAACATTCACAATGTTCTTGCTACTTCTGTGTTCTTTCTTGTAAGGTTTTATTTTCAAGATTACACTGGCCTTTCAAAATTAATTTTAAAACTTCCCATCTGTTTCTATGAGCAGAAGTAGATTTTATACAGTACGGAAATTACCTGTTTCTGGAAAATGTGAAAGTCTCATTGGAAGGCACATCTGGTTTAGAAACATTTTAGACCTTCTTTGTAATATTTGAAGTTTCTTCTAGGTAGTATTTCAGTTCACACTGTATCCATTTGGATTTAGTTTGAATAAGTATTACTTTTCCATAAATGATCATTTCATCATGATTTTCAATATTTTTAAACACCTCTGAATCTGCTCCTATTTACCTTCTCCCTAATTTTATAAATATACTTTTTCTTCCTTTTTTTCTTGACTAGATTTGCTATTTTGAGGTAATGTATCATGTTACTTTTAAAAATCTGATCTTAGAGTTATCTATTCTATTGTTCCATTTTCTAATTTGCTTCTACTTTTCTTATCGTTTCTTTGTATTTTCTTAGGAATTTTTGGGATATTTCTTAATCTCTTGAATTGAGAGTTTAACTTTTGCTATTTACAAACTGAATTGTATAAACTTACAGCTTAAACAATTACACTGAAAACACCTCAAAGTTATCATTTCCCGATTATTTTACTACATTTTATTATCTATCCTCTTAATAGATTTACATATATTGTATCTATAAGGTGAAATATGCTGTACATAATCACTATTACATTGTAGACAACACAGAAAAATTGAGTTTTTTTCTCCTGTTCAAAATCTATTGTTCAGTTCAGCAAAAGAATTTGTAATTGACAATCATGGAAAGTTTTTAGATGTGTCTTCATTCTTTCACTTTTGTCTTTACTCATTAACATAAATATAAATAAAATATTAACAAACATTCATGTTTGTCCTACCTTCCTTTGTCAATTACATCCACAGATTGGCTACAGATACAAGAGTTAGGCAAATTCCAATTACTGCATTATTTGAGAGTCAATAGCCTTGTGAAAGTTACAATAAAAGAACATTGTACATTTTCTTATTATATATAAATTGTGTGCGATTCAGTCTTTATAGCAGTAACAGTTGTAATAAACTTATGCATATTTTTTTTCTGGAGAACCAGTTATTAAACATTTGCTGGTACACTACTGATACCTAGGCAGAGTGAAAGGAATAAAGAGGTAGCATCTTCTAAGGCTCTGTTTTTTGTGTGTGCTATTTTCACATGCTTTCAAGGACTTTCATATTTACATTGTATTTTGCTGTAAGATGAATTGTGCTATAACATTTAGTTTTAAGTAATTTAAGCATAATTATTATGAACTCAAGGTTTAAAAAACTGAAGAAAATGGTAGAAAAATATAATGGGTAAAACAAACTTTATTATGTCTTATATACAACTAATTCTAAATTTTTATTATATAAACTTGTTTTCATTCTTTAAGAATATATTCTATCTATGAAATTGTATGTTTTGGGTTGGGATGAAATGTATCATATCTGTATTAGCCCATTTTCACACTGCAGATAAAGACATACCAGAGACTGGGAAGAAAAAGAGGTTTAATGGACTTATACTTCCACATGGCTGGGGAGGCTTCACAATCATGGCAGAAGGCATAGTGGAGCGAGTCACAGTTTTTTAAAAAATTTTATTCATTAAAAAGATTTTTATTAGTAAGTGTCAGGAGTAGACTGGGAACTTAATTTTATGGAATTTTTTTTTCTTTGCAAAGGATAATTTTATTTATTTTTTATTATACTTTAAGTTCTGGGGTACATGTGCACAACGTGCAGGTTTGTTGCATAGGTATACATGTGCCACCTTGGTTTGCTATGCCCATCAACTCGCCATTTACATTAGGTATTTCTCCTAATGCTATCCCTCCTTCAGTCCCCCACACCCCCCCAACAGGCCCCGGTGTGTGATGTTACCCTCCCTATGTCCATATATTCTCATTGTTCAACTCCCACTTATGAGTGAGAACATGAGGTGTTTGGTTTTCTCTTCTTGTGTTACTATGCTAAGAATGATGGTTTCCAATTTCATCCATGTCCCTGCAAAGGACGTGAACTCATACTTTTTTATGGCTGCACAGTATTCCATAGTGTATATGTACCACATTTCTTTATCCAGTCTATCACTGATGGGCATTTGGGTTGGTTCCAGGACTTTGCTATTGTGAACAGTGCCACAATAAACATACATGTGCATTGGTTTTTATAGTAGAATGATTTGTAGTCCTTTAGGTATATACCCAGTAATGGGATGGTTGGGTCAAATGGTATTTCTAGTTCTAGATCCTTGAGGAATCACCACACTGTCTTCCAAAATGGTTGAACTAATTCACACTCCCACCAACAGTGTAAAACAGTTCCTATTTCTCCACATCCTCTCCAGCATCTGTTGTTTCCTGACTTTTTAATGATCGCCATTCTAACTGGCATGAGATGGTAC
Source organism: Macaca mulatta (assembly GCF_049350105.2). Classification (NCBI taxonomy): domain Eukaryota; kingdom Metazoa; phylum Chordata; class Mammalia; order Primates; family Cercopithecidae; genus Macaca; species Macaca mulatta. The sequence goes on from NC_133420.1 coordinate 85,356,937, forward strand.
CTCATTGTGGTTTTGATTTGCATTTCTCTAATGACAAGTGATGATAAGCATTTTTTCATAAGTTTGTTGGCTGCATAAATGTCTTTTCAGAAATGTCTGTTCATATCCTTTGCTTCTTTTCTGGTGGGTTTTTCTTTTTTTTTTCTGGTAAATTTGTTTAAGTTCTTTGTAGATTCTGGATATTAGCCCTTTGTCAGATGGATAGATTGCAAAAATTTTCTCCCATTCTGTAGGTTCCCTGTTCACTGGGTTGATAGTTTCTTTTGCTGTGCAGAAGCTCTTTAGTTTAATTAGATCCTATTTGTCAATTTTGGCTCTTGCTGCCATTGCTTTTGGTGTTTTAGTCATGAAACCTTTGCCCATGCCTATGTCCTGAATGGTATTGCCTAGGTTTTCTTCTAGGGTTTTTATGGTTTTAGGTCTTACATTTAAGTCTTTAATCCATCTTGAGTTAATTTTTGTATAAGGTGTAAGGAAGGGATCCAGTTTCAGCTTTCTGCATATGGCTGGCCAGTTTTCTCAGCACCATTTATTAAATAGGGAATCCTTTCCCCAGTGCTTGCTTTTGTCAGATTTCTCAAAGATCAGATGGTTGTAGATGTGTAGGGTTATTTCTGAGGGCTCTGTTCTGTTCCATTGGTCTGTATCTCTGTTTTGGTACCAGTACCATGCTGTTTTGGTTACTGTAGCCTTGTAGTATTGAAGTCAGGTAGCTTGATGCCTCCAGCTTTGTTCTTTTTGCTTAGGATTCTCTTGACTATGCGGGCTCTTTTTTGGTTCCATATGAAGTTTAAAGTAGTTTTTTCCAATTCTCTGAAGAAAGTCATTGATAGCTTGATGGGGATAGCATTGAATCTATAAATTACTTTGGGTAGTATGGCCATTTTCACGATATTGATTCTTCCTATCCGTGAGCATGGAATGTTTTTCCGTTTGTTTGTGTCCTCTTTTACTTCCTTGAGCAGTGGTTTGTAGTTCCCCTTGAAGAGGTCCTTCACATCCCTTTTAAGTTGGATTCTTAGGTATTTTATTCTCTTTGTAGCAATTGTGAATGGGAGTTCACTCATGATTTGGCTCTCTGTTAGTCTGTTATTGGTGTTTAGGAATGCTTGTGATTTTTGCACATTGATTGATTTTGTATCCTGAGACTTTGCTGAAGTTGTTGATCAGCTTAAGGAGATTTTGGGCTGAAATGGTGGGGTTTTCTAAGTATACAATCATGTCATCAGATAGAGACAATTTGACTTCCTCTTTTTTTAATTGAATACCCTTTATTTCTTTCTCTTGCTTGATTGCCCTGGCCAGAACTTCCAATACTATGTTGAATAGGAGTGGTGAGAGAGGGCATCCTTGTTTTGTGCTGGTTTTCAAAGAGAATGCTTCCAGGTTTTGCCCATTCAGTATGATATTGGCTGTGGGTTTGTTATAAATAGCTCTTATTATTTTGAGATACATTCCATCAATACCTAGTTTATTGGGAGTTTTTAGCATAAAGAGGTGTGGAATTTTATCAAAGGCCTTTTCTGTATCTATTGAGATAATCATGTGGTTTTTGTCATTGGTTCTGTTTATGTGATGGATTATGTTTGTTGATTTGCATATGTTGAACCAGCCTTGCATCCCAGGGATGAAGCAGACTTGTTCATGGTGGATAAGCTTTTTGATGTGCTGCTGGATTTGGTATGCCAGTATTTTATTGAGGATTTTCACATCGATGTTCATCAGGAATATCGGTCTAAAATTTTGTTGTTGTTGTTGTGTCTCTGCCAGGTTTTGGTATCAGGATGCTGGCCTCATAAAATGACTTAGGGAGGATTCCCTCTTTTTCTATTGATTGGAATAGTTTCAGAAGGAATGGTACCAGCCCCTCTTTATACCTCTGATAGAATTCAGCTGTGAATCTGTCTGGTCCTGGACTTTCTTTGGTTTGTAGGGTATTAATTACTGCCTCACCTTCAGAACTTGTTATTGGTCTATTCAGAGATTTGACTTCTTGGTTTAGACTTGGGAGGCTGTACGTGTCCAGGAATTTATCCATTTCTTCTAGGTTTTCTAGTTTATTTGCGTAGAGGTGTTTATAGTATTCTCTGATGGTAGTTTGTACTTCTGTGGGTTCGGTGGGGATATCCCCTTTATCATTTTTTATTGCATCTACTTGATTCTTCTCTCTTTTCTTCATTAGTCTGGCTAGCAGTGCATCTATTTTGTTGATCTTTTCGAAAAACCAGCTCCTGGATTCATTGATTTTTTGAAGGTTTTTGTGTGTGTGTGTGTGTGTGTGTGTCTCTGTCTCCTTCAGTTCTGCTCTGATCTTAGTTATTTCTTGTCTTCGGCTAGCTTTTGAATTTGTTTGATCTTCCTTCTCTAGTTCTTTTAATTGTTATGTTCACGTGTTGATTTTAGATCTTTCCTCCTTTTTCTTGTGGCATTTAGGGCTATAAATTTCCCTCTGCACACTGCTTTAAATGTGTCCCAGAGATTCTGGTACATTTTGTCTTTGTGTTCATTGGTTTCAAAGAACTTCTTTTCTTCTGTCTTCATTTTGTTATTTACCCAGTAGTCATTCAGGAGCAGGTTGTTCGGTTTTCATGTAGTTGTGTGGTTTTGAGTGAGTTTCTTAATCCTGAGTTCTAGTTTGATTGCACTGTGGTCTGAGAGACTGTTTATTATGATTTCTGTTCTTCTACATTTGCTGAGGAGTGTTTTACTTCCAATTAGGTGGTCAATTTCAGAATAAATGCGATGTGGTGCTGAGAAGAATGATTATTCTGTTGATTTGGGGTGGAGAGTTCTGTAGATGTCTATTCAGTCTACTTGGTCCAGAGCTGAGTTCAAGTCCTGGATATCCTTGTTAATTTTCTGTCTTGTTGATCTAATATTGACATTAGGGTGTTAAAGTCTCCCACTATTATTGTGTGGGAGTCTAAGTCTCTTTGTATGTCTCTAAGGACTTGCTTTATTAATCTGGGTGCTCCTTTGTTGGTGCATATATATTTAGGATAGTTAGCTCTTCTTGTTGCATTGATCCCTTTACCATTATGTAATGCCCTTCTTTGTCTCTGTCGACCTTTGTTGGTTTAAAGTCTGTTTTATCAGAGACTAGGATTGCAACCCTTGCTTTTTTTTTTCTGCTTTCCATTTGCTTTTGGTGAATCTTCCTCCATCCCTTTATTTTGAGCCTATGTGTGTCTTTGCATGTGAGATGGTCTCCTGAATACAGCACACAGATGGGTCTTGACTCTCTATCCAGTTTGCCAGTCTGTGTCTTTTAATTGGGGCATTTAGCCCATTTACACATAAGGTCAATATTGTTATGTGTGAATTTGATCCTGTCATTATGATGCTAGGTGGTTATTTTGGCCATTAGTTGATGCAGTTTCTTCATAGCGTCAATGGCCTTTACAATTTGGCATGTTTCTGCAGTGACTGGTACCAGTTGTTCCTTTCCAAGTTTAGTGCTTCCTTCAGGAACTCTTGCAAGTCAGGCCTAGTGGTGATAAAAATCTCTCAGCATTTGCTTGTTTGTAAAGGATTTTATTTCTCCTTTACTTATGAAGCTTTCTTAGTTTGGCTGGATATGAAATTTTGGGTTGAAAATTCTTTCCTTTTAGAATGTTGAATATTGGCCCACACTCTCTTCTGGCATGTAGGGTTTCTGTTGAGAGATCCGCTGTTAGTCTGATCGACTTCCCTTGGTGGGTAACCGACATTTCTCTCTGGCTGCCCTTGACATTTTTTCCTTCATTTCAACCTTGGTGAATCTGACAATTATTTGTCTTGGTGTGGCTCTTTTTGAGGAATATCTTTGTGGTGTTCTCTGCATTTCCTGAATTTGAATGTTGGTCTACTTTGCTAGGTTGTGGAAGTTCTCCTGGATAATATCCTGAAGAGTGTTTTCCTACCTGGTTCCATTCTCCCTGTCACTTTCAGGTATACCAATCAAACGTAGATTTGGTCTTTTCACATGGTCCTGTATTTCTTGGAGGCTTTGTTCATTTCTTTTCACTCTTTTTTCTCTAATCTTGTCTTCTTGCTTTCTTTCATTAAGTTGATCTTCAATCACTGATATCCTTTGTTTGGCTTGATCAATTTGACTATTGAAACTTGAGTATGCTTCATGAAGTTCTTGTGTTGCATGTTTCAGCTCCATCAGGTCATTTATCATCTTCTCTACACTGGTTATTCTAGTTAGCAATTCATCTAACCCTTTTTCAAGGTTCTTAGCTTGGAGGAGTTTGTTGTTATCCACCTTCTGGAGCCTACTTCTGTCAGTTCATCAAACTTCCTCTCTGTCCAGTTTTGTTCCCTTGCTGGTGAGGGGTTGTGATCCTTTGGAGGAGAATGGGAATTCTGGTTTTTGGAATTTTCGGCCTTTCTGTACTGGTTTTTCCCCATCTTTGTGGTTTTATATACCTTTGGTCTTTGATATTGGTGACTACAGATGGGGTTTTGGTGTGGATGTCCTTTTTGTTGATGTTGATGCTATTCCTTTGTTTGCTAGTTTTCCTTCTAACAGTCAGGCCCCTCAGCTTCAGGTCTGTTGGAGTTTACTGGAGGTCCACTCCAGACCCATTTGTCTGGGTATTACCAGCAGAAGCTACAGAACAGTAACTATTGCTCCCTGATCCTTCCTCTGGAAGCTTTGTCCCAGATGGGCACCTTCCAGATGCCAGCCAGAGCTCTCCTGTATGAGGTGCCTGTCAGCCCCTACTGGGAAGTTCCCCCCAGTCAGGCTACATGGGGGTCAGGGACCTACTTGAGGAGGCAGTCTGTCTGTTATCAGTGCTCGAATGCCATGCTGGGAGAACCATTGCTGTCTTCAGAGCTGTCAGGCAGGGATGTGTAAGTCTGCTGAAGCTGTGCCCACAGCAGTCCCTTCCCCCAGGTGCTCTGTCCCAGGGAGATGGGGGTTTTATCTATAAGTTCCTGACTGGGACTTCCTTTTGTTCAGAGATACCCTGTCCAAAGAGGTGGAATCTGGAGTGGCAGTCAGGCTTGCTGAGCTGTGGTGGTTCAAACCTCCCAGTTTGAACTATCCAGTGGCTTTTTTACACTGTGAGCATAAAACCACCTAGTCAAGTCTCAGTAATGGCAGACACCCCTCCCCCAACCAAGCTCCAGTATCCCAGGTTGATCTCAGACTGCTGCGCTAGCAGCAAGGATTTCAAGCCAATGGATCTTCTTGCTGAGCTCCATGGATGTGGGACCCACTGAGCCAGGCACCAGATGGAATCTCCTTGTCTGCCAGTTGTAAAGACCATGGGAAAAGTGCTGTATCTGGGCAGCAGTGTACCATTCCTCCTGGTACAGATTGTCATGGCTTCCCTTGGCTAGGAAAGGGAAATTTCCCGACCCCTTGCACTTTCCTGGTGAGGCAACGCCCTGCCCTGCTTCAACTCGCCCTCCATGGGCTACACCCACTGTCCAACCAGTCCCAGTGAGATGAACCAGGTACCTCAGTTGGAAATGCAGAAATCTCCTACCTTCTGTGTAGATCTCGCTGGGAGCTGCAGACCAGAGCTGTTTCTATTTGGCCATCTTGCTGGACTTTCCAAGTCACGGTCTTACACAGATGGCAGGAGGCAGAGAGCTTCTGTAGGGAATCTCCCATTTTTAAAACCATCAGATCATGTGAGACTTATTCACTCTCATGAGAACACCATGGGAAAGACCCATCCCATGATTCCTTTATCTCCCACTGGATTCCTCACATGACATGTGGGAATTGTGAGAGTTACAATTCAAGATGAGATTTGGGTGGGGACACAAATCAAACCATATGTCTTTTTTTTTTTAATTGTGTTATTAACAACAGACAAGACATGGAAACAACTTAAATGTCCACTGATAGATGAATAGATACAGAAAATATGTGAGGGGTGTGTGTGTAATATTTTGCAACCTTTTTTGTTTTTGAGACAGGGTCTTACTCTGTTGCCTTGGCTGGAGTACAGTGGGACAGTGGTGCAATCTTGGCTCACTGCAACCTCTGCCTCTGAGTTCAAGCAATCCTCCTGTGTGAGCCTGTCAAGTATTTTTGACTACAGGCACATGGCGACAAGTCTGGCTAATTTTTGTATTTTTAGTAGAGACAGGATTTCATCATGTTGCCCAGGCTGGTCTCAAACTTCTGGCCTCAAGACATCCACCTGTCTTGGCCTCCCTAAGTTCTGGGATTACAGGAGTGAGCCACTGTGCTCTGCCTCATTCAGCCTTTAAAAAGAAGAAAGTTCTGCCACATTTGACAACATCATGAATCTTGAGGATATTATGCTGAGAGAAATAAGCCCTCATAGAAGCACACATACTGTATTATTCCATTTATATCTTTTTCCATTGTAATTAGTACCTTTTTTCTTTTTAATTCATAGCTTTCCATTTAGAGAAAGTTTTCATGAGAAGATTAACATTGATAGTGAGGAATAGGTATATATTGAAACAACAAATTCATTTCTTTCTCCACTATCTGAGAGGGTATTAATATACAGGACTGAGATTTGGCCACCATATTTCTCTGGTAAGTGATAGTAGCCGTGGGACTGGTAAACTGCCTGTGGGCTTACTTCATGAGCAGTGGTCTAAATGACCTAACAGGGATAGGACCTTCAAAAACCTGATGTTTTCATGGACCTAAACTGGGTTGTACTCTTGTGAAAAAATATCCCTTTCCAGATCCTGGGGATCCCAGGGGATTCATCCCTCACCCCTAAGACAAATATTTAATAAGAATCTACTTTGTGCAGGCCACTATCCTTGGCACTGCTGGTCCTATCAACGAACCATATATTCTTTTATTTATGCTCTTGGAGGTGAGCTAGCTCTACTCAGGTCTCAGATAATCTTATCTGACTCAACAGTGGAGTAAGGCAAACTAGATAAAATGATGGCAATGTTGTAAACTCAGCAATAAAAAGGGTTTTGCATTGTGTGAGGATTCTTATTATTTTGGCTGGCTGGATTTTGGGGGAAGAGGTCCAGTAGAATTTCTCAAACATGGTGCCAGGTGTGCCAGGTGTTAGAGGGCCAAAGTGACATAAGGCACAGTTCCTGAACTCAAAGAACTTGACAGGAAGTAGAGGAGATGGAAAGATGAACAGTTAATAGCAATACCTTATTCTTGATTTTGTTTTTTAATTAAGGTAAAATTCACATAAAATAAAATTCACCATTTTAACCATCTGAAGTGAACAATTCAGCAGCATTTAGTACATTCCAAATGTTAGGCAACTACCACCAATATCTAGTTCTGGAACAGTTTTCTCACCCCTGCACACTGCTAATCTGTTTTCTATCTCTGTGGATTTAAGGTTGACTGTATTTTCATTCCATACAAATAATTGTACTAGAAGCAAAAGATAAGAGGTCAAATCCCCTAAACTAACTGGATGAGATTGAGCAAGACAGTGTGCCTTTTTGAAGTTCAGGTGCTTTATCTACCAAACATAAATAATACCTGATTTCTCTGAAGTTATGAGACAAGATCAGGTGATCCTTAAAGGTTGCTTTGAGCTCTAAGCTTTATGATTATGTAATTTCATGGTATTTGTGAAAACCACGAATCAATGCTTTGCAATACACTAAAGCTTTATTTGTTTGTAACCTTAGTAATTAAACTCTAGCAGGCCATCACAAGCCTCTCTTTAAACAAATATCCTACAGTACTTGCAGGCACTGCAAAGTATAATGAAAAAAGTAAAGCTCCAAAGTCATCAGAAATCTTTCTGGAAGGACTCTTCGTGTTAAGATTTGCATCAGTCATACCATGCTATGAAGAGAGAAGGAGCCTTGTCATTTTTCCCCCGTATTTTTCATTGTGTTTTAGTAATAACCTGTAGACATTCTAAACTGCCAACCTCTGCTTTGATCTATTTTTAAGATACTAAAGGACAATTGAGGTTAATAAAGTGGTCCCTCAGTATACATGAGGGATTCCTTCCAGGACTGCCCTTGTATATTGAAATCTGTGCATGCTCAAGTCCCACAGTCAGACCTATGGAACTTGCATCCACATAGGCAGGTTTCACGAATACTGTATCTTTTCCATCTGGCATTTGCTCAAAAACAAACAAACAAACAAATATAAGTGGACTGGCATGGTTCAAACCTGTGTTGTTTAAGAGGCAATTGTATAACCAAAGAGAAATATCTGTAAACACAAACAGTCCATGATGTGCTAAAGTAGCAGTCACAGAATTTCAAATACATATAGGGACACTAAAATAATGAAAGGAATGTTAACACAGAGGGAAAACTCCAGTTGTCTAGTGCCTATCATTTTGGTTTGAGGTCAGAGGCTGACTTCCTAGCCAGTTTGAGTACAGTTGTAGCACATGGCTGTACCAGCCATTTCTCTGTAAGTGCTTGATTCTTCATTTTTTGCTACTTTTTTTACTTTCATAATAGTACGGCTCCACAAAAACATGGCACAAGGGATCGTTCATTGATTGACAACCTCTCACAAAGATGCATTTAGCAACAAGAGCCCTTTAGATTTTTTTTTTGTGTGCATGTGTGTTGGAGAATGACCTACAACTGACCCTCTTAAATTATAAAAGTTTTAAAAATTTCTTAAATGTTCTAAACATTAGCCACATGGGAGGGACTGATCTTGAAGGCAGTCTGGTGACTATTTTAAAGGAAAATAGTTGTCCTTAAACAGAAGAGAAAATGTCTGAGTACCACAGACCTCATCTCTCTTCTAGTCCCTCATTTTCTCTTTCCTCTCTTCCTGCCTCCTTTCTTCTTCAATTTTTCCTCCCTTCTTCTCCTATTTGAAAATTGTCAGATAGTGACAGGCCACATAGAACAGCCTACCTGGTCCTGAAAGTGAAGCTTCCCACCATCTCTCAGTCTTCTTCATGACAAAGTCATATAGGGCCCTGGACTTTTGGCCTCTGTCTTCTGAGATGCTTGGAACCCTATGTGATTTCAAATTAAGGGGAGCTTTTCATGAAAATAAACTAGCGTGAAGCCCTTGGGTCATTAGTTCTGCCTGGATTGAATATTGCAAAGAGCATAACTCTCCTTCTTTGAAAGGAAAATTCATGAAAAGAAAGTTTTGTAAAATTCTGGGTATTCATTAAAAGACATGTAAAAACTCAAATAGGCCTTCAATTTAAAATAAGCTGAGTAATTTAAGAAAATGCGCCTATAGCATACAGCTCCATGTATGGCTTGTCCTTACTCACTCACAGCTGTGTAGGATTTGCCGTTTCTTCCATGTTTTATGTGATGATAGTGGATGCCGGCTCTTAGCTTCCAACACTGATTGCTATTCAGGGACTGGGATTCTGGATCTGCTCCAATCATGTGGAATCTATTTTGGACACGTCATGTCACACTTGAACTCTAAAATATGCCTGTCGGTGAAAGGTTCTGTTTATCTTTCTCTTTGCTCAGACTCACACAGAAAATGGAGTTCAGTCCTAACACCAGCGGACTTTGTTTTACTCTAAAACTCTCTTTGAATCCTCAGCAGCAGTAACAGAAACAATTTCTGAACTTCTTGATATGGTGGCTGCTTTTCCCTCAGCACTCCGGTCTCAGCCTTCTGCTCACAACTTGCCCTGCTCTTTCATTGTACTCACTCCCTTCTTTGCAAATCTCCCATATGGGCAATTAGGACTGCGATTTACACTGGTTTTCTTCTACTTTGCACGCAGCAAGCAGCTCAGTCCTTTCATAGGACACACAGCTGTGACTGCCTCTCCAGGGGAGGGAATTTACCACTAAGCGTGGCAGCCTGCAAGAGATGCCAGAGAGAACATCAGGGGCGACACTTTCATAGTCAGAGAAGTGTGCGTGGAGTATTGAGAAAGGAGAAAAAGCCAAGAAGCAGAGGTCAGGCTTTGATTCACTGACAGTAGGGAAGGAACCAAATGGAATAGGAGCAAACACAGGGTCAAGACAGGCCTATAAGGCCAAGCCCTTTTGGGCAGAGGGCAAAATTCTGCATCTCACCTAGAAAGATGGAAAAACAGGGGATTCTCTTTGTACCTTTGTCAAGTTCCAGACAACAGTGTGGTTTTCTTTCTAACTCTTTACTGCAAGCAAAGTGAGCATTGGATCCTGGAATTACAGTTTCTGGTAAATTTATTTTACATTCAGAAGACCATTCAGTAAAGCTTTTTGATATTGTCTTTCTCTTCTGAGTTCATTTTGTTTTTTTCTTTCCCTGACGAGTGAGCCAAGAATGTAGTTCTGACTTTCTGGCTGCTCCATTTTGAGATTTGAGTCTGATAAAGTTGTCTAGTGTAGACAGGCTAGAATATTTTTTTTCTAGGGAAGGGAGGGAGGAAAAGGAGAGAAGATTTTCTTAAAGCTCTTTAAAATTGAGTAATTTTAGGAGGAAGGCATTGCTTTGCTCTGGAAAGCCTCTGAGTCCTCAAACTTGGATGTCTTTGAAAGAAGACCCCCATATGCAATGTGGCATGATTGACAAGAAATTTGTTTGAAATGACTGAGAGGCCCTCATTAGGCTGGGACTCCTCACCATCTGGGTTTGAGTTTTGATAATGGGGTCAGGCTCTCTTTTGGTCTGTGCGTTGAATAACTGAGTGTAATTTGTTAGTGATTGTGGCTAAAACACAAACATTTTTTAGTCACATTCATAGGAATTTGAAACTAACCGCAGTCTTGGGGCACAACAGTGAGAAAACGCTTTCCAGCTGCACTACTGTGCTTGGCGACCCAGTTGAGAAACTCTCACAAAGCAGCCAGTCTCACTTTGGGCTGGACGGGCGCCATTGGAAACAGAAGTGCAACTTTATCACTTGACTTCAAGAAGAGGTTTCCCAGCAACATATGGAGACAAGATACAAGACAGATCCTGTGGAGGAAGCTGCCCTTTCTGGGCGGGGAGCTTGCTTGTAGAATAGGTAAGGAAGGGCGGTAAGAGGCAAAACAGGGGCCAGCCCAGTATCTTCTTACAGACAAATTTCAGTTGATTTCTGCCTGAATAACAAATGTGAACTTGAGAGGCTTCACATTTACCCATGAGAAAGAGGTTAAGCCCAAGTAATCACCTCACAAACCAGCACCTACAAAAACCATTGCTTCCCATGACAGTCCACACTCTCAGAACATTCCCCTAAGGACTTACTGTAGCATGTGCAGAGAAGAGCACCAAACTACTTTTTTGTTGTTATTTAAGAATCCCAATAGCCTCTTCGAAATCACAGGTGTATTTTGAACTTCTGGCTTCAGTTTTCATCCTTTAGTTGAGGAAGGGCTGGCGGCTTTGGGTAGGTCATTTGAAGGCATAGAATTCAGATCAGCTCACTAAAGAATCTGGGTGCTCCAAGCCCCAGGTGGTCTCAACAGAAGCAAAACTCCAGGAATAAGTCAATGAAAAACGTTTTATTAATCATACATTTTTTAAAAGGTTATAAGGGCTAGTAGACTATGTGTGAGAACTAAATCATAGTCCTGGATATGACTCATACTTTTTAAACCTCATCAAACTCAACAGATCATTTATTCTGAAAAATGTGAATAGATGGATACCACCTTTCATAGACAACTGTAACTCACCGATATCCATACCATATAGATTCATTCCTGCTTTTATATTTGTAAATATATAAGCTGTGTGATTCAAAAAGTGACTTAGTCATCACTTTTTTATCTTCAAGTAAAAGGATGTTTGAGAAATACTGGTCAAAAGTAAAATCAGAGAGATGGATGTAGAAGACAGAGACATTGGCTGGGTGTGGTGCCTCACACCTCTAATTCCAGCACTTTGGGCGGCTCAGGTGGGCAGATCACATGAGGTCAGGAGTTCCAGACCAGCCTGGCCAACATGGCAAAACCCTGTCTCTACTTAAAAAAAAAAAAAAGAAAAATTAGGGAGGCGTGTTGACAGGCATCTGTAGTATCAGTTATTTGGGAGGCTGAGGCACGAGAATTGCTAGAACCTGGGAGGCAGAGGTTTCAGTGAGCTGAGATTGTGTCATTGCACTCCAAACTGGATAACAGAGTGAGAATCTGCCTCAAAAAAAAAAAAAAAAAAAAAGGGTGGGGGAGAGACTGACTTGATTCAGTTGGTCTTCATTGGTATCAGATCTATAATTGTTTTAATACTTTTAAAATTAATCTAGCTTATTAAAAGGAAACTATTGAGAATATTTTTAAAGATTTGCTTTGAAGATGTTCATTATAATACTGTGTATAACAGTGAATATTATGAAACATTTTAAAAGCCCCACATTCATAGGCCATTAATTATACTTTGGTATATACATGCAATAGAATACAATATACTCCTCAAAAATTAATCAACAGATATACTATGTACACATCAAAAGAGCGTGGAAAATGCACTTCTTCTATTGATGTGTTGAAAAAACAGGTTACCAAATAGTAAATACCTGGGTTTGGAATTGTATGTATTTTCTGTTTTCTTCTTTTTGATGATCTTTGATCATCTATTTTCTCTTTTGATGCTCTTTAGATAATCTGTGTTATCTAATATCTCTATAATTATATGTTGCTTTTGTAATATGATAAAAATACATACTGCTTTAAGTTAAAAATTAATGAACACCTTACTTTTATGCATTATTTTATTAACTTATTCCAAAAGAATATTAGAAGGCTAAATAATTTTTTAACTTTTTAAAGATGAAAATGGGTTTATTGAGATAAGGGAATAATATAACAAATGTATGCTATGTAATTTTGAAATTATTAAAAGTCTACATAAAACTTTCTCTGAATTTCCAAAAAAAACTGTACAAAAATGTCACACAAGTGTTACATTGTGCATTGGAGGTGTAACAACTAATCTGGAAAAGGACATTGCTCCAGGCATTGAAGCCTGAGGGCATTTTCTTTTGTGAATCCTTATACAGAGTGAAGGAATAAGAGACAGGCTCATAACCTTTCTATTAAATTCTAGGCTGATGTTCATGGAACCATTCTGTAGAGAGGACTACCTGTTGAACAGCTCCAAACGACACTATTCACATCTTTGTGTGAAGGTGCACAGTGGAATTGTACCCTGTTGCCATACTTGGTGGCCATAAAATTAAATTTAGGAAACATAGTAATTCTAGAGGGGCCCAACTACGCAAACTCCACTGTGCTGGGTTAGACCAGGGCTAAAATGATGAATCCTGTATCTTTCAGAAAATGCTTCCTGAATATTATTTCTCATGACTTAACTTTGGGTACATGTTGAGGAGTTGGAGGGCTAGGAAGAACTGTTTATACTTTACCAGTCAACCTAACAGGAGCTGGGCCTAAAGAGCATAAAGAGCGATTCCTAGGCTCAGTATGTCCCGTTGAATGTTGAAGAATAAAAGACTCGATACAGGCACACCTCAAAGATATTGTAGATTTGGCTCCAGATTGCCACAATAAAACCAATATTGTAGTAACATGAGTCACACAATATTTTTGTTTTCTGCATGCACATAACAGTTATGTTTATACTATACTATAGTCAATTAAATGTGCAATAGTGTTATACCTAAAAAAAAGTCTCAAAAAAAAAAAAAAAAACAACAAAAAAAGAAGGCATGCACAGAATCTCTCTTTGTCGCCCAGGCTAGAGTGTAGTGGCCCAATCTCAGCTCACTGCAACCTCCACCTCCCAGGTTCAAGCAATTCTTATGCCTCAGCCTCCCAAGTTGCTGGGATTCCAGGCATGCACCATCATGCTCAGCTAATTTTTGTATTTTTAGTAGAGATGAAGTTTTGCCATGTTGGCCAGGCTGGTCTAGAACTCCTAACCTCAAGTGATCCACCTGCCTTAGCCTCCTCAAGAGCTGGGACTACACATGCCTTATTTTTAAAATATTTTATCGCTAAAAATATGAACAATCATTTGAGCCTTCAGTGAGTCACATTCTTTTGCTGGTGGAGGGTCTTGCCTTGATGTTGTTGGCTACTGACTTATCAGGGTGGTGGTTATTTCTCTGTAGCATGTGATGCTGTTTAATAGTGTTTTACCTATGGTAGAATTTCTTTCAAAATTGAAATTAATCTTCTCAAACCCTGCCACTGCTTTATCAACTAAGTTTATGTGATATTCTAAATACTCTGTTTCATTTCAACAATGTTCACAGCATCTTCACCAGGAGTAGTTTCCATTTCAGTAAACCACTTTCTTTGCTCATCTGTAAGAAGCAACTCCTTATTTGTTCAAGTTTGATCATGAGTTGTAGTCATTCAGTCACATCTTTAGGCTCCACTTCTGTTCCAGTTCTCCTGCTATTTCCACCACATCTGCAGTGATTTCCTCAATGGAAGCCTTGAACCCCTCAAAGTCATCCATGAGGGTTGGAACCAACTTCTTCCAAATTCCCATTAATGTTAGTATTTTGCATTCCCATTAATGTTAGTATGTTAGTATTTTGACCTCCTCCCATGAATCGTGAGTGTTCTTAATGGCATCTGGAATGGTAAAGTCTTTTCAGAAGGTATCCCATTTACTTCACCCAGATCCATCAGTGGAATCACTATTTTGTAAATAGTAAGATTTAAAAGTTGAAATTTCTCCTTGATCCATGGGATATTGTGTTAGTAGTCATGAAAATGACATTAATCTCCTTGTACATCTCTGTACATCAGAGTTCTTGGTTGACAAGGTACATTGTCAATGAGTCAATGAGTGGTAATATTTTAACATATTTTTTCTCTGAGCAGCAGTTCTCAATAGTAGGCTTTGTCATCGAGGTTCTGTTATTTTATTGATAGAGCACAGGCAAAGCAGTCATAGCATAATTCTTAAGAATCCCAGGATTTTCAGAGTGGTAAAGAGTATAGGCTTCAACTTAATGTTGCCAGCTGCATTCATTCTTAACAAGAGAATCAGTCTGTCCATTGAGACTTTGAAGCCAGGGATTGACTTCTCTGTAACTATGAAAGTCCTAGACGGCATGGTATCCTCTTCCAAGAGAATGCTGTTCTGTCCATATTGCAAATCTGTTGTTAAGTGTAGCCATCTTCATCAGTGAGTGTAGCAAGATTTTCTGGATAATTTTCTGCAGCTTCTCCATCAGGACTTAATGCTTCATCTTGAGCTTTTATGCTATGGAGACAGCTTCTCTCGTTAAACCTCCTGAACCAATCTCTGTTAACGTCCAATTTTTCTTCTGCAGTTTTCTCACCTCTCTCAGGCTTTATGGAATTGAAGAGAGTTAGAACCTTGTTCTGGATTAGGCTTAAGGAAATGTTGTGTTAGTTTGATCTTCTATACAGACCACTATAACGTTCTCTATCTCAGCAATAAGCCTGTTTTTTTTTTTTTTTTAACCATTTGTGTGTTCACTGGAACAGCACTTTTGAGAACCCTCGTACACTGTTGGTGGGAGTGTAAATTAGTGCAACCACTATGGAGAAGAGTTTGGAGGTTTTTCAAAAAACTAAAAATAGAGTTATATGATCCAGGATTTCCCACTGGTAGGTATATACCCCAAAGAAAGGAAATTAACATATCAAAGAAATATCTGCACTCCCATGTTTGTTGCATCTCTTTTCACAATAGATAGCCAAGATTTCGGAGCAACCTCAGTGCCTATCAACAGATGAATGAATAAAGAAAATGTGGTACTTATATACAATGGAATACTATTCAGCAATAAAAAAGAATGAGATTCAGTCATTTGCAACAACTTGGATGGAACTAGAGGTCACTGTGTTAAGTGGAGAGACAGGCACGGAAAGACAAATATGGCATGTTCTCACTTATCTGTGAGACCTAAATATCAAAAGCAATTAAACCGGTGGAGATAGAGAGTAGCACAAGGGTGTCCAATCTTTTGGCTTCCCTGGGCCCAATAAAAGAAGAATCGTCTTGAGCCACACATATAATATACTAACACTAACAATAGCTGATGAGCTAAAGAAAATGCAAAAAAACCTCAATGTTTTAAGAAAATTTACAAAATTTGTGTTGGACCATATTCAAAGCAGTCCTGGGCCTCATGTGGTCTGCAGGTCATGGGTAGGACAAGCTTGGAGTAGAAGGATTGTAACCAGATGCTAGAAAGGGTAGTGGAGGAGATCGGGGGAAGTGGGGTGGTTAATGGGTACAAAATATAGTTGGAATAAATGAATAAGGCCTAGTATTTGATAGTACAGCAGGGTGACTATAGTCAATAATAATTTAATAGTTCATTTAAAAACTAAAAGAGTATAATTGGATTGGTTGTATCACAACATATAAATGCTTGAGGGAATGGACAGCCCATCTTCCATGATATTACATATTGTGTGACTGTATCAAAACATCTCATGTAGCCCTTAAATATATATACTTACTACATACCCACAAAAATTAAATATCCAAAAAAATTTTCCATTGAATTCTCAACTTGGCTGTTTTGTGTAAGAGGTTTATTTTAGCTTTTGACATACCTTCCTCACTGAGCCTATTCATTCCTAGCTTTTGATTTAAAGTGAAAGATGTGCCATTCTTCCTTTCACTCGAACACTTTGAGGGACATTGTAGGGTTATTATTTGCCCTAATTTCAATGTTGCTGTGTCTCAGGGACTAGGAAGGCCTGAGGAGAGGGAGATACATGGGAGAATGGTCAGTTGGCAGAGCAGTCAGAATACACAGACACACAAAAATTATGTCTTACATGGGTAACGTTCATGGTGCCCCCAACAATCACAATAGTAACAACAAAGAGCAGTGATCACGGATTACCCTAACATATAGAACAATAATTTTAAAACTTTAAGTATTTCAAGAATGACCCAAGTGTAATAAAGAGACACAAAGTGAGCACATGCTGTCGGAAAAATGGCGTCAATGGACTTACTCGACCCAGGATTGCCCCACACTTGCAATTTGTAAAAAATGCCATATGGGCAAAGCACACAAAAAGCTGTGCTTGTATCCTGTCTATTTTTTATTTAGTCCTTTTAAATATGATTCATTTGATACAAAATGAGAAGATGATGGCATATTGCTTGTTCTATCAATCTCACTTAAAAAATTTATGGAGAAAAGTTAATGTAGATAGTCATAGTCTCTGAGATGAACAAGGAATGCCATTTTTAGCTTCTGAAAGTTCAAAGATAAAGATCAGCAGTGGGGAGTTATAGAGAGTAGCACTTAAGGATGCAGGTATTGACATCAGACAGATCTGCAAGGCGTGAAATCTATCATGAACGCACTGTGTAACTGGCCAAATCACCTACCTCTCTAAGACTCAGTTACTACACCTGTAAAATGGGGATAATAATGCCTAGTTCAGAGAGGTGATACATATACTTTATGCATATGCAAAGTGCCTGCCAGATTATGAATATTTAATCAATGGTGATTTTTTCATTTGCAAAGAAATGTAGGTGGTATATGGGGAAACAAACCAGAAGAAAAAGACATGAGGTATAAAAATAATGATGGAGAGAGAACAAACAGTGTGGCCTTCAGTGACCCTGTGAAAGAAAACTGCTGAGCAAAATGGGCCATTCTGCACCCCGTGTCACTTGCCTTACCTGGCTATGTTTCCTTACTGGTTTATTATTTTGATAGCCATTGATATGTGTGTGTTGAGAAATGTCATGATGTTTAGAAGGGTCTTAAAAGGTCATGAACAAATGAGTTGAACAGATGATTGTCACAGCCTGAGCTCAGAGAAATGCCAGCTTTGCACATCGTCAACGCTTTGTTTTATCTGTTGCTTTGGGCCTTTTCCTGTTCTGGACTCCCCTGGGTTGCAGAGTAAATTAAATCTACTGTTAAAAATAAAGAACGTTTTATGGTAAGCTAATTTGTGTATACGCAGCCATCCCACTGTAAAATACATCTTTAGAGACAAAAGTATCAAAAGCTTTAAAATTATTTTTAAAACTAGAAGCTCTTAGGCCATTTGGGTTTCAGATTGGACTGAACTTTCCCAGCCTCTGAGGATGACATGATTTCCCATGTTTCCTTGGGAGTCTCATCTGAAATAGAATTGAGGGAAAGGCAAAATGATTGACAAGGGCAGGTGATGTGAGCTCAGGCATCCTGCTGAGGGGGCTCACTTAGGATTCCAAATCAAAGTCAGCCACAGCCCCATGCTGGTTTGTGCTGCCCTGATGCAGACACTGAGTCAATTCTGTGCTAAGTACTTACGATGTACAGATTAGCAAATACAAAGGTTGAGGGTCTCAGTGCATCCTCTGTCTTTCAGAAACAAGCAGGCGGAGTTTCATTAGTGAGGAAATTAACTGGGGCTGACATGAAGCTCTAAAAAGCATTTTCTAAGCTTTGTGTGTTTTTCCATGTGGTTGTTACCGGGGTTTCTTGAATTGTATTGTATGATTTCATTCAGAAAACATTTATTATCTCTTTACTCTCCTTTAAAGCCTTGCTTAAAGTGCTACAGACCTAGAAAAGAAACTGATACTCATTAGGTACTGATTTTATTTTTCTACATATATTATAATAAATTCAATTCTCACTCTAATTTTTTACATTAACTATCACTATATTAATTTCACATAACTGTGGTCTCTAATATGTGAATGCACCGCAGCTAACACAGCAAATGATAGACCCATAATTTGAATGAAAGTTTCATACACAAATGAATAAGACACAACCCCTGCCTAGGAAAGCCCCAAGCTACTAGGGGAGTAATGTATTAACAGAGGATCTCAATCTAAGATAGACCAAGATTAATGTTGTAATGAGTGTGTAGTTTGGAGTAAGCATTCTATAGATGTTTATGATGTTAATGAATAAAGAACATACATGAGCAATATGGACGATAAATATAAACACACCCTTAAGTATGAACTCTGAAATAGTGTTCGTATGACAAGAAGTTTATATTCAACCTAGGAATAAAACGGTCTATGAAAGGAATCACATGGGGCTTGGATAAATCTATTCTACTATTTTCAGAATAATTTTTCAGCAACAATTTAGAGAGACTGGCTCCCAATGTTTTTGCTTGCCACAAAAACCTCCAAAAAATGAGGTCGTCATAGGTTACATTTTTGTAATTCCTTTCTTTGCTTACCTATCCTAGACATAAAAAGCCTCTCACCTCAAATACATGTCTTGACATATTTGGGGTCCTAGCTGAGCCAAAGCTAAGTTTAATTTTTTCTGGTGAGTGGAATTGGGTGGCACTTTCCCCCTTTCTCTGTCTCACTTCTCCAAGCATCTACTTGCATTATATTAGAAGTCAAACATGGGAGTAAAAAGAAAATAAAATATATGAACCCCTCATCTTCATCAAGGATGAGCCTGGAAAGATGCAAACCATTTATTTCAGGAAGAAATCAGCTAGTCTTTGACAGAATAAAGACTCACTCAGAAACCCAGCCAGAGGGCTGGAGGAGAATGAGGAGACATCTGCACAGTTGGAACTTGGGCCTGGAACCCAGTCTGATTCAGTCAGGTGGTGATGTGTCTGCTGAGGTAGAGAAAGGGAACGTTGACAGCTCTATGTGTGACCTAAGAGAGCTCAAATTGTGAAACACCCAACAGAAGCACCCGGATACAGGCCTCTGAATAGTTACACCAAAGTATGTGAGCTCTTTCTCATTTTCTGGCCAACTACTGTTTGTTGGGGGCCCACAAGTATCAGGGACATTGATGCCTAGAGACGTTGCTGAGTATCTGTCTGTTGGAGTGAGGGTGAGGGTGAGGGCAGCATGGAGGCTTGGCTGGCCCCAAGAGTGGCAGCAGTGAGGACATCTGGATCCACAGGTCCTGGCTCTAGCTGTCTAGAAGACAGCAGAATCTTGAGTCAGCAGCTGAGGAAAGGGTGGCTGAGGAACCTGACGCTCAGGCAGCCCCACACAGCATGGTGACAGGAAGGAAGGTCCTAGGGACTCCTGAGCATGTGCAAGACACTCCTGGGGACATCCACAAAATGCCATGTGGACTTTTCAAGAGTTCCTCTGTGAGCTGGGATGTTTTCACTGTCTGAAATAATGTTTAACTTCCTCTCTGCATCAACATGAATAATTCTCAAAAACAAAATGTTGAGTGAAAAAAGCAGATTGCAAAAGGATAAGTACAATATGCCGCCACTTATATATATGTTTTAAAATACATGAAACATTGGAATATATTTTTTGGATGCATATACATATCTATGGTGGCATTTTTCAAAAACAAGGATGGGGAAGAACACAAGTTGCCTTGGGATGGTAGTTACCCCCAAGAAGATCTCCTCTGAGAGAGGGAAATCTGTGAAGGGACACACTGTGATTCAACTCCATGCATTTCATTTTCCCCCAAAAACATTTCTGAAGCAAATATGGCACAATTTGAATGCTTGTTCTCTCTAGGCAATGAGTTTATTCTTTTTTTTTTTTTTAATGTGTTGCAGTTTTAAATGTTTTGTAGTTAAATATTTTTTAAATAGAAAAAGTCGGGTTTACATTTTAATGTTAAAACATTTGCATACACAGGGTGATGAGGCCTGGGCTTTTGGGCTATATTATCTTTAAGAAACAGGATTGAAATTATCCAGGGGATCTACTTTCCTTGAGAATTAGACACATGGAAAGTTTCAGCTTTATACTTTGTATGGCTTGGAGTTATCCATACACAAAGTATTCTCTTTAATTGCTGTAAAGGTAGAAATGTGATTTTTAAAATTATGCTTACTTAGCTCAAAAGCAACTGAAGACATTATGTTCAACTTATGAAAACTTTATTTTTGGGATAAGACCAAGATAAAAGTGCTCAGAGTCCAAAAAAATACATAGGAAAGTTTGTGAATGAAAAAGTAGCTTATGCAGGAACTCTGCATATAATTTTAAGTATAGTCTGCTCAACAATGAATGCTATTATTTATTACTCCATTTTAGACTAAGCTATTTGTCTCTACACATGCATGCCATCCCTCTGACACAAGTTTTTGGTTTGGATTACTTTTGTTTGAAATCAATAGAAGAGAAAATGGAATCCTAAATAGATGATTCCCCAACTTTCAAAAAAAATTCAACAGTTTTACATTTTCTATTTTTAGTGTTCTCCTTCCCTTCCTTTCCAGCAAACATCTTTGAGTATGGAAAGCAAGTAGACTAGCTGTATTTTATTAACAGGGCACAAAATTGTGAGATGGGAAAGAGAATGTGCCTTTTTAAAATTCCAACAAACAGCACTAGAAGTCAAATGAAAAGTGACTGCAGAGTTTTGGGGGAAAGTTATAGTTTATCTTGGTGTGTGTGTATGTGTAAGCACCTGTGTGTATTTGGGAGGAGGCAGGACGGTAGAGAGGGGAGTTCTTAGACCAAACATTTGGTCTGTACTAACAGGACTATGGAAGCCATTCCAATGGTCTTGAAGAAAGACAGCAATTGTCTTAGATCCTGCCTGTTTTTTTCCCTTATTCATTCTTTCCCCACATCCCTAATTCTACACAGAATCAGATTCCTGCTTTCCTTTTCACCTTCTAAAATGCTGCCTCTGTTAACTTCTGTCATATTTATATTGCACGCACATATACATAATGCACACCGAGAGGAGCTGCATGCTATCTGGTGTTGCTAATAATTCCATGAGTATTCTTCTTTTCTCTAAGAGATTGTAACTTCCTTGTGGATATGGAGCTTATAAGGTTTTTGTTTGTTTAGTTCACACAGCAATACAGTAACTGAGACAGAAAGATAAATCCTAGGCACACTCTGAAACTAATTGTTCCTTAATTATATGGACAAAATAGAAGTACAGAGGGTGGAATGTTTTGTCCAGTGATAAGCAGTGAGGGTGCTGGAGTGAGTGCAGGCCCTAAACCCATTGGGAATGGACTCCTGCCCTGGACTCCAGCCTCTTGGATTAGAAATATGAAATTCTGCCTTCCCAGTATTTGTCTTTCTCTAAGTTTGATTGATATGGCAGGAAATCATAAAATTTAGAGTCAAGCGAATGTTATTGCCTTTAAGTGGGGGAGTGGCATAACTTTACTGAGTCTCCATTTGCTCATCTGTAAAACAGAAATGATAAAACCTCTGTATAAAGTACTGGTGAGGATAAACTTAATTTGAATAATTGTATGTTTGTTGCCTACCACATACCAGATGTGTAATAAACTGTAGTTCCATTCTCCTCTGTGCCAGGCCCTTCTATTTGATGGCTGGTATCAGCTTCGTATACTATAAGCTTGAGGGTTTAAATATTTTCCCAAACCAAACGAAGTGACAAAACATGTCAACTACAGAATTGTCCTCCCTTGTCTTGCACTTCATATATGTGGTTCTCCACCCACTCTCTCATTTAGGTATCATTGGAACTCAATTTGAGCCCCACATTTATTTTTATGCCATTTGAAACTTATGAGCTGCTGGTGGTCTTCTTTGAGCATCAGCCAGAATAGTACATGTTAGAACATGTTCTCAAAGCCACTCATTCCCAGATTCCTTCCCTTTCCCACTGGTCCAATGCTGGGATACGCAGCGGCTAAGCTAGGCTTCCCTTCCATGAAGTTGGAGCTTAGATAAGATTTGAATCCAGCTGCCATAACTCTTAGTCAATTACTCCTCCTATGCTGCTTGTCCACACTAGACACCCAATAAATAGTTGCTGATTGATCTGTTGAGATACAGAAAGATGGACCAGACCAAAGCAAATGACTTTGTGACTGATGAGGAGTGGGCAGAGATGTACCAGAAAGGTGGATGAGGCTGTTGGTGCGTGTGGCCAGAAATGAAATAAAGGGCTGAGCTGGGAGATATTGAATAGGCTCTGTTCTATTGAAAGTCCAGAAGTGGTAAATCATATTGCATGTTTAAAATGGTAAGATTCAGGAGTGGTTTCTTTTCAGGCAAGAAATGTTCAAACCATTCAGGTTCTAAGTGGATCTGTTTACTAAGTTGGCCTGCTTCCAGCAATATATTTATCCATTCTGCTATTATTCATTTGACAAACACTGAGCACCAAATCAGATTTAAGTACCTTCTCCCATTTCCTTGGCCTTATTTCTGTCCTAGGCCCTTGGCCACTTGGTTATGGAGACCTCTGGCTGTTACTAGTACTGCCACAGCAGCAGCTGCCATGACTATCTCTGGGGAACACCCACTTTCTCAGTCTTCTCTGGTGAGTGCTCAGCTCTGACACTATGTCCCCATCATACCTTTTGCTAGCAGAAGCCACACAAACCTGGAACTCAGGCTTGACTTAACAAGACTCATAAGCCTCCTCTTCCTCTTACCACTTTGCAACTTAAATAAAGCACTCTAGGCTGGGCACAGTGGCTCACACCCATAATCCCAGCATTTTGGGAGGCCACAGCAGGGGGATCATTTGAGGTCAGGAGTTCGAAACCAGCCTGGCCAACATGGTGAAACCCCGTCTCTGCTAAAAATACAAAAATTAGCTGGATGTGGTGGCCCATGCCTATAATCCCAGCTACTCGGGAGATTGAGACAGAAGAATCACTTGAACCTGGGAGATGGAGGTTGCAGTGACCCAAGATCGTGCCGCTGCACTCCAGCCTGGGCAACAGAGGGAGACTCTACCTCCAAAAATAGTAATAATAATAAAGCATTCTAACACAGGGTCTGCCATCTGGCTTCCCTAGTGGCTACCTTGAAGTACGGGGACTGAGAGTACCAGGGGCTGGGTAGGTAATTGCCTACGGGAGAACTTTGATCAATGAGAGAAAAGAGGATATGAACTCCTTTCTTTTCCTTTCTCCAATCCACCATTCTAAGGTGCAGTGACTCTGTTTAGCTCATCTGAACATATCCTTTATAGCTAAGCAACTGACTGTGTCTCTTGGGAAGCTACAGCCAGCTTGGTAATTGAGAGGCCTGACTATGACCTTTGTATTTGTGCCTCCTTTTTCCTTATTTCACTTTTTTTCCCCTCTCAGCCTTGTTACCCAGAGATTGTACCTCCCAACAAATAATTATCACTAAGGTTTGCCTTGGCACATCTCTTTGACAACCTTGCCAGCAAACACAAGCAGGTAATGTGAACCAGACACCATGCTAGGTGTGGGACATAAAATGGTGAACAAGACAGATTTGGGCCCCACCCTTATGCAGTTTTCGATCTAGTGAGAGAGACAGGCCATATGCTATTAAACAACAATAAACAGAAAAAAAAAAGCACAATTTGTGATGAGTTCCATAATGAAATAAAATTTACTTCTGGGAGGGACATAGTGGTGGAGGGGTTGGATAAAATCAGTTTAAATATGGAGAATTGAAGAGGTCTCTCTGAGGAGTTTATACTTAAGTTGAGGCAGGAAGCCATGGAAGGAACCAGCCATGGTAATAGCAGAGGGAAGAGAACTCTTAGCTTCTAGAGTATACAGCACATAGCAAAGCCTCAAAGCAAGAATGGGATTTGAGTGTTTGGGGCACTTGTGGAAGATAAGGATGGTTGAAGTGTCATTATCAAAGCAAAGAGTGGCTGACTTGAGGTTGGGAAATGTAAGAGTCAGATCCTGCAGACTTTGTAGGCTATTGAATCAGGCTGAATTTTACTTTAAGTGCCACTGGAAGCCACCAAAATACTTTAAGCAGAGATATTACAATACAATCTGGTGGAATCTTAATTCCAATTCAAGATTCTCCTTAATTTATTAGCATAATGCCTTTTACTTATAACCTTAATAATAAAAGAACACAAGGATTATGGCTATAAATACATGGAAATAAATTTTAAATATATTTTATGTGTTAACACAAGCACAAATGTCATATATGTACGTGTATATATAGTGTATTACATATATAGGCTTATGTATATATAGTATATGTACACATATAGTGTATACATGCTTATATATACATTATATATGTATATACAAGCTTGTAACCAGCACTCTCTTCTAAGGAATCATAATTTATTATACTACTAATTTTATTTTTTTGTTCAGTTAGTCTAGCAGTTTTGCTACTTTGCTCCATGTTCATTCATGTTGGTTTATTTCCGTGTATTAATTTCAGAAAGTTAACAGTATTTGTGGCTGCAATTTCTTGAAGTACAGAGCTTCTTCTATCTCAATTAGAGTTTCTTCATTAACTGTAGTTCTGTTGCTATGGCTGTCATTAGTGCAATCTACTAATTCACAAATTCACGGAAGTACGGAAATACATTTTGCTAATGTGCATTGCAAAAGGCCCTCTAAAAAATGCCTCCTATATAATGTGATTTTCAAAATGCCTGCTGCAGCTGCCAGGGAAGGGCTTTTATAGACCAACCTGGATTTGGTTGAGAGCAATATGTCTTCTAGGCAGAGAAAGCTCTCCTCTACCACTCTATAAAGCCTTTTCTCAATGGTTGCTACCTGTCTTTGACCCTTAGATGTTTCCAAATTGCCTCTCTGGAGTTAGCATTTTAGCCAACTCACATCTATTTAAGTGTGTTGTGTTAAAGAGCTGGCAAGATTTTTTAGAAGAGTTTCACCAAACAACAATTCTTGTGAAAATTTAAACTATATATTGATATCACCCTTGCAGACTTGGCAGTAAACCCACATGATATGTTTTGAGGAGTAACAGAATTGTTAAATTAACCAATGTATTATTTTCTGGCCAGAAATTGCACCATGGACATTCATCCCTTTTCTTTGGTTGGAAAGCTTTGTCAATTCAGGAGATCAGTTAGTAGTAATTTAGCATGGACTGGTTCACAAAGTTGATTTTCAGAAGACAATTGCCTGAGATGAAATGGGATATGGAATAGATTGTGACAGAAGAAGAGACACTGTCGGGAAACACAGCGCTACCAGGGAGGTCTCTTAACAGAGAGCCCCAGGGAATGCTGGGTACCCAGGGGAGGTGGCTGCATCGGTGCTGAAAGCAAAGATGGTTGTGCGCCAAATTTTAACTTCAGACTTTTGCCTCAGGCAGCACTGTTAGCGCTTCAAGTCCCATTAAGGACCCTCGCTTTGGAGCAGATGGTGGCTTCAGTGATAACAAAGAAAACAACAGTGGTAGGAGAAAAGATGGCCAGACTGAGCTTCAAAGAAGCAAAACACCAAGGGAAAAGTTATTCATGTTTCTTGTGGGGAATGAATCACTGAAAAAAAACTCTTTAAATGGAGATGATAGAATGGAAATAATTTATTTACGAGAGTCAGTATTATGTTCATGATAGCCTTGGCTCTTTTCAGACTTTCTGCCTCCGTGTAGATTGGTGAAGAAATAGAGATGTATCTAATTTGAAACAAAATATAAGTGTTCCGGATTAGAACATATTGAGTATATTCTGTGCCCAGCTGGGATAATTTAAGTGGAGGTTTGAGAAGGTCTTCGTGAGGAGAGGATATTTAAGTTGAGCAATAAAACTAAGTAATCAAAATAATATTTTGCCTTCCAGTAAGAAACTTTCATTCCATCAGAAACCAGAATGTCTTTGACTTAGCTAATTTTCAGATTTAAGCTAATTTTTATATTGCATATTTAAGAAAACCTAAATTTAGAGAAATTAAGTCAGCAGATAAAATGAAAAGTATTTGTTGATTATACCACGTGACTTTACGCACACAGAGAAGTGTATATCTATACATATGCTTACATCAATATGTATGAACCTGACTAAAGTATGACCTTGTTGTATATGTGTATATCTCTGTATACACACACACACACACACAGGATCATTTGGTGCCAGCGAGGTCTACTTATTTCAGGTGATCTCTTATCACTGGCTCTATACTCCAAGTTCCACCTGTGAACGTGGACAAGTTTAAATTAGTCAAATTTTCAAGATTTCTTGTCATTCATGCCACATGTTGGCTGTTTTGACTCCTGATTTTTGACCCTCTTTATTGTCTTAACCTTGCTTTCATACAAGGAACTCCTCAACTCTTATTTCATATGCATCTGGCTTCCATTTCATTTGTGGTTTCTGGGCACTACCTAGCCCTTTATGCTGTTTGTCAAACATGTCTGCACCTTCCTGATCCTGGCTGCTCACACTGTCTCTAAGAATTATCCTGAGGTGAGCACATGGAACTTTCTACCTTCAGGCTGGTTTAATAGGAATCTAAGTTTAGTAAAATGTTTGGCTTTTTATCCCTTTATTTGTGGTATCTAGTAGCCTTCTATTACCTACCATATACTGATCACCTAATCAGACTTGCTGTGCTGATTTTCATGTATGCAAATAGTAATAAACCATAGTGTCTAATCCCCAAGGGTATTGCTGCAAATATAGTAGGTGAGAGAGACATATAAATAAGTAATTTCAATATAATACAATAAGTATTGGGATACAAGTTGACACAAAGAGAGGAAGCATAAAGAAAAGGGAATAATGAACTTGACTTATAAGTAAGGGATAAATACATATCAGTTTGCTGAGAAAAGTCCTAGGTTATGACCTTGCTTCAAAATGCATTAGAGTAAGCATTAGTCTCACCCTTTTCACTTTCCAAGGTGTCCCAGTTTAGACCAAAAAAAAAAAAGTGGTGACCTTGCTTGTATTAGTCAGGGTTCTCCAGAGAGACACAACCAATAGGGTAGACACAGATTGAGATATATGTTTTATAGATACGTTATAAATACATAGATATAACTCAATCTCTATCTACCCTATTGGTTGTGTCTCTCTGGAGAACCCTGATTAATACAAGCAGGGTCACCATATATATAACATAAAATTAGGCACTATGATTTGTTAATCTATATAGGTAGATCTATATATTATATAATTAGACACTATGGATTTATTCATCTATATAGATATCTATATATCACATAATTAGAAACTGTGGATTTATTTATATAGACACTATAATTAGACACTATGGTTCATTAATGTTTGCACACATGACAGTCAGCACAGAAAATCTGATTATGTTATCAGTATATGTCTCTATAAGAGGATTTGTGAGGAGAATTTTCTTACATGATTATAGAGGCTGGAAAGTCCCACAGTGGGATGGCTGCAAGTGAGGAATCAGGGAAGCTGGTAGCACAGTTCCGATCTGAAGGTCTAAGAACCAGGAGGAGGTACTGGTGCAAGCACCCAAGTCTGAGGGCCATGGGTGTCCCAGCTCCAGAAGAAAGAAAGTAAATTCAGCTTTCCTCTGCCTTTTTGTTCTGTCAAGGCCCTCAGCCAAGCAGATGGTGTCCACCCACATTGGGTGAGGGTGGATATTCCTTACCCTGATTCAGATACCAATCTCTTCTGGAAACACCTTCACAGACATACCCGGAAATAATTCTTTACCAGCTATCTGGGTATCCCCTTCTAAGCCAGTCAAGTTGACACCTAAATAAACCATCATACTATCTATAGTGAAAAGGTCAAGTAAGAGAACGCAAGAAATATGATGAGAAGAACTTTGCCAACCTAGTGAGACAGCAGTGGAAACTACTGGTGAAAGAAGTGGGCCCAGTGACCTGAACAATATTGTTCACGTGATTGTGCCTCATTGGAGAGGGATGAGATGCTATGGGCTAAAGAAGAAACCAGGAGCCAGCAATGGTGAGCTGTCTCTGTAATGTCAAGAACCTTAACTTTTTCTTGTAGACAATGGAGTCACATTAAATGTTTTTTTCTTTTTTTGAGATGGAAGAAACCAGGAGCCAGCAATGGTGAGCTGTCTCTGTAATGTCAAGAACCTTAACTTTTTCTTGTAGACAATGGAGTCACATTAAATGTTTTTTTCTTTTTTTGAGATGGAGTTTCACTCTTTTTTGCCCAGGCTGGAGTGCAATGGTGCGATCTTGGCTCGCTGGAACCTCAGCCTCCCAAGTAGCTGGGATTACAGGCACCTGCAACCATGCCTGGCTAATTTTTTGTATTTTTAGTAGAGACAGGGTTTCACCATGTTGGCCAGGATGGTCTCGATCTCTTGAACTCGTGATCCATCTGCCTCAGCCTCCCAAAGTGCTGGGATTACAGGCATGAGCCACTGTGCCTGGCCTACATTAAAGTTTTTTAACTGAAAATATGACTTCATTAGATTTGTACTTTAGTATTTCTACGTGGTATACATAGAAATAATGTACAGGATAGATAAGTAGGGAATAAAATATCAGGCAGACAGAATAATTGGATCATAATAATCCAAACAAGAGCTGCTGGGGGCCTAAGCAGCGAGGACAGAGAATAAGGGATGGATCTTTAAAATAGCCATTAAGAAATTGATAAAAGAATCAGAGTCAAGATCATACTCAGTTGGCTACATATAGGTCAGGAGCTCAGAAAAGAAGTGTGGGCTGCAAGTATACATATGAGAATGTGAGTGAGTGAAAAAGAAAGGTCTGAAATTCAGATAGAAAAAGATCAAAGTCAGAGCCTGTCCTTCTAATTTAATCAGAACAATGTAAGAATATAGGATAACAAATGGCAACAGTTTTAGGAAAAAATTGTGTAAGAGATTCATATGACCAGTTCATTTCGGTTAAATAATTATGATGAATGTTGGCACTAGAGCTTTGATTGCCTGCATAATTTTTGTTATTTATTGTATATCTTATTCTTTTTGAATGTGGTGTCTCTGAACTCCTATTACATAATGGGGATTTTTAAAATAGAACAAAACATTTTCCCCCACCCATGAAGGGTCCATTTTGGAATGATTACTATGTATAATTTAAGCTATTGGTTAAGGTCCAAGTCATATGATATGAATCAGTAGTAAGATATATTTATGACAGTGTATAATTCTAATACTGCTCATATTAGGGCAAAAGTAGAATACTCTACTTGAAAAGAATCCTGCAGTTGCTACAATCATGTAAATTCTCAGTTGATGAGTGTAGATCTCTAGACATAAAGGTTTAAATAGTATTAAACCTTCTGAGAACTTTAGATGAAACTTTCAGAGTGACATTTCTAAATCTGACCAATTTTTAAGTAAAGGTAAAAATGTCCAACAAAAGATATTACTGATATTTATTACATTCATTTTCTATATTGTGTAATTTCTGTTTTTTTCTAATGATCTATAATTCTGAACAGATAGTTTTATGTAATAAAATTTGCTTGAATTGATACATAAACTTCTAAGTATAAAGTCGTACATAAGGCTCAGGTTTTTCTAAACACGTTGACATTGATTATAATATGTTCAAGTAGCTAGACTCAATACAGAGAAATTGTTTATTGTCTCTGAGAATACTCTCTGAAGTACTACTTGAAGACTCAAATGTTTTTAACTGTTCTCAAAGCAACATTTTCTTTCATATCAATAATTTACACCATAGTAAGGTTTTTTTCAGACTATGCAAATTAGAAATACGAACTAATTCAGACAACATTTATACAAAAGAGACTTTAAAACATTTGATTTACTTTTTAATTTTCAAGGTGGTATTCACCAAGAAGATGGAATTGGGTTAAGAGCAAAAAAATTGATAGTTTCCTTTTTTTTGAAATCAAAGAATTAGGTAATAAAATGTTTCACATGCTTTCAGTTAATATTTTATAATATCTAGTGTTTTACATTTATTGATATCCATTTATATATCTTAGTATAATATAAACACACTGAGCAAAGGTATTTTCAAATAGCAAATTTAATTAAGATTTGCTCCCTCCTTCCTACTGTAATTTTTATAATTAATTAAGTCTTTCCATGTCATGTAATCTTTGGGCAATGGCTTTTGTTTGTTACAGGTGAATGCTATAGCATGCCACCCAGATCCCCCCACCCCACCCTAGAATTGACATTTACCCCAATCTCTGGGAGTGATGGCTGCTAAGACTGACCACTAAATCTCTCTCTGGGAATTGCCTTTCGCTGAAAAAAAAAAAGCTGCCTCATCCAAGCTTGTCCCCTTCTTCTCAGGAAGCAGCCTCCATTTGAGGCTGGTCAGGAAGTGGTACAAAAGCTCTGTCCCCTTGCCTCAGTGTGAGACATCTCTGAACGGCCATTCTCGCTTCAAAGCTCTCTTTGAAATCAACCAATGACTTGATTGAGGCTGCATCACGGTTCCAGTCTTGCTACCTTTACCTTCCTACAGGTGTTGCTCCTAAAAGCAGTTCCCAGTAAGTGATCTAGATGAAAATTGCAGAATTTCAGAGTCTGTTTCCTTGGGAAACTAACATTTGGTGCCAGTAATAGTTAAAGGAACCAGGTTCCCATCCTTGATGGTAGATGAGTGCAATGGAATAAACTGTGTTCCCCCAAATTTATGTATTGAAGCTATAACCTCAATGTGATTGTTTTTGGAGATAGGATTTTTAGGAGGTAATAATTAAGATTAAATGAGGTCCTAGGAGGAAAATTCATATTCTCTCTCTCTGTCTGCCTTATGAGGGCACAGTGAGAAGGTGGCCATCTGAAAGTCAGAAACAGAGCCTTCACCAGATCCCAACCATGCTGGCACCACAATTTCAGACTTCTAGTCTCCAAAACGGTGAGAAAATAAATTTTTGTTGTTGAAGCCACCCAGTCTATGGTAGTTTGTTGTGGCAGCCCCAGCAGAGTAAGGCAGGGGTTACTGAAAACCCTCCCATGCAGTAGTGGTGCAACTGTTATAACTTTTACAGGTGGTGAATTCAGATGGGATTCTGGTGAAAGAGAATACACTTGTCAGTGAAATATCTCAAGTGTTTGAATAGTTCTGCGGAAACGGTAACTATAAGGATTACAGAATCAGATGGCTTTTTCTAAGGACTATTGATGCATTGACAAAAAAAAATAAAATTTAAGGGTAATTAACAACCAATTCAAGGTAAAGTATGAAAGCCAGAGGGCCTCCTTGACAGCATATGACAAGATACTCACAGAGCTAGAAGCAGAAAATGCAGATTAGATATGAAATTGTATTGAAAGAATAACAGATGTCCAAAGAAGATTGACTTCTCAAATCCCAGCAAGTCTGCTACTCTGAGGTCAGAACCCTGATTAGCAAAGAGTAGGATCTTGAGATTTGAGGGGGGAATCTAGATCAGTGAATTCGAATGCCTTGAATTTCTAGATTATCCTCTACCCCATTCTTCCCTATAATAGCTATCTTTTTCCCCTTGTTTGAAGATGAAGCAGAAGTCTCAGTCTTGTAGGACAATACACACTTTTCTCAGGATCTAGTTCCACTTTTCCATTGGCACCAAAACAGTAATTACTTTTATACTACAACATAACCCAACCATGAAAGTGCTAAGCCTGATGAAGCAAATAGACCATACCACAAAATAACTGCAGGTCCAAGTCAAAATGTAGCTGAGACAGTAACTAGAATTCTTAGCATTGTGATATCAAGGGTAACTGACACGAAGTTGGACAACGAAGAGTTTATCAAAATGAGAGAAAATTTCTGTGACACAGTTTTTAACACCCTGGCAATGATCCTGATATAAACTTAGAGAAAGCAAAGGCTCACACTGAATGAAGTAGAGCCAACAGAACTGCCATGAGACAGCAGAGGAAGGAGTTAAGAGGCTGATAGTAGACATGGTGAGAGAATACACTGCATATGGCCAGCAAACACTCCATCTGATTCTGTTCCATGGGAAGGCCCAGGGAAAAAAAAATGACCGTCTCCAAAACATGAGGACTGCTCACATGATCTGAAGCCATGAAGGCCAGGCCAGAGCTAAACATAAGAGACGCTGCTACAACCGAGCACCCTGAGAGCAATGCAGATGATAGAATCCCACAATGACAGAGGCCAAGTGGCTGTTTAAACAAGAACAGTAATGACAGCATGGTCAGTGAGGTAGTGTAGGTGCCTGAGCTACATAAAAACATGGAGATACTTGATAGAACCAAGGAGAAGGATAGGTGGGCAACTATCAAAGATATTGCTCAATCTATATGATCAAAATATCAGGAGACTATAGGAAACCACCTAGTAGAAAGTCATGATCCCTTGTCCAGTTTCCTGAATTACATGAGTTTTCAGCTTCACAACTCACATACTGAAGGAGATGCCAAGTCCCTGGGAAGGCCCTACAACTCCACTAGTATGTAAAGATGCTCCAGTTTCCCACCTAAAATAGTTTCAGCCATATTCTTGTAACCATACACCAGAAAAAAAAGGTATACCCAGACATTTCAAGTAGTACAGACACAGAATCTAAGTTGACATTAGTACCTGGGGACAGTAGTTACCATCATGGCCCTGCATAAGACTGAGCATTTGAAAGCCAAGTAATAAATGAAGTCCTGCCCCAGATCTGGCTCATAGAGGTGACTAGATTCAGAGACTCAGTCCATGATCATTTTCCTGGACCCTAATATATAATTGGAATGCATATACTTAGTAGTTGGAAGAATCTTCACAACGATTTCTTGACCTGAGGTGCAATAATCATCATAGTGGGAAATACAATGATAAAGCTTAGGGTACCCTTCCACTCCAGCCAACATAGGAAATAAAAAAAGAATATTGCATCCTTGGTGGAATGGCAGAGATTAGTGCTACCCTTAAAGATCTACAGTATGCAAAAACTGCAGTAATACAAAAACATTTAATTCATCAGCCTCGCTGCTGCAAAATTCAAAAATGACAATGGAGCATTTAGCACTCAACCAAGTAGTATCTCCAATTGTAGCTGCTTTGTCAGATGTTGTATCTTCATAAGCACATAACCACACAGCCCTAGGAACACAGTATGCAGCCATTGGGCTGGTTTGTGTGTTCATTTTCAACTCTATTAGGAAGAAGGATTGGAAGCAATTTGTCTTTACATGAAATAGACCTATATAGTCTTTCCCCAGAGCTGTGTTGACTCTCCCCCTCCATAATTATATAGTCAAAGGGACACGTACTATCTGGGCATTCTGTAGAATGTCATTTTGACCCACTCTCTCAAAGACATAATATTAATCAAACAAGACTAGCAGGAAGCAGCAAGGATTTTAGGTATTTTGTGAAGCCACATACACATACACTCCAGGTGAAAGACAAACGGTATAAGGATTCCAGGACCAACCATATTAGTAAAGTTTTAGGCATCAGTTGGGTATGCAGGAGCATGCCCTTGAAGTACAGGACAAATTAGTGTCCTTGTACTTCTCACCCCTAAGAAGGAAACACAGTGCCTGGTAGGTCTCTTTGCATTTAGGAAGCGGTGTATTCCTGTATCTACATTGGAGTCAACACATTCTGAGTATGAGTATGATTTGTTAAATGTACAATTTTTTTTTTTCAGTTTTAAGGGCATTTAATCAGGAGGTTAGGTTTGGAAAGCTAACTCAAGTGTATTAATTGTTTAAGTAGAAATAAAGTTTAATTTTTGCTTGAAGTTGGTTCTTCTTTTTTCAACCTAATTCCTAATCCTCACAAAGATCTTTCCAACAGCAAGTTCAGTAGGTTTGGGTATCAGTAAGTCGCCATTGGCTTCTGGCTTATTGAATGATGGTGGGATTGCAGTTTCTTCCTCTCTATAAACTCGCTCTTCACTGGCAAGTTTAAATGACTTGGAAGGCTGTCAGCTCTGAGTAGGACCCTAGCAGGAAAGCTCTGTAGTCGGTCTAGGTTGCAATGCAAGTGGAACTGCTGCTTGGCTCTTAAGGCCTGGCAGACCCTATGGTATTATGCAGAGTATATGGTATTATAACAGAGATAACTGGTGGAAAAGATACTATACAAAGTATATGGCAAACCATAGTAAAAGCACCACAGTGTAGGTACATATGTTTCTGGAACAAAGATATGCCATCTGCCCCCAGAAAATTATGTCAAAGACCATGGTATGCTACTACCTTGGTAGCATTGTGGTAGGACATGAAATGATCTTGTGACCAGAACTTCCCACCATGGTTTTGGTCCTGTCAGATACATCAACTCATATAATGAGACAAGCCTAACAGCAATCTCTTGTAATATGGAAGTGGTGTATCTGAAATAGAGTCTAGGTCATCACATATCCTGGTGCTTGCACAACTGACTCATGAACAAAGTAGTTATGGTGGCAGGAAAGGAGTCTTTACCTAGACTTAACACTACAGACTCTCACTGATCAACGTTGATTTAACTACTGCTGCTGTTGAATAGCCAACCTGCCAGCGATAGAATCCCACACCAAGCCTCTAATGTGGCAACATTTCTGGGAGGACCAACCAGCCTCTTCATGGCAAGTTGATTATATTGGACTGTTTCTACTTTAGAAGAAACAGTAATTTATCTTGACTGAAATAAATACATTCTGAATATGGGTATGATTTTCTTTCTCCCAGGGCCTCAATCAGCTCCGTTACCTGGGAGCACATTTGATCCACAAACACAAGATCACATATCACATCAGACCAAAGAGCCCACTTTATAGCACAGAAGGGACCACTATGAACATATGACCATGGATCCACTAATCATAACACTAACAGCACTGCCCAGTAGCTGCTGGCCTGCTGGACCACAGGGATAGCATTTTCAAACAGCAGCTGATGTGCCAGCTTGGAGAGGGTGCTGTAAGGAGGGGGCTCCATCCTACAGTATACAATGTACATTCACATATAATGACCATTGCATGGTATTATGTCCCCAGTAGGTAGAATACCAAGACTCAGGAAGAAAAGTGATATTGGGATTGCCCCTGATTATTCCCACAGACCCATTTGGATAATTTATGCTTTCTGTCTCTGAAACTCTGAGGGTCAAAGACCCAGAAGTTTTGAACCTCAGAGAGGGAATGATTCCACTAGAGGACACAGCAAGAGTATCACCAACTTTGAATTCTGACTGCTACCTGGTTACTTGGAGCTGTTGAATGTGGGATGTCCCTTAGATGAGGTGTGTCCTAAGATTAGGTAGCTTTCTTTGACAGAGGTCAATGCTGAGGGAGGAACTCGGCTATAAGCCTTCAGCAAGCCATGACTCCTGGCATCTGAGGAAATAATGGTCTTCATCTTGAAGAGGGGATTGGCCAACAACCACAGCATCCACTACAGTCCATTCCTTGCAGTGCTGGGCAGTGTACAACTTTTATGGACATTTCACCCCATCTGGGAACAGCTTTCTCAGGATTCTGGTAAGTTTCTCTTCATTGCAAAATTATAGGAAATCAGTGACACAATTTACAATTCCCAACACTGAAGCTGGTCTTAGGGCCACAATGGATGGTCGTCATTTTATCCGTCTGTTGTAGCCACACTACCACTCAACTTCTCCTCTGCCTCATCTCCTTACAGGTACTGTTTCTGTGAGCAAGCCCTAGTCTGCATGCAACTCTCCACCATGGAACTTCATTTGCAGAGACTCTGCCCTTCATATCTCAATTTCCCCTTTCCTCAGAGGGACATTAAATAATTTGCAATAAATCCACTGCTTATAAATAACCTTACAGAAAGTATATTGACCTGTAAACATAGCATCGTCTGCCCACCTATGACATTTTTCAGCTTGTAAGGCAGGTATCTTTCTCTAAAACTTACCTGGAAAACTGGTATGGAATTCTCCCTAAGAGTTTTAATTTTCAGGGGACACAAGTGCAAAAAAGCAGTTACACTTGCTGTATTCATTAGTTTGCAAGGGCTGCTGTAACCAGCACCACAAGCTGAATGGCTTAAACAAAAGAAATATACCGCTCACAGATCTAGAGGCTGGAAGTTCAAGATTAAGGCATTGGCAGGTAAGTTCCTTCTGAGGGCCAAGAGGGAGAATCTGTTCTAGGCTGTTCCTCTCCCCTAACTTCCAGTGATTTGCTGGCAACTTATGGTCTTCCCTGGCTTATGGGACATTACCCCAATCTCATCCTTTGTCTTCACACAGCATTCTCCCTGTGTGAGTGTCTCTGGTCCAAATTTCCCTTTTTATAAGGACATCAATCATACTGGATTAGGAGCCTACCCTATTCTACCATGATCTCATCTTAACTAATTACATATGTAATGACCCTATTTTCAAAATAAGATTACATTTTAAGATACTGGGGATTAGGATCTCAACATATGAATTCTTGTGAGATGCAATTCAGCCCATGGAACTGAACTTTGGGGAAAAGATTGCATTTCTTTGGGAAGTTAAGTGGGGAAAAAATACAAATTGTAGAAGTAATGGGCCTGGGATTCTTTTCATGTGGAAAATTTAGATCATGATTCCACAAGAAAAATGATTTGCTGTCTGGGGCATCTCCTGCATGGCTGCCTTTCAGATGAGGCAGCAGAAAGCACTAGACTCCATTTGTATCCTGACTTATACCTGTCTCTCTGCTCTATCTGAAAACTTTATGGTACAAAAACCAAGAAAAAGAATAAAGTGTCTTCTCTGCATGGGTCCCTAGTAACTGGTTACAGCTAATCTTCTGGAGAAGGAGAATTCAATCTAGCAATTAGAATTATGGGCGCAACTTCTGGAAGATGAAAACCCTCATCATCCTGTTTGGTTCACTGAACCTGAAAGGCCTGCATGCCATCTCTCATGGCCAAATCGAACATCTGCATTTTGGTTGGTACATGCCTTTGGAGTTGGCACTGGCCCTGTGACCACAGTGCTTTCTATTGCAGCTATTCTAGTGGCTTGGCTCTTTTTTTATCCCCTTAGGTCTTCTGGTGGAGCAAGAGGACACCCACGGTGGAAGCCAAGAGAGTCATCTTAATGAATGGCATATTACAGCCCTTGTGAATGGAACTTGCATTGTTTCATAGCACAGCTGGCCAAATTCTTGTGATTGACGGGTCAAGTTAAATCAGGCATAAAAATGATGTAGAGTTTTTTCTTTCAGGAAACCTGTCACAAAAGCACTCTTGTCCCAACCAAGGCTCGCTTTCTGTATGTACTCTTACAGAAAAGTTAAATATATATGAACATGGAGCATATCCTGTGTAGGAGGACTCTGGAACAAAACTGAGTCAGACTTACAAAGTAAAGAGCTGTCCCATGCCTTTACTTGTAACCATTCATGTGGTCTGTGTGCACAGACCCCTGAATGTAAAACCTGGGTCAACGCCTCCAGCTGTGGCCTCTCCTCTGACAACCATCTTATTAAATGCAGGATTCAGGAACCTGGTGGAACTCGGCCACAACTGCAAAAAACATATTTCAGTCCCGAAGTGTCAGAGTCGGGGGGCAGAAGGGGGAGGATGAACCAAATGCTAAAGCAAATGAAAACATCTTTTAAAATGTTGCCTGTGTGCTGCCAAATGGGAGCTCAGAGGGAGTGCCACCAGGAGCAGTTCCACATGGCGAGGCGAGGCCTTCCGTGGAGAAGCCTGGCTGGCAGGCTGGGAGGATTCAGTAATTAACACTGTCAAAGTCTCATGAGGCCCCATTTCAGCAGCTCGATTTGGAAGCGGTTGCCCGAGTACAGTCACCCTTCAGCAGCACAGCTGGGGTGTGGAGTCCATCAGCAGCTGGTACATGTGTGGCTTAAATTTGCTGGGAAGTAGAAGGAAATCTGTGGGGTTTCTTTTGGGTGCTTTAACCCCATGGGGACGAGGGCTCACAGTATCTGAGTTTTGAATAGCCAATTAAATGAGGGGCTTTAAGAATGCTGGAGCAGCCCACTGCTGGAAATAATAGCACTGAGATGGCTCCATGACAAGATCAGAGCCAGAGAGCCACACAAGGATACCTCAGGCTATAGCCCTGTACATATGGAACAGGCTATTGTGGGCTAAGGAAACATTGGGAAGGATAGATACAGTTACAACCTATGAAATAGACTCTGAAACAGGGTATGGTAAGGAAGACTGATAGCCATCTCTTGAAGAAAAAAATTAGTGAGTAGGAGCTGTGCTGTAATGGAAGAAATGTCAACTGGGTGTGGGTTTACGGGTTCAATTCCCAAGACCGGCACTCTTAGCACTGTGAAGTTAGACAAGTTACTCAACCTTTCTCAACTCATTTCTTCATATACATGAAATTAGGATTATGATAGCTCATATAGAATGTTTTTATCATGAATATATATGTAAACAGACACTATCTAGTAAAGAAGCTATAAATATATGAATATATATACATATGTATAGTTTTGTATATATCTGTCATTTGTTGATCAACTACTATGCACTCAACAAACATTTATTGAGTACCTCCTATGAGCAAGCAAGTCTTGATATATAACAAGTGAGATTTCTCTTCTCTTGGGGCATACATTCTAGTAAATGAAGAAAACAGACAATTGAACATGTAAATAAATAATACATTTTCAGATTGTGGGGACACCTATCCTCAGCATTTAAAAGGATGGTACAATGAGGAACTAAAAAGACTGCTTTAGGTAGAACAGTCCCAGGATATTTAAATAATTATCCTCATGCAGTTTTGCTGATATCCCTGTTGTGGTAGGCACTACTGTTCCCATTTGCCAATAGAGAAAGTGAAGTTCTATA
The DNA here is from genome assembly GCF_049350105.2 of Macaca mulatta. NCBI lineage: Eukaryota > Metazoa > Chordata > Mammalia > Primates > Cercopithecidae > Macaca > Macaca mulatta. Next base: position 85,396,036 of record NC_133420.1, read on the forward strand.
GGGTAGCTCTAACAGAGCAGGCTTAAAAATGTGGATATTCAATCAGAATCGAGTGAGCTACACTGAATACATCCTCTTCAGTATGTGGACGTCTAAAAACAATGGATGTTTGCAGCCCACGTTCACTTTTCTTTTGTAGGTAAAATATTGTTTGCTAGAACCCATATGTATTATGTACTTTGAATCAGTGATATCCACTTAGAATTTTGGAATAGCACTGGAAAAGACATGAAAGGACCTAAGACCATCACAGTCCTAGGTTACAGACCAGGTTCCCTTTGCAGGCATTTCAAGCAATCTTAGGTAGGAGACTCTCACAATAAACCAAGACTCCTCTCAAGAGATTAAGACTGTTGAGTGGAACTGCTTTGAACAAACATCTTTGAATTGGGAAAGATTGCATCTTCAGGTTTATTCTTTTCATGTTTCTTATTAAAGCCTTTATTACTTGTCACGTTGTGTACGGTTTAAGTAAAGGACAGATACCTAAACTTGCATTGTGGGGAAAATATTGCAATGGGGAAGAGGAAATTAAATCGTATACATCTTTGTCAAAACATGTTTTTAGCTAGATTTGAAGCACCAGTATCTTTATTATGCCAAGTTTTAAAATTATGTGAAACATATGTCTCCCTTGGGCCCACAGGAAGGATGCAGCTAAAGAAGGGTAAAATGATGCTAATGAGAAGCCTAAAATAATAGAGGTGAGAGCCAGGATTCAAGCTCACATCTCCACAATCATTGTTCCTTCCAGGTTACTATATTGCTTTCTGCATAAAGAATCATATAAATTTGTCAAACATCACATCGGGCACAGGGTAGACAACAATAAATGCTGATGTGTACATGGCTGAGGAAATGAATGAACAAATGGATGATGGCACACATCCCCTCCACCACTGCTTCTCTCTTATGTTTCACCCTGTCTCTTCTTACTTCCCAATGAAGCCCCTAGGTTCCAGGCACCCTAATTCCTTGGTTGTCCCTGCCTAACTTTTGCTAGCCTTAAATGTGTTCACTTCAATAGCAAAGACTTGTAATCAACCCAAATTTCCCTCAGTGACAGACTGGATTAAGAAAATGTGGCACATATACACCATGGAATACTATGCAGCCATAAAAAAGGATGAGTTCGTGTCCTTTGTAGGGACATGGATGCAGCTGGAAACTATCATTCTCAGCAAACTATCGCAAGAACAGAAAACCAAATACCACAGGTTCTCACTCATAGGTAGGAATTGAACAATGAGATCACTTGGACACAGGAAGGGGATCATCACACACCGGGTCCTATTGTGGGGAGGGGGTAGGGGGGAGGGATAGCATTAGGAGATATACCTGATGTAAAGGACGAGTTAATGGGTGCAGCACACCAATATGGCACATGTATACATATGTAACAAACCTGCACGTTGTGCACATGTACCCTAGAACTTAAAGTATAATTAAAAAAAAAAAAGTCTTCCGTTTTCTCGTGTTATTTTCTCACTCCTTTCTCATCAGACTTCCTCACCCCCTGAGTGTGCAAAGGCCTTCCCAGCTTCACCTCTCAAAAGGCTCCCAGACTTAGTAAATACTATCAGTCTTGTCTAAGATTTAGCCCAGATTTCTCTGACACCGCTGAGTCCCAAGCACTTAATTTTCACCCTATGTTGTTTCACTCAACCTTTAAAACAATCCATATATGGTACGCTTCCCATTCTACACTGAAGAAAACTGAAGCGCAGAGCATTTACCAGCTTCTCCAAAGTTGCCCTGCTGGTAAGTAGTGGAGTGATAAATAAACCTATGTCCTCTGCCCTGGTTTGCTGGCCAAAAGAATGACACTGGACCAGCATTGATTCGATTTACCCTTCCTTCCTTCCTTAGTGGTGAGTAGTCAGTAGGGTGACAGTGTATAGGGGAAGGAAAATAACTGAAAGATCCTTCCAAATCACCCCGTGCAGAACCAAGTAGTTGAGTACTGGGGAGTAGTAACGAACATTTTGGGAAGTAGTATTTTTTAAAACTTTAATGGTAAGCTTTGTCACACACTACATTTCCTAGATCTGCTCTGTTAAGCAGCTAATTAATTCTCTTGGGGCAATTACCCAGCTACCAGAAATGGTCTGCTGCAGGCCCATGCCCTTAGGCACAGTCTGTGTTAAATAAACAGCAGAAGAACCCTGAAGCGGCAGGGTTGTAGCCACTCCTTCGTCAGGTCAGCACTTGGAACACTTGCTTGTTCTGGGCCGGGCTGCACAGCATCATGCACAGGTGGGTGTTCTGTAAGTGCTTTTTAATGATGGTGGTGGTGGTGATGTATGAAGGTCTGTTTATACTTGCAGAGAGGGTCGTGTATTTTAACAAGGAGGACTTTTGACTGGCGTTTCAAAGAGGCCAGTGTTGTTGGAAAATGTCAGCACCCTGTGTAGGAGGGCACTTCATAAGTGTTAAGGGATTGGGTCTGCTAAGGGGATTAGGATAATTGTTTTGGAGTGAATGGGCAGGCTCAGTAAAGGTGACCTGAAGTCATTTTAATGGGCATCGTGGAACTCATGGTGACAACTCAGACTAGTGGATTAAGATGCTCTGATGGAAATTCCCAATCACTGCTTAGCATTGGTTCCGTTGGGATACTGACTGCCTATTGTATTGCTATGCCTGGTGGGGTGACTCAATTTCTGGGCTCTAGTAAAGAAATGCTGATCAAAGGAACTGCCACCCCACCATGTGGCACAGGGCTCCTTTGCCTCCAAAGATGAAAGGTGCCTATTTCCATGGCACTTCTTATTCAGGGAGAGTCTTTTAATGCATGCCAGTTAAAGATCAATCAGGGATGAAGTCAAACACTCTCAGAATAGAAAGTCCTATGGATGAAAGCAAGAAGGGAAACTTTCTCCTGAGTAAGCACCAGGTCTGCTTGCTGAAAGTTAGTATTACATCTAGTTTGCAGGCTTTAGGAATAAAAGATAAGCTTCAGAATGAATGCATATGTAGATTCCGAGTTGAAAAAAATAGTGGTTTATATTAGGTACTAGTAGTCCAAGTCTACCTGCAATCCTTTATATATGAGAGAAATGTTGGGTAAAAAACTTAAATTTCAAGTACTGGTTGACCAGCCAAAAATTATTGAATCAAGGCCTTCTTTTTTGTCCAAAGGCTGGGATGCTATCATTGCCCTTCATGTTTGGATACTTTTGCTGTATCCAACTTGAATTTCTTTGTGCATGAGACTGTCCAATGGTCATAAGCATCACTACCACCCTAAAATAACTAAAAGAGGGTATTCTTGAAACAAAAACTGGCTTTTTCTGCAACTTTATTTCATCATGAATATATGAAGATAATTGCTGATTGGTGATTTCAAACTTTATAGTGCCGTCAGCTGGCATGGGGGCTTTAAACAATAATGCTCTGAATGGTTATAGTTCATCTAAATTCGATGCTCTTTAAGGAATTGGCTAGAGTGGACAAGGAGGGAAGCATAGGGCAGGCAGGGCAACACATCAGCTTGGGAGCTATGGAATGTCCAGCTTTGCTGCAATGTGAGATTTGCTCTTGCAGCAAACAAATTTTGGGTTCCTCTAGAATACAAATTGAGGAACTGTATACACAAATAGCACTCAGTATGGAAATGCCATGCCTTCCCACATTGGTTTTTGTAAACAGAGTCTTAACACCCACATTACACACCTGGCCTGGGCTGCCTATAATCATTCCAGTTCTTTTGGTGAGTAGACAATAACTGCTTCAGAGACTAAACTCCTTCTTAAGTTTAATGCTTATATGCTTTATTTATGGAGCATAACTGCTCCAAGATAGCTCTTCTTTAAATTAAAAAATACATAATATGCAATAAAATTTACTGTTTCTCTATGCAACAGGCTCCTTCTCTACACACATTCATCTTTGAAATTCCTCACTCAGGATTCTCAAACGGCCAAGGAGAGTAATGAAGATCTGATGAAATAGCCCAAAACTTTGAAATATTCTTTCTCTAGAACGGTGTCTGAACCACTGTGGGTGGCTGTTATAAATTGAGATTCTTGGGATTCAACCCAGGTCTACTAAATCAAAATCTTGTGCTGGTTCAGGAATCTTCCATACATATAAATCTCACAAGCACTTTGTGAACCTCTGCCAGATGCCAGCAACTTGTTTTCAGGGGCAATGCTATACCTATTCTAGTGTTTTGGGTGAGTAATTCTCATGCTTATAGAGAAATTCATGTAAGTTTGCTTACCTACATTTTTATCTGATTCTAGGGATATGGATTAGTGTCTAAATAATTTATCTAAAACAGAAACAAGGATTTAAACGAAAATCATCTTCCTGGTCCTTTCTTCCCTATCCCTCTCCTCCTTTGCTCTCTTCTTCTTTTCTCTTCTCTTAAAACTTTCCTGGCCTCAGTTACAAACATATGTGACATAATGAGGAAGATAGAAGGTAAAATGCCAGATAACAATAAAATGTCAAGGTGAGCCAACCTCATTTTTGGGATTCATGTAGAAAGTCTGAGGGGGGGGAGTTTATTTACAGGTGGGTTCTCCAGAGGAAGAATGGCACACTGCAAGGCTCTCAGGGAGAGCCTAGGAGAGCTGGAAAGGTGAATGCTGAAGAATAAAATAAAGACATAATTTATGAAAGAGGACAAACGGTAGTGAACTGAAGATACCGAGGGATGTAAATTTGACACAAAATACAACCCAGCGTCACTATGCTGGTGAATGTTGTGTGAGGAAGGAAAGGGTTTAAATACATTTATTTGACTTCTAGCTGAGCCAAAGAAGTGAGCACTCTCCTACTTATTACCAAAAATATGGAATCACAAAGTTTTAGCCAATATACCTCCACTGTGACTATCCCCAAGTCCTAAAAGTCACAGGAAACATGCCCGGATAATTGTCTCACTCTCATAAAAATCCATATTGGCCGGGTGTGGTGACTCACGCCTATAATCCCAACACTTTGGGAGGCTGAGGTGGGTGGATTGCTTGAGCTCAGGAGTTGGAGACCAGCCTGGACAACACGGTGAAATCTCATCTCTACTAAAAATACACAAAACTATCCAGGCGCAGGGGCAGGCACCTGGCAAAGCGTGGTGTGATTTGGCTATCCACAGGCCTCTTCTGGTCTTACATGATTCTCCAATCCAGCTACAGAGTTTTTATTCATTTTTATCAAGAAAACCATTCCCTTAGCTTCAGACCCAATGCTTTTAAAGTCCAAAATCACAAGGCACAAAAACCCACTTCACAACAAGGTGCTTGGTGAAAGTAGCTAGAAAATCATGGCCCAGGGGGTTTGGGCTGGAGAGACATGGATGGACAGATGTGGCTGTGAACCCTCTGAGGCTGGAAGCCCTGGCACTGTATCCTAGAGTTGGGGAGGGGCTGCAATCGGGAAAAGCATTACCAGACAGTAAAGGAAACTGAAAGGCAGCATCGAGCGAGGAAACTTGAAAGACAACGTTTTCTTGCTTCATAATAATTCCCAAGGCTAGGTCTGATTATGGCATTAGTGGAATGAGTAAAATAGGTGGAAAAGCTGAGGCAGGGAGAAGTTGGGTACTTCTTTAATATGATGCATGGATGTAGCCAATACTAAGAGACAGACTATGTGTCAGGCAGTCATGTAACCTTCAGACAGCTATTATTTCCTCTAAATTAAACCAACACTGAGGGGTTATTGTGGGGAAAGGATAGACTTTCTAATTTGTCAAAGCCTAAAGAAAAATATAATCAACCTCATTCTTCTGTCAATGAGAGAACAATATTCATGTACTATCTTTCTTTGGCAAGATTAGTTCTAATCATTCATGTCTGTGAGAACTGAATTTCCTGGAGAAAGGCATTGGGAAAGTTGAAGTTCGAGTTACACGTTTTCAAACTGATTGTAAATCTTTTTCTAAGTGGAAAATAGGTTAAATAATGTGGTCTTATCTTCTTCTCACCTACCCTGTCCCTCCAGTTTCTGGCTTCTGGTTGTGTAGCAAGGACTTTAGGGACAGGGGAGCAAAATAGTTATAAAATGTTGAGTCCTACAAATGGTAGATTTGGCTTCTGTGATTCTGCTAATTGGGTAGGTTCCTGCCTTCTCCCTCACTCATACATCCCTAAGGGCTTCACTGCATGCATGCAGACAAGTTCACGGATTGATTCTAAAGTAATGGGATCAATGCTCACAAACTTGTGTGAATATCAACCTTATTTAGATCTGGGATTCAATTTTGTCAGTGTGCTTTGGTGTGAGATTAGGAAGTAAACAAGGCCTTTGGTGAAAAAGAGTGTATTATGTCCACATGGATTAAAATTTGTATTAAAAAACACAAACCCTGTGTAGTCCAGCAAACAAAAATAATAAAAGCCCAAATATGGCCGGGTGCAGTGGCTCAAGGCTGTAATCCCAGCACTTTGGGAGGCCGAGAGGGGCGGATCACGAGGTCAGGAGATCGAGACCATCCTGGCGAACACGGTGAAACCCCGTCTCTACTAAAAAATACCAAAAAAAAAAAAAACCAAAAAACTAGCCGGGCGAGGTGGCGGGCGCCTGTAGTCCCAGCTACTCGGGAGGCTGAGGCAGGAGAATGGCGTAAACCCGGGAGGCGGCGCTTGCAGTGAGCTGAGATCCGGCCACTGCACTCCAGCCTGGGCGACAGAGCGAGACTCCGTCTCAAAAAAAAAAAAAAAAAAAAAAAAAGCCCAAATATAAAACTGCAGGTCAGAGCCTTTGGGATGCCAGTTTATGTCTTCTGTTTTAAAGTCATATTTCATATTTATAAATGCTGTTCCAAACTCAAACTGCAAACCAGGCTTGGATTTGGGGATATTTGGGGTCATCTACCTTTCTTGCAATACTCTTTCATTAAACTAATAATTGAAAGGCAAGTAACCCGGAGCCATGCATTTCTTTGACTTTTAAAATGGAGTATAGATGAACCTCAAATATTGAAATTTATCTAAGTATACATACTATTTTATTGATTTGATTACATATAGCTGAGATGTTTAACATATTATTCTAAGGTAGTACTGGCAAAAGGAAATGTTTTTCAAAAATATTCTGAGTAGCACAAGAATGAAAACAAAATGATACTACACTATTAGGAGGCAGAGTTTGTGTAATATTATTATCGTTACTGTTATTAATAATATTATTTCCTAATCTGTAGCAAATTAACTAGTATATAGTAAGAATTTAACTCATGTTTGTTGAATTAAAAACATCAAAGTTGTTCTATAATACTCCATCTTCTACAGCGTCTTATACTTCAAAGTCCTGGGTAGAAACGTCAGCATAATCAATAACTAACCTGCCAGCGTAGCAGTGTAACAGAAATCTGTATCTTAAATTAAGACATAAAGAAAAATACCTCTACTCCCCAAGTCCCATAGATAGAAAATGACTCAGTGATTCTGTAATTTGCTCATGTCTTATTGAAATAATGCATTGTAGAACTGAAGTATCTACTAAGAGGACAAATGTACAGTAAATTCAAACCAGTTAAACCTTAATAGTGTAAATGAAACCTTTAAATTGTGTGAACCACTAGCAGCCTTGCAACTCTTTACATGTGCAAAAAATTGAATGAAGACATATGGTCACCATCAACTTGGTTATTTAATTCTGAGATGACACACATATTAATCTAACTGAAAAGGGGAAGCTACTATATAGCTGGTTGTAATTAGCCCACCACAAATTTCTATAACCACTTCAGTCTAAACCCAAAGCCAAAATGGCATTTCATGATTACACCATCCCACCCAGATTTGCATTTCTTGATGAATTCCCAAGGTTAGGATATGAGCCATACTGTAAAACCAACCCTCAATTACACCTTTTTAGAGGGGAAGATTAGTGGCAGGTGGTGCCTGCTATAAAAGCCTCATTAAAACACCTTCTGGTGGAGTTTCACAAAAGGAAGCCACCAGATGGAGACCCATCTCCACATGGCAGTCTTACCTCAAATGAGAGTTTCACCTGACACTTTGGGGACAGACAATTTTTTCTCACCTAACAAGCCACTGAGGTTCAAAAGACGATCTATTAGGATTAATCGTACTTGATCACTAATCCATTGTAATGCCATATGCTGAAAGCGTTGTTCACTGTTAAGCCTGGAGCCAGGTAGAGCCCCTCTGGTAATGTAAACCCTCCCATTTTCCTGCAGCTAATCTAATTTCACCTCCTCCCAGACCTCGCATGCCAGGAATGATGCTTAACTCTTCCTACACTGCCTCTGATGCATTTTTGAATGGTAGCAAATCTGATCTCAAAGGTAATGATGCTGAAACCTGCTGACTAATTGGAAAATGATTTTCATGGTGGTGGTGTTTAGTGGGGCGAATGGATAAAAGGTATTCATTCTATTGTGCACAATTTCAAAGACTTAGCCCTGGCCTTCTTATCTGCACAGCTTGATATTCCTCATCTCCTCCTCTTCCCTCCTTCTCTAAATATGTGTTTGTTGAATCTGTGATTTATTGAATTTGAACAATCAGCCAGCTGGGCAGCAAGAGTGAAATTTATGTCTCATAGAGGAAATTCGGTCACCTTATGCAGTCCTTGAAATGGCAAGTATTTTTTTCAGTGGTTTGCCTTTGGTATAGGTCCAAACCATTAAGTGCCAAACAGTGTAACTCACCATATACACGCATGCACATACACACATATAGTTTTCTTATGTGTTTTGTGTTATGCTACTTACAAAGCGCCACCCACTAAGTCACTTTCTTGTTCAAGGCCCCATGTTTGAGTTGCACACATAATCATACACACAGGCGACATGAGCCCCACACATTTTGCTCTATCCCTGAGCTCCAATATGAGGAGTTAAATGGAATAACTTTCAAATTCCCTGCAATATTTTATGATCACTTGGTTCCAGCCCTAAACAGACTGCTGGAGGGAACAGAGAAAATACTCCATCTGCAATGTACACTAAACAATGTCATCAAGATGACAATAGTCATCCTAAAGTCATACTATGCATTAAGCAAATGAGGCCAGGCCCCCAATGCATACTAAATGCTGTGCTTCACACCTTCCTAAAAAGTGCTCCCCCAAATTCCATAATTTAAATTATAGTATTTAAAGCATTACTATAATTGAAAGATCTAATCAATGTTTCAAAAATGTGATCCTAATATTGCATAATGACTAGATTGAGGGGAGGTGCTTATTAAAATACAGGTTCTAAGAGAATACAATACCTAGGAATCCCAGTTACAAGGTATGTGAAGGACCTTTTCAAGGAGAACTACAAACCACTGCTCAAGGAAATAAAAGAGGACACAAACAAATGGAAGAACATTCCACATTCATGGATAGCAAGAATCAACATCATCAAAATGGCCATATTACCCAAGGTAATTTACAGATTCAGTGCCATCCCCATCAAGCTACCAATGATTTTCTTCACAGAATTGGAAAAAACTACTTTAAAGTTCATATGGAACCAAAAAAAGAGCCTGCATTGCCAGACAATCATAAAACAAAAAGAACAAAACTGGAGGCATCATGCTATCTGACTTCAAACTATACTACAAGGCTACAGTAACCAAAACAGTATGGTACTGGTACCAAAACAGATATATAGACCAATGAAACAGAACAGAGCCCTCAGAAATAACCCCACACATCTACAACCATCTGATCTCTGACAATCCTGACAAAAACAAGCAATGGGGAAAGGATTCCCTATTAAGAAATGGTGCTGGAAAAACTGGCTAACCATAGGTAGAAAGCTGAAACTGGATCCCTTCCTTACACCTCATACAAAAATTAACTCAAGATGGATTAAAGACTTAAATGTAAGACCTAAAAGCACAAAAACCATAGAAGAAAACCTAGGCAATACCATTCAGGACATAGGCATGGGCAAACACTTCATAACTAAAACACCAAAAGCAATCGCAACAAAAACCAAAATTGACAAACAGGATCTAATTAAACTAAAGAGCTTCTGCACACAAAATAAACTATCATCAGAGTGAACAGGCAACCCACAGAATGGGAGAAAATTTTTGCAATCTATCCATCTGACAAAGGGCTAATAGCCAGAATTTACAAAAAACTTAAACAAATTTACAAGAAAAAAAAAATCAAAAAGTGGGCAAAGGATATGAACAGACACTTCTCAAAAGAGGACATTTATGCAGTCAACGAACTTATGAAAAAATGCTCATCATCACTGGTCATCAGAGAAATGCAAATCAAAACCACAATGAGATACCATCTCATGCCAGTTAGAATGGCAATCATTAAAAAGTCAGGAAACAACAGATACTGGAGAAATAGGAACACTTTTACACTGTTGGTGGGAGTGTAAATTAGTTCAACCATTGTGGAAGACAGTGTGGTGATTCCTCAAGGATCTAGAATTAGAAACACCATTTGGGCCGGGTACGGTGGCTCAAGCCTGTAATCCCAGCACTTTGGGAGGCCGAGGCAGGTGGATCACAAAGTCAGGAGATTGAGCCATCCCGGCTAACATAGTGAAACCCTGTCTCTACTAAAAATACAAAAAAATTAGCTGGGCATGGTGGCAGGCACCTGTAGTCCCAGCTACTTGGGAGGCTGAGGCAGGAGAATGGCGTGAACCCAGGAGGCAGAGCCTGCAGTGAGCCGAGATCGTGCCACTGCACTTGAACCTGGGTGACAGAGCAAGACTCCATCTCAAAAAAAAAAAAAAAAAAAGAAAGAAATACCATTTGACCCACTAATCCCATTACTGGGTATATACCTAAAGGTCTATAAATCATGTTATTATAGAGATGCATGCACACATATGTTTATTGCAGCACTATTCACAATAGCAAAGACTTGGAACCAACCCAAATGTCCATCAATAATAGACTGGATAAAGAAAATGTGGCACATATACACCATGGAATACTATGCAGCCATAAAAAAGGATGAGTTCATGTCCTTTTCAGGGACATGAAGCTGGAAACCATCATTCTCAGCAAAATATCACAAGGCAAGAAAACCAATGCATGTTCTCACTCATAAGTGGGAGGTGAAGAATGAAAACACATGGGCACAGGGAGGGGAACATCACACACTGGGGCCTGTTGGGGTTGGGGGAGGGATAGCATTAGGAGAAATACCTAATGTAAATGATGAGTTGATAGGTGCAGCAAACCAACACGGCACATGTATACCTATATAACAAACCTGCATGTTGTGCACATGTACCCTTAGGACTTAAAGTATATAAAATATCTATATATAAATTAGATAGCAGATTCTTAGATCTCAACACATACTACTGAATCAGAGTATCCAGAGGTGGAATCTGTGCAATTACATTTTTGTTAACAAATTTTCCAGATGCTTCTGATGCACATTAAGTTTTCAAGTTGACCAGCACAGTTGGCTCATATCTGTAATCCCAGCACTTTGGGAGGCCAAGGTCAGCAGATAGCTTGAGCCCAAGAGTTCAAGATTAGCCTAGGCAATGTGGCGAAACCCCGTCTCTACAAAACATACAAAAAATTAGCTGAGCATGGTGGTGTGTGCCTGCAGGCCCAACTATTCGAGGGGTTAAGGTGGGAGGTAGAGGCTGCTGTGAGCCGTGACTGTGCCACTGCACTCCAGGCTGGGCAAGAGAGAGAGACCCTGTCTTAAAAAAAGAAAAAAAAAGAGATTTAAAGTCTGAGGAAAAGAACACAGGATCCCATTGCCCTTGATGGCTTAAGCCAGCGAAATCAGGGCCCTCAGACCACTATAGTCTTCTTTCCTCGTCCAGAAGGCCCTGTGACACTGAGGTCAGGCAAGACAATGACACTGGCTGGAGAAGAAAGGGGATGAAAAATACCCCCAATGGCTTTCTGGATCAAATTTGTAATGTGCAAGGTTGCTATGAGTGTTTTGTGTTAGCCAAACAGTATATATATAATATGTCCCATACTGTACATGTTTACAAACCCTTAAAAAATCTGAAGTTTCTAATTGACACTTAGTAAATAAATCACTCTAGCTTTGTTCTTATAGTTTATGCAGTCACCAGACCCCAGAGATAAAAATATAGCCCCAGCTTTCTGCAGCTGGAAGAGTTTATTTTGTCATACATGAAAACTGCTAGTTTTGGCTAAGCAAGAGGGAATCTCTTAGGATTTTTATTTTTACCCCCCCCCCCAAAAAAAAAAAAAACAAAACAACAACAACAAAAAAAAAACCACCTCAGTAGTCAATAGTAGTCAATCAGTTAAAATGAAGCAGGGAGTCCACACTTATAATCACACACAGAGCATATTCCTTCTCTATTTGATACAATTGCACTTCTGAAAATGTTTGGATAATACCTAGTTTCATTAGTCTCCCCCTTTGTTCATAAGAACAACTTTTACTTTAACATATTAAGTCATGTAAGATGTAAATATTTTCTTGTAAGCTTTGGTAATCAAACTTCTGAGAGGTAGATCCTGGTTCATCCTTAGACAGTGGAAACTGACCTTGTCTTCCTCTGCCCTACCTGTAATCCACCTCCACTCTGAGCATCCATGGCATGAGTGCTTTGATGAAGGAGAAAGGAACCCAGGAGTAAGGAATGTCCTGCACTGAAGCCTGGAGCCAGAAGAGACAAGTCAAGGAGAGATCAGCCAGGATGGGCCTCCCCCAGGCTGGCCCTGGGCCCTAAATCTAACCATCAAGAGCCATATGATCCTCTCTCTGTGTGCAGGAGAGAATTGACTCTGGCCTGGTGGAGAACATGGGGGATCAGGAAAGATCAGGAAGCAGCTGAATGGGCAAGGTAGCAATCTTTCTGCAGTGAAGTCCCCATTTTCCTTGGGACATGGTGGGACCTGCAGGGGTGTAGTGAATTATTCCCAGGCGCGTGGGTCTCCAGAGCAGCCAGAGGCCTCAGAGGGGCCTCCTCCTTCCTATTTGTGAACTAGGACCTAGGAAAAGGGTCTGAGGCTTTATGTCAACAGCTGACCAGTGAGAACAGTCTGATCACTAGTATCAAGCTCTCAGATCCTGTTTCTACCTAGAGGCTGGTTAGGCCTAAAGATTTAGGTTCATCTCTAAAAGCTAAAACTATTTAAATTTGCCTTTTGTTGTTGTTGTTGATGTTGTTTTGTTCTGCTTTGGTTTTTTTATGGTGTGCTCTTCCTCTCCATTATTCCTTTTCTCCCTTGCTGGCCCGTTACTAGTGGAAGAGAAAATTAACTCTGCCATGATGCTTTTCAAGAAATATGACTTCCAGTGACTCTCAGGAAGTCATAAGGGTGAGGAGGGGGAGCTCAGAATTGAGTTTGTGACATAACAAGTACAAATGATTCTGAATTTTCTTTTTATTTTTCATTTGTATTGTTTCTTTGATAGTAACATCTATTGCTATAAAATACTACACAGCCCACAAACATCAGGGCACAGTTCAAAGCTTTTAGTATAAAATAGAGTGTTCTGCTTTGATAAGAAAAGAAGGTAAATTCTTACAAGGCAGCATTTATTTGTCTTCATCTACTATTTGTGGAATGTTGCATTAACTCTAAATTTTCCTTGCCACATTTCCCTCAAACATGCTTTTTCTTTTCCTTAGTTATTTCTTCATTTTATCAAAATGGCTTCCTGGACCCTCCCTGGTTCTCTCTGGAGGATTCTGGGTATTCCTCTATTTAAAGTTTCCTGTTGTGGCTGTAGGTTGGTCGTCACCATCTTCAGGAAGTATTTGTTCTTCCTCTTGACATTCTTATGTTTTTATTTCCCATTCCCTAAATAGTTTCCACTCTAAAGTCAGAATTTCTGTGTTTTCTAAGAACATAAAATATTTAAGTTTTATTCACCTGTGACTGTTTGCTGTTCACATTTTTGTGGATTAGGGAAAAGTGAACACACGCATGGCTCAGCCTTCAGCTTTGCGTGTGCTAATATGTGGAAAAAGCTCTTGGTTCAAGAGTGAAGAGAGATGGTCATGATATCCAAACAGCAAACCCCCAATTTTTTCCACACTCCTTATTCAATTTTGTTATCAAAATAAAGCATTTTTTTTTCTTCTGCAAAGCATTTACTTGTAGGGCTTTTATCTTCTCTTGTTACCTCAGATTTTTCCCAAAGAAGAAATCTAAACCCAATTAGGGTGAGTGAGGGGGGAGGGGGCAGAGTTAGGTGCCAGAATTCCCAGTGACTGCTCCCACTGGAACAGACCACAAGATTCTCTCAACCAACCCATTTTTTTTCCCCATTTAACTAATAGAAGGCTGGGGAGTGACCTTTGCAGGCCAGTGGGCAGGAGCTGAGAAATACTCACCCAAATAAGCCAGGATGTATATCTGTTTACTACACAGCATGCTGGCCTGGAGCTAATGACATTAATCCCCCTACTGCTTTTCATTAGGTGACAGACAGGGAGCCACACTTCGGAGGGCATCGACTGCTTCTCCCCATCAGCCAGCTGCGAAGAGGAGTCGCTCTGGGAACAGCGCCGCCCTCCCCTCGTTTGCTTTTCTTCCTCTATTATTCCTGACATGTTCACTGAACTACAGACTGCATATGTTTAAAAATAATTAAACGCGCTCCAAACAAATAGGCAATGTTTCCACGATCCCTGCAATGAACGTTCTGCGTGTTTTGACAGATTTTTCTGTTCGTTGGATTCATCAAGCAGCCTGGCTCTTTGCTGTCATTCCCGACAACCTTGCAGATAAACCCCCGGGGCAAACTCTTTGGCCTGAGCTCCTTTCTGGGCTCTGATCTTGGGCACAGAGAACTTCCAGCCTGAGAGTCCCCAGACCTTCAGGAGAATCCATGTCTGGGCTCCCAGGGCAGAGTGGTTCACAAACGGAACCATTAGACAAAAGGCAGAAGAGCTAAATAAATGTGGGGCTCTGTTTTTGAATGGCGCTGCTATATTGCACTGAGAAAAGAGACTAGAAGGACATGCTATGAGAAGCTGAAAGACACTACTGTGGGGCATTAGGACCATCCCCACCCCACCCCCTGGGGCAAATCCTGATCTTCCACATCCCTGCCTGTCACCCCCTCATTCTTATTTTTTTAAAATTAAAATTCCTCTATTAAAAGATGGAGATAAAGGAGAAGATACAGCTTATAAAACTACATAAAATACAGCATAACCAAATAGATTAAAACATGTATAAAGAAAGCTAATTAAAGAGAAAATAGAGTAAACAGGTAAGAAAGACTTGGTGACTTTAGGGCATAACAAAGATGCTAACGTTAAGAGAAGCCTAATTGTTTTCCCAACAGAGACAAAGGTCTTCCTCATACAAAGGATACACTGGGATACCATCAACAATGTCCTCATTGGTATTCATTCAGGAAAAAATTGATAGATAAGTAAGAGTATCTTTCTCTCTCAATACAGACTTACCACATCTTGCATAACTACTCTGGAGGAATTTGGAGGAGTAAGGAGTGTGTCATGTATATGTCTGAGTTGTCACAAAGGATGAGGGTGAGGGAGGAAGGGGAAGAGTAATCAATACAGTATGATTCTGAACATGGCTCTAATGGTCTGTCTTAATCCTTGGACAGCTTTTTTTTTTTTTTTTTTTTTTTTTTTTTTTTTTTTTGAGACGGAGTCTCGCTGTGTCTCCCAGGCTGGAGTGCAGTGGCGTGATCTCGGCTCACTGCAAGCTCCGCCTCCCGGGTTCACGCCATTCTCCCGCCTCAGCCTCCCAAGTAGCTGAGACTACAGGCGCCCGCCACCACGCCCGGCTAGTTTTTTTTGTATTTTTAGTAGAGACGGGGTTTCACCATGTTAGCCAGGATAGTCTCGATCTCCTGACCTCGTGATCCACCCGCCTCGGCCTCCCAAAGTGCTGGGATTACAGGCTTGAGCCACCGCGCCCGGCCATCCTTGGACAGCTTTAAGAGAAACCATAGGAATGGATAATCTTTATATCCTTAGGAAATATGCTCAACGGTGATTTGAATTAACATGGACAGCAATTAATGTGCAGGGACATTAATTTACCCATTGACTGTTCTAACAATTGGTGGTGTCCAAGGAAGTCTTAATATCATGTGAATATTAAAGAGCCAAGAAGAACCTGCAGGAAAGTTCAAGTTTCTCATCAAGGAGGGATTTTTTAGTATGCTGCAAAATTGTTTATCAAAGTAGTAAATTCTACACCAAGAATTGGCAAACCACAGCCTGTAGGTCAAATATAGCCTGAACTTGTTTTCGTGTGGCCTGTGAACCATAGTCTGGGCCTTTTTTTTTTTTTAATGGCTGAAAAAAAAAAAAGAAGAATAATATTTTATAACATGTGACGATTACTTGAAATTCAATTTCAGGATCCATAAATAAGATTTTATTGGAACCCAGCCAGGCCCGTTCATTTACATATTGTCCATGGCTGTTCTTGTACTACAGTGGCAGAGACGCAACAGAGACTGTATGGCCTACGAAGCTGAAAATATTTACAATGTGGCCCTTTGCTGAAAGAGTTTGCCAACCCTTGTTCTATACCATAAGCAATAGGTCATGACTACAATATTGTTAGTACTTTTCCTGATTTCTAAACTTAAAAACAAGCTCCCAATTGTTTAGATTTTCTAGATGGCTATTTGATAATATGTACCAGATAACATAAAGCATGTTTGCCCTTTGAGTCATAAAGTCCACTTCTAAGGAATTTATCCAATACTGGAAAGTGGGAAACAGCGTAGATACCCAACAACACGGCAAATGATTAAATAAATTATGATACAGCTATACAGTGAAATGCTTTACCCATTAAAAGAATGATTATGTGTTATCAGGACAAAAATAAATTAGTAGAAGTATTCTGGTTGGGTGTGGTGGCTCACACCTGTAATCCCAGCACTTTGGGAGGTCGAGGTGGGTGGATCACTTGAGGTCAAGAGTTCTAGACCAGCCTGGCCAACGTGGCAAAACCCCATCTCTACTAAAAACACAAAAATTAGCCAGATGTGGTGGTGGATGCCTGTAGTTCCAGCTACTTGGGAGGCTGAGGCATGAGAATCACTTGAACTCGGGAGGCAGAGGTTGCAGTGAACTGAGATAATACCACTGTACTCCAGCCTAGGCGACAGAGCCAGACCTTGTCTAAAAAAAGAAAACAAAACAAAACCAGTTTGGGCTTTCACTGTGCTAATTGAGAAAAACTATGGAATTACTTGGAGCCTTGAAAGGTGAGATTTACATTTAATGGGCATGGAGCTACTTTTTTTTTTGTTTGTTTTGTTTTAAAAAAGTGAGTCGGGGAAAGAAATGGATCTGGATTACCCTAGACTGTTAGAGCTATGTTTGGGGTCTAAATGTATTGATTACTCCTCCCCTTCCTCCCTCACCTTCCTCCTTTGTGACAACTCAGATGTATTATGTCTACATACTCCTTACTCCTCTGGATTCCTCCAGGGTAGTTATGCTTTTGCAAGATGTGGTAAGCCTGTATTGACAGATAAACTCCCACTTATCTATCAATTTGTTCCTGAATGAATACTGATGAGGACATTGTTGATGATATCCTAATGTATCTTTTGTACGGGGAAGACCTTTGTCTCAGTTGGGAAAGCAATGAGGCTTCTCCTAATTTGGCAAGTTTTTTAATGCCCTGAACTCACCAAATCTTCCCTAACTTCCCTCTTTCTATCTTATCCTATTTCTCTTTAACTTTCTTTATACGTATTTTTGTTTTATTATGTTGTGTTTCATGTAGCCTTATCAACTGTACTTTTTCTTCTCCTCCTCTTTTTTTCTTCTTCATCTTTTAATAGAGGAATGTCAATTTAAAAAAAAATCTTTTTCGGGGGAAGATAGAAAGAGTAGGATATATTAGTGTGTGTGTTTCCTAGAGCTGCTATAACGAAGTACTACAAACTGGATGGCTTAGAACAGAACTTGATTGTATTCCAGTTCTAAAGGCCAGAAGTCCAAAATCAAGATGTTGACAAAACCATGCTCCCTGAAGATATTAGGGAGGATCTGTTCCAGGTCTCTCTTTCTCTTTCTCTCTTCTTCTCTTTGCCTCTCACAACTTCAGGTGTTCCTTGACTTGTAGATGTCTGTCTTCTTCCTTCTTTTGTGTCTCTTCACATCATCTTTCCTCTCTCTCTATCCCCCTGTTCAGATTTTCCTTGTATAAGGACATCAGTCATATTGAGTTAGAGGCACCCTAATGACATAATTTTAACTTGATTACCTCTGTTAAAACCCTATTTGCAAATAAGATCATATTCTGAGATGCTGGGGGGTTAGGAATTTAAAATATGTTTTTTGAGGGGGACACATTTCAACCCACAACAAGCAGACACAAATGAAAAAATTAAAGCAAACTGGATTTTAAAAGGTAGAGATGAGATCTTCTAGGCCCTTCAAAGAGAACTTCAGTGAGACAACTAGTTGAAGACAGTGTTTAGGCTGTTTTTCTGTGTCATGCAAATAATTCCTTCTTTGTATTTATATTTTGCTGCCCCATTTCTCCTTTGACTTTTCCTTTTCTTTCTTTTTCTTCTCTCTTCTATTTTTTAAGAGGGAATATACCCTCTTGGTATAAAATTCAAAAGGTCTAAAAATGTAAATTTACATATTTTACAAAGTAATGCAAGATTTATTCATTTTATAAATATAAAAAATATGTAATCATTTTAGAAAAGTTTTAAAATACACCGTTAGAAAAGCACAACAAAAACAATAAACTTATGCACATTTTCAAACCTAACAGATCATCACTGCCAATATTTTGGGTTAATATTTTAGTTTTATATATACAATACAGTCAGATATTTTATACAATTTATATTATTTCATATACCATTTTCTAGTCCTTTTAGCACTAACAAGCATATTATGAATATTTTCTCCTGTCACTAAATATCCTTCAGAGCATGAGTTTTTGTAGTGCTCTATGAAATAAATATATCATAATAGTTTCAAAGTCTTTTGTGGTATATTTAGATTACCTTCAATTTTATAGTACTATACAAATAATTCTGTGATTAACATATTTGTAAGTAAATCTTGATTTAACTCCTTGACTACTTTTAAATTTTCCTCTAGAAATGAAACTGCTAACATTAAAGTGTAAATACATTAAACTGCTCTGGATAAATGTCAAATTATAGCCAAACATCCATCATGGCCACTAAAAAAGTCTCAATAAACTACCTATTAAATGTCTAGTTTTATCACATGTGACTTTCCTAGTGTGTCATCTAAGACAACCTAATTAAAAGTTACTCCCTTACGTATTATAGCTACAGAAGATAATTAGCTACAAAATACCTATAAAATGTCTCCAAAAATGCTTGTTTTACTTCAGAAAAGTTTATTTCAGAAAAGTTCAGACAATATTTTTTTCACACAGTAATCTAGTGCATAAAAATAAAATGTCCAAAAAATGTACATCAGAGTTTACACGAGTATGGTGGTTTCTAAAACAGATGCAAATCCTTTTAACTCTCCTCCCATTGAAAAGTGCAGTCTATCTTTCCTTTCCTTCTTCCTGGTAGACTTGCAACCAATTCCACCAATAAAGGATGGTGGAAGTGACACTGCAACTTCTGAGGTGACACTATGCAAAGGCCACTTGGTTTGCAGCTTCCACCTTGCTTTACTGGAATACTTGGTTGTCATGGGGGAAGTATTCCTTGAGCCACCATGTTGGAGAGGGTACCTATAGACACTTGGACCTATAGTCTCAGCTGAGCTCAGCCTTGCAGCCACATCCACTGAGGTGTCAAATATTAGGTTGGTGAAAATGTAATTGTGGTTTTTGCATTTTTGAAATTTGCCATTTGATATTGGAATACATTCTGAAACATATGTGGTTATGTTATACATCACATTAATGCACATTTCTTGCTTTCTGTTTTTTGCCAATGAATTATTACTGCTAATTTTGTATTTATTTTAGACTATAGAAATGGTGTGAGACAAAAAGCAAATTTGAGTGATTTTCTTATTCAAGTTCAAAATGGGTCATAAAGCAGCAGAGACAACTCGTAACATCAACAATGCATTTGACCCAGGAACTGCTAACGAACGTACAGTACAGTGGCGGTTCAAGAAGTTTCACAAAGGAGATGAGAACCTTGAAGATGAGGAGCACAGCAGCCGGCCACCGGAAGCTGATAATAATCAATTGAGAGTGAATCCACTTACAACTACTCGAGAAGTTGCCGAAGAACTCAGTGTCAACCACTCTATGGTCATTAGGCATTTGAAGCAAATTGGAAAGATGAAAAAATTTTGGTAAGTGGGTGCCTCGTGAGCTGAGCAAAAGTAAAAAAAAAAAAATCGTCATTTTGAAGTGTCATCTTATTCTTACTCTATACAACAACAATGAACCATTTCTCCATCGGATTGTGATGTGCAATGAAAAGTGGATTTTATATGACAACCAGTGATGACCAGGTCAGTGGCTGAACTGAGAAGAAGCCCCAAAGCACTTCCCCAAATCAAACTTGCACCAAAGAAAGGTCATGGTCACTGGTGGGTGGCCTGCTGCTGGTCTGATCCACTACAGCTTTCTGAATCCCGGTGAAAACATTATGTCTGAGAAGTATGATCAACAAATCGATGAGATGCACCAAAAACTGCAATGCCTGGAGCTGGGATTGGTCAGTAGAAAAGGCCCAATTCTTCTCGACAAGCCGGACCACACATTTCACAACCAAAGCTTCAAAAGTTGAACAAATTGGGCTACAAAGTTTTGCCTCATCTGCCATATTCACGTGACCTCTTACCAACTGACTACCACTTCTTCAAGCATCTCGACAACTTTTTCCAGGGAAAATGCTTCCACAACCAGCAGGATGCAGAAAATGCTTTCCAATAGTTCGTCGAATGCAGAAGCACAGATTTTTATGCTACAGGAATAAACTTATTTCTCATCGACAAAAATATGTTAATTGTAATGGTTCCTATTTTGACCAATAAAGATGTGTTTCAGCCTAGTTATAATTATTTAAAATTCACAGTCCAAAACCACAATTACTTTTGTACCAACCTAACAAGAGCCTAAAGAAGTCATCTCGAAGCAAATCCTCCAGGCCCAGCTGTGGAAGTCCCCAAGGCATTTAAATCTCTCCCAGTTGAGTCCCCAGATATTAAGAAGTAGAGGCAAACCATCCCTGCAGTGCCCTGAATTCCTGACATGCAGAATTTCTTACTAAAATGGTTATTTTTTAATGTCACTAATATTTGGGGTGATTTGTTATGCAGTCTTAACACCAACAATGATTTTTTTGACATTCTTTACATTGAGAGATTACATATTCAACTCACTCAAAGTAGCTTCAAATAATTTAGATACAACGTTAAAAGATATAAAGGCAGAAAATGCCTTTGTTTTGTCCCAGTGGAATTTATATGATCCAGCAACAGACTATTACCATGAAATCATACTTTGATGCTAGGATTCTAGTACAGACGCTATGCAGAATAATAAATAGCCAAGAGTTGAATCCAAATCTCTGCAATCTGGTTTACATTGATTCTCATTTGTGAAATCAAATGGGAATCAATAGCCGGGCATGGTGGTGGGTGCCTGTAGTTCCAGCTACTCGGGAGGCACGATAATCACTTGAATCTGGGAGGTGGAGGTTGCAGTGAGCTGAGATCACACCACTGCACTCCAGCCTGGGTGACAGAGTGACACTGTCTCACAAAAACGAAGGAAGGGAGGAAGGGAAGGAGGGTGGGCGAAAGGAGAAAGAAAAGAAAGAAGAAAAGAAAGGCCCAGACTTGAAACTTAAACTTATAATTCAAGAAAAGGACACAGGTTTTAGATTTAATGCATCTATAATTTGAGCAAACAAAAGCTTGCTCTGAATTAGCTAAAGCCAGTAAAGATGATTAAATGCTCAATTTTTACCTGGTCCAAAGTATCCATTCCAAAGACAGTATTAAGGAAGGAGAGTTGGCAGGGGAGTACCATGATAGATTTTCTATTTCATGCCCTGCGGATCAATTTTCCTCTAGACCTATACACGATCTTCTGTGCCACCAGATTCTGTTTTTATATAACATTGTTGGCAAGTTTTTGTTTTGGTTACTCTAGCAGTTGCAAATAATGGCCTACAGGGAAGTGCTGTTCCATCAGATTGGCCATCAATCCTCTTATTGAGATTCCTGTAGACAGAGTGAAAGGAAGCCCTATTAACCATCCCCTTTCAAAGACGACTTACTCTCATGAGGGCCATTTAAATAAATAAAAATTAAATTAATAAGGTAAAACCATATACACAACCATGCAAGGCATGTCATGACTTAAAAGCTTTAAAGGTTAAGACATAATTGTGTTCTGCTTGCCAGGGAGCCAGATCAGGACTAGAAGAAAAAAAAAGCCTGTTCATTAATCTAAAAGTTCAACAGCAGCTCCTCCACTTGGGAATATCGCTGTGCCCACTGACAACTTCATGATTGGAGGCAGGGTCCACAGGGAGAGAAAAATTATCCATGACCTTCCTTTGCCTTCAATGCTCTAGGAGGACATGCTCTGCGTGTCTGCCCTTTCTTAGGAGATGCAGACCTCAAGAATAGGCATGGGTGGTGGGAGAGAGCAAAGACTTTGGAGTCAAGAGGACATAACTGTAAAATGGTACAATAATAATGGTACCAATCTCAGAGAAGAGTTATAAAAATAAATGAGATTATGTACAGAAAGTGGCCAAGTGTGCTGACTCATGCCTGTAATCCCAGTGCTTTAGGAGGCTGAGGTAGAAGGATCTCTTGAGGCCAGGAGTTCAAGACCAGCCTGGACAAGATAGGGAGACTTTATCTCTACAAACATTTAACAAAATTAGCCAGACATGGCCAGGCGTGGTGGCTCACTCCTGTAATCCAAGTACTTTGGGAGGCCGACGTAGGTGAATCACTTGAGGTCAGGAGTTTGAGAGCAGCCTGGCCAACATGGTGAAACCTTGTCTCTATTAAACATACAAAAAATTAGCTGGGCATGGTGACACACGCCTATAGTCTGAGCTATTCGGGAGACTGAGCACAAGAGTTGCTTGAATTCGAGGGGCAGTGCCAAGATCGTGTCACTGCACTCCAGCCTGGGCGACAGAGCGAGACTCAGTCTCAAAAAAAAAAAATAAAAATAATAATAATAATAAGCCAGATATGGTGGCAGCACACCTGTAGTTCTAGCTACTCAGGAAGCTGAGGCAGGAGAATGGTTTGAGCCCAGGAGTTTGAAGTTACAATGAGCTATGATGGCACCATTGCAGTCTAGCCTGGGTGACAGGATGAGAAGCTGTCTCTCTAAAAAGAAAAAAAAAGGGAAAGTGACTATCACATTGACTGGCAAGTAGTGTGATGTTAATGTTACTTCCTACCAAGTGCTTGATATTCCAGTGCATCCTTGACATATTCATATGTTGATTCAGTAAATATTTGTTGAATTTCTCTAATGTGGCAGATCTTGTTCCAAAGATTACATAAATTAATAAAGAAAACAGCCTTGACCTCAGGAACCTTATCACCTAGATTTTGATAAAAGTCTGAAATTTGAAAAGACTTTGGGTTAAAATTACATATGAATCCTGGGAGAAAAAGAGGGTTTATCATATTTCCCCTGAATTATTCAGATCAGCTTCTTCTGGCCAT
Organism: Macaca mulatta; assembly: GCF_049350105.2. NCBI lineage: Eukaryota > Metazoa > Chordata > Mammalia > Primates > Cercopithecidae > Macaca > Macaca mulatta. Next base: position 85,419,572 of record NC_133420.1, read on the forward strand.
ATGGAGGTTAAACACGCCCATAGCATTTATTACTGAAACTTTTTTTCCATCCTAATAAAACTGCTTGAGTAGAAAATTCCTTCTACATAAGCTCATTTCATATATTTTTAACAGACAGCTTGGAAAAGTGCAAGTGTGTATGCATCTATTCTAGGCAATTGAGTTAATAAAACATCATCATTACTATTAGTAGTCGTCTTAAGATCATGAGTCAAACAGTAAGAAAAAATAAAGGCATGTATCCACGTATTAATGGGTCACTATTATCTAAACACATATAAAACAGGTACTGTATCATATTCTAGGAACACAAAGAATGCTTTCTGTTGTGGAAGGAAAGATTTGCATACAAGTTTACATATAATAGAACATGCTGCTACAGAGATACTAAGTACAGAAATCAGAAGCACAGGCATTAATTTTTCTCTGGGGCAGGGTGCTAGAGGATATGGCATGGGCAGCAAGGGCTGGAAGACTGGAGAATAAATGGCATTTGTGTCTTGGTCTTGGTCGACAAGAGAAGTTTGTCAGCTTGACAAAGGGTGGACTGCGCAGAAAGTTTCAAGCTGAAGCTACAACATGAGCAAAACACAAAAGTATTGCTTTAAACCTTGCAATGTCCCTGTGAGGCCGATTTAATTATCCTCACTGTAGAAAACAGAAACTTTGAGAGAGTCTTCAGAGAGAGAGTTAGTTATACTGCTCAAAGAGGAAGCGCCAGCATTCACTTTGCCTCCACTTTGGCTGACCCCAAAGCATTTTCTTTCTCTTCTCTATTGAGTTGTGTCTTTGTTCACAGAGTAAGGACAAAGGTACGTGCATATATATTATGGTTTCATAAAACTGCTATTGTACTGTTAAAGAGCCGAACCTCTCTTATCAGGTACTGATTTATCATTTAACCCAACAAAACAGTAAAGCCTTTTTTTAAGACCTCAGACATAAATTGAACAATCAATGAGTACGTAGTATTCAATAAGTGGTTTTGCATGAAATCCAAGAGGATGCAACCTCAAATATCTACAGAACAGAAGATGGGTTGGGGGATCCAGAGTAGACTTGAATACCCCTGCCCTAGGTAAAGGTATAGCTGCTACCCAACAAATGCCAATTGTTGCCATGAAGAATTGTATCCCAAGGTGATCAGATCTGATTTTTTTTTTTTCAGAAAAGCCAAAAACATAGATTTTATTTGACATCTCCCCATTTTTAAAGTTTGGAAACTATTTTTTTTAAAGAAACACCCTAGAGGCCAAACAAAATGTTACTAGGAATGTGACTATGAGTTGCCTATTGAAAATGTCTAGCTATTTAAATTGCATTGGCAGGTAGCAGAGTTTAGTATAAAGGGAGCTGGGTTTGAAGTAAACTTGGGGTTCCACATAAGTGTTCAATAAACATCTGCCATCTAGTATTTTATGGGCCTTCTGAGATCTCTGGCAACTTTCTGTCCTTGTTTGTTGCATTAAATCATTTATCTTGGCACTTAAAAGAGAGTACCATGCTTCCTGACTGGTCTCTTGGGGCCCCTTTAGTCTCCCAGTTTTTGCCATGGAAGCATGGTCCTGCGCATTTGGCAGGAGCTCAGGTGACATATTAAGAGTTTGCTTATTGGCCAGGCTCAGTGGCTCACGCCTGTAATCCCAGCACTTTGGGAGGCTGAGGTGGGAGGATCATGAGGTCAAGAGATGGAGACCATCCTGGCCAACATGGTAAAACCCTGTTTCTACTAAAAATACAAAAAAAGAAAAATACCTGGGCATGGTGGCACATGCCTGTAGTCCCAGCTCAGGAGGCTGAGACAGGAGTATCACTTGAACAGGGAGGTTGCAGTGAGCCGAGATTGCGCCCTGCACTCCAGCCTGGCACTAGAGCAAGACTCTGTCCAAAAAAAAAAAAAAAAAAAAAAAAGGTTGCTGATCAAATTCTGCTTAATCCTAACCTGGTCTGTCTCCTGGGAGAGACTGTGGTTGCAGCTGCCTTTGTGGTAGGGTCTGTCTCCTGCTGGTTCCAATGCTGACTTCAAAAGAAACACAAATTATAGCAATTGTATAAACATACCATCAATCTTAAGTTTGTGACCAAATGACACCTACAAAGGTGACTCCTAGGAGATAGACCAGGAAGTTACATTATTTGTGCTGTGAACTTTCAATTAAATGAAAGAAAATGGTCAAGAGTCATCAGAGATTATGCAATACATATGATATGTGATTCATACAAATTGTATTGCCTCAAGAACCCATAAGGGTAAAGGTTATAAGACATCTTTCTCAATGATTTGGATGATTTATGGCTGAAACCAGCTAAAGTTAGATTTGGTTATATAAAAAATACACACACAGCTTTTACATAGCTCTTTCTACATGCTAAGTGCTATTGTAACTGCTTTATTTATTTACTCTTTATAATAATAAAATAGGAACTACTGATATCCCTACTTTAAGGAGAGGCACTGAGTCAAAGAGAGGTTAAATAATTTGCTCAAGGTTGCACAGTTATTAATAGATTTGAACTTAAGCAGTCTGGTTTCCAGAGCTATTCTGTGCTTATGTGTATACTTTAGTTTGATGTTTATTGCATTATTTGGTGAAACCAATCTCTCATACAGACATGACAACGGGTCAAAGTGTTCAGTATTATAAGTTCAAAATAGAAGAAACATTTAGGAATGGATTAAAATATCCCTTAATATCAGAGATCCTGAATTTTGGTGGTCCTTAATGTATGCAAGGCCACAATATATAGTGGTTGCTGGATCTGGGCTACTCTGACTTGAAACCAACTATGTAGCAAACCAGTTACTGGCTGTTGCATAAAATGGAAAATAAAAAATATCAATTTCAACCTGTTAGAAGTGTTGACTTACAGAGTGTTTGTGAAACTCTTAAAGCTGGGCCAACACATAGTAAATGCTCAATAAACATTAACTATTAGTCATCCATTTATTTACTCATAAATCATGTACAAGGTTCATAATATGTCTGGCATTGAACTTGGACAGTAGAGGATGCAAATTTGAGGAGAACAGAGCTTCTTCCCTGACAGGGTGTATAGTCTAAGAGAAGAGACAGGTTCATAAAGAACACTATTTCACTCTGTGATCAATTTCATGGTAGAGGTGTGTCCAGAGAAATACAGAACAGCGGGGAAGAGTGGTCTGTTCTGTCTGGCAAGTTGGGAGGACTTCACAATGGAGTGATGTACGATGGCTGTATAGTTCCTCCCCAGAAATAAAGTCTGAGCTACGTAATGGAACCTGGAAGTGCCCTGTGTCCCAGAGGGAGTGGTGAGTGATCAGTATGGACCAAGCAATGGTCTTACCTGTGGAGCAGACTCACCAGCTAGCGCCAGCCCACTTCAAACCTTCATGATGGCACCTGGCTACATTTAGTACACTTTAGTTTTAGAATAGTTTTAGGTTTACAGAAAAAAAAAAGAGCAGCTAGCACAGAGAGCTCCTATATACTCCCTCCCCCTTGAACATCATATATATTTAAAACACTCCACAGGCAATTCAGATGCACAGCCTGGGTTCAATATTCTTGGCTAAAATCTAGAATATGAGAGCAGTGTGTTTTGGAACTGGAGGGTGCTGAGAATGGAAAAAGGGGAATGAGTCAGATAAGTGAAAAGACTGGCAAAGTCAAGGTCAGATAGCAACATATCTCATTAAGCCCTGCCAAAGGAACTTAATCCTGAGGACAGTAGACAGTCCCCGAAAGGTTTTAGGCAGAAAAGTGAGATTTTCTGATTCATGTTTTAGATAAATAGGGCAGTGAAACTGTGGAGAATGAATATAATTATATGGAGAGCCTATGGCGTAGTGGTTAAGCTTCTGTGTGGTGAAATTGCCTAGGTTTATTCCAGACGTTATAAAAATGTTAAAAGAGTTTTTTAAAGGCAATAGCTGCTGAGTTGTGGCTTCATCTTTGAAGGTAATTATCTGATCATACACGCAATCACTGCATATTCCTGGGGAATGTCCTTAGATCTGGGTGCAAGCTTCCAGCGTTGGGACCTAAAACAGACTATCAAAATTTGGAAAGAGAAGTCAAGCCATAAAGCTGCACTGAAATGGATATTAGAATAAGAGGGGTCAGAGTGGTGAGCTAGAAGCTGGGTGGGGAGCCAAGTAGCTGTTGGACAACAAAGGAAGGCAAGAAACATGAATGGAGATGGTTTGGAGAATCCTGGGGTTAGGGTATCAATGCTTGTGCCAGCTCTGAAACATGTCCCATGTGCATGTCTTCCTGGGGCTTAAACAGGGCCATGATGGGACCATGATATAAACTGGTGAACAAGATGCAGAGGTTTTTTCAGTTAATGCCCAGACTGAGGAACAGTGTTAACTCTCCAAACGATATAAAGGTAATAAAATTCCATTGCTTTCATTCTTTCAGATAAAGCAGTAGCCATCTATCTTTAAAGAGTTCGTATCCTTCCTCCCTTGCGATGGGGTCAGAAAACTCTTTTCACGAACATCTGTTATTTGTAGGGAGGAGTGTAATCATTTAGTTTCTGCTTTCTCCCCGGAGGGTGCTGTCACATTTTTCTGAGGAGAAGCCGCCACACAGCTGAGGTTCAGGGTCTTGCCCAGGGTCACACTGTGCGACAAGGTTAGAATAGGGTTATCATTTACTGTGTGTGCCCACTCTCGGTTTGGTTCACTAGTTCACTCTGCTTGTAATCACGGCAGCCCATGGAAACAAAATCAAGAAAACGTGATGCCAGACAGTAGCCAGAGATTTCAGAAGTGGATAATCATCTGTTCTCACTGTGTCTCTTAGAAGCAGCATCATGTAATAGAGACAGTTGGGCCTCACCATCTCCTGGACCAAGACTGTAACTCATAAACCACGTTAGGCACACAATCTGCCCAGCTTCCATTTCCTTCTTTTAAAATTTGTGTGATGTGTGTGCAAAGCGTTCCCCTTTGTAGTCTGTCTTGTAGGGAAATGGACACTCTCTCACCCCACTGGTGAGTATGAAAACCGTGACAACTTTTCTTGAGGGCAATTTGGCAGTATTGTTCAAAAGCCCTTAAAATGGGAACTGTCCCAGGAGTTGCACTTTAGGAACAGACAATAAATAAGATGGGCATCAAGTTTTGTGTATAAAGATGCGCATCCAAGCATCACGTTTTGTAGCAGACTAGAAGCAACTTAAATGTCCAACAGCGGTGTAATGATTAAATAGGATCTGGTTAAAATTGCAGAATGGAACTCTATGCAGCCATTAAAAATGATGATGCAGAACAGGAGTTGGAAAACTACAGCTCATGGGCCATGGTAGCCCGCAAATTTTATGGGAGCAGAGCCACACCCATCATTTACATATTGTCATGGCTGTTTTTTGAGCTACTACAGCAGTTGTGCAGCTATGACAGAAACTATATGACTCTCTTTTACATCTCTTACTATCTTTTTAATATTTATTCGAATTTTTCCTTACCCCTGAAATATTATGACAACTTTGTTAGAACAAAATCTTACAGTGATGTTGGTTGCAATACACAGTGTTTATTCAAAAAGAGCCCACCTAATATATTAGCCAACACCAGTCTTAAGCGTAAGGATTCGCCACTCCTCATTCAGCTGGCCCTCTAGGAGCAACTATAATCAAACTGCCCGCAACCAACAGTGGGAGTTGTGGCATATAGACTTTCTTTCCTCTTTACCCACTGTTGACTTCCACCTTTTCTTCTCTATTTGGCTAACCCCGAGAAGGGTAGAAAAAAGCACAGAGGACAGGCGAGATGGCAAAGAAGGACAGAAACATTCTTACTCAACTGGTGCTTTTAAAAGATGGCTTCACTGCTGGCCTTGGCAGATTGACTCATTGTTGGGTACATGTGTGTTTTGTTTCTTTACAGAACCAAAAGGTGATGGAACATCCCGTGATGCAGACAATTCGTTTTGCTCCAGCTGTACTCCCCTTTCTTTTCCTGTGGCCTTCCATGTGGACTGTCTCTATCTGAGTCCCCTGTCCAGCCCTTTTTTAGGGTATCCTGTTGGGCAGGATTTGAAACGTTTCACATTTGGCTTAATCCTCCACCTCTACCCTGATGTCCCACAGTAAATATTCATGCACATTTCAGTTTGACACACTCTAGGCATGCAGCTGACTCCAGTGTGGCAACAGTTCTTTTTTTTTGCTTCACTAGCTAAACAGCTGGATGACTCATATCTGCCTTTAGATTTTCCAGGTGGATGTTGGACATTGGCACATTCTGCTCACCAAACTCCTGCATAAGCATAGCAAGACCCAGAGTTTCCTTGACAACCTCTCTCACATGCATAAGGGGAGAGGCAGCTCCTCTCTGCCTCCCTTTCTGAGAGTCAGTGAATCGGTGAAAACAACAGCATAGCCCACTCCCGGCAAGTCCTCGTCACAAAATCCCAACTGCCCATTCTTTACTGGTGAGTTTCCTAAACAGGTTTCCTCCATGACAAATCTCTCTGATTGCTGTCTTAATAGGAGATTTTTGTTTCCCCCCATTTGTATTTTTAATGGACACATATTACCTTTCTGATAAAAATATGTGACATATTCTGTTTCATTTTTAAAATGTCACATTCAAGTCTTTGACCATCTTTTGTTCTTAATACTCACATCTATAAAATGGGCTAGATAACACCATCATTGCTCAAGGTGTAATAGCTATTGGTTTATTTAGCTGAAAAAGTGTGCAAGGACTATTGAAAAAAGAAAGGTTCATTCAGAAACATGCGCTCTTTTATTTTGTACACATCTTACAGCATAGGATTTTCTTCCCCTGGTGTATCTAGAAAGATCAGCCTCAGCTAAAAAAAAAAAAAAAAAAAAAAAAAAAAAAAAAAAAACACCACATATTCCCCTAACTTACTTACTGCTTGTTTCCAACTCAAGCTAATTACTTGAACAGCACCTTTCACGGGAAAAAAGCTGACACAAGAAACTGGACAAGGTCTGTGTCTCAAGTGCTCTGAGGAGAGAGCAGTAAGTAAGGTGCTCTGCACAGCTCAATAATTTGCACCACAGGAAAGCCATCCTTCCAAGGGCAGGCAATATGTCTGCAGTATCCTCCTGGAGGAAGGAGGGCCAGGAGCTCATCTTTATGGCTTGAGGCTTGAAAGCTGCTTAACTGGGCGGAACGCCACCTCCTTGCCATCAAAGCTGTCCACCTGGCAGTGAATCTCAATGAGACAGCTGACTGGCTCAGCAGACAAGTTGCCTTGCCAAGGGGATGAGAACTTAACCAGAAGGTCTTTCAGGAAATCTGTTTAGGATGTGGGGGATGAAGAGGAAGAGAAGGAGCATTCATCCCCTGAATGAGGCAAATGAGGAGTAGCTGTTCTTCGGTTACACAAGCCACTTCGAGCTTTTCTGTGCCCTTAGCTCATTTAGCCCTAAATTTTGTAAGACTCTGATTTTAGATTCTGATATTAGCATCGAACATTGAGAGTCCTTTGTGACTATAGTAGGAAAGTGGGTTCAATTCAAAAACTGAAGCTAAGAAAAGACCTCAAAAACGTTTCCATTTGAAAACAACCAATATGAACAAAAATATTACAGAGAAGGCATGAAGCTATTCATTTTTAAAACTGGCTGTTGAAAAATGCCTTGGATTGTTACTTTTCACCAAAGGTTTAGAATTGTAAACCTAATAATTATGATAACTCCTATTTGCCCAGTCCTTGCTAAGTGCCAGGTACCGTATTCAGCACTTTATACAAATGCTTTCATCTAATGTCTTTGAGAACCTTATGGGTAAGTCTTCTTAGCTTCACTGTACAGGTGGAAAAACAAAATTCAGAGAGGTTTTATACATTTTCCACAGACATACAGTGAGTAATAGAAGAACAAAGAATCAATCCCCAGTTTATCCCAATTCAAAGCCTAGACGCTTACCCACCAGGCTGCACATACTGAAATTGCTGGAAAACATAGCACCTTATCACATAATGAATGACCAGGGCTACAAAGAGAAGACACATGTGTGGGGACACATGTGTGGGGTATAAGAATATTCCATCAAACTACTCCCAATTTATCCTCCATTTGTCCCATGGACCTGAGTGTCTGCTCCCATCTCTGAATCTCTGGTGTTCATCATATTCAGAAAAACCTGCATGTCCCCTGAAATAGACTCTCGCAGGTGAGTTAAGACAACAGCACACCATTCTGCGCCTTTTCCGTAGCTTCTGGTGGTGGGAGGAGGGGAGAAAGACAGAATGAATGACAGCTGAGCATAGTCTTCAGAAAGCCCAGCGCTCTACCTGTGGCTCTGGGTTATGACAAGACAGTTTCTCCTCTGTCCTTGAAAATAATGAAAAATTATTCATTTTTGGTCAAATTTTATATATATAGCTATTACAAAGTACTATGTAACTTGTCTTCTTTAGTGACGCCTCTGTTTTATTTTGAATTGAATAAGATAAAATTCAACAAAAGTAATAAAATAGCATGGTATGAAAGAGCTTCAGATGGCATCTCCAAAAAACAAAGCCTACTCAGACTAAATGGATATTTGGAAGCAGTATTTGGACACAGCTAAATGGGTCAAGGCACAGGCCAAGTTTGACTCCCAGGCTCACTGTTTCAGGCTGTGTAATGTTGGAGGAGCAAGTTAGGAAATTTAAATCGTGTCTTCCTCATATGTAAATAGGGGCAATAGGAATTACCTAATAGGTTTGCTGTGAAAAAGATAGGGATATGATCCATATACAGCACTTAATATAATAGTTAGCCCATGGCAGATAATCAAAGCCCATGCACTATTAACTGGTCTTGTTAGTCTTGAGGGCTACTCTAGTTTTAAGAACTGAAAAAAATGTACCTTCGGCCTAGAAAGCTGCTTCTCACTCATTCTACCGGCTTAAAAGTTAAATTCAATATAGAATTGACTTCTTCATTTCATCATTGAGGAATGACTAGGAAGGAATTAACCTCTTTCTCTTCCAAGGCTGGGTTAAGTATCCATTCTGGGTGTTCCCATAGCACCTTGCCCTAACTGCTATTGAAATATTTGCCACATTATGCTAAAATGGACTATTTAATCATCTGCCATTGCCTTGAGGGCAGAGCCTGTATTTTATGTTTTACCTCCAGCATCTACAGCAGTGTTTAAAATGGTTTACAAAACAAATATTTTCAGAAAGAATGAATTAGAATTTGACGAAGTGATATATGTGACAATGTTATTAGGAATATTGTTATACTCCTTGGGTATTTTTGTAGCATGCAATAATGGCTGTAACATACAACTATTCCCACTACCTCTTTCTAATAACACTACCAAAGAAAAAGTCATTTAACCAGTTGCTGTTTAAGTAAAAGGATGATGGACATCTTCCCATAGCAGAGCTTCACTAAATGAGCAATTTTATCTAACTTTTTTCTATATCAAACAATAGGGTAGCTGATTTTAAAAGAAAACAGTAGCTATGTAACCACCATTAAGAGCTCATACAAAAGCCACTTCTGGTAGTGTCTAAGAGGCTGACCACAATTTCTATGCTGATCTCATGTAGGGAGAGCTGCAGTAACTGAAGTCACGAATACTTTTTAATGATGATGACATTCGAACACTATTTTATCATTGTGATGCTGAAAGACGGAGGATTTTTTGTGAATTCTTTATTGTGGACTCTTTCTCAGTTTACAGCATAGATCTCTGGGCTTTGGAAGGGTCTTATTTAGTCTTCTTGGGCTGCAGATGGGAGCGAGAAAAAATGGCCACTGCTCTGGAGTGAAGGGCAGCGAAATGAGCCAAGGCTTTGTATCTGCTCATTACAGGCGCAACAGTTATGCAAACTAAGAACCCAACATTTTACTAAAGTGATGCCAAAAATCCTGTCCCACACTACAGCAAATGTTTGAATCTGCAGAGAGCCTATGTAGAATAAAATCAATATGCTATTGTTGGAATACATGTCTTTTGATGAAATTGGTGCTTAAAAATGCTTTGGACAGTTATTTTGAATGATCCTTATCTAATAGCAAATTGGATATGCATTTTCTCTCTATTAGAGATGGAATTCTTGAAAACGTTCTTTTTTTCTCCTCAAAAATTCTGTTGGGAAGAGATATGAGATGAGGAGAGCAGGAGTGAACAATATTGTCCAAGGCACTTTCCTCACATGTAAGATAGTTATTTAGTATCTCTGTTTTAGAGATGAGAAAACTGAGATTCTGAGAAGTTAAAAAAATTTTAATAAATATTTGAAGCAAATATTTGAACTCAAGATTGTATGGCATCCACGTTTATGCTCCTTTTACCAAACTAGGTTACCTCTTGGGAAAGGTGGATGTAGCCTGAGGTTTGGTTAAGTTACTCTGATTTTTAATTTCTCATTCTGTTGACATGAAGTTAATCACAACCTCAATAACAAACTATTAAAATGTAATCTGCTTCATTGTAGGGGAGATGAAAACTGGTCAAGTACATGCTGGGTCTTATGGTTAAGATATTTCTCATAGATTTGGGAGTCCCTTTGTTGAAGGAAGGAATAAATGAACAAAAAAGTAGTCTTCTAGCCTCTAGGTTTTCTTCACATTTCCTAGTCCTAGAAGTTGTATCTAAATTCACCAGAAAGTTCCTGCAAGACCACAGGGACTAATGATATTGATCTTTCCATTTTTGTTTGTAGCATTTGGTGACAGTTCCATTTATCCCTATTTTCTCTTCCTTCTTTATGATTAATCGACTACCTATATTCTTTTAAGATTACTGCATTGTTTGCAAAATCTTATAAATTAAAAATTTATTTTTTGCCTCCTTTAATAATCACTTGCCCAGGACAGATTATTTCAGAACACAATTATACAATAGACAGTATTAAAATCCCACTAATTTGGTCACATTTATTATTCTGTGAAATTCTACTTGCCGAATTAGGACACAAATAATACAGCCATGAAGACATATCTGGAAAGCAAATTTCTTACATTTCCTCTGATTGGAGTGGGTATCTGAAATAGTCACACACACACACACACACCAGAAAGAAAGAGCAGGTGTTAGGTGATGAAGAGAGGGTAGAAGAGAATCAAGTTTAATTTGAACGAGGAAGTCCCACCAGGCCTGTAACAGTTGGGGACTGGGAAGTCCAGGCAGGTGTGAGTCATGGATGTCTAATATAAGTGAAGCTGTAGGTAATGCATGCTTAATACATTTATATTTACATTTTAAACTACTAGCTTGTTGGGCATTTGATTTTTGTTTGGGGGGAGGTAGGGATCCAACTTTATTTTCTTCCAGAAGGAGAGTCAATATTCTTAAAGTCAGTATTCTTAGAGTCAATATTCTTAAAGCCATTGTCTTAAAGACAAAGCACTAAGTCTCTTCCACCAAACTGAAATGCTACTTTTATAATATAATAAAATATACACTTTAATCAACTTCTTGACTCTCTCTTCCCTTTCATTGTTCTACCTGCTTATTCATGGACCAAAATTGTGGTCTATGATCACATTTGCTTAATTCATTTGTATACTGAAATAACAATTATTGAGTGCATGCTATTCTTCTGGCATCGTGTAGGTCCTGGGAAACATCACAGACAAAACCCTTCCCTCTGGAATCTTAGATTCTGAAGAGTCTTAGTGTCTGGTACGGAAAGGATCCCTCTTCCATTATTCTCATATGTCATAGATTTCTTGGTAATCACCATACACTTATTTTCTAAATGAACCTTTAAATCACTTTGTCTAATTCTAATAAAAAAATAACCTTATTGGACTCAATTTCTTTATTAATATGAAAATAAATACTTTTATTTTAAAGCATATTTTTGGATCCCAGGACACAGGATGTCCTTTGATGTATTCATTTTGTATGTAATCATATTATCAAATCTCTTATTAATGCTATTAGCCTTTTTCAGTCTTTTGAGTTACCAGATATGCAATTATATCATATGCATATAACATTGTTGACTTTCTTTTCACTGTTAATACCATTTATTTAATTTTACTAATTTATTACCTCAGACTTTCCCCAAACGATGTTGTTTAAATTAATGCTGTTTTCTTAGCTTCTGCTTTTTAATGCTCATGGTTTTAGTATTTATTTTTTGATACACTGTGATTATACATATTTATGGGGTACAATTTGATGTTTTGACACATATGTATATTGTATAATTATCTAATTAGGGTGGTTAGTGTATCCATCACCTCATGTATTTAACACATTACTGCAATAAGTGTGGAAGTGCAGATATCTCTTCAACAAAAATGATTTCATTTTTTTGGATATACACCCAGTAGTAGGACTGCTGGATCATATGGTAGTTCTAGTATGAATTTTTTAGGGAACCTCCATACTATTTCCATAATGGCTGTGTTAGGTTACAGTCCCACCAACAGTAAGTGTTCCCTTTTCTTCACATCCTTACCAACACTTGTTTTCTTTTGTCCTTTCGATAATAGCTATTCTTACTGGAGTGGGGTGGTATCTCACTGTGGTTTTGATTTGCATTTCCCTGGTGGTTAAGGATGTTGATCATTTTTCATATACCTGTTCACCATTTGTATGTCTTCTTTAGGGAAATGTCTCAAAAAAAGATGTTTGTCCATTTTTGAACTGGGTTATTAGTTTATTTGCTGTTTAGTTAAGTTTCTTACATATTCTGGATATGGATCTCTAGTCAGATGAATAGTTTGTGTAGCATTTTTTTAATATGATATTTGCTACTGGTATTCTTTTAGAAGTCTTTGAACTTCTATTACATTCTCTTCTTGTTTTTTAAACTGGGAATTTTGTTTCTAAATTAGACATGGCAGCTATTTTTTAGGAGATAAATAATGTATTTTTTTTTTTTTCATTTAACTTATCAATTTGATAGGTTATGTTCTGATATTTTCTAATGTTGAACTATCCCTGCATTCCTGCAATATACTCTACTTGGTCATGGTATGCAGTGGTTTTAATAGACACCTGGATTTAATTTGCTGACTTTTACATACAATTTAGGTACTGTGTTGTGTCCATATTTATCAGTGAAATTCTTTAGTGTTCTTTTTATTCTGTCTTTGTCAGGTCTGGGAAGTAAGGTTATGCTAGCTTTGTAAATTGAATTGGGAAGCTTTCCATCTTTTGCTATGGTCAGAAATTTTTTGAATAACATAAGGATTATCTGTTCACTGAAAGTTAGATAGATTTCAGCTGTAAAACCATCTGGGCCTGACACATATTTTAGTAACTAGATAATTTTTGAAAAGGGTTTGTGGTATAGTGGGAAGAAAACTATCTTTGTAGTCAGAGCCTTATATTTGAATTCCTGTCCGAAGCATTACTGATGGTGTGACTTGGATAAGGGACTTTTTTTTTTTCCTGTGAAGTAGTGATCTACCTGTTACCTACCTACCTATTTTGGAGGGAAGACTACTTCCTTGGAAACTTTATTAATAAGAAGGTTTAAGTAAGGAGCTGAGTAGTATCTGACATGAAGCAGGTGTCCAATAATAGCTATTTTCCTTTCCTTTTAGTCATTTTCATTGCATTCATTCCTATCTGAGTGTGTGCATTCTTATAATCCACCTCAACAATAAATAGATTAATCTGTAAAACAGCTAAGTTAAATGTCCTAATCTCTCTGCAATGCAATGTCCCTGTGCACTGAGTTGTAACAGTTGGGTTTGCTGGAGGAACCACTCCCTAGGTGCTCTTCTCACTGTGTTACTCTTTCTAATTTTTATTAAAGTTCAGGAAAAAAATCTGATGAAGAGGTAACTTCTGGTTTCCTTGATTTCCATTCAATTTACTTTTTTCCTCGGGTATCCAAGGAAGCTTTGAATGACATAAACACAGTTTGGGGAGTTTTGCTCTATTAAAGCAGGTTATCTGACAGCCCTTTGGGCCAGACACAAAGCCAAGTTTGTTGTTTAAAAGTATTTGTTTATTGCTTTAGTTATTTATCTGAGGAGAAGATGATAACCCCATTCATTCACAGCTAATATTTAATCCTGAAATATTTTAATGCAGCAGATTTTTTTTTCCAGTGCAATGTACTATACAAGATGCCTGAGTTGCTACATAGGCAGTTTCTCAATGAAATCAAAGGGAAAGCAAACTATTATTTTAAAAATTACAACAGAGAAGAAAAATCTATCCAGGCTGCATCTGCATGATGCTAAGATGACTCCTGAACAATTAAAATACAGAAGACTATATAGTATATAGTAGATCCCAGGTGGGTAGGTGAAAAATGTGTATAAATATATACATTAGTACAGGTACTACAATTTTTCTAAAGGATGCACTAGAAACCATTAACTTTACATTTAGAAGAAAAATGTGGGATTCCTGGGGATAAGTATAGAAGGAGAGAGATTTACATTTTATTTTACATAATTCTGACAGAATTTTATCATTAATTTTAAAAAGTTAATTTATCTTATTTTGTATGTGTTATATTACATGGTGATACTGACCACCTTCTCTTCTCCACTAAATTGATTCTTTACTTGAATTACAGAATCAAAGGCTTGAACCTAGTTGCACATTTGTTTGAACTCTCTTATTCTCTCACTTGGGTACCAAGTCTATCTTAGTTCCATTTGTCCTTCATCTTGCATTAGGCCCTCCAAGGAAAATTTACTACAAGTCTGGCACAGAAAACATTTCTGGAACTTAAGCTTTGTTTGGGGGTGTTTTTGAAAAGAAAATTTGCCATAATCAAGTACAGTATCTTGAGCCCACACAGAGTGTGTGGCATGGGTCCAATAGCTCTTTTCTGGTTCCTTTGAGATTTGTTTATTACTTTGAAAATCAGAATTTCCATAAAACAGCGTAAGACTTCCCTGCCTCACAGCTCAATAGAATAGCTGAGCAAAGAGATTTAACTTAATTTTTAGGGTTGGTTTTGCCACATGTATTAACAACGATAAAAGCAACAACACGGAGCAAAAGAACCGTGACCGCATGAGCACACAGCATAGGAAACTATGCTTTAAAAAAATTTCTTATGCAACCTTTAGGGTCAACAATGATGTTGCTGGGTTTTGCTGGGCTGACTCAGACCTGTTCAGATGCTTGGGTGCAGAGTTAACGTTGAAATAATCATCCTTCAGGGGGTGGATTAGGAACGAGTTATAAAGCATGATGTTGTTGGCAACTGAAGAAAATTGTCTTTCAGTCTGAGTGCAAGAGACTGCTACTGGGGCAGGCTTTGCATTTCAGTGCCCTTCCTGCTGCTCTTGCTCTCAGCATCTGAGTTCTCAGAGTTGTTTACCTTTGATCATATGGGTCAGACCCCCTAGCAGTCTCCTTATTATTGGTCATCTAGTGATAATTTGCACATGCTTCCAAGAAAGTTTTCAATTTCCAGAAAGAATTATATTTGGCCTGCAAATATTCTTCCTTCCAACATGGGTTGTTCTCAAATTCTGACTTAAATCTGTAAAACGATGTGACCATATTTTCACTAGTCCATACTGAAATAAGAAAATAAGAACAATATCATCTAGAGCTGTGGCACACATCAGTGTCGCCTGTCAAATATATGCTGCTTGTCAGATATTCCTGGCTCACCTGGCACATGGTAAGTTTGCACTTTCTGGTCTTCTTGTAATAGGATTGGACCACGCAACTAGTTCCAGCCAATGAATCTTGCAAGAAGTCGTGTATGTTGCTTCTGCACTGGAGCATTAACTGCTGATTCAAGAGTATCCAGAGCTCTCTTTCCCCCTGGCACAGTGGTTAGCCACATTGGAGATGGCTGCTTTGACAGTCACAATCTCCAAGGGGTGACCATTCCTGTCTACCCATGAAAAACATGTAGCATACTGTTTTAAGCTGAACAGACTGGGGCAGGAGTGGTGGTAATTTTTACAACAGCATAATTCAGCCTATTCCTATATACAGCTAGTGTGTGTTGGTCTTCTTAGAAGCAATTGTAATTTATTCAGGTGTATTTTTCTACTTTGAAAAATACTTAAATTTCTTTTAATGTCCTTCTTTGAAATTAAAAGTTGGCACTGCTGGGGCAGTCTCCTGTAGTTGTTTTGTTGTTGTGTTTTAATTGTATCTATCAATGAAATATATAACTCTAGGAATTACTGCTTTGGGTCTTCTTTGACCCATCAAAATAGTGCAAAGATAGGCTAGAGTTTTTTAAGGTATACTGACCTTGGCTTGTAAAATTCAAATTCTTCTGTAATAGCAGATACAATTTGTAGGTATCTGTGACATCTAACCTTACCCCATTGTCTATAGTTCTACAAAGGCTCAACGTTTGGACACCCTATTCCTTTGAGGCTTTCCATGCTTCACTTTGCACCACCTGCAAGAGTTTATTCAATTGTACTGAACCAGTTGGCAGTTAAAGTTTTTGGATTTTCAAATCAAGGGAGTCATATTGCAGATGCACAAACTTTCTTTAGGAATGTAAGATCTAGTGGGGCAACTGCCTGTGTTACTCACAGGGACTTGGGTAAAACAAGAACTGAGAAGTTTTTGTCTTCTTTGTTTACCAGTACCTTCAGAGCTTAGAGGAGTATATGGCACATCATGATAACTCAATAAATATTTGCTAAATAAACCAATGGAATGCATATATGTATTCATGGGTTAATGTTAGGATACTTAATTTAAAAAGTACAAATTCCTCTGATTGTTTTCCATTTTTAGATAATGGCAAGTTTAGACTTTAAAGGCGATTCTTCAACAACCAAATGTGCAATTATTACAACCTGCTTGAATAGGTTAATTTCCCACTGAAAGGACAGACTTTCCTTTTATCTCATTCACCCAGTCAGACAGGATCATCCCCTTTGGTGTCTTAAGGATATTTCAAAACCGCAGGTATGTGTGTGGTTTTTAAAGCCTGAAAGCACAAAGCCACATATACTTTTTTTAAAGTATTACTATTTTTCTTTCTATTGTTAAAAGTTGAAACTATTCACGTATTTACCCTAGGGACAGTCGTGCATGACGGAGGTATGTGCATGGAAAATTCTTTCCTTGTTTCTTCTGCTGTCACCCATCTGTTTGGGCTCAAAGACAATTCTTTGTTCACATGGTGAGGAAGGTCTCACACTGACTGAAGACACAAAGCATTCAAATTTGCCAGGGCTTATAGTTTATGTGCACACACACACCCCTTAGCCTGATTAAGCTGCAACTCTTAAATGTTGTATAGTCTGTGTATCTACAACTTCCGTGTAGCTGATACTTGGGGTTTGAAGTATTTAGAAATTGTATCTCCATCAGCGTAAAGTTCATGCCCGAGACTTGCACACCAATGATTGTATTTGGGTAGTAGAAGTTTGAGTGATTCTTAACCTCCTCTTATTTTTAATTTGCTGCATTTGTCTCTTGGCAGCCTGTCAACAAATGTGAACTGCATGTACTATCTTCTCAGCTCCATGGCGAGAGCTGGAAATACAGAGTAAAAAACAGAGGACTCCTGCTCTTGTGGTTCTGAGAGCCCTTCTCAAATTGCCAGTAAGAATGCACATCACTTTATAAAGGGAGTATGTAATTAGCACATTTTTAAAGGAATTAAATATGCTTATCAGTCTCTTATATAGAATTCAGATGAGTTCTAAACTGAAAACCGTGTCTCTAGCACTCACTTGCCAGGTCTCCCCTGTGCCATTAAATAACTAACTTTAGCAATGCAAATTTTTTTCAAAATGAATTATGTTCCCATGTGTAAAGCATAAAGACTGTGTCTGCCTCGTGGAACGTGCACATTCACAGCTGTAGGCACACATCCTTGCGGAAAGCATCACCAATGAGGATTTCCCGTTTTCTTGTTTTTAGGTGACTCCAAGAAACCTGAGGGTATTTAGACTGATGAATGATGTGCTTGACTCCAGTCTTGTGCCTGCCCGGCTCCAGAGTTTATCTGCTTTCTGTTTGTTTTCTGTGCTCCTATTAGGTTGTTGTTAGTTACATTCTGATGTTTGTAGTTTGGGGAAATCTGTATCTTTGTTATTTATGTTATCAATAATGTGACCTAGGCCTTCCTCAGCAATGTTCCAACTGTTCCCAGGTCCTCAATCACTAATTATGCAGATGAACAGATTGTGGAAACTCTTTCCTTATGGCTGCATTCTGGAGGAGTTGTTTTTATTAAATTGCCAGTGTCTCGAATTATAATTAGGTACTGGCCCATATTTATAGCATTTCTCTTCTCTCTGTCTCTCTCTCCTCCCGCCCCCCACCCTGTCCTCTCTTCGCTTTTCTCACTCCCCTCATCATATCCTCTCCTTTTCCACTATGGGCTGGAAACTTAATCAAAAGAGAAAGAGTAAGAGAAACCTCAAGTCATTAGCTTCAGAAGCAAGCTTGCCTAACAGCAGATGACAGGGCAGAGTGTTAGATATTAGGAGGTTCTGTTTCTTGCAAAAAGTCATTAAGATGTGGTGCAGCCTGCCAGACAAAGTAGGAGAAGCCGCGAGAGCTTAACAAGTTCAAGGGGAAGGAAGGCATTCATTTGCAACCTTGCAATACAGCCTGGCCAGTCCACTCAAGGAAATTTAACAGTGGTCAGAGAAAACAGAAAGAGAAATTTGGGGACCTTGGGGACGACCAGTTTACTGCAGTTAGCCAAATCCTTCCATGGTTCATCTACTTGCCCCTTATACGAATTATACTGATCTTATTGTCTGAAGTTTATTAAGCATTCAAGGCGTGTTCAACACTCTAATGAAGGTATGAAGCATGACTTTTCTCCAGGAGCAGCTTGCCTTAAAGGAACTTTGCAGGCTTTTGCTTGAACAAGGCATAGAAGATGAAAGCTAACTATGATTTAAAAAAAACACACACATATACATGCTTGTTGAGGGATGGGAGAGTTTGGGACAGAAAAAGTATAGAGGTTGTGATGGAGGAGAAAACGGATTAAGTCCCAGATACAAACAAAACAAAGCAAAACAAAACAACAGCAAAAAATTGCCTTGGTGTTTTTTATGGCTTAGTTCCAGTCTTTCATTTGTGGCTTCAAAAGAGATATGTGATTTCCCTTCCACTTTTCTAATCTTGTTTAGAGACTTAAACAAAAGAATGTTACTCTAGAGACAAGTGTATATAAGCACTGGACCTCCTATAATTATGGGGAAGAAGATTTATATAAGAGTAAATGTGTAGATTCTTCCATCATGTCTGTACATTCCCTCTTACCTGCATATTTTTGGTGGGGGAGGGGAGAGGAGGGACTCAGGAGAACCTAGAAGTGTAAACATTAATATTAATTTGCTAGCACCTGGAAGATAACTAGGTGTGAAGGAGCAGTCATTAGAAAATTATCTGGAAAGCAACACATGCTAAACAAGCCTGACTCCTTGGTACAGTTGGAGACAGTAAAACATGTAGTATACCTAGAATAAAGCTTTTTATACTATTATCACGTGAATGCATGATTCCACACAGGTCTGAAAGAAATTAGGCCTCTGTGAGGATGTTAATAAGAATGGAAATTATGTTTACCCATAGGTAATTGATATCCAGTATCATTAAATAAATTACAGACTCATAAAACAATGGAGCCAGAGGGCATCAGAGCTTTTGGATTCCAACCTACCCATCTTAAGATAGCAGTACACTAAGGAATTCCTAGAGAGAAACAGCTTATTTCTTTAAAGACTTCCAAAAGGGAAAGCCTACACCAGTCTCTGTTAAGGTGTTCCAGTGATTTGTATCTCCAAGGCTGTCATTCCCCAACATGGCTGTGAGGTTTACATTGCCAACAAAAGAGCTTCTTGTTTTTCTTTCTTTCTTTTCTAGGAAAACTTTTATTTTAAAACAGTTTTAGATTTATGTAAAAATTGTAAAGATAGTACATAAAATTCGCATATGTTACTTTCTCACAATCAATAAAGCAATATTGATACATTTATTTTTCATTAAAATCCATACCTTATTCAGATTTCCCTACTTTTTACCTAATGACCTTTTTATGACCCAGATCCTAACCATTGCATTGAGTTGTTCTGTTTCCTTGTACCAGTTTCATGTCTTCTGGAAACAGTTTCTCATACTTTCATTGTCCTGGATGACCTTGAATTGAGTATTGAGGCGTATCAGTCAGGTTTTTTGTAGGATGTCCCTCAATATGAATGTGTTTGATGTGCTTCTCAGAATTTGGCTATGAGTATTGGGGAGGAAGACCACAGAGGTCAAGTGCCAATCTTATCACTTCCTATCAAGGTTTCACACTGTCAATATGGCTTACCACTGTTGATGTTGACCTTCATCACCTGCCTGAAGTAGTGTGTGTGTGTCAGCTTTCCCTCCTGCAAAGTTCTCCCTCCTCCTCTTCTTACACTGCACTCTTTAGAAAGAAGTAACAAAGCACAGCCTGCTCTTAAGGAGAGGGAAGTTATGCTCCATTTCCTTGAGAGTGAAGTATATACAAAAATTATTTGAAATGCTGTTGTTTTAAGACATTTCTCTAGGAAATTTATTATTTCCCCAATGCTCTGTTTTGTCATCTGAATTAACTGAACTGATTTACCTATCTTGTTTTTTGAAAATATGTTTAACTTAAAAATTATACTTAATTTTTTTTACTTAAAATTCTGAAATAAGAAATAGTCTTTACAGTCAATCAACTAAATAAATTTCACTCTTTTTGTTTTTCTAAATACTAGCTTAAATACTTTTCTCTCGACTATGATTGGTGTACGTTATTTCCAAGATATCTGATGTTATCTTATTTAGCTGCTGTTTAGAATGCAGTTGTAACAACTTCTAATAGGGTCTCAGACGTTTCTAGTTTGTCCCTTCCTATACCTTCCTACCACTGTTTTTTATGTCTTCTATTCTTAAGTAGCTCTAAAAACATCAATTAAGGAGAATGTACATATTAACATATCTACACTGAGTCATTTAGGATGCCAGGATTATTTTATTACTTGGGTTTAGGGTTTCTAGATTAAGAATGCCAAAGCATTTCTATTTCATGTACCTACTTCAGATAAGTATTAGGAGCCACCCATAGAACTGTATGAAGAATTCTAAGGAACTGTCAGGCTCATAGGAAAAAGAATTATATGGCAGATAAGCCATGGGCATGAGAGAGAGAAAATGTGGTAGGCCACCTCTGGATGACACTCCTACCATCAAATACTATGGATCTTATCAAATAAATCACAAGCTGAATCAATTTTTTAAAGACTTTTTAATCCAACTTGATTCCTTTACTATCAGTTTAT
The DNA here is from genome assembly GCF_049350105.2 of Macaca mulatta. Classification (NCBI taxonomy): domain Eukaryota; kingdom Metazoa; phylum Chordata; class Mammalia; order Primates; family Cercopithecidae; genus Macaca; species Macaca mulatta. The sequence continues at coordinate 85,440,722 of NC_133420.1, forward strand.
CTTCTTATCTTGTGGAAAATAAAGTCTTAATAGTCATTTTCCATTGTCTATGGTATAACTTAGCAACATATTTGTCTATGGGGAAAACTTGAACCAATTATGGTTACAATAGGAAGACAGTAGTTGAAGAAGACAGGAAGACTTCTCTTGCAGGTGTGAAGTCTGTTTTGTGTTAGATCTTTTTGTTTTGTGTAGATTTTCACACTCAAATGAAGGTGCAGAATGGGAATATGATAGAGAGGGCCCGTGTTTTGAGAAAGGAGTAATTTCAGCTTATAAGAATGACACAAGTTCATTTCTAAAGTCTGTTTTGGTCTATTGTTCCTTTAGTCATTGATTCCATCCAGCCCTGGCTAAAGATACTAATGGAAACTCTTCAAATATTAAAATCATTTATCATAAAGATGAAATCATTCTCAAGCATAGAGTTGTGTTAAAACCAGTAAGTACTCAATGAACCAGTTCCAATTCAATTATAAATCCAACATGTATGCTGACAACATGGATTTGAGGTGTCCAGAAATTTTCCCCTGCGCCTGAGCATCTACGTATCTTAGATTATGATGCCTGTATTAGTCCATTCTCACATTGCTATAAGGAAATACCCAAGGCTGGATAATTTTAAGTGGCTTATTGACTCACAGTTCAGCATGGCTGGGAAGGCCTCAGGAAACGTACAATCATGGTGAAAGGTGTAGGGGAAGCAAGGCACCTTCTTTACAAGGTGGCAGGAAGGAGAAGTGACAAGTGAAGGGGGAAGAGCCCCTTATAAAACTATCAGATCTTGTGAGAACTCACTCACTATCATGAGAACAGCATGGGGGAAACCACCCCCATTATTCAGTTACCTCCACCTAGTTTCTCCCTTGACATGTGGGGATTATGGAGATTACAATTCAAGATGAGATTTGGGTGGGAGCACAGAGCCTAACTATATCAATGCCTGAAATTCCGCCCAGTGGTAAATTGCTGCTTTGGACAGTCTTTTGCACAGCAGGTTTATTTTATTTTATTTTATTATTCATTTTGTTTACCCAGGAGGAGGTAATACATAAAATAAATTCATTGTAATACGTCATAACTACTTTTGTTCTAAAAGAAAGAATCTGAGCTAGCTTAAGAATAATATGGATATGAGGTCGAAATGGCAAGTGTAAAGCAGAGACCTAAATGTTGGTCAAGGCTGTTTAAACAAACAAACAAACAATAACAAAAAACAACTCTGGACTGTTGGCAACAATAATAAATTTTAGTTCTGTGTACATTCTTCCTGGAGCAAGAGGTTAACGAGTTAATATGATTTTTTTTTTTTTTTTTTTTTTAAAGACAGAGTCTTGCTCTGTCACCCGGGCTGGAGTGCAACGGCGTGATCTCGGCTCACTGCAACCTCCGCCTCCCAAGTTCAAGTGATTCTCCTGCCTCAGTCTCCTGAGTAGCTGGGATTACAGGCCCCCACCATCACGCGTGGCTAATTTTTGTAGTTTTAGTAGAGACAGGGTTTCGCCATGTTGGCCTCCCAAAGTGCTGGGATTACAGGCATGAGCCACTGCCCCTGGCCAAGTTAATATAATATTTTGTATTAGACTTTAAAATATCGGATTTTCTAAAATGATTTGACAGAAGAGTGAAGAAGTGTACTTAAAAATCTGCAGATAATGGAAACCTAAAAGGGTTGCCAGTGCCACAGAGTTTAGAATTAAGACACAAAACAAAATCATCACATTAGGTGCATAATCCAAACCAAATGAGATTTGATAAATACAATGTGAGTGTATTTTACAGAGGAAAATAACAATGTAATGCATATGCTCAGCATATATTAATTGGGCATTGAATACATTCCTAGTAATGAAAAATCTAATCAAACATCCATCTACAATAGAATGCATACATAAACCATGATATATTCATATGGAATATTATACAGAAAACACTACATGGAACTACAACAATCTGTAACAACACGGATGAATCTCAGAAACGGAATACTGACTTCAGAAAAACAACTCACAAAATACAGTCATGTGTCACCCAACAATAGGGATATGTTCTGAGAAATATGCCATTAGGGGATTTTGTCATTGTTCTAATGATATAGAGTATCCTTACACAAACTGAGATGGCATAACCTACTACACACCGAGGCTATATGGTGTAGCTTATTGCTCCTAGGCTACAAACCTGTACAGCATGTTCCTGTACAAATATTATAGGCAATATAGCACACTGGTATTTGTGTATCTCAACATAGAAAAAGTACAGTAAAAATACAGTATTATAATCTTATGATATACGTACGGTCTATTGTTGACCAAAACGTTGTTACGTGGCAGGTAAGTATGGTACATGCTGCATGATTACATGTATGTAAAGTTCTAGGACAGGCTAAACAAACCTACTGTGTAAGAAGTCATGAGTGGTTACATTTGGGCAGAGTGTGACATGAGAAGTGATGGGAAAGGTGCACAAGGAAATTTCCATGGGTATGGAGTGATCTGTTTCTTGATCTAGATGCTAGTTGTCCAGGAGTGTTTGCATTGTAAAAATTCGTTGAGTGGTGAATTTCTGACTTGTTTTCTCTTTGGGTGTTATTTTTAAATAAAGCTTTCAAAAAAACTATGTATCTGTATCTATACATGTATAGATATATCTAAAAATATATATATTTAGATATTTATCAGATGTATGTATATCTAAATATATACATTTTAGATATAGAAATGTCTAAAAATATATATATTTTAGATATATATTGAATGTATATATATCTAAATATATATATTTTAGCTATACAAATATATAAATGTCTAAATATGTATTTTAAATATATAAATCTCTAAAATATATTTTTAGATAAATATAGCTAAATATAAAATATCTAAATGTCTAAAAATATATATTTAGATAGATATATCTATGTGTTTATATATATATTTTGTTCAAAAACTGTATTTAAAAATAAGATATTATATAGATATTTAGATATATCTAAAATACGTATCTATATATCTATATGAGCTACACATATCTGAAACATCTATATATCTGTATGTAACTATATATATATTTCTGAGATATCTGTATCTCATCTATATATAGATATACAGATCTCATGTCTAGATATAGATATATAGATATGAGATATAGATATCGCAGATGAGATATACATATCGCAGATGAGATATCGATATCTTAGAAAGGCTAATGTGACTCACGTGGTTACAGCTGAAGAGTTAGAGTTTGAATAGTACTTATCATTTAGCTCTCTTAGGACCTTTGTGGCTATTCTACTAGCCAGTATCCCTTAATGTCAGCTGAATTTTCTGTTCTTGGCCTTAGGTTTTTTGAAGCAATGGTTGCTCTGTTTCTGTATCTGCATTGCTATATTTTAAAGTATCTTGCCTTTTTTGCTTCTAATGGTTTGTCTCTGAAATCTAAATACTTCATAAGGAGAGGGAATCGAAGGCTTGAAGGTCTTGATCTAGAAAGAACAAGACTGAGTGTTTTCTTAAGCTTATGTTGGTGTGCCATGTCATGGATATGAGGAACAAAATAAGCACCTTGCTATTTTTAGCTGTCATATGAACAGTGATTTATGCATGTCACAAACTTCATTGTCAGTCTGAGACCTGCATGGCCATACATTGTTCATTGGGGAATGGAGGATTAATTACCAAAAATGATAGGACTTGTAGGAGGGAGAAGAAAAACTCCAATAAGATTTGGCTTTGGTGCAAGGTGGAAAAGATCCAAATTACAGAGCCAAGGGTAGACAGGGGATTCTGGGATGATCCTGTTGTCTCCTGCATCTAAGGGATCCAGTCTTGAGACTGAAACGGAATATGTATGTTCAGGTAGATGATGGGATCATAGTTTTGGCTGATGTTCTTTACTCTCTTCACACACAGAAGATATAATGACCATTGTACAGACCTTGTTGGGAGGAGATCCACGTTAGTGTTGAGTTCCAAGTCCCTTAGGGTAATGCGCAGAGTTTATAACTAGAAAAATTTGAGTGTGTGTTGAGTGGAGGCTGCATGTGGGACTGTATGGCAGTCCTGTGTAATGGTGATTAGTGTGAACTTTTGTTCTCTAGCTCTGCTGCTTACTAGTTGAGATTAAGAGTTACTTGGAACTTTCCCTTATTCATTTGTAAGAGAACTAGCAACGTTTATCGGAGAGGGTTGCTGTGACATTTAAGTAAGATAATGTATGTAAAGTACTTAGCAGAATACCTAGCACAAACAGTACTCAATAAATTCCAGTCATTTTTCTTACTATCTTAGGACAACCCCAGGCAGGCATATCAGACATCAATATTAGGATGTGAAAAAAAATTTCAAGACTCCTCCTACTAGAGGGAATGGGACCTCTAAAACAATGCTCAGATTTGGTTTGACTTGGTTCAGGGAAGAGCTGAGCTTAAACATTGACCATTTTCAGCATGTGCCTCTGGGTAGGTCTAGAACAGAAAATGTCTTACTATATAGACACAAAATTTGCCTCCATAGTCTTTCCTTGTCCCCTAAATATTTGCAGATATGTGTGTATTAAGTTTTCCAAAGAGATTATTCCTTTTTGAATGTTGGCAGCTTTGATCATTTTCCCCTAACATTTAAATAATGCAGTGACACAAAATTTCTTTCCAGAATCATATTGATGTTCAATTTCCTTCTACTTCAACCCATAAAAAGCATTCCAAATTCTTTTATGATTTATTTCCTTTTCTGTAAAGCTTCAACAGCATTTGCTATTTCCAAAGAATGCATTATCTCCAACCCGTTCCCTCATATTCTGGAACTAACATTTATACACTCATCTGCCCTCCTTCAACCCCATTTCCTTACTCTGTAAATTCTCATCCTTATATTTACTTAAAAAGTGAATGTTCTTCCCAATGCTCTAACTTGCAGGTCAGCAACTGGGATAAGTAAACTTAGGACCAGACCTCCCGTCATAATCATCTTCAAGACCCATGATCATCTTCAGGATCATCTTTTGTCTTATTGTACCCCATTCTGCTTAATTTTTTTTATGTAAGACATACCTCCATGGTTACAAAACAGTGGGGAAGCCAGGTAAAGTAACCTCAAAAGAGTTATTCTCTTCTCCTGTGCTTGTTGTCTGGGAAAGAGTGGGACACTTTTGCCCTGGTTGTGAGTCAGCAATACTACCATATAAGCAGAGTCTTGAAGAGGGTGCTTTCAGTTCCTTTTCCATGTGGGCTCAGGAATTTATGTTTCTTGGCATATAAAGGAGAAAGTCTGATTCATTATTTCCCCAAAGATAAAGCTATTGTTGAGAACCTTGTGATGGGCCAACTTGCCTTCTGCTGTATACAGGGAAGTTTACCCCCCAGGTTATTTACAATGAGTTATAAAATCAAATATTCAGAATCTTCTTCCTAGTAAATCATCACACATATATTTGCATGCTGTTCTACATACATTTGTATAATAAATTAGGTAATTTTACAGAATCGTCAAAGATTCCTAACTTAAGGGCAGTAAAACAATTAATGAGACAATTGTGTTCAATTTTACTATGTGGTTGGAGCCAAAGAAATATAAGGCACAACCAAGAGACCTGTCCAGTTCTTCTAGGCTGGTTTTGCTTACTCCTTCTATGGGTGTTTGTTATAGACTTGGAGTAAAAAGTTCTTAAGATGAACAACAGTAGCAGTAGTTATGTCTGTTTCAATATCCACATGCATGTGTTATTTATGCAGGCACTCTATCTTTCTCAGCTCTAATTTCATTACCTGTAACTTAATTGCATTTATTTCTAATATTTTTTTCTATAATACATAATTCAAACCCTAGCTTTACTACTTCTTAGATATGTGACATTGGCAAATAATTTAGATTTCCAAGCCTCAGTTTCCTTATCTATAAGTTGGAGATAATGCCTCATGGAGTTCTTATGAAGATTAAAATACAAAAGAAAGTGTCTGACAGGGAGTAGGTGCTCAAAAATTGCTCATTTTCTTCTTTTTCTTCCTCTTACTACACCCCATTCTGCTTAATTTTTTTTTTTAAATGTAAGACATACCTCCTTGGTTTCAAAACATCTGGCTAAAGAGTGAAAATGAACGCAATCACCCAGGTGTTTGGCCTGCATGATGACAGATATCAAACACTTAGAACCATCTGGGTGATTGGCATATTTTTTCACTTTTATCCAGATGTATGTGGATATAACCTTGGCCAAAAGGAAAAAAATCACCAGAGGATTTCTTAAATCTTAAATTAATACTTTTTCTAAAAAATACTATTATTTGAATATCACTCATTTATTTGTTTTGAAAAATTTCTTGTTCAAGATGCTTTTGAAATAAAATTGTTACTTAATTTCATTTCCTGTAATCTAGAAATTTTTGAAAAAGAAGGAAATGACTCCATAGATTTCAAACCCCTGTGTTTCTATTCAAGAGAATTAAGGGCAAGAAACACTAACCGGTGATTTCAAGACATAGAGTTAGATAGAAGCAGAGCGGGGACAAAAATTGTTGCTTGACATTAAGCTGAAGACTGTTCACTACTGCCTATCTTCTTTGTATCTATGTCACATACATTTTTACAAATAAGCACATAGAACCACATATTTTCTTCCTGACAGTCATATTACTGTAACACAACCTTTTTTTTCCAAATATTTTTTGAAACTTGCTAGTAAGTCCAAGAGAATAAACCAGGCTTCACTGTACTCAGTCACACGTGCATCCAGTAACTGCACTCTGACATCTGCCATACAGGGCATTGCTTAAATAGATGTAGTATTGAGATCTGGTATCCTGTGAGCAGCTGATGCAATTCTCCTCAGTCACAGGGATGAAGCTGGGATAACATTTCTGGCTCTGAGAAATCCCCAAGTCACAAAGAAATGATTCCATTGACCTAGCGGCTTTGCACTCCCAATACAACATGTTCTTCAGCAGCTTCCCAAGGGAGAAAATAACGTGAGAGTTTTTAAGAGTGCTGAAAGCTTCCCCTCTAATCAGTCTGTGTGGATTCTGCTAGCATTCCAAGGCATCTCACACAATCCCTGGAAAACTTTGGGGACTCAGTAAGGTTTTCTAAACATTTTTTCTGCCTGAAGACACTAAAGATAAGCAGCTTCACATAATTACATTGTTATTTCAACATGAACACAACTTATCCACTGCCATTTCAGTCACAAACCAACTGTGCATCTCAAAGAAGGCCTCTCTAATAAATTCTCAACCCAACAGGGTATGGCTTTTGTCTAATTATTTTTTAAACTTTGGGGGGGAAACAGAAGACTAGCTTATTTTAAAGCATTTACTTTAAAAACCTCTGTTCTGCTTAATTCATGTCTAAAAGCTGAAGTGTGTGGCTGGCCTCGGGTGAAGGAAGAATATTCCTGATGAATGGACTTGTCAGTCATGTGACCAGTTGCAAAATAGTCTGGAATACAGAGATTATCAGCAGTCAAAGGTTATAGTGGGTGACTGCGCTGCAGCAATTGCTAGGATCCTCTGTCAACTAAGACGGGAACCTGACTACCAGCATTGGCTAAGCTGGAAACAGCCCACATGTGCAGTCTATCCAGTGGTATTATGAAGTCAGTTTGTAACCAATTGTTAAATTTCAAGAATATTGCAAACCAGTTGTTACCTTGGTAGCTTAAAATTTATACCATAGTTATTGGCACATGCTACAAAGAAGGGCTTCTGATTCCTGGAAAGCTGGTTGTTAAAATCCCACCTGTGACAGATGAAGTTGCAAAGGCAATAGTGCTCTGAGACTTAGTGCTGTGGTCTCTAAATTAGGAATGATAATAATACCTATTTCAAAATACTGTTGTGTGATTAAATCAAGCATTGTGCTTAACCAAGTTTCGTGCTCATCAGATGTATTATTCATTTAATAAATATTAATAGAATACATATTTTATGCTAGGAACTGTGATTGGTGCTAGAGACACAAGGGTGAATAGACAGACTGGCAAAGACCTCAAAGTAGATGAGTAGCACAGACAGCTCAAATACTAATTACAATATAGTATGAAAGTGCTACGGTATGAGGTGCAAACGGTCACAGTTGGAAGAGAGAGGGAGGAGCCATCATTGTTAATATTCCTTTTAAAGAACTACAGTAGTCTATGATGAGTGAGGAATATTTGACCAGCCATTTCTAGACATGATGATCATGGATCTTTTTAGATTCAGAAATGTAGAGGATCAGGGCTTCTGGAAATATGTGGAATGTAAGGCAACATTTTAGCATTAGAGAAATATCTACTTGTAGATTGTGATTATAGGAGCATAGCTCTCTATCCCAAAATTTAGTCTTCATTGCCTGCTATTCAACCATTACAGTAAATTCCTTGGGTCTAAAAGTTGCTGTCCACTGGAATTGCCCTCTAAAAGGCAATATAGTTTCTGGAAGGCATATACCTTAATGCATTATTTTTGAAAAAGCTATAATTAACAGGGATGGGAGAAGAAGTTAACATTCCTTCAGAGTTAGCTATGATCAAGGCATTTTACATTGCTATCTGATGTCACCAAAACAACATTACTAAAAAATAGATGCTGTTATCTCCATTCTGCTGAAGAGAAAACTGATACTCAGAGAGCCTAAGCTATGAGCCCAACGTGGAGCTGTGATCCAAACTTTAGTTGGCTAAATTATGAGCATTAAATTGATGTTAATACTTAATTATTATATAACACACTTACAAGGTCCTATCATGAACTTCATTTTATAAATGAGAAAATTAAGGAACAGAGCTTAGTAAGTTTTCAATAAGTGGCAAAGTTGGGTTCAAGTCTACATTTCTCATCAATACCATACTGCATGTTTCAGTTACCACTTTAGCAAGGGACAGCTAACAATCTGAGTACAAGAATCCTTTCTAAAGGATGAACTCCTCAAAACAGACATTGATAGCTAGGGGTTAGAATGAGAGACTAAAAGAGAGGAAAGGGCCTGGGGTATAAAAAGACTTCAAAAACAACTTAGTGCTGTCCCAGTACTGACTGAAGAATAGTGACCATAGAGAGGTAATTTTTATTCTCTATGAAAATCCATGGAGCCATGTGAGGTCCAAAGAGAGATGACAGTATCTGGGTGAGAATTGTTCATTGCAGAACCTTTAATGTGGGAGACTCGCCTACAATAATAGAGAAGAGTTCAGGTTGGTTTTGAATGAGCTCTGGTAGGATCCACACATTTTATGTAGCATTTTAAAAGTATCATCTTTATACAGTCTCTATATCTTATAGCATTATCTAAAAACTTACATGAATTATCTAAAAACTTAAATCATTTGAAAAATAAGATGTCCAATAAAAACACAAAGGACAAGAGATAAAGATTCATTGTAAAATATGGTAAAAATTCAATAATTGCACTCTCTGCGAAGCAGTATAGAGCTATTTGAAAGTGGACTTGGATTAGCTATAAATATATATTGTAAATTCTAGGACAACCACTAAAAAAATTTTAAAAGAAGCATAATTAGTATGTTAAAAAAGGAAAACAACTTGAATCATACAAAATGCTCAGTGAAAGCCACAAAAGGGAAAAAACTGTGGAAAACAAAAAGAGTAATAAAGAATAATGGCAACCAATAGAAAAGAGTAACAGATAATATAGATATTAATTCAAATATATTGATAATCACTTTAAATGTCAGCAGCCTAAATACAACAATCAGAAGACAGAGATTGTGAGAGTGGATCAAAAACCGTGACCCAACTATATGTTGTCTATTAGAAACCTACTTTAAGTATGAAGACATACAAATTAAAGGGATAAAGATGTACTGTATTAACACTAATCAAAGAAAGTAGGAGTGGCTATATTAATTTCACACAGGGCAAACTTAAGAGCAAGGAAAGTCATCACAAATAAAGAGGAGCATTACACATTGATAAAGGGATCAAAACTCCAGGAGGCATAATGATGTTTAAAGTGTATGTGCCCAAAAAGAGACAGTCAACCTATATGATGCAAAAACTGACAGAACTGCAAGGAGAAATAGATGAGTCTGCTATTATAGTTGAAGATTTTAGCAGCCCTCTATCGGAAATGAGCAGATCCAGCAGGCATAAAATTAGTAATGACATAGATGAATTAAATGGCACTATCAGTCAACTGGATATAATTGACATCTATAGACTTCTTTATCCAAAAACACCAGATTACACATTCTTCTCAAACTCACATGGAGCATTCACCAAGATAGACCACATTCTGGGCTATAAAAATATCTTAACAAATTTTTAAAAATAAAAATTATACATTGTCTGCTCTCAGATCACAATGCAATAGAGCTAGACATTATAAGAAAAGAGAAAATCCGCAAATGCTTGGAGATTGAATAACATACTTCTAAATAACACATGGTCTAAAGAAGAAAGCTCAAGAGAAATTAAAAACTATTTTGAACTAAATTAAAATACAACTTACCAAAATTTGTGTAATACAGCAAAAAGCAGTGCTTAGAGGGAAATTTACAGGACTGAATGCATATATTAGAAGAGAAAAATTCTAAAATAAATTATCTAAGCAGGAAACTAGAAAAAGAAGGTCAAATCAAATCAAAAGTAAGCAGAAGTAAAAAAGTAACTAAAAGTAGAGCAAAAATTAAGTAACCTCACAACAGGATATCAGTAGAGAAAAATCAAAAAAATTAAAAGCTGACTATTTGAAAAGATCAATAAAAGTGATAAGCCTCCAGCCAGGCTAAGAAAACAAGAAAGAAGATACAAATTACTAATATCAGAAATGAAAGAGAGGACATCACTACAGATCTCATGGACATTAAAAGGATAATTTAAAAATACTATGAATAATTCCATGCTCACACATTTGATAATCTAAATGAAATAAACCAATTCCTTAAAACTCACAATCTGCCACAATTCACAGAAGAAGAAATAATCCCAATAGGCCCAATAAAGAAATATAATCAATAACTAATAACCTCCCCAAAGAGAAAGCATCAGGCCCAGATGGGTTCACTAGTGAATTATACCAATGTTTAAGAAAGAAATTGTATTAATTCTTTATAATTTCTTCCAGATGATAGAACCAGAGGAAATACTTCTTAGCTCATTTTATGAGGCCAGGCTTAACCTAATACTAAAACCAAACAAAGACATTTCAAGAAAAAAAAAAATAAACACTCTTTAGATCAATATTCCTTATGAATGTAGCTGCAAAATTCTCCAACAAAATATTAACAAATTGAATTCAACAATATAAAGAAAGAATTACACATTATAATCCATCGGAATTTATTCCAGGTGTGCAAGGCTGGTTCAACATTCAAAAATCAAATAATGTAATTCATCACATCAACAAGTACAAGAAGACAAATTACATAATCATATCATTAGATGCAGATAAAACATTTGATAAATTCCAACGTCCTTTCATGATTAAAAAAATAAAAAAACCTCTCAGCAAACTAGGAATAGAGGGAAACTGTCTCAGCTTCATAAAGAGCATGTAAAAAAATCCTACATCATACTTAATGGTGAGAAACTTGAAGCTAAGATCAGAAACAAGGCAGGGATGTCCCTTTCACCACTGCTTTTCAACCTCATACTGGAAATCTTAGCTAATGCAGTAAGACAAAAAAAGAAAATAAAAGTATACAGATTGGGAAGGTAGAAATAAAATTGCATTTGCAGATTACATGATTGTCTATTTAGAAAATCTGAAAAAATAAAAAACCTTCTGCAACTAATAAGCAATTATGGAAAGGTCACAGAATGTAAGATTAATATACAAAATTTCATTGCTTTCCTATACACCAGATATAAACAAGTGGAATCTGAAGAAGACAAAACACTATTTATGGTAACACTAAACAAATGAAATATGTAGGTATAAATTTAACAAAATATGTATAATATCTATACGAGAAAAAGTACAAAACTCTAATGTAAGATATCAAGGAAGAATTAAATGAATGGAAATGTATTCTATGTTCATAGATAGGAAGAGTCAATATTGTCAAGAATTTTTCCCCACTTGATCTATAGATTCAATGCAATCTCAATAAAAATGAGCAAGTTATTCTGTGAGTTTTGACATACTGATTCTAAAGTTTATATGGATAGGCAAAAGACTCAGAGTAGCCAACTTAATATTGAAATAGAACAAAGTAAAAGAACTGACACTATCTGACTTTAAGACTTAACTACAAAGCTGCAGGAATTGAGACAGTATGGTATCGGCAACAGAAGACAAACAGATTAATGGAATAGAGAACCCAGAAATAATCTGCATAAATATAATCAATGATCCTTGTCAAAGAAACAAAAGCAATATACTGGAGCAAAGATAGTTTTTTCAACAAATTATGCTGGAACAACTGGACATCCTCATGCAAAAAATAATAATCTAGAAATAGGCCTCACATCCTGCACAAAAATTAACTAAAAATAGATCACAGACCTAATAATGCAAAACTATAAGACTCCTAAAAGATACATGGAAGAAAACCTAGGTGACCTTGAATATGGTAATGGCTTTTTAGATAAAACACTAAATGCACAATACATGAAAGAAATAATTGAGAGAGTGGAAGGCAAGATGATGGACTAGATGCAGTGAGGTGGAACAGCTCCCACAGAGACCAAGATGACTGGCATGCTCCTAACAAATCTTCAGAGGCAAAGCAACAAGAGTGGATAGAGGGAAGACACAGAAGCTGGGCAGAAGGGGGAAAAAGGTGGGAAGCATACACAGGGCTACTGTGCAACCAAACTTTTTCCTGGTTCCCAACCACTCTAGGGGAATGACTGAGTTTACCTGGCAAGGAGCAACCCACTTGTGCCACAGGCCTCTAGATCCCCATCAGGAAGAGACCCTTCAACCACCATGGACACTTCAGTTGGCAGGGAGAGCAGCTTAGACATGTGGTAGGAGCAGTAAACCAGCTGATGTGGAGCCCAGAGGGTTTGGTGTGAGACCATCCGTAGTGGAGCACAGCCAGGGAAGGCTATCCCCTTAGGCTTGACTTGCTCCCATAAGTAATTTTAGCCCTAGGTGAACTGTTGGACCCTCTGCAGGGCAGTCTTGTCCATCAGATGGGGCTGGTCTCACCCAAGCACTACTTGGTCTGCTGGCATCTCCTGGGGTCCCAGCCAGGCTACATGTGTCTTCAGGACAACCCTGGGTGACACATCATAGCATCTGAATTGGTAGACCATGCCTGACCTCCATAGAGTTCCAGCAGGGGGGCCCCTGTGGCTACACACCAGCCTGCATAATTCCTCCCTGCACTGCAGCTTCCCCCAGGCCCATGGCAACTTCCACATCTTCTTGCTAGCACACGGCCACATGGACAGGTTTTGCTTACCTTGCCCTTCCAGTGTGCAGGAGTGCAGTTCATCTGTTCCCCTCCCCTGTACACCACCATTGCAGACAGAGCCTTGGCAGGGATGCAGCCAGGCAGCACCACCCCCACCATCATCCTGCCCTTGTGCTCACACTGCCATGGGAGTGAATCTAGGCACAGAGAGTAGCAGATCCTCCCCAAACCTGAGTAACCACTCCTGCTTGCATGGCACAGAGAAGGCAACCAAATCTCTGCCCACCAGTGCTCTGCCCCTTGGCAAATACTACCACCAGCACCACTGCACGCACAGCTGCCAGCAAGTCCACCTGTCCTCCCCCGAGCTGTGTTGCCTCCACCACTGTGGTGAATGCCCATAGGAAGGAAGGCAGCCTGGCACCCACTAGCACCTTGCTGCAACTGCTGCAGGCACATGCCAACAAAGATGGATCCTGCTACAAAATGTTTTGACTGACACCTCCCATCAGAGTGTAGTGACCAGCAGTCTGGAAACACCTTGGCCTCTATCAGCACAGGAAATTCCTAACCTAGAGGAGCCAGAAAATAAAGTCAGGGCCCAATATAAGTCCTCCGGAATTAGAGCACGCAGTTCAGGAATTGGGAGCTGGGCATTGCCCCACTTAAAATCCCTCAGAAATGAAGTTGGTCAGCTGAATCCACCTTATTCCACAACAAACCCTAAAGATTTTCAAACAGGAAAAAAGAAAAAAATATTCATCCAAAGGTCAGCAACCCCAAAGACTGAAAGTAGATAAGCCCACAAAGGTGAGAAAGAACCAGCACATGAACCCTGACAACTCAAAAATCCAGAATGCCTTATTTCCTCCAAACAACCACATCATTTCTTTAGCAAGGGTTCTGAACCTGGTTGAGATGGCTGAAATTAGAAATAGAATTCAGAATATGGATAAAAATGAAGATGATTAAGCTACAGGAGTACATTGAAACTCAATCTGAGGCAGATAAAAATCATGATAAACCATTGCCAGGAGCTGACAGAAAAAAAATGAGCAAGTATAGAAAAGAGCACAACTGACCTGATAGAGCTGAAAAACACACTACCAGAATTTCATAATGCAATTACAGTTATTAATAGCAGAATAGACCAACCAGAGAAAAGAATTTCAGAGCTAGAAAACCAACTTTCTGAAATAAGATAGACAAGAATAGAAAAAAAACAAATGAAAAGGAATGAACAAAACCTCTGAAAAATATGGGATTATATAAAGAAACCAATCTTCAACTTACTGGTGTCCCTAAAAGAGATGAGGAAAATGGAATCAAGTTGGAAAACATATTTCAGGTTATCATCCATGAGAACTTCCCGAACCTAGCTAGAGAGGCCAACATTCAAATTTAGAAAATGCAGAGACCCCCCTAGTAAGAAACTTCACAAGAAGATCATCACCAACACACATAATCATCAGATTCTCCAAGATCTAAATGAAAGAAAAAATGTTAAATGCAGCTAGAAAGAAAGGTCACGTCACCTAAAAAGGGAAGCCTATCAGACTAACAGTGGACCTCTCCGCAGAAATCCTACAAGCCAGAAAATATTGGGGGCCAATATTCAACATTCCTAAAGAAAAGAAATTAGAATTCAGAATTTCATATCTGGAAAAACTAAACTTCATAAACGAAGGGGAAATAAGATCCTTTTTAGACAAGCAAATGCTGAGAGAATTTGTTACCACCAGACTTGCCTTATAAGGGCTCCAGAAGGAAGCACTAAACATGGAAAGGAAAGATTGTTACCAGTCACTACAAAAACACACTGAAGTACACAGACCAGTGACACTTTACAACTACATAAACAAGTCTGCAAAATAACCATCTAACATAATGATGACAGGATCAAATCCACACATATCAATACTAACCTTGAATGTAAATGGACTAACTGCCCCAATTAAAAGACACAGATTGGCAAGCTGGATAAAGAACCAAGGCTCATCAGTATGCTGTCTCCAAGAAATCTGTCTTACACACAATGACACACATAGGCTCAGAATCAAGAGATGGAGAAAAATATAACAAGAAAATGTAAAACAGTAAAAAGCAGGGGTTGTAATCCTAGGTTCAATCAAAACAGATTTTAAACCAATAAAGATTAAAAAAAAAAAAAAGAGGGCATTACATAATGGTAAAAGGTTCAATTCAACAAGATTTAACTACTCTAAATATATATGAATGCAACACATGAGCACCCAGATTCCTAAAGCAAGTTCTTGGAGACTTTAAGAGAGTCTTAACTCCCATACCAAAACAGTGGGAGACTTTAATACCGCATTGACAACTTTAGACAGATCATTGAGATAGAAAATTAAGATATTCAGGACCTGAACTCAGCACTTGATCAAGTGGACTTGATAGACTTCTACAGAACTCCCAACCCAAGAATAGCAGAATGTATGTTCTTGTCATCACCTTATGGCACATATTCTAAAATCAATCACATAATCAGAAGTAAAACACTTCTCAGCAAATACAAAAGATCTGAAATCATAACAAAAAATCTTTCAGACTACAGCACAATTAAAGTAGAAACTGAGACTAAGAAATTCACTCAAATCAATACAATTACATGGAAATGGAATAATCTGCTCCTCATTGACTTTTAGGGAAATAATAAAATTACAGCAGACATCAAGACATTAGTTGAAACCAATGAGAACAAAGATAAAATATACCAGAATTTCTGGGACACAGCTAAGGCAGTGTTAAGAGGAAAATTTATAGCACTAAATGCCCATATCAAAAAGTTAGAAAGATACCAAATTAACAGCCTAACATCTCAATTAAAAGAACCACAGAACCAAGAGCAAACCAATCTCAAAACTACCAGAAGTCAGGAAATAACCAAAATGAGAGCTGAACTGAAGGAAATTGAGACACGAAAAATCATTCAAAAGATCAATGAATCCAGAAGTTCTTTTTCAGAAAAAAATAAAATACATAGATTGCAAGCTGTTTTTTGGGAAAAAAATAAAATACATAGATTGCTAGCTAATAAAGAAGGAAAGAGAAGATCCAAATAAACACAATCAGAAATGACAAGGGACATATTACCACTGACCCCACAGAAATACAGATAACCTAAGAGAATATTATGAATACCTCTGCACACATGAACTAGAAAATCTAGAAGAAATTGATAAGTTCCTGGGCGCATACACCTGCCCAAGACTGAACCAGGAAGAAATTTAATCCCTGAACAGACCAATAACAAGCTCTGAAATTGATTCAGTGATAAATAGCCTAACAACCAAAAAAAGTCCAGTACCAATACCAGATGCATTCACAGCTGAACTCTACCAGATGTATAAAGGAGAACTGGGACAATTTCTACTGAAACTATTCCAAAACTTTAAGGAGGAAGGACTCCTCCCTAACCCATTTTATGAGGCCAGCATCATCTTAATGCCAAAACCTAGCAGAGACATAACAACAACAGATCCCAATATCATTCAAGAACATCAGTGAAAAAATCCTCCACAAAATGCTAGCAAACTCAATCCAGCAGCACACCAAAAAGCTTATCCACCAAATCAGGTAGACTTTATCCCTGGGATTCAAGGTTGGTTCAACAAACACAATCAATAAACATGAGTCTTCACATAAACAGAACTAAAGACAAAAACCATATGATTATCTCAATATATACAGAGAAAGTTTTCAATAAAATTCAATACCCCTTCATGTTAAAAACTCTCAATAAGCTAGATATTGAGGGAACATACCTCAAAATAATTAGAGCCATCTAAGGCAAACCCACAGTCAACATCTTACTGAATGGGCAAAAGCTGGAGGCATTCCCCTTGAAAACTGGCACAAGGCAAGGATGCCTTCTCTCACCACTCCTATTCAACATAGCACTGGAAGTCCTGGCCAGGGCAATCAGGCAAGAGAAAGAAATATAGCGCATCCAATTAAGAAGAGGGGAAGTCAAATTATCCCTGTTTCCAGATGACATGATCCTATATCTAGAAAACCCCATAGTCTCAGTCCAAAAGCCCCTTAAGCTGATAAACAACTTCAGCAAAGCCTTAGAATACAAAGTCAATGTGTAAAAATCACTGGCATTCCTATACACCAACAATAGTCAAGCTGAGAGCCAAATTAGGATTGCAATCCCATCCACAAGTGCTCCCCAGCACCCCCCAAAATAAAACACCTAGGAATACAGCTAACCAGGGAGGTGAAAGATTGCTACAATGAGAACTACAAAACACTGCTCAAAGAAATCAACAATGACATAAACAAATAGAAAAAGACTTCCATGCTCATGGATTGGAAGAAACAATATTATTGAAACGATGATACTGCCCAAAGCAATTTACAGATTCAATGCTGTTCCTATTAAGCTATCAAGGACATTCTTTACAGAACTACAAAAAACTACTTTAAAATTCATATGGATCCAAAACAGAGCCTAAATAGCCAAGGCACTGCTAAGCAAAAAACAAAGCTCGAGGTACCTAACTTCAAACTAGAATACAGGGCTACAGAAACCAAAACAGCATTGCACTGGTACAAAAACGGCACATAGGTCAACGGCAGTAGTCAGAATAGAGAGCCCAGAATTAAGCCCACATACCTACAACCACCTGGTCTTGAATAATGCTGACAAAAAACAAGCAATGGAAAAGACTCCCTATTCAATAAATGGTGCCTGGATAACTGGCTAGCCATATGTGGATGTTTGAAGCTGGACCCCTTCCTTAGACCATATACAAAAATCAACTCATGATGGATTAAAGGCTTAAATGTAAAACCCAAAACTATAAAAACCCTGGAAGACAACCTGGACAATACCATTCTAGACATAGGAATGGGCAAACACTTCATGACAAAGATGCCAAAAGCAATTCCAACAAAAGAAAAAAATGACAAATGGGATCTAATTTAATGAAAGAGCTTCTGCACAGCAAATAAAACTATCAACAGAGTGAATAGACAACCTACAGAATAGTAGAAAATTTTTGCAAACTATGCATCTGACTAGGTCTAATATCCAGTATATATAAGGAACTTAAATAAATTTACAAGAAAAAAAACTTTATTAAAAAGCAGGCAAAGGACATAAACAGACACTTTTCAAAAGAATATATACATGTGACCAGCGATCACATGGAACAAAGCTCAACATCACTGATCATTAGAGAAATGCAAATTGAAACCACAATGAGATACCATCTCACACCAGTCAAAATGACTATTATTAAAAAGTAAAAAAATAACAGATGCCGGTGAAGTTGTAGAGAAAAAGGAACACTGTTGGTGAAAGTGTAAATTACTTCAACAATTGTGGAAAGTACTGTGGCAATTCCTGAGAAATACCATTTGACTTGGTAATCCTATCACTGGTCATATACCCCCCCCCAAATAAATTATTATATTATAAAGACCAATGCATGTGTATGTTCATTGCAGCACTATTCACAATACCAAAGGCATGCAGTCAACCTAAATGCCTATCAATGGCAGACTGGATAAAGAACATAAACACCATGGAATACTATGCAGCCATAAAAAGAACAACAATATGTTTTTTACAGAAATATTGATGAAGCTGGAGGCTATTATCCTTATGAAACTGACGCAGGAACAGAAAACCAAATATCATGTGTTCTCATTTATAAGTGGGGGCTAAACGATGAGAACACGTGGACACTTAGAGGGGAACAACACACACTGGGGCCTATTGGAGGGAGGAGGATGGGAGAAGGGAAAAGTTCAGGAAAAATAACTAATGGGTACTAGGCTTAATACCTCCATGACAAAATAATCTGTACAAAAAAAACCCATGACACAAGTCAAACAAACTTGCACATGTACCTGCATGAACCTGTACATGTACCCCTGAACTTAAAAATAAAATATTAAAAAAAGAATCAATAATATGGACTTCATGAAAATTAAAACCTCTGATCTGTGAATGTCAATGTCAGGAACATGAGAAGACAAGTCACAGACTGGAAGGAAGTATTTGCAAAAGACATTTCTGACAAAGGACTATTATCCAAAATACACTAAGAACACTTAAAATTCGACAATAAGAAAATAAGCAACCCAAATAAAAATTGGCAAAAAACATGAAAAGCCACCTCACCGAAGAAGATATACAGATGGTAAGCATATGAAAAGATGCTTAATATCATTTATTATTAGAGAATTGCAAATTAAAACATCAGTGAGATACACACCCAATAGAAGGGCCAAAATTCAAAGCACTGACAACATCAAATGCTGGTGAGGATGTGGAGCCACAGGAATGTGCATTCATTGATGGTGAGAATGCAAAATGGTTCAGCTACCTAGAAAGACAGTTTGGCAGTATTTTACAGAACTAAACATACTTTTACCATATGATGCAGCAATTTTACTCCTTGATATTTATCCAAATGAATTAAAAATTTGTCCATACAAAATCCTGCACAAGATGTTTATAACAGATTTATTCGTAATTGTCAAAAGCTGGAAGCAACCAAGATGTCCTTTAGTATGTGAGTAGATAAATAAATGATAGTACATCTAGACAATGACATATTATACACTAAAAAGATAGAGTTTTCAAGCCTTAAAAAGACATGGAGAAAACTTAAATGTTTATTACTAAGTGAAAGAAACTAATCTGGAAAGACCACATACTGTATGATTCCAACTATATGAAATTTTGGAAAAAGCAAAACTTTGGAAACAGTAAAAAGATCAGCAGTTGTCACAGGTTAGGAGGAAGGAAGAGCTAAATAGGCAGAGCACAGATTTTTAGGACAATGAAGCTATCCTGTATGCTACTAAAATGGTAGATACATGTCATTCTACAGTTGTCAAAAGCCCACAGAATGTGCAATACCAAGAGTGAATCCTAATATAAACCATGGATTTTGGGTGATGATGAGTCAAAGTAGGTTCATCAATCATAACAAATGTATTATGATGGTGCTGGGAGGAGGGTAATAGTAGGGGAAGGTGTGTGAGTGTGGAGACAGGGTAAATGTAAACCCTGTACTTTGTGCTCAATTTTGCTGTGAACCTAAAACTGCTGTACAAAATGAAATTTATTAATTAAAATGTTTAAATAATTTAGATGCTTCCTATTTCAAATTTTTAGCAAAATATTCATAATAGTAATATCTTCAGTGCCTATCATAAAATTTTATTATAGTACATGTGCATATAATTATATACATTATATATTATATAACATGTTTATAATATGATATATATGGATTTGTATATTGTTGCCTATATGTTCTATAATATATGGTATTTATAATATTTATAATATATATGAATATATGTATTTTTATATAATGCATATAAATAAGCTAATTGCATTTATGTAAAACTATCCTAAAACTTAGGCTTTAATACAGATTCTAAATTCTGATTAAATGATAATAATTAAATGCATTTACAAAGAGTCATAACTTGGCAAGGTACTTTCTCTTTTTGCCCACACTACCCTAGGGCCCTCTGAGGTAGGATCATTTTCCATATCTATTTTTAAATGAGTAAACAAAGTCATAGGAAGGTGAGTAACGATCTCAGAGCTACTTAGAGTCTCGTAAGTTCTGCTAAGTTTAGACCTAGACATCTGTGAGTTTGAAAACTGTAAGCCCAGTTGGCTAGCTAACTTTGCATGAGTCCCTTAGGCTCATTCCATGCCCTTCACGTGTGAGAGTTGCCTCATGTTATCTCTAGGTGCCCTTCCAGTCCACTTATTTATGTGGCTGGTAGGATGGAAAAGGGCCAATTACAAAAGTAAGAGAAAGGGCTTTTTTTCGTCATTTACCTTACGTAAGATGTGAAGTTTAGAGGGAGAACTGCCCTCTGGGCTGATTTCCTACCAAAGTTCCTGGCTTCTTCATCCCCACTAACTCCCACACTGGGAGAGGTAGAGGAACATCACAATCTAAGGATGAACTGAGAGCAAATCACATTAAGGATGCAACTTGAAGAATTTCCTTCTGTCAGCAAAGATCCAAGACCTTGTAGAAATTACCCTAACATGAAAGGTTTCTTTCAAGAAGAGATTTCCTAAAGTTCTTCACAGCAAAGCTCCACTAGGCTAAAATCCACGGCTCTTGTTTGTTCCTACAGGGTGTTTTGGTTACAAAGTTGTTCATGTCCTTAATGATTTCAATTTGATTCTCAACACCAACCTGTAAGATGGAGAGGAAAAGTCTTGTAATTCCCGTTGTACAGTTGAAAAAAAAAAGCCTGAAAACTTAGAGAAAAGTAAACATTTCCCAATGTCACTCTAATAGTAAGTGGCGGAGTTGGAATGAGAATTCAGAGTTTTTGACTCTTAGTCTAATGCTCTTTTCATGGCACCAGAAGTATTTGGCCTACAGACTGTTTTAATAGATGGAGCACTGCAGAAACCAAGTAATGTCCATGGACACTATGACATGGCATTGTCTTTCAAAGCTACCAACAGGAAGAGTAGGAGTGGATGTTATTTCCAATCTGAGATAATAGGTCTGAAACTTCTGGAAGTCCCTAGGCCAGCAGGTGGAGCCTCTTGTCATGCTTTTTTCCAAACACAGGGAGAGATTTTTTTTTTCTTGTTTTTTTCAAAACCAGAAAACAATATATACATTATTAGTCAACCAGATCAGGACAGAAGAAAGTTTTATATGCCTTTGTATTTGTTTAAACTTTCCTTAGGTGCTGAAAGGGAGGAAGCTCACGTTCATTGGCCTGGAGGTTCAAATATACACAGAGACATAGAGGCATTCCAAAAAGGAATGTGAGGGCTTTGTGCAAGGCACAGGACAGTGAATATGCTCGGTGAGGCATGCAAACACAGCAAAGGAATGAAGGAGCTGCACACGGAGTGGTATGCACCTCTAAATAGCTTTCAGCAGGCCTTGGATCCAGAAACAGCAGGAGACAGCCTTTCTCTATAAGAAAGGACAGTGAGAGCCCTAATGTTCCTCTGGTAAACAACAGGCTGAGCCATGTGAGGAAGTGATGCCCCTTTCATATAGGTTTGCATAACATCCTTCCTTTCCACTGGAGAGGCCAGAGAGGCAGCCATGCTCTTTGGTTCTAGGCATACACATTCCTTTGCCCTGTATGCCTTTAGTGCCATGAGTAGGTCATCTTTTCCACTCCCTTCCAAAATATTTTGTTTTCCATCTCTCCCTTCTTTTCCATGTTGCTTTGAGAAAGATCCAAAACTTCCTCCTTGGTTTCCTTAGCTGCCTTTTGTTATTGTTTCAAACCAAGCCTAAATTTAAACCATGGCTCAGGAGAGGCAACTAACTGGTGGTTATGGGTGTGGCTTCACTGTGGCCTTAGGAACAATTACCTTTAGCCAGCCTTAACCTGTGTGCAGGTAAATATAGGATACCTCTAAGTTCTATCACAGAGGCATTGTCTAGAGAATTTAGGGAAGAGCTTTCTAACTTGTGTCCTTCTTGCTTTTCTAATTTTTCTTTTTTGTTTTGTACTCCCCCAAAACTTGCTTTTCTAATTTATTTGGCCAAAGACAGTCAGAGGAATCTTCCTAAATATTAATAGCTTTTATCATAATACTGTTCTGTCCAGAAGCCTGAAATACTTTAGCTCCCCTCTACCCTTTATCTGTAAGATGATGAATTAACTACTTACCCTGACCTATGGTTCCTCCAATGTCTGGCCTCAACTTACTTTCTCAGTCTTCTTGCCCATTTTTTCATTACAAACTAGCCTGGATGACTTATTTTCTTTCATATTCTTTCTTCCACCTCTTGGTCTGCACCTGTACCTCTTTGAGTGACCTCTTAATTTCTGTTAGTTTATCTGATGTCTTCCAATGTTTGTTCAAGGTCAGCTGAATATCTCCTTTTTAATGAAGCCTTCCTCAATTTCTCCAGATTGCATCACTACTCCCTGCTTTGATACTAAGAGAATATCTATTCTACTCAAGTAACACTTCATATTCTGACCTGTGTCCTTTTAGTCCCTGTATAATTGCTTTTGTTGAATTGTGGTCTGCTATTATATCACTATCCGACATTAAAAAAATAAATAAATAGATAAACTTTATAAGAAACAACCCAGCAAAAAGCACTGTGAAATATATTGTATGGATGTTATTGGGATATCATTTGATATATTTTACAGTGTCTTTTTCATGCAGGCCCATGGGGAAAAATGTCTCTCAGTCCTTAAAACCAAGAATAGTTGGGCTTCTCCTGAGCTGCTATTTTGTTTTTACCCTTTGGCCATCATGTCTCCCTTTTTTTTTTTTTTTTTTTTTTTGAGACAGAGTCTCGCTCTGTCACCCAGGCTGGAGTACAGTGGCACGATCTCAGCTCACTGCAAGCTCCGCCTCCCGGGTTTATGCCATTCGTCTGCCTCAGCCTCCCGAGTAGCTGGGACTGTAGTGCTGCCACCATGCCTGGCTAAATTTTTGTATTTTTAGTAGAGACGGGGTTTCACCGTGTTAGCCAGGATGGTCTTGATCTTCTGACCTCATGATCTGCCCGCTTCGGCCTCCCAAAGTGCTGGGATTACAGGCGTGAGCCACTACACTCAGCATCTCCCTCTTTTCATAGACTCAGAGTCAGAATTGTAGCCCACTACAAGTAACACGTAACACTTAATGTCATGTATTTGACGGGGGTGGTGGGGGCGGGGGGGTTGGTGTGGTAATAGCATTAACTTTGGCTTATTTTTATTTCCTGTCTTTATTTTTCTTTCCTCCAGTTTTCTCTGTTATTTATTTTGCAATCTGGTAATTGTGCATATCTTTGTAAAAAGGTTCAAATCATTTTTGGAATTGTATGAGGATATATATACATGTAAAACAAATAATTCCTTGCCTTCTTTTTTAATCTTAAAATGTACACAAATCTTAAATAAGTAGATTGATGAATTTTTACATATGTAGATACCTGTGTAAGCACCACCTAGATCAAGATATAGAACATTTTGGAGTGCCAGAAAGTACCAGTTCCTTTCATTATTAACTTATCTTTTCATGTGACTCTGTGTATCTTGGCTCCCCAGCTATTCTGAACATTGTTTGAGGATAAGACTCTAGCTATTTGTACCCTGCACAGAGCCTAATATGGTTTTTGGAGCATAGTATGTAATCAGGATATAGTTATTCACTGAAGGAAAGGACTTATTCCTAGAAAAGGTGATATGGTTTGGCTATATTCCCACTCAAATCTTATCTTGAATTCACATGTGTTGTGGGAGGGACCTGATGGAAGGTAATTGAATCATGGGAGCAGTTCTTTTCCACGCTGTTCTCGTGATAGTAAGTATCACAAGATCTGATGGTTATTGTAAGGGAGAATTTTCCTTCACAAGCTCTTTCTGCTTGCTGCCATCCATGTAAGATGTGACTTGCTCCTCCTTGCCTTCTCCCATGATTATGAGGCTTCCCCAGCCACATGGAACTGTAAGTCCAGTTAAACCTCTTTCTTTTGTAAATTGCCCAGTCTTGGGTATGTCTTTATCATCAGTGTGAAAATGGACTAATACAGAAGGAGATAGCTAAGTCCCAGTGCTGACTCAGAACACTTTGTGCAGCCCTCAGGTAGAGATCAAAAGCTGTCTGTCCTGTTTGTCCCTGGCGCTCTAGTCTCTGGTGCAGGGCCTGGCACTTTGTATATATGTTCTTTATGGACTTAAATATATATCTGCTTAACTGAAGAAGCCTTTTCATATCTACTACTGTCTCAGTTGGATGGTGTGTGAGTAGTTTTTCTAATTCTGGAAATTGGGCTGGAAAGACTTGCCATGATATCACTGAGCATATTTCCTTGAAAGGGTATGTTTCTGCTGCTCCCTCTTCTGCCTTCTAAATAAATGGAAAGAACAAGGGACCCCAATGAGTACCTGCCAAATCTCTGCCACAATGGCATGCCCTCCCCACACCCAAGGATGTTTTAAGCTCATGTTGAAGAATAAATATGGGGAAAGCATGGGTACCAGGAAACGGGTGCTCAGTAGGCAGCCCAAGGCACCACCAGCTCATTCTTTACTAACTCTAATGCCTTGACAAAAAGAAATCTGTAGAGGGGGATGAGAAGACTCTTTCCTTCTTTGTGCCTCAAGACTGCTTATTCCTGGACACTGAGAGAATAGTCTTGATTGAGAATTTATTTTGGGGTGAATGTTTCCATACCATGTGAATGAGAAAAACAAACACAAAAACAAAAGAAACACATATTATTAGCAATAATGGAAATAAACAAAGCAAATTGTACAAGAATGATTTTAATTTACTTTAGTCTTCACTCTCTGGGCCATCTGGGAAAATTCTTGTCCCAGAGCAAAAACTGAGTGACAAGAAGGGTGGGGAAAGTCATTGGAATGTAAAACTAGGTCAAGGGGAAGAAAAGAAATCATGGAAGTAGAAGACTAGTGGACGTGGCAACTTGAATGACAAGTGTTGGACTCAGTCTACTGCTCGCTTCTGCCTGGGAATTCATCAAATTTCTTGAGGCCTTAGTCTCCTCACTTGTAAATTAAAGGATTGTACAATAATCCCTTTGGTCCATTTTCACTTTGAAACAGAAAAATCTCTGATTCTATGTTGTTTACAGTAGTGCCCCCCATACCCACAGGGGATTAATTCCAAGACCCCCAGCGGATGTCTGAAACCATGGATAGTATTGAACTATGTTTTTTCCTATACAGTCACACTGTATAGGGTGGGAAGTATACAGAGTGTGGATATACTGGACAAAGGGATGATGCACATCCCTGATGGGGCAGAGCAGAACAGCATGAGACTTTATCATGCCACTCAGAGCAGCATGCAATTTAAAACTTATGAATTGTTTATTTCTGGAATTTTCCATTTAACATTTTTGGACTGCAGATGACTGTGGGTAACTGACACCACTGAAAGTGAAACCAGAGATAAGGGGGGCTACTGTGCTTTTTTTCCCCTGAGGATTCAAGACCACGTGATTAACAAATGTTGTGATTTATTTTCACCAATTTCTTTTTTCTTAAGATAAAATGACTCTCCTTTATCTGTGGAAAGTGATAAAGGAAGGAAGTACTGTTTAATAGGTAATCCTGCAACTCCTATAGCTGATAGAGTAACGATAGGTTTGTCTCTCATTTGATGAGTTTAGGGTTGCTTTTTTCTAAAGGCAGAAATTTTGTTGATGGGGAGTTAAAGCAAAGGAGACCCTTTTACAGCAAGCTTCCTGAAAAGAGGCAAAGATGGTGGAATTTATATGTTTTAGCCTTGCTGAAATAAAACTCAATCTTTGCAAAACAAATTGTATATTTTCATTGGAAAAAAAAAACCAATAATTAGCTCAGGCTGGAGGTTGAGAAGTCTGGCTCCAATTCATAGCTCATCAAATAGCATGGTTAACATTTTGTTAGCTCAGTATATCCTAGATTCCTAGCTTTCTGTTACTAATCTGCTCTTAAAAAAAAAAGAATGTAGATGGGAAAAGGTAATAATACCAACTTTGGATATTGGAGTATTTTGAAGGTTTTTTAAAAATATATATTTACAAATAATATTCTCCTTCTTTCAGGAAGCTTCTAAAGATCAAGTTAATCTTTTTACTGCTGCATTCAAATTTTATTCCTAGGAGTTCAATGTCTTGTAAGTTTTAATTCTGTCAGTGCTGCACTTGGGGAAGACAGAATGAAGAAAAGTCTCAACACCTACTGATGCCTAGTATGGGCCAGGAACTGAGTTAGACCTTTCATATACGTTTCATTCATTTTATTCCCAAAACATGTTTAGAGATACATATTATCCTCATGTATTCAACAAATATATATTGAACATCCATGTGTGTCAAGGACAATGCAAGGTGCTGTGGACTGAATATCTGTCCCCCTGAAATTCATACGTTGAAACCTAATTCCTAATGTGATGGTGTGTGGAGGTGGGACCTTTAGGAAGTGATTCAGTCATGAGGGTGGAGCACTCGTGAATGGCATTAGTGTTCTTATAAAAGAGGCCCCAAACTGCCACATCCCTTCTGCCATGTGACGACACAGAGAACAGAAGGCCATCTATCAACAAGGAAGTGGGCCCTCACCAGACACTGAATCTTCCCATGTCTTGATCTTGGACTTTCCCAGCCTCTAGAGCTGTGAGCAATAATTTTCTGTTGTTTATAAGCCAGCCAGTTGTGGAAATGGCTAGTGTGGTATTTTGTTATAGCAGCCTGAACAAGCTAAAACAAAGACAACAGGTATGTGGCAGTGAGCAATAAAGTCCCTGCCTGTGTGGATGCTAAAAGCATAGTAGGGGAGATAATCTATGATCAAGTAAATCAACAAAATAAATGTACTGCTATAAATTGTTATAGCTCCTACAAAGAAAATATGAAAGGGTACTGTGACAGAGGGCAATAGTGGGAGATGATCTAGGATCAGTGATCAGAGAAGGCCTCTTGAAAAGGTAAGAGCTGAAAGATGAGAAGTGGCCAGCCGTGTGACCAGCTAAAAACATGTGTTCCTATAGAAAAAAATGCATGCAAAGTCCACAGGCTGGGAAAGAGCACAGTTTAAGTCACTTAAAGAATACCTGTGTGGTAAGAACATACTAAGTGAGAAGGAGCAGAATGGTGCTAGACAGGGAACAGAGGCTCAGAAAAGGCAAATATTCCATATTCACCCAGCTAGGAAACAGCAAGCCAAGAATGGAAGGCAGTCTGCCTGGTTCCACCGCCCCATTTCTCCTGCCATCTTGCCTTGGTAGATAGACACTCATATGTAGAAACTAATTTAAACGATTTCTGTTTTTTCCCGCTATTTCACAATTTTAAACTTTAAAAGGCTAATCCAGGTTTTCATAAATTGCTCTAGCTTTTTGAAGGTATAGCCATGGGTTGGACACAGTCAACTAACAAGTTAATTCTAGAAGTCTTAAGTCTTGTTTGCCTGCTTCCTAGATGAGTTGGTTTTTGATGCCTCAGTGTGTGCCGCTATTGTAAGAATGAATCTAGTAGGGAGTCTGTTTTTGTAGCCGGTAAAATGAGAGGGTGCCTCAGAAAAGCCTAGGGAGCACTTGTGATGTGTAGAGAGAAGGAAAACTTGTTCAGGCTTCTGTATATAAGAAAAATGGCTAGTGTGGCCTCTCCGTTCTGGTCACTGGATTCCCAATGGCAGTGGAAAGTGGATAATTTTTACTTGACTTCACCTGGCATGGTAATTTTTTGGGATCTTATAAAATGGTAGGGTTACTTAAAAATGACTGGTCTCACTCCTTTAGAACAATCTCTATACTCTTTGTTAAGTAATTAAACATCAAGTCATATGACTAGAGAGTGATTCTGTTATTAACCCCAGGCCCTCATTATTTGAAAACTAGTATAAGGTTTCTCCACAAATGACAAGGGACATGCCCCTTTCCAGGTCCTAATTCCCTTGTGTTGTAATCTGTGGTCCCAAGCAACCAGGAGCAGGAGGTTTGTATTCCCTGACTGCAGTGCTTACAGTTCATATTTTAAAGTACAATTTCTGTGTTTATGTAACGTTGGCTATATCTGTTCCTATTCCTTTTGCTTGAGCTCAGATCCGTGCACTCTAGAATTTAACCAAATGTGTTTTATTGCCAGTGTAGACCGCAGGTGCCTGCTAATGCCCTAGAGTGGCTTGTGGAAGGTTGTGGTGGGTGAGATTTTATTTACCACCCTGGATTTAAGTGTGTGGAACACAACTACTGCTGTTAGTAAAATAAAGCTTTTGGTCTGATAGAACATCAAGAAATACTTTCATAATCTTTTTCTTTTAATTCAGGCCAAATCATTCATGGACCAAGTGGCTGTGACATAATATAAAGGGCTTTTTACCTCTTTCCTTGCCTATGGTTGAAGCCTATGACCTATTCAATTAATTTCTACTTACTTCTCATTCTGCTGCTATTTTGACTAACTCTTTATCCTTCAGTTTCATGTCCCTAGCCCTGGGACACAAAACTTATTTGGCTTCTCTGGCTTTCAGCTTTGGCCCCTTTCTTGGACAAGATTCAAGAAAGAATCTTGTTTCTCTTTCCTGTCTATGTTTCAGCTACTTCAGATAACCCACCCATGTTATCCTGATCCTGGAAATTCTCAAAAATGGGACAGTTTGACCAATACCATAACATATTTCTCCACCAGAAAAAATAAAACAAAACCTTTTCCTATATTACTTTCTGGCGTTTCCCAAAGTATATTATTTTGACTACTAGTACTGCATCATGATATAATCCATAGACATGTGTCACACCTGTATTTATAGTCATACCTTGTTTTGTGGAATTAACTTTGTGCTTTGCAGATACTGTGTTTTTTACAAAATGAAGGTTTGTGACAATCTTGTGTCAATAGGCACCATTTTTCCAACAGCACGTGTTCACTTCATATCTCTGTGTAACATTTTGGTAATTCTCACAATATTTCAAACTTCTTATTATATCTGTTATGGTGATCTGTGATCATTGATCTTTGACATTACTCTAGTAATTGTTTTGGAACTCCATGAACACCCCTAATTAAGATGATTAACTTAATTAATAAATGCTATGTGTGATTTGAGTGCTCCACTAACCAGCCATTCCCTCATCTCTCCCCCTTTCCTTGGGCCTTATTCCCCAGGACAGAAAAATATTGATATCAAATGAATTAGTAACCTTACAATACCCTCTTAAGTGTTCAAATGAAAGGAAGACTGGCACTTCTCTCACTTTTAATTAAAACCTAGAAATTATTACTCTTAGTGAGGAAAGCATGTCAAAAGCCAAGATAGGATGAAAGTTAGATCTCTTGTACCCAACAGTTAGATAATTTTTGAATGCAAAGAAAAAGTTCTTGAAGGAAATTAAAAGTGCTACTCCAATGAACACATGGATGATAAGAAAGCAAAGTTGCAGTAATCTGGGTAGAAGATCAAATCACCCATAACATTCTCTTAAGACAAACCAATCCAGAGCAAGACCCTGACTTTCTTCAGTTCTGTGAAGGCTGAGAGAGGTAAGGAAGCTGCAGAAGAAAAGTTGGAAACTAGCAGATTGGTTCATGAGGTTTAAGGAAAGAAGCTGTCTTCATAACATAAAAGTGCAAGGTGGAGCAGGAAGTGCTGATGTAGAAGCTGCAGCACATTATCCAGAAGGTCTTGCTGACATCATTGATGAAGGAGGTTACACTAAGCAGGTTTTCAATGTAGATGAAACAACCTTCTCTTGGAAGAAAATGCCAACTAAGACTTCCATAGCTAGAGAGGAGAAGTCAATGTCTGACTTCAAAGCTTCAAAGGACAGGCTGACTCTCTTATTAGGAGCTAATGTAGCTGGTGACTTTAAGTTAAAACCAGTACTTATTTACCATTCTGAAAATTCTGGAGTCCTTAAGAAGTATGCTAAATTTACTTTGCCTGTGCGCTATAAATGGAACAACAAGCCTGGATGACAACATATATGTTTATAATATGATTTGCTACATATTTTGAGCCCACTACTAAGGCCTACTGTTCTGAGAAAAAGATTCCTTTCAAAACATTACTCCTTGTCAACAGTGTACCTGATCACCCAAGAGCTCTGATGGAGATGTACAAGAAAATTAATGTTTTTTTTTTTTTTCATGCCCACTAATACAGCATTTATTCTATAGCCCAGGGATCAAGGAATTACTTAAATTTTCACATCTTGGTATTTAAGAAATACATTTTATAAGGCTATAGCTGCCATGAATAGTAATTCCTCTAATGAACTTGGGCAAAGAAAATGGAAAACCTTCTGGAAAGTGTTCACCATTCTATATGCCACTAAGAAAATTCATGATTCATGAGAAGACACCAACATATTATTAACGGAATTTGGAAAAAGTTAATTCCAAACCTCACGGATAACATTGAGGGGGTTCAAGACTTCAGTAGTGGAATTAACTGCCAATGTGGTGGAAATAGCCTGAGAACTACAATTAGAAGTGAAGCCCAAAGATGTGACTGAGTTGCTTCACTTTAATGATAAAACTTGAACAGATGAGGAGGTGCTTCTTACAAATGAGCAAAGAAAGTGGTTTCTTGAAATAGAATCTACCCCTGGTGAAGACGCTATAAATATTGTAGAAATGACAATAAAACACATTACATAAACTTAGTTGATAATGCAGTGGCAGCATTTGAGAGGACTGACTCCAATTTTGAAAGAAGTTTTGTTGGGAGGCTGAGGCAGGTGGATCACCTGAGGTCAAGAGTTCAAGACCAGCCTGGAAAACATGGCAAAACACTGTCTCTACTAAAAATTTTAAAAAATTAGCCAGATGCGGTGACGGGTGCCTATGATCCCAGCTACTTGGGAGGCTGAGTCAAGAGAATTGCTTGAACCCAGTGGGGCGGAGATTGCAGTGAGCCGATATTGCACCACTTCACTCCAGCCTAGGGGACAGAGTGAGACTCCGTCTCAAAAAAAAAGAAAAAGGAAAAGAAAGAAGTTAGTAGTTCTGTAGGTAAAATGCTACCAATGAGCATTACATGGTACAGTAAAATCGTTTTTGAAAGAAAAGTCAGTGGGTGCATCAAACTTCATTGTTGTCATTATATGCACTGGGAAACTAAAAAATTCATGTGACTTGCATTATTGCAATACTTTATTGTGGTGGTCTGGAAATGAACCTGCAATATCTTTGAAGTATGCCTATAATCAGTTTTAAAATATGGTACAGAGATCTGAACTTTATTTCTACTTTACCACAAATTTTCCAAACTTATCTATGAATGTTATTTTCAAATACTCATAATAATGCTGTCAGATAATTATAGTATCCCAAGAATCATACTTTAGAAATGTTACTGCATGGTAACTTCCTTTGTGATACTACTAAATTATTACTGCCCCTTATAGGTACAAAAGCCTGGTGATTTGTATTGAAAGTATTCTATCCTCATTTACCTGTGAGAAAATCTCTAGCTTCTCTGGCAATCTAAATCTTAAGCAATAAATATTTATATAGAGGGAAAATCTAAGGGAAAATTAAAACTTTTAAGTTCTTATAAAATTATAAACTGGTGTGTCCAATCTCAAGACCTCACTTCTGGGTTCTTGAAGGGTACAACATGCTTTCTCTACAACTCATTATTTTCAAACCAACTCCAAACTCCCCTTCGAAATTAATGTTCATACCTAGCATAGGAGAGAGAGTGATCTTCATTCCCAATTCCCTCCCTGGTAATAAAATAAATATTCCAGAGCCAAGAATATACAACAATATTGTGAAGAAGAAGAGTATACGTTTGGGAACTCAATCGAATTAAAGCCTTTTTGTGTCTTGTATGACTATGGAAATAAGACTATCATGTAAGACAGGGATGAAACTGTACTTGAGAAGAAGAATCTCATTTTTTCTAATTAAAACAATTTTATGATAAGTAAATCAATTTGGAAACAATTTTGGATAGAAATACATGAACAAATGAATGAGCAAATAAATACATGTGTTGATGTTGGGATTCAGCCTTGTCACTGAGAAGAGAAATAAAAATGTGGAGGAGCAAAGGCAATGAAGTACCCTGTGATGGTGGATTGGAATTGGACATGCTGATGTGAACTCATAAAGTCTGGACATATATGTATAACATATATGCATGAATGTATGCATATGTCTATGCATGTGTGTGTTCATATATGTATGTATATTTGTAGGTTTCTGAGTGAATTTGTATATGTACATGTGCGTATTTCCTAGCTCTGTCTTCTGAAAGCATTAAGAAGCAAAGACATTCCAGTTGGGCATGCCTAGTCCCAAACCTTGGTCTCCAATACTATTTACCACTAAAAGGACTCCAACTACTTGGCTAATTCCAGGACTCAGGTAGGGTATGTATGGATGATGCTAGAACATTTTGTTCTTTTAAAAGTTAGGATAGGGCTCAAAAACTAAGAGGTGGATACCAAAAGGACGAGCCATATGAATAGGCTCCCTCTTGCCAAATCTGGGGCAATTTGATCATCACCTATTTAGTACTGGAATGAATTGTAAACTATTAAAAATAGAAATTCCTTAGCCCATACCAATAATAAATAGATAAATAACTAAATAAGTGGGAAAGAAAGCAGAGTCCCTGCTTATGGTATGTTGCTAAGAGTCAACCAGCATATGTATAGGATGAGCTAGTCTTGAAAGATTAGCATTTTGCAAACACTGATCACTGCTAAATTATGAGGAGGAGTCAGATACTTGAATAATCTTGAAGGATTTCCCCCACAAACTGCTTATGAGTTTCAAGAGAAAAAAAAAATTATACAGTGGAGAAATCAGATAACACTTTCGGTGATCAAAATTAATATCATCAATGAAAGGCAGAAGGCCATTGTGTATGTCCAGATTGATAACCTATGCTGTCATCTTGCTGAAAATAGAATGTAATCATAAGAAAACATCAAACCCCAAATAAGAAACAACCTTTAGTTTTTAAAAATAGGAACATGATTGATTGTATTCTTCAAAAATGAAAGGGTCATGAAAGACAATCTTGGGATATTTCAGATTAAGGGAGATGAAACAGACATGACAACTAAATGTGATATGTAAATCTAGACCAGATCCAGTATTGGAGAAGGGGAAAATTACTGTCAAGGTTATTATTAGGTCAACTGAAAAACTGAAATACAGATGACAGATTATATCTAAAGCAAATATATCTTAGATTTATTGGAGATATCAATACTACTTTAAGTGAGCTTGATAACTATTATGATTATTCTTAATGAAATTCCTACTAAGTTATTTAGAAGTAAAGGGTAGTGGTGTATGTAACTCATCTACAAGTGATTCAGGAAAAAATTATACATCTATCTATCCATCTATCTCTCATCATCTACCTATCTCTCTAACAATCAATAAGGTAATGGAGTAAGATATGAATAACAGGTGAATATAGGTTAAAGAGTATACGGGTGTTCTTTGCATTATTCTTATTCTTATAAGTATTCTTATGATAGGTAAATCAATTCTGAAACAGTTTTGGATACAAGAAAATGAACAAATGTAACTTTGAAAGTATTTCCAGATTTTTTAAAGTTAAGAAAAGTTATCACCAGTTGCTTTATCATATTTGTTAGTATTTATGCTACACATGAAGATATTATGAACACTTAGGATTTCAGAAGGAAGGGTAACACTAGCATAAATGGGACTTTATAAACCTTGCAGGAAATATTATAGAGAAACTTGTCAAAATGATATTCTGCAGACTCAAGACTTTAAAAAGAGAGACTCATTTCTCACCAAGTATCACAACTAGGTCAGAGCTTCCTGAGTAACAAAATAAAAAGATGTGTAGTCTCAACTCTTGGACACAATTTGACCATGGGCAGGGGGGTGTTTCTACATATGACATTTTGCAGTACCATTAAAATGTTCTCTAGTATAGACATTGGAAAATCTGTCTCAGATTTCTAGGCAAAAGGACTCCACAGAATAGGATAATGACAATCAAGGCTACTCTTTCTCAAGCTCAAGTAGAATTAAAATTTATAACTTTTGTGGGGACAACAGCTTTCCCCATTTCACTCAAAGCATGACTGGCAGCTCAATTAGAGCAACAAGATCAGGTGGGCAGCCCTGTGTCTTGCCAGGTCAGTGTTGGCAGCTGTGAGAGAGGCGATGACCCATGCAGGCACTGCAGCAGCAATACAGAGGCTACGCAGGAAATGGGGAGTGGGAGAATTGCTGCAGCAGCAGAACTGTCACCCAATGGGAAGATATCAACTACCCAGGGCTCTACCTGGCAAAGGGAACATTCATGTGATTCTGCGTGGTAAAATTCAGAGCCAATGACTTGTCAGTACCATGACTGTTTTTTCTCACATCCTTTAAACGCTATCATGACCTTCCCCTAACCCTGAACCCAAGTAACAGTGGCCTTGGTAGGCAAGGTTCCAGCTATGTTGAACAAGTAGCTTGAAGACCAACTTCCTACACAACCTCATTCCAAGTTAAGTAGGGGCTTGAGTAGGATTGTTTTGGATTTGGAATCCCTTGTTCTCAGTGTACCCCTCCTAGAAGCATTACTGAACTGTGTTCAGGAAAATGCCAAGAAAAGCCTTTTTGAATGGCAGCCTTACTGGGTTGGGAGAAGAGTCTGTTCTTTTTCTTTCAACACCCTCCCTTACTGTATAGATGCTGACACAAATAGAATGCACCTGTGCTCATGAAACATGTCCTGACACTTGTCCCCAAAATATTCACAGAATGTAGCACAGCAATGGTACACCTTGCTGGGTGCTGTCTCAGAAAAGAACAAAGCTGCAAGGCCTTCCACTTTTGCCTATGGAGCTGCTTCCCCTTCCAAGCACATAACTTGTGCATATGCTGTGCTGAAAAGAAACATTCTCTAACAAACTTCCTAAGCATTAATAGGTCTCTGAGCCTTTAAGTTTGACTGACTCTAATTATACATTCCTCATGTCATGCTTCTCCTGAACTAAATAGAAAGATGTAGAGATGTGCAACGGGTAGATGACTCATTTTAAATACTGGAGATAGAATCAGGAACCATAATTCTGGAACATAACAATGAAGGACACCTGGAGACTATTGTGGCAATTCATGGAGACGCACTCAGACATCTTAGGGCAAGTCTTAGAGGTACCATTGTGTAGAGTACCATAATCCAGAAGCAGAGAGAGATTAGTATTTCCTTGTGGGATGTTGTACTTGGATTCACATTGAGTGTGAAGGGATGGGAATAAGGTGCTATGAATGACAATTCAAATACAGTTGTGACTTCCAGCAGGGTGTATGAGTATGGTGAGGCTTCAGAGGCCCAGAAACTGGCATAAAGGGAATTTTTGAACAAGGAGGGAAGGAATAAATTAGAAGAAAGTGGTTGCTGGATTCACTAAAATATCCAAGGTAGCTTCAAACTTATGAAGTTATTTTCTTAACTATATCTTGGAAAGTGTCATTCATCCACATACTCAGTAGAAAATTGTTGAATATCCACTATGTTCCAGGCACTGTACTGGGGATATACCAAGATGAAAGCACAGTGTCTGCCTGAAATTGTTCTCAATGAAAAAACCCACAAACAGACCATTAAAGAGCAACGTGCTGAGGGCAATGATAGGGATGTACACACGGAAGCACCAAGGAAGGCCATGTAGCTTAGTCAGAAGTTCTGGGAAAGCATCTTGGAGGAGGAAGGCCATAAGCCAGATGTTAAAGGATTTATTAGACTTCACCAAGACGTACCTATAGCAAAGCACAGCATCAGCACAGGCTAGGGGTGCAAAACAGAACAATAAAGAAAAGGACTGCAAAAAGAGTTCATGGTGCTTGGGGTTGACAGCAGGATGGCAGACGGTTGGCCTGAATTAGGAACAGAGGCCACAGCATGGCAGTCCTCAAAAATCACAGTAAGCCTCCTAGGGCCATGCTATAGCAGGTGTGGGTTCAGCAGAGGGCATTAAGCCAAGAAGAGACTCAGCTGTCTGTCCCCTCTGGCTGGAGTGTGAAGAATGAATTTTAGGAGGACAGGACTGCTGTCGTTAGGGAAGGGTGATGTAGAAATCCCACAGAAGTGGCAAGTGTCCACTCCTATATAAGTTGGAGTAAGGATAGAGAGGAAGGCAGATATAACCAGCAGGAGTCAGTAATCTCTTTAGGGGAAGAATTGGTGAGGACAAAGTAGAGTAGATCCAATCCCAATTCTGCCTTTATTACATAAAATAGGAAACATTACTCTATTGCTCTATAAAATGGGTAATAGCAAAGTCTAGATATCTTATCTGCCTTTCAGATCTTAAAATAGGCTAACCTCTTTCCTGCCTCATGGCCTTTGCACATGCTGTTTTCTCTGCCTGGAATAAGAAATTATCTGTTTTTCATCTTCTGCTGAACTTTTCTCATCCTTCTGGCCTAGGTCAAAAGGTCACCTACTCAGAAAGTAGCTTTCTGTGACTAACCTAAGTAGGTGGGTACCCTTTCCTTGTTATTATTCTTTTTCCTTCCACCCTACTCATATCCTCCAAAACATAGAACATCATTTCTAATTATACTGTTATTTATTTATTTGTAGACAGCAACCATTTCTAATGTATCCCCAGGGCTAGCACGCACTAGTCATTCAGCGAACAATTGTTTGACTAGAGTTGCAGCCTAATCAGTATGTTGAACCCTATGGCCTGGAATATGTGGGGAGTAGCATCTGGGTGGTGACCCGAGGCAGCCCATGCCAGATATGGCCTGGGGACCTTCACTGGTACTAAGGTAAGGAGGCACATGTTACAGGCTGAATTGTGTACCCCCTCCCAAAAGATATGTTGAAATCATAATCCCCAGTACCTCAGAACGTGACCTTATGTGGAAACAGGATTTTTACAAAGGTAACTAAATTAAAATGAGGTGATGAGGATGGGATTTAATCCAATATGACTGTATCCTTAAGAGAAGTGGAAAGCTGGACAAGAGGCATACATGGAGGGAAGAAGATGTGAAGAGACATGGGGAGAAGAGAGCTATGCACAAGCCACAGCATGCTCGAGGTTATCAGAAAGTAGGAGAGAGCCCTGGAGCAGATCCTGCCTTCAGAAGAAACATGGCCCCGCCCACCTTGATTGTGAACTTCCAGCCTCCCGAACTGTGAGACAATAACTGTCACTTGTTCTGAGGCACCCATTTTTGTGGCATTTTGTTATAGTAACTCTAGGAAACTAACACAGAGTACTTCAGAGAGTAGTCAATGTCCTGGGATTATAAAGGTAAGTCTAAATAAGCCGGTGAGATTTAGGCCTGGAGGTTAATTTTACTCCAAGTTTTACCCACAAGCTGGCGAGGCTTAAGATCTAAATTGTGCTTGGACCTCAATCCTGTGAGAGTCTATATTCTGAACAATGGGTGCTGTGATGCAGTCTGTGGGAAAATATCATCAATGGCATCAATAATCCTTGAAAATCTGGGCAGAAATAATGAGTTTGTCACTGTTCCGACCAAGACCAATGAAACTATATGAAGAAAAATGGAATAATTATGCTAAGAATAGTGACTGCCTTTATACTAAATATAGGTAAAAGAATATCTACTGAGAACTATTTATGTGTGTTCTCTGCAAATGACTTCACAATTAAAACATCTAAGTCACACTTTCTGCTGTAAAAACAGAGAACTAATCAATGATTCTCACCATTTTGTTTTTAAACTCGTCTCCATTTCTTATCTCATGTTCACAATTAGTCTTTTAACTGGTACACTCACGACATGTTAAAATATACTCAGAGTCCAATCACGCACTAAAAGACATTTGCTAACCACCTCCACTCTCTATTGTTCTTTCACACTTTCTTCCTAGTGGCTATATGGCTAGTTCTAAATATACTTTAAAAATTTTGTAAAATGCAGAAAATTATTGTAAAATTTAAATTAGTGTCAGTGCAGTTTCAAATCTGCTAATAAAAATTTTTAAAATGCAGTATCAAGAAACCCAATTTATAGTACTTCCTGCCACAATCGAAATTCTAGATCCTAGATATTAGCATTAAAAAAAGAATAAATCCAATAAATAAAATTGAATTATTTTGACTCACATTTATGGTTATATTTTAATATCTATATAACTTAGCATATAAGTTATATTTTGGGGTGAAAATTTTTAAAAAATCCTTTCAAGATATGCATTGCAGTTCCTGAAGTCAATGAAAGCTCACATACCTGTTAAATTGACCCTTCTCAGAATTTAACCTGAAGTGAATCTTTCGGACACAGATTGCTTTAGTGTACGCTGTGTACATTTCGGGAAATTGAGTTTAGTCAACATGGTTGACAGGCTACCCAACATTCACCTCCACTTCCTGTTTCTAACTCACAGTTTTGTTCAGATATTAATTCCTTTTCCAGTTTCAGAGGAAATTCTGATTGGAGTAATTTAATGATCTATATTTTCCTGTTATCCAAGAGTG
Source organism: Macaca mulatta (assembly GCF_049350105.2). Taxonomy (NCBI): domain Eukaryota; kingdom Metazoa; phylum Chordata; class Mammalia; order Primates; family Cercopithecidae; genus Macaca; species Macaca mulatta. Next base: position 85,479,933 of record NC_133420.1, read on the forward strand.
GATTCATTTAAAATGGCCCAGACTAAAGAGAAAGGCATATTTACACAAGTTTCTGGGACACAAGTTTCTCTTTCTCTTCTCTCTAGCTTTAGCTTGTGATTCTACAGATAACAAATTATCATGTATTTATTTCTCCATCTGCTTCTTGCAGACGTCTTGTGATCGTTAAGAGAACCAACATGAGGACACGGATGAAAGGGTGATGCAGGCTGGGTGTGGTGGCTTACACCTGTAATACCAGCACTTTGGGAGACTGAGGTGGATGGATCACTTGAGGTCAGAAGTTTGAGACCAGCCTGGCCAATATGGTGAAACCCCATCTCTGCTAAAAATATAAAAATTAGCCAGGCGCTGTGGGGCTCACCTGTAATCCCAGCTACTTGAGAGGCTGAGGCATGAGAATCACTTGAACCTGCGAGGTGAAGGTTCCAGTAAGCCTAGATCATGCCACTGAACTCCAGCCTGGGCAACAGAGTGATACTCTGTCTCAAAAAAAAAAAAAAAAAAGATGATGGACAAAACATAGCTGAACACAAAGATAGAAAGACTTCATTGAATTGCTAAATAAACCTGAAAAATTAGTCTACCTCTTCTTTTTATGTGACATAATAAATTGCTTGATTTCTTTAAAACAATAGTTTTGCCAAGGAAAGCCTCCTAAGTGATATTGCCAACTTTGCTACTGAGTCATAATAGATCAGGCCTTGTATTGATCAGAGAAGGAGCCAAAGTCAAGTTTTCTATGGGCAGAACATAAGAGACAATGCATGCTTCCACGCTGGCTTAGTATGTAGTATTCCATATCGGGTCAAATAAACCTGATTTAATCAAACTGTAGCTTTTAGCAAGTATGAATATAGCTATCAGTTACTGAGTGATACATTTCTGTAATACATTTATATGAATTAATCCCATTAAATTTGCCTAAAACTCCCATAAAATATGTATAATTAACTCTATTTCACATATGAGGAAACTGAGACATAAAGAAACTAAAAAACTTCAACTAGGCGATACAATTTCAAGGTGATTTATTCCAAAAGGCTCTAAATTCCAAAAACATTTGTGCCTAAGATCACTAAGAAAAAAATCTTTGCTACTGGATTATATCATGCTTTTCTCAATACAGTTCTTTTCCAGATAGCATGGACATTATCATATCATAGACATGAACTTTCTTACATGTTCTTTTTTCTATTGTGGTAAAAGACACAAACGTGAAATTTAACCTCTTAACAACATTTTAAATGTACAATATTGTTAGCCATAGGCACCATGTTGTATAGTAGGTCTCCAGAACTTTTTCATCTTGCATAACAGAAACTTAATACCTATTAAACAGCAACTTTCCATTTCTTCCTCCACCCCTGCCCCTTTCTGCTTCAATAAGCTTGACTACTTTAGATATCTCATATAAGCAGAATCATGCAGCATGTACCCTTCAGTGATGGGCTTATTTCACTTAGCATAATGTTTTCCAGGTTCATCTCTGTTGCTTCATATGGTGAGTTCCCTTCTTAAGACCAAATAATGTTCCTTTGTATGTACATACCACATTTTCTTTATGCATTCATCCTTTGATGGACATTTAGGTCCATACATATTTTCTCTCATTCTGTAAGTTGTTTTTTCACTCTGCTGATTATGTTCTTTATTGTGCAGAAGTGCACAGTGTTAGTTTTATGTTTTCTCACTTGTCTATTTTTACTTTTGCTGTCTGTGCTTTTGGGTTCATATCCAAGAAATGATTGCCAAGATCAATATCATGAAGTTTTTCCCATATGTTGTCTTCTAGGAGTTTTATATTTCCAGACCTCATGCTTAAGTCTTGAATGCATTTTGAATTGATTTTTGTAGACGGTGAAAGACTAGGCTCCAGTTTTATCCATTTGCATGTGGATATACAGTTTCCCCAACACCACTGGTTGAAGAGACTATTCTTTACCCATTGTGTATTCTTGATCCCCTTTCAAATATTAGTTGACCATATATGCATGGACTTATGTGCTCTGTATTCTTTTCTGTTGGTTTATATGTCTGACTTTATGTTAGTACCATAGTGGTTTGATTACTGTAGCTTTGTAATATGTTTTGAAATGAGGAAGTATGAGACTTCCAGCTTTCATCTTTTCTTGAAGATTATTTTGGCTGTTCATGTCCTTTGTGTTTCCATTTGAATTTTTAGAATATTTTTATTTCTGTAAAAAATGTCATTGGAATTTTGATAAAGATTGTATGGAATCTGTACATTACATGGAGTAATAGGATCATTTTAATAATATCAAGTCTTGCAAGTCATCAACACAGAATTTCTTTTCATTTATTGGTGTATTATATTTCTTTCAGCCATGTTTTATGGTTTTCAGTGTACAAAAGTTTCTGCCTCTTTAAGTTTATCCCTAAATATTTTATTCTCTTTATACTATTATAAGTGAAATTGTTTTCTTAATTTTTTTGATTGTTTATTGTTAATGTATAGAAATGTAACTGATTTTCATATGTTGATTTTGTATCCTGAAAGTTTACTGAATTTGTTTATTAGTTCAAACAGGTTTTGTTCATGAAATTCTTAAGGTTTTCTCCATGTAGGATAATGTATTCTAAAAACATAATTTTACTTCTTCCATTCCAATTTGGATGCCTCGTTTTTTTCTTGCCTAATTGTTCTGGCCAGGAATTTCAATAATATGTTGAATAGAAGTGGTGTGGGTGGGTTTTTTGCCTTGGTCTTGATCTTAAATGGAAAAATTTCAGTTTTTCACCACTGAGTATAACGTTAGCTGTGGCTTTTTCATATTTGGTCTTTATTATGTTAAGGTAGTTTGATTCTATTTCTAGTTTGTTGAGTGTTATTACAAAATGATGTCAAAATTTTTCAAATGATTGTTCTGCATCTGTTCAGATGATCGTGTGATTTTCATTATTCATTCTGTTCTATTGATGTGATGTATCACGTTGATTGATTTTTGTATGTTGAACTATCCTTGCATCCCAGGAGTAAACCCCAGTTGGATGAAGTGTATGATACTTTCATTGTGCTATTGAATTTGATTTGCTGCTTGAAAATTTTTGCATTTACATTCATCAGGAATATGGATCTGCAATTTTCTTTTACTGTAACATCCTTATAATACTGGTCTCACAAAATGAATTGTTTGTTGTTTTTAAGATTTTCAGTTAGAAACTCTTAAGAGGCTGGGGCATTTTCAGCACAGTGTCCCCGTTTTCTCCCTGCAAGTTTGGGGAGCATGGGGGGCTTCAGCATCCCTCTGAGGGAGATAATGGCAACAACGATGACAACCATACCACGAGCTCACATTTATTTATGGAGCTCTTATTGTGTTTCCGGCACTGTGCAAAGCTCTTAACATGTATTGTCTGATCTAATCCTCATAGCAGCCCTGTGGGAAAAATGCCCATTATCCCCATTTTACAGAAGGAGAAACTGTGTCACAGGTAGTAGCAGCAGCTTTCCTAAAGTGGCAAAGCTGTTGAGGGGGCAGCCCAGGCTTGAAGTGAGCCACCATATTCCAGAGCAGCTTCCTTTAACTACTAGAGAGAGAGACAGTGATTTCCAAGGGAGGGATTCCACATCCAGCCATCAGTTTGTAGAAGTATTAATCTCCTCTCTCTCTTTCTCTCTTTCTCTGTGTGTGTGCTTTCAGAATATATAGTCTTGTTTTTTAATGCAGTCGGCCACTCTATGTCTTCTTTTAAATTAATGTTATTTTTAGAAATAGGATAGAAGGCCGAGAAATAAACCCAAGTATTTACAGTCAATCAATTATCAAAAAAGATCTCAAAAGCACACAATAGAAAGAGACCATCTCTTCAATAAATGGTGCTGGAAAAATTGGATATCCACAGGGAGAAGAATAAAATTGAACCCTTATCTCACACCATATTAAAAAATCAAATCAATCTGGATAAAACACTTAAATGTAAGGCCTAAAATGGCAAAGCTATGAAAAGAAAACAGGGGAAAAGCTCCATGACATTGGTCTGGGCAGCAATTTTTTGATTAGGACTCTAAAAGCACCGGCAACAACAACAAAACCCAGACAAATGGTACTGCATCGAACTAGAAAGCTTTGCACAGCCAAGGAAGCAATTAACATTGAAGAGAAAGTCTATGGATTGAGATAAATTATTTGCAAAATACATCTAATAAGGGTTTAATGTCTAAAATCTATAGGCAACTCTAACAGCTGAATAGCAAGAAAACAAATAACTTAATTAAAAATTAGGTAAAGGATCTGAATAGTCATTTTTCAAAAGAAGGCATATGATGGCGAACATGTACATGAAAAAAATGCTTAACATGTTTAAACATCAGAGAAATGAAAATTATAACCATAATGGAATATTAGCTTACAACTATTAGAATGGTTACTAAAAACAAACAAACAAACAAAAACTAATGTTAACGTGTATTGACAAAGATGTGGAGGAATTGGCAAAAAGGTGGAGCATAGCTGTTATGAAAAACAGTATAAAGTTTTCTCAAGAACTAAAAATAGAATTACCATATGATCCAACAATCCCACTTCTGGGTATACATCTAAAGGAACTGAAATCAGTATGTAGAAGAGATAGCTGCACTCCTATGTTCATTTCAGCATTATTCACAATTGCCAAGAGAAAGGACCTACATGTCTGTTAACAAATGAATGGATAAAGAAAATGTGGTATAGACACAAAACGTAATAATAGCCTTAAAAAAGAAGAAAATCTTGTAATTCAAGACAACATGGATGGAACTAGAGGTCATCACACTCAGTGAAATAAGCCAGGTACAAAAAGACAAATACCACATGATCTCACTAATATGTGGAATTGAAAAAAGTAAGTCTCGTAGAAACAGAGAGTAGAAAAGCAGTCACCAGAGGCTAGGGGAGATAGAAAGGGATGGTATAAGGGGAGGTACTCTTTTTTTTTTTGAGACAGAGTTTCTCTCTGTCGCCCAAGCTGGAGTGCAGTGGTGCGATCTTGACTCACTGCAACCTCCGCCTCCCAGGTTCAAGTGATTCTCCTGCTTCAGCCTCCTGAGTAGCTGAGATTATAGGCACGCACCACCAGGCCCGAATAATTTTTTTGTATTTTTAGTGGAGAGAGGGTTTCACCATGTTGGTCAGTCTGGTCTTGAACTCCTGACCTTGTGATCGGAGATCACATGAGATTTAAACCTCTCATGAGATTTAAACCTCTCATGAGGTTTAAATTTGATAATAGAGTCCTCTCATGAGATTTAAATTTGATAATAGAGTCCTATCAATGACTAATACGGTGTTTTTCTCATAGTAGGTGCTCAGTAAATATTTTACATTTACTGTCATTTTCTGAATAAAAAGTTAATGGAAGTCAACTGCAGCAGGCAGATTGAGTGTAAAGATTGCCCCGGTTAGTCCTCTCCCTGCACCTGTATCACTTATAACACGACTTTGCTAGCTGGGCATGGTGGTGCACACCTTTAGTCCCAGCTACTCAGGAGGCTGAGGCAGAAGAATTGCTTGAAGTCAGGAGGCAGAGGTTGCAGTGAGCTGAGATCGGACCACTCCACTCCAGCCTGGGTGACAGAGTGAGACTCTGTCTCAAAACCAAAACCAAAAACAAAACATGACTTCACACCTCCTCCTTTAAGAACTGGAGTCTCTTTCTCTATCCATGGCAACTGAGCTGGCCTTATGATTTGTTTTGACCAACAGAATATGGCTGACGTAATGATGTGTCAGCTCTGAGTCTAAATTTCAGGAAGCATATTCTGCTTCCATACTCTGTTGGAACTCTGTCACCACCATTTTGCTAAGCTAGGACTAGCCTGCTGGAAGATTAAGAGACCATGTAATGAAATTCAGTAGTTCCAGAAACTATTCTTGACCAGCTGATGATAGCCAGCTGACCTACAGCTGCCTACTCAATATACAACTGACCACAGAGATGAGGGTAAGCTCAACAAGACCAGAATAACTCCTCAGTGGACACTTAGTCTTATGAACAGTTATAAAGGCTTGTTATTTCTTTTAAGCCACTGATTTTGGGGTTGGCTTGTAGTATAATAAGGAACTGGTATATCAACTAGGAGTCTGTTCAGGAAGTGCTGAGGTATGTTTTTAATGATGATCACAAAAGGATTAAGTTCAACATTTCAGAGAGAAAGTAAAGCAAAACAGAACTGGTAGATTACTGAATTTTAGAAAAAAAGAACCAAAAAAGCATTTGGAAAAAACCAAAAGAGTGTACATGTGTGTGTCTACAGAATACCTACAGAAAGCCTGCAGACCTCTACAAATACCTATCAGAAGTTAGAAGACCAATAAAGATGTATACCATATTGCTAACAGTCAGACATTCAAACAAAATTCTGCCTGCATTACTGGCAAAATCCAAAAAAATTTTATAGAGAAAAGCATCATTTAAAAAAGCAAAAAAAGCAAAAAAAAAAATGCAAAAAGTATTCTGCATATGGCTAGCCAGTTTTCCCAAGACCATTTATTAAATAGGGAATCCTTTCCTCATTCCTTGTGTGTGTTTGATTCATCAAAGATTAGTTGGCTATAGATGTGTGGTGTTATTTCTGAGCTCTCTGTTCTGTTCCATTGGTCTATATATCTGTTTTGGTACTAGTACCATGCTGTTTTGGTTACTGCAGCCTTGTAGTATAGTTTGGAGTCAGGTAGCATGATGCCTCCCTCTTTGTTCTTTTTGCTTAGGATTGTCTTGGCTATATGGGCTCTTTTTTGGTTCCATATAAACTTTAGTTTTTTCTAATTCTGTGAAGAAATTCAATGGTAGCTTGATGGGAATAGCATTGAATCTATAAATTACTTTGGTCAGTATGGCCATTTTCATGATATTGATTCTTTCTATCCATGAGCATAAAATGCTTTTCCATTTGTTTATGTCCTCTCTTATTTCCTTGAGCAGTGGTTTGTAGTTCTCCTTGAAGAGGTCTTTCATATCCCTTGTAAGTTGTATTCCTAGGTATTTTACTCTCTTTGTAGCAACTGTGAATGGGAGTTCACTCATGATTTGGCTGTTTGCCTATTATTGCTGTATAGGAATACTTCTGATTTTTACACATTAATTTTATATTCTGAGATTTGGCTGAAGTTGCTTATCAGCTTGAGGAGATTTTGGGCTGAGACAATGGGGTTTTCTAAATATACAATCATGTCATCTGCAAACAGAGACAATTTGACTTCCTTTCTATGTGAATACACTTTATTTCTTTCTCTTGCCTGATTGCCCTCACCAGAATTTCCAATACTATGTTGAATAGGAGTGGTGAGAGAGGGTATCCTTGTCTTGTGCCAGTTTTCAAAGGGAATGCTTCCAGCTATTGCCCATTCAGTATAATGGCTGTGGGTTTGTCATAAATAGCTCTTATTTTGAGATACGTTCCACCAACACCTAGTTTGTTGAGTTTTTAGCATGAAGGGGTATTGAATTTCACCAAAGACCTTTTCCACATCTATTGAGATAATCATGTGGTTTTTGTCATTGGTTCTGTTTATGTGATGGATTACATTTATTCATTTGCATATGTTGAACCAGCCTTGCATCTCAGGGATGCAGCTGACTTGATCGTGGTGGATAAGCTTTTTGATGTGCTGCTGGATTCGGTTTGCCAGTATTTTATTGAGGATTTTTGCATCAATGTTCATCAGCAATACTGGCCTGAAATGTTCTCTTTTTGTTGTGTCTCTGCTGGGTTTTGGTATCTGGATGATGCTGGCCTTTTCGCATTGTTTGGAATAGTTTCAGAAGGAATGGTACCAGTTCCTCTTTGTACCTCTGGTAGAATTCAGCTGTGAATTGGTCTGGTCCTGGGTTTTTTTTTTGGTTGGTAGGCTATTAATTACTGCCTCAATTTCAAATCTTGTCATTGGTCTATTCAAGGGATTCAACTTCTTCCTGGTTTAGTCTTGGGAAGGTGTAAGTGTCCAGAAATTTATTCATTTCTTCTAGATTTTCTAGTTTATTTGCGTAGAGGTGTTTATAGTATTCTCTGATGGTAGTTTGCATTTCTGTGGGATCAGTGGTGAACTCTCCTTTATCCTTTTTATTGTATCTATTTGATTCTTCTTTCTTTCATTCATTAGTCCAGCTAGTGGTCTATTTTTTTAATCTTTTCAAAAAACCAACCAGCTCCTGAATTCATTGATTTTTTAAAGGGTTTTTCATGTCTCTATCTCCTTCAGTTCTGCTCTGATCTTAGTTATTTCTTGTCTTCCACAACTTTTGAATTTGTGTGCTCTCACTTCTCTAGTAATGTTAGGGTGTTGATTGAACCCCTTCCTTATACAAAACCCCTTACACAAAAATTAACTCAAGATGAATTAAAGACTTAAATATAAGACCTAAAACCATAAAAACCCTAGAAGAAAACCTAGGCAATACCATTCAGGACACAGGCATAGGCATAGACTTCATGACAAAAACACCAAAAACAATGGCAACAAAAGCCAAAATTGACAAATGGGATCTAATTAAAGAGCTTCTACACAGCAAAAGAAACTATCATCAGCGTGAATAGGCAACCTACAGAATGGGAGAAAATTTTTGCAATCTATTCATCTGACAAAAGGCTAATATCCAGAATCTACAAGGAACTTAAACACATTTACAAGAAAAACACAACCCCATCAAAAATTGGGCTAAGGATATGAACAGACACTTCTCAAAAGAAGACATTTATGCAGTCAACAAACATATGAAAAAATGCTCATCATCACCGGTCATTAGAGAAATGTAAATCAAAACCACAATGAGATACCATCTAACGCCAGTTAGAATGGCGATCATTAAAAAGTCAGGAAACAAGAGATACTGGAGAGGATGTGGAGAAGTAGGAACGCTTTCACATGGTTGATGGGAGTGTAAATTAGTTCAACCATTGTGGAAGACAGTGTGGCAATTCCTCAAGGATCTAGAACTAGAATTAACATTTGACCCAGCAATCCCATCATTGGATCTATACCCAAGGGACTATAAATCATTCTACCATTAAGACACATACACACGTATGTTTATTGCAGCACTATTCACAGTATCAAAGACTTGCAACCAACCCAAATGCCCATCAGTGATATACTAGATAAAGAAAATGTGGCACATATACACCATGGAATACTATGCAGCCATAAAAATGAAGGACTTAAACCATCATTCTCAGCAAGCTAACACAGGAACAGAAAACCAAACACCACATGTTCTCACTCATAAGTGGGAGTTGAACAATGAGAACACATGGACACAGGGAGTGGAACATCACACACCAGGGCCTGTTGGTGTGTGGGGGACTAGGGGAGGGATACATTAGGAGAAATACCTAGTATAGATGATGGGTTGATGGGTGTAGCAAACCACCATGGCACGTGTATACCTATGTAACAAATCTGCACGCTCTGCACATGCATCCCAGAATTTAAATTGTAATAATAATAATAATAATAATAATAATAAAAGCAAAACGTTTATCCAAGTGAAGCAATAGGGAAACCCAGGCAACACGGATGGGTCAGATGTAAACTCAAAGGTAAACAGATCCAAAATAATTTTAAGAGTCATTGCAAGCAATAGCACAGCCCATAATATGCAGTTCTTTAAATAAATTAGAGGAAGGGACCCAGCCAAAGAAAAACAGTGAGATGGATACAGGGCAAAACGGCTATCAAGAAAATGAGAAAGGAGATAGCAGAGAGATTCAATTAATTCTCTGCTTCACTCATTCCATAGGAAGACCTTAGGAAGTTTCTCACTCTAATATTGTCTTTTAACAGAGACAAGTCAGAGGTGAGAGATCAAATACTGCTAAAAGCATAAGGTGTGCTATGATGAACTGGCAAACTGAAGGTAGATTATTTGTATATTGGTGTCCTGGCAGCGATCCAGGTATTGTGAAGAAATTGAAGGGTAAGGAGAGCTCTTCTCAACCAAATGTGCAACTGTATTACAGGACTCTCTCCTGGAAGAGCATTTGGTTTTATATCTGGACAGTTGACAGAAACTATATGAAAGTGTGGAATCATGCAATATTTGTGCAAATATGGTAGAATTATCAATTGAGAATTTTGTTCAAGCTACTATGGAGGACTATTATATAAGCAATGCTGTTTCTTTCTCTTAGGTATATACAAGAAGGGAGTGAAGTTTTGGTCTTTTCAGTTCTCAGCATTTTGTCCCAGTGAGTTATTAACAGCTTTTGCAAGTCAGAACTAAAAATGAAAGTTGAACTCAAACTATGCTCTGACCCAAAGTTATGTTTGAGGAGAACGTAGGCTCATTTGGTGTGGGTTGAACTGAGTGGTCCCCAAGAGAAAGGAAATGAAAATTGAAGGAAGAAGAAGGGGAAAAACAGTGGTCTGCCCGAGATTGGCAAAAGTTCCCCAACACTAAGAGAAGGAAGAGGAGTTGGATGGTTTCTACAAATGGCAGACAGGACTCCTGAATGGGAAGGGAAGAGAAGGAACCTGGCTGCAGAATACAGAAGTAGGTTAACTGTTGAACCACGAGGTGTTGGGAACAGTAGTGAACATTTCATGTATTAGGCCTGGGGTTGGATAACGGGAGTCAGAGAACTCCAGTTCCACACATGGTACTATGCCTAAAAGATGGTGGGGGGTAGAATTGGTGGAAACATCAGCTAATCAGGGGAGACACAGCCCCAGTGGTAACTGCTATCAATTAAGAGCTCAGCTCATGCCTTTAGGTTTCGTTGTCTTACTATGATCGCAATGGGATGCCTCAACTATCTTGTGTGGGAATCAGATTTTAGATATATGATATTTATTGTACATGAGTGTTCCCAGAAAATGCTTAGCCTACCCCTACAACAAAGTAAAATCAGAGGAAATATACCTTTAAAAGTAGAAATCATCACTGATTAATCCATTTGAATTATTTGACTAGGAAAATAAGCCTGGGGAAAAAAACAGTAAATTTATTTAGCTATTTAAAAGAACTTGGCCAAAATTCTATGACAAGAACGATTTTACTTTTTTTCCCCGTCTATTTTGAATTATGAAACATTTCACATGTTTCTGAAAAGGTCAGACCAGGAGATAACAGACACCCAAATACTGACCACCCAGATTTAACAGCTGTTAACATTTATCAAATTTGCTTTGGAGCCTATTTTTAAAAATAAAAATAAAATACTTCACATGGAATGAAAGCCCCAACTTCATCTTTCCCCTCTCGTTTCGTGGAAATAACCCTAGAAATGACTATTCTGAAGTTGTGGGTAACGTTGTTTTATATTTGACTACCTATACATGCATCCATAAAAATATATATTATTGTGTTATAAAATTTTTATCTGATATAATTGTTACAGATTTTTATGTAACATTCACTAACAATTTTTAATTTCTTCTATATCTGTGACCTTATACTCTTCTTTTATTCCTAGTGTTGTTTGTGTTTTCTTTCTTTCTAATTTTCTACTTTCACCTAAAAACTGTTGCGAGCCTGCTGTTATTTCTTTTTTGTTGTTGTTGTTTTCTTTGAGACGGAGTCTCGCTCTGTTGCTCAGGCTGGAGTGCAGTAGCGCGATCTCAGCTCACTGCAAGCTCCGCCTCCCGGGTTCACGCCATTCTCTTGCCTCAACCTCCCGAGTAGCTGAGATTACAGGCGCCCGCCACCACGCCCGGCTAATTTTTTTTGTATGTTTAGTACAGACGGGATTTCACTGTGTTAGCCAGGATGGTCTTGATCTCCTGAGCTCGTGATCCGCCTGCCTCGGCCTCCCAAAGTGCTGGGATTACAGGCGTGAGCCACCGCGCCCGGCCCCTGCTGGTATTTCGTATATTTTACAAGTCTTTTTAAATCTAGCTTCTTGTTATTTAATACATTTACCTGTTTCATAATGATCTTTTGTTCTTAACTAATATGTTTATTCTTACCTTTTCCTTTACTTTCATGCTTTTCACATTTATACTTTTGCTGTTTACTTTTATTCTCTGCTCCCAGTTCTCTGGTAGATGATATAGATAGATACGTTTGATTATAAAACATACTTATTTAAAACTATACAAATAACTGATCAAATCTGTTTTTATCAGAATTATCTTTTAACTGTGTTCTATTTCAAACGAAATACCTAGCACAGGGTTTCTCAACAGTAACAATATTGACATTTGAGGCTGTATAATTCTTTGTTGTGAGGAGAGAGTCTTTTGTGTTATAGTATATTTTGCAGCATCCCTGGTTTTGACCTCTAGATAGCAATAATACCCCTGTCCCTCAATTGTAATAGCCAAAAATGTCTCTAGACATTGCCAAATGTCCCCTGGGGGACAAAATCACCCCAATTAAAAATCACTGATCTAGCAACTTGCAATCCCTCCACCATTCTGCCGTTTGCATTGTACAATTTCTAAAATCTTGTAGGTGACTATTGTCTCTAGGTCAGACTAAAGTTTAATTCTTTTCATTTAAAAGTGAGATTAATTTTGAAATACTCCAAGAGAACCATAGACTAGTCAAAAGTGGTTTTCCTATTACCCTCTTATCCTCTGCTCAAAACAACCTTATATAACATTACAACATCCAGATTTCATTACATAGGTTTTAACTCACAGCTTAAGGGATAAATTATTTTCCATCTGGACATGCTCCATATTTGAGAGGTAGTAACACAAGTTTCCCAAAAACAACGTTTTTACTATACATGGAGGAGGTGATCTGGACCTGTATATACTATCTTCTATCATAAAGTAATTTGAAGTGATGCCTTCATTTCACACCTCTATTACTTCATTTGAAGTGGTTTTAATATATAGATATCATGGCTTTTTACAGCATAATTAGTAGGCTGGCAAATTTCTGGACAAATATTTTCTTTAAAATCCTGATATATTTTTCCACTCAGGAGATTGTTTTCTTTTAATATTAAAGCATATTTCTAGATTTGTGCTAGTTTTGATTTTCCAGAAATACTTAAAGTTGAAACTTAGCTCTCAGTCATTCACATGCTACATTATCTGTCATTATTTCTGCTAATTTTCCTTTTTCTCAGCATTCTTTGAAAGTTAGAAAATAGTTTTCTTTATCATTTAATTTTCTATGATGTTTATTCTATTCTTTAGTCTTGTGTTTGAGCAGTATTAAGTAATGCTCTGATAGTTGTATCTCTTTTTAATATTTCCCATAATCTTAATTATATATGTAGTATATCAATTTATTTTGTTTTCATGTATTTGGGGGTTTTCCAGATACCTGTTTTGATTTCTAACTTAATTCCATTGTGCTTAGTGAACTATTTGGTGTGACTTGAATCATTTGAAATTTATTGACCCTTGTTTTATGTCACAAAATATGGTTTACATTAGTGAGAAGTTTTATGTGCACTTAAAAAGAATGCATGTTCTGCTACTGCTGGGTGGAGTGTTCTCTGATCGTCAATGGTCAAGTTGGTTAAGAGTACTGTCCAGAACTTCAGTATCCTTACTGAATTCTGTGTACTTCTTCTCTCAGTTATTGTGAGGGATATTGAAATCTTTGACTATAATTGTGTATTTGCCTATTTCTCTAAGCAATCTTATCACTCTTTATTTCATGCATTTTGAAGCTATATTATGAAGCGAATAAAATTTTAGGATTACTATGCCTTCTTGATGAATTGTGCCTTTTGTTACTGTGAATTGCCTTCTTTATCCCTCAAAATAGTTTTTGTTCTGAAATCTACTTTGTGTGATATTAATATAGCTACTCTAACTTTGTTTTAATTAGTGTTAGCATAGTAGTACTATTAGCATAACTTATCTTTCTCCATTCTTTTACTTTTAACCTATTTTATCTTATTTTGAGACAGAGTCTTGCTCTGTTGCCCAGGCTAGAATGCAGTGGCACGATCTCGACTCACTGCAAGCGTGGTCTCCCTGGCTCAAGTGATCCTCCCACCGCAGCTTCCCAAGTATCTGGGAGCATGGGCCGTGCCACCATGCCAAGCTAATTTTTGTATTTTCTTTTTTGCAGAGACAGGGTTTCACCATGTTGCCCAGGCTGGTCTCAAACTCCTGGACTCAAGCTATCTGCCAGCCTCAGCCTCCCAAAGTACTGGGATGACAGGCGTGAGCCCTGCATCTGGCCTTTATCTCTATTTTAAAATGCTTTTATTGTGCTCAGGTATAATGCAGTCTTGCTTTTGTGTCTAACCACACAATTTCTATCTTTTGATGAGGATATTTAGATCATTTATATTTAATGTGAATATTGATAGGTTTAGGGTTAGCTGTATCATCTTGTTACATCTTTCCTATTTGCCCCATCTTTTCTGTTTCATTTTTCCTGTCTGCTCTTTAAACAGAATTTATATTCATTAACCCTCCCCCTTTCAGGGATGCCACTTTCACATATAATAGAACACTTCTTAGCTTTCCCATAACTCGCGGATGTTTCATTAATTTTATTTTTTTTCTCTGTGATCCTTTTTGGTAGTTCATATTTTATGTCTCCAAGTTCATTGATTCCTTCAAGTGTTTTTTTTTTTTTTTTTTTTTTTTTTTTGAGACAGTCTTGCTCTGTTGCCCAGGCTAGAGTGCAGTGGCTCAATCTCACACACTACAACCTCTGCAGCCGGGTTCCAGTGACTCTTCTGCCTTGGCCTCCTGAGTAGCTGGGACTACAGCTGTTGGCCACCATGTCTGGCTAATTTTTGTATTTTTTAGTAGGCACAGGGTTTCACCATGTTGGCCAGGCTGGTCTTGAACTCCTGACCTCAAGTGATCCGCCCACCTCGGCCTCCCAAACTGCTGTGATTACAGGCGTGAGCCACTGGGCCCAGCCTCAGTGTATTTTTAAAATCACAAATTGTTGGCTCTTTTGTTATATTTCCATGTTTCTGCTCAAGGTTTTGAACATATGGAATAGAGTTATAATTACTGTTTTAATGTCTTTGTTAGTTTTAACATCTGTCAGTTCTGTGTTGAATTTGGTATTTCTCCTCACTGTGGGTTGTATTTTATTGTTTCTTTGCTTGTCTGATAATGTTTGATTTTGATTAAATGTCAGATTTAGTAAATTTTACCTTTTGGGATACGGGATATGTTTGTGTTCTCATAAATATTCTTGAGTTTTGTTCTCGGGATAAGGTTGTTACTTAAAAACAGTTTTATCCTTTTGGATCTTGCTTTTCAGATATGTTGGGAGGAGCCAGAGTAGTGTTCAGTGTAGGGGTGATGATTCCCACCACCGAGGCAAGATTCTTATGTGTGCTCTACCTAGTGCCCCAGGAGTCTTGAGCTTTTCCACTCTCTATGGTGAGAACATGCACTATTTCAGTCCTGTGTGAGCACTGGGTACTATTACTGTGGGTTTTTTTTGTTTGTTTGTTTGTTTTTGAGACAGAGTTTCTCTGTGTCACCCAGGCTGGAGTGCAGTGGCATGATCTTGGCTCACTGCAAGCTCCGCCTCCTGGGTTCAAGCCATTCTCCGGCCTCAGCCTCCTGAGTAGCTGGGACTACAGGCGCCCGCCACCACGCCTGGCTAATTTTTTGTACTCTTAGTAAAGACGGGGTTTCACCGTGTTAGACAGGATGGTCTCCATCTCCTGACCTCGTGATCCACCTGCCTTGGCCTCCCAAAGTGCTGGGATTACAGGTGTGAGCCACTGCGCCCGGCCTACTGTTCATCTTTTAGGTGGTTCTTTCCCTCACCTATTGTAATTTTCTCAATGCTTGCACTTACTAGTGCTCAGCTGAATACTTAAAGAGGCCCCTAATCCCATGTCTGGAGTTCTGTCTCTGCGTAGCTCTCTGTTCTCCAGTACTCTATTCCACAAACTCAAACCACATGGTCTGTCTAGACTCTCACCTCTGTCTTCTCAACTCAGGGATTCTCCTGGGCTCCACCTGCCCCCCTTCAACATGGACTGGAAAACCTGCCAAGGCAGGGATCTGGGATAGCTGTAGTTCTCCCCTCACTTGGGCATCTCCCAGGCATCACTATCATTCACTGTCTCAAGTCCGGCATACTGAAACTATTGTTTCAGATATTTTTCTCCATTTTTGTTTGTTTTAGGCTGGAATGTAACTCCATTTGCTGAAATTCTATCTTGGATAGAAGTCCAAGTCTCATCAATTCATTTTTAATTGTATTATAAAGCATCCAAACATAGTCAACGAGGTAAAATTAGAAAAATCTCCTTAATCATTCTCCTACTTTTAATTCCAACTGCCCTTCCTATAGTATCTTCTGTCAGGAATTCAGAATGTGTACTACTATTTCCTTTACTATATATTGGTATACATGAACAGATATTTTTGTATTAAAATTTCAATTTCTAAATAAATCATTACACCTTTTTATTTTCGCTGAACAATATGTCTTGGAAATCTTTCCATGGCATATTTATTTATTTTTAAAAATTGTCCCCCAGAATTACCAAGTGTTTTATATAATGGGTATACCTTAATTTATTTTATAACTTCACTTATTGATGAAGTAATTAACTACCATTGTTTTACTATCACAAACAATCGCTTCTCGGCCTTTTGGCTAAGATCAAGTGTACTATCACAAACAAAACTGTAGTGCATATAGAGAGGGAAAAATATAGAGAGATATAATGATACAGATAAAAAAATTTCATGAATAGTTATTTCTCTGGTTCGCTACCAAAGGATACATTCATGTTAATTTTGTATTAATATTGCCAAATTGCTTTTGAAAAAATGTTAAACACTTCCACTCAAATCAACAGTGCATCAAAGTATTCACTTCCTTGTGTTTTGTAACCTTTGCTATTCTTGCCAATATAAAAGACAGAAGTGATATTAGTAGTGGTTTTTCTTTTTTCTGGTTACCAGCAAAGTTGAGATGTTTACTTAGTTTAGATTCCTTTATTCTCAACTGTCTGTTTTTATCTTTTGCTCGCTTTTCATTGCCTTTCTTTGTTGTTTCTTCTTTTTACTGATTTGTGAGACATATTATATGGCCTTGATATCTCTACATTTTCCGTTAAATGTTCCAATATGTTTTTCTGGTTGGTACTTTATTCACATTAGTGAATGTAGTATTTTCTTTCATACAGAAGATCACAATTTTATTGATGATCTATATAAATAGATCTAGATTTAGATAGATGATTATAGTTCTTGCATATTTCTTGTTCAGTTGCCCTTCAAGCCCCCACAACTCTACATCCAGGAAGCAGGCTGAGAAAGCTGGCAAGACTTGAAGGAGGAGCTTCCAAAACCTCTCCAAATGTGGCCAAGGCTAAGATAAAATGAATGGGCTGGGTGCAGTTGCTCACACCTGTAATCCCAGCACTTTGGGAGGCCAAGGCAGGCATATCACAAGATCAGGAGATCGAGACCATCTGGCCAACATGGTGAAATCCCGTCTCTACTAAAATACAAAAAATTAGCTGGGTGTGGTGGTGCGTGCCTGTAGTCCCAGGTACTCGGGAGGCTGAGGCAGGGGAATTGCTTGAACCCAGGAGGTGGAGGTTGCAGTGAGCCAAGATTGCACCATTGCACTCCAGTCTGGCAACAGAGTGAGACTCCATCCCAAAAAAAAAAAAAAAAAAAAAAAAAAAAAAAAAAAGATACAATGAATGACATCAGTGAAGGTAGGACAGAACAGACAATTCCAGCAGGTAAATCAGGCACTCGTGATAGAACATTTCCCACCTCCAGGGTAGAGTACCCTTGCAATAACTATCTAATGGGATTTCAGAATTGCTTTAAATCAGTGAATATAGAACTCTTTCTTTCCTTTCCGAATTTCAATAACCTGATTCTTTTCTGAAGTTGCATATCAGCAGCATGGGAGACAGATAACTTGTCATTTTGCTTCACAGGTTTGTAGACCATGAGGAACCACATATAGAAGTTCAGCTCAGTGCTGTGATTGGATAGAACTTGGGAAGTGAGTAAGTATAATTTGCTGGCAGAAGAAAAAGTCAATGATATATTTGTGACCCGAAGAGTTGACTGTGATAGCTGTTAGAAAATAGAGTTTCACAGCATTTCGTTCTTTCACTTTGAGCACAAAGTAAGATTGTTCTCCATGTACTCAATCTCAGATCTGGCTCTCTGATGTTTAAGCAAATGCAATGTGCATAAAAGTGATGCAAGTTATTTCTGAGTAGAAACTCTAAGAGTCAATGCTTAGTTTTCCATGCTCTCTTCTGATTTGACAGTCACAGAAGGAGAAAACAAAGTTCCATCAGCCTGAGTCCCTCAGAGACAAAGAGAAGCAGAGCCATAAAGCTTACTTATGACAGACACAGAATTTAAGCAAGAACCACACTTATTTGTTGTAAGCCACTAATATTTAAGAATTGTTTGTTGCCTCATATAATACAGCTTATGTTGATTAATAAGTCATCTTCTACTTTATCTTTATTCTTGTACTTAACAATTTTCAGAAATATTCTCATTGAGTCTTCAGAGGTCTCTTTTCCATGTCTGGTTCAAATTTTTCATGTCCTATATATTCTGTTTTTCCTTAGTCTTTAACTGAAAAAAGTCTATATAAATCTGGTTTTGGCCCATAGATATTGTGTATGGATTACCCCCAGTGCCCTCCACTTAACACATTTACATGAATAGGATCACTTTGTCATCCGAGATCAGGAAATGTGTTCACTGCCTGTATTAAGCTGGCATCTATTTGATAAGTGTGTCTTTCAGTACTGAAGTGGAAATTTAATGCCACTGCCCAATTCTCTCACTGTAACAGCAAAATGACTATGCTTTTTAAAAATCTGATCTCCATCTGTAGTTCTTCTACTGACCAAAAACACACACACAGAAAACCGAAAACACTATACATAAAGTACTGCTTCTACATATTTTGCTGCTTTAGGACCCACTTATAAAATTTATAGCTAAGTGTCATCATGTATAAAATAAAATAACATTGACCTTGCAGGTAGGAAGATAATGTGCATGACATGATGCCAATTTCACCGGTTCAGTTCATTATTATTTACTTGTTCAAGGTGTGTTATATTCACAATTTCTATAATCCTGTTAATTTTTCTTGTTTACTAAGGCAAGGTTGTTTTACTAAACTTTCTTGGAGTTTTTCCTCTTTGTTGCAAGGGTATCAAGATGATTCTGGTAGTAAAATTATTAAAGCATAAAATTCTATAGAGTTCACCCATTTTCAATCAATATTCTTGTTGCCTTAATAACTATCTGAATAAAATAGCTCTCAAGATATTATTTTAGAAAAGTGTCTTCACTATCTGGACCCTCTAAAGTTTTACATCAAGATTCTGGGGTCTAGAATGAATGCAGCAGGTAGCTGCCTCCATTGAGAATTGAGCCTTAACAAGGTTTATTTCTGTCTGGGTTCATTACACATTACACAAGGACATCCAAGGAAATGTCAAATGAGATCTTTTAGTTTTCATTGGGATAAAATTAGCCTGGGTATCATGAGCCAGAAGAGTGTGACTGAGGGCCCTGGGCACAGGCTTCATAATGTGGCTATGCCCACAGACTTATCCACAGAGCGTTTACTTCTGTGATTCTCAAACCTGCTGCCAAGTTTACCACTCAATTCCTGTCTCTCCTATGTGACTTTCTGCTTATCCTGGTTTTACTTCTAGTTGTTTTTTTTCTTCCCCCACTCAGCTGGTTATCTTGGTGTCCCTGCACCCCAACTTCCCCAATAATCTGATTCCCTGGCTTCTACTCATAGCTCCTCTATGAGAATACAGCCTTAACTTGACACTTATCATGAACTCGTTCACTGGTTTCCTCCCTGAAAGAAAGGCCCTTTTCCCAGGCAGCCATAACCAGAGTCTTAACCAAGCTAATTCTTCTCTGTTGGATATTAACTGCTAGAGCCTCTCTTTTTTCTCTCCCTCTGCTTCAACCATAATCATACTCACTTCCATTCCTATTCAAATTAACTCTTTGGATCCTGTTAACTCCTTAATGATTGTTTGCCATTTGACCTTTTATTATTTCTTTTAAAATTCAGTCTGAGTTAGGAAAACATCATTTTGATAAAGGTTTTCTTGGTGAAGTCTTGGGGAAAAAAAATACCAGTTAGTTCTTCTTGGCATCATTTGCTCCTCCTAGGGACTCTCACCCACATCACACACTTAACCAGATGAGCCCTGACACTGTCATCATGAAGTATGACCCCTGATGTCTCAGCTCAGGGTTTCTCAACCTTACCACTATTGTCAGCACTTGGGGCTGAATAATTCTTTGCTGTGGGAGGCCGTCTCATACATTGCAAAATATTTAGGAGCGTTCCTGGCTAGACTGACCAACTGGATATCAGTAGCAACTCCTGTCCTCAAGTCTTGACCATTAAAAAAAAAAAAAAGATTCCCAGGAAAGATGGCTGAATAGAAACAGCTCCATTCTGCAGCTCCCAGTGAGATCAATGCAGAAGGAGGGTGATCTCTGCATTTCCAACTGAGGTACCCAGTTCATCTCACTGGGACTGGTTAGACAGTGGGTGCAGCTCACGGAGGGGAAGTTGAAGCAGGGTGGGATGTCACCTCACCAGGGAAGCGGAAAGGGTCAGGGAACTCCCTCCCCTAGCCAAGGGAAGCGGTGAGGGACCATGCCGTGAGGTATGGAGCTATCCGGCCCAGATACTATGCTTTTCTGATGGCCTTCATTAAAAAGTTAGGAAACAACAGATGCTGGAGAGGATGTGGAGAAATAGGAATGCTTTTACACGTTGCTAGGAGTGTAAATTAGTTCAACCCTTGTGGAAGACAGTGTGGCAGTTCCTCAAGGATCTAGAACTAGAAATACCATTTGACCCAGCAATCTCATTACTGGGTATACACCCAAAGGATAACAAATCATTCTACTATAAAGACACATGTACATGTATGTTTATTGCAGCACTATTCACAACAGCAAGACTTGGAACCAACCCAAATGCTCATCAATGTTAGACTGGATAAAGAAAATGTGGCACATATACACCATGGAATACTATGTAGCCATAAAAAAGGATGAGTTCATGTCCTTTTCAGGGACATGGATGAAGCTGGAAACCATCATTCTCAGCAAACTAACACAGGAACAGAAAACCAACCACCACATGTTCTCACTCATAAGTGGCAGTTGAACACTGAGAACATACGGACACAGGGAGGGGAACATCACACACTGGAGCCTGTCGAGGGGGTGGGAGGCAAGGCAAGGGATAGCATTAGGAGAAATACCTAATGTGCATGACGGGTTGATGGGTGCAGCTAACCACCATGGCACATGTATACCTATGAAACAAACCTGCACGTTCTGCACATGTGTCCCAGAACTTAAAGTGAAAAAACCAAACAACAACAAAAAAAACACCCAAGTCTCCAGACATCGCCATATGTCCCCAAGGGGCAAAATTACTACCAGTTGAAACCACTGTAGCTGATGAACTCCATTCCTAGACAACATGTTTTAGGTGAAACGTTTAAAATCCTAAAAGATTTTAGAAAATTCTTTGTCACGAAATTGGATACAGGACTTTTCTGCATGTGCTTAGAAATGGACAGGCTGAGATTTAAAGGCTATTACACATATCTGCAAGGAGCAAGTTTCCCTAATCTTCAGCAGTTGTAGGTTTCACCATGTATTCTCTCCTACTTCACCAATTCTCTCTGCTACATTTTCTAATTAGAGTTGTATTTGACTGGTGGAAAATGGTCGCAATCATGAAATAAACTCTACCATATGTTTTATTATGAAATATAGATCCTTGCCTGTTTTTAAAGCAGCTTCTCAGATGAACTGATTGCGAGCACATGTCAAATTCTGATTTCAGACTAACTTGCCTGCAATAGAGATGGGTTAGACCTCTCTTTGGGTGGATATTATAGGAAACTACAGGTGAACAGACAATATTATTAGCTAAAGGTAAAAAGGAAATGTCTAGTTAAAAATCAGTTGGCTCATTAAAACTAGATAATTAGCAGGATATGTAAAATCTAGTTTTCTAACAAACAAATACCCCCTCCCCACCTTGGGGGTGGAAAAAAACAACTTGAACTCATTAAAATCTATCAGAAATGCTACTTTTCAGAAAAGTCTGGTAATAACATCATAGACCAAAAATATGCTTTTGATATCATTTTCTAGGGTTTGAAAAATATTTTTTCTCACACTGAACATGAACAACTTTTAAGACATGAGTGTATATGGAAGAGGAGCGAAATGGGAGTGGAATATTAATAAGCAGGGCTCTGCTCCTTTTACTGAAAGCATGCTTCTATAACATAATAGTTCATAAACTTCCTTACTTAACCTGAGATCTACGTCTTCCCTTTCTTGCGCACCTTCTTTAGATGTACATAATGGGATTTTCTATTCACCTTTTTGGAAACTTCCACCTAAAGAATTTAATTTTTCAGGATTTCTCTGTCTCCCTACATCAATACACTCCTCTAAATCTGAGATATTGATAATAAGCGGCAGAGTCTATTTGGGGCTTTGGTATACATAGTGCAGTTTCTCTTGGGGTCTTCTCAATGGTTGGAGACAGATCAAAGTCTACTGAGTGTGGATCATTTTTTCTCAGATGCACACAGGCACACACACATACACTTCTTGAACAATTAACAACTATACCATGTTTTTCTAATGCTGTACAACAATATAACTACCATTATGCATTACAATGTTTTTTCTTTTCCACCTTCTTTTATTAAAATTGTATTCTCTGAGACTACTAGAAATAAGAATTAGGCATACTCAGTGATATACTCCTTCATAACTCCCCCAAATGGTGCAAAAGCTTGGACATTAACACTTCCAGGGTTTAATTTAGTTCTTGGGCAAGGTAATAATTACAGTGTAAGGCCTATGATTAAGGCCCAATATTATGTGCTGCTTCAACATCTGGGAGGAAGCAGGAGGAATTCAAATGGCCTAACTTCAAGTTCTGCTCTCCACTCTGTTCTCACTGCTAACCTCCCCTAGCCAAATGGCCCTCTTTATCAAAAGGACCAGATGCAGTTCCTGCTTAGCCCTGAGTAGTGAGTTTTGGTTCCCTGCCAATCCACAGAATGATTCAGTCAATCACACCCTCCCGTGGACCAGGGAGTACCTCAAACTCTTAATACTACAACACCTGACTTTCACAGCCCCTACATGTTCACTGCATTCCAGAATATGCCCCTGTGCCTCCCTACATTGGGGAGGTGTATACTCCTCCCCCAGGCTGTGAGTATATGTCACCAATAAACTCCTATTGATTTTATCTGTCCAGTGTCAAGTATAGTTTCAGCCACTTCCACAACCCTACGGCAGGAAACCCTCCATCACCAATGGAGTGAATAGGAGGCAATTAAAATGATGATGATCATTATCTTTGTATTAACAATGATGGAATAGGATGATTGTTATTCTAGTAACATTTAAAAAAGTGAATGTAGTCTATGTGCAGTAAAGTGTACAAAAATTAGGTATATAGCACAATGAATTTTTGTTCAGCATTTCAAGTCCACCTTGTTTTTCAAACACTCCTAAATTAATAATTTGTATTATGGTTAATTTTTTCTTTACAGTAAATGCTTATTTATATCTATCCCCGTATTTATCTATCTCCTTGTTCTGTATCACATTGTGCATTCCATTTCTTCCTTCTAGATTCCACTGTCTTCTTCCTGAAGCACATTCTTTAGTAGTTCACATTCTTTAGTAATTCTTTAGTAGTATAGACCTCATTGAGGGTCTATATGTGAAAAATTTTCTTAATCTGTTTCCTACAAATTATTTTACTTTACTTTTACTTTTGAATGACAGTGTAGCCAGTTAGAGAATTTTTGGCTGATATTTATTTTCTCTCAGCATTTTAAAGATTGTATTCCATTGTATTTCTGCCTCCATTGTTGTTGATCAATCTGTTGTTTGTCTAAATGATGTTACTTTGTAGATAATCTGATTTTTTTTCTTTTTCAGGATGCTGTTAAATTTTTTCTTTTTTCTTTATGTTATACTACAAAATGTGCAGATGTGTAGATAGTACAAACATATCTATGTTTTTCTCGATTGATTTACATTTTTATTATAACTTATTGACAGCAAATTGCATATTTCAACTGAACAATTCAATGAAATCTTATGTCTGTATACACTATTTTGTAACCACTACCCTAGTAAAGATATAGGACATTTTCATCACTCCGAGAAGTTCACTCATGCAACTTCCTTGTCAGTAATCTCCAGAGGTCACCAGTGATTTGATCTCTATCATGATAGTTTAGTTTTGCTTGTTTTTGAACTTCACACTGATGGAATCCTACAGTATGTATACTAATAAGTAACATACTACTGTTAACTTTTAAAAATTATTCTTAGTTTTTCTTGATTTCCAGTTTTGTCATTCCTCTTTGCAATAACAAAGTATAGGTAAGAAATAACAAAAAGGTACAGCAGGATGTCCTTTTTTTAGAACAAGAGTTGACAAGTTCTGTCTATAAAGAATAGATAGCAAATATTTTAGGGTTTATGGGCCACACAGTCTCTGGTGCATTCTCTCTGCTCAAGGGCTGAATGCAATAGGCTGTGCCTGTAGTTTGCCAATCTCTAGTTTGGAGTATTGCTTATTTACCTATTTTCCCATAGAATTATTATCATCTGCTTTTTTTTTCTAATTCAGTTAAAATTTGCTTTATTTTCTTCCCAAATACAAGTTTATAAAGAGCAAATAAAATTTATATTCCTGCTTCACGAAGTTAGTTCCTAGGAAATTGTGTAAGCTAAGCCAGAATGAAAAAGTTCTCTAGCCGGGCGCGGTGGCTCACGCCTGTAATCCCAGCACTTTGAGAGGCCGAGGCGGGCGGATCACAAGGTCAGGAGATCGAGACCACGGTGAAACCCCGTCTCTACTAAAAATACAAAAAATTAGCCGGGCGCGGTGGCGGGCGCCTGTAGTCCCAGCTACTCAGGAGGCTGAGGCAGGAGAATGGCGTAAACCCAGGAGGCGGAGCTTGCAGTGAGCCGAGATCGCGCCACTGCACTCCAGCCTGGGCGACAGAGCGACACTCCGTCTCAAAAAACAAAACAAAAAAAAAAAAAAAAAAAAAAGTTCTCTGAAGTATGAATAATTATACTACTTTTTAATAGAATTTGGGAAATAGGATGTAGTCAGAAGGCACACAAGAATAGACCCAAATTCTCATAAACATTCAAATTGACTTAAAAGAAATTTGGGTGGTTAGTATATTTATTCTTATAATTAGTTTCTGCCTTTTGTAGTTTATTTTATCAATTAGTCTTTCTGAAAGATCCTCCACATTACCTTGGCCTTTGATTTGAAGAAATCTTTGCAATTTCTTCCAGTAGCTGTACTGGCAAGAAGGTTTTTCCAAAACTCGAGCAGGAAGCCTATTAAAACTGTGGTTATGTCTGCCAAAAAATTGGTCAGCACAGGTAGCAAGGCAGTGCATTCCCACCCTAGCTATAAATTCACTGAAGGATAATTTGTTCTATCAGTACATACCATCTATCTTGCTATATGTGGTGTTTGATCCTATCTGAGATCAGGGCCAGCAAATGTGCTAGTTGTGCCCTTATATAACAACTTTAATAACTCGGGAAAAAATAAAGATTCCTCATAAAAGATGATTCAGTCTTCCTCAGCCAGGCCATAGTTTTATTATTTGGGAATAATCTCTGTCTTTTGTAAACTCTAAATCATATTTAAGAGACACATTTATGTTTCGGGTAAGCATTGCTGGAACCTTTTGCAATAAACTGAAAGAATTAGAGTCCAGTAATGATCCAGTTTTCCAGAGTATTTTAAATTTTCTTTTTTTTTCTTAACATAGATATCTGTTTCATAATTAAAAGATTCTTGGGTTTGATTGCGACTGGGAGGCTATGCCAGCCATTCTTTTGGCGAGCGCTGGTTTTCCAGAAAGGCACATGCCTTGTTTTGCATGTGCTGGTTCAGGGTTCAAATGATCTTGTGTTAAAGGATGATGTCTGTCAATAAGACGGCAAGTGCAAGACTCAGCCTGCCAAAAGGCCATTAAAATGAATAGGTAAGAGAGAGATAATTTGGAAATTCAGTTGAGAGTCCTGATCAACAACGACATTTTAATGAACTGAACTCAAGTTATAGTTTGATAGTATAACATCTGGAAATCTACTTATAAATTTTAAGATCTACAAAACAGCCAGCAGAAAACTCTGATCTTTAACTGAATTCTCCCCTCACACAAAGATTCTCTCCTGGCTGGAGCTCATCTTTTAGATATGACTGTGTTTTTTAAACATAAAGACATTTCCATATTTTAGTGTATCATTTGACAATAAGTATATTTTCATCTCTGTTATTTATGGGGCGGGGGAGTGGGGGGGAATGTCAGAGATGAGACCAGGATAACACATCTCTGAGCTTTTCTTTGAATACCATCTTGCAACATGGCTGATTACATAAATTTGAAACAAATACTATCCTGGAGCATTTTGTAGAGCAGATCCTGTTTGTACATTTAGAAACAAATATGTAAAAATATGTGCCTATGCAAGCTAGATGGTTTCTTTTCACACTGTGCAGTTTTTGTCATTTTCACAATGTGTATGTTTTGTTTTACAAATAAAACATATGAGGAGGCTATTCAACAATTGAAGTAGAAAAGCATATTTTTTCTTTTTTGAAATAGGTAGGTCTCTAGGTGGGAAAATAGTGAAATGTTAGCTGTGGCTTTCCAAGGATCTACTGCAGCCTCTAAAGCCATCAAGTTTGATAATCCATATTGAAAAGTCACAAAATCATAATTTAATTACCCTTAAGACATATAGCTTCTCAGCTTTAGAAAAATTAAACATCTTTCTATCTGCTTCCTTTCCTTTCACATGCCAATGCACATGTGATAAAAGAAAAGAGAGAGAAAAAAAAAACCTAACAAAAAAATTAAATCCTTAAGGCCAAGAAATGGGGTAGGAGTTCAAAATTACTTCTTGCACTCAGTAGTGTGCAAAGGTACTGTTTACATTTAACTTAAACACAAGAACCTCCATATTTTTAGTATATCCCCTGAAGAGGATGTTCTCTCTAATCCTAGCATGTTCTCTCTCAATATGCAACAGGAAAAGCGGAAAGGCTGTCTGCAGATGCCCTAGTGAATCACTTAGTTAAATCCTGTTTGTAACAAATTCTCTGATTCTGTGCTAAACCCAGAACTTGTGCTAAAAAGAAAGTACAATAACAGAGATGCCATAATCACTTCGTATTAAGGGTTTCTATTTCTACATTTAAATCACTCTTAACAACTTTAATTTGAGAAAGAAAAGTCTGATATGGTAAAGAGTTAAATTAGGCAGACACATACTGAAGTGACATTTTACTGTAAATGTTTCTGTGACCTGCAAATACTTTACTGCAAATCTGAAATGGCTATAAACACATGGATTTCATTAAAATAAAACTCATATTGCAGTGTGCATTCTGAGAATTAAGAATCTTCATAATGGTAGCTACTCTGTTTCATATTCTTCTGAGAGGTTCTTTATGTACATTTGCTGATTTAATCCTCAACTCTCTAAGGTAGGTGTCATGGTTTTCACTTTATAACTGTGAGTAGAAGGTCACTTGACTTGTTGGAAGCCCCACAACTGGTCTTGCAGAGCTCTTACAACTGTTAGATTTTTACAAGCAAGAAAT
This sequence comes from Macaca mulatta, assembly GCF_049350105.2. Lineage (NCBI taxonomy): Eukaryota > Metazoa > Chordata > Mammalia > Primates > Cercopithecidae > Macaca > Macaca mulatta. Next base: position 85,507,530 of record NC_133420.1, read on the forward strand.
TAAATCTTGTGAGGTTACCTGGGTGGTTTCTGCTCATATGATTAGTTAGCAGAACAGCTGAGAATAGCACCCAGGCCCTTTGAATTTTTGCCCAGTACTCCCCTTCTATTTCACACTTTGTATATCCACATTCCTACTGCAGCATAAAAAGTAAATGGTCCCAAAAGCTGAAATGGAGGCAAAAGGTAAAATCTCAGGAGCCCAAAGTCTCAACTTGTAAATGTTTTAGTAAACTAGAAACTAATATTAGTTATAGACTATAATGTAGACCCTTCTTAAATTCAATCAGAAGTATGCTTCAAATTAATAATGTTTTATCCAGTGGTTAATGTATAGGAGTTTGTACACTTTTCCAATTTAATGAATAACATTGGCTTTTCAATGAAAATATATATATTTTTTCTTCCTCTCCTTGGATGACAATTTCTTGTGTTGAAAGTAAGGAATAAATGTATTTGTACTGCTGCAACCTCGAGGCAATGTGTAGCTTAATTAAATCCACACTGTCAAAAGGCTCAAAGCCGGGTTCCTTCCATCCTGCTCAGACATGCCCCTAGAACACAGAACACTTACTATATCTGGAGTACATCAGTGTGGAGAAAAGCAGACATACTCCTATCATCCAAGTAGGAAGACTAAAAACCTCTGTCCCCTATGGGTACCCTAACAGGTCAAACACTTTCTTTTTTTTTTTTTTTTTTTTTTTTTTTTGAGACAGAGTCTTGCTCTGTCGCCCAGGCTGGGGTGCAGTGGCCGGATCTCAGCTCACTGCAAGCTCCGCCTCCCGGGTTTAGACCATTCTCCTGCCTCAGCCTCCCGAGTAGCTGGGACTACAGGCGCCCGCCACCTCGCCTGGCTAGTTTTTTTTTTTTTTTTTTGTATTTTTTAGTAGAGACGGGGTTTCACCGTGTTAGCCAGGATGGTCTCGATCTCCTGACCTCGTGATCCGCCCGTCTCGGCCTCCCAAAGTGCTGGGATTACAGGCTTGAGCCACCGCGCCCGGCCAGGTCAAACACTTTCTAATAACATCAACTGAAACTCTTCATTTAAAGGTACAGGCTTTCTATTCCAAACTCACACTCTGAAGCCTGAATTGCTTTGAATTTCAGTTTTAGTCATATTCAGTATTTTTTTGCTAAGTATTAATGTCATATTAAATATCATCGTTTTTATACATACCCATTGCTGGTGAAATTGTGTTAGATATGGTTGTGCATTTTAACATCTGTTCATCTGACACAGATTCAAGGGAACCAACATGCCTGTTAGAACATCTTGATTTCGAAAAATATAAGGTAGCAAAATACAGATAACTTACCTAGGAGTTAAGGTGTTGAAATTTAGCTTTTGTTAAAGGTTCCACCTAAAGTAATTTATTCCAAAATTAGCAAAGCTAAGCACTGTCATGCAGCAGACCCCAAATTAAGAACAGACCTAGTCTTGGTCAAACAGTGGAGAAATAACAGGACTAATAATTAGGGCCTATGGGAAAGCAATATTTTGTAAGAACAGCTAGGTCAACAATTACTTCTGTCACTAGCAGCAACCATTGTGTACCCATTGTTCTGAAACACTGGCTTCTTTTAAGCACTAATTAGAAGTAAGGTTTACTGAGCTGTCTTCCTCTGGCTTCTTGACTGACCTGGAAATTTTTCTTGCACTGGAACTTGTTTATTAAGATTTTAAAGGTTTACACAAAAACTCATGAAAGATTCTGAAAATGCTGAATAATTCGGTGACTATAGAGCAAATGAAAACTAAACACAGTAACTCCAAAGAACAGCACCATGAACTGTACTTTTCTCATATAATTTGATCGCTTGAGTTTTTGCACTTTAGTTCATTTTTTTTCCCTTGGTTTGCTTTAAAATGAAGAAAACAAAACTGGTAGGTTAATTAGCCCATTTGTACCACATATGTAGCATCCCTGGAAGGAATTAACATCTTCCTTAAGGCATTGGTACCTTGGTAGAGATTGCCATGCAACTATGATTACACTGAATTAAGTTACAGTTTTATGTTAGTTCTACTCATATTTATGTCCTTGTAGAAAACTTTCATAAACAGCATATCTTAATATCTTTCACTTCATTATCTACGTTTTCTAAATGAATAAACTAAGGGTCAGAGAAACAGGGATTTGCTAAAAGTTATACAGCTAAAGAATAGTAAAACTCTCAGCAGGTTTTTCAGATTTTAAGTTCATTCCATGTCCATGACTTTTGGATACAGTGTGAAAATTGATTATATTAATTCCATCATGCTTGTAGAAATTCAGACTTGCTCTTATTTACTCAGTGTATGGTCAGGACTCAGCTTCATACATAAAGAAGTAATTAGTTTTGAGAATAAATTTTTAAACAAAAACATAATCAATTCCTTGCTTATTATTCCTTCTTTATTTTTGACATTGCCTGACTTCCTTTTTTTTCCCAACAGCTTTATTAAGGCATATTGGACATATCAAAATTGTATATATTTATAGCATATGACATGTTTTGAATCACATACACATTTTGAGATGGTTAAATCAAGTTAATTAACATGTGTGTCAACTCACATACATTTTTTGGTGGGAGCATTTAAGACCTACCCTCTTAGCAATTTTCAAGTATAGAATACATATTAACTATAGTCACCATGCTGTATAATAGATCTCCAGAATTTACTCATTCTGTTTAATGGAAAGTTTGTACCCTTTGACCAACAACTCCCAACCCTGTACCCCCAACTCCTGGCAACCACCATTTTACTCTCTGCTTCTGAGTTTACCTTTTTCAGATTATGTTTGTGTGTGTGTGTGTGTATACACATATGTAATATATATAATGTAATATATATGTAATATATAGAATATTTTTATTTCTGTTCCTGGCTTCTCTTAACATAATGTCCTCAGAGTTCATCCATGTTGTTACAAATGTAGGATTTACCTTCTTTCATAAGGCTGAACAGTATTCCATTATATATATATGCGCAACAGAATATACGTATACATATGTGTATGTGTATGTGTGTGTGTGTGTGTGTGTGTGTGTGTGTGTATATATGCATGCCACATTTTCTTTATCCATTCATTCATCCATGGGCACTTAGGTTGATTCTATATCTTGGCTATTGTAAATAAAGCTGTGAACATGAGACTGCAGATATCTCTTTAACATACTTGATTCATTTCTTTGGATATGTACCCAGCAGTGAGATTGCTGGATCATATGGTAATTCTAAATTTTTTTAAAGGAATTTCCATAATGTTTTTCCTAATAGCTGTACTAATTTACATTCCAACCAACAGTGTTCAAGGGCTCCCTTTTTTCTACATCTTCACCAACACTTGTTATCTTTTCTTTTTTTGTAATAGTCATTCTAACAAGTAATATCTCATTGTTGTTTTAATTTGCATTTTTCTGATGATTTTCTTTTTCTTGCCTAATTTCTCTGACTATGCCCTTCTAGTACTATATGGTGTGGAAGTGGTGAGAGTAGGTATCCTTATCTTCTCTTCCTGACCTCAGAGAAAAAGTTTTCAGCTTTGCAACATCCAGTTGATGTTAGCCCGGGGTTTATTACATATGGCTTTTATTAGGTTAAGGTACATTCCTTCTATACCTTATTTGTTTAATTATGTATTCAGGAGACCCATCTCACATGCAGAGACACACATAGGCTCAAAATAAAGGGATGGAGGAAGATTTACCAAGCAAATGGAGAACAAAAAAAAGCAGGGGTTGCAATCCTAGTCTCTGATAAAACAGACTTTAAACCATCAAAGATCAAAAGAGACAAAGAAGGCCATTACATAATGGTAAAGGGATCAATTCATCAGGAAGAGGTAACTATCCTAAATATATATGCACCCAAAACAGGAGCACCCAGATTCATAAAGCAAGTCCTTAGAGACTTACAAAGAGACTTAGACTCCCATACAATAATAATGGAAGACTTTAACACCCCACTGTCAACATTAGACAGATCAACAAGACAGAAAGTTAACAAGGATATCCAGGAATTGAACTCAGCTCTGCACCAAGCAGACCTAATAGACATCTATAGAACTCTCCACCCCAAACCAACAGAATATACATTCTTCTCAGCACCACATCACACTTATTCCAAAATTGACCACATAGTTGGAAGTAAAGCACTCCTCAGCAAATGTAAAAGAACAGAAATTATAACAAACTGTCTCTCAGACCACAGTGCAATCAAACTAGAACTCAGGACTAAAAAACTCAATCAAAACCGCTCAACTACATGGAAACTGAACAACCTGCTCCTGAATGACTACTGGGTACACAACGAAATGAAGGCAGAAATAAAGATGTTCTTTGAAACAAATGTTTTTATTATGAAAGGGTATTGAATTTCGCCAATTTTTTTTGCATTTATTGAGACGATCATAATTTTTATCCTTCATTTTGTTGATGTGGTGTATCACATTGATACATTCATGACTTTAAAAAAATTTTTTTTGAGACAGATTACAGATTACTCTGTAATCCAGGCTGGAGTGCAGAGGTGCAATTACAGCTCACTGCAGCCTCCCAACTTAGCTGGGACCACAGGCACATGCCACCACGCCTGACTAATGTTTAAATTTTGCGTATAGACGGAGTCTCACCATGTTCCCCAACCTGATCTTGAACTCCTGGGCTCAAGCAATCCTTATGCCTTGGCTTCCCAAAGTGCTGTGATTACAGGCATGAGCCACTTTACCCAGCCACATTGATGACTTTAGTATGTTAAAACTTCCTTGCATTTCAGGAATAAATACCACTTGATGATCATGTGTCATACTTTCAAGGTATTGTTGAATTTTGTTTGCTAGTAGTTTCTTGAAGATTTTTGCATTTATGTTCATCAGAGATGTTAGCCTATATATTTTTTCCTCTTGTAGTATCTTTTTCTGACTTTGGTATCATGGTAATGTTGGCCTCATAAAATGAGTCTGAAAGTGTTCCCACCTTTTAAATTTTTTTGAAAGAGTTTGAGAAAGAGTGGCATTAATTCTTCTTTAAATGTTTGATAGAATGTTGGAAAGTTTTTTATTATTAATTCTCCTTACTCATTATTGGTTTGTTCATATTTTCTATTTCTTTATGATTCATTCTTAGATTGTATGTTTATAGAAAATTATCCATGTCTTCTAGGTTATTCAAATTGTTGGCATATAATTTTCATAGTACCCTCTTATGAGCTTGTAATCACTCACAGAATATACTGAAGTTACACTAACAAGAGGTAAAAAGATGACATATTTATAGAGAGCTAAATGTTAACTATGTCAAAGTCTACTTCCTAAAGTGAGGTGAAATATTTCAGTGCCATCGAGGTATGTCACAGCCAACTATGTTATCTATTTTTTTAAAAAATTCAGAACCACAAATCAAAAAATAGAATATTTGCATATTTAGTAAAAAGAAATATATATTATCTATTATCTATTGATAGTCTTCTATTAAGCACTATAGTAACAAAATCAATCATAAAACATGGCCTGGAAATCAAAGTTAATGAACAAGTTGAAGAAACTGTTATGTGTGTGTGTTGTGTGTGCACACGCGCATGTGTGTATGTGTGTGTAAATATAAGGAACAAATAAATTATCGGCTCACATAAAATTATAAGCAATAAAAATAAAACTTAAGCATTAACAAGGACAATCATTGACATATAAGTTTTCTGACAAAATTTAAATAATCAACACAATCTCTTTGGCTTATCTCAATTTAGTTTTCTTATTTAAATTATAATCTATACATTCTCAATATCCTGTTTATTCTTCTTACTTTCCAACCTATATGGCCTGCTGCCTAGTGGAGAGATTTATTTTGCTGCTGCACAGGAAATCTAAACTCAATGTATTCAAATCTGGATGGACAGTCTTCACTCTCCAAGCTACCCCCTTTCTATCCTGTATCTATTCCCTATGTCAGTGAATGACATCATAGTCTATTTAATTGCTCAACATATTGTTCTGATTATTCAGCCTCATGAAGATTTTTAACACTTGGGTAATACTTTTATTCTCCATATAAGCTCCTAATATTATAAGAATGAACTAAATGCCCATGCTGCTGAGCTAGTCAATACCATGTCCTTACATGATTCTTTGCATTTTCATCTTCCATGAGCTTTTCCTTCAATGCAGAAAACGTATCTCCTTCTATGGTCATATTCTAGACATTGTCATCATTTGAAATTGCTCCACCTTTGAAAGTCATAAGCCCAACATTCCACTGTCCTATTATTTTGTCTTATTTACTACATAATTTTACCTCATGGTGGCCTCCAATATATCAGTTCAACCAATTCTATCCTATCTGCCTACTCCTCTTGTCACTTCCCACATTACTGGGTTCAATTACCACTAAAACTCAGTGTAATCACTCACACATAGATTCTCCACTCTCTTGTCCCTTGTGTTTGCTGCATTCCTTGGATGAACCAAGCTATTACTCTCTATTTCTTTACCTTAATACTGAATGTTGTTAGAAAAAAAATCATACAACATGGCTAATTGATATGACTCATAAATACATAGCCACCAACCTGAATTGTGTACTCAACATTACTGATGTTGCATTTTTTTTGGTGTGATATTTTCCATTCTCATACCTTTTTTACCCTCCTCAAACTTCCCTACACTGTTAATTCATCCAGATGTTAGCTCCCCTAAAACAGACCATGAGTCCTTCTATATTGTTTTCTGAAATTGCTCTGTTTTCTGTTCTCTTCAAAATCATTTTATTTTTTTCTTCAAGTTTATAAGCTACATTTGGGAAAAAAAATGTCATCAGTTTTTATTTAATGATTGAACTCCAGTATGGAGAGTTAGAGCTGCAAATAGGTATGTTGTAAGTGGCAGATGTAGAATTGACTATTGGGTAGAATTAGAAAATGATGAGGGATTCCACTAGTATAGGCTGAGGAGTTGGTGGTTCTTGCTATATAGTACTGAATGAAGCACCTCCTGTAATGAAGCACCTCCCGCAATGCATTAAATTATCTAAATTATGTGACACTGTGGTAAACCAAATAAAGGCCCACAAAAACATCCACATCCTAATCCCTAAAATTTGTGAATGTTACCTTATATAGCAAAAGGGACATTGCAGACGTGAATGTTATGAGTCTTCAGATGAGAACATTATCCTGGGTTATCCAGGTGGACCCTAAATGTAATCACAAATGTCCTTGTAAAAGGAAAGCAATGGGAGATTTAACTACAGAGGAAGACAGTGTGACAGTGGAAACAGACAGATAAATGGTCTATGGTACAAGGTATAAGTCATGAGCCAGGGAAAAACGGTGGCTTTCAGAAACTAGAAAAGGCAAGGAAACAAATTCGCACCTAGAGATCCCAGAAAAAAAAAGCCCTGCAACACCTTGATTTCAGTTCTGACCTCCAGAACTGTAAGAGAATAAATGAGTGGTTTTTCAAGCCAGTGAATGTATAGTAATTTGTTACAGTGGCCATAGGAAATGAATATGAATACTGCTTTTATTTTCTGCACTTGCTTTTCACTCAATAATATACTTTTAGGCTAGGCACGGCGGTCCATGCCTGTAATCCCAGCACTTTGGGAAGCCAAGGCAGGCAGATCACTTGAGGTCAGGAGTTCGAGACCAGCCTGACCAACATGGTGAAATTCCATCTCTACTAAAAACACAAAAATTAGCCAGGCATGGTGGTGGACACCTGTAATCCCAGCTACTCACGAGGCTGAGGCAGGAGAATCGCTTGAACTCAGAAGGTGGAGGTTGCCATAAGCTGAGATCACGCCATTGCACTCCAGCCTGGGCAACAAGAGCAAAACTCCATCTCAAAAAAAATACACACACACACACACACACACACACACACACACATACATACACTTTTGAGTTTTTTTAATGTTAAAAATATACACCTAATTCATTCTTTTAACTATCACTTAATAGTCCAAAATATAAACTGCAATTGTTTTGTTTTCCTATTGAAAGACAGTTTGGTTCCAAGTTTTTACTATTATCATACTTCCAAGAACATTCTTGTACATGTCTTCAGCTACTTTAAGGTAGCCATCTAGAAATGGAAATTCTAAGCCATAGCAGTTTTCTCTTCCTGTGTAACAAAGCGCCACACTCATAGGTGGGAAATGAACAATGAGATCACTTGGACACAGGAAGGGGAACATCACACACCGGGGACTCTTGTGGGGAGTGGGGAGGGATAGCATTAGGAGATATACCTAATGTAAATTACAAGTTAATGGGTGCAGCACACCAACATGGCACATGTATACATATGTAACAAACCTGCAGGTTGTGCACATGTACCCTAGAACTTAAAGTATAATTAAAAAAAAAAAAGCGCCACAAACTTAGTGGTTTAAAGCAGCACATTACTTTTATTTTGTAAATAGAATTTTTCATTTTATTTAAAATGGGTCTCATGGGAATAAAATTAAGATTTGGGCAAGGCTGCATTCCTTCCAGAAGCTCCAAGGATAAATCTATTTTCCTGTCTTTTCCAGTTTACAGGCAGCCCACATTCCTTGGCTTGCAGCCCCATTTCATCTGTAAAGCCAGAGATTGAATCCCTCTGAAGTCTGCTTCTGACATTGCATCCCTCTGAAATCTGCTTCTGACATTGCATCTTCTCTGACTGTCCTGCCTCCCTCTTCCACTTACAAGGATCCTCATGATTACCCTGGGTCCACCTAGATAATTCATGAAAATCTCCTCAAGTCTGTTTCTTACTGATTTATAGAAGTCATATATTCTGGAGTCAACTCCTTTGTCAGTCGCATCTGTTGCTAACACCTTCTTCCAGTCTGTTGTTTGCCTTTTCATTTTCTCATTGAAGTCTTTCAATGACAGAGTTTTTAATATTTATAAAATCCAATTCATTATTTTTTATTTTTCTAGTTAGTGCTTTTGTGTATGCCATTTAAGTAATTTTTGGCTACCCAAGCTTATGAAAATATTTTCCTATGTTTTCTTTTAGAACCTTAGTTTTTGCTTTTACATTCGTGTCTATGATCCATCTTGAATTGATTTTTGTGACTATATGAGGAGTCAAGGTTTATTTTTTCCATACAGGTTACTATACTTCATTTATTGAAAAGACCAACATTTCCTCAATAAATTCCATTAGTGACTTCCTCATAAATCAAGTTACCATTTAACTGTGGGCCTCTTTCTGGACTCTCTATTCTGTTCCACTGAAATATTTGTCCTTGTGCCACTACCATATTGTCTTACTACTATAGTAAATCTTTGTAGTAAATCTTACAATGGTGTAGCAGAAGTTCTAAAACTTTCCTTTTCTATGCCAAGATTGTCCTGGCTATTTCTAGGTTTTCTGCATCTCCATATAAATTTTAGGATCAATTCATCAATTTACATACACACTCAAACCCACTGGCATTCTGACTTGATTGTATTGATGCTGTAGTTTAATTTAGAAGAATTAACATTTTAATAATATACGATCTGCCAATCCATTAATATGCCATCTTGTTCTATTTATTTAGGTCTTTTATAATGTTTTTCCTATTATGTTTTATTTTTATTATAGAAGCTTTTAAATCTAAAAGTAGATTTAAACAGGTTGTTAAACTCATTCCTAAGTATTCAAGTTTGTTCAATGCTCCTATAAAAGGTCTTATTTACAATTTTATGTTCTACTTTATGTTCCTATTATAGAGAAATATAATTTAGTTTTTATTATAACCTTGTATCTAACAATATTGCTAAGTTCTTTTATCCTAATGGTTTATAGATTGTTTTGTACTTTCTGTTAAAAGTACAAAAGTTTTATGTCTCTCTTTCCAATCTTTATTTCTTTTAATTTTTTCATGCCATATTGTACTTACTACTGACTAGGACCTCTTGTGCAATATTTGAATAAAAGCAGTAAAAGTGGAGATCCTTGCTTTGTTCCCAAAGGGGAGAGAACATTTAATATCTTACATTATGATGTTAACTATAAATTTTTAATAGAAATCCTACATCAGTTTGAAAAAAGTCTCTTCTATTTTTAATTTGCTAACACTTATTATGAACAGGTAATAAATATATTATGAACAGGTACTATATTTTGCCAAAATTTTTTCATCCCTAGAAATGTAATTCCTATAAAGTTTTTTCTCTTATATTAATGTGATAAATTACGTGATTGGTTTCAAATGCTAACTCAACCATTTATATCTGGGATAAATCCCATTGAGCATGATGTATTATGCTTTTTATACATCACTGGGCTCAATTTTCCAATCTCTTGTATCTGTCTTCATGGGGAATATTGATTTATAATTTTCATTTTAATTAGTGTTCACATAAGGCATCAGTATTAAGGCATCATAAAATGAGTTGGGACATGTTCCCTCTTTTTGTCTTTTCTTAAGGAGTTTTGGTAACATAGGTATTATTTCTTCCTTAAATGTTTGGAAGAGTTTGTTAATAAATGAAGCTTGGCCTGAGATTTTCCTTTTGGTAAGATTTCTCATGACAAATTTCATTTCTTTAACAGACATAGCACTAATTTTTTTTTCAATTGTGCTGGTTTAGGAGTTGTGCTTTTCAAAGAATTAGTTTGTTTCATTTCAAGTTGTTAAATGTATTGGCATAAAGTTGTTCATAGTAGCACCTTTTCATCCCTTTTAGTATCTGCAGAATCTATGGTGATGTTCCCTCTTTCATTTTTCATATTGATTAGTTTGTATTTTCTCCATTCCTTGTAGTAAATATATGTCTTCCTTAGGGCTTAATAATATGGATTAATTTATATCACTCTTTTCATCAAATGAACATTTGGCTTTGTTGAGATCCTTTATTTTATACCTGTTCTCATATTTCTGTTCTTTTATTATTTACTTCCTTCTAGCTTGAGTTTAATCTGCTCTTGTTTCTTCAGATTAAGATGGACATTTACATAATTGAGTTTCCTCTAATATCTATATTTAAGGTTATAAATTTTCTCATAAGCACTATTTGCTTGCAATCTCCACATTTTGGTGTCTTTTATTTTTATTGTTGTTCACATTGAAATATTTCATACTAGAATTATATAGAAATGTGTTGTGACTTTCTTTTGACCTTGTATATAATCTTTCTTGGTAAACAGTGGGCATGAATGTTTTCAATAGCCAATCAAAAATAACATATTATTCTGCAGTTGGTTGGTGTAACAGTCATAATGCTGTCTGGATCGTCCATATCCTTATTGATTTTTGTGCCCCTCCATTTTTATCATTTACTGAAAGAAGTTGGAATATTCTATTATTATGTTATCTTTGCCTATACATCTTCTTAGTTCTGTAAGCATTTGTTATGGCAATCATTTTGTTTTATTTATGAATACATAATAGTTGTACATATTTATGGGATGCATGTGATATTTTGACACAAGCAAAGAATAGATAATCATAAAATTAGGGTAATCCGATATCCACTACCTCAAGCATTTATATCTTTGTGTTAGGAACATTCCAATTTCACTCTTCAAGGTATTTTGAAATGTACATTATTGTTAACTATGGTCACCCTATTGTGCTACTGAACACTAGATTTATCTAACTGTATTTTTTAACAATTAACCAACCTCTCTTTTTCCCTCCCCTTCGCAAGACCCTTCCCAGCCTCTGGTAACCATCATTTTACTCTCTACCTCCATGAGATCAGTTTTTTTTTTTTTTGTCTTTAGCTCCCACATATGCATGAGAACATGCAATATTTGTCTTTCTGTGGTTGGCTTATTTCACTTAACATAATGTCCTCCAGTTCTTTCCATGTTGTTGCAAATGACAGGACTTCATCCTTTTATTATAGCTCAATAATAATCCATTGTGTATATACACTGTATTTTTTACTCCATTCAGCCATTGATGGACAGTGAGGTTGGTTCCATATCTTGGCTATTATGAATCATGCTGTGATAACATGAGAGTGCAGATATTTCTCTGATGTACTGATTTATTTTAGATATAGCCAGCAGTGAAACTTCTAGATAATAGGGTAGTTCTATTTTTACTTTTTCGAGGAAACTACATACTATTTTCCACAGAGGCTTTACTAATTTACATTCCCACCAGTAGTATAAAGGTGTTCCTCTTTCTTCACATCCTTGCAGCATCCATTATTGCCTCTCTTTTTTCTTTTAAACTTTTAGGTTCAGGGGGACATGTACAGTTCTGTTATATATGCAAACTCAAGTCACAAAGGTTTGACGTACAAATTATTTCATAACCCAAGTCTTAAGCCTAGTACCCATTAGTTGTTTTTCTTTTCTGCTCCTCTGCCTCCTTCACCCTCTATTAGGCCCCAGTGTCTGCTATTCCCCTCTTTGTGTACATGTGTTTGCATCACTTAGCTCCCATTTATCGGTGAGAACATGCAGTATTTGTTTTTTTGTTCAAGCAATAGTTTGCTAAGGATAATAGCCTCCATTCTCATCCATGTTCCTGCAAAGGACATGATCCCATTCTTTTTTATGGCTGTAAAATATTTCGTGAGGTATATGTACCACACATTTTCTTTATCCAGTCTATCATTGATAGGCATTCAGGTTGATTCCATGTCTTTGCCATTTGTGAATGGTGCTAAAGTGAACATACACATGCATCTGTCTTTATGGTAGAATGATTTATATTGATTTGGTATATACTCAGTAATCCAATGGTAGTTCTGTTTTTAGCTCTTTGAGAAATTGCTACACTGCTTTCCACAGTGTTTGAAATAATTTACATTTCTATAAACAGTGTATTAGCATTCTCTTTTCTTTGTGACCACTGCAGCACCTGTTATTTTTTGACTTTTTAATAATAGCCAATCTGACTGGCATGAGATAGTATCTCATTGTGGTTTGGATTTGCATTTATCTAATGATCAGTGATAGTGAGTTTTTTAAAATATGCTTGTTGGCTGCATGCATGTCTTCTTTTGAAAAGTGTCTCTTCATGTCCTTTGCCCACTTTTTTTTTTTTTTTTTTTTTTGAAGACCGAGTCTCGCTCTGTCACCAGGCTGGAGTGCAGTGGCTTGATCGTGACTCACTGCAACCTCTGCCTCCCGGGTTCAAGTGATTCTCCTGCCTCAGCCTCCTGAGTATGTGGGACTACAGGTGAGCGCCACTGTGCCCAGCTAATTTTTGATTTTTAGTAGAGTCAGGGTTTCACCATGTTGGCCTCGATCTCTTGACTTCATGATCTGCCCGCCTCAGCCTCCCAAAGTGCTGGGATTATAGGCATGAGCCACAGTGCCTGGCCCCTTTGCCCACTTTTTAATGGGATTGTTTGTTTTTTCTTGTAAATTTGTTTAAGTTCCTTATAGATGCTGGAAATTAGACATTTGTCAGATGGTTGGTTTGCAAAAATTGTCTCCCATCCTGTAGGTTGTCTGTTCCCTCTATTGATAGTTTTCTTTTGCTGTGCAGAAGCTCTTAATTAGATCCCACTTGTCAATTTTTGCTTTTGTTGTGATTGTTTTTGGTGCCTTTGTCATGAAACACTTGTCTGTTCCTACAACCAGGATGGTATGCCTAGGTTGCCTTCTAGAGATTTTATAGTTTGGGGTTTTACACTTAAGTCTTTAATCCATCTTCAGTTGATTTTTGTATATGGCATAAGGAAGGGGTCCAGCTTCATTCTTCTGCATATGGCTTGCCAGTAATCCTAGCACTATTTTTTCTAGGCTTTCTATTCTGTTCCATTGGGTATATGCCTGTTTTTGTACCAGTACCGTGCTGTTTTGGTTACCGTAGCCCTGTAGTATAATTTGAAGTTGGGTAGTGTGATGCTTCTGGCTTGGTTCTTTTTGCGTAGGATTGCCTTCACTATTTGGGCTTTTTGGTTCCATATGAATTTTAAAATACTTTTTTTCTAGTTCCATGAAGAATGTCATTGGTGGTTTGATAGAAATACCATTGAATCTGTACGTTGCTTTGGGCAGTATGGCCATTTTAACAAAATTGATTTTTCCTGTTTATTCCATTTGTGTCTTCTTTGATTTGAGCAGTGTTTTATAATTCTTGTTGTAGAGATTTTTCACCTCCCTTATTAGCTCTGTTCCTATGTATTTTATTATTTTTGTGGCAAATGTGCATGGGATTGCATTCCCAATTTAGATATTGGCTTGACTGTTGTTGGTGTATAGGAATGCTAGTGATTTTTCTACATTGATTCTGTATCCTGAGACTTTGCTGAAGTGACTTTGCAGCTTATGGAGCTTTGGGGCCAAGACTATGGGATTTTTTAGATATAGAATCATGTCATCTGCAAACAGGGATAGTGCAACTTCCTCTATTTCCATTTGGATGTCCTTTATTTCCTTCTCTTGCTCTGGCCATGACTTCCAATACTGTTTTGAATAAGAGTGATGAGAGAGGGCATCCTTGTCTTGTGCCAGTTTTCAAGGGTAATGCTTCCAGCTTTTTCCCATTCAGTATAATGTTGTCTGTGGGTTTATCATATATGGCTCTCATTATTTTGAGGTATGTTCATCCAATACTTAGTTTGTTGAGAGTTTTAACATGAAGGGATGTTGAATACTATCAAAAGCCTTTTCTGCATCTATTGAGATGATTATGTGGTTTTTGTCTTTACTTCTGTTTATGTGATAAATGACATTTATTAATTTGCATATGTTGAACCAACCTTGCATCCCAGGTATAAAGTCTACTTGATAGTGGTGGATTAGTATTTTTGATTTACTGCTGGATTTGATTTGCTAGTAATTTGTTCAGGATTTTTGCATTAGTGTTCATCAAGGATATTGGCATGAAGTTTTCTTTTATGTTGTATCTCTGCCAGATTTGAGTATCAGGATGATGCTGCCCCTCATAGAATGAGTTAGGGAGGAGTCCTTCCTCCTCAGTGTTTTGGAGTAGTTTCAGTAGAAATGGTCCCAACTCTCCTTTGTACATCTGGTAGAGTTCAGCTGTGAATCCATCTGGTCCTGAGTTGTCTTTTTTTTTGTTTTGGTTGGTAGGCCATTTATTACTCATTCAATTTTGGAGCTCATTGTTGATCTGTTTAGGGATTCAATTTCTTCCTGGTTCAGTCTTGGGAGGGTGTATGTGACCAGAATTTATCAATTTCTTCTAGATTTTCTAGTTTGTATGCATGGCAGTGTTCTAATAGTCTCTTGTGGTTAGTCGTATTTCTGTGGGGTCAGTGGTAATACCCCCCTTCCTTTGTCACTTCTGATTGCGTTTATTTGGATCTTCTTTCTTTTCATTAGTCTAGCTAAGCAGTCTATTCATCTCATTATTATTTTTTTTTTCCAAAAAACCAGCTCCTGTGTTTGTTGATCTTTTGAATGGTTTTTCATGTCTCGCTTTCTTTCAGTTCAGCTCTGATTTCGGTTATTTTTTTGTCTTCCACTAGCTTTGGGGTTGGTTTGCTTTTGGTTCTCTAGTTCTTTACTTGTGATGTTAGGTTGTTAATTTGAGATCTTTCTAATCTTTTAATATGGGCATTTACTGCTATAAATTTTCCTCCTAACACTACCTGAGCTGTGTAGAGATTCTGGTATGTTATATCTTTGTTTTCATTAGTTTCAAAGAATTTCTTGATTTCTGCTGTAATTTCATTATTTACCCAAAAGTCATTCAGGAGCAGGTTCTCTAATTTCTATTTAATTGTATGGCTTTGAGTGATTTTCCTAGTCTTGAATTCTATTTTTATTGTGCTGTGGTTCAAGAGAGTGGCTGGTATGATTTTAGTTATTTTCCATTTTCTGAGGATTTTTTAATCTCTGATTGTGTGGTTGATTTTGTGTATGTGCCATGTACAGATGAGAAGAATGTACACTCTGTTGTTTTCAGGTGGAGAGTTATGTAGATTCATTTGATACAGTGTTGACTTCAGGTCCTGAATATCTTTGTTAATTAATTTTCTGCCTCTCTGATCTTTCTAATACTGTCAGTTGGGTGTTGAAGTCTCCCACTATTATTGTGTGTGAGTTTACGTCTCTTTGAAGGTCTCTAAGAACTTGCTTTATGAATCTGGATGCTCCTGTGTTGGGTGCATATATATATTTGAAGTAGTTAGGTGTTCTGATTTCAATCCTTTATGTAATGCTCTTCTTTATCTTTTTTTAAATCTCTGTTGTTTTAAAGTCTGTTTTGTCTGAAACTAGGATTACAACCCTTGGTTTCTTTGTTTTCCATTTGCTTGGTAGATTTTTCTCTATCCCTTTATTTTGAGCCTATGAGTGTCACTGCATGTGAGATGGGTCTCTTAAAGACAGCATACCATTGGTTCTTCATCCAGCTTGCCACACTGTGCCTTTTATTTGGGGCATTTAGTCAATTTACATTAAAGATTAGTATTGATATGTGTGGATTTGATCCTGTCATCATGTTGTTAACTGTTTATTATGCTGACTTGTGTGGTTATTTTATAGTGTCATTGGTCTGTGAATTTACATCTCTTTTGGAGTGGCTGATAACGGTCTTTTCTTTCCATATTTAGTCCTTTCAGGAGCTCTTGTAAAGCAGGTATACGGTAATGAATTCCCTCAGCATTTGCTTGTCCAAAAAGAATCTTATTTCTCCTTTGATTATGAAGCTTATTTTGGCTGGATATGAAATTCTTGGTGAGAATTTTTTTTAAGAACGTTGAGTACAGCCCCCAATCTCTTCTGGCTTGGAGGATTTCTGCTTAGAGGTCCACTGTTAGTCTGATGGGCTTCCTTTTGTAAGTGTCCTGTCCTGTAACAACTTCTCTTTCATTTCGACCTTGGAGAAACTGATGATTATGTGTCTAGGGGATGATCTTCTTGTGAAGTATATTGTGGGGGTTCTCTGCATTTCCTGAATTTGAATGTTGGCCTGTCTAGCTAGGTTGGGGAAGTTCTCATGAATAATATTCTGAAACATGTTTTCCAAGTTGCTTTCATTTTTCCCATGTCTTTCATGATGCCTATGAGTCATAGATTCATTCTCTATATGCAATTCCATATTTCTTGGAGGTTTGGGTTATTCCTTCTTATTCTGTTTTATTTTTGTCTGTCATATTTCAGAAAGCTAGTTTCCACACTCTGAGATTCTCTACTCAGCTTAGTCTGTTCTGCTGTTAATACTTGTTATTGCATTATGAAATTCTTGTAGAGTGTTCTTCAGCTTTATCAGGTTGTCACATCTTTTCCTATACCAGCTATTTTGTCTGTCTGCTCCTGTATGATTTTATTGTGATTCTTAGCTTCCTTAAATTGGGTTTCAATGACCTCCTGAATCTCAGTGATCTTCCCTCCTTTCCATATTCTGAATTCTATTTCTGTCATTGCAGCCACTTCCATCTGGCTAAGAACTCTTGTTGAAGAACTAGTGTCATCATTTGGAGGAAAGAAGACATTCTGACTGAGTTGTCAGAGCTCTTGTTCTGGTGCTTTCTCACCTTTGTGGGCTCATGTTCCTTCAGTCTTTGAAGTTGCTATCCTCTAGATGTGTATTTTCTCTGATCCTATTTGATGACCTTGGGGGTTTGATTGTTGTATAAGGTGGGTTCGGTTGACTAGCTTCATTACTGGAAGATTTTAGGAGGCCAAGCCAAAGCTTAGCTGAGGGCTCCTGCACTGTGTGTTCTAACTCTGTTTGACTCGACCAGGTCTGGCTTTGATTTTGGCTCCTCAAGGTTAGGACCCTGCTGCACTGGAAGGGCCAAGGTGCTCCTAGACTGCTAGTCACAACACTCCAATGGGTAGTGCCAGCCAAAATACTTTGTAAGGTGGTGGCAGCAGGATCTGTCTTTGTTCACTTGTGCCAGCAGCAGTTCCAGTGCAATGGGATGCATGCTTGTTGGTTGCAGCAGGGAGCTAGCAGGTGCTGCAATGCCAGCCTCTGTGTAGTAGCAGTAGGGCTGGGGGTGCAGGGCCCTTGTTCACACCAGTGGTGGTATTAGCACAGGAGCAGGGGACTGGTGGATGTAGGACTGTATGTGCCCTCTGGGCGTGTTTGTGCTGGCAGCAGTGGTTACTCTGTGCTTGAGGCAGGGGGTCTGCTGTTCTCTGTGCCTAGTTTTGCAACAGCAGCCCCAGTGCAGAAATGGGGCACTGGCAGGGGCAGGGCTGGTAGGCTCTGTGCCTGCCAACACGCTGACAACAGAGGCAGTGTGGCAGGGCAGGGGGCAGGGTGCATTCATGCTGGCAGCAGTGGCATGGCGTGGTGCACCCACACATGCACACTGACAGGGAAGGGAAGGCTAGGTCCGTTTGTGCACACACATAGCAGCAAAGTAATATGGGGGTGGCCATGGGTGATTGCCTGTAGGCAAAGTGGTATGGGGAAGGCTGCACTAGGGGGAAGGCGTGGGTGGACTGGTGCGGGCAGCTCTGCTGAAGCATTCTGTTGGTTAGGTGTGGTCCACCAGTGCAGGAACTATGATGTTAGTCCCCAGCTGGTACCTAGGGGCTGCACTGCAAGCAGTCACCGTCAGGCTGGGGCCCCAGGAGAGGCTATCAGAGTGAGGGCTGGGTTGAACTAGCCCTATCTCATGGGCAAGACTGCCCTGCAGAGTTCAGGTTCAACAGTTACACTAGGGTTGAAGTCTTGAAGTCTCCTATGGGAGCAAATTGATACTAAGGAGATGGGTATTCCTAGCTGTGCTCCCCTACAGATGCTCCTGCACCAAACTGTCCTGGGCTCCCCACCAGCTGGAATTCCTTCTCTACCACCTCTCCCTCTCAACTCAAGTGTCCATGATGGTCAAGGAGTCTCCTTCTACTGGGATTCCAGAGGCCCATGGTGAGAGCAGGTTGTTCCTTGCCAGTTAAACTCACCCCTTCCACACTGCCTGGCTTTTTGACAAAAGCTTTTTAAATTGAGGGGACATGATATCTCATTATAGCTTTTATTTGCATTTCTCTGATGTTAGTGATGCTGAGCATTTTTTCATGTATCTTTTGGTCATTTGTATGCCTTCTTTTTAAAAATGCTTACTCAGATCTAAAAAATCAGTAGTGTTTTGATATGCCAAGAGTAAACAATCTGAAAAATAAAGCAATCCCATTTACAATAGCTATATATAAAATTTAATATCTAGGAATAAATTTAACCAAAGAAGTGAAAGATCTCTGCATTGAAAACTGTAAAGCATTGATGAAGGAATTGGAAGAGAACACAAAATAATGGAAACATATTTCACGTTCATGGATTTGAAGAATCAATATTGTTAAAATACCATACCACCCAAAGCAATCTACAGATTCATTACAATCCCTATAAAAATACCAATAATATTCTTCATAAAAATAGAAAAAATAATCCTAAGATTTATATGGAACCACAGAAGACCTGGAATAGCCAAGATATTTCTGAACAAAAAGAACAAAGTTGGAGACGTCACACTATCAGACTTCAAATTATATTATAAGCTATAGTAACAAAAACAGCATGGTACTGACATAAAAACCAGACACATAAACCAATTGGAATAGAATAGAGAACCCTGAAATAAATCCAGACATTTACAGTCAAAACTCGTTTTTTACAAAGGCACGAATAACACACACTTGGGAAGCGACAGTCTCTTCAATAAGTGGTGCTGGGAAAACTGGATATCCCTATCCAGAAGAATGAAACTAGACCCTTATCCCTCACCATATGCAAAAGTCAAATAAAAAATGTATTAAACATTTAAATCTAAGACTTGCAACTATAAAACTACTAAAATAAGACACTGGGGAAATTCTCCAGAACATTACTCTGGGTGAAGATTTCTTGAGACCTCAAAAGCACATGCAACCAAAACAAAAATGGGCAAATGGAACAATACCAACTAAGAAACACAGCAAAGGAAACAATCCGCAAATTGGAGAGATGACCCACAGAATTTAAGGAAGTATTTGCCAACTACCCATCTGACAAGGGATTAAACCAGAACGTTCAAAGAGCTCAAACAACTCAATAGCAAAAAATCAAATAATCCAAAATAAAATGGGCAATACAAAGGTTATAATTCCCTGTTGAACCAAAATAATTTTGAAAGTACTTTGAAAACTGAATATGTGGTAGATATTTGGACATTTTAGAACTGTGGAGAAGACTGACCTTTCCTTTCATCACTCTAACAGGAAGATTTGTCCTAACTCCTCATTTGTTCTATGCACAGTAGCTTCTGGAGATTCTCTTATCAAAAATGGCTACTGTTGGCCAGGCACAGTGACTCACTCCTGTAATCCCAGCACCTTGGGAGGCCAAGTCAGGCAGATTGCTTGAGCCCAGGAATTTGAGACCAGCCTGGCTAAAATGGCGAAACCCTAAATCTATAAAAAATACAAAAATTAGGCATGGTGGTGCATGCCTGTGGTCCCAGTTACTCATGAGACTGAGGTGTGAGGATTGCTTGAGCCCTGGAGGCAGAGGTTACAGTGAGACACGATTGCTCCACTGTACTCCAGCCTGGGCGACAGAGCTAGACCTTGTTTCAAAAAAAAAAAGCTACTATCTCTACTCCCTGCCCTCCTCTTTCTTCATCACTTTTGTTTCTCTCTGGAAAAGTTTAGAAGACCCACTTTTTTTCTCGGGGAGAAACACTGGAGAGATGAATAGAGTAAGGCATGTGGAAAGGGTGAGAAGCTTCCATGCCCTCTCCAGGTGCCTCAGCACCTCCCCAACCCATGTCCTTTTGGGCTTTCATAAAGGAGGCTTCGTTACATAAGCATGATTGAGCATATTATTAGCCATTGGTGATCAACTCAACCTTCAGCCAATCTCCCCTCCCTGGAGACTGGGGGTGGGACCGAGAGTTCCAACCCTCTAATTATATGGTTGGCTCTTCTGGCAACCAGCCTGGCTCCATCCTGAGGTTATCTTGGAGCCTTCAGCCAGCAGTCACCTCATTAGCATCCGAAAAGACATTTATCACTTGAAATTCCAAGGGTTTTTGAAGTTGTGTGCCAGGAACCAAGGGCAGAGATCAAATATGTATTTCTTATTATATCACAAAATCAGAGGTATACAACATATTGTTTTGATAAGCATATATTGTGAAGTGATTACTGCAATCAACCTAATTAATCTATCCAACCCCTCGTACTCTGTGTGTGTGTGTGTGTATATGTGCGTGCACATGCTCATGCTAGGGACAGTTAAGGTAATGTCTTAATGTCTCATCAAATTTTAAGTATGCAATATGGTATTATTTAACCATAGCTACTGTGTTGTGCATTGGATCTCCAGATCTTATTTGTCTTATAAGTGAAAGTAAATGTATCCTTTGAACGAAATTTCCCCATTTCCTCATCCCCTCAGCCCCAGGCAGCTACCTTGCTACTCTCTGTTCCTATCAGTCTGACCCTTTTAGATTCCACATAAAAGTGAGACGATGCAGTATTTCTCTCTCTGTGCCTGGCTTATTTCACTTAACATAGTGTCCTCTAGGTTCATCCATGTTATTGCAAATGGCAGGATTTCCTTCCTTCTAAGGGTGAATAAAATTCGTTATACATAGTATACATTATATACAAATATATAATGGAATGATATTCATCCTTATATATAGTAGTATATATACACACATTTTTCATCTATATTCATCTATGAACATTTCAGTTGTTTCCATATCTTGGTTATTTTGATGTCAACCTGACATAATCAAAAGAATCAGGATCCAGTTTAAAGAGTTTATCAAGTGAAAAGCTAGGAATAGCCTTCCAAGATATACAGACTCAAGAGAAATGAGCTCAGTGTGTTGAAGTTAAAAGTTAAGGTTTGCTTATATAGGAAAAAAAAAATGAAACTTAACAGGGTTACAAGATTTTCCTTTTTTTTTTTTTTTTTCGAGGTAGAGTTTCACTCTTGTCACCCAGGCTGGAGTGCAATGGCACGATCTCAGCTCACTGCAACCTCTGCCACCTGGGTTCAAGCAATTCTCCTGCCTCAGTCTCCCGAGTAGCTGAAATTACAGACACCTGTCACCAGGCCTAGCTAATTTATTTGTATTTTTAGTAGAGACAGGGTTTCACCATGTTGGGCAGGCTTGTCTCAAACCCCTGACCTCAGGTGATCCGCCCGCCTCAGCCTCCCAAAGTGCTGGAATTACAGGTGTGAGCCACCACGCCCTGCCAGTTACAACATTTTCTATACAAGGCTGACCTGAATGGATTGTATCATCAGGAACCTGAACCCTGTGGCTTCTGGTTGAGTTTAGCCAATCAGGAGCCCTGGCAGATCAGAGTGCGGGAGCTAAGAAAGATCACCTGTACTTTTTCCCATTGCTGTCTAAGACTCACCTGGGATTACCTATATTCTTCAATATATGGTCACTGCTAGACTCAAGGAAAGAAAGATACAATTCCTTTAATTTCCTATAACTTTTCCCTTTTTCTTTGCTTTAGGGTTAGAAATGGTGACATTCCCACTGCAGCTGGACCCAGGTTCCTGTACTCTTACATGCAATTCCCTTAATCCTCTTTCTAAATCACCTCTGGATGAAAAAACTCTTTGCATTATCTTGATTTGAGACTGCTGTTCCTTCCATCTTGCCACTTAACTGATACAGAAGGTAAATGCATTGATGACACATTCTTTAAAGTTCAAAATAAAAATTTAAGTACTCTTAAAGAAACGGGGTAGTAATTGAGAGATGACTGTGTTTTACATGCCAGGTGATGTACTGTCAGCAAGATATGTTATTTAGAAGTATTAATATTTTGCTGCCATTGCTAAATGAACTCCAATCAATGAAGTAGAATAATTCAGCCAGTTTTAATGAAGAGAAAACATCTGTATTGGTGTCATTCTTGATTTCCCAGCCTATAGTATGCAAACTGTTCGGTATTCTCCATCACCACATCTAGCCCTCACAAGACACTGCAAAGAAGGTATTTTTAAAATGAGAAAACCGTAACTGAGAGAAAGTAACATGCCTAAGTTTATGGAGCTATTAAGCATATGAGCTAGGATGTGAATCCAGGTCTATGAGTCTCTAAGTCATGTTCTTTCCACTACATCATGCTGCCTCCCAAGTAGGCGAGTGCGTTCTCCATGGAAATGTGGGATCCTGAACTGCCCAGATATTTTGATATTGTGAATTAAAAGCTGACTTGATGTAGGTATTGGGAAGTATTTAATTCATTATAATCATGTCTTTTTTTCTTCAAATATTTTCCTATTTTTTGATTACTTGCCTTGATCCAATGTGAGGGAACATTTGGAAGTGTCGCACTGGAGTGTCAACATCATAGCTAAATGTTAGGCTCTAAATTTTATGATGTAAATATTTACAAAGTATGTGCCAGATCACCAGAGTAACCATCCAGTTCACGTCCCGGTTTTGGAATCGTACACTGCACTAACAACAGAGGAAGAAAGTTGAACAAAATTTCAATGTCTGATGGCAGAATAATATGGCCCAGAAGTTTTTGCTCCCTTTCACTTTCCATGCACTTACCTTCTTGACCAGAATATAACTGGTAATAACACTGTGATGCCCAATGCCAGCGCCTCAGAATTTGCATCTGTAAATCTCTTCTTGTAATCTACAAGGACTGGCTTTAATCTTGTCATGCTTTAATTCCATACTGACCAACTTTGGAGACTAAGAAATAGCCCACCATTTTTTCCCAGCAGAAAATAAGAAAAATAGTCACATACTTGATTGAAAAATTAAAACCTCTAACAGTTTAGATCTTTCTCCAAGTAAAAGGAGATTGCTGGCAAAGAACTAATCCACAAGATATTTTTTCCAGAAACTCTCACTTTATTATCCCTGTTAAAGAGTTTAAATTGCTGAATTACTTCTTCTGTGGTATGTCATTTTAATTCTGTCAGTAATGTTATATAGAAAAGCTCAGTGTCCAAACCTTGGAATTTATTAAAAAGTAGTTGAAAACAATGCAAACTCTAGCCACTCACTAAAATTAGAGATTATTTTTTAATTCCTTTTCTGACATGTCTCAACCCTATAAAGCATTTCTGAACATCTCAAAGAGACATAATTTCAATAAAAGCATATTCTGGGGCAGTTTCAATTTATGTTATCTGACACATAAAATTTTGCAGAATAATAAATTTTCTTAGACTTTCAAACACATAAAGAGAACATTGCTCCTCTTGTAGAATTTTTAATTTTTTCTAGTTTTGATGGATATTATTTCTATTTGTTATACCCTTCTTTCTAAATTAGTCTTGGTTTTTCTTTTTGAGAGTGGCCATAAGCTCTAGACCCTGCCCTGACTAGAAATTCAAGGGATTTGGTTGCAGATGTTTACAGTGTGTCTTAAATGGGATACTTCTTTATCCTGGCAGAAGGCCTAATACCCAAGTGACCTGAGGCCAGGTGTCCCTTCCACAGGAATCTTATTTACACTGGCAGATGCCCTTGTGACACTCGTCTGACCTGTGTCCAGTTTGTTCCTACCAAGATAGCCACTCTCTAAAAAAGAACCCAGACTGGAAAGAAGGTTAGGTTCAGGAATGCATGTTTCAAGTGAGACCCAATGAGGAAATGAAACTAAAATGTATGTAACAGAAGACCATTGTCACTTACAGGTCCTAGAACAGCTTAGGGAAACTGATGGGGAAATCCTGAGGCAGCAGGGAGTTCAGCCAGAGGGTGATGGTGGGTAGAAGGAAAAAGGAGAAATGAGGGAGAGGAGAAGGAAAAACAAGAGGGAGATAGCAGAGGGAGAGGGACAGAGAGAACTTATGGGACTATGTGTTTATTAAGGTCCATGGGCATGATCCCGTAGGCTTTCTCTTAGAAGTTGTGGATTGGCTAGTTTAATGAAAGAAAACACATACAAAGGGAGGACCTTATTTACGTGACCCTGGTGTTGACCATTAAGATTTTATGTGGTCAGCATGTATGATGTGTTTGGGGTTTGGAGTTACTGATATGAGGAACAAGGAAGCTACATCATAAGCAACCACACAGGAAGAAAAAGGTTTAACTAGGTCATAGGTGATAGGGCACAACAGGGTTTTGAACAACTTACAGCAGCCTAAAATGGATGAAAAGGCAGCAAGTATATTAGACAAATTTATGACATACACATATTAATACGTAAACCCTGTTAGGGCTTCCTTAAGGTCATCGCCTTTCATATACACTTATATGCCTATATTTCATATTTTAGATAATGATTTTAAAGCAGCCACAACAGAGGAATTACATACTTTTTATGCATTTCCAGAAAATTTTTATATAAACTTCCAAGATGATATAGCCTATATCTGAACAGCTCATGAAAAAAACTGCAGGAAAATTATTATAAATTTGCAAACATGCATATTTCATGATTTTAATCTACTTTGTTTCAAGGGAAATTCTCTCTTGGTTTTGGTGCTTCATTGACATGATTTTTAAAATATTTTATAAAACTGATTAAGATAATTCACTGCTGCAGGTGTTACCCTTACACAGTGAACTGTTAATAACATCATTCACACTTGTAAAATGATTCAGCATCTGGTTCAAAGCTCCCTCTTCTAGAGGACCTAATAGCTGCTAGAGAAGTATTCATGGGAAAAACAAGCAATATTACTGGTGGTATAGTTGTCATGGAATGTTGATTCTTTCCTTCTCAACTTCCCTTTGCTTAACTGCAGAAGTCTTGTTAAAGTGTCAGTGGTAGAGATAATAAGACATTGCACTTCCATAGCCCCTTTCAGATCACACAGTGTTATATTAAGCATTAATTAGCAAAGTCACAAGAATAGTCAGGAAGAAGGGGAAGGGGCATGGATATGAAACCCACCCCAGAGCAAAACTCAAAGCAGCAGTTTACAACAGGAGGCAAAGAAGATTGCGTCTAATTAGAACTTCAGGGATAATTTCAAAAGGCCTGGTGTAATTACCTGAGTGGGAAGTGAGCCAGGTGGAGGGTAACACCTCTACTCAGGAGAAAAAGTTCTATTTATATTCCTGGGCTCCTTCAACTATAATTCTAAGTGCCCATGAAGGAAAATAAGATTTCTACCTTTCAAAATGTTGTATTAAGTATATTTTAAGGTTTCATGAGCCATTATTTTTACTGGAACTTTTACATCGTTAAACAACAAATGACCTGTTAATCCAATATTAAATTTAGTCCCATTTTGAGTTAAAGGTACACACTCTGAAATATCCATTCCAGGGTTCTTGCCTTAAAGTTTAATGAAAACTATCTGACTAAGAAGTGATCACATTAATCATGTTTTAACCAGCACATATATTCAAAATGGTTTTCAAATACAATTTTTTAAACAAACTTTTAAGAACTCAGATTGTAGAAAACTATAGTATAAAATAATGGCAAATGTAATTTAAAATGTAGAAATATCCCAATTTCCACTGGTTTATTACAAAAAGTATTCCTGAAGAGAATGAAAAAAAAAAATGAATGTGGGATAAGTGATTAGTTTCAACCTTGAGTAACAATGCAGTAGGAGTAACATGGATACACTTAACTAGTAGACATACATGTAGTATCTCACATACATTTGTTTAAAAAAGAGAAAGCTGGCTTTGAAATGTAATGAAACCATGCTGCGAAGCACTAAAATGTTAGGTTTCTTTATATTCAGCACGTAAGCTGTTTTTAAATTCTTCTAGGCAATTTTTTCACATGGTAGGACTAAGAACAACAAACAATTAGGCCATTACTATGCTTTTCAATGTAGCTGCTTATTGCTTTTATATTGAAGGTGAGACTTATAGAGCTCTCTCCTTTAATTTTTCAGATCCCTAATAGGATGTGGCCAGTCGTGATGGGAGTTTTACTATATTGCCTTGCCAGTGATTTTTACTTGATACTAGGTCAAGGCCATGGG
Organism: Macaca mulatta; assembly: GCF_049350105.2. Lineage (NCBI taxonomy): Eukaryota > Metazoa > Chordata > Mammalia > Primates > Cercopithecidae > Macaca > Macaca mulatta. Next base: position 85,534,268 of record NC_133420.1, read on the forward strand.
GGCATGCCCTTCTCTTGGGAGTAGAGAGACATACTTTATCTACTAGGTTGTGCTTATCACGTGAGGCAGCTTTACACATGAATTACTGTTGTCTACTAGTCAAAACTGCAGATTAGTCCTAGAGAATGAACAACGAAAACGAGGAGATCTGTCGTCAAATGTGTATCCCACTAACCAGCAGCAGGTATTTAGGCCCTGCAATAAGCACCAGTATCATGACTGTAAACGTAGTGAAGAATCTGAAGGGAATCTGGGTTATGGTAACGAAATGTCATGACACAATGACAAGGTAAGAAATCAAAGTCAGACGTATGTTTTATAGTTATTCCGCTTTCTCTTAGCATGTCTTTGATTTCAAAATTCATACAAGTGACATTTCCAGGATTGACCTTTGTTTTCAGGACTCTCTCAGCTGCAGACTCTTTCTGTGCCTTGGACAAACATCACTGCATGCAGAGAGATGGGCAGGAGCAAAGTTTGCAGGGTTCACTTCCAAGCACCACCCAAGTTCCCAAGTCTGTCATTTGAGTCTGCAAAATAAGTAGATCTGATTCTGTGAGTTTCTGTGTGATGCCCGGTTCCTTTTGCTGCTGCTCATGTGCAGGCTTGACTGTAAATTGCCTCCCAGAAAAGTCCCACCCTTGCCTTGGCTTCTCAGTTGTCAAAGAAAAGAGAATATGGGAGGCAGGGATAGGAAGAAACTCAAGAAGTGGTCAAAACATTGGGTCAATAGTCATCTCAGGTTTTCATGAGACCAACTCTTGCATCCTTAGGCAAAATGTAAACAGCTATTACTCTGGCCAGGGCTTAGGATGAATTAGAATATAGAAAGTGGACACTCTATTTTCCTGTATGCTGAGTCTTTTCCTTAAACTGAGACCTTTAGCTTACAATTTCAGACTGTAATTACCCTTTCTCTTAACTATTATTAAAGCTTCTATTGATCGGCCATTGAGTATGTAATAGCATTTCACTAAAATCGGAGTATCTGGGAATGATTAGAAGTATTTACTGGAAATCTAATTTGGCTAAAAGCAAAGCATCTGGCCAGTTCCTGACTTCCTTCACTTAAGATTTCTAGTCCCCAAAGGTAGAGAAAGTACAATGGTCTTAAGTTAATGTTTAGATTCTCTTTTTGGTAGATTGGGATAATATGACCTTGTAATCTTTAGTAACTTGATAATGAGGGGACAGAAAGGCTAAGCATAATTAAATGGAGTATGCTAGATATCAGGAGGGTAAGAGAAGGTCAAAACAAATACACAAGTAAACACGCAAAGGGGGATAATTCTAGACCAGGTGCAGTGGCTCACGCCTGTAATCCCAATGCTTTGGGAGGCCAAGGCAGGAAGATTGCTGGAGGCCAGGAGAGTGAGACCAACCTGGGCAACATAGTGAGACCCCATCTCTACAAAAAAGGCAGGGGTTGGGACTAATTCTATGACCTAAAAAAATCTCAAAAAGAAAACTGGCAGACAATAGTGGAAAGATATCAAAAATTAAATATTTTTTCATACCTGATCTCAATGAAAAAAGTAGAGTTATATAAAGCAGAAGAATTTGTCTGGTAAGTTCAGGCTAGAAGAAGAGTGTGTACAAAAAGTGACCAGGAAGGCCTCCAGCCAGGAAGACTTTAGAAGCAGCATAAACTTTTGAGAGAGTGTCAGGCTAAATTCAGGAATGTGCTGAAGCATTGGAAAGTTAAAGAAACATACCATAGGAGAATTCTTTTAAACCAATACATTATTTTCAGAGCTGGAACAAGGTCTATAAGACAAAGGTGTTTTATTTTGGGTTATAGTAATATAATGCCATCAATTTTGCTACAGATATGGAAATTATGACCCAGAGTACAAAGATATAACCAACAGTACATAGCTAATAAAGGCAAAAGCCTAGATCATATCCCAGTTCTTCTGAATGCATATCCTGTACTGTCCTCAACACTGAAGCACATCTTAACAGGTGACTTAAGATCTGTTTAAGGTGCTCTCCTTTGGGATGAAAAGCCACTAAATAAGGGCTTAATAGGGGAGCCCTGGCTTAAGAGCAGCATGCTTAAAAATAGCTTAGCATTTTTGGCAGACTTATTATTCTCTCATTTCATCATCTGCTTAATATCATGTAAATAATCTTTGGCTATATTTGTATATTAGTCAGTATGGGCTTCCATAATAAAATACCATAGCCCTGCATGGTTTTTAAACAATGGATATTTGTTTTCTCACAGGTCTGGAGCTCAAGGTGCAAGCCACTTCTGTTCCTGGTGAAGGCCTCTTCCTTACCTCCTCCTTGCTGTCTCCTCATATGGTGGACATAGAGGGAAGCAAACTCTCTGGTATCTCTTCTTAAAAGGGAACTAATGCCATCACGGGGTCCTCACCCTCATTACTTCATCTAAACCTAATTACCTCCCAAAGGCCCATCTCTAAAAACAGTCACATTTGGGGTTAGGGTTTCAACATATGAATCTGTTGAATTCATATGTCGGGGGACACAACCTAGTCCATAACAACATGTTGTAATATATTTTGGCTGGACAACGTCAGGAAAACTGTGTTCATTTACGAGTATATTTAAGGCAAACAAAGGGTATAAACCTCACTCAGAAGAGAGAAATCAGAATGGAAACAAAATTGACACCATGTCATTTGTGTAAGATTTAAAGCAGGAGTTGTCCACTCAAGTATTTATAGTACCCAGTGTAAATACCTGAAATAGAATAGAAGCAGAAAAATATTTCTCTTACTATTAGGGAGAAAATCAGTGTAGGCTTGAGGGTAAAGAAAAACTGATAGTCTATCTCAGAAAATGCAGCACAATAGGAGTGATGGGGACTATGGCACACTGGAAAACCTATGCTATTTTAAAGGAGGCAGCACCACCCTCCACTAGCCAATTACTGTCTGTAGAAATGTTTGCCCAGTGTTACTACTACTCCTTATTTTTTCAAGTGAAAATTGAAATTTGGGTATTTATATAAAACTTCCCAATTTTTATGTCTTGGCTCAATTAATAAAACAAATAACAACAAAATCACTGTATGAAATAAACTGTCTCCAAACTTGAGCAGGAGGTTCATAGGCCAATACTTTGCTACCTCTGAGGTAAAGGACCTAGGGATGTTTATTCTGAACAAGCAAAAATCTAAGTGGTAATTTCCATTTCTTTTTTTTTTTTTAAAGATCTATAGTATTAACAAATTTTTACATAAAAAGGATATTAGGTGGGAGAAGAAATGATTTCTACTTTCTGGTCCTGGCTACAGAGTGAAAACATTTTAGGGAGGTAGATTCTAAGGAAGAAGTTTCTAAGAGAGCTGTCTGAAGATGTTCCCCAAAGGGAATGCTTGAGTGAAGCTGCTGCTACTGCAAGAGATAATAAAATTTTAGCTATAATCAGGAAGGATACATAAAACTAACAGAACATTGCCTTATATGTTTCCAAACCGTATCTTCTACCCAAATAAGTATATAGTTTCAACCATTAAATTTTAAGAAATTTGTAATTTATCTGAAGATGCTAAGGAGAAGAAACATAAAATAATCAAAATGGTGCTACTCCTTTATAAGAACAAATATACAAGATTGAAAATCTTTAGTCTATAAATAAGATGGAATGGGGATCTATAATTATTATAGATAAATAGTTAACATGCTAATGCAAGATCTGCATTTCTTAAGGGGCTGTGACATGCTGACTCGCTCTGACTTACTTGTCCTTATCCAGTGGAATCTGTCGACCCTTCTGCCCTGTAGGGACATCTTGTGAAATTCATAATTCCATAGAAAACACTTGGGAAGCTCTGCCATCGATCATAATCTTAGAATATTTGAATTACAGGTACTCAGAGGTCAATAGAATTTTTCATTTTTCTGAGGAAGTAACTAAGACTGAAGAATTAAGTCATTTTTACTAGTTTCCTGGGTAGAGACAATGAAACTAATAGAACTCATAACTGCAACCCCAAACCATATTTCATGTCATATTTTATCAGCCTTTAATCATAAATGATGGGGTCAATTGAATGTCAACTTCGTATCTACATAGAAGTAGGAGGTTGCTCCTTGAGGTTGAGAGAAAGAGAGAGAGAGAGAAATATAAGATATTCAAAGCACCACAAACATAGAGAACATTACTCATACTGACCAGATTCCCATGTCTCCCACCCAGCATTCCTGTCACCACAGATCTATTCTAGATCTGGCTTCTTGTACAGCCTCATGATATCAGACATAACATAAGTAAATAATAGGACCCGTGAGTCCAGGCAGATGTAAAAAGTGTTGAACATAAAGCATTGCGGTATCCATACTTCTGGTTCAGTTGTAGATCAATTTACAGATTAAATGTTAAGCAGGAAATGACTCTTCTCATTAAATGGTGTTTAAGTGTTCTTCCTTTCAGCATTGCCTTGACTAAAACCTCTGGTCTTACAGGAAAAAAGACACAGTCCAGGAACAAGGCAAATATAGACTGTTGTACTTAGAAAAAGCTACAGCTACACAAATGTTTTCCTTAGCAAATTCAACAGGTAAACAGCTTTGGTCAGGTAGGGAAAAGTTATTTTATTCTTTCATTCATCAAATATTTCTGAGCCACTACCAAGTGCCAGACACTATGGATATGTTAGGGATACAGTAGCAGATAATGCACTCATAGTTTCTGCCTTCATGGAGTTTTAATTCTTGTTAGGAGAGGGAGAAGAATAACACACAAATAAAAAAATAAATGTATAACATAAATTCAAATCATAATTACTAGGAAAAAATAAAGCAGTGTAAAGAGTGAGGCAGGAATTATGCTCTTTTAGAGGTGATATTTGAACAGAGATCTAAACGAAATGAGAAAATATATGGAGAAAGAATTTCTGGAGGAGAAAATAAGTGTTTTCTGGAAGAGGAAACAAGTGGAAAGGTGAGGTCTAAGAACAGAGAAGTAAGCAAATGAGAGGGTACTAGGCATCCAAAATTGATAGATACTAATAATAAAAACTTCATTTTAAGCAAATCTATGACTAGAACCCCAAAATTCTCAAAGCAGAAACCCCAGGTTAGAGCAGATCATGGGGTAATGAGTTTCATAGAGCAAAGACAAAAAATGTTAGAACTAAATACAATTCATTGTTACTACTTACAGACTGTCAACTGTTTAGGTGACAAAACTGTAAATTGATATATACATATTTATATAAAATGTACAGAATTTTTAATAAAGAGTGAGTATAATAATTTCCTGACAAATTCTTTATCTTCTCACAATTTGGGGGGGGGGAAGAATTCCTTTGGATGCTTTTATCTAGAGATACCTAAACTACTATAGTCATTATTTCTTTGTCCATTTTCATATGCCATAAGAGTGTAGATTGATATGAATATTCTGGCAAGCTATTAGGTTTTAGTGTATAAAGAGCTTTGAAAAAATCCAAGCCATTAGATACAATAATTCCACTTCTAGGAATCCATCCTAAGGAAATAAACAAATGCAGACAAAGATTTATGTGCAGGGATATTCACAATAGCTCTATTTATAATAGTGAAAAATTAGAAAACAACTTAAAAGTTCAAAAACAGAAATTACCAGAAATCCATGTGATGAAATATTTTGTAAACCACTGTAAAGTGTGATTTCAAAGATTTTTAATGAGACATTCTAATGAGCTAAAATGGGAAAGTCATTACAATTTATAAATATATATAAAATATACAAAAGATATATATGTTTATACATATAGAGAAAAGACTGAAAGAATATACAGCAAATAGCTGAATAGTAGAGGACAAATAATTTCTATTTTCTTTAATCTACTCTCCTTCCCCAAATCTTCTCCAGTGACAACACATTATTTCTACATATAAAAAATTTTTTTTCAAAGCCTCAACATTTGGCTGTCTTTGGGCAGTTTCCCTTTGATAGTGGGAAATTGGCTATTTCTTTTAAGTCTTCCAGTGCTCTCCAAAAGATATTATCCTGTGTACATTTGTCTAGCTGATGTCTGGGACCAGGGATTGTGCTTGACTTTATCTGTCAGATATGATTGCAGTTTCCCATGTGTGTTTCTAGCTCTGGCTTCCAAAATATCTATGACTTCCTGCATAAAGACCTAACTTCCCCATCTTGGTCATCTAAAAATATTTCCTCTGCTCACCCCTTTCTTAGCTCTACCTTTCTATTGCTGACACTATTTGTGACCAAGCATTACAGAGATTAACAAAAGGATCAATGACTGTACACTGTGGAAGCACAAGCCATCCAGGCTAAGAATTTAGATTTTAAAACTCTTATGTCCAAACCAGAGTTCCACAGGTATGTTCCACTGTTTATAGGAGATGCTCTTTGAAACAAATATTTCTTTGGTAAAATACATTTTAGTAATGCTTAAATAGTATATCCCCCCTTCTTAAAGATCCATAATGAATATTAAAATGTTACAGTTTCTAAGATGTATTGTACTATAGAAAAGTGACTTTGTTTACCCAATATGCTATGGTCTGAATGTATGTGCCCCCTCCCCGACAAATTCATGTGTTTAAACCCTTGTAAAAGACACTTGAGAGAATCTTTTTGTCCTTTCACCATGTGAGGACACAAAGCATCATCTGTGAGGAATAGGTCCTTACCAGACACTAAATGTGTTGGCACATCTTGGACTTCCCAGTCTCCAGAACCATGAACAATAAATATCTATTGTTTATAAATTACCTGGTATAAGGTACTTCAGTATAGCAGTCCAAATAGACTAAGACACCCAATATATACCAAGCTTGATGAGAGAAAACTTTTTTCCTTTTCCTGCATGTATTTTCTTTTAACATTCCTCACAACTGGAATTCCATGGAACTCTCATTAGGAAACACAGGATTAGGTGAACTTGAGAATGACAAATGCATAAAGGACGGTTTTGGAAAATAGAACCCTTAGGGAAATATTTTCAAAATTATTAAAACGAGGCCTGGCGCGGTGGCTCACGCCTGTAATCCCAGCACTTTGGGAGGCGGAGGCGGGCGGATCACGAGGTCAGGAGATCGAGACCATCCTGGTTAACACTGTGAAACCCTGTCTCTACTAAAGAATACAAAAAATTAGCCGGGCATGGTGGCGGGCGCCTGTAGTCCCAGCTACTGGGGAGGCTGAGGCAGGAGGATGGCGTGAATCCGGGAGGCGGAGCTTGCAGTGAGCCGAGATCGCGCCACTGCACTCCAGCCTGGGCGACAGAGCAAGACTCTGTCTCAAAAAAAAAAACAAAAACAAAAACAAAAAACAAAATTATTAAGACAAAAACCTTTCAGGTTGATAGTGAAAAGTGCAACCATTATCTGAATCAATGTTTCCCTTGCACTTCTTTTAGAAATTTATTCTCAGCAGGATCGAATCATATCGGCTTATGTACTCATAGGCCCAACGTGTAGACAGAGAATGATTCTGTTCATTTCAGTGAGTTCGACTGCACTGTGTCTTGGAGGAAGGAAACTCTGGGTTAAACTATAGCCTCATTTTCTCTATGTGCCTAAATTACTGATAGAATAGCACTGTAATGTAACATTTGTTAATAGGATAAGTGAATTGAAAAAAATATATTTTTATCCATCATCTTGACTACAGCAAGAAGGATACAGAGCTCATTTCATTTTTGTAATAGTTTTCACCAACAAAGACATTAAAGTGGTCTTCGTTTTAACACCTGTATCTTCAGAAAGCTGACCATTGTTAACCTCATTTTCTAATAAAAAGCAAAGAGGTTATATGATGTGCCCAGGGTCACACAGCTATGCTTAGGCTTCATCCAAGCTATCTTGGCTCTTTCATTTTGGAAAGGAAGAAATGGAGGTGGTTATCTGGGGTGACAGCACTTGGAGAATGGCCAGTCAGTAGCCTCTGGAAAATATCTTATTTCCAGTTACCCTGACTGCGTCCACTCGTGGGAGCCTAAAGTCACTTAGTCAGTCATGGAAGATACGGAATCCAAATCCAGGTTTCCAAGATCTCCTTTGTTCTGCTGTCTTTGGAACCAGTATTTGAACAACATTCAGTGTTTTTTAAAAAATTAAGGTTTATTATTCTGTCATAAACGGAACAAAAAAAAAAAAAGCCCAAATAAGTGTGAAGCTAGCCATGGCCAGGATCTCCCCTCTCCATGTGGCAGCCACAACCATCCCTTCTTTACGGTCAGAGATGCAGGACACAACCCTCAAGACTTCTCAGACTCCTTTGGCAATTTGCAGCTTCCAAACAGGAAGCTTTCTTTTGCCTTCCTTATCAGGATGTCTGAAGGATCTCTTGAATGGGTTGAGACTTCACAAAAAAAACAGGAATAACCAGTTTCTTCAGGCCACTTCTGCCTTTAAACCTTCCAAAATTTCTTAGGGAATTTAAAAGCTTAAAATTAGGGTGACAAAAAATATGGGAGAATACTCCAGACCAAATGGTAATAACAATAATCATAGCTACCATTATTAAGTACTTTTCTCAGTCACCCTAATAAATACGTTTTTATTTTTTTATGTAACCCTACTTTATAAGGCTGACCTTTTTTTTTTTTATAGGTGACAAAAATTAAGTTGAAAAGAAAGGAGTAATAAATATCCAGCCCTACCAAGGTCACACAGCTAGTGAAGAGGTAGTACCAGATGTTGAAGCCCACCGCTGCCCTCTCCCTAAACCACACACTTAGTACCCCCATTATGAACGTCCAGCACTTGAGGATGGGACCCTTTCCTCAAAAGGCAAGATGGCAGTATGTTTCATATCAATAAAGCTGCTTAGTTCTTAAAGTAATGGCAACCATGAAGTCAGGTGTTAGAGGTCTAGTTCTTGTGTGGGCCTGTTGATTTCTCTCCTCTGGCCACATAATGGGTCTTTAATCCCAGCCAGCTGGCCACCATTTAAAATGTGCTGTGAAGAGACTAGATATCAAAACACCATAGATGGCTTTGTAAAATCCATTCTAACAACACACAAAAAAACTACCTAAAGTGAAAATGCTGCTATTTTTGATTAGTGCCATCGTCTTCACGTGTGAAAAACAGGGTTATGCAAAATGTCTAAGTCAAATTGCTACTGGAGCCCAGAGAGTACAGCACAACACTGTTTGTTTTTTGTTTTTGTTTTTTTAAATGACAGGACCACAGTGGAGCAGCTTGCCACTTGTGGATATACATCCAGCTTTGGAGAACTCTGATTATCATATTTTACCAAACATGGTTGCAAAAACCATGATGTCGCCTCACCCACTGATAGATCTTTCTAAAAAATTTTCACTAACTAATATGTAGGAAATGGGCTTTTTTCCTTTAGCTCCATGGATATATCAGTGTTGGGAATAATGGAAATATTCATTTCAGCATAAAATTAGAGTTTAAAAGGTCAGTTTGAGATGTTTACAACAAACGAGTTAGAAAGAGACAAACAAGAAATAGAAACTTTCTCTTTTCTTAATAGGGAGAAAAAAAGTACACTGATAATTGCCTAAAAATTATACTCATTTTCCAAGTGAATAAATGAGGCTTATTTGATATCACATGAGTACATAGTATTTCTTCTCAAAAATGCTTAAATTTTGTATTTTTAAAATATGCACAAATATAATGGAATCAAAGTAGTTTAAGATTGTAAACATTTTAACCTGAAAATACTTCAGTTTAAAAACCTCATTTGGGAAGTCCTTACTCCACATGGTTGTATACCTTGAAGGAAACTGTGAACACAGATCCCAAACCAGTCTCTGTCCTGGAAATGAATGATAATGATCTACACCCAGTCATTGATTATGCAAAGTCTCTAATGACACCTTCACAGCTGTTATAATCCAGTGGTCCAACAAAGCATGAATTTCAAATACTTGACAAAATTTTCCCTCCCATCTGAGCACCTTTTTTTAATTAAAGAATAAAAGGAGTGATTGTTCAACATGATTTCAATGAAAATGAAGACCTGAATTTGTGGGCGTGTGCAATGTTGAAAATCAAAAGGGAAAAGATGGAGCACAAAAAAATCCTTTGCACAATTAATCAGATGACAAAGGTTTCGATTAGCGCCCAAGAACCAAGTGCTTTTCTTTGCTAAATGTAAAACAACGTTTGTCCAAGACTACGATTTCATGCAACGTGCTTCTCATCCCACCTTAACTTGTTTCTCTTTTAAACACGATTTTTTGCTATCTACTGCTTCAACATTCAGAAGAGCCTGCCTCAGAAGGCACAAAAGCTCTGTAATGCTGGGTTAAAGCTGGCACTTTACCCTTAACTCACTTCATTGAGTCTGGATTTTATTCTCCTTCAAAGACGTGGCTTGGAGATAGAATTCTAACCCCCTTAATTTTGAATTTTCTGGCCTTTGTCACTTTAAACCAGATCCTTAATGTTATTTAAAGGTGGGCATGTTGTTGCTTTTCCCCTTTTGGGGGAAGGGGTAGGGAGAAGAATTTAATGTTATTTTTAACTGAACTATCTTGTTAACCTTGGGGGACATCCCCGGAGCTGAAAGCCATTGGAGTAATAATAGCTCAACGACTCACTCCCTGCAGACAGCTCTGCCGAGTCAGTCTGGAAAAGCTCTTTAAAAGCACAGTCTCTGCTGGCCCTTTTCTTTTGGTTTCTGTGAAATTTTTCTTAGTAACAATTTTTAGCTGAGGGGGTTATGGACAATTGTAAACTGGAAGCACTGAAAGGAGGAGGTGGGGAGGGAGGCTGCTTGCTGCACTAATTAAAACAAAGCCTGCTTGTATAAACTGCATCCCCCCTGGTGCACAGGGGCAAACAGCACAAGGGCCTCTCAGAGCACACAGCTCTGGATTCTGCAGGGACTTATATTTTTAAATACAATTAAAAGTAATGCCCCTTTGTTGATTATACTCTCCTTGCCAAACTTGAGGACGGCTGAAGCTGCCAAACATTTACTTTTAAATTTAGTGTGCCCAGCCGCCTTCCAAATGCTGTCAGTTTCACAGAAGGCAGGGCAGTCTGTGATTAACAGCTTCCCAAGATACCAGTAAGTTGCTTGGACAATATTTCAAATGGATGCTGGTTCTGAGACTGAGGAGATCAAGCAGGAATTTGGTGTCACTTTGGGGTTTAGAAGGAGGTGGGATTGTTTTCACATCTTGATAGTACACAAGTTTGAAAGTGGAAAACACCACCAAAGCAAACTCCTCTATTACACATGTGCAAGCAGCAGAGAGTGTCTGGTCCAGACCTAACTAAAAAAAAAAACTTGTCAAATGAAAGAGAAATGCACAAACATGCCTGTACTTTGTCCTCTGAATTTTAAAAGCATCTAATGTTACACAGCTCATGTGAACGTTAAAGCACGGCCATCCATGAAGTATTCCCTTTATGGTTTTAGTGGTTGTCCTCTTTCCTTGCTGTTCACAACTATGATTATTTTATAAGCCCTTTTGTAGCTGGATTTATTTGATTTAACCTTTTAAATGTAGCTTCGTTTCTGACAATACAGGAAATATAACGCCAAAGGAAACTGTAGAGAAGATGGATGAGAGAATCAGACACACAATTTGAAAGGAGACGTCCTGGGAAGACAACAAACTTATTTGGAACTTTCTTGATTTTTCCAATGTGACTATAAAGCTGAATGCCAAGTTTTGATTCCCAGGTTTTATGTGATTGCATAGGTACCAGACTAATACTTGGCGAGGTGTTCTTTTTGTTTGTTTGTTTTTCTGATGAAAAACGCAGGCTTGAAAAACAAGGTGCAGCATCCGTTTTCAATTAAAAAAAATAAAAATTTAAAACCTCTCCCTCTGGGCCTGGTACTGAGCCAGGTAAGAAAATGGAATGGGTGTGGTCACTAAGAAAGCAGTAAGATGAAAATACTCTTCTGCTTGAAGTAATTTTATATTTTAGTGGGTTTTCCCTCATTCCAATGAAGAAAGTTACACTATGCTATCACTTTATTTTTTAATATTTTCTTTTAAAATCCATTTCCTTTGAATTGTTGCCAATTCTTGAGGATACCGCATTTGACTTCTGTTTTCTCCGTGCATCTCTGATTTCTGTTCGATCTCACAGGGGTAAATATTTGACATCCAGCCATTCCCAGGGGTGGCAGAGCAAGGTACTAAACACAGAAACATTTCACTTCACCAAGAAATGAAGTCAGGCTCCAGGGGATAAACAGCCATCCCTAAATAACCTCTCAGAAGTAGCCTAAGGAACATATCCTGCAAAGAAATCCTGGCTCAGTACATTCTATTTTGTTTATTTTGCATAAAAGTTTTCTTTGTCTAGATTTGCACCAGCATAAAAACACTTTCAGCAAAATACAGTTAATACAACACAAAACCAAGTAGAAAAAAAGAAAAAAGTCCCACCTGAAAGAAAATTGACTGTTGCCCTTTGAAATGCGAAGAGAAAACAGACTTACCTGACATTCTAATGACTTTAAAAAGTGGTGAGAAGAGAAAAAGAACATGAAGGGAATTTCCTGCCAAGTACGAATATTCATATCCTCTCACTGAAATCTAGGCCATGAATAGTACAGTTCAAAGCATTTTCTGTGTCTGACTTCTAGAGGCAAATCCAACTATAGTCAATAATGAGACATGCCACAAGACAACATTTGGTTCAAATACAACTGACCCACCAGTGTTTGTGAGATAGCTTGAGTTTCTGCGTTTTTGATAATCTACAGGAAATTTACAATTTAAATATTTTTTTTGGAACTTCAATTACTTCACTTGAGAGGGATGAATTCAAGCAAGAAGAGGGGTGTTGGGGAAGGGTATGATACGCCTATGGACTATTATATTCACTTTGAGCATAGTCGTTTCACTATCACTTGGGGCATCTAAAAATGTGATACAGTTTATATTTGGATGACATGTATACATGCACTTAGTAGCCAAATTCATATAATTTTTTTTTTTTTTTTTTTTTTTTTTTTGAGACGGAGTCTCACGCTGTTGCCCAGGCTGGAGTGCAGAAATTCATATAATTTATAAAAATATTATGAACTACAAAGACCCGCATTGGGGGTCAGTTACAAAGTTAATTTCTATATTAATAATTACCTAATTTAAAAAAATCAAAGTCCAAAATATATTAGATTTTCTTCTAATTCCTTTGACTTGTTTTTTTTTTTTTTTTTTATCATCAGCACCCTAGGTCAAATTTTTATCATTTCAGAACTGTCTGTTCATGACAACAGACAGCCTTGTAACTGGTTTCACTGCTTCAACCTGTCTTTGTCACTACACCCCAACATCCACCTCTAGATTATTTTAAAATCACACTTTACACATTAATTCACTCTGACCAAAATTTGTGTTTGGACCCCACTTCCTTAAAAAGGAAGTTAAGGAAATTCAAATTCAGTTGTATGACTTTCTTCTGCTATGGCAATTTTATAACTACTTACTTCTCTAACCAAACTCTCGATGAACTATCCTTTAAATCTTTCATGTTCCATTGCCTTCTCTTTTATGTACGCCCCTGCTTGGAATGACTTTCACTTTCATGTCCATAGGTATAATTTAAGCCCAAACTTCTTACACAATAATCTCTACTTTTTCTGAAGATTCATGAAATAATACACTACTGACTTTGAATAATTGATATATTTGGTTTATGCACCTCTTAAATCTAACTAAATTATAAAGTCTGAGTCCCACAAATCTATTTCCCAAGCAGTGTTTGTTCACAATTAGTGGAAAGAGACAATTCTGCTTTAGGAATGTTTGAGCTACTTTATTAAGATATGGTTATCTTGAAGAACATTGCTGTGATAAGATAATTTCAGTTTTCTAAAGAGTGAGATCATTTTCAGTCTCAATAGTGAATGGAAGAGTTGGGCTCTCTAAACAGAACTAGACATAAGGGGTAAACCTATGGAAATGGAAGAAAAAGCTTAGCCACCTTCTCTTGCTTTTTACCTTAAAGAGTCTGTGAAATTCTGGCTGGGCATGCTGGTTCATGCATGTAATCCCAGCACGTTGGGAGGCTGAGGTGGGTGGATCACTTGAGGTCAGGAGTTCAAGACCAGCCTGGCCAACATGGCGAAACCCCATCTCTACTAAAAATACAAAAATTAGCTGGGTGTGGTGGCAGGCAGCTGTAGTACCAGCTACTCAGGTGGCTGAGGCGGGAGAACGCTGGAAGTGGAGGTTGCAGTGAGCCAAGATTGTGCAGCTGAACTCTAGACTGAGCTGAGATTTCACCTTTGCACTCCATCATGGGGGACAGATTGAGACTCAATCTCAAAAAAAAAAAAAAAAAAAAAAAAATTCTAAAAGAATTCTTTACTTAGGGGCTTCTAAAAGCATGTCTGTCACATGAAGAATGCTAACAACCAAGAAAACAGCCTGTATAGTGGACAGTTTGCTTCAACAAATAAGCTCTATTCTGTACCCCAAATTGCCTAGAGTCAGCTGTTAACTTCCTTTCCCTATCTTCAAGATTTAATAAAATTACATTGACTCTTACAGGCTTGTGCTAGATAAGAAATGGAAAATCAGAAACATGGTCATTTGTCCAGTTTTAAAGGGAGAATTCTTCTTCTGTGGCCAATATGATAGTTGCAGCAGTGTATGGAGAGACAGATCAATACTAAGAATATTTTGTCCATCCCTTTTTTTTAACACCAGAAAGAGTCAAAATCAAGAGTTTCGGTCTTATGTTATTTTTAATTAATAGGGGAAGGGCTTCAAAATGACTTACTAGAGGCATTTTGCACTAGCCTTCTTCACTAAGAACCAAAATAGTGAGTAGATAATCACACTTTGAATAGATCATCCAAGAAAGAATACTGGAATTCAACAGAAAAGTAACAGGAAATACCTAAAGCAAGGAAGGAGAGGGAAGTGAGACAGCCTGCTCAGCTGTGATTGGCTTGGAGCCAGGAAAGACTCCTTAACGTGAGGAAAGGGTGAGTGAGAAGCCAGGAGCAGTCCACATTCCCACCCATAATCCTAGCCACAGGAGAGCCCCCACAACCCCCAGGGGCCCTGAAACTAACACAGGGAGCCGCCCGGGGATTGTGTGACACCATTGTTCCAGAGAGAGAGTTCGTGCTGGGTCCCACACACACCCTGACACCTAAGCAGCTACAGCAAAGTGCCATTTTAGAGCTCCCCTTCCAACAGATTGTGTGCTGTCTTAGGCCCCGCAGCACCAAGGCAGAGGAGCAAGAGAAGTGTGGGCTATTGCCCATGGAGCTGAAATGTAAGCAAGGAACAGGCAACCACCACCAGGACTGAGGTGCAAGCACCACCAGAGCAGAGGCAGAAGGGGCGCACACATTCCCCACCCACTGGCCTAATCTGCTGCCACTGAATGTGGCCCCACCCTCTGTGGTGGCAGAGCAGCAGCCTAGACACTACCAACCCCACCCAAGCATTCTGCTGGTGGTCTGGATATTGCCTCAGCCCTACCTAGCATGGCTGATGCCTGTACACATCATTGGGGGGTGCCAAGAACAAACCTACCTAGCCCAGCTTCACCTCTCTACACACCCCATGCCAGAACACAGTCTGGGGACCAGAGGATTTCCTAGCCTAGTCCACCACTGTTGACACCTGAACACTCCTAGCAAGGGCCTGAGGCTGGGTTTCCCAACCCTTCTCCTCTGCCCCCAGCTGTTACCACCTACTGGCACACACCACCTATGGGCCTAGAGACTGGGCTACTCAGCCCATTGCAGCCACTGTCAATACCAGCACACAACGCTCAGGACCCAAAGGGTTGTCCTACCACTGCCATCGTTCATAGCATACTGGCTGCCAGGGGCCCGGGAACTCACCCACCCAGCCCACTGTTACCACTACTGGCATCTAAGTAATCCACCTGGAAACCCAAGAACTGTCCTACCTGGGCCCATTAATACCAGTGCCAGCACACATTACTCTAGAGCTCAAGAATAGGCATGCTCAGTTCACCACTGCCACCACTAAAGCCTAAAGACTGGCCTACTGGTGTCATAGTCCTCAGCAAAACTTCACCACACCCTCCATTAATAACTGCACCCTAAGTCACTGACGAATCACAGACACCACTGATGCTGTTTACAAGCAAATAAATCGTGTAGCGACTATAGTACTGTATGTACCCAGAATCAAAGCCAAAGTGCTCTACCGAACCAATACCATAGATACATCTTCAGAAAAATTCTCCCCTATGAAAGCGAATTTTTAAAAATTAGAAGTAGCTATTACACAAGATGCACAGATATCAACATAAGGAACACAACAGTTCTCCAGAAACAGATCCCAATAAAAAACAAATTTACAAAATTCCAGAAAAAGAACTCAAAGTGTTGATACGAAAGAAGCTCAGTGAGATAAAGAAAATTCTGAAAAAATACAAAAAAATAAGAAAAACAATTAAGGATATGAATGAGAAATTTTCCAAGGAAGCAGATATCATAAAGAAGAACCAACCAGAAACTCTGGACCTACAGACTTTATTGAATGAAAAGAAAATATATTTGAAAGCTTCAACACAGACTAGATCAAGAAGAATGAATCTCAAAACCTGAAGACAGTCTTTTGAAACAACCTGATAAGAAAAAAATAAAGATAAAAGGATAAAAAAGAATAAGCAAAGCCTTCACGACACATGGGACACCATAAAGCAACCAAATGTTTGAATTGTCAGGGTCCTGGAAGGCAAAGAGAGAATGAAAAGGTTAGAAAACCTATTCAATGAAATAATTTAGCAAGAGATTTAGACATCCAGATATAGGAGGCTCTGAGATCACCAAACAGATACAATGCAAAGGTTTTCTCCAAGCACATTACAAACTGTCTAAAGCAAAGACAAAGAGAAAATTATAAAAACAGCAAGAGAAAAGTTTCTAGTCACCTCTAAAGAAACCCTCACCAGATTAACAGCAGATTTCTCAGCAGAAAGCTTATAGGCCAGGAGAGAAATACATACTGCCTGCCACAGACAGTATATCTAGCAAAATTATCCTTTATTTACAAAAAGTTGAAATGAAGTATTTCCCAGAGAAGTAATAACTGAGGGAATTCTCAACAATAGCTTGAACCTGCAAGAAATGCTCAAAGGAGTCCTAAACCTGAAAGTGAAAGGATGACATTTACTGTCATGAAAGCACACAAAAGGATAACACTCACTGAAAAGGACACAGATGAGGAAGAGAAAGGACTCAAATGGTACCACTTCAGAAAACCACCAAACCATTATGACAAATAATAAGAAAAGGAAAGTAACAAAGAATATATAAAATAAACAGAAAATGATTAACAATATGATAGGAACGAAATCTCACATATCAGTAATAACTTTGAATGTAAATGAATTATATTCAGCTTCACTTTCGCACCTCTTCTCTTTCCTTCCTTCCCAGGTGACATCAAGGTAGAGAAGACATCTTGCTTAACATTTTGGATTCAGGGGAATGATGGACACTACTAGTCTGTGATCCCGTACCTCACATAAAATAAAAAATTAACTCGGAATAAAACAGAAATAAACATAGACCTAAATGGAAGAGCTAAAACGATGAAACATCTCTAAAAACTAGAAGGAAATCTTTGTTGTTTTGAGTTAGGCAAAGATTTCTAAGGTCACAGAAGGCAAAAACCATTAAAGAAAATACTGGCCTATTTATTTAACTTCATGAAAATGTAAAAGCTCCTCAAAGACACAGTTAAAAAAAATAAACAGACAAGTCACAGACTGGGAGATAATATTTGCAAAGCACCTATCTTCTGAAGACTTGTATCCAGAACATATAAAGAACTATTATGACTAAAGAATACCAAAAAAAAAAAAAAATTAAAGATGAGCAAACATTTGAACAGACACTGTAGCAAGGAAGTGATACAGCTGGCAAATAAGCACATGAAAAGATATTAAACATCATTAGGCATTTGGGAAATCAAAATCAAAACCACAGTGAGATACCACTACATCTCTGCTAGAATGGCTAAAATCAAAGATGGGCAATAGCAAGTTCTGGGAGAATGCGCTAGTGCAAAATGGTACATACACTTTGGAAAACAGTTGGGTAATTTCTTGAAACTTTACACATACTCCTACTACATAATTCAGTCATTCTGCTCCTATTTACATATATGACTACATAAAGTTCTGTAAGCAAATGCTTACAGCAGCTTTATTCATAATAACCAACAAGTGGATACAACACAAATATCCATTAACTGATGAAGGATAAAGAAATTGTGATATATCCATACAATGGAATAATATTCTGCAATAAAAAAAATAAACTACTGATACAAACAACAACATGAATGAATGTCAAAAGCATTATGCCAGTGAAAGAAGACAGACACAAAAAGCTGTATATTGTATGATCCCTTTTATGGTATCCTGGAAAAGGCAAAACTATAAGGCACAAAGCAGATAAGGAGATGCCTCGGGACGGTAGAGATGAAGATATTGACTTCCAAGGTGCCACATAAGGGAATTTGGGGGGATGGCAGAAATCTGTATCTTGATAATGAAGCTGGTTACATGACTATAAACATTGAAAACTCAACATTCATACTAAAAAGAAAATCAGCCGAGAGTAAAAGAGAATTGGGCAGCTTAAAAGGGAATTTGTAAAGTAGAAGATCATTCTGAACCAAGAACAACAATGTGGCATATGGAGTTTCACAGATAGAAAATTTCAAAAAGCAGTTAAGAGATAATTAGGGTAACAGATAATAGTCTAACATATAGCCAATAGGAATTCCAAAATGAAAGACTTAGAGAATGTTGAAAGTAAATTACTATCAAATAGCTAGATAAATTATCATTCAAATACACTAGAAAAATACATTTTCAATGAAATAAAAAATTCAATAATTTATCCCTAATAGATCACCCTAAGAATACTAAAGGAAGAAAACTGAACTAGAAGAAAGGAGTGAAATGCAAAATAATAATAATATCAGGCATAGAAATTGGTAAGCATGTGGGTAAGTCTAAGTAATAATCTTTTGGTAGTGTAAAGCATGATAGAAACAAAATACTAGACTATAGTCACATGCAAAATGGAAGTAAAGTAAATAATCCAAGTGAAAACATTTAAATATTCTTTCATTTTTGGGAAGAGGCTAGAGACATTTTCGATTTTATTCATTCAGGTATGCTTCTTCAGATTTCACTGACAGTGCAGAAAAAGAGTATATACATACCAAATCAGCAGAAGAGCAAAAGCAAATTAAATCCTAATCAATCCACTGGTTACAGGGGTTGAGGGAAAGGAGGCTCTCCCCAAGTCTCCATTCTCCAATGCTCCCTTAAGAACAGTTAGGAGTAACCATAGGCTTAGAGGGCCACATTCTGTAGTCTCCATTATTAGTTATCCAGGGGCTAAATTCTTGCTGGTAAAAAGTAAGTAGAAGTTGTTGGATGGGAATTCCAAGGAAGCTCTTTAAATCACTGTCCAACAGAAATATAAAGTGAGCCACAAATGAAAACTTAGTATGTAATTTAATTTTTTCTAGCAGCTACCTTAAAAAAGTAGGAAGAGACAGGTTAAATTTTTTAATTTTAGAGACAGGGTCTTGTTCTGTCACTTAGGCTCAAGTGCAGTGGCACTATCATAACTCACTGCAACTTTGAAATCCTAGCCTCAAGCAGTCCTCCTGCCTCAATCTTCCAAAGAGCTGGGATTACAGGCTTGAGTCACCATGCCTGGACTCTCAATTTTAATAATGTACTTTATGTAAACCAATATGTCCAAAATATTATTTCAACATGAAATCAATATAATAAACTGTTAATTTCCATATTTTTTTGTATGAAATCTTGAAATTCTGGTGTGCATTTTACACTTTCAGCACATTTCAGTTTAGGCTGTCTCCATTTCAAACGCTCAATAGCCACATACGGCTGGTGGCTATCATATTAGGGAGCACAGTTTTAAATGGACAAGTATTTTGTATTCTTCTGCCTTTCTTTTTTCTGAAATGCAATACATTTGTGTTGGCTGGAACTTCAGCAGCTCTCCTAGACTATGAGTTTCCTTGAGGTCACAAGCTGTGGAAGCTGAATTCTGGATGCCTGTGTAATCCACTTAGCAGCCATGGGCTGCCAAAGTTTGGATTTCTTTTACATGGCTATAATAATATCAGACAATACAAACTATGCCAAAAGGCATTCATAGTGATGAAAAGGGCCAATAGATAATAACAGGAAGATAGGGAGACAGTACAGTATATAGGTAAAGGGCACGTTTTTAGGAACCATAATATCTAGGTACAAATCCTGACGTTGCCAGGAACTGAGAACTTGAATAAGTTATTTAAACTCTCCAAACTTTTCCTCAACCATAAAATTGGGATAATAACACCTGAGTTATTGTAATGACTAAAATAAGTTAATGTATGTAACATATTTAGATTATGTGAGTTGTACAGTAATTACTTTGTAAGAGTCAGTTCTTGTTAAATCTTTAGGAAAATATAATAATTCTAAACTTGTAAATACTTAACAATGCAAATGTCAAATATACAAAGCAAAATTGGCAAGATCTTGCAGAGTGGTTGATAAATTCACACTTCTAGTTCAAGAGTTTGATACATCTCCCAATGACTGACAAATAGAGCAGACAAAGAACAAAACAAAGTGAATAAATAAATGTGATTAATGTGCCTTTGCCAAGCTTTAACTTTGGTGGCCTTCAAATTTTAAACTGGGCTTCTTGACAGCTATTACAAATATGAAAACATATCAGTTAGAATAATTTTTATTACTGGGAAAAAAGAACGCTATTTTCTTAGGTTTACTATGCTACTTATAATTGAGGAATTATGAAACATCTATGTGCTCAGTTTTTTAGTTTCCTCCCATTCTATTCACACACTAGATTTTTTAAATCTATATTTTAATTTAGATTTTTAAATATTTTAATGTAACATAAATGACTAATTGTGTGATGTATATACATCATATAAATATAAACTTTCTGGAAGCAAATTTTTTTTTTTTTTTTTTTTGAGACAGTCTTGCTCTATGACCCAGGCTGGAGGGCAGTGGCACCATCTCAGCTCACTGCAACCTCTGCCTCCCAGGTTCAAGCGATTCTCCTGCCTCAGCCTCCCGAGTAGCTGGATACAGGCACCAGTCACCATGCCCAGCTAATGTTTTGTATTTTCAGTAGAGACTGTTTAAGTAGAGACATGTTGGCCAGGCTGGTCTCAAACTCCTGACCTCTAGTGATCTGCCCACCTCGGCCTCCCAAAGTGCTGGAATTACAGGCGTGAGCCACTGCACCCAGCCTGCAAATTCTTAATTCACTTTGTATGTCTTTTAGCAAAACAGCATAAACAAATGAGAGATGCTTCCTTTGGAGGCTGAAGAATGTCCTCTCCAGTGGGAGATTTCTAGCATAGTCCTTTCTCTCCTTTCTCACCCTCCAAGGCAGCTATTTCCTTGGAAGTTTATCTCCCACTGAGACAACAGCAGGTGGAAATAAACTAAAACTTCTTAAATCTTAAAACTATTGCAAAGATTCCTATTTATACCTGCTTTAGTTTAGGTGTTTTTTTTTTCCTCCCTTAACTCTTGACTATCTTTTAAAACTGTACCTTTTTTTAGCTTCAGTAAGATAATTTGCAACATTTATGAAGAATCAAATTGAACAGGATTTGTTATGTTTAAAAAAGCACTGGATAAGTATTATTTAGACTAGAGCCTGAGAGATGGAAAAAGAAACAAAATTCAACTCAAACTTACTAAACAATCTCAATCTTACAGAAACTCCAGGCAACTAAAATACCCTCTGGAGAGCAACATTTCATGCTTAGGAAGAAGTTATTTACTTCATGCAGGAAAGTACTTTGCTGCAACAGGGGGCCCTGGCTCACCATAATATTGGGTTTGGCCTATCATGGGACTACAGTTAAAATATTTTATGCTCTCAATTTATTTTCTCTCACATCTGGATTAGGAATAATTTTTCTAGACTCGAATTATGGAAAATTTCTCTTGTCAAATCCGCATGCCATATACTTGACGGTAAACATTTTAGCCTAATTGCAAAATTGACCACTGGGAAGGCTAATTATTTAAGGTGTGGGTCCAAAGTAGAATTTCTCCACCTTTAGGTAAACCACAAACACATATCTCTGAGAACTTGAAGTGTTGGACTCTACTGCAAAGCAAAGAGGCATTTCCTGCTGGGCCCTCCCCTGGGGAGCCTCATGCTTTGGCTTGGGTTGTTTCCACAGGCTGGGATCTTTTTTCCTGGATGTGGGGGTCCTCTTAAACACAGGGGAATTGTGGCAACCCTTTGAGGTTGCACAAGGAATTATTTGAGTACCTCCTTTCAGTTTCACTCATATCCCCTTAAAATTGCCCTAACAAGCAATCCATTCTCTTGCTAAGGGCTTCTTTGGCAATGCCTTAGGGTGAGCTATTGCTGAACTGCCTCCTGTCTGTAACCCCAAGTTTGCTAGAGCCAAGAGAACAGAGGAGAGACTACCTTTTAGCTTTGTGCCATGCACTTTTACAGTTCTACCTTGTTTTTGTTTTTCTCCTGGGCAAAAATTAAGAGTTTTGATTGTCTCTAAACACTCTTATGCAAGTTCAAACTTTAATGGCAAAAACCAAACCAAAAATCACACATACACCAAGATAGAAACATTTTTGATTTTATTTAGGTAAGAGAATCGCTTGAACCTGGGAGGTGGAGGTTGTGGTGAAGCAAGATCACACCATTGCACTCCAGCCTGGGCAACAAGAGTGACACTCTGTCTCAAAAAAAAAAAAAAAAAAAAAAAAAAAAAGACAGTGCCAGACAGCCATGTGCAGTGGCTCACACCTATAATCCCAGCACTTTGGGAGGCTGAGGTGGGCGGGATCACCTGAGGTCAGGAGTTTGAGATGATCCTGGCCACCATGAAGAAACCCTGCCTCTACAAAAATTAGCAGCGTGTGGTGGCATGTGCCTGTAACCCCAACTATTCGGGAGGCTGAGGCAGGAGAATCCTCTGAATCCAGGAGGCAGAGGTTGCAGTAAGCTGAGATCACGCCACTGCACTCCAGCCTGGGCGACAAAGAGAGACTCCATCAAGAGAGGAAGAGAGGAAGAGAAGAAGAGAGGAAGGCAGGCAGGCAGGCAGACACCAATGCAGATACCAAGTATGAATGTTTATCAAAAATAGATTTCAATACTAGATTCTGTGTTAGGCACAAAGACTGTAAAAATAAATAATAAGTGGTCCTATTCTGAAAATATTTACAATGTCTTCTGGGAAATGGGTAAAGGATAAGACAGACATGCAGTAACTTAATTATAATGCAATATATACACTATTAAAGCTCAGAGAAACAATACATTCTGACTACAAAACCTTACAACATTTTCATAGGGAAGATAATATTTGATGTGAGTCTGGAAGGGTGAACTTAATTATGAAAAAGAGAAAAGCACTGCTTCTATGAAGTGAAAAAAGGTACCCAAAATATCCAAAATAGCATGGAATCTATTCATGCTTGTGGAGTCAGTATTCTCCAAAAAACAATGGAGATGGACAAACATTTGAACAGATATTTCACCAGAGAGAGGATGATTACAAAGGAGAACCAGCAAATTTGGGGGATAATGGATACAGTCATTATGTTGATTATGGTAGAAGTTTCACAAGTGTATACATCTGTTAAAGCATGTCAAACTGTACACTTTAAACTTGTGTAGTTTATTTCCCATCAACTACATCTCACCAAATCTATTAAAAACAAAAATGCAGTGAGAAAAATGACTGAGTCTACTTCGTGATTTCACATTTAGCCTGGGAGAAAATCTATATACTGTAAAACCATCATTAAAATGAAAATAGATATTTGGTCAATAATGGATATGTTTTTAAAAAATGTTCATTCAACACATATGTATTAAGTGCCTATAGATGGCAACAGTGCCAGATATGCCTAGACCTAGACATGCAGTGGAGGACAAGATAGGGTCCCCCAGCCTTTATATAATTTATTTAGTCAGGATAGCAATGTAATAGAGAAGCTTAAGGTATAAGCTTTAGAGTTTAAAAATCTAAGAATTCCTCAAAAGTCTTCAACTTCTCTTTGGTCAGGATTGGGTCACAAGTTAATTTACAAGCAGCATAGTCAGAATTCAAACCCCACCCCCTCTCTATTGCCACTTGGTATTATGAGATTTAATCATAACTAGAAAGACTGAAACAGAATTGAAAAGTACTAAGTCTCTTACTGTGGATTTAATGTTATTTTTAAGAGCTTTATTGAGGAATATGTGACTAAAAATTGCATATATTTAAGGTGTACAATTGTGGTGTTTTAATATACATATACATAGTAAAATGATTACCACAATTGAGCTAATTAACGTACTCATCAACTCATAGGATTTCATGTTATTTAAAGCCCTATTCAGGTAGCACCTAAAATCTGTTTAACATGTACCACCTTGGGATGACTGAGCCAAATATTTTTGTTTTGTTTTGTTTTGTTTTTGATACAGGGTCTGACGCTGTTGTCCAGACTGGAGTGCAGTGGTGTGATCTTGGCTCACTGTGATCTTGGCTCTGCCTCCTAGACTCAAGCAATCCTCCCACCTAAGCCTCCCAAGTAGCTGGGACTAAAGGCATGAGGACCATGCCTGGCTATTTTTTATATTTTTGTAGACATGGGGTTTCACCAGCCCAGGCTGGTCTCGAACTCCTGAACTCAAGCAATCTGCCCTTCTTAGTGTCCCAAAGTGCTGGGATTACAGACATGAACCACTGTGCCCAGTCAAGCCAAACGCTCTTTAGGGCTCCCTCTGGCTCCAATATCTTAAAATAATGTTCTGGTGTTTTTGTTCATGCAAAGGCAGAGGGTATCATAGCCCACTGCAATTGTCCTGGTCTTTTCTATACTGCTGGGAAAAAAAACTATCATATCTGTATCAGGTTCGAGGATATGTTTGGGTCCTCATGTCTTCCCTGGTATACATTCATGGGGGTTGGTGGTAGATGTGTGGGTATGGGGAGTAGTGTGAGAGGCACAAGAGATTCCAGGCTGATTTAGTTCTCTCTTGGTGAGCAAAATGCAATAGAGCTGGTTGCCAAACAGAAGTAGCTTGGTGAGCAGTACATGAAGCAAAGTGACTCCTTTTAAGTTCTTGGGTAAGGTGCTGACACCCATTGTTTGATGTTGAGGGGGTGTATTAGTCTGTTTTCACACTGCTGTAAAGAATGCCACCTGAAAATTGAATTTAATGTATACTGCTCTGGTGATGGGTGCACCAAAATCTCACAAATCACCACTAAAGGACTTACTCATGCAACCAAATACTACCTGTTCCCCAAATACCTATGGAAATAAAAAAATAATAAAATGAAATAATTTTAAATGCAAAACAGAAAAATACCACCTGAGACAGGGTATTTTATAAAAGAAAGAGGTTTAATTGAGTCACAGTTCTGCCTGGCTAGGGAGGCCTCATGAAACTTACAATCATGGCAGAAACGGAAGCGGGGACTTTCTTTGCAAGGCAGCATAAAAGAGAAGAGCAGGGGAAACTGCCACTTATAAAACCATCAGATCTTGTGAGAACTCACTCAATATCATGAGACCAGCATGGGGAAAACCATCCCCATGAGCCAATCACCTCCCACTAGGTCCCTCCCCAACACATGGGGATTACAATTTGATTACAAGTTGAGATTTGGGTGGGGATATAGCCAAACCATGTCAGTGGACCCTACTTTCTAGCATTACTTTCAGTGATGGAGAATCTCCAGCAACTGGGCCAAACCCAAAATTGCTACTTCTATCACCCAGCAACTATTAAAGGGCATGAGGTACTTCCACTCAAAAAGGTTTGAGTCTCATGGTAAAGATTCAAAGTTATCTTCAAAGTTTGTATGCAGAGCACAGAGTAAGTATGATCCCTTTGGGTTGTAATTAAGTTAGCTACACACATACATGCAACAGTGACAGCCTTAATTACCATTTGTTTTTATTCCCAAGAGTGCTGCTGCTTGG
This sequence comes from Macaca mulatta, assembly GCF_049350105.2. Classification (NCBI taxonomy): domain Eukaryota; kingdom Metazoa; phylum Chordata; class Mammalia; order Primates; family Cercopithecidae; genus Macaca; species Macaca mulatta. The sequence continues at coordinate 85,560,202 of NC_133420.1, forward strand.
GACACTGGTCAGACACAAAGAAATGGGACAAAACTGGCTTCAGAGAATGCCACTCATGTACCAAAGCCATTATTCTCCTTTCTTTCTCTTGACAGTTTCAGAATCAGTCCATGAGTTCTGTATCTTTCTACCTTTAAGGCAGAGTTTCCAATCTCAACACTATTGACAACTTAGGCAGTTTCCTTCTTTGTTTGGGGGACTGTGCTGTGCATTATAGAATGATTCGCAGCATCCCTGGCCTCTACCAAGTAGATCCTAGTAATACCACCTCCCTAGTTATGACAACCAAAAATGTCTCCAGACACTGCCAAATGTCTCCTAGGGGACAAAACCAGCCTGCTTGAAAACTACCACCTTAAGGTAACTTTATTTTAGGATCCTGAGTAAGGGCAACTCTAGTCTGATTCATAGATCTTTACCATTTCAAGTTCAAGAAGATGAGATTGGGGGTTTATTGGGCCTTCCTCCTTACTTGAATTTGTCTGTTTCCTTCCCAGTAGTCTGTACACCAGGGGGAAAAAAGTGCTTATTTATTAAGTCAGACAAAAAAGTAACATACATCTTTTTCCCCAGGGCCAACAGCCTGCTTTCCTTATATCTACAGAATTAAGAAGGGTCACTCAATATCTGCTCCAAAGTGATGACTTTAACACAGAACAAATGGTTGCTTCTACTAAGGATTAAAAAAAAAACTAAAATAAACCCTGGTAGAGCATCTCATTTCATAATAATTTGGGGAGTATTACATTCCAATTAGCATTTTTTTTCAACTTGGCCCTTTATAAATGAAACACATAGAGGGTGCATTTTTATTCCTGTTGTTGTTTTAATATTGTATTTTGGGAGGTTGAATACACTTTTTAAGATATACTCTGGCAAGGGGAGTTTACTGCATCCTGCAGTGATTCTACTAATAAGCTGCCTAAATATTATCCTATAACAATTGAGTAAGGAGAGGTAAGTAAACAGAAGATGGTCTTTCTGTATTTCTTGAAACCAAACTCTAGGATCACAAAGGTAGTAATTAGGATTCATTTTCTCTCCTCATCAAGACTGTGCTCAGCCCCTCTGCTGAGCCAGCCTTTTCAAGAGATGGCATTTTTTAATCAGTGATTGATAGCACCTAAGCTTTCAGGCAGGAGAATGTTCTCAGTGACCTCTACAAAGTTGAGGTACTGAGTTATGTTTCAAAAGCTTGACAGTGCCAAGATGCCTTTGAGCTCGTGAAGTCTCAAGACCAACATTATCAGAGAATTGGTTGATGGTTTCAAAATGTAGATTAGCTCTGATGATGGATTGGAAGCTGCAGGAAGGAATTACAGAGCAACAGTACTTTTGACTTGAGAAGAGTCTTTTAGTTCTCTTTTTGTTTGTTTTTTTTAATTGACCAGGCTTCTTTTATTGTCTGCAATCTTCTTCAAAGTGGCCCCAGGAGGTTTTCCCTGAGTTCCCAAGTTCTGTCCTTGGCTCCCATATCTCTTCTCTCCATCTCTGTTTTATCTTGGTGTCCCCATATACTCCCATCTCTTAAAATAACCCCCCTTGTATGCATGACTCCAAAATCTATCTCTTCCTGGAATATAGACTGTGTCTTTAACTGCCTGTCTCATTCTCTCTCAGATGTTCGGTACTATAAACTCAACAGGCCTAAAACTAGCTCAACACTCTGCCTCCCAAATATCTTTCTCTCAGTGAATGTCATCATATACTAGTCATCTATGCCCCAAACCAAGGTCTCATCTTCTTGTCATCACACTATCGGGGCCCTGATTCATCATCCGATCAAGGACAATGTTCTCTGGATTCTATTTCCTAAATGTCTTTCCAAGTTTTCCCACCTCCAATCTCATTGCCACTTCAGCAGCAGCAGCATCTCTCATCTGGATTTTGCAATGGTATTTAAATTAGAGCTTCTGCTACAGCTGTCTAATCTCCTTTTCATCCTTTGCATTGCTACAGAAATTACCTTACTCAATGAAACACAGATATGATTGTGTCACCACCTTACTTTACTATTTAACTTTTGCTCTGACCACCAGTCTAGCCTTTGTCACTTACATATGGTTGATGCAGCTCTTACTGACTTGAGGAAGGACTCTCTTGTCACCCACATTACATCTTCCATTTCCTGACTCTCACAAGGCTTTTTCTCTCTCAGTGTTTTACAGTGCAGCTAGAGTTACGTCTCTGTCATTACTTTTTTTTTTTTCACTTATCATATAACCCCCAACTAAGTTTGTTTCTTAGTTTTATTTTAAAACCTGTACCATATACCACTGTCCTCTTGTAAGAGTACTTCTCCAAGCACATTAGAAATATTAACTCATTTACATTTAAAACAACCTGAAACCAATTTTTCAGCAACTAAGTTGAATGATATATGAGCAGCACTACATAGAGACGCCCTCCAAAACATTGTTACTGCAAGCTATTATCCATCACCTCACTGAGAGTTCTTTGCAACCCTGAGAGGTTGAGATGATGTCAGGGCTTAATCTTGGGGCTCTAAATTCCCTTCCCTTTTTTATCTGGAAGGCTTCTGCTTATTTACCATGTATTGAGGATACTGGACTCGGTGAGTTACAAACATGATGCAGTCGTGTATTTTCCAAACGCTACTTTAAAAATAATATAGCATGTGATTTGAGGAGAGTAATTCAGCCTCTCTTTACCTTAGTTTTGCTTCTGGAATACGGGATAATTGTTACCTACCTCATGGAGTTGTTTTGAGGCTTGAATGAATGAATACATATGCAATGCTAAAACAGTACCTGCCACATAGTAAGGATTCAATAAAAGTTAGCCATTACTTACTCTCCTCCTGCATCCCCATCTAGACCACAAGTTCTCTGAATTCTGAGAGCACAGGATAGTGTCTGGCACATACTAGGTGCCCCTAACATATTGGTACAATCACAGATAAAGAGGAAGCGAAATAAGGATTCTAGGAATTAAACAGAATTTGAAGACGATTTGAATACATAATGCTTTTTTCCTAAGGATTTCAAAATAGCATTCAAACTATACTTGATTTGCCTTAGAGAAAATGACTGTAGACAATATCTCTAGGGTAGGGAGAATAATATAGCTAGATTCAACCACAGAGCGATTATGTTACTTTCCTGGGAACTAACAAAAGAATTTGAAGCAGCAATGTCTTTGGTAGACAGTAAGAACTCTAAACACCTTCAGATGGCAGAATTATCGTTTATATATTTCATTTTTCTGGTTTTATCCCAGCCATTTTTTTAAGTGGCAATGGAAGAACCTTCAAAGATAATTACACAGAGCTCTGCAGAATTGTATAAGATGCCTTTTAATCAGGTACTTTGGAAAGCAACTTGATCAAATGACCTACTTTCCATAGGCAATTTCCAGGTACTCAGATGCCATCAGAGCCTCGTTGTATGACAATGGCAAAGCCAAACCAAACCAAAACAAAAAGTAGTGTTTCTTTCTGCATTATAACAAATAGATAGAACTACTGGGTGGGTGTGATTTCATTCGTTATCGGGTAAGTGTCCTCCATCACTGTCTGAGAGTCATGAAACCAAAACCAACACTTAAAGAGTAAAATCAATCAATCATATTTCCAAATAGTCTAATATTTAGCAACACATAAACTAAACACCGGGGTTATGGTTAAAGTTGTCCCCATTTGTTATCCACATTTCTACCCAGAGATTGAGCTCTGTATAGAAAAGCTCAACCATTACAAAAGCTGAATCAATAGTTAGTCATCACAGAAAGTATAGTTACTTATCGAATTAGAGGAAGTCATAGAGGGAGTAAGTGAGAAAACATTAGCTAAAGTCAATGGCTTTGTGGTTAGATTTTTCTGAATTTATACTAATGAAAAAAAAATGTGCTTCTGTCCAAAAGATCAATTCCAAAACAAATAAAAATATTATCATACTAGCCTGAAAGAGATGCCCTCACTTTCAGTAAGGGCCTGGGAGGAGGAAGGTCCTTGGAGAATTATCTAGGAGTAGATGACATTCAATTTTGTTTGCTAAACATTCTTGACCTCATGTCCTCTATAAAAATAGTTTCTTTCAGTGCAGCTGAGAAAGCTGTGATTTTGCTGTCTAGTCCATCTAGGCTGGCCTCCTTCATCATGCTGAAGATGTGTGTGGTTTAATTTCCAAGAATGAAAGAAAAAGGTAGCAAGCATAGCTGCCTCCCATTCCAATGACTCAAATACAGTGTACCCTGCTCCCCATTTTTAAAGTCCCCAACCAAGAAAGCACATGATATCATTCAAACTCAGTTTCTGAGTGTACCTTAGACCCAGAGTATAAAAAATTTCTCTGTTCCTTGTCTTGTTTTACCTCCTTTTCCTACCCCTGACTTATTAGGTTCCACACTGCCTGGGAGCCCCGTGGTATCAGGCTGAACATTTTGATGTAATCCCACCACTGTTGCTGTAGCTATCTAAGCTCAAGGATTTATTAGTTGTGAACGTTCATTTTTGTTTTTACTGGTCCGCTGCCAGTAAATAAGTCACCCAAACCATGGCTGAGTGTCATTTGATAGGAAAAGGCTGGGATCACAAGGAAGCCTTCTGTCTTTCAACTAACAAAAAAAAAAAAAAATTGCTGAGGTAAGCAGTGTCAAACCCAGCTGCATCAACATGATGGTGGGGAGACAAATGAGAGCTTTCACTGCTGGATATGGGCACTAGAGAGCAAAGGGCTCTGAAAATCCTCCTCCAACCCAGAAACAGTTGAAGTCGTGGAACCTGCAAAGGACTGTTTTTTCAAACTACTAGCTTCGATAAGAAAAACTCTCTGTCCAACTCGTCTTTTCCAGCTCATAAACACAGTTCATCTGAAAGGTAACTAGGATGAAAATCTCCTAAAATACACATACACATGCATGCACACATGCACACATATATGAATATATGTGCACACACATACATGCATATACACACAAGAGTATTGTTTCAGCACCATTAGAAGAAAATTATGACATATACTCCCCCCACACTCTGCCTTGTCTGTGAGTTAATGACCCACTGGCTGGAGGGTATGGGGCAGGGAGGCCAGAAGTAGGATGGAGGTTTGTAGTGGCCTATAGGGGACCCAGGGTGGGAGGAATGGAGGAGGAGGAGAAGAGGGAGGAGGAGGAGGAGGTCTGAGCTTGAGACAGGGACTGCTTTCTCGCCCCAGGCCGTGCCAGTTCCCTGTGACTGTTGCCTGGGCAATGGCTGGGGGATTATCAGGAATGCTTGGAGACGGTATCCCTCTTTTGGACTCATGGATGGAGCAGAAGGGGGTGGATGGCTTTTCTCTTTCTGTTTCTTCTTTTCATATTCAGCAGATTAGAGCCCTAGGTTGCTGTGGCGACGACACGGAGGAGGGCTCTGCACACCTGCACCACAAACGGAAGCCCGCCAACATGGACTTAGGCAGTCCTGGAGGCAGTTTTTTGGTGTGGGAAACACATCAACAGCAATAAAAGAGTAAGGGAGAGAAAAAGAGGAAGATGGAGGAGAGGGAAGGATAAAAAGAGAGAGAGAGAGAAGGAAGCAAATGCTTTACCAGTTCAAGCAATGGCGGTGTTGCTCTTGAAATGAAACAGGAAAATGGTATCCCCAGCACCCTTGAGGAAGTAGTCTTGTGAGGCTGTTTAGGAATGACAGGAAGTAGGAAGATGGATACCACATCCTTTAGAACAACCAATTACACACACCATGGAGGAACAAAATCATAAAAACAGGAAGAGCTTCAAAGCTACGACTCTCATTAACAAACATTGTAGATGACTAAATGGAAAGTTACTCTCTGATTATCCAGAATTAAAAGAGATTTGCCAATTTTATGTACTGATTTTCCAATGGAAAGGAGTACATTATAACGTAGGGGGAAAATAACGTTATGCTCTTTCTTTTAAAGCTCACTGAAAGAAAGAGAGAGAGAAGGAGAATGGGGAGGGGGAACTGATGGGCTCTTAAAGCAGACTGTAGTCCTTTGGAATGCTCTGGCGTGGCTCCAGCCTCTGCTAATGAAGAAGTCAGCTCCACGCAGTGTCCCGGCCTCACCTCTCCCAGACAACCCGGGCTCTGCCTTCAGTCTGCTCTTTCCTTCATCTGCCTCCTCCTCTTCCCGTCTTGTGATTGCTTTCTGCATTATTGTCTCTGTTTCCATTAGCAAAACATCCCCGTGCATTAGCCTGTCCAAAGCACTTTACAATGACAATATTTACAGAAGGTTAAATAAAATATGTATAAAGAGATTAATAGTGACTATGCAATAGACCTTTTGAACTTTGAGCACGCTGGGTTTATGTGTTTTTTAAGTTGGATTCTCCAGGCTGCTTCGGTTATTTTAATAACTCTCAAACAATCCACTTAAAGAGAAAGATGATTAGAGGAAAACGGTCTCTTGTTTTAAAGGTTTTCTTCTCTCTCACTTTTTTTTAGGCAACGTGATTAGCAGGCAGTGGGCCTTATGATTTTCACTTTTAGTATGACTGAAACTAAGAGCATTTCCTTGGGGCAACTGTGTCACAACAGACTGAGATGAGAAAAATCAACTGTCCCATCAGCACATGCACAGGCAACACTTGAAGTCTTTATAGATCCTCATTTTGACATTAGTAGAAGGAATGTAGTAAGATGATCTAATCTCTAAGTGTTAACTTCTTTACATAGAAGTATATATTTATCTCCAACTTCACTAGAAAGTTTATAAAATATTTTCACAAGAAAGATAGCTTTACACTAGATCAGTGGTCAGCAAACTTTCTCTATAAAGGGCTGAATATTTTAAGCTTTGTGGCCCATACAGTCTCTGTAGCAACAAATTACCTCTGCTATTGTAGTGTGGAAGCAGCCATAGACAGCATGTAAATGAATGGGCATGGGTACGTTCCAATAAAACTTTACTTACAGAAACAACAAAGTCAATTTGATCTGTGGGCCATGAGTTTGCCAACCCCTGCATTAGATCTGTCTTCCTGAAGAGATAACAACTGAATAGGTTAGGGCCCTCTGTAACTCTCCTGGAAATGTTCACAATTCCAATGCTACTCTTTTCCGTTTCTAGCCTTCTAAATACAAATAAGCAACAAACTAGTTCAACTGCAGAAAATATCCAACCTACTCATGTGACCTGAATTTCTTAATTCTGTTTTTTTAAAAAAGTCAAAAAACAACAGTGAATACAAAAAGACAATACATATTTGAGTATGTCATTTGTCTAGTGTTGTAATGCCCAATCCATTGGCAAATAAATAGTGAGGAGCTTATGTTTTGAAAGAGCAGAATTTGCCCTTCTTGATGGTCATAGATTTCCAAGGCCTAATTGGTGCCCCATTTTCTATAGAGTCGTATGCCAAAATGCCTTTTATCACATGGAGGCAAGCAGTGCATTTAAACATATTTTGTCGACTGGGCACCATATGCAGAAGTGACAGCCAGAACTCTTTGCCAGATCTTTTTTGAGGGTGGATGGGTCTCCAAAGGGTCAAATGTCTCGCAGTGTGACTTATGCCAAAGTCAGCAGGTAAGGGGTTGATGGTAGAAGTCTAAGTTTCATTCTGAAAATGGTTTCTTTCCTAAATATGTACTTAGAGACAATTACTCTGAAATTTATTCTTTATTATTAGAAATTATATCTGTTATCCTTGCTATAGCATTGTACACGAGACAGCATAAGGATGTAGGGATATACGTTCACCTCATTCCAAAGTAGATTACAATGTTGAAGTGATATATGTGGATTTATCGAAGACTAAAGAGTTCATTTTTGGGAATTACACTGATATCTAATTATGGAGTTCTGAAAATTTGCCCTAGTGGAAATCCTGAGGAAGATTATCCTTGTGGATAAGAGGATAAGAGATGGAGATGGCCATGAAAGAAATAGACACTTCCATTGTCTATTATTGGGTAATAAATGAGGATTGGGAAGGCCAAATCCCAAATACAGTAGTCATGCTCCAACACATTCACCTAAGACTAGGAGGCAAGAAGCGGTAAGAATGGATTGGAAAAATGGACATGAATTTTCTTGGGGAGAATCTTAGAAATATCTGGGGTAAAAAACATGAGGAAAACCTAGGCTTATTTTGGTCCAGTTGGTTGGGATTCAGATTACTGTGATTCTTCCCAAATTGGAAAAGCCAGGGATATAGAGTTATATTATTTATCACAGTCCTTCATTAAGATGAACCAACCTTCGAGACCATCCTGGCTAACACAGTGAAACCCCGTCTCTACTAAAAAAATACAAAAAAATTAGCCAGGCATGGTGGCGGGAGCCTGTAGTCCCAGCTACTGGGGAGGCTGAGGCAGGAGAATGGCGTGAACCTGGCAGTGAGCCAAGATTGTACCACTGCACTCCAGCCTGGGTGACAGAGTGAGACTCCGTCTCAAAAAAAAAAGATGAACCAACTTACACCTGTTAGAATATCTATCATCAAAAAGATGGAAGATAAATAAAAGAACCCTTGTATATTATGGCTGGGAATATAAATAAATGCAGCCATCATGGAAAACAGTATGGACGTTTCTCAAAAAACTAAAAGTAAGACTACTATAACATCCAGCAATCCCACTAGTGGGTATATAATCAAAGGAGATGAAATAAGTTTGTTGAAGAGATATTTGCACTCCTATGTTCACTGCAGCATTATTCACAATAGCCAAGATAGAGAAACAATGTAAATGTCCAGCCACAGATGAATGGATAAATAAAATGTGATGCATATCTAGATATACCATGGAATACCACTAGACCTAAAAAAAAAAGAAGAAAATTTTGCCATTTGTGACAACATGGATGAAACTTGAGAATGTTATGTGAAGTGAAATGAGCCAGTCATAGACAAATGCTGCATTATTTCACTTATATGTGCAATCTTAAATAATCAAACTCATAGAAGCAGAGAGTATAAGAGTGGTTGCCAGGAAAGGTTGATCAAAGGGTACAAAGTTTCAGTTATACAAGATGAATGCTTTCTCGAGATCTAATGTGCAGCATGCTGAGTATGGTTAACAAAACCATAGAATATATTGGAAATATTTTAAGAGGGTATATCTTAATCATTCTCACTACACAAAAAAAGAAAAATAATGGAAAATATATACACATATATTCAAACATCATTGTACACCTTAAATATATACAATTTTTTTCATTTATATTTAAATAAAGCTGTGGAAAAAAAAGATGGATCAACTTAAATGTATTCCCTTGTTGTGACAAAAAGACCTAGAAAGATTTGAGAAATCAATTTAGGCGAATTAGCCACTTAATTAGTAAGATATGTGAAGATGACAATTACACAGGAGAAAGATGGGACCCCATTTTCTAAAAGTAGTAACTGTACAATAACGCATAGAACAGAAACTTCCTCCCTGTCTACTGACAGCATGTATAGAAGTGGAGAGATAGAAAAGACCTGTCTTATTCTTCCATTCAATCAACATTAAGTATATGGTTAAACTAAATTTACCAGATTATGTATAAAGCCAGAAACAACATTATACTCTTTGTTTGTAATCAATACACAATAAAATAATTTGGAATTAACATTAGCAGACACTCAAGCCAGACCTAGATAATGCCTATATCATCATCTTACTATAACGAGGAATTTTCACAAACAAAAGAGGATACATTCTGAGATGTTATTTCCAGATAAACTTATCATCAGAAAGTATTTTGGCAGAAACTTTTGGTGTTATTGGTAAAGTCAGATATCAGGAAAATTTTAAGTAGTAATAAGGGGGATGGATAGTATCTACACGTTATAATTTATTGAAACGGATAGAAAAAAAGAGAAGACCTCATGTTAGAGTATTTCTTTGTGTTCTGCCAGGCCAATTTTGGGGGCAGTCACCTGGTGAATCTGTGTTTGATAGGTGGGACTGCTTTGGGCAAGTGCACGCCGACTGCAACATCCAGATCATTTTCCATCCAGTTCCGATACACAGCGGGACTTGACAGCTATTGAGGGTCGGGATTGTAACTGCTATGTAATAGCTAATTGCTATTACCATCTGCTATAGAGAAGAAAGAAATGTCTTCTTTTTGACAAAAGCAGGAAAGAAAATGATAAATAATATACCAAAGGAAAAACCACTTATCTATCAGACCTCATAACCAAAGAATCCAACCAGCTGCAAGAGAGTCAATTCAGAAATAAAATTCAAAAAAAGTTGAAGCTTGCTTCTTCTACTTTAGGGCCAAACTCAAGTTAGAGTAATGTCTATCATGGGGCAGAGCATATTGTTAGGGAGAAGTGAAGGTAGTTGGTGAAGGGGACCACACTGTTTACCAACTGCGTGCCAGCACAGGAAATGACATCTCTAATGCCCACCTTGTATGTTGGGACAACTTCATTTAAAATATGGAAACTGAAGCTCAGAGAGCTTACATAGTTTTCCTATATAGTTGGCAAACAGACTCAAGGAAAATTTGTGAACTGGATGTCTTTTGTTGGGTAATTGGTCAACAAGAGTATTTCTTAGCTCAAGCAAATCTTGTAAGAATGTAACTATATATAAAGGAATTTTTAAAACATCCTCTCTGACAGCCAACTATCATAGAATTACCATAAGAAACAAAAAAAGTATCAGCTTCATAAACACAGGATTATGATAAAAAAGTAAATATGTTCCTAGTTCATTAAATCGCTAATAATGACCCCAACCCAAGTTCACCCTTTGCTGAGATGTGGTAACATACACAAATAGTAGGAGAGAGAGAAAAATATATCATTGTTTCCCAGGGTAAATTCAAGATGAGGAAGCACAATTTTTTTTTTTTTTTGGAATTGTGTAATGCTTTCACATTAATCTGATGTGCATATTGTGAATGCCTTACAGAGTGATGAGAACTAAGTGTGGCTCTATTAAAAAGAATGGCAACTGAATTTAAATGATTGAATTTCTGTGAAGAAAGAAAAAAAAAAGAAAGAAATGACTCAAAGGTTCATACAGGAGCCATGGAGAAAAGTCCATTTTCCTTAGTAAGGTGTAAAAACTGTGCATTGAAAGGATATTATCAACGGTCCCGGAAAATGTAATAAAAGGAGCCGTAAATTTTTCCTGAAATATGCAACGTTAAAAAATATGAAGTTAAAAGTTCTGGCAGCTCTGTTGATTTCCTTGAGGGGGAAAAAACAGCTAAGGGGACCTCAAACTGCCTTGTCCTTGAGATTCTAACTGCGTGCTAAATGAAGTTTCACAGGGACCTGGGCAGTGTAGGAAACAGGCTGCAAGGTTGTAAAACACCAGGTACAGTCGTGGTGACCTGTTCATCAGGGGCTTAGTTCTGAGTCTGGAATAACGTTCCTGAATATTTCTCTCTGTGGCAGGAAAGTCAAGGCAATGGGGCAGATTGATAATAATTCTAACTGCTGGAAATATTTGCTTCATCTTCTACCTATGTCCATATCACGTGTCCCTGCATTTTCCTATTTCAGTTCCTTTTGATTTTCCAAACACGCGTGGAGCATCTTGTCAGATATGGTAAAAGACAAGGGAAAAATAGGAGATAGTCCCTGCTTTCTGGAACCTGCATAGCCTGAGAGGGGCCAAGACACAGGTCTGCCTCTAAAACTTTGCAGGCCCGGGGTAAGACCACATACTATATGTCCAAATATTTCAAATATGTAAACCAAGTTAACAATGTTTAAATTATGTTCTATCTTCCAGCCTTAAACAAACCAACTATATAATAATCTGGAAGACCAGGTTCACATTTCAAAGTACTGGATTCATCAGAGTTCTGCAGAGGAACATGGTGGCATAAGAGAGTGGACCTGAACCCCCATTCTATTCAGGGTTCCATCCTGCAACATGAGGGGCCTCATGCACCAGCGGATGCTCTACTCAGTACTTCCAAGTTCTATTTACTACCCTCCTTCACATACACTGCAACCCTTGCTCCTGGGTCTCCCTCAAGCCCAGTGGCAGGTCTTGGTGGCATATTGCAGGTGAGAACAGTCCTCGACTCTCAGATTCCCTGCCTTGGGAGAGGGGCATGGCCGGAGAAAGGACAATGTTGAACCCTCTAAGCATTATCAAGCGGTATTGGCAAGCTTGGTGTTGAAATTAGACTAATATGATATAGTTCTTCATAAATATTTTCCAAAGACTCTAGATCAGATTCATTTTCATTAGATTAGTATCTCTTCAACCATCACAAAAAAAGAGAAAAAAAAGAATATATTGGGCATTTCCTATTGCTTATGTTCTTTGACTGAACAGAAACTATAAAAAAGGTTCAATTTAAGTGGACAAACCCTTACACCTGAATTTAAAGAGATGTGGGCATTGATTGGTTAACTCATTTTTTGATAAATCCATATAATAATACTATTATCATTTTATGTTTTCTTTAAACTCAAAATTTCAGGATTCCAATTCATGGTTGGAAGCATATCTATGATTCTGAGCCATTTCACCACTTTTTTTCTATAGTAACCACTGTAGACATTTCTTTAACTTTCTTCGGTTTGTCTTTTTAGATTTATTTCATTGTAACTTCCCCTTTCTGTTTATCATGACTGTTAATAATTTATTACTTCAATCATTGTCTAACCAAACCTTTGATCATAATATTCATGCTGTCTTCCAGGTACATTAGTCTCCAAATGATACAATCACTCTATTGCTCTTGTTTTGAATTAGCTCTTCTTTCTCTACATTTTTCGGAAAATCTAGACTCAGTTAGTTCCTAGCACTGATTTTTCTTGTCTCAGTTCCAAATTGAATAGTATACCCTTTTCTGCAACATTACATTATAAATCAACCAAAGATTAGCTTGACTAGATTTCTTTTTTTATCCTGATGTAATTGTGGTTGTTTCGTGTTTTGTTTTGTTTGAGACAGGGTCTTGCTGTGTCACCCAGGCTGGAGCGCAGTGGCACAATCTTGGCTCACTGCAACCTCTGCCTCCAGCCTTCGAGCGACTCTTGTGCCTAAGGCTCCCGAGTGATTGAGATTACAGGTATGCCATCACACCCAGCTATTTTTTTTTTTTTTTAAGTATAAATGGGGTTTCACCATGTTGGCCGGACTTGTCTCGAACTCCTGGTCTTAGATGATCTGCCCGCCTCAGCCTCCCAAAGTGCTGAGGTTACATGCTGAGCTACCTTGCCTGACCTCTGGCATAATTTTTTGTATTAATTATATTTAAGATTTTCCACCTATAGAAATTCATCTGTGTTTCAGACGTGTTCAAAATTCTAAATTTCTTCCAAGTCATTTCTTATTTTTTAATCCTGACTTTTTAGCCAGGCTTTCTAAAAATAGATCTGCAAATTTTATTAATTCTTTGTTTGGCTCATTCATGCTCCTTACTAAGTCCATTATAATGGGAAGGAATGATTCTTCAATTTCTTCAACAATTTTTTTTTTTTTTTTTTTTTTTTGAGACAAGTTCTCTGTCGCCCAGGCTGGAGTACAGTGGCTCAATCTCGGCTCACTGTAACCTCCACCTCCTAGGTTCAAGTGATTCTCCTGCCTCAGCCTCCCAAGTAGCTGGGATTACAAGTGCCCTCCACCATGCCTGGCTAATTTTTGTATTTTTAGCAGAGACAGGGGTTTCACTATGTTGGCCAGGCTGGTCTCGAACTCCTGACCTCAGGCTATCTGCCCACCTTGGCCTTCCAAAGTCCTGGGATTACAGGTGTGAGCCACCACACCCGGCCTCTTCAGCAATTTTCAATACAACATTGAGTAATTATAATCAAGTCTCATTAAATTTGAGTCTACCCAATTCTGAAATCACTCCCTGGTATAGCATATTGTGAACTCAAAGAAAAGAAATTATTGTTGTCTAACAGTTTGCACACAGTTAATGTATAGGATTTTAATCTTTGCTTCATTTGGAAAAGTAAATTAGTAAGAAAAAGCACCAAGTTCACGTGAGAGTTGGCCCTAAAGGAAAGTAGGTAGGAGAAGGAGAAGGAGCATCCTGCAAAGTCAGTCCTGAGCGTTGCTGCTGAACACCCCCCTCCCCTCCTTCGCAGGTATGGAATACAAATACTGCACCTAGATTTAGGTCAAAGTTTCACTTCTGACCCTTAGAAGCTTCCAGATATGAACAAATTAACCTCTTTGAACCTCAAATTCAATAGTTAATAAAACAGAGGAGTGGATTGTCTCTAAGGTACCTTTTAGCTTTCATAATCTACTCCTCAGTTGTTCTATGTGACCTGAAATTTTCCCCACTAGTTACTGATGAGTTGCTGATAGAGTGGACTACAAAGATTGGAGCACTCGCTCTATACTTCCATAGTTCAGATGCGTGGAGCATTTCAACAGAGGATTGTATTTTCAGTCTAGTGACTTGAATCAGTGGAAGCAGATAACAGGTTTGAGAATCCAGCAGTTTGTGAGTGTCAGATCAGGGTTGGTGGGCAAGGGAAGAAGAGGAGAGTGAGAATGAGAAGCCACCAAAAGCACCTTGGCTAGGGACCTCCTGGTGAGTGAAAGTGATGTGCTAGTCGTCAGCAAATTATGAATTAGCTAAAATAATGAGGAATGAGATCAATAATAATCATAGTAATTTCATTATATATTTCTTGTATCTTTCGAAGTGGTAGAGAATTGAACTAAAAAGTTCTAGAAATACAGTAATTTTTTCTTCTTGAATCTGCTTTGTTCAGCTTGATGAAAACTACCTACATCTAATCTGACACTGCCTAAATAAGGTGTGTCCAGAATGCTTTTCCCCACATTCTCTATCTATGGGAAATCATATGCATTGACTGTCAACTCCAGTGCTAACTTCCTCAGGGATTCTTTAAAGTGTCACCAGGCAGAGTTAATCTCCTTTTCCTCCGCATTCTGACTTTTCCTCCACATTTTGACATCACGTTACTGTCATTTTTCTCAACATTTTATTTCATTCTGTGCCATATTAGCAGGAGCTAGTCAGATGTCTTACTCGCCGCTTCCCCACCCATTGCCTACGTGCTACATGAACACCCTAGGAAGGGTAGCAATCCCTTCTCTGCTTTCCCACTCTCTTCCAGTCAATGCTGTTGCTCTCCAGGCCTTTCGCTGTGATTCTCTAGAGCCTCGTTGAAAAAACCAAAAATAAACATAAATTGTGTCTTTTTCCCTGCTATTAAAATCCAAATTTTCCTTCGGGCAATGTAGAGTTCTGATTAATTAAAGGACCATTGGAAAGTGAGGCAGAGGAAGAAAGCTACAAAGATTAATATTTCTCCATCTTGTCTTGCTGAACTTCAGTGACAAACTTGGGCCTCCATTCCTTTCTTGATTGATGTATTCATTCATGCATGCATTCATTTGTTTTGTAGTTTTGGTAGGCAGCATCTTAAATAAGGATATGCATCAATATCTTAAAAGAATACTTTTTAAAAATAATCTGCACATCTGGGCCCCATTCTGGGGATTCCAATTCCGTGGATCTGGGGCTAGTTCTGGCATTTGCATGCAAAAGGCTCCCCTGGGGTTCTGGCACACAACTTTAGATTTTTACTTTTATAAGAGGTTTTCACTCTTATAATTTAAAGCACAGGGTTCTGTAGCCATAAAGAGGTGTTTTGACTTGTGATCTTGTGCAACTTATTTAACTTCTCTGAAGATTATTTGTTTGTGTGTGTCTGTGTGTGTGTGTGTGTGTGTGATTTAACATTTTTTAAAACTATGGTAGAATTTGCTATTTGATACCAAATAGATGCTATGCCAGTTTGTTTCAGAGAATATATTCCAGCATATATATAAAGCAAACATGTGAAAACAAACGCTGTTGTATTTGTAACAAAAATTTTGATTTAGTCTGATATTTAGTACTATTAATCAGGTTTGAATTTAACAAACGAATGTGGTTTATTCAGGTTCAGCTCCCTGATAATTACTATTTTGCACCATATCTATCTAGAATTAACCTACCAGCACTGACATATTTGGCATTAAGCTATTTTTTTCCTGGAGGATTATTTGTATGAGTTTTCATTTGGTAACGTTTATGCCTTTGAAGGAATTTATATTGGCAGATGTTTGTTAATAAGGATGTATATTTCATTATGCATCTACATCCATTTACTTTCTCAAAGGTTTCAAACTTCCCAAGGATGCTTGTGTGTGTATGTGGCTTGGTGGGGGGGCGGTGGGTGTAGAGAGAGAAAGAGAAAGAGAGAGACAGAGAAAGAGAGAGACAAAGAGAGAGAGAGAGAGAGACAGACAGACAGAGACAGATCTCTTTTGACAGCTGTGTTATAATAGTTAATCTTCTGCTTCCCAGATTTGCATATGCTTTTTTTTTAAAGTTATTTTTCTACACCTTTATAAGCTTTTCTCTTCTGGTCTGAAATGCTTCTGCTTGATGTCCTTCCTATCTAAGTTCTTCCTACTCTTTAGTTCCCAATTTTTATAAAATCTTTCTTGATTCCTCTTGCTCCAGTAATTTCTTCCTTTCATTTTGTCAGTAGGTTATTATCTATACTGTGCATATAACACTTATCATATGACTGTAACTTAGATTTTTTTATTGTTTTATGAGTTCATCTTGTTTCCCTTTTTGAGCATCAGACTAATGGAATCTCTACTGAATATTTCTGTGCTGCCTCTTAGTGCCAAGTACCTCCTTGCAAATAGCATATGTTGTTATCCTCCAAGGCATGCTGACTAATTGAGGAGTATTGCTTTCATATACAGCAAAAAAAAAAAATCACACATGGAAATATTAAATAAAATATATTAGAACATTATTTATATAGGTAATAACGAAGAGTTATTTGTATTAATGTTGACTTTTTTGGCCTAACAGTTCACTACCAGTGGGAAGTATCTCAGAAGTTTGGTCACTGGAAAAATCAAGATATCCACCCTGACAGTAGGATGAACTTGGCTCATCTCAATTATTCAGAAGTAAGGGAACCAAGTTGCATATTCTTTTTTCTTTTCTGTAAAAAGATGACTTTCATGTCTATTTCCCAGCATGTTATTTCAATTGGAGGTAATATCTGCTGGCCTTCCTAGATGCCAAACATTCAGGTCTTTGTTTTGTCCTGGTTCAGTCACTCCTCCCTCTGTCCAAAGGAGAGGCATCCCATGCATTCCTAGAAGCCTATTTCTTATCTACTTCCTTTCCCAAGGCCTCTGGCAGCTTTGCACAGTGGCTAGAGCATCTCATGCAGTTCCTGATATTGTTCCGTGTTCCTTTTCAGAAGGCAGTGGCAAGCAAGAGATCTGTTGTTATTAAACTTTCACAGTTGGGGGGCGGGGAATGACTCACAAACAAGGGAGAGTCTTTCTCACTGAAATGCTCTTAAAAGCCTTGTCTACTTATAAATACAAAGACATTATTCTCATCATCTTAATTTTAGCACGTAACATCTTGCCTAGCACATAATTGACAATTGATACAAATTGTTGAAGAAATGCAGGCGATCTGGTACTCTCTCTTCCAAGAAGGCCTCATTGGCCCACTCAGTGGGAATGATCACTTTCTCCTCTGTGCCCCACTGCACTATGTACCCTCCTTCTCTTGTTCAACTTATCTTAGTGAATGGCACTGATTTTTTCTGATGTATATTTCTTTTTCTCAGTGATTCCTTGATAGCAAGGTCTATCTTACATGTTTTAGTACCTCCAATACCAAGTACAAAAAACATTTAATGAAAGAGCTCTGTGAAACTGTTAGACATACTTTCTACAATGATATCCTTAGGAACATTATTTATTACATTTCACTGAGTCCTTTTTAGGAGATTTTTCCAGAAATTTCTCTCTTGTAATTATATTCAGAAGGCATGTGTGTTTGTCTTAGACAATATTTGTGCTTCCATCTCATGACCACTAAATTTTGAGTCTAATGAAATGTCTAGTTACAGTTGGACCCATTCATAGTAAGGATTCAATGTCAAGGGACATAAGGTAATAAAAGCCATTTATGACAAACCCACAGCCAACATTATACTGAATAGGGAAAAGTTGAAAGCATTCCCCCTGAGAAATGGAACAAGATAAGGATGCCCACTTTCACTGCTTCTATTCAACATAGTACTAGAAATCCTAGCCAGAGCAATCAGATAAGAGAAAGAAATCAAGGGCATCCAAGTCAGAAAAGAGGAAGTCAAACTGTCACTGTTTGCTGTTGATATGATCATATACTTAGAGAACCCTAAAGACTCATCCAAAAAGCTCCTGGAACTAGTAAATGAGTTCAGCAAAGTTTCAGGACACAAAATTAATGTACACAAATAAGTACCTCTGCTATACACCAACAGCAACCAAGCTGAAAATCAAACTAAGAACCCAATCACTTTTATAATAGCTGCAAAAACAAAAATTTAGGAATATATCTAAAATATACCTAACCAAGGAGGTGAAAGACCTCTACAAGGAAAACTACAAAACACTGCTGAAAGAAATCACAGATGACACAAACAAATGGAAACACATCCCATGCTCATGGACAGGTAGAATCAATATTGTGAAATGGCCATACTGCCAAAAGCAATCTACAAATTCAACGCAATTCCCATCAAAATACCACTCTCATTCTTCAAAGAACTGGGGAAACAATCCTAAAATTTATATGGAACCAAAAAAGAGCCTGCATAGCCAAAGTAAGACTAAACAAAAAGTAAAAATCTGGGGCATCACATTACCTGACTTTAAACTATCAGATCAACAAAACAGCATGGTACTGGTATAAAAATATGCACATAGACCAATGGAACAGAATAGAGAACGCAGAAATAAAACCAAATACTCACAGCCAACTGATCTTTGATAAAGCAAACAAAAACATAAAGTGGGGCAAAGACAACCTATTCAACAAATGGTGCTGGGATCATTGGCAAGCCACATGTAGAAGAATGAAACTGGATCCTCATCTCTCACCTTACACAAAGATCGATTCAAGATGGATCAAAGACTTAAATCTAAGACCTGAAACCATAAAAATTCCAGAAGATAACACAGGAAAAACTCTTCTAGACATTGGCTTAGGCAAAGACTTCATGACCAAGAACCCAAAAGCAAATGCAACAAAAACAAAGATAAATAGATGAGACTTAATTAAACTAAAAGGCTTCTGCTTAGCAGAAGAAATAATTAGCAGAGTTAACAGACAACCCACAAAGTGGGAGAAAATCTTCACAATCTATATATCTGACAAAGGACTAATATCCAGAATCCATAAATAACTCAAACAAATCAGCAAGAAAAAAACAACAATCCCATCAAGAAGTGGGCTAAGGATATGAATAGAAAATTCTCAAAAGAATATATACAAATAACCAAAAGCACATGGAAAAATGCTCAACATCACTAATTATCAGGGAAATGCAAATCAAAACCAAAATGTGATACCACATTTCTTACTCCTGCAAGAATAGCCATAATCCAAAAAATTTTAAAATGTAGATATTGCCATGGATGTGGTGAAAAGGAAACATTTTTACACTGTTGGTGGGAATGTAAACTAGTACAACCACTATGGAAGACAGTGTGAATAGTCCTTAAAGAACAAAAGTAGATGTGAATATTCCTCTAAAAACTGAAAATAGATCTACCATTATGATCCAGCAATCCCACTACTGGGTATCTACCGAGAGGAAAAAGAAGTCATTTTACAAAAATAAAATACTTGCACACATGTTAATAACAGCACAATTTGCAATTGCAAAAATATGGGACCAGCCCAAATGCCCATCAATCAACGAGTAAAGAAAATTATATATATATACACACACACACGCACACACACACATACATACACACA
Source organism: Macaca mulatta (assembly GCF_049350105.2). NCBI lineage: Eukaryota > Metazoa > Chordata > Mammalia > Primates > Cercopithecidae > Macaca > Macaca mulatta. The sequence goes on from NC_133420.1 coordinate 85,579,929, forward strand.
CACACCATGGAATACTACTCAGACATAAAAAGGAACTAAATAATCGCATTTACAGCAACCTGGGTTGAATTGGAGACTATTATTCTAAGTGAATTAACTCACGAATGGAAAACCAAACAGTTCTCACTCATAAGTGGGAGCTAAGCTATGAGGACGCAAAGGCATAAGAATGATACAATGGACTTTGGGGACTCGGGGGAAAGCATGGGAGCAGGGTGAGGGATAAAAGACTACACACTGGGTATAGTGTACACTGCATGGGTGCATCAAAGACTCAGGAAACACCACTAAAGAACTTAGTCAACCACCACCTGTTCCCCCAAAACCTATCGAAATAAAAACTAAATTTTAAAAAAAGGATTCAATGTTAGGACTTTGTATTAATCTAATTCTTGATTCTGTTTTAGGTACCTACCATTAGTTTATCTTTGTATTTCCCAGCTACCTCTGTCATATGCTAATTTGTTGTATTTATGTGTCATATAACCTTCCCTAAATCTTTCTTTTGAATTAAAGTAGGATATGAATAAATACCTATAAAACATTTATAAATTAAATGTATTCAATTATTCAATGTTGAGCTAGGAACCATTACAGATCAGATCTGAATACAATATGTTGCCCTAAATTCCTTCAGCTTGAAGAAGTTCAAAATCAATAGAAGTTAAGATAGATAAAATATGAGAAATGAGGGAGAGGGTTGTGTCAAAGCTCATTCGACTGTTTGGATGGAGCCACTCTGAATTAGGGAAAAGAGGAAGAAGGCCAGATTTGTTAAGGCATTGCCAACACAATTCTAATGTAAATAATAATTATTATAACTGACAATCATATAGCCTTGTGTGGCTTACAAAGCAGTAACACAAATAGTTATAATAATGAACATTTATATAGTGATCTAAAGTTAATAAATATTAATTTGTTTCTTACAACAAGCCTGTGAATTGGCAGGAGTCAATATAATTTTATTCCCATTTTGCAGATGAGAAACCCAAGTTTCAGAGAGGCTAAAGGACTTTGAAGAATCATTTGAAGGACATTTTAGGTGCAGAAGTTCTGATATGCTGTGCTGTGGCCCATCACCTATTATACTCCTTCTTCTAGTATTGGAAACACATCAGAGCTACAGTGAGGAGTACGGGGTAATACAGTTCTCTGGCTTTGTGAAATAAGTAGACAACCAGTCAGCATGAAAGTCAGCAGTATTACCAAAAGTCTTCCACATTACTTAAAATTGTACTACCTTGTGATTATTTCCTGTGAAATGCTTGTAACAGTCACCCCCAGCTCTAGCTCCAGCTCTAGCTTCCTGGGTTTCTTCGTTGTAACATGGCTCCATCCAGGAGAAGGGGGACACCCCTGAATGTTTAGCCAGATCCTTAATTTTAAAAGCATCTTAGGCACAAGTTATTTTTGTTTTGTTTTGTTCTTGAGACAGGCTCTCACTCTCACCCAGGCTGGAGTGCAGTAGCACGATCTTGGCTCACTACAGCCTCGACCTCCCAAGGCTCAAGCGATTCTCCTGCCTCTGCCCCCCAAGTAGCTGGGACTACAGGTGCATGCCACCATAACTAGCTAATTTTTTCATATTTTTGGTAGAGACAAGGTCTTGCCATGCTGCCCAGTCTGGTCTCAAACTCCTGAGCTCTAGCAATCCTCCCACCTTGGCCTCCCAAAGTACTGAGATTACAGGCGTGACCCACCGCCCCCAGCCAGATGAAGTATTAAAATGACATTTCTGACACAATTTACGTATGTTTGAAAGACGTAAAAGCAGCATGTGATAGGTATTAATTAAATATTGATTTATTAACACACAAGTCTCATAGAGAATAGAAATTCACGGATGAACAAGCCTTGGAAATATTGTCAGACTTCTGGTTAGGTACCATGAGCAACTTATAACTTACATCATGCTTGTGTTCAAATAGAAAGGGGTAACTTTCAGTTCGATCTGGTGTACCTCACAGTAGATAACTAGAGAAGAGGAGATAGAACTCAGAGAAAAGACAGGGTTGGGCTGGGCATGGTGGCTGACAACCTAGCACATTGGGAGGTCGAAGTGAGGGGATTACCTGAGATCAGGAGTTTGAGACCAGCCTGGCCAACATGGTGAAACCCTGTCTCTAGTAAAAACAAACAAAAAACAAACAAAAGAATGAAAATTAGCCAGGTGTGGTGGCGCATGCCTGTAATCCCAACTACTTGGGAGGCTGAGGCAGGAAAATCACTTGAACCCAGTGGTGGAGGTTGCAGTGACCTGAGATCTTGCCACTGCACTCCAGCCTGGGTGACAGAGTAAGACTGTGTCTCAAAAAAATAAAAGGAAAAGACAGGGTTGAGTCAAAAAACATGACATAATAACACTGGCAGTATACAGTCAGTTTCTGGGAATGAATTTCCTGATTTTTCTATCTTATTCACATAGCTGGCCCAAATGCTGACTGTGAACCCTGAGAAGCCTAACTGGACATCTGTCATAAACTCCAAGTACACAGACATTCTTATATAAGATCATGGTTATTGCAAGATGACTGGTACAATTAAAGCACTTCTGTAATTCTATGTGGGAACCTGCTGTGTCTAGTATTGTAAGACAGGTTTTAGACTCCAGATTTGAGAAGTAGATGACTAAGAAATACTGGCAAGTGCTAATTCCTGTCCCTGGATAAAAAAAGACCAAAAAGGCCCCAGATAAAATATGATGCTGGCTTATTTTTCAGACAGATTTTCTGGAAATTTGTGATCTCCACCAATCTTTAAAAAAAAAAGAAGAAGAAGTAATGTCCATTTCTGGATCCTTGGGCCAGGCTCCCTTAATCAGTTCTGTATTTTTCTTACCACCCAGATACTAAAACATTTGGCATACGTGGGATCATAGTGCTTCAGAGCTGGAAGGGAAGCTCTCCCACCCTGGTTTTATCTGTAGGCTGGATAAAGGTTTGGGATTTAGCAATAGGCTTTGCTAACTCAGCTTGTGAAAATCGCATCCTTTATCAACTCCCCAGATGGTTTAGATCATTAAAAACACAACAAAACAAAACAAAAGCCCTTCAGAGTGTACACTGTGAAGATATTCTCTAATTTCCAAGAAAAATAAATATATGTCGAATTTCTCACAGATTTCTCACACTCTCTCAGTATACAGCCAGAATTGTTGTGGTGAATGGAGAACTTAAAACCATCGTTTCTGAAACTGCAAACCCTTGTGCTGAATACTGAACTTCCAACAGCCCCTTTGCCTTTCCAGCTTGTCCATCAGTCCCCAATTCCAAGTCAGTATTTATCTATTGGAGCTTAGCTTAAACTGAAAAGTGGATGTCTTTATTCAATGAATTTGGGGCAACTGGCTCTCAATAAGCAACAAAAACAAAAAGCCTATTTCAAGTCAGAGAGACCTCAAGAAACTATCCCACCATCTGCTGGGGAGAGAGAAATGAGCCTGTGGGCCAATAGCTCTTTATTGAATAGAAGAAATAGTATTGTCATCTAAATTTTCTGCAACACTCTTTGGATCAAAATATTATAATCACAGCAAATAGATGCAGCAAATAAATGTGGCCACATTTAATGGATACTCAAAGGGCCAAACCACTGCTCAGTTTGGATCATTTACTGTCATTTGGAAGTAAAACTGGGGGGCTGAGGGGGCTGGGGCTGGAGGGAGAAAGGGAGACCTTACGTTAAGCTGGCATGCACCAGTGGATAAATGGCTGGCATTTGCAGAGCTGCATTGCAGGGGAGCTTTTAGCAGTTTGCCACTGCCAGCTGATGTCTCTGTGAACATCAGTGCCAAGAAGCCAAAAATGAAAGCAGGTGCAGGGGCAGAGGAACTGAATGTTGAGGGCGAAGGGGAGGGGTATTCAGCAACAGAACTTCTGTTGTTAAAAATTGGTTGCCTTCATTAAAACCTAAACAATGCCTCACTTTAACTCTGCATAACATTTTTAGCCCTGCTAGAGTCCTGCACACACACTTAAGACAAGCCTCTTACATTTATGCACTAGACTAAGAGACTCTTTTTTGTTTGTCTCTCTCCAAAGCTGTGGATTGTCTGCTAGACGGCTGAACTCCGATTAGAGCAGCTTTCCTTCCGAAGCCAGGAGCATCTGCTTCTGAAAGTGCCCCTTTGCTCCCGTCTCTCCCAGAGTGCCCCCTCTTCACAAAGTCCCACTTCGACACAACCAGGGCCTGGGAACAGGGAATATTCCTGAACTCGGCATGTCTTCGCCAAGCAGTGTCGCCAGTTCAGCTCTCTGAAATGCTGCTTTCCGATGAGAAAACAGACGGGACTCACTATCGCCGGCAATTTACATTTCCCTCAAAAGCTCTATGTTCCTGCAACATTGTTCCCCGAGCCCACCATAAGTGACAGCAGGAAAAATACAATAGGAGTAAGCAAAGAATAAAGGTAAAGGTTCAAGACCAACAGAGAGAAGGAACTAAGGCTTGCCACGGGGCACATTCAAAATGAAGAATAAAACAGAAAGACATCTGCCCCTCTGCTGCCCAGCGCGGCTGAGCCATTTCCAGCACTGACTTCATCAGTGACCATCCCAAACTGGAGAATGTGAAAGTCATCTTTCATAGAGATAGAAAAAAATACCGATCACACACAGCCTTCTCCCAACTGTGATAGAAGGAGAACAAACCCCAATGAGAGGAAACTGCAGGCAGTCTGTGTGCTTGGTTGAAAATACACTTTGCTTTGTGTTTTCTAATGGACATTACTGCAATAAGGGAAATAGAAAGCATGTTTGTTTTTACAGCCTTTTAGAAAATACAGAAATGACAAAGTTCATCTACAAGCCAGATGCTCGGTATAAACCAGAAAGAGCTCAATCTACTAAAACTAGGATGCCACAACTTTGGGGTCAACGATTGTAATTATAATTTAGCATGGATATGTATGGTGACTGTTGGAAATAGTAGTGGGAATTAGGTTTTTTTTTTTTCCTATGGCCTTACACTTGGGAATAGTTTATAGTCAATCTCCGTATCTTCTACCACAAAGTATTACTGTTTTATCCATAGTTAGTTTGGTTATAATGAACTTTTAAAACCCAGAAGAAAGTTTAAAAACTCAGACCAGAAACACAAACAGGATCAGATGCCAAAAGCATAAGTGGACAGAAATGAACTTAGTTCATAAAGCAAGTAAAGTCTAGGTTTTAGTCTGAATGAAATATTGAGTTTGGACAAGAGGATACTGCAAAGCTGAGAAATCTGAGAGAAATGGAATGCTCTAATAGGAAAAAACAAAAAAACTGGCCAAGGCTAGGAGAAGGCATTCCAAAAAAAGAAGCAGAGATGGCTAATAATATAAAACAACATGCAGTCTCAGGATTAAAAAAACAAAAATGTAAAAGTAAAAGAATGCTCACCTACAAAATGCAGATTTGAAAAACATTCTCAATATTGTTAAGGATTTGAGAGAAATGAACTCAAATCTCAAAGGGAAATTTTAAAGTATACAAAAAAAACCTTAAACATTATGACTCATAGAAAGTTATCCTGGCCAAATACTAAAACAAGTAATATATTTATGTACAAAAGAGTTCATTGTGGTGATATTTAAATATTAAAAATAGAAATATCATAATTATTAAAGAAAATGGTAATTATGGTATATACATAAATCATGTTTTAGAAAAATATTCACTGACATGGGAAAGGGCTTGTAACATGCTTGCTTAGTGAAAAAAATAGGTTGTAAAATACACAGTTTATACAGGATGATCTTAATTATGTGTCAAACATCTACGCTAAAATGTTAACAGCAGTTACTTTAAGCCCTAGGATTACAGGTGATTTTTTCTTAATTTTTCCCCTTTATTCTTTATTTTTTCAAAATTTTCAAAATGAAACTTTATGTATTTTGAAATTGTATTATAGAGTAGTATATTAAAAAGTACACACATAAAAATATATCTCCACAAACTTAAGAAACATCCCTGTAACCAGCATCCACATCGAGAAACAGAACATCACTAGTTCCCAGATCATTCCTGCCCCTTCCAGTTCTCTTATCTCTCTTACAAGATAAACTCTATCCCGACTTGTAACACCACAGATGAGCTTTGCCTTTTGTGTACTTTAAATGAAGGAATCATACAGCATATAATCTTTTGTGCTTTTTAGATTCAATATTGAAAATATATTAGTTAAGCTAGGGACTGGAATGTAGTTAAGACATTCACGCAAGGCAATTTGTTGTTTGGAGGCTTCTCCTAATGACTCCAGGCCCCATTCCTGTCCACCTGCCGGGTGTGTACTCTGAATCCAGTATTCAGATGTTCCAAATGTTCCCTGAACTCTAACAGCATGCGTATCATCCATTAGGAAATGAATCCTCACCTGATAACCTATTATTTGCTGTTGCATCAAACTTTTAATTATCTCCTCCATGTTTAATTTGCCATGTCTTGTTTGTATCTGACTAAGAGTCACTAGATACCCATAATGTGCCAGGTGTACTATCTCTATGTGGTAATAATATTATCCCCACTTTATAGGTCAGAGAAAGTAAACTTGGAGAAGGTCAGCTATTTCCTGTAGGTCATAAAGTTCGAATTTGATAGAACCCCAGTCCGCAGCCAGTGTCTTAGACAAGGCATCAAATGGTCCTCCATGGTACCCAATTTCCTCATTGTCCATAGTTGATCATTACTAGAAGGTTCTAGAGAGTAAAAAGCATGAGTTTACCTTTCTTTGGATTTCCCCTCTAGCCCAGGGTTTAGAACTTAATAGAGTAAGTAGGGTGATTGTTTAGTTAATTGCTCTAACACCACATCACTCTTAATCTTTTTCTTTGAGGAAACAGTATTACACTGCTCTATATTGTCGGCCACCACAGAGGCCTGTGATTCTGATTCTAATCACCTCTAAAGAAAATGGGTTTAATACCTAGCCATGACCAGAGTATAGCTATTGCATTTGATGTGAAGAATGGATTATTTTTTAAACATTGTTTTTATGGCAAAATTGTGTGATGTAATAATTCTACAATAAATGAAAATAGTGGTCAGAACATACCAATCAAAAGAAAAATTAAATTAAAAATAAGATAAATATTATAGTATAATGTTTGAAAAATAATAACTTCATTCTCTTTTAGAACATGAACTTGCGGAGGAAAAAGATAAAAATTTGGCCAGGCGCAGTGGCTTACATCTGTAATCCCAGCACTTTGGGAGGCCGAGGTGGGTGGATCACCTGAGGTCGGGAGTTCGAGACCAGCCTGACCACCATGGAGAAACTCCATCTTTACTAAAAATACAAAATTAGCCGGGCATAATGGCACATGCCTGTAATCCCAGCTACTCGGGAGGCTAAGGCAGGAGAATCGCTTGAATCCGGGCGGTGGAGGTTGCAGTGAGCAGAGATCGTGCCATTGCATTCCAGCCTGGGCAACAAGAGCGAAATTCTGTCTTAAAAAAAAAAATATATATATATATATATATATAAAAATTTATACTTGTGTATTGTTCTGCTGTAGTCATGGATAATAATCATGGTTTTTGTTCTAAAACTTTAAATTGTGCAAATATGTTGATGACTTTGTCAAAATTGATCATCATTTGTTCATGTTCAATAGATAGAATCAGCAAATTTGTCAATCTATTTTGGTGCATAATTGATCCAACAACATATTTTATTTAATTTTAATATCAAAGTCTGTGGCAGGGAAGTTAAAAGAACTCCATTGCAAGGCTAGAAAACACTGATGACCATGAATGTAATTATATTATGATTTTAGCAAGATTTACAATGTGCTGTTTCAAATAATCAGTTTCCTGGAATATAATACTCTTTAGGAGAAAAACAGGTCAAAAGTTCTGTCTTATGCACTCTCCATAATTCAAGTTAGGGTACTGTTGGATTCTCAGTGTTTGGACACTAAAGTTAACACAGTTCTCTCAGGCTCCAGCTGAAGAATCCATTACTCAAAAGCTTCCCTGAATCCCTACTAGGTAAATCTTACCATTAAATACTGTATAACCATATGTCTCTACCGAAGAGGAATGGACGTAGATGTAATGTTACATCTATGTGGATAGTTTAATTAATAAGTGTCTCTCCTCCATTCTCTAAGCTCTAAAAAGTCAGTCATGTAATTTTGTGCTCAATATTGTACCACTCCAGTGCCCAACATAGTGCCAGGTGCATAGGGGTTTAATAAATATTCAGTGAATGAATAAGAGTATCCATTTAGCTTAATTTGTATTAGTGAGAATGTAGAGATAGCCTAAAAGCCCAACCTCAAGCAAAGGGTTCAATAAATTGTAGCAAGCAAATACCATGAAATACTCTATAGTCATAGAAAAAAGAAGGTAGTAGCTTGGTAGGTACTGTTATAGAAAGATGTAATGGCATGGTGTGTAAAAACTATTAAGTTAAATAACATTATACATTAAGTATCTCATCTGAAATGAAGACAAGTTTTATAATTTGGATTGTTTCACATTTGGGTATCTTATCACCTCAGCATCCCTAATCCAAACATCCAAAGTTTAAAATGCTTCAGTGAGCATTTCCTTTGACCACCATGTTGGCACTCAAACAGTTTCAGATTTTGGACTTTCAGATAAGAGATATTCAACCTGTACATACAGAAAACTTTATTTTCAAAAATTTGTGTATATGTGTCTGTTTGCACATGAGTGGACTTGTAGAGTTATTCAGCTGCTCTTAGTATTTTCTTATTCTCTTTCTGGTTATCTGATAATGTACCTTGCTATATGACATTACAGGGAGAAAATGATCTGGAATTTTCTTCCCTTGGGCATGGTAATCGGTGTATAACTCAAAAAAGTGCTAATCCATCCCTAGAAGATATTGGAAATGTGAAGTTTAATTACCATGTTGCTTAATCTAAAGGATCTTAATCTGGGGATGCTAATGACCAAATTTGCTCCTGCAAATAACAATCTGTATTCAATGGAAGAAAATTAGGCTACCCTAAATAAAAGACACAGAAAAGCCAGGAGACTGAAGAAGAGGAAAACTTCTATACAATAATTCTAAAATGACTTAAAATAGTGGTCAGAGCATACTTGTAGAAAGAAAAATAAAATTAAAAATAAAACAAATATTATAGTACAAAATTTAAAAAGCAAAATCTTGATTCTCTTTTTGAATCAACACTTAGGATTCAAGTATGCTTGAACTTCATCGGATTTCCCACTTACGTGAGCCAATAAATTGTACAAGCTAGTCTGAAATTAGTTTCTGTACATAGCAAACAAGTGATTCTAAACCAAAGGAACTGATATAGTTTGGATATTTGCCCCCTCCAAATCTCTTGTTGAAATCTGATCCTCCATGTTGAATGTGGGGCCTAATGGGAGGTGGTTGGATCATGGGAGTTGATCCTTCATGAATAGCTTGGTCCGGTCCCCACTGCAATGAATGAATTCTTGCTCTGTTCACATGACAGCTGGTTGTTTAAAAGAGACTGGCATTTCCTTTCTCTCTTTTTCTTCCTCTCTCACCCTGTGACATTCCAGCTCCCTTTCCCCTTCTGGCATGATTGAAAGCTTCCTAAGGTCCTCACCAGAAGCAGATGCTGGTGCCATGATTCTTGTAAAGCCTGCAGAACTCTGAGCCAAATAAACCTCGTCTTTATAAATTACCCAGTCTCAGGTATTCCTTTATAGCAATGCAAACAGACTGAGATAGTAACACATGTATGTTTCAATGTATGGATATGAGCATAGGAAAAGACTGGAAACATGCTTGCCAAACTCTAACAGGCAGTAATCACTAGCAAGTGGCAGATAGTTACTACCACTTACATATATGCCCTTGTAGATTGTTGTGATGATTTTTATGACACACATGCACTAGTTATTCAATTTCAAAAGGTAATAAATAAAACTGGGATCAGTGAGAGGTTTTTTTACATAAAATAAGCTCATTTTAAAATCACAGTTGCAAGATGTAAATATACAAGAAATATAAGAATTCAGTATATATTCACAGGGAAGAGTTAGAAACAATGCATGGAGATGGCATGGAGGCAAATTTCAAATCAACTTGAGAGATCAGTTGTTCGCCATCCCGTGTTTAAATACCCTTGCAGCATTGTTTATATTGGCAAAAACGTTGATGTCAACTCAATGACTTATAAAAGAAAACTGTATAAAGTGTGATATATCTATACAATGTAATAAAATACAGCTGTGAAAATGAGTGAGCTAGAACTAGCTTTATCCACATTGATAAATCTCACAAATGTATTGCTGAATAGTAAGAGCAAGTGGCAAAAGAAAACACAACATGTTATACCATTTGTATGAAGTTAAGAAACACATAACACAGTATTATGCATTGCTTGTATTTATTTATTTAACAAACTTATTAATAGATCCGCAGGAAGGGTGAATACCAAGTTTAAGTAGGGGTTAATCTTCAGGGAAAAAAAGAGAAGTAGGGCCAGAGAGAGACAGGGACTTGAATTATATTAGTTAATACTTTGTTTCTTATAGTGAGTGCTAGGGACATGGGTACTAATTATATACTGTAGTCCCCCCTTTCACTTTCTGTGGTTTCAGTTACTTGTGGTCAACCATGGTCCAATAATATTAAATGGAAAATTACAGAAATAAGCAATTCATAAGATTTACACTGTGTGCTGTTCTGAGTAGCATGATGAAATACGTCACAGACCTGCCTGTCATGTGAATCATCTCTTTGTCCCTATGCACCCTATACGCTACCTGCCCATTAGTCACTTAGTAGCCGTCTAGGTTATCAGCTCACAAAAACATAGTATTATATATATATAGTTCAGTACTATCAACGATTTCAAGCATTCACAGATGGTCTTGGAACTTATCCCCTACAGACAAGAAAAACTACTACAATGCTTTTACCTTTCTGTATGTATAAAATATGTCATAATAATATAAATGATAATAAATTACTTAGCAGTTACTATGGGCCAGACACTATGCTAAGGATTTTCCATGTATTATTTCCTCCTCACAAAAGCCCTATCACATTGTTGTTAATCTAATTTTACAAATAAGCAAATCAAAGCATAAGGAAATTAGGTAACAGGACAAAGATCGTATCTAGTAAGTAAGGAGCAGAGCTGGGCTTTAAGGCTAATAGTTTATCCAACATGTAGTAGACAACAATCTGTGTACTATTCTCTTAATCATTTACAGACATACATACATATAGATAGATATATAAGTGTGTACGAAAACGGTTGTCTTGCAAGATAATATCTTTCTTTTTCATGTAATAGATTATCTGGTCAAGTAATGAGCTCCTCAGCTTTGAAAATGTAGGTAGATGACCAACTCACTGATTACTATGGGTGGCATTACATGGTGGTTTCTAGGAGGTCAGGATACATAAACTGAAATTTCCTTCCAACCCAAATCTCTGAATTTTTAATATCAGGACTAGTTTGCTTGAGGTGAGCAGGGAAGATGTGGGATGAAGGCTTCTACCTTAGGCATATTGAATTTGAGGTAAAAGTATGTCTAGCAAACAGAGATGATGAGATTTACTTTGTGTTACAGTATGAATCTATTAGCATAATAGTTCAAATATAAGAATAGATGAGATTATCCAAGATATACGCAGAAAAGAGAAAAAGACCCACGTCTGGTGCAAAGAGAAAGAGAAGACTCTTTTTGTCTTTCTTGCTCTACACACGCATGCATGTGTACATATACATTCACATACCCAGATGCATTTTGTTCAAGTTAATATCAACAGTTCTCTTTCTCCTTTTCATATATCCGAAAGCAATGCTCACATATGTGTCAAGGGATGAAGAAATTACCCCTTTGACATAGGTGTCAACTACACTGTTTCCATCTCACCGTGCCTATCTACCCCTCCAATCTATTTGCATTAGAAATGTGAAGAATTAAAACACACACACACATACATACACCTCTTCCACTTTTTCTGATTCCACCTGCACTCTAAAGAAATAACTATTTTACAACAGCAAACACCCCACATTTCAGTCTCTATATTTGTCAACTGAATCAGCATATTGAATGCCGAAATAATCATTTTTAGAGTTAAAAGGTCCTTTGAACAATTTATAAAACTTTTCTCACTATTTGCACTAAGCTTTAAAACCATTTCATTTTTCAGTGAAGCTAATTTTAAGGAAATAGAGAAAAATATCTTTCTAAAATGCTCATTTATTTTTGTATATTCACAGATTAACATGCTAAATAGAAGGAGGAATTTGTCTTTTCCTGAGCTCAGGCAAGTCTGATCAGCCCATGTGCAAAAGAGTATTTCTCAACAAATGGATTGCAATGATTATCTTAAAGTATTAACATCATCATACACAAGTGGAAATGTTATTTTCATCAGATTCTGTTAGGATTTTGCTGTAGTTTTTATTTAGTTAGAAATCAGTTGTTCCATCTTGTCTGGGGTATTGCAAAAGTGGGGTGATTGAAAAAGAGAGCAGATAAAGACTGACAGGAGAGAAGGAAAGCTAATATTTATTGAGCCTACCAGGTGCTTTACATTATGGCAGGCTGTACACATTTAATCCTCTCGACAACTGTCTTCTTAGTTTTTATTATCCCATTTTTTAGATTGTAACTGAGTTTCAGAGACACTCAGTAAATTATCTTAAAGTCATATAGGGTATAAACTTAGGTATAGTCTCGGATCCAAAGTTCACAATTTTTCATTTACACCAGTATGTACAAATACAACATATTAGAGTGTGTTTATTCTGCAGAGATTAATCAGTTCCTCCACCTGTTACTCAGTATCTTCAACTGTATCTTAAATCGAGTTAAAACTACTACCTAGTTGTTAGTAGAGTTTTAATACTTGGTTCATACCTAACAGGAATAAAGAAATTTGTGGTCATAGCTTTACTATTATTCTTTGCATATGCCTCCTTGTTAAAATGCTTAATACCTGGAATTGCTGTACTGTTCATTTTCAAAATGCAAATTTACATTATTTAGTAAATATGATTCTAATTTGGTTTTACATAAGTCATTTTCTATTTGTGCCAAATAAAATTCCATTCACACTTTTTGCTGACTCATGGTTTGTAAGAATCACATGGAAATCATATTCTTAGTGGTGACCTTCTTCAAATGGAAATACAAAAGTCTGTTAGGGACTAAGTCTTATTTCCTACGATGAGGGCACAACCCTCATGACCTACTTCCCAAAAGCCCCTTCACCTAATACCATCACCTTGGAGGTTAGGATTTCAACATGAATTCGTAAGGAACATAAACTTTCAGACTGTAAGTACTGTGTGCCAATTTAGACTTGAAAAGACTGACTCCTCCTCCTTTTATCCAGGAGCAAGGGAAGCTATTTCCCCAGCTTGCAAAAGTTATGTCTCCTCCCCATGCATTATGTGTCAGAGACATTTCCCTTTCAGATCTGGGTTTCTCCTAGAAAGATCCTTTCACTCAGGACACTTGTCATTCTTTGTGGAAAAATTCTGACTTTCCCTGTTAGCTGGAAATGTTAGTTAAGTCAAATGGAGTGGTAGACAGAGAAGCGAAGAAGCTCTTCCTATCTCTCTTGTTCTTTGTTCACTGTCCAGCTCACCCCTGCAGAATTAGGTCTGGACAAGACATGAACCGGCACCAGAGCAAGGGACAGAACAGTCAATGGGCACAACATCAGGCAGCCACAGGGTATGTAAAAGTGAGCACAAAGAATCAAATAATCAGACAAGAGATATGAAACAGAGAGGAAGGACCATCCACTTGTTATTTGACTCTGTCCCTTTGTCTATAGTATTTATTTGTATTTAAGACCAGAATCAAATCACTAATTCCCCATCAGACTTTTGTTGGTAGCAGTTCTGACTCTTCCAACTTCATAGTACCTGATGTAGTTCCAACCGCCATAGTACCTTTAGGGTAATCTACATCACCCTAAATAGATCAGTGACTGTTTTCTAGCAGTCTATCTGGTGTCCCTAAAGGCAAATCAGATGTGAAGGGTCTTGAATCTAATGCTAAAGAAATTTACCTTGGCCAGGTATGGTGGCTCACACCTGTAATCCCAGCACCTTCAGAGGCCGAGGCAGGCGGATCACTTAAGGTCAGGAATTTGAGACCAGCCTGGCCAACATGGCGAAACCCTGTCTCTACTAAAAATACAAAAATTAATCAAGCATGGCGGTGGGCGCCTGTAATCCCAGCTACTAAGGAGGCTGATGGAGGAGAATCGCTTGAACCCGGGAGGCAGAGGTTGCAGTGAGCCAAGATCATGCCATTTCACTGCAGTCTGGGTGACAGAGTGAGACTCTGTCTCAAAAAAAAAATATTTTTTTTTAAAGAAATTGGTCTTATTCATTGAGGGTATAAATATTTATAAATCAGAATTGCTATTGAGTATTACTCTTTAATGTCACTAAAGAAAAATACAATTGACAGCAAGATTGGAAGAAATTTAAATACCTGGATATACAATATATTCACTCAGGATAAATGAAGTCTTAAAATTCATTCTTGCTTAATCTGTTAAGCAAGGTAGTTTTACTTCCCCAACCTAAATAGAACCCAATGTGACCACTTTCCTAGCATCAAAAATTGTCCAAACTGTTCACTTTGGCAGTACTTCAAGCTTGAGGACAGCAGAGCCACTTCAGCCTGTTTCTATACTTAAGTGCCAAGAAACCTTTAATTAGCTACTTATTCTAATTACTCTAAATAGAAACTTATCTGTTCATGTGTCCTTCTCAACCAAAGGACTCAAAGTCCTTGTACCACACCCTTTGAGAGACCTTCTCTTTCAGCTTGTGTATTACTTCTGTGGCTAGAACAGAAAAATAAGGAAAAATACAAGAAGCCACAAGTCTGGCTCATGCATAACCCCACATCATCAGTGCCCCATTTATACTGAAATGATTTGTTCAACAATCTAAACCAGACTCTCCTTTTTACAATTTGAATTCGGTCAACTTTAAAAAAAAAAAAAAAAAAAAGAGGTCAAAAGCACTTCTAAAAGCCAATCTGAACAGGACAGAGTAAGTTTTAAAAACAATTGCACAGTGACTTCCTCAGACTGGTATATGCTATTTAATATGTAAGAAAATTAGAAAAAGTTCTAAGGGGCCTTGAAGGAAGTGGGAGGAATAGGGTGAAAAATAAACCAATAAACAAGACAGCACAACTGTCAGCTGCCTAGGGCTAAGCTATGTTCTCTTCCTGCTGGCTGTGGATCAATACACTAAGTAAAGCAGAAGAATGCCACGCCTTTGGAGACAAGCTGGTAGGAAAGAATATGTCCCTTTATTCACAACATGAAATAGATCTGAAATTATGTGTATTTCATGGGATTTGGAGTATGATTTAAAACCCATAAGCATAAACCCTTAAGAAGTCTAAAACATGAGTAAGATTAACCCTGAAAGAAATGTCAAATTTACTATTAATAATAAAAGTACACTATTCATACATTTGCTGTAAATTGAATGGATGAGGAAAAATGGTAATAGGTCAGCAAAAGTACATTTCAAAATCACTGATTTAGGAAAGGCTTATTAAATAAAATTGTGGATGATAGGACTTGTATCATCAGTCTTTTAATTTTGTACATTTTGAACATCATCCAAAAATACTAACCCACTGTTGAAATTCTATGAACGGGAGAGAAAAGAAATATTCTACCCGCTGTAATCTTCCAACCCATAGCATTCACATCCTGCTGTAAATGTATCAGTACTAAATCACATTCTTTTTTTGGTTTTGCTTTTAAATCCTTTTGCAGTTTACTGTTTGGCAACATCATGTTTCTAACAGTTCTTTTCCACTTTACGTTCTGATTTACATGAACAATACCAAAAATGAAGACAGAAATGGAAAATTTCAAGCATATATTCAATTAGAAACCACAAAACTTGGATTTTAAAAAATGCTGTTTTCTGTGTTTGGTGTGTTACGTTGGTAAGTTACAAGAATTGTTGCCTATTGAGAAGCCGGAAAATTGATTAAAATTAATTATTTTTACATTCATTTTCATCCTATACCCTCTGCAGACTTTTATCAAAACTGAACAATAATAGTACCATAGCATTCTATATATGGAGGTATGCCTACGTTTTCAAGTTCTTGTATTTTTAACGTCATATCACCATCAGCTAATTATTACAATTTTGATGACAGATATTCTTATTAAATCATCTTTTCAATGTACTGAGGATTCTTTCTTAAAAGCTAATAAAAAATCTCCAATCTTTCACATTCTTCTATAAAGCAGTAAGAAGTGGAAGCATGAGTCCTCCCACAAAGAAAATGATTAAGCACTTGTGTAATGACTATCTGCCCTTGACTTCCACCGAAGTAGCAAGTGTTCCTGTCTCCTGTTTGTTGGGGGAGAAGATGAGTTTGTGTTGTATCATTCAATTGTTCTCCTAATTACAACTAACTATTCACATCAACACATTTATGTTAATCAAGTATGATCGCAGTCAGCACTGTCTTTTTCTCTACAAACTCCTTTGATTGTATAGTTTGATTATTTGTACCTTAATTTCCAATAGCAAGTCCTTTTAATTGTATTGAGGTTGCGTTTGTGAAAACTTTTTAACTTGTTCTTTTCATTGAAATTGATTTTTCATATATGAAAATAGTTTTGGGGGGATTCAAATTAATACTTGATTTTTTTATGTTACTGTAAAAAGGATTCCTCCAAAGCACATCGCCAAAAAAACTAAACACATTGGCTGCACTGTGGCATTAATTAAAATTTTTCAGTAGGTAAGCCCTAATGACATAAGAAGTTACATAAGAAAAACAAGGGGGAGTATAGGTGTGGAGAGAGCTATTGTATAAGCAAATAGGAAGACTGCTCACAATGTGAGAGAACACAAACAGGATGTATAAATTGCAAAACCAATGCCAAAGTTTTCTGGTAGCCAACATACATAGAATTAGAATGATCGTTTCACCTGGTGAGATTCCAAAAGGAAATAAGTAATGGTATTCAGAATTGTTTCTTTAATGAAAGAGGTAACTGAAATCAAAAAGTTACATAACTCTTTGCTGAACATAAACAACTGCCTGAAGGTAGCTTGTACAAATATAGAATACTTTTATTTAGGCTTTGAGAGTATAAGCTCAAATTCTCTTGAATAGTCCCTTACGTACGATTCTCGATTTCCCAATAACTTTTAATGAGTTAAGCTTAATTGTGAAGCAGGATGAAGAGAATATTGTAGGTAAAAATAACATACTATGCATATTTAAACATCACGCATTGTGCTTTATTATCTACATATTTCCCATATTGTCAGTTTCCTAGCTCTTTTCATTGTCAGATTTATAAATGATCAATTTGAGACTTCAATTTGTTTAATTTCATGCATGTCAGGAAGTAGAAATAGTATGCAATAGATAAAACATAACTGAAGTTATTTTTAAATGAAATTATCTGAGCAGCCTGAGTCCGCTTGTAATCTGAAAGGAGGGGTGAAATGGATATAATCTTAGGGTTTTTCAGATAACAAACTCCATAATGCATTCTTACTCATGATTCTATTCAACATTAGAGAAAACACGAGTAGTATCAAAGAGCTACCTTCAGACATCACTTTAAAATTGAGCCCCAGATACTTGGGTATGAAAAATGACCAAACTTTAATGTCCTTTGCCAAAGCCTAGGTGAGAAACTTAATGGAAACAATAAGCTCATCTTACCAAGAAATACTAATGGTAAAGCCAGAGAGCAAGCAGCTGACATTAACTTCTTATTGTGAGCTAGATCCCATGTGGCACTCTGGATATACAAAGACGAACTGCGCAGTCACTTAATAGCTCAGTGAAGGAGATAAAGGAGTAAATACAAATCTCAGCACAGTCATGATAAACACTATGATAAATACTATGAAAGAAATAAGCATAGAATGCAATGAAATTACATAAGAGGGGAATTGTCATAGGCTGAGAAGCTTTCATAGAATAGAAGACATTGATTAAATCTTAAAGTAGGTGCCACCAGATAGAAAACAATTTGTACTAAATTTCTTAGAGAAAATTTTCTCTTTTTTATTTTCTTTGTCATTGTCTTGAGTTCTTTGGTCTTTGTCTTTCAAATGAACTTTAACATCACCTTGTCAAGCTCTATATAAACATACTCAGAATTGGGACTGTGAATTTATCTTTAACACGCAAGTCTTTCCATTCATAAAACAGTGTATCAATTTATATTAGCCTTCCTTAGGTCTTTATACATAATTTAAATTTTTCCATGCAGAAAGACTTGTACACATTTTATTATATTTGTTGCTCTTTTGAATGGAATATTTTAACTACATTTAAAATTTGTTAAAATGAGTCATAGTGTATTACACATTATCTTTTATGTTAATCTTATTTCCAGAAACTATGTAAAAATTTTGAAACTAATTGTAATAGCTTGTTAGACTGTCTCAGACATTATATAGAAATAATCCTATCACCTTTATTTTGTTTTTATCATTCCTTTATAATCATTGTGAATATTTATTTGTTCTGATTTTTATTTTACTGATATAGCCAGGCCCTCTGAAACAATGTTGAATACAAGCCGTTATGGTGAGCATACTTGTCTACTGTACTTCAAAGAGAATGCTGCGAATCTTTCTCCATTAAGTATAATATTTACAGCTTATTTTTCCTATGACATGAATGGATGTCAAATTTTTGTCATACTCGTTTTCTAATTTTTTACTGTAAACATACCCAGAGATGTACAGATATATAGCATTTAAAAAAATAATAAAGCAAGCACCTATGTAAATACCAAGCAGGTTAAACAAAATATAACTATGACAGTATTTTTAAAGCCCCTGAATTTTCTTCTCCAATCATAATATCTTCACTAATCAAAAGCTATAAAGCATCTAGCAAAAACTGGGAAAATCATCTTTGCTGTTGGGGTCTGCCAACAATTTCTTAGACATGACAACCAAGCACAGTTATAGAAGGAAAAGTAAATAAATTTAATTAAGAATTTCTGCTGTTTGAAAAATACTTGTAAGAGAACAGAATAGAGAAGCCACAAAGTGGGCGAAAACATTTGCAGATCATATATCTAATAAAAGACTTGTATGTAGAATATATAAGGAACTCTCAAAACTCACTAACAAGAAAAGAAATTGGCAGGCAAAACATATGAACAGACATTTAACCAAAAAAGATACGTATGGCAAATAAGTACATGAAAAGATTAGGAAAGTTAGCCATTAGGAAAATGCAAACTAAAGCCACAATGAGCTACCACTACCCATCTATTTGGATAGATAAAATTTTGAAAATACTTACCATACCAACTGCTGGCAAGGACGTAGAGCAACTGGATCTTTCACACATTGCTGTGGGAATGCAACATAATATAGACACTTTGAGAAACAAATTGACAGTTTCTTATAAAGTTAAAAATATAGTTATCATACAAACCAGAAATCCCTCTCCCAGGTATTTACTCAAGTGAAATGAGAACTTGTGTTCACAGAAAAACTGTATGTGAATGCTCATAGTGGTTTTGTTATCATTCAAAACTGGAAACAGTCCAAATGTTTGAACTAGGTACTGGTTAAACAAATTCTGGTATATCTATACAACAGAATAATGCCAGGATAAAAAGAAATGAAGACCAAATGCACAAAACGGCATAGGTGAATCTCAAGTGCTTTATGCAAGTGAAGGAAGTCAGACTCAAAGACTCCATCCTGTATGATTCCATTTGTATGACATTGTGAAAAAGCCAAAATTATATGGACGTAAAACAGATCAGTGATTGCCATGGCTAGTGAAAACAAGCTGAATAAATAGGGACTGCACCACGGCACATTTGGCAGAGGGGAAGAGTGATGGACTTGTTCTGTATCTTGATTGTGACGGTGGTTAGAGGTCTGTAGCTATTTGTCAACACTCACAGAACACAGCACAGTTTTTTGAAAGGATAAATTTTACTATATCTATTTTACATCACAATAAAATTAAAAGAGCCAACTTTAATTTTAAAAGATTATATATAGTAAACTTCATTGTGGTAAATGTTTATATGATGTATCATTTTCCTTATATTTATAGAGCACTTCTTTGAAGCAGGACTTGTTTTTTCGTTTTTTCTTCTTTACATTCTTACAATCTTTATTTTTTAAGTGGTGTGTTTAGCTACTTTAACTTAATGTACTTACTAATCTAGTTTAGCTTAAATTTACCTTTTAGTTATTTTTCATTTGGTCTGTGTCTCTATTTTTTATTCTTTCCTTCTTACATTATGTTGGATTAATCAGATATTTTTAACTTAGTTCTCCTCCTATATTTGTATATATATTTTATATATTTTCAGTTATTATCCTACAATTTACAGTATGTATCCCTACATTCTATACTCTATCTTAAATATTCCAAGGAATTTACAACTAACATTTCCATTTCCCCTCTCCCATCCTTTGTGGTATTGGTGACATACATTTTGCTCCTACATACGTGACAATCCTTATAAAATATTTTAGTTGTTGTTTTAAGTAGCCAACATTCATTTATATTTACCCACATGTTTTTCTGCCCATTGTTTTTCTTTCTTCCCTGAAGTTCTATGTTATTTGGGATTATTTTTCTTCACCCTTAAGAATACACTTTAGCATTTTGGGGGATACAGGTCTGCTAGCAATCTAATCTCTCAATTTTTATTTGTCTCAAAGCATCTTTATTTTAATCTTTTATTTTTGAAAGATATTTTTGCTGCATGTAGAATTCCAGGTAAGAAGATTTCTTATTGATACTAGCACACTAATTTTTATTAAATATCTGGTTTTCCTATTTTCTATTGGAAGTCAATTCAGGCTTACTGTTGTTCCTTTGAGGATAACATGTCCCTTTTTTCTGGCTGCCTTTAAGATATTTCTCTTTGACTTTGAGTTGAGCAATTTGAATATGACGTGCCCAAGTGTGGTATTCTCTGTCTGGGGTTCCCAAAGATTTTTGAATCTTGGTTGATGCCTTTCATCTGTATGGAAAACTTTTAGTCATTACTTCTTGATACATTGTTTTTGCTCCACTTTCTCTTTCTCATTGTTTAATATTTCTTTTTCAAACGTATATCTTTTTACTGCTCACCATATGTTTCTTATTCCCTGTTCTTTTTCATTCATGTGTGTGTTCTTTAGCTTGACTCTTTTTTAATTGAACTACCTTCCTGTTTAATCTTGTTTTCTGCTGTGCCCAATAAACTGCCAAAGCCATCTAATTGATACAGAAGGGAAGTGCTGGAAAGGGAAGGGTGTGGTCCCTTTAAATAATAGGGAAGAAGGGAAGAGCCGGGTAGAGAAGGGCACGGTCCCTGGCTAGGGCTTCACCCCTGGGCCTGTGCTCA
Organism: Macaca mulatta; assembly: GCF_049350105.2. Classification (NCBI taxonomy): domain Eukaryota; kingdom Metazoa; phylum Chordata; class Mammalia; order Primates; family Cercopithecidae; genus Macaca; species Macaca mulatta. Next base: position 85,601,265 of record NC_133420.1, read on the forward strand.
TGGACCTAGGTGAGGACAGGTATTTTTGTTTTCCTGCCCAAATGTTGCATTTCCCAAGACCACTATGGCCTGCCACACCCTCATTCCTGTGCCTATAAAAACCTCAAGATCCAGCAGGCAGACACACAAGCTGCTGGATGCCGAGAGAAGGTCCAGGGGAGCACACTAGCCAAAGAGCACAGGACAGACACCACCATGCTGGCAGGCCATTGATGGGGGAACGAGGCAGAGTTTGACTGGAGCAGTCAGAGGAGAGCCCAGGCTGCCAAGCAGCCTGACTCCAGGGATAAGCCATCTCTCCTTTCTGACTTCCCCATCTGCTGGGAGCTACTTCCACTCGATAAAACCTTGCACTCATTCTCCAAGCCCACCTGTGATCTGATTCTTCCAGTACACCAAGGCAAGAACCCTGGGATACAGAAAGCCCTCTGTCCTTGTGATAAAGCAAGAGTCTAATTGATCTAGTTAGCACAAGGGGCCTACAGACAGCAAAACTAAAAGAGCACACGCCCACTGGGGCTTCAGGAACTGTAAACATTCACCTCTAGATGCTGCCGTGGGGTCAGAACCCCATAACCTGCCCATCTGTATGACCCCTAGAGGTTTGAGTAGCTGGGCAGTGAAGAAGCAAGCCACTCCCCTTGTCACACCCTGCAAGGGGGGACAAGGGAACTTTCCCATTTCACAATGAGTTCTAAATGTAGGAGACTGTATTTTTCAATTCCAGACTATCCTTTTACATTCTTAAATATTCCAAATAACAATTTGAGCAACACAGACAAAAATAGAGGATTTTCTGTGTGTCGTTTTCAGCTTTCCTATTTTCTCAAAAATACTAATTGCAATTATTTTAAAATCTGTCTGATAAGCTTCAATAATACATTACCTTTGGCTCTGCCTTTGAATCTAGTTTTTCCTCTTCATCTTCGTTCACTTAATCTTCTTCTTAGCATATGTTTACATTTTTGTTTAGTTGCTGAATATTGTGAATGAAGAATTGTAGAGGGTTTTTCTGCGGACATCTTCCACCAAAAAGAACTTTTTTATGACAGGAAAATAGGGTACTTATTGAATATATTAATTTCATCAAGAATTTGTTAGAACTGGCCTCTTCTCATTTTTATCTTATTCTTAGGATACAACTCTTTTTTTTTTTTTTTTTTTTTTTTTTGAGACGGAGTCTCGCTCTGTGGCCCAGGCTGGAGTGTAGTAGCCGGATCTCAGCTCACTGCAAGCTCCGCCTCCCGGGTTCACTCCATTCTCCTGCCTCAGCCTCCGGAGTAGCTGGGACTACAGGCGCCGCCACCTCGCCCGGCTAGTTTTTTGCATTTTTTAGTAGAGACGGGGTTTCACCGTATTGGCCAGGATGGTCTCAATCTTCTGACCTCGTGATCCGCCCGTCTCGGCCTCCCAAAGTGCTGGGATTACAGGCTTGAGCCACCGCGCCCGGCCAAGGATACAACTCTTAATCCTAAAGTATGGCCTTACTTTTAAGGCTGTTGCACTTGCATTGGGTCTCACCTAAGAAGAGCCAAGGTTATTTTCCAAAATCCCACCATCATGGCAGGATTTGAGTTTTAATCCCTGTCTTAACACACATGGATGCTGAAATCTTTGTTCAACTTTGCAGCTTCCCATGTTTTCCTTGGATTTTTAACATGCACATGTTTAGCCAAAAAGCTGACCAATTCCTTGAAGGTTATTTAAATGTAGATATTTAAACTTTGTTTCTGTGGTTCCCTACTCTCTAGAAGTTTGCCTGCCTCAGATTCGGACCTCTGTCTTTTCAGTCCAGAAATACAGCCAGTTTTGATTCAAACTCTCTTTCCCTGCGCCTTTGATAAATGTCCTTCAAAGATTGTGCGGGGAATTGGAGGTGTGTGCCTATTCTCTTAAGGATCATAGACTCTTTATGTCACGCCTCTGTTGCTCACCAATACCTTCAGACTTTTGTTCTATGTATATTTGCAGTTTTTATAACAATTTTTGGTGGAAAAGGTAGGGTGATACTTCTTCATGGCTGGAACTGAAAATCTGTGGGAACTTTGTCCTCCTTGAATCTAAGGATTCATATATTTCATCTGTTCCATAAAGCTTCATGTTTAGCAGCTTGAACGTTATTCTTTTCCATTCTTTTTATTCCCTCTTTAAATCATTTTAAATATATTAAAACTAATCATTCTATTGCTCTTTTAGCCATTTAACATTTCTTTCATAATTTTAAATCCTTATACCTTCAAGTTAATCTGGGTGACTCCTCAGCTCTTCCAGAAGCCAATTTCTCTCTTCGGATGGGCCCAAATGGATGTGTTAATTCCTTCAAGTGTGTGTGTGTGGTTTTTTTTTTTTTCCAATTTCAATTACTATATATTTTATTTCTACAAAAGTTTTTGGGTTTTTTCCCTGGAAAAAATGGTGTTTTCTATTTTTTTGTTTTTTAATAATTTATGCTCTTCCTTCCTGATAGTTTCTATTTCTTCTTGTTTACTTTTATACCTTCTTTTAGTTTAATCTCAAGTTCTTGGAATTTAAATTATCTTGTGTTTTGGTGTGCTAACTCCTCCTATAGTGAATCATTATCTTAGATGGTTTGGAATCTTCCTCAGCGCCTCTTCATTAATAATTTTTTGTTATTATTTTTGTTTTATTTTACTGTAATTCCATTCCTGTAGAGTTACAGGAGTGTCCTTAATGAGTGGTTAATATCTCCAGTCAGGAACAAATTGAAGTCTTGGAGTTTCCCCCACAACAAGGATAATGCAAATTCAGAATCAATACCCACCCATGCCTGAGGCCCGGGATTTCCGTTTCCTATGGAAACCCTTTTTTCTCAAACTGTACAAAATTTCCTGTGGCCTGTTTTGGTTGCTGGGTGGATTCTTTTGAATTTTTTTTATTATACTTTAAGTTCTAGGGTACATGTGGATAAAGTGCAGGTTTGTTACATATGTATACCTGTGCCATGTTGGCGTGCTGCACCCATCAACTCGTCAGCACCCATCAACTCGTCATTTACATCAGGTATAACTCCCAATGCAATCCCTCCCCCCCTCCCCCCTCCCCATGATAGGCCCCGGTGTGTGATGTTCCCCTTCCAGAGTCCAAGTGATCTCATTGTTCAGTTCCCACCTATGAGTGAGAACATGTGGTGTTTGGTTTTCTGTTCTTGTGATAGTTTGCTGAGAATGATAGTTTCCAGCTGCATCCATGTCCCTACAAAGGACACAAACTCATCCTTTTTTATGGCTGCATAGTATTCCATGGTGTGTATGTGCCACATTTTCTTAATCCAGTCTGTCACTGATGGACATTTGGGTTGATTCCAAGTCTTTGCTATTGTGAATAGTGCCGCAATAAACATACGTGTGCATGTGTCTTTATAGCAGCATGATTTATAATCCTTTGGGTATATACCCAGTAATGGGATGGCTGGGTCATATGGTACTTCTAGTTCTAGATGCTTGAGGAATCGCCATAATGTTTTCCATAATGGTTGAACTAGTTTACAATCCCACCAACAGTGTAAAAGTGTTCCTATTTCTCCACATCCTCTCCAGCATCTGTTGTTTCCTGACTTTTTAATGATTGCCATTCTAACTGGTGTGAGATGGCATCTCATTGTGGTTTGGATTTGCATTTCTCTGATGGCCAGTGATGATGAGCATTTTTTCATGTGTCTGTTGGCTGTATGAATGTCTTCTTTTGAGAACTGTCTGTTCATATCCTTTGCCCACTTTTTGATGGGGTTGTTTGTTTTTTTTCTTGTAAATTTGTTTGAGTTCTTTGTAGGTTCTGGATATTAGCCCTTTGTCAGATGAGTAGATTGCAAAAATTTTCTTTTTTTTGATTCTTTTGAATTCTTTTACTGAAAGGATAGTCCCTTCAGTGCCCTTGTTTTATGAAAAGGGGGATCAAACTCTAGCTCCTGGACTTAAATAGCAGTCAACACCACACCTCCTGCTCCTTTGTGAATAATTACTCTTCATAATTTTTAGGATGTATATCTATGTCCACTATCCTCTTAAGCCACCAAGGCTTTAGGGAGTTTACAATTCTGACTACAAATTCTTCTTAAGTTCTGGTACCATGTAATTTTTTTTAAAGCCTAGCATTTATTAAAAATGTTTTTAGCTGTATTTTATCTAGCATTTCTATGTGCTTACAGTAAGAGGGGCTCTTGTTAGTTTAGTTCTCCACTGTGTAAAATTCAAGTCAAAAAGGCTTTAAAGGTGTGATAGGAACACTTGGATAATTTAAAGTACTTCTCTGGTGCCAGAACATACAATTAATGGTAGAAGGAGAATGGTGGGAAGTGACAAGTTCAGCAAGAATCAGATCACAAAGGGGCTTCATATGCTGTGCTCAACACTAAGACTGTCCTGGCCAGGGGCGTTGGGGCAGGGAAAGGGGGGGGACTTTTTTTAAACATGAAAATGACATGACCAGAGTTGTAGCTAAGATTATATTGGCTGCTATAGGGATCAAAGTTAATTATCATTGATTTCTGCATGAAGTTAGGGCCTCTACTTCTCTTTTAGAAATCCTGATTCGTGGGGAAAATCTCCAGGATCTTTGCCTTCTCCTTAAATTTTCTCTATTGATTAATAATCATGAGCATGTGTCACTTATATCATCAGAAGAAAATATAAAGCTATTTCCAATTTGGAAAAAAAGAAGAAATCCAAGATAAAACCCACCACCATCACCAATAATGAAGTGTGAACTATATAATTGAAGCAGATGAATGCTGAGGAAGTAAAATAATGCCTTTGCAGGGGTAGTGTTCACAAAAACAAAGTAATCTTTCATGCGTCACTGCCCTTCGCCAAGGGAATGCAGAGGCCATTGGTGGAGCTCACATGGGTCCATTCCTATGTATGTGTAACTCCTTGGGATTTTGTGAGAAACTATTTCCTGGCACCTTGGTTTCCATTTGCCACAAGGCATCTGGTAACAATGGGTTATGAGGGTAGGTAAAGTGGCCCCTGCAGAGTTGTATAACTGTAATTCAGAGTTGCACCTTCTAGAGGAAGCCTTTCTTTTCGACTCCCACCCACAACGGTCTGCCCTTTCTCTGAACTTATATTGTACCATGAACCTTGGCATTTGTTTTCTAAATATTAAAAAATAATATTGCCAAAGTGTACAGTTTATTAGGTTTTTACTAGATTCCAGAGGTACATTGTGCCCTATGTACATATATGTAATACGTACATGGTTTCATTTATTTTTAACTACTCTGAGATTGAGCAATATTTTTTTCCCATTTTACAGATGAAGAAACAGAAGTTCATGAATAACTTGCCCAAGATCACCCAGTTTATTCATTCAGCAGCAAATATTTATCTAGCATCTATGTTTCGGGGTCTAAATTTAAGTGCCTGGCATACATATTTTATTTATTCCTTATAACATTTCTGGAAGTCGGTATTTTGATTTCCATTTTATAGATGAGGACTCTGAGTTACAGAGAAATTAAACAACTTCCTTAAGATCACATATTTAGTAAGCATAGATTTGTGACCCTTATCTGACATCCTCCAAAGCCCATGCTCTAAACCACTCCTTCTAAATCTGACTTGTCTATTCCTAAATTAACAACTGTCTAGACCTATGCTTTACATTGTGGGTTCCCACACTGCGCAACACATACTGGATATAAAGAGAAAATATATAGATACAAGAGAAGTGCCAAAAAATATCTTGATTAATAATGACCAAAGAACTTCAAGGAGAGACAATGTAGTGATGTCTCATTATCCAACACTTTGTAATAAAAATTGGATATGTATCTTTCCAGATACCTCAAACAAAAGTGCTTACTCTTTAAGCTGTTTTTGTCTGTGTTTGTTGTTGTTTTGAATAAAAGCCCTTCTATAGCAAGCACTATGTGTATTCTGGCTTTTAAATATATATCCTGTCTTCTTATGCACAGTGATCAATGTGATTTAATCCATTCTTGAGAAGTCAGAATCATTGTCAGAAAATTAGTTTTACATTTACTAAAATATAACAATGCTAATAAAATGTGTTTACAACAGCTTATCTGCACACAGAAAGTTTGATCAAATATCATTTGAGGTTTAAAAACTCAAAGAAGTGAATAGGAAATACTTTGTAATTAACATATGAAATATTCTTTTTTTTTTTTTTGAGACAGCGTTTCACTCTTGTTGTCCAGGCTGGAGTGCAGTGGCATGATTTCAACTCACTGCAACCTCTGCCTTCCAGGTTCAAGTGATTCTCCTGCCTCAGCCTCCCAGGCAGCTGGAATTACAGGTGCCTGCCACCACACCTGGCTAATGTTTGTACTTTTAGTAGAGACAGGGTTTTATTACATTGGCCAGGCTAGTCGTGAACTCCTGACCTCAGGTGATCCACCCTCCTTGGCCCCCCAATGTGCTGGGATTACAAGTGTGAGACACCACACCCAGCCTATATTCATGTTTTCTATGCTCTGTAAGACACATAATTTTGTCTTTGTTTCTTTTGACACCTAAAAATTAGACTATGAGTGTGATCTAAAGATGTAAAGTAGTAAGAATAAACCACAGGTATATTTGCACTGCCACTCCAAAAAGAAAAGTAACCTGCAATGATGCTATTATACAAATAGTACTAACATTAAAGGAATGTGGGAGGAATTTCTAGAGATCTATTTCTGCGTCTTGCTTCTAACTAGCCCTCTAAAGTAATAGTACCTCTTAGCCTCAGATTTCCAACACCTTCAACTGAAACATGGAATTATATCTAAATATTTTACACTTTGACATCTAACTTTTTTTGGTATCAACTCCATTTTGCCTACCCCCATCCTAGTACCTCCCCATTCTATTAGTAATTCAGGTTAATGAATTTTAGAAGACAGAAAAGAAAACAAGAAGGAGAACCAAGCCCAAAAGAAAACAGTTACTGTTATTATCATCATCAGGATGATAAAGTACCACCCCACTTATCAAAAATCAGATTTCTAGCAATTCCAGCAGGCTCCACCCTCCCTCTGCAACAACAAACAAAACAACCTTGAAACATTTAAAGGCTCTTGAAGAGCAAAAATGCTGTTATTACATTTATCCTCGTGACCTATTAGGAATCTTTATACACTTGCTCAGAGTCTATTTACTCATACTTTACATATAATTCTTATGTACTTAAGTCTGTTTTACCCAAACCAAATAAATTAGAAGCAGAAAAATTTAAAATATCACCTCTAGGGCATATGTACACATGTATTATCAGAATAAAAAATTGAAACTGTCAGTTCAGAGTCAAAGAGGTCAGCTGTAAAAAAGAGCACATGTTCTCCCCCATTGTGGGACTGTCAGGCTTGAGAGAAGACTGCTAATTTACATGACTAAGTAGAGGCAGGACTCAAAACTAGGTCTCTAGAAATTCATTCCCAGGTTCCTTCAATGTGACTACTATTTGCATAATGGAGTTATTGCAGATTTCATTTCCTTTGAGATTCAGCCAAACCTGGGAGCCTTGTTGGAAATGCAGAATCTAAGGTCTCACACCTCAGACCTCCTGAACCAGAATCTGCATTTTAACATGATCCTCACATGATCCATACTCATGGTAAAGTTTAAGAAGCACTGTCTAATAAACATTCCAGATATACTTAAATACTTCCAAGATATGAAACTCACTAATTCATAGTCATCCTATTCCTTTGTCGGATAACTTTTTCTTTTTTCTTCTTTTATTTTGGTGGTGGTTGTTTATTCTTTTACTCTTTTTCTTATTTTTTGTTTGTAAGCTAAGTTTTATTGATTTAAGAAAGTTTTTTCATATTCAATTTCCCCATTACTTCCACCCTTTCGTCTTCATGTTTTATTCTCAAACCACACATGCAGTTAACCACTCTTCTTATGATAACCCTTTAAGTATTTGAGCATAGCTCTCAGTTTAGATCTGACATTACCACTCCCATCCCCTGCCTGTGTCCTCATCCCTTATTCCTAACTTCGTCTTTTCCACACTTACGTCAAAATTCATCATTATCAGACAAAGCATCCAGATTTCTTTTAACCATTTTTCATAAGCCCTGCTTTCTTCCCTGGATGCATGCAGTACATCAATTCCTTCTAAAAGTGAACCAAATTTCAGGTATCATCAAACAGCCTCCCTAGCCTCCCTCATGCTAGGAGTTTTTCCTCCATCCCAGACCTTCTTACTGGGGACTTGCTTTTGCTTTTTATATTTGAGAAATAGTACTATGATGTCATTTTATGTTGCATTTAATTCTACCACTTCTCCAACTACGCTTTCCATGCATTCTCCTGCTGCTTATGGTAGAAAAGTAAAAATGTTTCACTCAATGCTGTAGGTCTTTTTCTTCTGGAGCTCTGCATTAGTGAATTAACTCAAAAACTTTTTATGCTCACTTATCACTAAACCTACTGGTAAGTTTTTTTCAAATAATCAAAAACTCCAGATCTTCCTTAGAAGCCAGATACTTACCATTGAGAATATTTCTGTTTCCTGCTATGTTTTTAAGAATTCTTACAGACACAGTTTAATACTTCAGGTGCCAGGTTGGAATCATTTCAACCACTTGAGTAAAGAATTTAGAATCTGATCTTGAAAATCATCTTTTTGTGTTTTTTTTCCAGTGGTATAAATGAAAATGAACCTCTATGTAATTTGAAATATTATTTTAAGAATCCAAGAGCTAAAGATTAATAGTCATCAAGCATTTCGGTACAGAAGTATTTGCCAAAGGAGTTGTTAAAATTGAGGTCTCCAGGCTCACAGTTAGAAATCACAGAGTCTTAGGTACATGCTAGGAATTTTCATTTTTAATCAACACCCCAGAAGACAAGTCATTCACAGACTACAGTTTGCAAGATCTAGCTCTTTCACAGGCATATTTAGATTCTTCATCAAATTTATCAGCATCTACATTGTGCATAGTATTTAATTTTATTCAGCAGGTAGTGATCATTTTTAACCAATATTGGCTAAACACCTGTGTGCACAAGGCCCCAAAACGATATACCTAACCGAAATCAGGTGTTAAAACTTTCAAAAATGAGAAACTTCAGATTGATTGTCATTGCCAATCACCTTCATCATGAAAAATGTCATCAATAGTAAAGTGAGGCCACAGGGTTCTTAGGTTCCAAGAAGTGCTCACAATACATGTCTCTTGGACCACTTTATACACACATACAGTGTCATTGTCAGTAGCTATGTCTTTTAGCACAAATAAGGAGATATAAATGTAAAATGTTGGGGAGGAGGCAGGGGAGAGGGATTGCATTGGGAGTTATACCTGATGTAAATGACGAGTTGATGGGTGCTGACGAGTTGATGGGTGCAACACACCAACATGGCACAAGTATACATATGTAACAAACCTGCACGTTATGCACATGTACCCTAGAACTTAAAGTATAATAATAATAAAAAAAAAGAAAAAGAAATGTAAAATGCAAGACTGAAAATCTTATGTACTAACTCTATGCCCATAATTTTCCATTTCCTTTCTAAGTCACGTCCCCTGATAAGAAGCTTTATGAAAGAGCTTTACTGTTTATATGAATAGCCTAAGTGTATAAACTAGACTCACATTTATTACATATCTTTCCAGATTTAAATGGGTTGAGAAATGGGTCAGTCATAAATACTAGTATGTATTTTACTATTACCTGTTTTTAGAGGTTATGCTTAAGGAACTACTGCTTTACTTCAACTCAGTAAAACTCTCGACTGAACTAAAATGAAAAACCTCTCACTTGTAAGTTAGTTCCCAGAATGAGTGAACTCTGGGATATTAAATTTATTCAGGTGTTATCCATTTATTTAATGTTGGTAAGCACAACAAAATGCACATGTGAAAGTTATGGTTTAATTGAAAAGCATATAGCATAACTTAACTAGACCCTCCTGCATCATGGTAAAAGTAGCAGCATGTGGGGCTAGGTTTAAAAAAACCTAATTACGAAAAGAACTATGGTAAAGTTTAGCCAATGCCTCCAAGCCAATATTTAGTCTTTTCAATAGGTAGTGACTATATATTTGATAATTTATAAAACCTGGCACTGCACAGCATTGATACAAACAAAAACACACACACACGTGTATACACACACACACACACACACATCTCAAGAGAACCTCCTTACAAATCAGCAGTCACTTGATTTACAAATTCTTCTGAGAATATATAATCCAGTTCATGTATCTTTTGGCTCTCATCCAGGATTTTTTACCCACAGTCTAGGACAGATAAATAAGATTTTCACCTGGTAGAAATCACCCTCCATTCATCATTGGAAGTCTAGTTGAACAGTAGGTCAAAATGTACATGCTCTGAAATTGAGAGATGACCTTGGTGTTACCAAGTTGGTAGACATCGTGAGTAACAAACACTCATCCTAGTAAGCTACAATGGTGGATTTTCATGATTGAATGGATGTTCTGTCCTGCTGGTTTCCTGTAGATTTGCAAGTTGTGAGAGTTGGGCTAAATATGGGAGCTTAAAGTAGGAGTAACTTTCATCAGGTTGCCAAGCTGGCAACTTTTTCTCAAGCTACAAAGACAGTGGACTGAATCAGCTTGCAAGAACTCACAACTGGCAAGTTTTACTTTGAACCTGCTTTCTTGTTTCCTGGCAGGTTTACTGATCTTCATTTTTGTCCAGATGTGAGTTTCAAGGTGTTTAAGGAAAATCAACCCTTTTACAAGTTAAGTGCTCCTCAAACCAGAGTAGGGCCTTCATGGGCCTTCATGGCCCTAGAGCCTGAGAGGACACTGTACTCTGTTTAACTTTGGTAGAGCTAGGACATTTTCTTATCATTACTACGCCTTTCTTTCCATAATAAACTTCCTCATTGATCAAATATGCTGAAGATTGTGCCAGTAAGAACATTTGTAAATTTTAATTGTGGAAAACCAGTCTTGCAATTCCAGCTGTGGATTTTCACAAGTATTCGCTAATCTTTTTCTTCTTGAATAAAGAATTCCTAAACTTAGCAACTGTGAGCTTGGTTGACATTCATTTTATTTAATTATCAAATATTTTTTGCTTCATAAATATTTTTTTGAACCAAACTCAGCCCCAAATTGGCTAAATATAGATACAAATATCAATATCATCACACAATATACCAGGCAATCTTGCTGCCACTGATGAGGAAAATCATTCTTAAACTCACTATGGATATGTTCAAATATAATAACTGAATTTTAAAGTTGTGAAGGGTGGGATTGGGGATTTTGCAGCAATCACATTCAGTAAATGTAGTCGGTGGAAAAGAGGAATTAACTGGATAACTGCTAAAATCTCTAGTTTGTCTGTGCATCTTCCTTTAAATTACTTCAGTTGAATCATGGCCATTTGTAACATGGCGTCCAAGGAAAGCTCCAGTTTGATATACTAAAGATGATTCTAAAACCCGGTGAAATAAATTTTCATTTCTTAGAAATACTGCCTCAAGAAATATCTCTAACAGGTCATACTGATATAGCCAAAACAGTTATTTAAAATAGTGCATATATAATGGGTTATTTTACCTAGACCCTGTTGCTGTAACCTTCATTCCACTGGCTAGTCTTTGCAGAATCTTTTAAAGGAGCTTATTAAACTAACCATTGCAATTAGATAAAAGAAACTAGAGACCTGAAAAGTGAAAACGCAGGAATGGATTATCAGTTTTCAGGCGGTATGATAGTATACCTGAAAATCCAAGAGACCCAGTAGGAAAACTATTACAAGCAATTAGGAAATCTAGATAGAGAAGTAAAAAATTAACAATCAAAAAATGATTGCTTTCATATACATAAACAAAGACCAGTTTGAATGTGTGACTGATAAGTCAATTTTTTAAAGCTGCAAATGTGTTAAAACACTTAGAAATGCCCACAGCCATATCATACTGAATGGGCAAAAACTAGAAGCATTCCATTTGAAAACCAGCTCAAGACAAGGATGCCCTCTCTCACCACTCCTATTCAACGTAGTATTGGAAGTTCTGGCCAGGGCAATTAGGCAAGAGAAAGAAATAAAGGGAATTCAATTAGGCAAAGAGAAAGTCAAATTGTCTCTGCAGATGACATGATCATATATTTAGAAAACACCATCGTCTCAGCTCAAAATCTCCTTAAGTTGATAAGCAACTTCAGCAAGTCTCAGAATACAAAATCAAAGTGCAAAAACCACGAGCATTCCTATACACCAATAACAGACAAACAGCCAAATCATGAGTGAACTCCTATTCACAACTGCTACAAATAGAGTAAAATACCTAGGAATACAACTTACAAGGGATGGGAAGGACCTCTTCAAGGAGAACTACAAACCACTGCCCAAGGAAATAAGAGGACACAAACACATGGAAAAACATTCCAGGCTCACAAATAGGAAGAATCAATATTATGAAAATGGCCATACTGCCCAAAGTAATTTATAGATTCAATGCCATCTCCATCAAGCTACCATTGACTTTTTTCACAGAATTAGAAAAAACTACTTTAAATCTCATATGGAACCAAAAAAGAGCCCGTATAGCCAAGACAATCCTAAGCCAAAAGAACAAAGCTGGAAGCATCACGCTACCTGACTTCAAACTACACTACAAGACTACAGTAACCAAAACAGCATGTTACTGGTACCAAAACAGATATATAGATCAATGGAACAGAACAGAGGCCTCAGAAGTAACCCCACACATCTACAACTGTCTGATCTTTGACAGACCTGGGGAAAAAAAAAAAAAAAAGCAATGGGGAAAGGATTCCCTATTTAAAAAATGGTGTTGGGAAAACTATCTAGCCATAAGCAGAAAACTGAAACTGGATCCCTTCCTTACACCTTATACAAAAATTAACTCAAGATGGATTAAAGACTTAAACATAAGACCTAAAATCATGAAATCCCTAGGAGAAAACCTATGCAATACCATTCAGGACATAGGTATGGGCAAAGACTTCATGACTAAAACACCAAAAGAAATGGCAACAAAAGCCAAAATTGACAAATGGCATCTAATTAAACTAAAGAGCTTCTGTACAGCAAAAGAAACTGTCAACAGAATGAACAGGCAACATACAGAATGGGAGAAAAATTTTGCAATCTATTCATCTGAAAAAGGGCTAATATCCAGAATCTACCAAGAACGTAAACAAATTTACAAGAAAAAACAAACAACCTCATCAAAAAGTGGGCAAAGGATAGGAACAGACCTTTCTCAATAGAAGACATTTATATTTATGTGGTCAACAAACATGAAAAAAGCTCATCATCACTGGTTATTAGAGAAATGCAAATCAAAACCACAATGAGATACCATCTCACACCACTTAGAATGGTGATGATTAAAAAGTCAAGAAACAACAGATGCTGGAGAGCATATAGAGAAACAGGAACACTTTTACACTGTTGGTAGGAATGTAAATTAATTCAACCATTGTGGAAGACAGTGTGGTGATTCTTCAAGGATCTAGAACTAGAAATACCATTTGACCTAGCAATCCCATTACTGGTTATATACCCAAAGGATTATAAATTATTCAACTATAAAGATACATGCATACATATGTTTACTGCGGCACTGTTCACAATAGCAAAGACTTGGAACCAACCCAGATGCCCATCAATGATAGACTGGATAAAGAAAATGTGGCACAAATACACCATGGAATACTATGCAGCCATAAAAACGGATGAGTTCATGTCCTTTGCAGGGACATGGATGAAGCGGGAAACCATCATTCTCAGCAAACTAACACATGAACAGAAAACGAAATCTATACTCGGTCAAAAGTTCTCGGTCAAAAGTGGAAGTTGAATAATGAGAACACATGGACATGGGGAGGAGCATCACACACCAGGGCCGGTCAGGGGGTGGGGGGCTGGCGGAGGAATAGCATTAGGAGAAATACCTAACGTAGATGACGGGTTGTTGGTTGCAGCAAACCACCATGGCATGCGTATACCTATGTAACAAATCTGCATGTTCTGCACATGTACCCCAGAACTTAAAGTATAATAAAAAAAAAAACCTAGAAATGAATAAGAAATATTCTAGTCCCATATAAAGAAAACTGTACTACATGACTGAAATGCCAGAGACACTTGAGTAAATAGAAAGACATATCAGGTGTGGGGACAGGAATACTCAACATCATAAGGGTAAATTTATAAATTTAGGACAATCTCAATTAAAAGACCAACATGTTTAAACTAGACGATTATAAAAATACATTTTAAAAGCCAGGAAACCTCTGACAGAGAAGAACAATGAGGGCAGATTAGACCTATAGACATATCAATGTTAAAGCATGAAGTCTTAGTAATTAAAACATGAAGCCAGGTGTGGTGGCTCATAGCTATAATCTCAGCACTTTGTGATGCTGTAGGAGGATCACTTGAGCTCAGGAGTTTGAGGCTGCAGTGAGCTGTGCTTGTGCCACTGCACTGTAGGATGGGCAACAGAGTGAGACCCTATCTGAAAAACAAACACACACACAAATAAGAAAGAAAAAGAAAAGAAAAGAAAGAATTAGGGGCACATTCACAGACAAATCACTGTAATGGAATAAACAGTTCAAATACAGATAATTCAATACATGACCAAGATAGTGTCTCCAATCAACAGGTAAGTGGTAATCTACTCAATAACTGGTGTTGGGACAACTGGATAACCACTTCTTCTCATAATATGCACCATAATAAACTAAAAATGAATACAGTAATTATAAAAATTATACAAGTGATAAAATGACAAAAGAGAAAGACTTTTGTATGTATGACTTGAAATCCAAAAGGAAAAAAAGAAAGATCAATGCAGTGATTATGACTATCAAAAACTTCTCATGGCACCAGGAGCCATCAACAATGACTAAGGAGAAGAGTACAGTGAAAGATTCTCTTTAAGCCTATCTTCCATTCATTCAGTTATCACGTATACCCTTCTCCTTACTCTCAGGAAACCATTCTTACTACTTTCTTATTTATCCTACCAGAGTTATTTTTTTATGAAAAAGACAATACAGAGGTCAATTTTTATGTATCCCCTATTTTGTATCAAAAATATATTTTACGTACACTGTTTTGTACTTTGCTTTTTTGATCCCATAATATACCATGGAAATCTTTCTAACTCAGTACATACTTTTCTCATTCTTTTTGTAAATGTGTAGTATTCTATTATTATATGGATAGCCATTATTAATTTAATAAGTATCTCCTTGAAATTTTATGTTGTTTTTAATAATTGTTCTCATATAAATATTAGAAATGCAATTAGCAATTCATTTAAAATAGTATCTTCATACAGTTCTTAGAAATGTAACATTCTCATTCAGGAAACAGGCTTTATAACAGGTGTTACAAAAATCCTAAAGGCATATCATAATTAAGCTACCAAAGGCATTGTTGATAAGATATAATAGTTTCTCCCCCCAAAACAATCTTGCAAGCAAATTTACTATGATGTGACAGGCAGTGTTAAAAGAGTATCTCATATAAAGTGAATATGAAATTATAATCATTATAATGATCAAATTACAGTAATTAGTACATAGAGCAGAGAATTTATCTGTGCCAATTCCACATACTAAAATAGTTTAGGCAATAGTTATCTTATCAGTCACAAGCCTTCCCAAAGAAGAAATAATGACAATCTTTAACATTCTATTTTCATCTTCATGGCACAGAACTTGTTAAATGTTATTTTTATTTTAAAGTGATGGTAGCAAAGATAGGATTGTGACATAATGTATTATAATGGATTCATTTACTCATTTTGGCACATTCACCTATTAATTATCTCAACCCTATTCTACCAATAGGGTTAACCTGATTACTCACCAAGGATTAGAATATTTCATGTGTATATTTCCCAATTTTTTGTCCAAAGTTTCTCTAAGATGTAAAAGACTTACATGTGTGTTTAAAAAATACATAACTTCGATCATCCTTGGCTCAGAAACCTAGTTGTTACAAGAAATTTTATCCTTTTAAATGGATACTTCATGGAATTTTATGATGATAATAATTGTAGTGTGTCTTCTGTTTCTGTCTTTTGATTTTGAGACTGCAGTAAGAAATACCTTTCCTGAAGAGCACCCAAGGAATTGGAGATCTACTGATTGGTGCCTTGCCTTAACTTTTTCACAGCTACCAGGAAAGTCATTGCTCCAGATTTTCATATAGCATCTCACATAGATGTACACTGTTTCCAACAGTGATTGAAACCATCCTTCTGAAGTTTATTTCTCTATCTTTGTGAGTTTGTTGTAACCACTTACCCTCTCCCAAAGTAGGAGACAGTTATCACCTATTTTATATTTTCAATTGATTCAGCATTAACAAGGCTTTCAGAATTTCCCAACTCCTCAGATGTTAATAAGTTAGTAAAGACTCTATCATATTTAGGGAATGTTCCCAAAGACATATTTGGCAATAACCAAACTTGAACAGTAGCTAACAATATACTGTGGATTCAGAACAGAATGGCCCATTGGCTCTCCAGAGAAAGCATTTCAGTATTTGGTGAATTGTATTCAGTTTGGTGAACTGTTCAATACTAAAATGATTTCAGAATGGTAACTAACATATTGTATAGAATTGCACAGGTCTTGGTGATTAAATCCTCCATAATTTCTCTAAAACAAGAAGAAAGTGAATTATTAAATACAAAAATTATGACAGGCTATCAGGTAGATAGAAGACAGTTCTGAAGTCAGGCTGATCTCAGTTAAAATTTCGGCTGTGCCATTTTCTAGCTACGTGATTTTGGACCAGTTACTTTATGGCTCCCAGCTGGTATCCTCATGTGTAAAATGAGGATAATGGTAACTCCCCTAGGGAGGTTTGTGTAAGGATAAATGAGGGAATTGAAAACACAAGACTGGCACATAGTAGGTAATTAAAATTTTTGTTTCCTATGTTACTCTTTCTTTACTAATTTTCCATAAAAACAGAAAGCCATGAGCAGCATCTACTTGCTTCTGGACAATATTGCTTATATTTATATACAACAGAAAGTCAACTTGATTAAATTTCTCCCTCTAGGCTTATCCAGATCTAAATCCTTATTAAATCATTCCAAACAGTTTGATTTGTGTCTCTTACTACCATTATATGGAAGATGTAGGTGAAACCAAATTCGACAACACTTGTCAGCTGGACACAGTATTTCACTATCTCCTATTTTCAATATCATAAAAGTTATTTTGCCTTCATTTAATCACATTTTTTCTCCTGTCATCAGTATAGATATTGGTCAATTGATCTTCAAACCACATAATCATTCTGCATTTTCTCTATAACAACTTTCAAATAAGAATGACAGGGCTCACCTAATTCCCAACAGAGAACATGAGAGTATTTGCACAATATTTGAGGTAGTTTACAGGCAACTGAAAAACATCTAATTTAGGAAGGATATGGAGCGGGGAGAGCTGAGATTACCAACTAGAAGTGGCCAGGAAGAACTACTCCTACTGAGTGAGACAAGGGCATCAAGTAGACTAGCATACTCTGAAAGATCTTTGCAATGAAGGGATTGAGAGTGGACAAAGAGAAGATGCAGACCCCAGGCTAAAAGGTGAGGAGGCTGGAAACCCTGCACAGGGTTCCTGAGCACCAGGACTCCTTCCTGGCCCTGAGCAAATCCTAGGGAAGGGGTGAGTGAAATAGGCATGGAGTGACGCACTCTTGCCACGGACCTCTGGGATGCTAGCTGCAGAAGACCCCATAAACCCCACTGGCATCTGAGATGACAGGGAGAACTGCCCATAGAGTTGGCAGAGGCAGAACTCCAGTCTGCATGGAACCTAGAGGGTTTGGCCTGGGAATGACTACAGTGAAGCATAGCCATGGGAGCCCATACCCCAAGGTGTGCCATATCCCTCTAAGTGGCCTAGCCTTTGTTGGCTACCAGACAGGGACAAAGCAGGGCTATCTTACCATGGGACAGGGAATGTCTGATCTGAGCACCCACCTGTCTGCCACACTCTCCCGGGGTTCCTGTCTGTTTGCATCCCCTTACAGTGCAGCCTCAGCTTGACTGCAGCCACCACCACTGCTCTTTTGCCAGAAGAGTCCATCTAACCATTGGAGTGCTTTTGCAGGTGGACCCCCATCAACAATGCACCCACCCAAACCTCACTCTGCCCACTTGATAGTAAGCACATGCAGGAGGACCCACCACTGCCCCACCAGTGTCTGTGTGCACGAGGACCTCTGCCTTCCCTGGGGATCTCATGTGCTGGTGTACGTGCACGTGGGGTCTCACCACTGCCCCACTGGAACACTTTTGCTGATAGCCTTTGTTGGGGATGTTGCTGCCAGTGGACTGGGAACACCTCGGCCCCTCCAGCACAGCAGGTGCTTAACCTTGAGGAGCCAGAGAACAAAGTTGCAGGTAGGTCCCAGCCCCTGAGAATTAGATCACACAGCCCAGGAATGCTGAACTGAGCCTTGGCCCCCTGAAAGTATCCAGAAATGAAGCCAATCGATTAAACCAAATTTATACCACATTGAAAACCTCAAGGGCATCAAAGAACATAAAAGCAAAAAGACCCATCCTAAAGACAGCAATTTCAAAAGATTAAAGGAACATCAACCCACACAGATGAGAAAGAACCAGTGCAAAAACTCTGGAAACTCTAAAAGTCAGAGTGTCTTCTTACCTCCAATGACTGCCTGAGCTCCCAAGCAATGATTCTTAACCAGACTGAAGTGGCTAAAACGACAGACACAGAATGCAGAACATGGAAGGTAAGGAAGCTCCTTGACAGCATGGGACTTACACAAAAACAGACACATAAACCAATGAAACAGGTTAAAGAACCCAGAAATAAAGCTACATACATACAACCCTCTGATCTTCAACAAAATAGACAATAACAAGCAATAGGAAAAGGACCCCCTATTCAATAAATGGTACTGAGATAACTGGCTAGCCATATGCAGAAGATTTAAACTGGACCCCTACCTTTTGCCATATACAAAAGCTAATTCAAGATGCATTAAAGATGTAAATATAGGATCTAAAACTATAAAAACGGTAGAAGAAAACCTAGGACAAAGCATTCTGGACATAGGCTTTAGCAAAGATTCCACAATGAAGTCTCCAAAAGCGATTGCAACAAAAACAAAAATGGACAAGTGGAACCTAATTATATTAAAGAGATTCTGCACAGTAAAAGAAACTATGAACAGAGTAAAAAGACAACCTAGCAATGGGAGAAAACATTTGCAAACTATGCACCTGACAGAGGTCTCATATTCAGAATCTATGAGGAACTTAAATGAATCAACAAGCGAAAAACAAACCTCATTTTAAAAAAATGGGCAAAGGACATGAACAGACACTTCTCAACACACATATGACCAACGAACATGTGAAAAAATGATCAACATCACTAATCATTAGAGAAATGTAAATCAAAACCACAATGAAATACCATCTCACACCAGTCAGAATGGTTACTATTAATAAATGAGAAAATAACATGTTGATGAGGTTGCAGAGAAAAGGGAATGCTTTTATACCGCTGGTGGAAATGTAAATTAGTTTGGCCACCGTGGAAAGCAGTTTGGAGATTTCTTAAAGAACTTAAAACAGAACTACCATTTGACTTGGTAATTATTACTGGGTATCTACCCAAAGGAAAATAAGTCATTCTACCATAAAGACACATGCACATGTATGTTCATGGCAGTACTATTCACAATAGCAAAGACATGGAATCAACCTAGGTGTCCATCAACAGTGGACTGAAGAAAATGTGGTAAATATACTCCATGTACTACTACATAGCCATAAAGGAGAACAAAATCATGTCCACTGCAGCAACATGGATGCAACTGGAGGCCAATATCCTAAGCAAATCAATATAGGAACAGAAAACCAAATACTGCACGTTCTCACTTATAAGTGAGAGCTAAACAGGAATAATAGACAGTGGGGCCTACTTGAGGGTGGCTGGTAGGAGGAGGGTGAGAGTCAAAAAATTACCTACCGTGTACTATGTTTGCTACCTGGGTGATGAAATTATTTGCATACCAAACCCCAGCAACACACAGCTTACCCATGTAACCAAACTACACATGTACCTCCTGAACCTAAAATAAAAGTTGAAAAAGAAATAAAAGAAAAAATATGTGTATGGTCTCAGCATTTGACCTCTTTTCAATAAGGAATAGATAAAATTCTAGCTATAGGAATAGCAGTGTTTTGTAAATAGTGATGCAACTGTATGCAAGGGCTACTTCTGTGGAAAAGCATTGAAAACAGACCCAAAAAATCAGCTTGACTTGAAACTACAAAGGTATATGGAAGTCAAGGTGTCAATGAAGATTCTGTAAGGAGGTAAGTTTCTGGAACGTTGCTTCCAAAAGACGATCCTGAAAAAGAACCTAAATGTTCTTAGGGCAGGGAGAACCGATGTTTTGTGAACTACCAAAACATCAGATACCAGAATCAACCTAAAATTAATTTTTTAAATGTTGAAAATGCAATTTGATCAAAAACTAGAATATCAATATCCTATAAAGGCAAAATTCTAATAATTTTGCTAGAAAGAAATGTGCAAAGGTGTCAATTTTTCTCTGGGTTTCTTCTCTTACAGTTTAGCTCCCCTCATTCCTCCAACTCCTCTCTATGCCCCTCCTTTCTTCTGCTCTCATCTTCCCTCCCCTCTCTTTTCCTCCCCTTTCTTTTCCTCTCCTCTAAGATTGTTTATTGAAAATGTCACTTGAATTGCTGTTGCAGAGAATTTGAAAACTCTTGAAGGAACCAAATGTCACTGGCTGCTGTTTAATAAATGCCTCTGGTTGGTCTGACTCCAAGTCCACCAACCTTAGCAACAATCAGAGACACTGCAGCCTTAATTGGGGAGATATTACTTTTGTGTGGGCGCTGGAATGCAGACAATACCTGATGTCTGGAAAGGGAAAATAAACAGAGGTAAATGACCAAGCTTATTTTGGCAGGATGTGCAAAAACACAAACTACATGCCTGGCCAATCTGATAGGCTTAGGAGAAGTCCTACAAGTTTATACAGTGACCAAAAGGGAAATAGGAACTGACATGTAGGAAACTAGAGAGGAAAGAAAGATGGGGTGGGAAAGGTGGCAAAACATATACACTCAGCAGTGTAGAAACAGGGCTTCAATGTCTTCTTATAGAACCTTGACTTGAACTACCCACAGGTCAAAAAGCTCTAGTCAGACAGCAAATTCTTTGCTGGGGATACACTGTATTTGGTTTCAGTCCTATCCTATTAGAATAAGCCACAAACCATTCACAAGATTTGTAGGCATACTCTCTTTTTTAAACTACAACTGTATTAAAAGAAAAAGAAGTGAACATCAGACTCAGGGAGGAAATCTAAAAGTTCATAAGTTCAATCCATTCATTCAACAAATGAGAAAATCAAAGCTTAGAGAGAAGGTCATTGATTATCCCACACCCACTTTACTAACTGGAGCAGAACTAGGCAGAGAACCTGGGAATCTTGGTTTTCAGTTTAGAGTACATTCCCTTCCATGTAGCTTCCACTCGTAATCGACCAACTCGTCTCCTCACCTCCCCGTTCCACTCCTCCTTTCTTCTCTTCTCCCTACCTATCATTTATTAAAATAGAGATTTCAGAGCTTTGTCCAGGAAGCCCCACTTACTAATTCTGCGAAGTTGCTTACTGTCTCATACACTGTCATCTCCAACCCAAATGGAATATATGCAGATAACTTGCATTTTGTGATCCTCTACTGTCTTTAATCCCACACCTTATAGTAAGGAAAAGTTATCCTACAATGGGATGACATTTTCCATATGTGTATGTGCTATTCTGGTTTCCCTATTTTCCTCTGCACTGACATAAAACTAATGCCACAATACAGCAACACATAATATTCATAGGATACTTCCTTAAGTCACAGTTTCAGGAAATTTAGTGCTTAAGCCTGCTCCTCTCCCAGGTATTTCCGGAATTCTTCAAACAATACATAGATGATGATTTAGGGATCTGACAATTTCCACTCTCCCTCGCTGATCCAGTGCTGGAAAAGTTATCACTCAGCCACTCTAAAGCCATCTCAAAGCCTCTATCTTCTGTTGCTGATCTGTACAGAGGCTTCTTAGGCCACTGAATTGAACCTGTGGAGGCCACCCCACTGCTAAAGCCAACACACACTCCCCACCTTCACCTATCTCTGCCCTGTATTCTAATATGGAAGATCCCAAGAAGTGCTCCCTTTTTCCCTCATGTTCTTCCACAGAAAATGCTTTGTTGAAACAGCTCTTTCAGTTTTTCACTCACAGAGTGACAAAAGGTCTAGAGACAGACACCATGCTGCCACTGGAATCTCCCAGTCTATTTCACTGTGATGTATTGGGGTTGGATTAAAGTTCTCTGCTTCTAATTTTTCTTTCCTTAGGATGATTTATCTGCTAGAAGGATTTTTTACTCTCTCACACAACTTAGGTTCCTGGCAGACATATCCCACAGGTCCTCAAGATATGATGGAATCCAAAGCACACAAAGATGCACAAGGGCAAGGGATAAAGGAACCAGGGAAGGCTGAAATGCAGCCACTCTCCAGTCACCAAACTGTGCAGCCATGGCCGTGACCGCCTAAGACAGCATCTCTTTTCTAATTTACAAATAAGCACTGGCCCCACCTGAATTCTTAGATGTATGCTGCAAATGGGAACTCCTGCTATACGGAGAGCAGGGACCACAGCTTATATTTATTTTCTATATACCTCAGCATATGGCCCAGTAGTTGGCATCAAAGCCACATTACAAGTATTTGCTAGATGAAATCTATGAGGGGGCCAATTATTCAGACCTATGCAAAATTCCTGCCCTTGGCAGGCTTAAAAGGTAATATAAAGGCCAGGAAAATAAAAGATTTTCTAAAGTGCAAAAATGTTGGCTTTCTCTCAAGCTCTAGAATCAAACTCAATTAAACCCCATGACATTTCTTTTCTGTTCATATACTGAATGCTTGACACAGCAGGGAGCTCAGAACCACATCCTGGTGTCATTTATCAGACTACCTTACTATTCTAGTCACTCAATGTTCCTGGACCAACACTGTATAATGTCATCTTCTGTCTTTCTCAAAATATAATAATTTCACGAGATATGGTATATTTTATAGAATGCGATGCATCGTTTTAGTGTCATTACCATTGTTACCATGAAAAGACTGAGTTATGAAGAGTTCTAATGTTCAATGACCTCCCTTAGAGGAAGGCAGGATTTCAGAATACCAAGTTACCCAGCCTCAGTTTCCATTCTTCCCCTAGGTCTGTGGAGCTAGATTGGCTAACTGGTGAGGAGCGTCAGAATGTTATCTCCAGCTGTTTGGTTCTAAACAGTATTTTACTATGTGTAGTCAGCAAACCTTCAACTTTTGTCATCTTGCTTTTTGCAAGTCCATACTTCACTTCCAAAAAAGCATTTCAGTTGATCATTAAAGTTCACCAATTCAGCACTTACCCTGACTTTTCACAAAACTCTTGGAACCCACATGCAAAGATTCATCTCTGCCTCACAGACAATCCAGAGAAGAAGCTGAAGTGGTTCCCGCCCTTCACACTTGCCACACCCCATCAACCAACAATAAATCCCCTCCTCACATGAAAGTCCCTCTCCCCACTCACCCCAGAGTAAATCCCCAGCTGGCAGGAAGCCAGGTTGAGCAGACACGTCTGCCACAGCTTCCTGGGGTGGGGTCAGGCTGCACCAGCTTTGATCAACCAAAGAAGGAATTTCCAGTGTCAAGAGCCCTCCACAGAGAATGCCCCAGGGTCTACTCTAAGGGGTAAAGGAACCAGGGATTAAAAAGCAACTTGGAGCATCCCAAATAGAGCAGCACAGATGACCTGTGAACGAGACGACCGAGGTGATGTCTTGGTCATTCTCCTTATTTCATGGACAGAAGTGAAAATGCAAGTGAGCTCACCTTTCATGGCCAGAAACTCTTTCCAAGGAAAGGAAATACCATAGTGATATTGAGTTTAGTTCTCCCTATTACTTAGTCATTCTTGCTGATAAACTAGGTCATGCTGGAAAGAATATTAACCCTTATACATCTCAAAGAGGTGTTAGAGTAATATTTATTAGTATTTACACTTGACCAGACATGAAATAGCTCCATGAATCCGTATGCTGGCTCACAGAAGGGACCATCACTGTTTTTCTCTAGAGTCATTTATCTCCAGATAAGCCATTGAAATTGGGCATATCTGAGCTCCTTGCTTGGAACTCTGGTTGCAAAGCTTCAGAACCTTAAGAAGTATCACTACATTACTCACTGAAGCTGAAGGAAACTTCATAGTGAAGTAAAATAAAAACATTTTGCCGGCCGGGCGCAGTGACTCACGCCTGTAATCCTAGCACTTGTGGGAGGCCGAGGGAGGCAGATCACGAGGTCAGGAGATCGAGACCATCCTGGCTAACATAGTGAAACCCCATCTCTACTAAAAATACAAAAAATTAGCCGGGTGTGGTGGCGGGCACCTGTAGTCCCAGCTACTCAGCCACTGCGCTCCAGCCTGGGTGACAGAGCGAGACTCCATCTCAAAAAAAAAAAAAAATTTTTGCCCAGACAGCCAAGTTTTGCTATACTCTGCCACTCTAGAAATCTATCCAACAGTGAACATTGTGATTTATTCCTAGTAGAAACCCACATGGTATTTTGTTTTGGAAATGTTGTTAATCATAATAAGTATTATAACAAAAAATACCAAACAAAACTCAATGATCCATGTCTATTACTTGTACACTTCACAGTCCTGTCCAGTTTAGTAGGAATGGAGTGGAGGGAATGAGGGAACCCTACCCCAGGCAAGAATCAGGTTCTTTCCCCACAGTGGCTCCACCATTAGGTTTTGGAGTTCTCTACTGAGTGCTCCTCATCATTTGCTCCACCATACGAGCAAAGATAGGGAAGAGGGAACATTGCTCGGAGGTAGTTGCTGTACATCACTTTCAGCCATATTCCTTTGGCCTTGTATAATGACAAAGGAGGCTAGAAAATGCAGTGAAGTTTTGTGTCTGGAAAACAAAGAAAATGTGTTGTTAGCAATTTCTACAGATTTAAAGTGTCTTATGGGTCAAAACTTTGGATAAGAATTCGCCCAATAAAAGAGAGGCCTTTTTCATTCTCAAGGAAGGGGTCAGCATATTCTACTTTCAAAAAAGCAATGTACAGCCTTTTCTTGACAGCTTAGTTTTTCAGCACTGACGTTTTCAAAACATGTAGAGGGTAGAAAATCCACAAAGAAGAAAAACAGCAATCTCTCACACATACACACACACACAGACTTTACCAGAAGTGTGAACTTGAGAAAAGTCTACAGTTACCTTCATATTCTTAACTTTCACTGGCAGTTGAAGATCTTTGCATGTGAGGTCAAGTTTTTCTAGCACCATATTTTGTATATTTTAATGTCAAATGAAGTATTGTTCTGTTGGTAAAGTTACTATGTTTGATTTAAAAAGCAAGAAGTTAAGAATATTACAGGGGATGGAGTGGATACATATAGGGATTAAGCTTTAAAAAAGACTATCTGAAGTGATAATTTTACGAAGTATTAAAGAAAATTCATATTTATGAATGTTAGTGTGCTTTGGATTGGGATGTCAAACCTTCGGGGCAGGTGCAGAGTGTGAGAATTACTGTGAGCAAAAGGAATAAGGAAAAAAGTTATTAAAAAGTTGCTGTACCTTCTGTTTCTATTTCCCCTTCTTTTTCCTTCCTTTCACTGAGGTGCAGGTCAGGAAGCCAGTCTCGGATACAGGCTGCAGCAGGGAGAAGCAGAGACCCTGGCTTGATGGCATCTCTTCAACGGCCATCGTGGTTGGAAGGTCGACTACATTTAGTAAAAAGTAAATTGATTGAGTAAATAATTAAATACATTGAGGATAATGGGAGCTAAATTTTATGCTGCTAGAGAAGATTTTACAAACAGGAAGACCAGAAAAAAAAGAAAGAAGCCTGAGGTGTTGGCTTGGAAACACCTGAGGGAAAGGAGAAAAAAAGAAAGAAGCCCGAGGTATTGGATTGGCAACACCTGAGGAAGAGGAGCAAGAAAAGAAAGAAGCCCAAGGTATTGGATTGGCAACACCCGAAGAAGAGGGGCAAGAAAAGAAAGAAGCCCAAGGTTTTGGATTGCAACATCTGAGGAAGAGGAGAACGAAAAGAAAGAAGCCCGAGGTATCGGATTGCCAACACCTGAGGAAGAGGAGCAAGAAAAGAAAGAAGCCTGAGGTGTTGGAGAAATGAACATATATATATACACACATACATACATCTATACATATATGGTTTTGTGACAAATATATACACAGAAAGATATAGAGATCACTGAAGAGGTATGTGTGTGGGAGATATATATATGTGTGTGTGTGTGTGTATTTATATGTACATATATACACATCTATTTCCTAGTTCTGTCCAATGACAACACCTAGAAGCAATGGCGTCCCAGTAACAATGAGCACACTAAACACTAGATCTTAGCTTCTAAGTGCCATGCTTCACTTAAAAAACAAAAACAAAAACAAAACCAGGGATCCTTTAAGAAATTGTAATTTCCTAGAGAGGAAAAATTATATGGGCACCATGTGGTAACTGGTAGGACTGCACCTGAGTACACATGAAACATTCTCAGTAATAAATGGTCAGGAGACACCACAATAGTGAGCAGAGTTGGGGTCATGTGGTGGTTCTTGTGGCCTCTGTCATTCCCATGTATCCCGGGGAGTGGTCTGTGATACATGAGAGAGCTATAGATATAGTGGTAACCTTCAGAATATCTTCCCAGAGATGGGAGGCTGAAAGGAGTTAGAAAGGTGGATGAAAATGATTTGGACTCATTCTTTCTTGTTACACCATTCCCTGGACACACATACAAACTCTTTCCATAGTGACAATATTCTCACTTTCCATAGACTAAGTAGCAAACATATGAGCAGACTCCTGGTATTCTCTGCAAAGTGGAGTAAACTTAACTCCAAGTTCCTTTTGAGGCCGTTTTAGGTGTTTCTATGGAAGGCCGCCAGATGCTGGCTAACTAAAACTAGACACCAACCCTCATCCTTTCAAATTATCTACAGCACCCTGAAGACCATATCTGAAGCTCTGCCTGCATGCCAATATGCCTCCAAGAAAAGAGGAGAGAACTAAGAAGTGACACACAATGGCAAAAGATCATTTTTACCACTCAAGCTCCAGGGGGAATAAAAGTTTTGACATGTTCCTGTCTTACTCACTGTCTGTATAATTTCACTTTTATAATGAAATCTTTTTAAGCCAGAGGAGGGAAAAATAAAGTCTCCCCAAATAGTCCAAAGTAGAATAGCTCTTGGCTATTTCCAAATCTAAAAGAACCAGCCAAAACAATTTCAATCAAATCTTTTTTAAAAGCAACAACAACAACAAGTTTCCCCTGAGTGTGAGGTTGGGAAGGTCAAGGTCTAGCCTGATGTAAACAAAAATGTCTCAGTAGAACAGCGTTAGAGGTTAAATAAATGTTTCTAACAACAGGGATTTAAAACAGAACCATTAAAAATAGATTTTACTGCCTGTGTAAAAAGAAAAGGTAACAACTGCCTTTCATCTTTTCTCTGAGTTCTGAGTGAGAAATACAGTTTCTTGAACACCTCTTGGAAACAGAAGAATAGATTAATGGCTAGGAGTGTGAATGAAAATATCTGGACAACAAGTAAAGAAAATATTCCATCTAAACTGTATTATATCTTAGTCATTTTGGTAGGATTATATGGTCTTTAAATTTGTATTTTCAAAGTGTATCTTTTTCCAAGATACACTGATGAAGAAAACAGTATAAACAAAAATAGAAATCATTCCTAATCCCAATGTCCATTAAAGGTTAGTTGATATTAATATTTTGGAGTATTTCTTATCTTTATTTTCTGTGAATATTTATAAATATAATTTATTCCACTTAGCATCACATTGTGTATACAACTCTGTACCATCTTTTTCACTAAGCAAGTCAAAATAAACATTACCCTGTATTATTAAGTATTGTTTAAAGCATGTTTTCTTAATTGCTACAGATAGTCTTCTTAGGTAGGTACCTTTGGAACTTCTTTCACAACTCTTTTCTATTTATCTGAACACATATTATTTTCAAACTTTTGCTCTTATAATCAAGACTGCAATTTATAATTTCTAGATGCATCTTTGCATGGATCCCAGTTTCAATTATTATACTGTGTAAATTAGTTTCTTAAGATCATTTTTAAAAGTCAGATTACTAAACCAGGTAGTAAAAACATACTGAGGGATTTAGAAACCTATTTCCAAAATGGTACAACGTCCAAAGAGGTGGTACCAGTGTCATTCCCACCAGCAGGGCAAGTGCCTCTATGTCTCTCTGTCCTCACAGACATATATATACACACACACATATATACACATATCTATACATGTGTATATATAGATATATACACATATCTATACATGTATATATATAGATATATACATATATCTATACATGTATACATAGATATATACATATCTATACATGTATACATATACATATCTATACATGTATATCAGATACATAGATATATACACACATATATGAGAGAATATATACATTTCTGCATATCTCTATTTTGATAAGTGAAATATGTTTATTTCTCTAATTTCTAGTAGTGTTAAACATTTTTCATATACCTCATGTCTATAAAATTTCTTTTCTGGTTCATTCCCTCTTCATGCTTTTTGCTTTCTCACAGCACATTTGTGTTTTTCTCATTTAATTTGTTAGAACTCATCTATTCAAAGTGGCAAATACTTTGGCCAGTTTTTCATTTGCCTAATTATTTTCAGAGTATTTTGTTGTTACTGCTCTTATACAGAAAACTTAAGTTTTTATGTGTTCAAATCTATTATGTTTTCATGAATTTGCCTGCATGTTTATAAAGGCCTATTCTATTCCCAATTGGATCTATGTTCGGTTTTGTTCCGTTGGATTTTTTTTTTTTGAGACGGAGTCTCACTGTGTCACCCAGGCTGGAGTGCAGTGGCTTGATCTCAGCTCACTGCAACCTCCGCCTCCTGGGTTCAAGTAATTCTCCTGCCTCAGCCTCCCGAGTACTAGGACTACAGGCGCCCGCCACCATGCCTGGCTAATTTTTGTATTTTTTAGTAAAGACGGGGTTTCACCACATTGATCAGGCTGGTCTCGAACTCCTGACCATGTGATTTGCCCGCCTCGGCCTCCCACAGTGCTGGGACTACAGGTGTGTGAGCCACCTCGCCCAGCCCAGTTGGATCTTTTGAATTTAAATTACATTATAGCCTAAGGAATTACAATACAGACTGGCTTAGGTATTTCTATGCGATAATACAGTACACTCCCTGGAGACAAGGTCAGGGGAAATAACCAACATATCCCAGCCTTCTGTAAACAGAGGGGATTTCTGATACTGTAATATAGAAAATAGAAAGAAGTAAAAGACCTACAAACAATGGAGAAAACTGTCTCTTTCAGGCAAAACTAAGAGTGGTCTCTGTGACTCTTTCCAGGGCCAGGGCCAACCTATAAGATCTGAGAAAAATACATTATTTTCAGGTAGGAAACCACCGCAATAAGCACCGGAAGAAAACACATCTGTACATGTGTGCAAAGGTAAATAAAAAACAATTGAAGATATGCAAAAAGTTGGTTAAGCAACTATATCGAAAGGCTGAGATTTGAATAATTGCTTTGAAAAAAAAAAAGAGGATTTGCCTTCTGCAGAAATCTGGAGAGAAGAACATGGCATTTGGGTAGGTATGAAGTCACAGAACATAATCAACAGATGACAAAGAAGGACAAAAACACTAGGGAAAGATGTGTTTTAAATAGCATCAAGGAAGAGATAGAGATGATTTTCCACTGCATTTGATTTTTTCAACCTAGTGGGTTGCAGTTGTGCTGCCATTTTAGCATGGTTCGTTAAAATTTTGCTTACACTGAAACTTTATACCATCACATGGATCCCCCCATCCTCAATATTTTTTTTCTGTTGTTTTACAGTACTTTTAATTCAAAGAACTTACTCAAAGATTATTCATGGCAATATTTCATCCCGCGTGGTCTTGTGTGACAAATGTCATCTAAATTTAGGTGCCAAGAGTGGAAGCACTAGGAAAGGAGATTCCCCTTCAGAAAAGTATAGAGGCAAAGCTGATCACCATCTGAGAATGCCATGATGGCATCAGGGAGTCAACTGCGGGATAGGTAGTAGTAAGAAAGAATTATTTGTGATATAAAGAAAATATTATCAGAAGAAAGTATAAGGTTGCAAAACATGTAGTTATTAAATGTTCAGGCATTGGTATCAGATCTGGCTTCAAATAGAGCCCTTCTACTTTCTAATTAGAAGACTTTGTGCAAGGTATTTAATTTCTCTGATCATCAGTTTCTTAATCTGTAAAATCGTGTTAATGTTCTAAACATCATGGAGTTGATGTGGGGATTAAATGAGATAATGTGTATTAGGCACTTAACAATCTTTCAACCATATAGCCACAGTTACTAGTGCAATAAGTGGGGACTATTCCTGTTCTTACAAATAGCAAATGAAAATAAGTGTTTCTGGAATGGTCCCTACATAAAAATTCAAATGAAATGATCATAGCCTAATATCTGCCTATGAATTATAATTGACAAGCAACTTATCAATCAGTATTGTTAGTGAATTTTTCTTAAAAATGCATGTAAAACTAAAAGCTGTCATGTAACATGACCTTGCCAAATTAGGAAGAAAATGAAAATATAATCAATATTGCAAGTCATTAGTAATTTCATTCGAAGTTTGGCTGTTTGTGAGGCTGGTAATAACCTTCTATTATTATACAGCAAAATTAGACATGGATTCACTACATTATCAAGCCCATATTGGGTCTTTGGAGTAATGCTAAATGTTCTCACTTAAATTCTCATTTGACCATAATATAACCATGGGGTGAACACTATTATTGGCCACAATTTATACCAAAGGAAACCAAATCACCAGATTTAAGAAAACTGTGTGAAGTCAAATAGCAAGCAAATAGTTGAGCTGAAATCTTCACCCAGGTCTTGTCATTTCAAGTTTGACACTCTGTCCATATACTATGAGGCAAAGAGGAATTAATCTGATGTCAACTGTCCAAACTCACAAGCAACCGTTCTTTTGAAAGTAACTGCAAAATATATATACGTTATATATATATATATTTTATATATATATATATTTTATACATATTATAACTATAACCCCACCCACCCAATCAGAAACCAGGGAAATAAATTCAAAGCTTCAGCTGTGTTTTTGTACAGCCAGAAGAGGAACCATTAAGAAGTGTTTGGAATCTTTAGTTTGTTTTATATTTGGTGTTCACAGAAGATTTGAGGAATGGGAGGGATCGATGAAAAGAAAAAAATTAATGTTATAATAGTACAATAACTTCCAGATTATAGGATGAGTTATATATATATTCTCTACATATATTCTCTCTCTATATATATATATATTCTCTTTAATAAATTAGATTGAAAAATTCAAATATTAATGTTAGTCTTCAGGAGAAATGTGAGTTTGATCCAAAAGTGCCTACCTAAAAACTTTCACTGATAGATACTCAAGGGGCCTGGTCTTCGGTTGGGGTTCAATGGCCACTTTGGCCTGTTCTGTAGGACATTAGTGACGCAAAGCCCACTGGGTGCTCATCCAGATTTGGAGAAATGTGCTATGGCAGGACCAAGACAGAATGAAGACTAGACCAAGACTCTGTTTTGGGGTGGAGGTTTCTTCAGGAAAGGAAGGAAGTCAGAGACCTGAGGAAGCACAGCAAGATTTAGATGCACCCAGGAGAGGATGTCAACAGATTGCAAAGGCTTTAACTGTGTGGCTTCTGGTTCTGGAACTATATGACAATAAGCCCATGTTGCATAGTTTTAAATATCATCATTTATGTTGTAACTTCAAACATAGTTTTATGTCCAGATGACAGAAGGCAGGGGTGAAGCTGTAAGAGTGAAGAGACCCACCCCATTCACACAGTTTTTAAGGTCTTCCCGTAGCTTGCAGAAATTCTTCATGAGCTGAGTCCAGAGCCACAGGGATAAAGGCTAACAGCCTAGCAGGAATAAGGCAAACTCTCCCTTTTCCCCAAATGTTTTAGAATAGGTGACCATGTATAAACAAGGGAAAAGTGAAAATTGGTTTGTACCTAGTAGAAAAATGACTAGTACTGACCACAAATAATTCTGCCTCCTCTAGATTTGACAAATGCTATCCATCAGGAAATATCTAACAGCCATGAGTTTTTACAGCAATTAATGATAATGGAAAATAAAGTTCATTTTCAAAACTGCAAGCTAAAAGGAGCATGTTAAAATTGGCTTATCGTTTTCTTGAACTGCACAGTGTTTTTCTCCATTACAAGAGACAACAAAGTTGACCCTCTGGTCACTCCCACTGAACCTAAAAGGCCATCTAAAGGAAAACAGGATGTGGCTGAGAACAATGACACCTCTGCAAATCACATACAGAGCCAACAGATGAATAAAGCCCTGGTGTTTTTCAGAAAGTCAGAAGAAAGCATGGATTCAAAAAGAGAACAATGATTGTGGAAATAATATTGTTAATTTTGCCTACAACCCAAACAGTGCTACCTTCCTACTCTTGCTAGTCCATTTTCACCTGAGGATAATGCCTGGAAATGATCTTCTATGCGTCAGATGCCCTCTTTCCTGTACTCTGAAGATCACTCTGTGTGTGTGTGTGTGTGTGTGTGTGTGTGTGTGTGTGTGTGTGTGTCTATAATGCCCATCATTATTATTGTGATCTTTTAAAGGACATATTTGTTAAATTATTCTTAACAGGGAATCCGTTGTCACATAAACCAAAGATTATATATATAGCCACAGAAAGTATACATATATATATTTAACCATAGCATATAAATTCAATAAACTAAGAGGAATGCAGTTGAGCCAAAGGGATTATTAACCAGCTCTCCAAAATAATTCATGCTTGTGCTAAAACATTTTGTAGCAAGATTTGAGGTTTCTGTTAAAATTTATGGAAAATGAATACAGAAATCTGTAAGCAGGAGAAATTTTGTGGTTTTCGCAATTGCTGTCACGATGGGAGCACCTTTGAAAATGAACAAGGGAAAGAATCGATTCCGATCAATAAAGCAATAACAATGCATTAAGATATTACTCTCTCTAACGCTCAGCTCTTTCCTGCTGCTACATTTCCTTCAAATGTCCTTAATCCAGGTACAAGGAGTTACAGAATTTGAGGCAGTTGTAAAGGAAGACGTAATCATTTAAACCTAACTAATTTAGAAGAACATTAGCTCAAGAGCAAAATATTAAGCACAATCTATTAAATTTACTATTTCTGCTATTCATCAATTTAACTGATCATTACAAATAAGTACAATATAAAGGCAATCGTCAAGGCACTTAAACTAAATGAAAGAGAAAAGTGAAACTAGGTGATTTTTAAGAGTCAATTTTTGAAGTTTTTTTTCTTTCTCACTCTCTCACCCCTTTGGTATCACTTGTGAAAAATAATTGGAAATGGTAAAAGTCAATATAGAAGTCCAGGTCCCGGCATATGAATAGGCTATTCATGAAAATGTTGGCTTGCTCCTTTTTAGGGTCACAAAGGGCTTCACAGATTCTCCTGTTAAATTTGTGAGGAAAATGGGGGCAAGAATATTTCTTCTTAAATGCTGGAAATGGTTAGGTTGGTGGTCCTATTGCATAATCTATTGTATATCAGCTATGTGATTGTGTCCTATTCCCTCATCCACATCTTCAATTGAATCTGGCAATTTTTAAAAGTTGTGCTAATGCTACTAGTCACAAAACCACTACCAAGTTATAAGTTACTTTAGGAGGTTAACTAAGTCATATTCATCTTGTTTTTATCCCTAATGATTCACAGTGTTTGGCCTACATTATTGTAACTGCTCAATAGTTGAGTGATGAAAGATATAGCATTTGCTCAAAATAGTGCTTTTTTGGTCTAATCCTCAGTTTTGGACTTGGCACTTATTTCTTTACATTTCCAACTTGTCTTCACTTAGGTAACTAACAAGCAGCTTAGTAAGTCACAATGGCATCTCTCAATAATTAGTTTGGTTATCCAAGCATGCCCCCTATTTTGAATTCTGTTTTCCTATTTATTTTATTTCCCATCTTGGCACTTGAATGTCCTCTCTGTATTTTGCTAAAATGATGTTGCTGACGTAGGTAGAAAACACTTGAAATTTATGTGTTCTGAAATTTCTTACATTTTGTTGCTGGAACACTCTGAAATTCTCTGATTTTGTACAGCAACTGTCAACATAAGGGACAAACTGATGATTTATAGATAGAAACGTGAGTCTAAATTTCTATATTGCCAAGCTGCTCATTTTAAAAGCACAGTGAATTAGACAAGAAGTAAATCCGCAGAACTGGAAAGCTTCCCCGCATTCCTCAAAGTACGAGTGATAAGCAATGTTCCTCTGCAATGAATGCTTTTTGTTTCCCTCATTGATCACTTGCACCGAAAAAAATATCTCAACCAAGTTCCTAGTCATCTCTTTTTTAAAAAAGAAATAATTACCATAATCTTTTGGGGATATTAAATATTAAATATCTAAATCCTTTCTTTTGCATTTTATGTCAGCCTTTAAATTATATGCCAATTGGTACTGTAGTCATGTTTTGGAAACTAACAGCTAAAAGAAAATATGTCGTTCATCCCAATTGAAATTATTTCAAAAGCTACATTATATAATAATGCTAGTGAGATAAGTGCCAACTAAAGAAAGGGGACTCACACCTGCCTTCTTTGTAAGATATTTACAAATCTAACTTGAAATAGTGAAAAACAGATCTATAGTTGAAGCAGTGTAATGGTACAATAACACTCCATCCACTGAGCAATAGACTAACACCAGTTTTCTAATCAGAAGGTAATAACATAGACCTCCAGAAAAGAAACCAAAATTTGACATTCTTGCTCAATATATCTTCTTCCTGTACTGCCATAATCTCTGACTATCCTTGCCTCATTCCAAAAACAACAAAATAAAAGCAGAAGTAACACAAATTCCCTACAATCTAAGGCTCAGATTCATTCTTTCTTTTTGTAATATTACTCCTCACTTCTGTAACCCATGCTCTTATTTTTTTCAACTCTTATTTCACATTTTAGCAAGAACATGCAGCTTAGCACTAACTTAAATTACTCCTGTAATCCCAGCAGTTTAGGAGGCCAAGGTGGGCAGATTTCTTGAGGCTAGGAGTTCAAGACCAGCCTGGCCAACATGCTGAAAACCCATCTCTACCAGAAATACAAAAATTAGCCAGCCTGGTGTCTCATACCTGTAATACCAGTTACTCGGAAGGCTGAGGCAGGAGAATCGTTTGAACCTGGGAGGCGGAGATTGCAGTGAGCTGAGAACATGCCATTGCACTCCAGCCTGGGCAACAGAGTGAGACTCCATCTCAAAAAAAAAAAAAAACTTTTTTCTTCCAACCAAATTGTAATTTTTTTACTATTACCAGCTAACACCAAGTGCCTGTAATGGACTGGCCTCTCATTAGAGTGTTTACAAGTGCATCTCCATTCACCCTGACACAACTCTATTAGTTTCCCCATTTTAGGGATGAAAAATAGGCTGAGAGAGAACAATGTACTTACTGAGTACAGAATCACAGCCAGCAAATTGTAGAGCTAGGATTTGGGTACAGAGTCTATATCCTTAGTCAAATTGCCATACTCCTTCAGAAACATCTATATCCAGAAGCAACTTACTCCTTCCCTGATACTAAATATAATGCTCCATGTTAGCAAGGAACCATCATATTTGGGTTCCAGGTATGTAGAGCTTGGTAAAGAGGGGGTACTTAGTTAGATTAAACCACAGACACTTAATACATTTTTTCCTCTGAATGTGGAAGGCAGAGTAGTCTCTTGGAAAATATAATGTCATTTTCTGGGTAACTACAGTTGATCCAAAAAGAGCTTGGGAGGGTCAACCAGTGTATTAGTCTTTTTCTCATGCTGCTATAAAGAACTGCCCAAGATTGGGTAATTTATAAAGAAAAGAAGTTTAATTGACTTACAGTTCTGCATGGCTAGGGAGGTCTCAGGAAACTTACGATTATAGTGGAAGGGGAAGCAAACATGACCTTCTTCACATGGCAGCAGGAGAGAGAAGTGCCGAGTGAAGGAGAGGGAAAGCCCCTTATAAAACCACCAGATCTCATGAGAACTCACTCACAATCATGAGAATAGCATGGGGGAAACTGCCCTCATGATTCAATTACCTCCCCCTAGGTCTCTCCCAGGACACGTGGGGATTATGGGATTACAATTCAAGATGAGATCTGGGTGGGGACACAAAGCCAAACCATATCAACCGGGATGAGGGAACACTGAGTAAGAAGAGAGAAGGGCCATAGAAGACAGAGATACCAACAGCTACTGACCAATAATGGTGTGCAGCCACCTGCCACCTTTTTGGGCCCAGACTTAATTTTATTGTATTAATCCCTATTAACATCCTCTGGAATGAATGCTTTGTGGAACAGGCTTTGAAAAATGATGTTAAATTTGTAAATGAGTGAGGTGTTTTCAGCATACAATGAAATAGCACATAAAGAGAAAAGCTTAGATTTACTGAGTGTCTATTATACAGATGGTCCTCTGTTAGGTGATTTGCATATGTTGTTTTGATGTAATACTAAAAAAAAACCCCTATAAAATAGATATTATTATCCCCATTTTATAAATAAGGAAACTGAGGAGGATATTTTACTTGCAAAGGTTACAATGTGCTCACTACTCTGTATCCTTCAATTTCTACTTTTCAATTACTGTGCAAGTTTGGTGTTATTTCACAGTTTTCAAATTCTTTTTAATATTTTTTATTTAAGCTGATGAAATGTAAGCTTAGAAAGGATACCTATCTTATTCAGTGTGACAGATGAACCAAGGAACCAGGATTCAAACCTAGTTCTGTCTCATTCCAACATCTGTGTTCTTAACTGAATGACTTAAATTCCTGCAAATAATTTTATTTCAAGAGCATAAATCTTTCAATAAATTTTTCTAATGTAGCAAAAGGTGTGATCATGGCCCAGGGCCATGTAGAAAAGGATGAAAATTAGTTCTTTGATTATATCCAACTGCCTATATGACATCTCTGTTAATGTCTAAATAATGAGCCTAAAACTGAATTTTTCATTATTTGCCCCAAATCTCCTCTACCTATGGCTTTCCCCATCTTGGTTGATGGCAAATCTAGTCTTCTACTTGCCCAGGCTAAAAAGTCCTTGGAATCATCCCTGACCCTCTCTTTCTCACCACTCAAATCCAAACTTTCAAGAATTCAATCTACTTTTTTCTTCATAAGCTATCCAGAATTTACTCATTTTCCATCTCCTCTATTGCTGCCTCCCTGTTCTGAGCATTTCTTGGTTGGCCTAAACATTAGGCTTCCAACATCTCTCCCTGATTCTACTCTTGTTTCACATTAGTCTATTCTCAACACAGCAGCCACTGTGATTCATTACATCAGTCACGGTCCACTTAGGAGACAGGAATCACACTAGTTATATTAATAGAGAGAATGTAATATAAATAATTGTTAACTGGAATAAAGGTATTAACTGAGTAAGCAAACAGACAAAAAAGGGTACAATGGAGGTAAAAATAGCAGAAAGCATCTTCCATAGCTGGGGACTAGAGAAAAGAGATTGGAAATATCAAAACTTAACTAGCTCAGTCCTCTAATGGGAGACACTGAGGTTTCTGAGAGAGTATAATGAGGTTAGTTCTGGACTGTTAGAAACACTGAAAACTGCTGCTAAGAGAAGGGACTCCTACTACTAGGTTGAAGAAGTATTGCTAGAAACATGATACACATAGGAAGCCCACAAGAAGCAAATAGGAACAAGTCCCTTCTCTCGCCTTCATTCTTGCGGTCCCCCTCTACTGTCTCCTGTGGACAGAGCCTAACAGGAGCAACTTGCAAAAAAGAAGTGTGGTCCGAAGAGTCCCATCCTCAGCATCACAAAATCAAGTATTAAAAGGATCAGTTTTGAGTTAAGAGACAATAGTTTAAGAACTGGCACATCGATTTGAAAAGTTAATCAGATAATGTGTCCCTTTGTTTAAAACCCTGCAAGACCTCACCATTTACTAGAGTAAAGGTCAAAGTCCTTACAGTGACCTACGGGACCTTATATGATCTGGTCGTAGATCTCTGACCTTGTGTAAAATTCCTCTGTTCCTTACTCTCTCTGCTTCAGCTACTCTGCTCTGGCCTTCTTATTCTTTCTTAAATATCTTTGGCACTTTCCTGTCTTCAAGCCTTTGCTCAAACTGTTCCTTCTTACACTTCTGGAATGTTCTTTCCCTAGTATGGCTAATTCTTCCACTTTCTCCAAGCTTTTGATGACATCTCACTTTTTCAAGAAGGCTTATCCTGACAACCCTATTTAATACAGTAAGCTGTCCATCACCTCCACACTGCACTCTCAATTCTGTGACTTGGCTATGTGTTTTTTTAACAGCACTCATCAACTTGTGTCATATTGTATAATTTATTTATACATTATGCTCATTATTATGGCCCTTTTCTTTGCTCCCATAACATAAGCTCCTTAAGAACAAGGATTTTTTTTTTTTCTCATATGGCTCAACGATAAAGAACAATGCCCAGCACAGGGTAGGCATATATTAAACATTTATTGAGGTGAAAAGATTTCACTTAGTCATCCCTGTAGCGTATTCATGGGAATGGGGAGAGTGATCTTAAAATTAGAATGCTCCAAAAGTAATTAATGCATGATATCTAGATTTACTTGGTCATTTTGCAGTAGTCTTACTTCATCAGTACAGAGAATTCTGTTTTACATACCTTAATATACAGATTCATTTACTTTTTTATGGGTTAAGCCTTGAAGAAGTAGCAGATAGCCCTAAAATATAGTAGTTTCATGAGGGAAGGTAACCTGGAGTAAAAATTCCACCTCAACCATGAAATGATTGATATACAGGCAAATAATTAAGAGTCAATTGCTCAGCAAATATATGAACTTAAAACAACAATTGCACCATTAAGATATTAAAATCCAAATCAAAGCCGTGTGTGGTGGCTCACTTGTGTAATCCCAGCACTTTGGGAGGCCAAGGCTGGTGGATCATTTGAGGTTAGGAGTTTGAGACCAACCTGGCTAACATGGTGAAACCCCATCTCTACTAAAAATATAAAAGTTAACTGGGCATGGTAGCAGGTGCCTGTAATCCCAGCTACTCGGGAGGCTGAGGCAGGAGAATCGTTTGAACCTTGGAAGTGGAAGTTGCAGTGAGCCAAGATCGCACCACTGCACTCCAGCCTGCGTGACAGAGAGAAACTCCATCTCAAAAAATTATTAAAATAAAATAAAATCCAAATCAATATTTTCACTTATGAATTCCTACTTATTTTCCATAAGTCAAAAGAGACCATGTTTTAAAGGGCCTTTTCCCCTGCATTAAAAAAGTAGCATTTTAAATAATAAAGTGGTAGTTACATAGCTATTTGCTTTTTAATATTTTCTTAACACGAACCAATACGTTTTGTGTATTTTTTCTAAATGCACGTTGCATTTCACAATAGAAAAATGACAAATGTTCTAAAAGCCACATACAACAAGACTTTCATGAATATAGAAAGATACAAAACAAATTGAGGTAAACCCTAATAACATTGTGTTTTGAGACAACCTGATAAATTTACTTCAAAATTGCACATCCTCTGCTGCTCCCACCTCTGTGAGCTCCTGGTGTGAATGGTTTGCTCTGCCTCAGAGAGGGTGACTGAGGAATGCCGGGAGGGCCTCAGGAGGCCCACCGCTGCTGCGTTGGGAGGGCAGGCAGGCAGCAAGGAGACAAAGGCCTCGCAGTGCTCTCACTCAGACAGCACAGGATCAGACTCCCTCTGAGTGATTAGCCTCTGGGGTACCCAACAATAACAGACTCACGCAGGTTTTCAAAACAGAGGAACAGCTTTCACGAAGCCAATAACTTCAGGCCTGTGTGAGTCCTGGGAATAGGCTCTCCTCCCTCCGAGAGACCTCCAAAAGCCTGCTTCCCCACAACCTAAAGCAAAGTTAAAACGCTCTTCCTCAAGGTCACCAAATAAAAACCAGATGAGTCCAGAGGGCAGATGGGACGCTCCTGGACACCTCTGAATGTGTTTTTGAAAGCGAGGTGGGAAGAGGAGAAACCGCTCAGAGAGAGGAGAGTTGGTGACACGCTGACTGAGCCGTGACAAAGCACTAACAGGAAGGGAGAGGCCCTGTTCCGCCTGAAGGCAAAATAAACTGACAACAGCCGGGAAGATGGGACAGAGAGAGAAGTCAAAAGAGGCATACCAGGAGCTGTCTCGGCAGGCCTAGGCTGAGAAAAGCCCAGCCTCCTCGCAAATCCGTGTGGGATAAAGACTGTACAGTTTAACAGGAGAAATGAATGAGAGCCATAAAAATGCTGCACATAATCCTATCTGGGTCACTTATTATAGTATATCATGTAAATATCACATGAGGATGCCGACCTTCAAAAAAAGAAAATTCCACAGAACATTTTCTTCTTCTGCAATAGGGAAGGTTTTCTGAAGCATACAGCTTTACTGAATTAATAACTTCCTTTCTGTCTCTGTCGACTCTCGGGGCCCCTGATTTCATCTTTCCTCTGTCTGTGTCCAAAATAAGTTAGAAAGAGGTCACATGGAATGGCCCTGAGAAGTAAACTTATAAAGAAAAGCTAGTTTTTCTGCCCTCCATAGCCTCCTTCCTTCCCCCATACCCTGTTCTTCCCCGATCCAAACACAAGAACACTCTCCTCTTTTTGGCTCCATTACTTGACTCCAAGGAAAAGTTACTTCTTTGGAAGCAAGGAAGGAAGGAGAGGCCAATCCAAGCATATTTTTTGAAACATTAAAACCTGGATTCCCAGTCTTTTAGTGATAGGTGCAAACCTGCTCTCCATTCAAAGCTGGAAAGCCATGTCTGCAAGGAAACCTGCTGAGAGCGTGGGTACATCAGTATCTTCTTCTTCCTCTTCTTCTTTTTTTCTTTTTTTCAGAGGGAGTCTCACTCTGTCACCTAGGCTGGAGTGTGGGCAGTGGTGCGATCTCAGCTCACTGCAACCTCCGCCTCCCAGGTTCAAGGGATTTTCGTGCCTCAGCCTCCCTAGTAGCTGAGATTACAGGCACACACTATCATGCCCGGCTAATTTTTGTATTTTTAATAGAGATGGTGTTTCGCCATACTGGCCAGGCTGGTCCCGAATTCCTGACCTCAGGTGATTGACCCACCTCGGCCTCCTGAAATGCTGGAATTACAGGCGTGAGCCACTATGCCTGGCCTGTATCTTCTTTTCTAGAGGGCTCTACCCGCTTCTTCCTAATGGTAAGTACGTTAAGCAAACTTGGCAGCTTTCAGTCAAGAATTCTTTCCCATCAGAAATATTCACCAGAAACAGAGCGTCTGAGAGCAACTGCATCTATGATTTCAGTGGCAAAACTGCTTTGGACCCTATTTCAAGAGATGGTCTTTATCTATCCTCCTCAAACCATACTGCATGAACTTCATTTTAGATACACTTTTACTTTTGAAATAGCTCATATCCCGCAAGCTCTTTTCTCAATTCTTGACATTTAAATTATATCCCATTTTAAAATTTTGAGCCCAAGATGTAATAGAATTGATCACTTCTGCTACCTAGTTAACATGTTTGGGTGGGGAGGGGAACTTAACCGCCCACAGTGCTCTCTCTGGGAAAGACGTCATCACACTCCGTGCTGAAGAGATAGGGCAAGTTCCTTCCACATGATCCTTCTCCCTAGTACAATGGACTAGACTAGAGGTGAAAAACCTGCCCCAAGGCCAGTCAATTCAGCAGCTGGCTAGAATCCCTCAGGCCAACTCTCACTGTGTCTTGAATTTAAACTAAACGACACAGACAGAGAGAATCAGTCAAACATGTCACTATGTTTTAATATTTTCCCTCATTCCCCAAGAAGATTTTGTGGAGCTTTCATTTTCAGAATTTGCATAATGAAATAATGGCTATATTTTAACTTTTCCAAATATAAAGTTATATTAAAATATGAAAGATGGATGTTCATACTGCTCATCCCCCTCCTCTCCATAATTAAAGATTGAGATATGCACACTCCATCTGGAGTAGACACGCTAGCTCAGTTGAGAATCAGGGCTGCAGTTGGCAAATGAGAGTATTGGGCCTCTAAGATGAAACACACTGCGGGTCACCATGTGGGACCATGTGTAGGCAATAGAAGCCAGTCTGGTGAAAGAGTGGGCAGACAGTCACAGATAACTAGAGCTGAAATAAAGCATGCAAACCCTGAGACATATTGTGAAGATATTTTGTGACCCTTGGGAGACCCAGAACCAATTCTATTTCTACATCTATCTAGCTGTAGTTAACAGAACTAACTCTAGTTTAATTCATGTGTTTGGAAGCTTGCTATACCATAAGTTACCCTTTTCACTTGGTGAAAAGACTTTCTCTTTTAACAGAGCTAAACATTTCTATTCCTTGAAGAAACATTTTGAAGCCAATTAGACTAAATTTAAAGTACCAATAACAGGTGATTTGGCCCTCAAATTATTACAGTCACAGAACTAAAATCCACTGTCCTTTCAGCAGAGCAATTTTTTACTTTTGTTCTTAAATATATACATTCTATCTAATCATACTGTAGACTTAGTGTATTAGATTTAAAGTAATATGAAATGTTTAATGAACTATAGCTTTGTTGTATGGTGTTTATGTTTTCTTCTTTTTGACGTCCTCCAAACATGTAAGGCAGATAATGTAGTAATAGATGTTTATAAACTTAAATTGTGCAGTCATTATATGTATGATTATAGCATTCCTGAGCAGAGAAAAAAAGATTATGATGCATGTTTTTAACAAAAGATAAATAGAGGCAAATGATGATTTGATCAATTTGCCGTGCTCACACTAAAACTGTGCAACGATAATGAAAACTAATCACAATTGTGAAACATACTCCAGAAAGAAAGCTAGAGAAATGTTTAGAGATCTCTCAGAAAATCAAATATATAGTGAAAAGGCCAACATTTAATGGCTATCCTTATGATAAATCTAATAACGTCTCCAACAGTCAACAAAACAATCTTTATTTTGGACCAGGGCAAACTTGGTCCAAAGATGTTGTCTTATCTACTTTGTAATGTGGTATCTGTAATAGCTGCTCACAAACTATTCTCCTTACAGACAGGTATACAGTATCAAATGCCAGGAGGCCAAAGCAATGTCATTGCAGATATTTCACTGGGCTTCTAACCTGAAGAGAAAAGGCATCCTGCCAGTGGTCAAGACTTAGACCAAACAGGCCATAACTTACCCTTAACTTGTGACCTTTTCCCTTTTCTCTGGGCTATTTTCTAAAGATGATATGCTTTGCACATAATCCTGACTAGAAAAAGGCAGCATTTGTGTGTGTGTTTTT
Source organism: Macaca mulatta (assembly GCF_049350105.2). Taxonomy (NCBI): domain Eukaryota; kingdom Metazoa; phylum Chordata; class Mammalia; order Primates; family Cercopithecidae; genus Macaca; species Macaca mulatta. The sequence goes on from NC_133420.1 coordinate 85,644,812, forward strand.
TTTTTTTTGGAGGTGGGGGGTATATCTGTCTTACCTTCATTCAAACAGTTCCCCTCACCCCTACTATACACACACACACTGGTTTTCGATTTCATGTTCTCTTCTAAATGTTTCAACATCCATATCATATTGTAATAATTTTACTTTATGATCTATTCAAAAGTGAATCAAAGTGAATCAGTATTTTCTGAATAAATATCTATTTGTGGTAAATGACATATTTTGGATATTGGACTATCTGAGGGCTACTTCCTCAGAGAACTTGGGCTAAACCATGATGCAGTGTCGTGTGCCCACATTCAAATGTTGGCTCTCTCATTTATTTGATACGTGACCTTGGACAAGTTATAAACTATCACTGCCTCAGTTTCCATTATCTATAAAATGGGTGTCATAATGATGCCTGCCTCATGGGATTATTGTGAAGATTAAATAATACCGTAGATAATGTAGAACAATGTTTGGCAAATAGTAGGAATTCATGGAACGTTCAGCTATTATTGTGCTACTAGAACTTGGTTGAAAGTCCTCTACAAATTGAAACAAAGAAAAAGAGATACAAATGTAACACTTTTAATTTGGTTTCCCTTCTCTTAACTCTCATTCTAATAATATTTGACTTTCGGATGAGCTAAGCAAATAACTCCTGACTACTGAGAAGCAAAATGATTAAGTTTCTCCTTATGTCAGTGACATGTTTCTATTGCTATGCAGTAGAAGTAACCTTACTAGACACAACTAGGTCTGCTAGCTACTCATTAGTAGAAAAACTAGCTTAAGATCAACTATACTAAAACCAAAATTATCAGCTTTAATGATATTCTTTGACATGTAACTGGCTTTGATTCAAAACATTTTATATGGAGTCAAATCATTCAATTACCCAAAAGCATGGTCTTTAATCAGCTAAGCATAGAGGCCTCACAAATACTTACATTAATTAAAATTTGACATGGGCATATGTATCATTAATTTATTTTTCTTTGGAAGTAGCTAGTAACAATGCCTATTTTGAGTTTTTACTATCTACAATGTATTATAATAACTTAGTATGGCACATAACTATCCTTTCAGTTTCTATCCCTTCATGAAAATGTTGGATCTTCCTCTAAATCTTCCTTTGAAGTGGAGTGAGCATCCACTTTGGCTGTTTTCAGATTAGGCTCATTAGTTTACCTCCTCTATGCCCCGCCCCAGCTATTTGTAAAATCATAAGCATCTCCCCCGAATTGTCACCATAGAATATTCTCGTCAGAGATTACAACGACCTTGCATTTTGTGCAAGTGCATTTGAAAGAAATAATATTAATCTAAAAGTTCTAAGTATTATTCTTAGGTCTAGCTGGATTATCAGAATTATGTTCCAGAATTGCTTTTTCACTCTAATGCCAGCAGACTACACTAAGAAAGGGAGGTTTTGAATTATGGTCTTTGGAAGCAGTAACACTATTTTTGTATTGGTGAGAATCTTGTCTATTATATCCATTATATCCATGAAAAGGGCACAGAAAGACAAACAAACAAATACACTTCTAGTTGTGGTGTAATTATGTCCTCTGTATCTCCTGTGAGGTCATCAACTTTTTGTGGCCAAGTTAATCATTTAAGGTCAGTCAAAACTGAGGATTTTTGGCTCCAAGTAAGGGCTCTAAATAAAAATCTTTCCTTGTTAATGCCATTTTTTCTGTCAATCCCAATCTAATTTATCTAAAACATTTCATAAAACCCAACTGCCTTACAAGTACCATCTAATGGGTTTCACTGTTTGGTTTCTTTGACTTATCACAAGGCTGATAGCTTCTTGTGTACATTAACTAATAGGCCTCTTTCAAAGTATGCTGACATTCAGCTTAGTGTTAAATGGTTTTTAATGAACTCTGTACCATCCCCCTCTATCCTGAATTTCTGCAAATGAAACCCATTTTTTAAAAAATAATCTGGAGAACTAATGGTACTTTGCATTCCAATGAATATGAACCAAGTCTGGACCCTAACTGGATAACTTCAAACCAAATTACTATCATGAAGACAAAACATTCTCATGGTTGTTATTTATTAATTTATTTTTTACTTACTAGCCAGATATTTGGCAACCCACAGATATAGATAGCCCTCATGTCAAAGTATTTATTCCCAATGATGTGAAAAGTTTAAGAGCTATTGGAAAAATTAGAAATCTCATTTACTTGGAGTGCCGTGTAAATTTTACTAAGGATTTAGGGAATCACAGTTGCGTTTTATCAGCTTAAAGTTTCTCAATGAATGCTTCAGTTCTCTCATTCACATTTTTTCTGAACCTCAGAGAAAATGTCTCTGAAGCTAAACCAAGTGAAGTAAGAGGATAGCAATTATTTGGTCAAGATGGTGCGTATGAAGTTTATACTATACCTTAGGCAATCATAACAGGTGAGTGATTCATGTTTTGTTATGTCTTAGGTGTTGTGCATATGCATGCTTTTCTTGCTTTTTTCCTTGAAAATTTGGATGGGTGAATACTGAGTTTCTTTTCTGGCTCTTCATAGTCAACCCAAAGCACCTGATACCTGGTAGTCTTCTGCTCCTCTTGGTCACTGGCTTTCTCAGGCAGCACAGAGCTGCAGCACCCAGGCAGGTGGGAACAAGACCATCAGGAACAAAGATTTTTATCTCCTCTCTCAGTTCCATGGTAACGCCTTCCTTTTTGCTGCTTTTCCTTGATTTCAAAAACATTTTCCAGTTCACGGCATGCCTGCTTCCAGGAGGGGGAAAAAGTGGATAAAAATAATGCACTATATACAGTATCTTTAGAGAAAATCACATAAATATTTTATACACTGTACAGTAAATAATGTATATGTTTAGAAAGGCAATGTTAATATTTTATGGACTGCAGAGTAACTGTTCAGGTCGAAATGAAATCACTGTGTTTGAAGAAATATAGTGTGCTCTAAGTTGTACCAAACAATTTTACTATAGCTTAGTACAATACAGTTCATAAATCACCGCATTCTCTGCATTACCTGGGAGTTCAAGAATCCCAGCTCCCAGTGGGCTCCTCCCTTCATTCCCTACTGCTTTCAAAGACCCCCACTCTCACCTCCCTACTCGAGACCCTCCTTTGAACTATGGCAGTGATCAATACATGTTCTTGAGAAATTGAACCAGGTTGTGAATGAATTCACCCAGATCACCTACTTTTCATGGGGAGGGTGGTAAGAAAACTGATCAGGAATGGACAAAGAAAACACCTAATGAATTCCATATGTAACCTGAGTTTCTGCATATTTTTTCAGGTGCTAAGGACATATCATTTTGGTTTCCTGAAATCCACTCTTTGTGAGTCTTTTTTTTTTTTTTAATGAGACAGTCTCACTCTGTCACCCAGGATGGAGTGCAGTGGTGCAATCTCACCTCACTGCAACATCTGCCTCCCTGGTTCAAGCAATTCTCCTGCCTCAGCCTCCGGAGCAGCTGGGACTATAGGTGCACGCCACCACACCAGGCTTATTTTTTGTGTTTTAGTAGAGACGGTGTTTTACCATGTTGCCCAGGCTGGTCTTGAACTCCTGAGCTCAGGCAATCCACCTGCCTTGGCCTCCCAAAGTGCTGGGATTACAGGCATGAGCCACTATGCCTGACCTCCTTGTGAGTCTTGATTGGCTAGTTCAGGGTTCAGATATGCATTGGTGCCACTGAAATGCTTAAATATTGTAATATTCACCCGTTTTTGTGTGAAAAAGACACAGGTGTGTTATGAAAAGCAGATAATACAAATATCAAAATAGTCAGAGGAAGGTCAAGCAGATCTTTTTCCAGTTAATTGAAACAATTAAAATCAGAAAAAAATGTGATAATCTAAGTACAATTAAATGTTTCTGCCATTATAATGTCTTTGAGAGAGAAAAACTCTAAACCTCTAACAGAATCAAAAACAAATAGATCAGCAAAAAAGACACCAATAGATTTAAATATTGTATTTAGAGCCCTTGGGTTATTAGTCAGTTTAATAAATAAGAAACAAAGGAGACCTAAAATGACAGAACACAGAAATAACCCAGGAGACGAAGGGAAAGCAGATAACTTAGAAGCCACAGCAGATTAAAGCTGTTAAATGATATTAAAAGACTCACAATGTAATGCCATAATGGGGAGGGGCTAAAAGCAAGGACAGTTAAATGTTCATAAAGACAGTAATTTGAGTGTAAGATCACCTGGGAGCTTGTTTAAAATGTAAATTCCACCGGGGCGGTGGCTCACACCTGTAATCCCAGCACTTTGGGAGGCCGAGGCAGGGGGATCACCTAAGGTTGGGAGTTCGAGACCAGCCTGACCAACAGGGAGAAACCCCGTCTCTACTAAAAACTCAAAAATTAGCCAGGCGTGGTGGCATATGCCTTAATCTCAGCTACTCGGTAGGCAGAGGCAGGAGAATTGCTTGAACCCGGGAGGCAGAGGTTGTAGTGAGCCGAGATCATGCCCTTGCACTCCAGCCTGAGCAACAAGAGCAAAACTCTGTCTCAAAAAAAAAAAAAAAAAGTAAATTCCTGTGCTGCACTCCTGGGATTCTAATTCATGAAGTGTTTGATTTTAATGCAAATAGAATGTGAGCCAGACTTTGAGAAGCTTTTGATTATCCTAGCAAAATGTGAGGGCAAAGAAGAATAGATAGAGAGGGAGGAAGTTGTGTAAGCACAGAGAGGGGCCGGCTAAGCATTACACACCCCACGCTGTATGTCAACTATTGCAAATATGCGGCACTGAAAATGACCATCACTGTATGTAATGAACATGGTGCATCTTTTAAAAAAAGGTTAAATTGAATTCAATATTAGCAAGCAAAAAAGGGCAAGGTGGGAGGTGTTACATTCAAAATGGATACTCCTCTGAGACAGGGTACAGGGTACAACAAAACTCATCTTTCTTCCTTTCTTTTTTTGTAGAGATAGGGTTTTGCTATGTTGCCCAGGCTGGTCTCAAACTCCTAGGCTAAACCAATCAGCTCGCCTTTACCTCCCAAAGTAAGCCACAATGCCTGGTTCATCTTTCTTTAGAAACAAGTTGTTTGGGTTTTTCTCCTTTTTTTAATTTTTTTTTTTTTTATTTTTGGAGACAGTCTCACTTTATTGCCCAGGCTGGAGTACTGTGGCAGAATCATAGCTCACTGCAGCCTTGAACTCCTGAGCTTAAGTGGTCCTCCTGCCTCAGCCTCCCAAGTAGTAGGACTACATGGACCTCTACACCCAGCTAATTTTTTCTTTTAGTTTTGTAGAGATGGGATCTTGCTGCACTGCCCAGTTTGGTCTCAAACTCCTGGCCTCAAGCAATCCTCCTTCCTCCTAGGCCTTATTTTTTTTTTTTAAATAGTTTTTGCTTTACCAACTGATATGGTTTGGCTGTGTCCTCACCCAAATCTCATCTTGAATTGTAGCTCCCATAATCCCCATGTGTCATGTGATGGACTCGCTGGGAGATAATTGAATCATGGGGGCACTTTCCTTCATACTATTCTTGTGGTAGTGAATAAGTCTCGCAAGACCTAATGGTTTGATAAGGGGTTTCCCCTTTTGCTTGATTCTCATTCTCTCTCTTTGCCTGCCACCACATAAGACATGTCTCTCGCCTTCCGCCATGATCATGAGACTTCCCCAGCCACGAGAAAATGTGAGTCCATTAAACCTCTTTTTCTTTATAAATTATACAGTCTCAGTTATGTTTTTATTAGCAGCATGAAAACACACTAATTCGCCAACCAATAATGGATGGCTCCATTGTTCATTAAACTTCTTTTTCAACTCTGAATACAAAAGGACTTTGGAAACAAAGAAAAGACAATTTGTTTTCTTTAGTGGTGTAGACACATTGCAGCTAAATATTTGGACAACGTGAGTAATGAAAAACAAAACCACAGAAGAAAAAGTATGTCAATTAGGGTGCTCTGGTTATCGATTGCTGTGTAACAAATTATCCCCAAATTAGTGACTTAAAACCACAATCATCTGATTGCATCTCACATTTGTGTGGATCAGAAATGTGGCTTGGCTTGGGCTCAGCTAGATGATTCTTTTGCTCCACATGGTATCAATGGAGGCTACTTGGAGGTATCAGCTTGGAGGTGGGCTGGTCTAGTGAGTCCAAAATGACTTCATTCTCATATCTGGCTTCTTGGAAGAAGGGGCTAGGAGCCTGAGTTTAACTAGTCTTGTCATCTGGAGCATCTAAATGTAGCCTTGGGTCTCCCAGAAACAGAAAATCAAAGCTGCTTGTTTCTTAAGGTCTGAGACTAGCACCTGGTACAATGTCATTTCTTATTCTATTGGTAAAAGCAGTCATAATGCCTGCCCAGAATCAAGTGGAGACATAGACCCCACTTCTTAAGGAGAAGACTGTCAATGAATTTGCACCCTGAGGTCTTAAGTCTATCACACAGTGTTGCAGAAATGCATGTAAATATTTCTTTCCTTGCTAACACATCAAAGGTGGCTGAACACGTAATCATTACTTTTCCATCCTTATTCCCCATGCCACAAAGAGGAAAAAGCCTTCAAAGAAAAGTTAAATTTACAAAATCAGGATGCATTTGTTTACTTTCTTTCCTTACTTACATTGTATAAAATACTCTAAAGCAAAGATTCTAAATTTTGTTTGTTATAGTGACCAACTAGCGCTGTGTAATGAATTACCAATAATTTCTTTTGAAATGTATTACCAGTAATGTGTTGCTATTAGTAACTAAAAAAGATTTTTTAAACAATTCACTCTTAATTTTATAATAGAGTTGGGTTCACTGTCACTGTCACTCACATGTTGAGTTACATGTAGTTTCCTAGAAATCTCCCTGCAACATGGAGTAAGCCTATGGGAATGTTCCAAGCCGGTGGTAATCACCAGGCAAGAATGGTAGTCAAGAAAAAAATTCCTTGAAGGTGTAACTTTTCAGCTGAGAGCTAAAAGATGAGTAAGAGTTAACTGTACTAAGAGTTTAGAGTGTTTCAGGCAGCGGGAATATGTGTAAAGAGTGAAACAAGTTTGCCTTAATCAAATGGCATGAGAGACGATCAAGACCCAGGAGAGCGAAATCAAGTCAGGCAGTGACCTGGAGTCACTTAGAATCATTAGGGCAGAGGCCAAATATGCAAAAAAGAAAAAGAAGAAAGAAAACAAACAAACAAAAAACCAAGAAATCAAGCTTAGTAGTTCTTCACAACAATCTTCTCCAACTCAGTCTTAGTTTTGCAAATAGTTTACAGGGTTGGTAGGCTTAGTCTAATCTTTCATGTCTCCTATGTACCTTTTACAGATATACATGACCATTGCAAAACAGCTAATAAGCAGGGAATTAATTTAGAAAAGACAAGATCAAGAGTCCTGTCAACAAAATAATAAGCTGGTTTATAGTTACTTTTAATATTTCTAATGAATTTCATCACAAAATTTAAAAAAAAATTCTGGAATATCTCATTTGATTAAATTGTTCCTTACTTTACAGAAGATGAAACTGAGGGCAAAGAAGTTAAATGGCTGCCGGTGCCCCATGGCCAGTTAGGAGCAGAGGGTGGGAGAGGCTCATCATTGAGTAATATATCTAGACCATCACAACCCATCATACATCACTAGATGAAGGGATGAGATCCTGATCTTTCATTTATAGACCAATAAGCAATGGAATCACCTTCTATTAGAAATCATCACAGATTGGGTTCCCCAGGAATCAGCTTCTGAGACAGAGGTGAGCATTTATCAGAGAGAGTTTGTAGGATTGACTCCTGCATGGGGAAAGGGAGAGAAGCAGACTGGCGGAGAGGAGTGGGCTGAGCTGCAGTCACAAGGCCTCTGCCAACCCTGCAGGGAACTTGAAGGCTGGGATGGCCCTTCCAGATTGGCCACAGAGCAGGCCTTTATAGCCCTGCATCAACCTATCATTGTGTTTGGGCTGCCCCAGGAAACGAGCAAGTGGCTGTCTTCAGAAGAGACAGTTCTGAGTGCTGGCAACGAAACCTTCCCAGCAGCTGGGTCTTAAATTCTTCACACATGTCTAGGCAGATCTGGACAGAACAGCACAAAGTCCACAGCAGAAGTACCACCACTTCTCACCACCTCCACCACAATCACCTCTGCCTGGCCAACATCCGGTCTTTCCTGGACGATTGCAATAGCAGCCCCCTGGACAGTCTCCTACCTTCAGGCTTTGCCACGGACAGTTTGCCTCAAAACACAAATGAGACTGTATCACTCCTTCACTGAAAAACCTCCAGTGAATTTGCATCTCACACACAGCAAAACCCAAATCTTTTACCACAGTCTATAAAATCCTATTTGACTTGGCCTCCTCATTCTTATTTTATTCTCATTTAAAAATACAAGGTACATATTTTAAGTGTACGGTTTGATGGGTTTTGACAAATGCGCATACCCATGTAACCACCCCGATTGAGATATCAAAAAAATTCCCTTCACTACAAAAAGCTCTCTTGTATATTTTTGCAGTTGCCTGTCCTTCCATCCACCCTCAATTTTGCAGAGGTAACCACTGAATTCTTATTTTAAAGGTCTTGCCTCGGCTTAAAACAACAATAAATAGAGTTGGGTAAGGATGTCTCATTTTTCTAGGAACAAAATAAATAATTATCTCTCTCATTGAATCAGCTAGAAAGAGGCAGAGAGGACAAGGCACTAATATTCAGAATCACTTCCTTCCAAAAAGAATGCATGTTAAACTTCTGTCACCCCCAAAGCCAGTATTTTACCTAAGGTGGTGTTACAGTCATAATTAGCATTTTGCAATGGTTACCAAAAACTCCCCTCTCTTTTCCTGTGGTGAGCATATATGCTTACACTTGTGCACAATAAGCATCTCCTGCTTTGAGTTTGCTTTGCTCTTAGGAATGAAAATGTAAAACAATCAAATGTATTCTTTTAATGGCAGTCACAATGCTACAAGTAAACAAAATGGATGCCACCTCCCTTAATTTAAACAATAAGAATCACTTTAGAATGCATGACACTCATGCCAGTGCAAAAACTTGTGGCTTTAAGTAGGTGCAGATGTTTAATGGGGTTTGCTGTAGTTCTTACTGGTAATCTCTCAGCATATACCAAAATGCATTATTTCATAAGATTGATTTTGGCAAAGAAATTTCCCTTTAGCTTTTGGTGTTTCTACGAGGTGAGTTACAACTTAAAACTAAGTGAGAAATTTCAAATACTTCAACCTTATTCATCTGGATGTTTCTCCACTATAGCCAATTGTGCTAAAATAGCTTTGATTGCAACCAACAGTATGCATTTGTCAACCTTGATGGCATTCACCAAAGATCTCCAAGGTAGCTTGGATAATTTGGGGAGAAGAACAACAAAGGGGAGGACGACAGAACTGTTGGTGGTGGTTCTGGGTGCTGGAGCACCACGTTAGATGAGTCACTGAGGTTGGACTGAGACAGAATAGGGGAGGGGTTTGAGTCCTGGACTGTTTATGAATTGGAAAGCAGTAGTTGATTCTTCCTGGCAGGCAGCATCTGAAGTCACTCCTTTCAGATCTGCTGAGATGACTGTTCCATTTTGATGCCCCCTTTCATGGAGAATTCTGGAAAGTTAAGTAATGTCCTATTATTTATAGGCAAAGTTGTAACAATTCCTCAGAGGAGGTAAACCATGTATAACTATGTAAAGGCAAACTTATATAAACAATGAAATTCATTATGTTTGAATATTCAAACAGTTCCCCACCAATACACAGTTCAAACTAGCCCCTGATAACAACATGATTGGGAAAGGTGGCATGTTTGCAACTCTCAGGCTTACTAATGCACTCCTTAAACCATCACTCAGGAAAGAAGTATATGCTCAATTTCTTCTTAGGAGCATACTAGGACTCAGAGTATTTCTCAGTATTGTCCAAGGGCATGGTCCTGAGAACAAAGACTAAACTAATCAAGATGCTTATATTTAAATATAGTTATTACGCAAGTTGACTCCATGACCATTACTGTAGTTCCTTAGAAGTGAGACTGTCAAATTTATATTTAACTATAGAATGTTCACTTAGGGTTTGGGTACGAGTGTCAGGAGAGCAAACTGAAATAAAAACCCTACAGATTTAAAATGGTTTTGTTAAATTTTTGTCTAGTTTTATTTCATAAAGATCAGATCATAAAATAGTATTTACATTTTCAGCATTAGGAAGTTTCACAATTTCCACATTAAAAAGTACAGAAGGAAAATATAGGATATTATGTAGCTATATACTTCCTGCAATATAGTGTATCATTTAGCTTTTGCTGCAGAGCCACCCTAAAACGTAGCCACTTTGTTAGTTGACAATACTGCTGGGTGGGTCTTTCTCTGGTTCAGGCCAGTCTTCTGATCTCATCTGGGTTCACTTGCATGTCTGCAGTCATTTGGCGGGTCATCTGGTGCTGGCTGGTGTCAGATGACCTCATTCACAGGTCTAGAGGCTGCATGCAATATTCAGCTGGGGCAAAGGGAGTATCTTGGTTATCTGATTCTGATCTTCCAATAACTAGCCCAGGCCTATTCATATGGTGGCACTGGCAAATGTTCCAAGACCCAGCATGCAAATAGACTTTAAGTCTCATTTTCAAGTTCCATTGGCCAAAAAAATATGGTTAAACCCAGAGTGAGTGTTAAGTGGAGACCCCAAAAGGTCATGGATACAGAAAGAAGTAAAAAATTGAGAACTATTATTTTACTAATCTATCACATGTAAAAAGGTAAATTCAATTTTAATAAAATATGGAGAAACATGGAATTGAAAGATTGAACCATTAGTTTGAAGAGTTTATGATTTAAATGATAGACTTGTCTCCTAAGAGTACAGCTTCTTTGAACAATGCCATGATTTTTCTCGTATTTTCTGTTTTGTTAGGGGTTCCATCCTTCACTATTCTAAGATGTTTCCTTCCATGTGAGAAGACCTTGACGAGGATGATCCAGTGAGCAGTCCCTTACTCACTGCTCCTCAGGAGAAAGGGAATGAAAAGTTCAAAAAAGAATATATAGGGTAGTACTTCTCTTACCCCTGGAGGTGAATCTGACTGAAGACAACACATGTTCTTGGTCATAAATAAAAGTGAAAACCGGCCTGCATGACTGAGTAGGTAAGTTTGTTTAATTCTGCAATTTAATGTTATGAAGGTCTGTCAATCGACAGAATCATCCTCCAATATCAGCTTTATAGATAATTAAGGTGATATTTTTATCTTCCATCTGCCTTAATCTTTTGTCTTGTTTCTCATTTGGGTCACAGCTTGGACCCTTTCAAATTTTAAGACTGGTTGTGGGACATATAAAATTAATCCTGCCTGGCTCAGAAAAGTCAGTAATATTTGGAACACAACTTGAAAACCTACTTACTACCTTCCAGATTCTTGAATGCAGTGTCTCATACGTCTACTGCCTTAAAATCATCCAAAGCATTTGTTTAAAATTCAGATTTCTGGGCCCCACCAACAACCTACTGAATTTCTAATTTCTAGAAAACTGAACATCTTTAACAAGTCCCAAGGAGGTTATTTATTTAACTTGCTTCTTAATTATATAACGAATAAAAATACATTATTTTCAAAGTATCACTGCCTTCTTCTTTGGATATCCATATATTGCATTTTCTACCTAGTCTGCTATCCAAGGTAAAGGCTATTTTTACTTCAACATGTATCCTTGCAGATCTTTTTCTTAGATTTGCATACAGTATGTGTACTTCAGAGATTATTTTACATGGGTTTCTATGAGTTACCTCGATGACGATGTGGCTTTCTGTAAATGAATTATTATCACTCAACAATATATTTCATGGATCTTTCCATTACATATTACATTATATCTATCATTATATATTACACATTTCATAAACATTATATGTATATATACATTATGTAATATACATACTATACATTATGCATAAGTCTAGCTTCTTAATGAAACATAGTATTCCAGATTATGCATGAACATTTTTAATAATCCCCTACTGATTGACACATTATTTTCAATTGTTTGTTATTTTAAACAACATTGCAATGAATACTCACATGTAGGACTGATTATGCACATATGTATTACCCTGTTCTCACACTGCTATGAAGAAATCCCCAAGACTGGGTAATTTATAAAAGAAAGAGGTTTAATTGACTCACAGTTCCGCATTGCTGGGGGGGCCTCAGGAAACTTACAATCATGGTGGAAGGCAAAGGAGAAGCAGGTACCTTCTTCACCGGGCAGCAGGATGAAGTGAGTACAAGCAGGGGAAACACCAGATGCCTATAAAACCATCAGATCTCATGAGAACTCACTCACTATCAGAAGAACAGCATGGGGGAAATCACCCCCATGATCCAATTACCTCCACCTGGTCCCACCCTTGACACATGGGCAAATGAAGATTTCAATTCGAGGTGAGATTTGGGTGGGGACACAGAGCCAAACCATATTAACACATAAAGCATTTCTCTAGGCTAATAAGTAGTGGAATTGCTGGGCTGCTGGGGTGTTGTATGTTTTAAATGTTTGCTGTTGGTGGTTGTGGTGGTGGGTTTTTGTTTTGTTTTGTTTTGTTGTTTTGTTTTTGTTTGGTTTGGTTTGTTTTTTTGAGATAGGGTCTCACTCTGTCACCTAGGCTTGAGTACAGTGGCACCATCTTGGCTCACTGCAACCTCCACCTCCAAGGCTTAAGGGATCCTCCCACTTCAGCCTCCCAAGTAGCTGGGACTACAGGCACTTGCTACCATGCCTAGCTAATTTTTGTATTTTCTGTAGAGATGGGGTTTCACTATGTTGCCCAGGCTGGTCTAGAACTCCTGGGCTCAAGTGATCCATCCACCTTGGCCTCCCAAAATACTGGGACTATAGGTGTGAGCCACTGCCTTAAATGTAAATGCATACTGCCAAATTGCTTTGTGAAGTAAGTGTACTAGTTTATACTTCCTAGTAATTTATTAAAATACTCGCTTCCCCAATTTACACTATCAAACTTGAAAAATACTTCATTTTCATTTTAGTTTGCATTTTATTTGTTATAAAGTTATCTTTTGATAAATTCATTGCAATTTATGTTTCCTCCTTTGCGAATTTTCCATTTATGACCTTCACTCATTTTTATTTTAGGCTATTTGTCTTTTGTTTCTACCCCTTTCCACCTTTTAAATACACATTTTTTAATGGAAAATAATTTTGGATTTACAAAAAAGTTGCAGTGGTAGTGCAGACAATTTCTATGTCCCCCTTAGTCAGTTTCCCCCACTGTTAGCATCTCACATCACTATGGTACATGTATCAAAACTAAGGAATCAACACTGGCACATTACTTTAAACTCCAGGAGTTAGGTGGAATTCACCAGTTTTTCACTAGCATAGGTTATTTATTCCAGGACCCCATCAGAATACCACACTGGATTTGGTCACCATGTCTCCTTAGTCTTCTCTGGTCCATGACAGCTTCTCGGTCTTTTCCCACTTTTTATGCCCTTGGCAGTTTGAGAAGTATATGTTAGGAATTTTGTGAATGTTCCTATTTTTTCTCATGATTGGATTGGTGTTATGTGTTTCACAGAGCTAACATGTCCCCCTTTTCACATCATATCAAGGGGGTCATGATATCAACATGACTTATGACTGTTCATGTTAAATTCAGTCACCTACCACTGTAAAGTTACTTTCTCCTTTTTCCATATTATTTTCTTTGGAAGCAAGTCACTCAAGGCGAGGGGAGGAAGGTGGGAGTGGGACTGGTAGTGGCCAAGCTCCACCTTCTAGGTGGGTACTATCTACTAAAGTATTTGAAATTCTTCTGCAAAAAGACTTGTTTCTTCTCTTCTATTTATTTCTTAAATCATTTCTCTATATCAGTATGGGCTTGTGTATATTTATTTTGTAATTTAAGCTATAACCCTGTACCATGTTATTTATTTTATTACTCAAATTATTCCAGCTTTGGCCACTGTAAGCTCTTTCGGGTTAGTTTCTCTGTCCTTTAGACATACCATCATTGTTTTTGTTTGTTTGTTTGTTTGTTTTTTGAGCATTTCCTTACTTTGAGATACTACCAGATGCCCTGGGCTCAATTTGTATTTTCCTCTTTTGCTTTTATGTTTGATGAAATTTTATATATTTAGCTATTTTTTTAATATAGTATAGATATTTACAAGTGTTTTCTCAGTTTCTTGGCTTGTCATGTAGTTTTGATATTATCACAATTATGCATATTTTTCTTAAATTTTTTTGTTTCTTTTTACATTTTTATTCATTTGATCATAGAAACATGTTCACGTTTTCTTCTAATAAACATAATCTTGCTTTTACTTTTACATGTTCTAATCTATCTAGAATTTATTTTTGCAAATGCTGTGATGTAAAGATACAGCTTTATCTTTTTCCCACATGGATAGACAATTACCTTTACACCATTCCCCATTGTTTTAAAATGTCAGTGTTAAGACTTTCTTTTCTTCTCCATTAATCTATTTGTCTTGTCTATTCCCTTATCAATACCACACAGTTTCAATTACTAGAGCTTGAAATGATGTTTTTATTTCTGTGTGAGCATGAGTTTTCTTTTTTACACTAGCTTCAAGAAACCCAGTAGTCTAATTATTATTGACATTTTGGACCAGATAATTTATAGTGGGGGCTGTCCTGTACATTCTAGGATGTTTAGCAGCATCCCTGTCCCCTAATCACTAGATGCCAGTATCTCCCACCCTCCCAACAAACAAAAATATCTCCAGTCATTGCCAAATGTTTTCTAGGGGGCAAACTTGCTCCTGGTTGAGAACCACTGGCCCAATACAATGAACAAATTCTAGTGTATATGGAATGATAGACTCTTACAAATCTTACTGTATTTGCTTTTCTGTTCCAGCATTAATTTGCTTAGGATAATGGCCTCCAGCTACACCTGTGTTGTGCCAAACAACATGATTTTGTTCTTTTTTATGACTGCATAGTATTTCACAGTGTGTATATACCACATTTGCTTTATCCAATCCACCATTGTTGGGCATCTGGGTTGATTTCATGTCTTTGCTCTTGTGAACAGTGCTGCAATGAACATATGAGTGCATGTGTCTTTTTGGCAGAATGATTTATTTTCTTTTGGATATATACCCATTAACAGAATTGCTAGGTAAAATGGTAGTCACTCATAAGTGGGAGCTAGACATTGGATACTCATGGACATAAAGATAGCAAAAATAGATACTGGACACTCCTAAACGGGGTTAGGGAGAGAGGGGAGCAAGGGTTGAAAAACTATTAGGTACTATGCTCACTATCTGGGTGACAGGAGCAATCATACCGTGAACCTCAGCATCAAGCAATATACTCATGTAACAAACCTGCATGTGTAACCCCTGAATATAAAATAAAAGTTGAAATTACTTTAAAAAACTCTTGGTGAAGGAAGGGAGAATTTAATTTGTATTTTAGTTTGAACCTGACTTTTATGCTGTCATAGCTTTTCTATATTCACCTAGGCTACCACTCCATACACAAAAAAGATAAAATTACCAAAAAAAATCCTACTGTAATTTATGATGAGTGTAGACATTCTGGTACACGAAAGAATTGACCTCTCTGCCTCCCTGACTTGGGCTTAGATACATGTCTTATTTGGCCACAGAAATGGGAGCAAACATGATATGTGTTTGCATTTAGCATTAAAAGCCAGTGTTCACGTATCCTTGTTCTTCTTCCTCCCTTGCTGTAGAAACATTGGAAGCATGTGTTAAAATGCCCAAGTATCCTACAGTGATCTAGTTGAGCAGAGTCCCTACTAAGCCAAGTTGACAGTGTAGCAGAAACTACAAAATAAACTTAATATTTTAAGCCAATGAAATTTTTGAATTTTTGTTATCATGCATCATTTGGTCTATCTTGACTCATATATTTCAGTTTACACAATAAGAGAAATATAGTGCTGCCTCTGCACACTAGCTTAATTAGAAAATTATTTATTTCCTCTCTGTGTCTTCTGTTCCCTGATGCCTCGGTGCTAGGAGAAAATGTGAGCACAAAAGCTATCTAGGCAAATGAGGTTGGCAGAGCTTTTGTTTCTTTGTTAGTACTTCCAGGTGCCAATTAAGGAACTGGGAACCAAAAGCTCTGGTGATGTTGAGACAGGGTTCCATTCGGATCTCGATGAGAGGCAAAAAACACACAGTTGCTGGTTTCACTTCTGTAAAGATGCTTTCTATAACAGAATATCCTTATAGAGATACTTTATACCCACAAAATTCCTGAAAACAACAAAGCAGTGGAAAAGGAAAACAGACTAAGGCCTTCACAATTTTAAAGGAAAAAAAACCCAGAAAGCTGCATTTCAATAAAATTCAGTGTAAACTTGGGCTTGCTTTTACCAGTATTTGTTTTAATCAGCACTTCTAAAATCATCTGGTGATTTAGTCACAAGATTGATCAAATCCGAGGTCTTGCTTAATTGCTATTATTCTCAAAGTCTAGGTAATAAATAAAGTTCAACAAAACTGTCCCATGACCTTATCGGGATATTTTTCGGTAGAGGTGTACAGCATTTCATCATGTTCTTGGCACAGCCCTTCCTCCTCTAGTCATCAAAGGCATGTGTCATGTTCTGTACTTTCTGCAAATCGTTCCCAATGCCAGTGAGACAAATTCTAAGGAATACTCTGTGGAGAGTTTGGATTCTTCAAAGAGTCTCCAGCTCTCCACACACCCTTTGGAGTCAACTCCCTGGGACGGAAACTATCTCTCTAATTTTCTAAATTGGTAGGTGTGCACCATTACTCACCAAGGAAATTTATTGCCTAAGAAAGAGAGAACAAATGGAATTGGCTCATGCCAGGTGTAACTCCAGCAGGTGTACAGCTTTCCTGCCTGGCTACATCAACCTAGCTCCCTTTAGTTCTTTGCCACCCATTTCCCAGAGTTTCCTTATTTATGCCACAACCATTAGCAACACAGTTCCAGGGAGCCCTACTAGGCAATGTCATTCCCACTTTAAGTGCTTTCAGTAAACAAGTGAACTCAGTTCTACAGTGGGAGGGTTAATGGGTCAAGGAAAAGGCCAGCTGCTTGAATGTCAGCATTGGCACTTATCACCAACGTTGAATAGGTCCTTCATGTATCAAAATATTGACAGTGTTTATACCCAGGAGCAAGACAATGTCTTTGAATTTGTTCCATGAACATGGGCAGCAAAAATGATTTTAATAATTGGAAAAAGTCTCTCCAGACTCACCCCACATAAGAGTGTCTAGCACATTAGTTGGTTCTCGAGAACCTTGAAGTGAAAATGCTCAGAGTACACCAGCGCACCATCATCTTTAACTGCCAAAACAGACCTAATGGTTTTACAAAAGTATCTGCACTGAGTACACAACCAAAGTTCTACTAACCTATGCTTTTCTGGAGGGTGTCAATACCATTGTTTAAAATAACCCTTCTGTTGCTCTTCCAGATGACAGCATGGAATGTCTTCAAAAGGAAGTATAGAAATGTGACTCTGCATACGTTTATTACAGTAATTATGATAATAGCAAATTTATGGTGTGTTTAGTATGTGCCAAACACTATATCCTAAATGCTTTCCTGGATTAACAACTGTAGGCTTCATGAAAGCAGAACATAGCATTGTATGCCCAACGCTGGAGGCACATACAGTGCTTCATATTTGGAAGTGTTTTCTGAGTACTTGCTGAATGAATGAATGAATAATTACAGCATTTCATTTAATTCTCATAATGTCACTGATGAGCTGATGAGGAAACTAATTTCAAAGGTCACACATTTCTAACAGATGGAGAAGGAGGATTTGAACTCAGATTGTCCATTCATAAAGCCTTTACCCTTGACCCCTATGGTGTTCATTTACTCTTTCAATTTTAACCTGTAAAATTACAGGAAAATTCAGCGATGGCAGTTTCACAAAGACTCACTGTATCCTAGCTCCCCACAATACTGCTCCGTATTCCACTAATTACAGAGGGGCCAGTACAAGTCTAGTTCTCCTGCCTATTCAGGAAAGAAACGTAAGTGCAGGGTAAATAAAGAGTGTCATGTCTGGGGAACTAGGATGTGGGAGATGAGAAAATTATAGACACCTTATGCAACATCGAGATTTTCTTGCTATATCACACCAATTATACAGGTCCTTCAGTTCACATAAAGAGCTCATGTAATCACTGACACTTACAACTGACCTCTTCTCAGAAGATGATAAAGATTTCATTTTACAGGGTTTTTTAGATAATTACAACAGGTGAAAACTTCTGCATTCCTTTTTCATTATGTCTTTGGCACTTCTGGGAATAGGAAAGGCACTGAGTTGCTTACATACCTGACTGGCGCTATGCAATTCTGAGCCGGCCAGGGTAGCTGCTCTTGGGTTAAGCGGTGGAAAAGAATGCCTTCATTGTCAAGTGAGAAGGAAAGCCTGCAGCTGCCCTGCTGAAAGGTAAATAGGAATGGAGATTCTCTTCACATAAAAACCAATTCTAATGCACCCTACATTCCTTGGACCATCACATCAAACCACACGTGGCATGAAAAAGTGCAGATTTCAATTTAGGTAATGTACATGCCGTTGAAGGTTAGCAGAGGACCATGACCAGGCCAATCCATCTTCAGTAGATTAATGTCCGGGTTAGGCAGGTATGTCATAAAACATGGCCAATGCAGGGAGATGCTCAGGGCTGGCCTCCTTCTTCCCTAATGCATTGTGATGCTTGCCTGTAAGAAAGCTTTGGTACTTGTAGGGCTATTGCTTTTAAATGTTCCCTCTGACCCAGATAATGTCAAAATGTCTGAATGCATGTGATCCTCTTTTTCCAAAAGAGCTTCTCTAATGTAATGCAAATGCACGTTGTAGGGGAAATTCCAGCTGAGAAAATGAGGCCTTATATTTCTAAAACCATATACATGTCAATAGCCCATTATTCTCCTCTTTTAAATGTAATTGCAACCCAGCCTTGAATGAATTCCTGAAATAATAAAATACATTGGGTAGCAGCATTGGCTCTTGCAGTTATTTTATGCCTGCTCTTCCTCCCTTCTGTCCCTCCCTAGCCCCAAAAAGCAAGTAGAGGTTGCAGAGAAGGGAGAGGAGGAGAGATAAAAGTGAAAATCAGATCCCTTGTCTTGAATGTATTATCAGAACACTATGTGCAAAGAAAATATGCAGCATTACAACATCAGTACCTCTAAACCATTTTTATAAATGTATCGTGCATGGTCCAATTTTGCATGACAAATTATTTCCAGGCAATTAACAATACTTACAATTGTTTTCTTTAGTAAGAACTTTCTTCTATTCCCAATTTTGTTTAAAGTTAATGTTTCCTGTAAAGCAATCATTTTGAAAGAACCCTTTAAAATTACTTTCTTTCTTAGTCATGTGGGCTGTCCTGCCTCCTCTTGATATATTTAACATGTGTATAGTACAACCTTTATTGCCAGACTAGTGAAATTAAAGGGCTCATTATTTCATTCAGTTCCACTTCTGACACTCCACTTCTCCGCCCTTTATTTCTACCTCTTATCCTCTCTTTTTCTCAAGAATTCTCTAAAAAATACTTCTTATGGTTAAAGGTAACATTAATATATTTTATAGCTGGGAGTTGCATAGTGATCTTCTTAAGATTTTTCTCCCTTTGGAAGGTAATTGATACCATGTCTCTTTTAATAAGTAAAATTAAGATGTCCCAACTTCCTGGAACACAGGTGTGAAACTTACCAAAGAGGTTTCAAACATAGCAAATGAAAACACTTTAGAGAACTAAATCAAATGTTATTCAGCACATCCTACACTTTTGCCGGAATTTTGATCCCTCAAAATATCAGACTGACATGAAGTTCTTGAACTCACTTGTTCCTGTATTTGTGAGTTGGGTTAATTTTTACAAAAGGAAGATTGCTCTGTTTCAAATTCTTCCTATGATTTCCTGCAAGAAAAAAAAAAAAAAATCTTTGGGTAATCATTGTGGTTCTTTGGTCCAAAGGACCTCAAATCTTCCTAATAATATTCTTTAAGTCTCTGAGTTCCATGATAAAGCACTGTGTCATTCCCTGGAAGGACGCATACTCAACCAAATTGCATAAAATCTAAAACATTTATTATTTTCAGAACAAGAAGGCCAGAGGAGGTGATTGCTGGGTTGCTCTTGGGACTCAATGATATCAATAAGGGCCGGTCTCTTTCCAAGCTTCTCCTCTGCATGTCTCCAGTGGGGTGTTGAGATCTCCCCTGATGGTCTCAAAATGACTGCCAAAGTACTAATCATCAAACTTCATGAAACCACATCCCCAGTTGGAGGGGAGGTGGGTGGGAAGTAATGGCAGAAAAAAAGGCTTACTTCTTCATACTTCTGCTCATACTCCACTGACCAGAACTGGCTCTTCTATCCATGCCCATACCAATAACTAGTGGAGGAAAACAGGTTACCTGTGATTTACTTGGGACAATCAGGAATCACCGCCTGGGACTGAGCAAGTTGCCACTTAACAAAACTGGAGTTTCCTCAAATAAAGAAGAAAGGTGGGTGCAATGATAACAGACAGACACACGCTAGTGTTTTTCCTACTAAGGTAAAAAAGAAATGAAGTGCTTCCTTATTAGTCCTTTTGTTTCCTTCCAGTAAGCCATTCTGATTCTTACCAGGAAGCTTATTACCCTTCCAGGTATATATTTATAATTTTAATCAGATTTAAAACACCACAGAAGGTAGTCTGGCTATCAGGTATTTCAATCTGCAGTCAGAATCAACTTTCTGCTCCACTGGAAAACGTATGTGTGTGTGTGTGTATATATATAATTTTTGCAATGAGGAAGGCACTAGTTTGTTTTCTCTGGACAAGCCTGACATTACAAAACGCAAATTGCTTTGAAAAGCTAGTTTTTATGTTGGTTGTACAGAACTTTATATGTTTCAACAGAAATTATCAAAGATTATAGTTGGTTTTCTAGCCAGCCCCCCAAACTCTGTACCTCCCAGGAGGTCCCTGGAGTGTACTGTTGACTGCACCTCTGTATTCACTTCTTAATTGCTTCCTGAACAATAGTCACAAGTTAAGCAGCTGTAAGTCTTGGGTCACCTGTATAAGTACTTGGAATTTACCCCCAATCTCTGGTGTTATGCCAAACAATTTGTGTCCTAAAGCAATCAAATCAGTCCTTTGCTATAATTGAAACTTGTTTCTTTGATGTCTCAATGAGCTCATCCTTAAATATTTGAAAGCGATGCAGTGCCCTTCCTCAATTGTCACTTGGCACAGAGCCATATGGATTTGCTGCTTCTGATCGTGTAATCCACATAATCAAAAGTTTTTCCACCTCGAGAGGCAGCCCATTCCATTTTCATATTCCATGTTGATTGCATCAGTTGAGGAACAATTGATGCCATGTGGCATCCCTTGCTTCCATAGCAGCCATTAGGTGATCAAAAATATGAATTTTATTTCTTTTGGGTCTGTCTTATTTAAATAGTTTCAAAAATAACAATTGGAAGGCTGAAGGATATTTACAAGTTTCTTTTTTTAAAAAGGGGATCATTTTAAAATCTTGATTGTTTAATGTGATGCTATGAGAATCATTTAGAAGCATTTGGTTACCAGTAATAGGCACCTGAAAACCAGTGGTCCTGACATATTAGGGGTTATTTTTCTCTATCATAAAAGAGGTCTGAAGATAGCCCAAGATTAGTATCACAGGCATTCAATACATGTAATAGTTTCCTTTTCCCTGCTTCTGCTTCCATAACACCAATTCTGAACCCTGACACACGGTTAGAGGTGGGATGTGATAAGAGTGGAGACTGAGGATGTGCTAACAAAAAGGAAAGGAGTCAAAGAAGAGGGAAATCCCTATGGGGACAGCAGGAAGAAACAGGCATTCCCTGGTAGTTGGAGTGTGTAAAAATACATGGTTAACAAGTATGGTAAAGTTTGCTTACAGTGGAATACTTAAGCATTATTTACTAAGGTGTCACCAAAAACCTTGGAGCTTTCATCTTTCTTTAATTTATATTACAGATTGTATTCATATAAATTCTACCTCTTATCTGTTTCTTATCAAGCTGAATTTCTATCAGTGTTTGTAACCCTGAGGATAGACAAAACTAAAATTAGCTCCACATCAGTCTGAAGGGGGAAATTGTTTGTAGATAAAAACAGTCTCTTTAAGTCTATGGTAGTTGATTAGTCCCTGCAGCAGAGAAAATTAAATTTTGTGGTTGAGACCCAGCGTGCTTGGATGGTTTAATAATACTATGGCCATGGTCCAATGGCTGACAACCAAGAACTTAGGTACGCTCTGTACTTTAGTCCCTCGTGCAACACCTGAAATTCCTGGGGCGAATCAAACAGCAAATTAAAGCTCAGACAACCTTCACCTGCAAACCATGCACAGTATAAGGAACTCATTTTAATGTTTTCTGGCTGAAGTCATAGGGGATACGATAACAAAAGAATGGCCACAAAGGAATCCTGGTAAGTTCTTAAAGCATCTTAGTTTGTGAAACATTTTCCCCCTTTCTAGGTTCTTGTAACTTTAACTGTGCTTAGAAGTTAGTGAGTTTCTCCTCCTCCAAATTACAGGCTGTACAAGGGCAAAACTGAACGTTGAATAGGCAAAAAAAAAAAAAAGGTCTTACGAATGGGCATACATCTTGAAGGGTACTGCTGTTTGGAGAAGCAGCATGAGGAATTTAACTTTGTGTCTGTGGAGACCTTCCAGTTCCAGTCCTATGCTGAGAGTACATTGCAATGGACAATTCGGTGACTCCGTGACTCCAGATAGTGTCAAGTTGATGAAACAAAACCAAGTAGGCAAAAGCACCACTTGCAAACATATCTTGGATTTTTTTAAAGATTAAATCTGACCTTTTTTTTTATGGGTTCTAAAATATTTAGTTCAATGATATGAATTTGTATTCCCAAAAACATTCCAGAAGAAAAGTTTTGATATTTTAACTTATTTATGATCCATGTGGTTTGTGGGTTGGAGACAGAGATTGAAAATAATAAGCTAAAAAAACAGAGATAGAGTATGTGACTATGTACTAGTTTTCAATTGTAGATACATATTTCACAAAGTGGGTGGCTTACAACACAAATGTATCATTTTCTCACTGTGAAGGTCAGAAGTCCTCAAATCAAGGTGTTGGTGGGGTTGCATTTCTTCTAGAGACTCTAGAGTGGATCCTCATCCTTGCCTTTCCCAGCTTCTACAGGCTGTCTGCATTCCTTGATTTATGGTCCCTTCCTCCATCTTCAAAGCATATTACTCCAACTTCTGGTGCACATCTCTCTTCTCTCTGATCTTCACGTTCCTGCCTGCCTCTTGTCTCTAAGATTGTGATTACCTGAATAATCCAAAAATAATATTTCCATCACAAGATCCTTAATCATACCAGCAAAATCTCCCCTTCCTCCTTTTATTTATTTATTTATTTTTCTTGTGAGATAACATATTGACATGTTCTGGGCCTCAGAATATAAAAATCTTTGGAGACCATAATTCAGGCCACAGGATGTTTAAAACTAACCTCTTTAATTCAATTGCTGATTCCTTGTTGTGTGATATAAATGGTTTTTCAACAAAGGATGGGGGAGTGTGCTGTCTCTTTACTACTGTGAGAATTATTTTCTAAAATTTGAGATGACAGTGGTTTTACTTCTTGTTTAAAAAATGTCAAGAGCTTCCCCTGATGTCAAATAACATGCAAACGCATGCTCAGGTAACCATCCATACAAAGTATATCCTATGTGGATTCAAGTCACTTTACAATATTTTTCCATTTAAATCATTTACTCATCCGATGGTGCGTTTTCTTACCCAAGATCTTTTACTTAAGCTGCTCCCTCAGCTGATTCTTCTAATGTGTGGTCAACACCCAACCCATTTTATACAATTTATTTCATATTCCACCACCTTCATAAAGCATTCCCAGATACTTTATTTTATTTTAGTTTATTTTTTTTTTTGAGACAGTCTCACTCTGTTGCCCAGGCTGGAGTGCAGTAACACAATCTCAGCTCACTGAAACTTCTGCCTCCCGGGTTCAAGAGATTCTCATGCCTCAGCCTCCCGAGTAGCTGGGCTTACAGGCGTGGGCACTACACCAAGCTAATTTTTGTATTTTTAGTAGAGTTTGGGTTTCACTATGTTGGCCTGACTGGTCTCGAACTCCCAACCTCAGATGATCTGCCCACCTTGGCTTCCCAAAGTGCTGGGATTACAGGTGTGAGCCACTGCGCCCAGCCATCCAGATACTTAAATTTGGAGTTATCATTATTCAAATAACTAACAAAATACAAACAATGTTATCGTTACAAAGGAGAATCATGTTTTTAAATCTCTGTAAAGTGGGAATCTAAGTTCTTTCATTTCCAGATGAAGAAACTTAGTCTCAAAGAAGTTAGGTTACTCCGTGAAACCCATGACCGCTGTCCAGATACATGCTTATTTTCGGTTTGGTATCTAAAACATATCTAGTACTGACTCTAGACCACTCTGTAGACATCTCTCTCTCCTTGTTCTTTCCCTCCAAACTTTGTTTTAGTTTTATGGTATTTGTCACAGGCTGTTTGGTATCATAGCTACGTTTGTACTCATCTGCCATTCTGTAGGTTTTGAGAACAGAAACTGTGTCTTTCATTTCAGTATTCCATTTAGGACCCAGGAAAAAGAATTCACATGTATTGATTGCTTATTGTATACTGAGCACTTTTCTCATTTATATTATTTGTATCTCACAATTACTTTGTGAAGGCGGCATTGTTCATTTCATTTAATAGATGAGGCCATTGGAATTTAGGAAAATTTCATAAATGTCTTTGGATACACAGCAAGTATGTATGATACTCAAGCCTGTATTCTTCCTATATGCCTTGCTGCATACACACTCAATAAATTTTTGTTGACGTGAAACAAATATCACCTTAGTGTAACTATTGTGAAATATGTTTCCCTTAGGGAGATGGTAAGACAACTGTGGAATTTGCCTTTAGGTAGAGCTCCAGGAATACATTCTGAATGCCAAAAACCATGGGAAGAGGAAGAAGGAAGAGTTTTGTGAGTTCACCTTACATTCTGAGGCCATAAAAATACCCTCCCCTGTCAGAAAACTGACACTTAAAGCCAAAGTTTGCTTAAAAGGCATGATTTTACCCTTTGGTAAATAAAACGTACCTTACATTCAGTCAGCCAGGAGAGATGATTTAAGTTTTATTTCTGGATAATAATTGAGTAACACTTCGGAATGTGATTCCCTGCCAAGTGGATGCTGTTGGTTTCACACAGCTGTAGTTAGAGATGGCAAGAGCTATTTACTGGGAAAATGATAATGCAATTGGATGTTGTACTGAACCCAAGGGTGAGATAATTTCTGTTGTGCTGTATCACAGGCCTGCAGTTAGTCTGTTTGGACAGCCTGTTGGTAGGGCCGATGTGGTTGATGCTATTTCACAGGACTTAGTTATAGAAAAGGAAGGTTTACCTTCATTTTAAGTTAATGCAAATGGTGCAGATTCAGCCCCAGTCAACTGGTATTTTCCAGATTCATAGTTTACTTTTCAAGTATATAGAATATGTTCTTCCCCTTGGATTTATTTAACCGAAATGTTTACACTTGACTCAGTAATCTCACTCTTGGGAATGCACATTAAGGAAATGATTTAAAATAAGAAAAGAAGCAATAGGCATATCTTTGCAACATTATTTATAATCATGAAACATTGGAAAAAACCGAAATGTCCAGCAATCAATGAATGACTAACAAATTATTGCACATCCTCTTAAGGGAATCATTATGCTGCAATCAAATTATAATTATAAAGATCATTCAATAAACAAATACAGAAAACCAAGTAGCAACATGGGAAATGTCCATAATGTACGAGTCAGTGAAGAAGTAGAATGCAAACCTAGCTAAGGTCACCATTTTATGGTTTAGGATGCAACTTACGTACCCTTGTCAAGTCCCTCTAGCCAGGTATGTCATAAAGTTTAGGCGAGTCCACCAAGTCCTCAACCGCCTCCCAAATATTACCAGAAATTTCCATATGCTCTCTGGGGGCTGAGAGATGGGAAAAATCTGATCTACTTGAGTCATTTCTCCATGTGCTGCCTGTTGCTGGAAGTTTCTAGCTGCAGAATATAATATGGTCTTTTCTGGCTATGCCCAAAGAAAAGTAGCTGAGGGAAAGTCAGCTCCAGTAACTTGTAGAGGGACCAAAGTGATGTTTGCTCACCAGTGACACCTGGCAATGGGAACTCTCTAGCAAAACAGAGAGAGACCTTGGTCTCCAAGTTCTTTTCATTACCTTACCAGCTATCCCACAGCATATGAAGATGCTCCAGAGTAGAGGAGCTGTGAACATTTCCAGTGTTGGTTGCTTTATGAGCCAACATTGGTGGAGAAAGGGGTCAAAGTGGAATTGTGGCTCTCTTGGGGAAAAACTCATTGGAAATCATATAGCCAAATTTTCTCCAGGAGAAAAAGGAGGCTGTGGGAACTAGTGCTGCTTCTGGAGCAGAGCTGAGTGGAAATTGCCAAACACCAAAGGGACTCTGATGGGATATCTTGGTGGCAGGGAGGTAAGTATTGTTCTCAGGATATAGCTATATTCCCCCTGTTCTGGTCTTTACCATGAAGGCCAGATTGGAGCCCTTTTGTAGTAGCAAGTTCTTCAATTGAAGACTATTCCCTGATGTCATGCTCACTTAAGAGAACCCATTCATTAGTAGCCTGAGACCCCAAATATACTAGTTCCTTGTACATCTAACTCTTTGTTTAACCATATTCACAATCCCATTGTAGGGTACAAGACAAGATCAGAACTAGTTCTTTCCTGATACATAACCAATGTCTCCCCTTTTCTCCTCACCTTTACTCAGGCCAGGCATAGTCATTTGGTTTCTATTCTATTATACTTCCTTCTGTCCTTACCCACGTAGAAATAAGATGTTAGGCATTTACAGTCATTAGGCCTTGGTTGTAGCTAACCGAACCCACAACCTCCATCCAAATCTCAGAAAAAATGAGTTAATTTATCTGTTTCTCCTGTCTCCTCAAATCTCTGAATATCATATGCAAGTTTGTCCAACCATTTCCCAGAATTGTCATCCAACGGAAGGGGCTTGTTTTGATTAAACAAAAAGATCCTCTTACTCCTTTTGTTCAATCAAAAGAGGAACCTGGAAGGTTTGCTACAAGATATCCCTGAGGAGGAGGAGGAAAAGTACATGGAAAAGAGGAAGAGGAAAGAAAGGGAAAAGATGGCAAAGGGAGTAGGGGGAGTAAAAGGAGAAAAGGTAGAAAGAAAAGGAGGATGAAGAGAAAAAGAAGAACATGGAAGAACGAGGAGGAAAAAAAGGCCCTGGATGTAATAATTATGATAATAACTGGAAAACTACTATTTGTATGAAAGAGAATATGGAAAAAGGAGGATGGTAGATGTGTTAGAACCTTGGGATAGATTTTGTTTTTCTTAATTTCTTTTTTAATTTTTTAAAATTTGGGTAATGCAGTTGAGAAGCAATGCTTGGTGAAATAAATTTGAATTCATATGCTGGTGTGCTCAAAATGTTACATAGGAAACTTTTGACTGAGAGAATAAAAATCTATATTCCAACCCAGCTCTGCTGTTTAATTATGTGATAGACAAGTCATTTAATCTCTCTGTGCCCAAGCTCATCATTTATAAAAAATGAGATGATCTCTAACAGAAATTGATGTCACATTTTCACCAGTGACTGCTCTAGATATGGGTGATAATCAGTTTATGCTTCAGAGTAAACAGAGGAATAGGTTGCAAATTTGGTTAGTAGACCATTCGATTAGTTGAAATGGAGATGTAATCAAAAACAAAAATTTAGTTATTCCAAGATGCTGAAAAAGAAAGTGATTGCCAAAGAGATGCTAAATAAGGATTTGGTGTATAGAGAATAAAAGACCAAGCAGATATAATGAATATTACAGAATTAAAGGCTAGAGAAACTAAGAAACCAACTTCCACACCCCATTCAGTGTTTAAGTCACCACAGTAGCATCCTTATCATGCAGTTATTTTGAGCAGTGATTTGCAAATATTGTTCTGAGGAGATATAGGGGCTCCTCCAACATGCGCCAGAAGTCCATTAAAGGAAGCAAAAGAGGATAAGGAGAAGAAAAAAAAAAAAAAAGGAAGAAAAGAAGAAGGAGGACTCCTGCTACACAAATTATGAACTACTTCAAAGAAGGAAAAAGGGAATTCTTCAACTAGAGCAACTCCATTCTCAGCCTTGTTACTTGTGGGTAATCTGCAATATATATATATATTTTTTTGATCTGGACAAAAAAGAGTTCCATTACTTTACAATAGTTTTAAGAAAACCTATGATCTGGATTATGTGTGTTTGTTTATTAGGCATTATTTGTTTATGCCTTTATTAAGTGTTGGCATCCGAAACAGAACAGAATAGTATGATGTAGCCCATTAAAAGAATAGTGGCCCTTATGGTTAATACCCTTCAATACTGAACTCATGTGTGAGTTTTTTGTTTTGTTTTTATTTTCTTGTTTGTTTGCTTGTGTGGCAGCCATATAACTTGTCTTTCTTCATCTGCATGGATTGGTTATTGAATTAAACTGCCTCCTGGGATGAGGTAAATTTGCATGAAGCAGTTCCTGTTAATTTAGGGCAATGCTTGAGAAAGGCCTCAGTTGTGAACCATCAGCAGAAACACTCCCAGTCGCTGGAGAAATGAATGTCTTAATCCTAAAGAGGCCATGTAGCAACACAGCTCTCACTGCACCCCTTGCATCACTGCAGTCATTCATTTAATGTAATAAATTTGTTCCATTTGGGATTAGTTCTTCCAGGGTTGTGGTTGGCCTCTTTTCCTGGGGAACCATATAAGAAAAAAAACAGTGAAGTAACTAGCCTGATCTTCAGCTTTTCTGTCCTCCAGCTGCAGAAGATGAGTCTCTTTACATGCTGCCAAAGAAGCACTCTGGTTTTCATATTTAGCTTTAAATTGGTGATTACTCACCCACAGGCATTTACCATATATTTTTCCAATGCATTGATTGCCAGAGTAACAGCTATCCAATTCTTAGCTCTTATAACAACTATTTCTCCTTGTCCCCACACACATCTAATTTGTCAAATACCAGTGATGTCGCAGCAGCTAGTGTATTTTCTTTCATAGTGTCTCTTCCTAGTTCACCACTGGTGAAAGTATTAAAAGTTCTACTGCTACCATATTCCAAGGGCTATCAATATTGTGCCTATCACCAGTAATGGGAGCCTCATTGCCAGCCAGACAGACACAGATCCAGCTCCAAAATTTCATTTTCATTCACTTCTAAGGATCACTCCTGGCACCAACAGTTGGCCATTGAGAGTCCTAGGAAACAGACTCTAAGACAGGCATTTGCATGCAAGATGTTTACTAAGGTTTGCTCTTGGTAACAACACATGTAAGAAAGTAAGGAAAGCAAGCCTGGGCATAGGGACAAGTTGAATCATGATGCAGGTCCAACAGAGACTGGAGGTGATCCCACAGGAATGCTGAAGTGGTGATGGTCTTCCAAAGATGTCGCAAAATGAGGCAATTATAGCCCCGCACAACAAGTCATTGGATGTGTGCTACACTGAGAGAGGGAGCGTAACTTTTAAATGCCCCTTGCAGTAGACAGCCATGCTTAGGGGACTGCTCAGTTGGGAGCCATTAGCAGTCATTATTCCCAGCAGCTGAGGGAATGAGTGGCTCCATGCTCATTGGGGAAATCTGGGTACTACACAACAACATCTACTATAGCATGCATCTCTTACTTGCATTTTTCTACAGAAATGTCATGAGTGACCTAAATTACTGGTGTTCTCTTCCAGTCAGAAGACAGAGAGACGACAGTATAGTGAGGAACATTGAAAAAAATCCTCCTACTACACTAAGTAATAGGTAAATCTTCCTTGACATCACTGTGACATTTCAGTCTAAGAGGAGTCTAAGAGGCATATAAAGAAAGTGAGACACATGCATGAAAACAATATTCAAAAATATGCATAAAGAATGCTTATTCCCAAACACTTAAAAGATGATCAGTTAAGGTCAACATAGGTATGAAGTTTCCACCATTAAAATTCATAACCAGTTGTTCATATTACCCTAAGGAAACAATAGAAACTAAAGAATTAGGAATTTCAACCAGTGGAAAAGTTACTAATAGTGAAAATTGAACAACCTAGTAGTTAATTACTTAATAAATTATGGGCTATTCCTTTTTGGAGGTATTTAAAAACTAAGGTATATTCTTATTTTAATGTTTTTAATATGACAATTGTAGCAGCTGCCATCCATTGAGTACCTTCTCAATAAACTGAGTAAGGTATTACCCTAGGCATTTAAATATATCACTTTACTTTATACACCCTTCTGCATTTAGTACATGTAAATCAATTTAATTCCCACACATTCTAGGATATGTGTTATAACACTTCCTCCAGGGGATATAAGGGCATGTAACACAATTAAATAAAAATGAAAAGTTTTGAATGCACAACAAATTAATAACTATTCTCAGCTAATTGTGTGATCACTTGGTTATATGCTGCTGTATTTGAGAGTTATACACTTGCGTGTGCATGACTTGAGGAATGGCATGAAGGACTCAGGTCCCAAGATCTCTGCCTGAAATATCATTCCCAAACTCTGCTAGACCTTTTGGAAAATAAGGGATAATAATATGATTATTAGAGGGTCTCAAAATTAGTATTACAGATGATCACTTATCACTAATTAACCTGTAATTTTAGAAAAATATATCTTCATGAAAAATGTCACCGCATGAAATCTTATTTCTACCTTCAATAACTGTTTGGTTAATACCTATTGGTGTTACGTAAAATACTTAATAATCTTAAAGTTTTCTTTTCTTTTTCTTTTTTTAGTAAATGCTTCAAACTATTTTCTATTTCCATTTTGCTGCTACAAATACCTTCCCTATTATCTCCACTAATGAAAATTATTAAAATAACATCCATAAAGTACAAAATTCAAGAATTTACTGTAGTTGACATTAGGTAGAGAGAAAGTTTAAATTTCTCCTCCAATATTTAATGAAACACATGTGCACACAAACACACACAAACACAAAGACTTTTCCCTAGTGTCCTGAATGATATACTGTAATTATTGAAATAAATCAACCTTCTTGAAAGAGAGATCTAATCATTAACTTCAATGTTCAGAAAAGAATTGCACAATTGTAATTTCAACAACTGTCACTGCCTAACTAAGACTAATTTACTAAAATTATGTGTGTGAAACAATTGGCAAGCTGAAAAATGAAATACCAAACTCTTCAGGAAACAACTAATAACCACATTGAGAACCTTTTTTCTAGATTTCCGCATAAGGGAGACAGATACTAAAGACAAAACAGCAGTAAGATCCTTGGTAGGAAAGAAGTGGTAGACAGTAAAAATTGAAAAACCACAAAACCTAAGCCTAGTGAACATCTATTTTATCTGACTGCCTGAAGCACCTCAGCTTGGAAACCATCCTCTTTCTATCTCAGTCCAAATAGTTGTGGAGGACCTGAAGCTATCCCATGGCTCTAGAAGTGGCCACAAATCCCAAGCCTGGTCAATCATAGTATTCACTTATTCTAGCCAGACCATTGAAAAACTCATTTTGGAACAAATTCCTACTTTATTTGGACATCTGATTCTAACTATCCCTGAATTTAGGCCAATAAGTCAGTGAACTAGAGGCCTCCTGACAAACGAACTACAATTGCTCTATGGACAATCATGTAATAGAATATGTCTGTTTTGCCTTCTAGCACTAGAATTGACAAATTTCTGTCAAAAAGAATACTTTCTATGCTTTCTACTACATACATTTCTCAAACACTCAGCTACATCTAGAGGCTCGTTTCACAAAGATGATTTGCATACAGGTTGGAATGATGTCTACTATATGACTCTGACTTAAAATGTGTTTGTTCTGAATAAAGAATCTTCTCAGCTTCTTAAGAATTTACCCAGTGTAATTAGATACACCCTGATTCATCTAAATGCTATCCAAAGGCTAAATATCTGTGGCTTTAATTGAAAAAGCTCATTAACTTTAAATACAGCTAAAGTTATTGAGGGGAAAAACTCTCAGTAGAGATACTCTAATAGATTGTCTAGTAAGACTAAAAAGGAAAGGTTTGTGTATTCTAAACCAATTAATCTTGACGTTGTCTACATAATTCCACTTATTTTGGATCTGAGTCTAAGTGCTTTGAAAGGAAAACATATGCAGGCATGCTGGCTGAATCCTATTCATTTGTCAGATATTCAATAGACTTTAATGCTTTAAACTAAGTCATCTTTCTGGGTAACCAAAAAGCAGATGAGAAGAAATTTCTCTTTACAGATGTTTTCCAGCTAAGACATGAAAAAGGAATGATACAATTAGTATATTACCTTTTGGAATTTTAGTCAAGATGGCTGACCAGATGGAGCCAAGAGGAAAATCTGCCACGTAGAGACCAGGATGTCATAAAGACTGGTGCACTCTGAGCAGATATTCAGAGGGAATGCATTGAGAGTAGACAGAGGGATGACACAGATGCTGGGCTGAAGTAGGAGGAAGATGAGAACGCTGCATGGGGCTAAGCACCAGGACTCATTCCTGGGCCCCACCAACTCCTGGGGAAGGGGTGAGTTGAACAGCCAAGGAGTTACCCATTCTCACCATGGACCTCTGGAATCCTGGCAGCAGGAGACACCACAAACCCCACAGTACCTGAGCTGGCAGGAAAGCTGCCTAGAGAGGTGTTGGGGCAGGACTCCAACCTGTGTGGAGCCCAGAGGGTTTGGTGCAAGAATGTCTGCAGTGGAGCATGGTCAGGAACTCCCATCTCATAAGGCTTACCATGCTCCTCTAGGACACTTTAGATTTGGGGTGACTCTCAGACCTAGACAGCGCAGGGCAGGCTTGTCCATGAGATGGGGCCAGGCTAATCTGAGCACCTCACTATCCACTGACCTCTCCCAGGGTCCCAGCCTGGCTCCACTCACTTGCGGCACATCCTTGGATGCCCAGCAGGGTGCTCCTTGGGACCTTCATCACAGCTGCTTTGCCAGCAGACCACGCCTGACCATCAGAGATCTCCAGCAGAGTGGCCCTCGCCAATGTATACAAGCCCACTTTCATGCTCCACTCACCACAACCTCCCCAGGTAGCTTTGCTGGCATGCACTCACCCATGGCTACCCCCTCACTACTTTGCCAGAATGCACATATGGGCAAGTGTGTGCAGGAACACTGCAGCCCCACTACCACTAATACGCCACACCAGCCAGCATGCATGTACCCTGCCAAACTGACATGGTTGCTAGTACATGCAAGAGAGCATACATCCTGCTGCCACCGCCCTGATGATGAGTTTTGGCTGGCACCATCCATTAGAGTATTGTATTTAGCAGACTGGGAACATCTCAATCCCTCCAATGTAGCAGGTTCCTAACTTCAAGGGACCAGAGAGCAAAGCCAGAGGATGGTACCAGCCCCCCACCAGATAGAGCATGTAGTCCAGGAGTGCTGAGCTGAGCCTTGGCCCTCCAAAATCTTTCAGAAACAAAGCCATTCAACTGAATTCACTTTATGCCACAATCAAACACCCAAGGGCATTAAAGAAGATAAAAGCAAAACAACAGGCCAGGCACAGTGGCTCATACCTGTAATCCCAGCACTTTGGGAGGCCGAGGTGGGTGGATCACGAGGTCAGAAGATTGAGACCATCCTGGCTAACATGGTGAAACCTCATCTCTATTAAAAATACAAAAAATTAGCTGGGCGTGGTGGTGGGTGCCTGTAGTCCCAGCTACAAAGGAGGCTGAGGAAGGAGAATGGCATGAACCTGGGAGGTGGAGCTTGCAGTGAGCCAAGATTGCACCACTGCACTCCAGCCTGGGCAACAGAGCGAGACTACATCTAAAAAAAAAAAAAAGCAAAACGACAACAAAAAGCCATCCAAAAGAAAGCAACTTCAAAGACTGAAGGAACATCAGCCCACATACTTGAGAAAGAACCAGTGCAAGAAATCTGGCAACTCAAAAATCCAGAGTGTTTTCTTACCTCCAAAGGACCACACTAGTTTCCCAGCAATGATTCTTAACCAGTTTGACATGGATGAAATGACAGCAAAAGAATTCAAAATATGGACAGGAATGAAGATCATTGAGATTCAGAAAAAAAGTCAAAACTCAATCCAAGGAATCTAAGGAATACAATAAAAGGATACAGGAGATGAAAGATGACATGGCCATTTTAAGAACGAACCAAACTGATCTGATAGAGCTAAAAACTCATTTCAAGAATTGCAAAATACAATTGCAAGTATTAACAGCAGAATCAACCAACCTGAGGAAAATCTCATAACTCAAAGACTCGTTTTCCAAAATAACTCAGTCAGACAAAAATAAAGAAAAACAAATAAAGAAGAATGAACAAAGACTCCAAGAAATATGGGATTATATAAAGAAACCAAATCTATGACTCATTGGTATCTCTGAAAGAGAGGGAGAAAAAGCAAGCAAATTGGAAAACATATTTGAGTGTATCATCTATGAAAAGTTCCCCAATCTCACTAGAGAGGCCAACATTCAAATTCAAGAAATGCAGAGAACCCCTGTGAGAAACTATACAAGATGACCATCCCCCAGACACAGAGTCATCAGATTCTCCAAGGTTAAGATGAAAGAAAAAATATTAAAGGCAGCTAGAGAGAATGGGCAGATTACTTACAAAGTGAACCCAAACAGGCTAAAAACAGAACTTTCAGCAGAAATCCTACAAATCAGAAGAGATTGGGGACCCACATTCAGTATTCTGAAAGAAAAGAAATTCTAACCAAGAGTTTTATATTCAGCCAAACTAAACTTCAATAGCAAAGGACAAATAAGATTCTTTTCAAACAAGCAAACGCTAAGGGAATCCATTACCACCAGACCTGCCTTACAAGAGGTCCTTAAGGAAGTGTTAAACATGGAAAGTAAAATCCATTAACAGCCACCACTAAAACACACTTAAGCACATAGACCTCTGACACTATAAAGCAATCACACAATCAAATCTGCATAATAGCCAGCTAGCAACATGGTGATAGAATCAAACTAACACATATCAGTATTAACCTTCAATGTAAATGGGCTAAATACCCCAATTAAAAGGCACAGAAGGGCAAGTCTGTACACAGGATCAAGACTCAACTGTATGCTGTCTTCAAGAGACCCACATCACATGCAGTGACACAAATAGACTCAAAGTAAAGGGATGGAGAAAAATCTACCAAGTAAACAGAAAGCAGAAAAAAGCAAGAGTTGCTATTCCAATTTCAAACAAAACAGACTTCAAACTAACAATGATCAAAAAAGAAAATAAGTGCATAACGTAATGGTAAAGAGTTTGATTCAACAGGAAGACTTAACTATCCTAAATAGATTTGCATCTAACACTGG
Source organism: Macaca mulatta (assembly GCF_049350105.2). Classification (NCBI taxonomy): domain Eukaryota; kingdom Metazoa; phylum Chordata; class Mammalia; order Primates; family Cercopithecidae; genus Macaca; species Macaca mulatta. The sequence continues at coordinate 85,680,271 of NC_133420.1, forward strand.
AGTACCCAAATTTAAAAGGCAAGTTCTTAGAGATCTACAAAAAGACTCAGATAATCACACAATAATAATAGTGGGAGATTTCAACATCTACTGACAGTATTAGACAGATTATCAAGCAGAAAACTAACAACAATGTTCAGGACCTGAGCTCAACATTTGACCAAATGAATCTAAGAGACAGATGAATTCTCCGCCCCAAAAGAACTCTCCACCCCAAAACAACAGAATTTACATTGTTATTATTTATACATGGCACATACTCTAAAATAGGCTACTTATTTGGCCATAAAACAATCTTTAGCAAATTCAAGGAAACTAAAATCATACCAACCACACTCTCAGACCAGAGCACAATAAAAACAGATATTAATACTAAGAAAATTGCTCAAAACCATACAATTACATGGAAATTAAATAATGTAAGCCTGAATAATTTTTGTGTAAACAATGAAATTAAGGCAGAAATCGAGAAATTATTTGAAACTAATGTAAACAAAGATGCAATATACCAGAATTTCTGGGAAACAGCTAAAGTAGTGTTAAGACGGAACTTTATAGCACTAAACACCCACATCAAAAACTTAGAAAGATCTCAAATTAGCAACCTAGCCTCACACCTAGAGGAATTAGAGATAAAAGAGCAAACCCACCCCAAAGCTAGTAGAAGACAAGAAATAACCCAAATCAAAGCAGAATTGAATGAAAGTGAGATGTGGAAAATCATAGAAAATATGAACGAATCCAGAAGTTTTTTTAAACAATAAAAAGGATTGACAGACAACTTGCTAGACTAATAAGGAAAGAAAGAAGATCCAAATAAATACAATCAGAAATGACAAAGGAGACATTACCACCTGCCCTAGAGAAATACAAAAAATCATCAGAAACTACAACTAACACCTCTACATACAAACCGGGAAACCTAGAAGAAATTGATAAATGTTGGGAAACATACAGCCTCCCAAAATTGAACCAAGAAGAAATTGAATCCCAGAACAGATCAAAAACAAGTTCCAAAATTGAACCAGTAATAGAGTCTTTCAACCAGAAAAAGCCCAGGACCAGATGGATTCACAGCCAAATTCTACCAGATGTATAAAGAAGAGCTGGGACCATTCCTACAGAAGCTATTCCAAAAAATTGAGGAGAAGGGACTCCCCCTGACTCATTCTATGAGGCCAGCATCGTTCTGATACCAAAGCCTGACAGGGGCATAATAAAAAGAGAAAACGTCAGGTCAATATCCTTGATGAGTATAGATGCAAAGATCCTCAACAAAATACTAGCAAACTGAATCCAGCAGCATGTCAAAAAGTTAATCTACTGCAACCAAGTAGGCTTTATCTCTTATGCAAGTTTGATTCAACATACACAAATCAAATAATTTAAAAAAAGAAAAAAAAAGTAGCTGCCCAAATAATACACAAACTTCCTAAATACACAGAAAAATAAATTTTTGATTAAAAAAATAATAATTTATTTCATCACATAAACAGAACTACAGACAAAAGCCACATGATTATCTCAATAGATGTAGAAAGGTGTTTTGATAAAACTCAACATCCCTTTAGGGTAAAACCCTTCCACAAACTAGAAACATACATCAATATAATAAGAGCCATCTATGACAAACCCAGAGCCAACATCATATTGATCAGGCAATAACTGGAAATATTCTCCCTGAGAACCAGAACAGGGCAAGGAAGCACTCACTACTTCTGTTCAACATAATACTGGAAGTCCTAGCCAGACCAATCAGACAAGAGAAATAAAAGGCATCCAAACAAGAAGAGATAAAGTCCAATTATCTCTCTTCACAAATTATGTAATTATATAACTAGAAAATCCTATGGTCTGTGCCCAAAAGCTCCTAGATCTGATAAACAACTTCAGCAAAATGTCAGGATACAAAAATTAATGAATAAAAATCAGTCACATTTCTGTACACCAACAATGTCCACACTCAGCACCAAATAAAGAATGCAATCCCATTTACAACAGCGACAAAAAGAATACAATACCTGCAAAAACAGCTAACCCGGCTGGGCGCGGTGGCTCAAGCCTGTAATCCCAGCACTTTGGGAGGCCGAGACGGGCGGATCACGAGGTCAGGAGATCGAGACCATCCTGGCTAACACGGTGAAACCCCGTCTCTACTAAAAAATACAAAAAACTAGCCGGGCGAGGTGGCAGCGCCTGTAGTCCCAGCTACTCAGGAGGCTGAGGCAGGAGAATGGCGTAAACCCAGGAGGCGGAGCTTGCAGTGAGCCGAGATCGCGCCACTGCACTCCAGCCTGGGTGACAGATCCAGACTCCGTCTCAAAAAAAAAAAAAAAAAAAAAAAAACAGCTAACCAGGGAGGTGAAAGAGCTCTACAAGAATTATAGAACACTGTTCAAAGAAATCAGAGATGACACAAATAAATGGAAAAACATTTTTTGCTCATGGGTAAAATAGAATCAATATTGTTAAAATGGCCATACTCCCCAAAGCAATGCTATTCCAATCAAACTACCAATTGCACTCTTCACAGAATTAGAAAAATTGTTTTAAAATTCATATTGAACCAAAAAAGAGCCTGAATATCCAAGGCAGTCCTAAGGAAAATGAACAAAGCTGGAAGCATTGCACTACCTGACTTCAAACTATACTATAAAATGACAGTAACTAAAACAGCCTGGTAGTGGTACAAAACCAGATACCTAGAACAATAGAACAGAATAGAGAGCACAGAAATAATACCACATACTTACAACCATCTGATATTGAACAAAGTCAACAAAAACAATTCTTGGGGACAGGACTCCCTATTCAATAAATAATACTGGGATAACTGGCTAGCTTTATGCAGAAAATTGAAACTGGACCCCTTCCTTCCACCATATACAAAATTCTACTCAAGATAGATTCAAGACTTAAATAAAAGACCTAAAACTATAAAAAATCCTGGAAGATAACCTAGGAAATATCATTCTGGGCATACACCCTGTCAAAGATTTCATGATGAAGGCACAAAAAGCAATTGCAACAAAAACAAACATTGACAAAACGGACCTAATTAAACTAAAGAGCTTCTGCAGAGTAAACAGGCAGCCTAAAGAATGGGAGAAAATATTTGCAAACTATGCGTCTGATAAAAGTCTAATATCTAGAATCTGTAAGTTACTTAAATTAACAAGCAAGAAACAACCCCATTAAAAAGTGGTAAAAGGAAATGAACAGTTTTCAAAAGAAGACAGACACACAGCCAATAAACATATGAACACATGCTCAACATCATTAATTATTAGAGAAATGCAAATCAAAATCACCATGAGATACTATCTCACACCTAGTCAGGTTGGCTGTTATTAAAAGTCACAAAATAACAGATGTTGGCAAGGTTGCAGAGAAAAGGGAGCACTTATACACTGCTGATAGAAATGTAAATTAGTTCAGCCATTGTGGAAAGCAGTTTGGCAATTTCTCAAAGAACTTAAAACAGAACTATCATTCAACCCAGCAATCCCATTATTGGTATATACCCAAAGGAAGATAAATCATTCTACCATAAACACACATGGACATGTATGTTCACTGTAGCACTATTCACAATAGCAAAGACATGGAGTCAACCTAAATGCCCTTCAATGGTAGACTGGATAAAGAAAATGTGGTACACATATAACATGGATTACTATGCAGCCATAAAAAGAAATGAGATTATGTGATTGGCAGGAACATGGATGGATCTGGAGGCTATTATCCTATGTGAACTAATGTAGGAACATTAAACCAAATACTGCATGTTCTTGTTTACAAGTCAGAGGTAAACAGCAAGTACACATGAACACAAAGAAGGGAACAACTGACACCAGGGCCTATTAAGAGTGGAGGGTGGGAGGACAGTGAGGTGACTATTAAAAAACTACCTATCAGGTACTATTTTCATTACCTTGATGACAAAATAATCTGTACACCAAATCCGCATGACACACAATTTACCTATATAACAAAACTGCACATGTACATCTGAATCTAAAATAAAGATTTTTTTAAGTTAAAAAAAGAGTATAACTTTTTACAACTCCTAATCAATAGCTCCTTATATCACTAATAATTTGAAGTAACCACCCAAAACCACTATAGTAGTCTTACCCAAAATATGAACCTTAATCTGATCAAGCCTCTAGATTAACCCCAACACTATTCACATTTGGGGCCAAATAATTCTTTGTTGCGCAAGGTGTTCCCACATCCTTCTCATGTATTCTTAAATGTCTAGCAGCATCTCTAGCTTCTACCTACCAGGTGCTAGTATCATCCCTGTGTTGTGAAAATGTCTCCAGTCACTGCCAAATTTCCCATGGGAGGATGGGTAGCGGAGGGAGAAGTAAAATCACCCCATGTTAAAGCTCACTGCTCTGGATTCAAATCCAAGTTACAAGAAATACCTAAGTCTCATGCTAAATGACAGCATGGGGTTGCAATCAACAATTTCCACACAGTGAGGAAATTCTAATGGATAAACAGTTTTTCTGGTTGCTTGCAAGGAAGAAAGAAAACAGATATGAAATGGAAACCCATAAATTAAAAGTGACTTGAGAGATACATGAACTAATCACAATATGTGAACCTTGTTGGGATCTTCATTGAAACAGACTAGAAAATCAGTAATAAATAAATAATTGGAACACTCACAGAATATTTGATCATTTGAAAGAATCATTGCTAATTTTTAGGTGTTAAGATGCTACCATTATGTTTTTTCTTTAAAGTTCTTCTCTTTTGGAGCTACATAGAGAAATTTTTCACAGATTGAATGAGATGTCTAGGATTTTCTTCAAAATAATGCAGAAGTAGGGGTAAATGGGTAGAAGAACACAAGTCACAGATTGGCTATGAGTAGGTAATATTAAAAGCTGGATAATCGCCTGAGGGATTATGATACAATTCTGCTTATGTTTGTGCAAGTTTTAAAAAATTTCATGATAAAAATGAAAAATAAGGCAAATTATTTATAGAAAAGGAGGTTTCTTTGTAGAAAGGACTGTAAAGAACATTTGTAAAAAGGAAAGTTTTCAAGAAAACAACATAAAGTATTCATAGCCATGAGGGGGAAAGAATAGCTCAAAACCTTTTCAAAGATCCTTAAAACCAGCATTTGGAGGCATTCCCTCACTATAGCATAATGACCGATTTTGATAAGAAGGACACACGCAAAAATATCAAATATTATAAACTAGTTTAATCAAATATCCATTAGCACCAACTGCATTTTAACTTCCTCACAATGGGGTTGTGTTAATACCACTATCTAAATAATTCAGCTAAACATTTTTGCTAACCAAGGTTCCATCTCTCCTGCCCAAATTCACAAAATAGATTTTTAAATTTTCTTATTTTCTCCTTTGTGTAAATTTACACTTTGGCGCTTCCACTGCTACTGCAGTAAATCAGCAACATCTGAAATGCTGTGTTAGGATCGTCATTGTTCTCACCTGCAAACTGTTCCCTCATCAATTCTTAACATATGCAAAGTCATCTTTATAAAGTACAGACATTATTATATCACGTTTTTATTTAAGCATCTCAATATCTTCCAAATTCACCTACATTAATTCTAAAATCCCCAGCCTGGCAGTCTGTGGAGGCTAAAGCAACTCCATGTTGGATACAAATCTGTCATGTCGTCTTCTGATGAACCCCAGTTCAGAAAATGCCTCTAAGATTTCTATTCTGTCTACTGTTTTTTGATTCCTTGTGTAAGGGCATGTATTTACTGTAAATTCTGCCCTTAGGTCAAAATACACTTAACTACAAATCCTGCCTTTAGGCAGATTCACACAGCATTCTTGCCTTTCCCTATGATTGTCCTACACATTCCTTGGCCTGGATGGTAATGCCATGGGGATCTTCCATCTTGTCTTGCCACTGCCAGAGACATAGACATGACTTCTGTTGCTAAGTTCCTATTCAATGTTTCTTTCTGAGAAACTGAATTTGTCAGCCTCTTTGGCCTCTCAGCTTCCTTGGGCTTTTGGGGTTAGGTTTGCATAGAACCACTCAACACATTCACAACTCTCTATGATCTAGATGTTGGCTATTTCTAATTGTCACTCACTGTATCTAATCTAAACCCCTCACAACCCACTCACACATAAACTCTATGTTCCTTTCCTTAAATTCACTCTGCAGTTTCTTGTCTGCTTACCTCTATTTATTCTATGCCTATATCGCCCATCTCTACCACTCTTACCTTTTGCATTTGTACATACACTGCAAAGCCTGATCAATTACCAACTACTCTACAAATCATTGCTTTTTTCTTCTGCCAATTGGGATTAATCTCTCTTCCAGATTCCCTTTCCTTTGTACTTGTTCATCTAGTAGGAAATGCTTCAGTCAATTTGGATTTAAGTATATCTGTCCATTTTCACCTCTTTACTGAGATTTCCAAGAAGACAGAAACCATATTTTATCTAATCATAAGGGCTAGTTGCACTATAGGTTGCATAAAATGTTTGCTGAATTAACTACAGTGATTTTCTTAACTCCATAAAATAACTAACACTATTCCTCCCAGTAAAAATACATGAAAAAGATCACAGAATTCAGAATTGTCATTTTGGATAAACAGTGGAGCAGAAATCCCTGTGAGATGTTTCAATCACCAGAAGAAGGAGGAAGCACACATGATAAGTGAGAGGGTCTGGTTTCTAAACCCTACCATCCCCATCTCTCAAAAAACCTCACCTACAAACAACAAGAAAATTGCAACTAAAATACTTTCTTTTTTTTTTTTTTTTTTTTTTTTTTGAGACGGAGTCTCGCTCTGTAGCCCAGGCTGGAGTGCAGTGGCCGGATCTCAGCTCACTGCAAGCTCCGCCTCCCGGGTTCACGCCATTCTCCGGCCTCAGCCTCCCGAGTAGCTGGGACTACAGGCGCTGCCACCTCGCCGGGCTATTTTTTGTATTTCTTAGTAGAGACGGGGTTTCACCGTGTTAGCCAGGATGGTCTCGATCTCCTGACCTCGTGATCCGCCCATCTCGGCCTCCCAATAAAATACTTTCTTATTAACTGCTGGATAAGCACTGGTACTCCTTGTCTTAGCTCAGTTTTTCTAGGAAATATAAAACTAAAGCAAAGCTTAAGCGCTAATATTTTATAGAGAATTAAAATATTTGAATCAGGGCAGCCAAAGTGAGAAAAAAGAGAGTGAGGCAGAGAAGCATGAAAAGTACATACAAGATGGCCCTGTTCCACATAGGGACACAGCTGGTATCCCAGCTATATGGGACATCTCTGGATAGGTTACTGAGCTTTGGAACCATATGTTAGAGTAGGACTGGACAGGGAATTTTTCTGTAAGGGTTTATTCATGGACTTCTAATTCTATCCTATTGATTTGTATGCTTTTCCTTATGTCAGTACCAAACAGTCAAGATTAATGTAGATTTGTAGTAAGTTTTGAAATTGACAAATGTGAGTCTTTTGACTTTATTCTCTTTCAAGATTGTTTTGACTATTCTGGATTTCTTCTATATCTACATGAAGTTTAGAATCAGTTTGCCAATTTCTGTAAAGAAGACACCAAGCATTTTGATAGAGATTGCATTGAATCTGTAGCCCAATTTGGGGAGTATTGTCATCTTAACAATTTAAGTATTCCAATTAATGAACATAGGATGTCTTTTCATTTATTTAGGTCTTCTTAAATGTTTTCAGGAAGAAGATTTTATGGTTTTCTAAGTATAACTTTTGCACTTCTCCTGTTAAATTTATACCTAAATCCAAACCATTTTTATTAAAAACAAACCTACTAACATTTAGTTTTTAGTTTTTTATTTCCCCTCACAGTCTAATCTCTTCATGTTAGCATAGGAATTTGCAAAGAAATTGAACTAGTAGTAACATATATTTTCCTTACCAAAACCCAGAAAGGCTGCTCTTCAGATCTAGTGTGGAGAGAAAAGCCTGAGCTTTTATGTTTACTTTCCAATTTTGCCCCAAGTCTTAAGTGTATGACATGGGTTGTTTAATTTCAGAGCCTTGGTTTTCTTAACAGCAAAATAATAGTAGCTAACATAATGTAGTCCTTACTTTCTGGGCATTGTTTTAAGTGCTTTGTACATAGTACATAGTAACTAATTTAATCCTTACAGCAACTCAATGATGTAGGTTCTCTATTTTATCTCCATTTCATAGATGAGGAAACCAACACTCCAACTGGCTAAGTGATTTGTGTAATCACATGGTAAATGCTAGAACCATAAATCAGATGATTGAGGCTGTTTAGCCTCTGAGGTCATGCTGTTCACAAAAGTATATTAATTCCTTCCTTATAGGTGGTAAGGAAAATTAAATGAGAAAAAAATGCATATTGGCCCTGACAAAAGGTAGGCATTGTGTAAAAGTTGTTTTTTACTAGATAAAAATTTCCCCTATTTTGATGAAAGGCTATTGATCTTTTCACTTAATAAAAATGCTTTGCCTTAGTAAGTAATGTTTTAATAAACACGGAGGAAGGAGGATTAATCATGAAACTAATAAACCTTAGGCTTTAAGTTCATTCATCTGCTTGACCCCCTTCCAAGTCCCCATACCTAATTTACAAACTTGTAATCTTTTTAAAGAAGCTCTGTCAAATTGTATAAGTTTTAGATTCCACAAAAGCTGAATCTGCCCCTGAAAGTATATTATCAGGAGGATAAAAGATAACCCAAAGATTTCTAGTTTGGAAGAATGAAGTGGGAGTGTCACCTATAACTGAGGCAAAAGGAAAAAAGGAAGAGGAAGAGATTTGGGGAAAGAAGAAAATTTATTTTATATGTCTTCTATTATGAATATGAGAGGAACAATGAGTTAGAGCTGTCCTATTGGACAGGCACTAGAACAAAGATCCCAGTCCAAAATGTCAGCAGTGTTGTGATTGGAAAACCTATGTTAGATTGGATCAAGGAAGAGACTGAAGAAAACATCATTGAGAAAAGGATGAGAATCAGCATTTCTGCAAGGAGAGAGAGTTGAACTGCATTCTAAAAGTATTATGCAGAAATACAAGAGGTACAAATTGGCTCACATTATTTCCATTGTTTCAGGGCATACTAAAAAGGCCATCATACTGTCTTGCGAGTGGTGTCCACCATCTTTACTCTGCAACTGCCTTGTCAGGGTGATGATTCTCAGATGAAGTAACACAAGTAAATTATGTTCAGGATAATAGAGTTGTGAATAGCATGCAGATGCTCAACATCTGCTAATCCCAAATTGAATAACTCTTCAAATTAATGCCTTTTCGTAGGCCCTGGAAGAGTTGCTGACATATAGACACCCAAATGTCTATTCTGCAAATTTTGTTTTGCATCTAGTGTTAGGGTGTGTCCAGATTTACTGGTATGATTCCATGACACTTACGGTTTAAATTAGTTGCTTTAGAGAGAAATTGAAAATAAATTTATTGCATTGTCAATTTTCAGAGATAACAGCAGGGACTATCCATGTGGATATTGTGAATGGGTAGGTTGTGGGGAAAGCCACCTTATACCCCCCCACACACAGAAAACCTACATCTAAATAGCCCTTTTTCACTATTCCTGATCAGTTCCTTTAGTATTCCTCCTGCGGTGTACATTAAGCCCAAGAATGCATGTGTAGGGCAAGAGAGGGGTAGGGGTGAGATATAGGGAAGGATCCTGACACATTCTTTCTGTATGTAATCTTAAGTCATGATAAAACTCACAACTCTCTTCTCTTCTCTACAATTGCTCCAATTGTTTTTTTAGCATCTTGCCCTCCATATTTGACTAACACTATTGTCTTTCTTCTAACTATGATCTTGGATCTTCTCAATTATATCTCTGATCCCCACTGTATGGAGCTATCTTGTTTTTGTTTCATTTTTTGTTTGTTTTCTACATTTGTTTTGTTTTCTACCTAGCATGCATTACTCTTCTCCTTCTTCTGGTAACACCACCTTGATTTTCTTTTAGGAAGTTACCTATTCAATCTGTATGGGTTGGGTAGGCAGCCCATTCTTCATACTCCAGAACTAGATCTTGGACCTATGCCTGGACAGTTTGTGTATTACATTCCCCTGGCCATAGTGATTAGCCCACAGGTAGCCTTACAGCCCAGGTTAATCCAGAATGATTTAATCCCGGGACATTTTCTAAATTTCTAGGATGCTTTATTTCTGCCAGATTTGTTCACCTGTGAGGATTTCAGTCTGATATGCCAGCAATCATTTATCTTAAAAGGGTCTGCTTGGAAATGAGACTGATAAAGCAGGGCATATCTACAGGATGGAAGGCGAGAGACAGGAGGAAGAGAAAGGCGAAGTAACACAGAGAAAAAGACAAAGAATGATAGAGGGAGAGAATGACAGAATTCCGATAAATCATTTGTGCTTTAAGATTCAGGTGGACCTGAAGATCCATTTTCAGACTTTTTATTAGTTAAACGAATGGTTGAATTTTTACTAACTACAGGCAAAATCAACTTGACTAATGCCTTTCCTTGTTTAATAGATAATTCTTAGAGGCACTGGGAATAAACAGTGAAAAGGATGGAAGCAGTTCTCATAGTCTAGTCAGGAAGGTAAATTTCAAACAAGAGAACACAAGAGTACTAACTGCTAAGGAAAACTTACAGGGTGCTCTGGACACACAAAGCACGAGGACTAATCTGGTCAAAAGAGTTAGGGAAACAGTCTCCCAAGGGAAACCCCAATAATGCAGATTCATGCAATTGGCTTAGTTTATATACTCGTTATCTAGTGCCATAAACAATAGCTTAGGATCTGAAAACAGTGGATTTTTTTTTTCACGGTTATTGTGGGGCAGGAATCCAGGAGCAGCTTATGTGAGTGATTCTGCTCAGAGTCCCTCATGAGGCTGCAATTAATGTGTTGGCTGAAGTGTGGTCATCTCAAGGCTAAGTGGGGAAAGGATCCACTTCTAAGCAGCCTCAGGAGGTTGGCTTCTAAGCTCACTTATCTGAGCTTCTCCACAGAGCTACCTAACAACAGAGCAGCTACCTTCCCTCAGGGTGAACGATTCCAAAGATCATGAGAGAGTGTTCCGAGACTGAAGCCACTGTCTTTTTATAACCTAAGTTTAGAAGTGACATATCTTTACTTCTGCCATATTCTGTTCACTGGACGCAAATCACCAAGTCATGTTTATATTCAAGGGGAAGGGATTATACTAGAGCATGCATACCAGGAAGTGGAGATCACTGGAGGCCGTCTTAGAGGTTGCCTCCCACAGTTAGTGTTATCCTGAAAGTACATCTTAAGACAAGGATGTAGGTGAAAGCAGTTTATTGGAAAACTGATCCCAAGCAATACTGTGAGGAAGTTGGGAGCAAGACAGGAAATGGAGGGCAAACAACACGTGGTCTTTAACGAGTAGATTACAGCTCTGGGCCACTGGGTTCCATCCTGCTGGGGTCTCTGTGAGAGACTGTATGAAACACTGCTCAGAATTGTCCCATCGGCCAGGTGTGGTGGCTCATGCCTGTAATTCCAGTACTTTGGGAGGCCAAGGCAGGCGGATCAAGAGGTCAGGAGATTGAGACCATCTCAGCGAACATGGTGAAACCTCGTCTCTACTAAAGTACAAAAAATTAGCCAGGCGTGGTAGTGCGTGCCTGTAATCCCAGCTACCCGGGAGGTTGAGGCAGGGAAATCGCTTGAACCGGGAGGCAGAGGTTGCAGTGAGCTGAGATCGTGCCACTGCACTCCAGCCTGGCGATAGAGCAAGACTCCGCAAAAAAAAGAAAGGAAAAAAAAAAAAAGAATTGTCCCACCAAGGGGTTAAGAAAACTGGAGTATTTATTCGCCATATCCTGTCCCATGTATCTTTAGGATTACCTGGAGTTATCTGCAAGGATATGGACAAACACAAGCAATGTCTGCTCTAGTTGCCTTAAGGAGTACTCCTGTCTATTATTATTATTATTATTATATATTTTTTGAGACAGAGTCTCGCTCTGTCTGCCAGGCTGGAGTGCAGTGGCATGATCTCGGCTCACTGCAACCTCTATCTCCCAGACTCAAGCAATTCTCCTGCCTCAGCCTCCTGAGCAGCTGGGATTACAGACATGTGCCATCACACCTGGCAAATTTTTGTATTTTTGTAGAGACAGGGTTTCGCTATGTTGGCCAGGCTGGTCTTGAACTCCTGACCTCAGGTAATCCACCCACCTCAGCCTCCCAAATTGCTGGGATTATAGGCATGAGCCACCACGCCTGGCCTACTCCTGTCTATTTAACCTGGCTCCTGGGACTTTCTTCCCTTAGCTGTCACATCCCACTCACACGAGGCCAGATCTCATTCAGCCTCATGTGAATGGGATGTGAGAATCAAGGAGGAAAAGTAGTTACCAAACTTGCTCGATCATAACAGTCACCTGGAGTTTTTATGGCCCAGACTCTCTATATATCTATATAAAAAGAGAGATTTGGGTCATTTGAAATTACAAAACTCTCCAAATAAAATCTCACCTGTTAAAACATTCTACTTTACTGGAGGAGATAAGGTAGGCACAAAATAGCCATTGCACAAGAGAGTCCAACATTAGCATCAAACATCATAGGAGAGAAATGGGATCCCTTTATGGATAAAGAATTATTTGACTGGATTTTGAACAGCAAGAATATGGTAATCTTTAGATAGAGGCAACTGTGTACCTTCTAGAAAGACCAGAAATATGCTTTGACAAGAGGCGTGATGTGCCAGAGAGATTTATGGGAGAAGAGGTTGGAAGTTGAGTCCAGATACAGGAAAGGTCTAAATGCCATGTTATGAATTAGATTTCACTGGCTGGTGGGGATTGATTAAAGTGTTTGAGATACTTGTCACATAGTCATACATGGTAAAGCAATAATATCTCATCGCAATGAGAACTCACACCTCATACTTAGGGACAATGAACAGGGTGAAAAATGGAATTTGTAAGATTGAATAAAAAGTTATGTTTGATATAAATAGTTTTGTAATTATTATTATATAGTATTATCCGTAAACTCTTTAGCATTCCATATACTCTAGATAAGAGGTTGAAAACTTATTCTATAAAGAGTGAGATAGTAAATATTTGAGGCTCCATGGGCCGTATTGACTCAATTCTTCTCTTGTGGCATAAAAGCAGCCATGGACAATATATGAATAAATGGATGAGACTGTATTCCAATAAAACTTTGTTTACAAGACAGGCCAGATTTGCCCCTTTGGCCATACTTTGCTGACCCTTGCTCTAGATCAATGCTTCTCAAATTTGAATGTGCAGAAATCACTGGGGATTGGTTAAAGTTAAGATTATGATTCGGTCGGTGTGAGGTGGACCTCTGCATTTCTAACAAGCTCCTAGGTGAGGCAGATGCTGCTGGTCCTTGGACCACACTCTGAGTTATAGGAGGGAACTATAGTGAATTTTCAACTACAAATGTTGTTTCTGTATTTGAACTTTGATGTATCTTCCCCCACTTACCTCTAGGACTTTATACCTTATATAGAGTGAAGATACAATAAGCCTGTTTCCCTCAAACTTGCCTGATGTTAAAAGTCATTGAGATACTTGCTTTTTATAGAGATTCTCAGGCTCTTTGCCATGGAGATTCTAACCTATCCAGGGGTCTGGGATGGAACTCAGAATCTGGATCATTAAAGCCCCAGACGACTGTTACGATCGAGCAAGTTTGGTAAGCACTGGGTTAACCATCACAGAGTCATTCTCCATCTCCTGCAATTTTCCTTCACACTCAGGAGTGGCCAGCACTGTGATATAGCCAGGAATAAGGAGCAGTACGAGGCATTGGCAACAGAAGGACGTACAGATGCTGTCTCTGCCTAAATGATCTTTCATCTCAGGCATCAGTGCTACAGGCAGTACTTTTCCTTAGAGAATTCAAAGGACCATACTCTTAAGCACATATTATTTATAGGAATATAGTCACTCAACCACTCCCCAGTGAATGTTGTTTTACTTTCTTCTTCAATTAAAGCCAACCTTGAAAGAATTGGGAGTGATATTTACACTCCTCTAAGGAAAATGGAGGTAAACACACCTAACACTTTCAGCGTAAAAAAAATACTTAACGAATACAACCAGAAATTACAGTACATCCTGGGTACTTCAGGCAGAGACTTTTTGATCCATGTCCAGAGAAAAAGCTCTTTTAGAGACAGAAGTAATTTTTCTGACTAGTCAAAAATTAGCACTGAAAAAATACATGGGTTTTCTTTAAGACAGATCTTTCCAACCAAAATGCTGGGGTCTTGCAAAAAAGAAATGAATTATTTAAATTATCAGAAAATTATTTATTTAAATAAAAATATATAAATAATGGTGCTTTTGAACAACATAGGCTCAAACAGACCCTAAGAGAAGAAACACTATTGCTCAAGTGGTTTAGAATTGTTTGTCCTAGAATATTCTAAACTCCTGGGAGGAAGTGGGAATCCTCTGCTTTTCCTTGTGAGTATTTGTAATGCCTCTTCAAGATCCTCTTGTCCCTGCAGCTCCACCTAGTAATGGCTTTTTACATACTACAAAGGACAGCTCAAATTCCATGACTGGCCAGGCTCAGTGGTTCATGCCTGTAATCCTAGCACTTTGGGAGGCCAAGGTGGGTGGATAGCTTTAGGCTAGAAGTTTGAGACCAGCCTGGCTAACATGGTGAAACCCTGTCTCTACTAAAAATTCAAAAATTAGGCCTGGCCTGGTGGCTCACACCTGTAATTCCAGCACTTTGAGAGACCAAGGCGGTGGATCACCTGAGGTCAGGGGTTCGAGACCAGCCTGGTCAACATGGTAAAACCCCATCTCTACTAAAAATACAAAAATTAGCCGGGCGTGGTGGCAGGAGAATCACTTGAACCCGGGAGGCAGAGGTTGCAGTGAGGCAAGATCGTGCCACTGCACTCCAGCCTGGGTAACAGAGTGAGACTCCATCTCAAAATAATAGTAATAATAATAATACAAAAATTTGCCAGGCATGGTGGCACGTGCCTGTAGTCCCAGCTACCTGGGAGACTGAGACATGAGAATTGCTTGAACCCAGTAGGCAGAGAGGTTGCAGTGAGCCGAGATCATATCACTGCACTCCAGCTTGGGCAACAGAGTGAGGCTCTGTCTCAAAAAAAAAAAAAAAAAAAAAAAAAAAAGGCCATGACTGCCCCTAGAAGACTCCTCAAACATTCAATTCATGGGATAATACCAAATGACACACTTTCATGTACCTAACAGAGTCACAATTCCTAAGATCAGGCCTTTTCCTAACTTATGCAGCCTCACCTTTGACTAATCCCCCACTCACCAGGGATACTTGACTATAGAGATTTCAACTTCTTTGAAGTCTCCTGAGCATGCCATGCTTGACCATTTCTCAGTTGCAGGTGTTCTCTCTGCCTAGAAACCTGCTCCTACATCACTCCTCCTCTCCCCTCTGTCTGCTCAACAAATTTCAACTAATACCTCAAAATCAACTCAAGCACAGCCTTCTCTGTGAAACCATCTCTGATTTAGGAGCATAGTACTATCTCTATGTTTCCACTGAGTCTTATACCTGCTCTCACCAATGCATTTATGAAATCATATTATTTCTATTCATTTGTTGCTTTAAATCTATTTCCAAAGAAAACTAAAAACTTGGGAATATGGATGATGCCGGTTCATCTTTCTAGTTCCAGTTCTGCTCCCCAATAGAGTACTCGACACAAAACAGGCTGGATGCATGTTTGAAAATGCTGATGGCAACGCAGGAATGAATGGATCAACAGGGTGAAGATATTTACACAGAATTAGCTGTCAGAGCTGATCTTGGCTAATTGGATGATGAACAATTAAGCTATTATCCTATAGTTCCTGAAATCTCCTACTTAAGAACAAGGTCTGGTTTCCAGGCTTTTAATCCATTAAATCTATGTTTGTACCAAGCAGCTGGCATCTCATAAAAACAGGTTTCCAATACCCTCTGATCAGACACAATCTTAGTCTGAACCACTTGTCCTAACCTACCTTACACACTACACTTCATGTGTTTCTGACCACTCTGGCTCATAGCCTCATTACACATTCTCCTATTTACAAGCTCACTACATTCTTCATGCCTGAACTTGGTCCTGCTTTCTGACTAGTTTGGGTTCTTCTTCTTGACTATTGTGGGCAGCTCTTAGTATCCAGCCTGCCCTCAGAACTTCTTTGACTAGAGGTCTTGCTGGACTCACTCCCAGCCTTCTGAATGGGATGCAAATGCAGGGGGTTACCTTGACCCATTAGTTGAGACACTATGTGACTCACCTCAATTTCCCAATGCGGGAAATTGACGCACATTGCAAATACTAGGAAAGAAAGGGAGGAAGTTGAGTCAAAAACAGTCTCTACACCATGTCAGCTGGTATATTTTGCTCCATTTTAGAGCCATTTGCATTTGTCCCCAAAAATGATTTTACCATTAGTATTCAGGTCTTTAAGAGAAAGATGCATTGAAATGAAGAAAGAGAAAACAATCTTAGAAGAGTATAGAGGTAGGTGATGAAGGGATGAGTGAAAAGGTGAAAGAAAACCAATTTGGTATAATCACCTATAGTGGCATATTTAGGGTAGAATAGTTTTGCACCTGATGCTGAATATATCTACTAAGCCTGGTCAAAGTCCTATTGCAGAGAAGGTGGAAAAAAAGTGGTTAAAGAAAAACTACCGGCCAGGCACGGTGGCTCACGCCTATAATCTTAGCACTTTGTGAGGCTGAGGCAGGTGGATCACTGGAGCTCAGGAGTTCAAGACCAGAGTGGGTAACATGGAGAAACCCCTTTCTACCAAAAATGCAAAAATTAGCCAGGAGTGGTTGCAGGCACCTGTGGTCCCAGCTATTTGGGAGGCTGAGATGGGAGGATTGCTTGAGGATCACTTGAGGCTGAAGTGAGCTGGGATCACATCACTGCACTCTAGCCTGGGCAACAGACTGAGACTCTGTCTCAAAACAAAACAAAACAAAACAACAACAACAACAACAAACTACCACAGCAACAAGACAGAAAGAGTCAAAGTTTCATTACTGTGAATCTATGGAATTCTTGCATTTCACTATTACAGGAGACAGAAATAAATTTCTATGTTAAAACCATGACAGAAAGAAACTGTCAGTCTCACCTAAGCTGGCAGAAGTTGAGCAGTTAAGGTTTGGAAGGCCGTTATGATAAAGATGGGAAGAAGACAAGGAGATTTGGTGGTCAGTAGGAAATACTAGTTGAGTCAGGAAGATGTGGGCTTGAATCTCAGATCTGTTCTTTTTAAGGCAGTGGGACTAGAGAAGTTACTTAGCTACAGTATTTGCCAATTTTATAATCTATAAAATTAGAATAAATATATCTAACTTTCAGATTGTTTTAAGGATTAACTATAATAATTCATGAAGAGTGGTTGATGTAATAAGTGGTTATTATAAATATTATTGAAACTATATACTATATTATTTTAAAACTTGCTTCTATCATGCTGATGTCTGCTATGTCTTCAGAAAAGATGGTGGCTTGTTTAATTTCCACTATTCTGGGCAATGTACTTGTTTAGTTTATAGATTAAGAATAATACCTAACTCTCCAGTGGTCATAACTGTTAGACTGTTATTGATAAACCAGAATACAAATCAACATGTTTTGTTTTTCTTTTCTTAAAATCAGGTTTCATGTATTTTGCTAAGGAATTCTCTCATCAATAATTTCATTGGCAACCCCATTCATTTCAATTATTTAGAATGAATGGAAAAAAATTTTAGATACATCCTTAATTCCTCTCTTTCACTCCATATCCAATTCAAGGGTTAGTTCTCTCAGCTCATCACCTTCACTGCTACCAGCATAGTCCAAGTTGCCAGAATTACTACAAAAACCTCCTGAATAGTTTTGCTGATTTTACCCTTGCTCTCCTAAAGGAGCCAGGGTGATCCTTTAAAACCATCTTTCAGATTCATGCCCCTCCAATGCCCAGTATACTCCACTGTCTTTCCATTTCACTCAGAGGAAAAGCCAGAATCTCTCTGATGGCCTTTCAAGCCTCGCACGAGCAGCATCCTGCTTCCTCTTGCACCGTATCCCCTGCCATGTTCATTCTTCCCCCATGCTTACTCCACACAAGCTACACCAGCCTGCACACTCATCCCTCAGCATGCCAAGCATATTCCTGTCTCACAGCATTTGTTCTTGTCTGGAACACTCTTCCTCAAGCTATGTGCATGACTTCCCCATGTCTCTGATGTCTCAACCAAACTGGGGATGGCTACTGTCCTGGCCCGGACAGTAGCACAGGCAAAGAAAATGCTTGAATTCAAGTAGTTTGGGAGGGACTTGATCCCAGGGAAATAAGTCAGGGATGAAGTAGAAAAACCTAAATCAAGGTACATTATGAAATCTGACCAATGTTGTAGGTAACCAGAGTTCAGTCTAGGTGGCTCCCTTCAAGAATCATGTCGAATGCTCCCCAGAATTATCTTCCCAGATGAGAAAAAAAGGAGCATCTATCCACCAGCCCCTCATCTCCAATTGGTCAAGGGTTGCCCCACGCCATGTTACCCTCCTTGAACAAGTGAGCATGTGCATGTACCAAGATGACTACGAGGGATAATCCTCAGAAGGGCAGAGAATCCCCTGTGCAGACTAGAGATGCGAAGTACAACTAAACTGAGGTGCTGTTAGACTGGAGATGCAAAGTAACTAAATTGAAATGTCGTTAGTTGATGCCTGTGTGAATCTGACTGCTGCAGGGAAGTATGAAATAAGAGCTAAGAAGATATGAGCTGGAACTCAAGAGCTACGTATACTTCCCTACCCACTTTATCCAAAATAGCACCCCATCCCTACCCTGTCACTCCCTACACTCCCTGCCCCATTATTAGCACCGCATGCATTCACTTGCTTATGGGCTCGAAGTTCTCCCCTATGAGATTATAAGCAGAATGACATCAGGGGCTTAGTGTATTTTGTTCATTACAGTATTCTGAATTTCTGCAATGGCGTCTAATGTATAGTAACAACTAATTATGGAAAGAATGTACAGTATCTACAGTATCTACAAACTGGGGTGTGTGTGTGTGTGTATGTGTGACGGGGGTGTGGTAGGGAAGAAAAATAAAGAGAAGGAAAAATATCTAAGTATCAGGCTGTCCTTATACAGTCAAAATATAAGAGTGGTTTTCCCCATTGACTTATCTGCCCATCCAACTTTTCTTACAATTCAGAATGCTGTCTTTCCCCTAAAGTGAAGTTAAACTATGCTTACTTCAACAGGTGTCAACAGAAAGCCTGTTATGCACTAGATTAGTGGTTCTCCAGTGCTAGCATGCATCAGAAACACCTGAAGCACTTGCTAAAACACAGTGTGCTGAGCGCCCAGATTTGTCAGGGGCTTCAGAATGTGCATTTCTAACAAATGACACTGAAGCTGCTGGTCTAGGCACCACATTTTGGAAATGAATACATTAGACCATTCTTATAGCCTCTTGCAGTGGGTATCTTGCCCATTACATAGCCTGCCCCAGGACTGGTAAGACCCAAGGGAAGAAGCAGGTTTGTTTCACTTAGGCTGCTACAAAGTTCAGTACAGCTCTGCTTTGTTGGAGAATTTACAAGGTCACCATTCAACATGGGATTTACTTACTACATTCAGCTAATCCCAATGAAGAGTTCAGGCCTGTTTAAGAGCTCTCTTTACAGTCAATACTAGAACCATATTTTTTTAATAAACCATATCTTTCTTTAATTGGCGTGTCTGAGTAGAAGCAGAAAAACAGGATATGCAGACCAGAGTAACAACAGTGAAAATCTCAGAAAACATGAGGAAAATGAAAAAAGACAATCTCAATTTAGGGGCAGGGCTCTTTTATGCTTGACAACTTTGGAGGAATCAAACAGATTTCCTTTGAAGAGAAGAAGAAATCTCAAGACAAATAATTAGCTCTCCATTCTACAGGAAAAGGTAGTTCACTACTAAAGCAGCCGGCTTTAACACCATAGTTCTCAATCAAAACCAGCTGCCAGGCTGGGCGTGGTGGCTCACACCTGTAATCCCAGCACTTTGGGAGGCCAAGGTTGGTGGATCATGAGGTCAGGAGTTCGATACCAGCCTGGCCAACATGGTGAAACACTTCTCCACTAAAAATACAAAAATTAGCTGGGTGTGGTGGCGGGTGCCTGTAATCCCAGCTACTCAGGAGGCTGAGGCAGGGGAATCGTTTCAACCCTGAAGGCAGAGATTGCAGTAAGCTGAGATGGTGCCATTACACTCCAGCCTGGGTGACAGGATGAGACTCTGAAAAAAGAAAAATCCTGCCAGCTGTGCTGATTTCACTGGGTGATTTGGGGACAAAATCAGATGTGAGAGACAGCAACGCAGTATGTTAATGGTGGGTCTACGACATTGCGTTCCACAGTGGCCATTTAGGACGTGGAAGAGATACAGGATGTTATTCCAGAAAATTAAACATCTCATACCCTGCCATGCCCTCCCACACATTCCACCACCTTAGATAAATTTGGCTTTATTTTATTTTACCGTATTTTTTACTTAGCCTTGACATGAAACTCAATTAGCCATATTTTAATAGGGTCTATTTCTGGGTTAGGTTTCACTAGTGTTAGTATTTTTCAGCAACAAATGCTGTTTGTGATTCCATGAATAGAAAGTCTCTGATGGCACAAGATTAACAAAGCTAATTATTAGGGAATATAAAATTAATTTACTAGCGATTTAGCCCACTAGCTAATCTACCAGAGAGTTGAATCTCTCTCTAGCTAGGGCAGTTTTTATTCCTATTGGTTATGATAAACTTGGGAATTTCCTTCAAAGATTATTCTAATTCCAAAAACATCTTCTGAGCCTTTTTTATTCTGAAATTCTGGTGAAATTGTGCATCACTTTGTATACTAAGGGTTTGAAATTAGAGTTATTTACTAAGCCTTTTTAAGCAAAAATATACTTATAAGATGCATATTTGAAGATATCTATATATAATATAGATATATAGGAACAATATACTATATAGTTATAAATGCTATAAAGATGCAGCATAAAGATGCAATTCTCAACCAATGACCTTTCAGCCAAACTGGAACTTCTACATATAGCCCTTGCAATTATCCTCTGAAATCTCTGTCAATTCTTTAAGGCATGTCTCACTTTCAGAATTTTATAAATAAGTATTATTACCCCCTTTAAGTATAAAAAAAGCAAATAAAACTGTAAACTCGGTATATTTTTAGAATAATATCTAGAATTCTGTGTTAGGCTTTATCATGTGGCAAATTCCCAGACAATCAAACTTAAAATTTTGCAAGACTTATACTTATTTTTTACCTATCTATTTACATTTTCCAACAAAATATTCTCTGGAGAAGTCTCTTTATGTCTCTTTATTTGTATTCTTTAATATAACAGTATTGCTTGATTTCATGTGATCATAGCCTTGCCTTAACAGAATTTGCCTATATGGGGACTGTCCAGTCTTCAGTTCTAGTGGCAGATGTGCCCTCACAAGCCCTTACTGCATTATTTTATTTCCTCCTGTTCCCACACTGAAACTGAGCTATTCAGTTGTTCCAAGCAGGGAATGACAAAATAAAATCTTCCTTAGTTAACTGCTGGAGAATGACTATCTTTAATTGAAAGTGCATTTATAAAATTGGAGACCTTTTGAAAACTCTGAGACCAGGCTTGGGTCAGCATGGTGGAATCCCCAGAGGTACTGCCAGAATTATGCCATGTGAAAATCTCACCAGGCAGCCCCTCCCAGGTGACACAGGGTCTAAAGGGTGCCCCCCCAACAAGCATTAGAATACATTGAGATGTGAAGAAAATAAAAGTATGCACTCTGAACACTAATGCAACCCTCTAGTTAAATATACACAAGATCTTTTTCAATATTAAGCAAAATACATGGACGTTTAGTCTACTTCAGTGTAAACCCCCACATCTCAGAACCATTAACACTGAAGTGGTGTCTAAGGACCTATACAAAACAACTCTGGAAAATGCTTCTTGTGCAAAAAAGCAACTCTCAAAGCAGGATAGCAGAGCTCTACCATTTCATTATTGTTGGTTTTGTGCTCACTTTGGCAATAAATAAGAAGCAAATTGCAAATTGAATACTTCTAGGACTCGATTTTTTCTGTGTGCTTGAAGAACCTAACCAGTTTACAATAAATAAAAACTCGTGTGTGTGTGTGTGTGTGTGTGTGTGTGTGTGTGTGTGTGAGATTTACTCATTAGATACATAAGGAGCTGGTGGCTTCTCATTGCACATTTAGAAGCCATAGGGTAATACTGCATCACCAACCACTGTAACACATCATGAGTCCTGTTGTTGCATTGCATTGCGAGCCCTCATTGCTTATATCCAATTCCACAGCACTGTGCATCTGGTTCACAGGGCCACATAGCCTTCTTCTCTACTTCAGTGTGGCCAGGACTCTTCGGTGTGGGTGAGTCTCCTCTAACATAATGGATTCTGGAGAAGCAGTCAAGTGAATAAAAGGGGATACAAATCAGAAGTGGCTTTTGTCTACACACTACATAATCTTCATGGAGCCAATCAAAATTTTAAGAATAACTTTAGAAATGCCCCTTTCTTTGGGGTTCCTCTATATTCTTACGTAATTTCCAGAAAAATTAAGACTGCTATAATGTTTGTAGAAGGAAGAATTTTCAGCCATGGACAAAAATTAAAATTTCTGGTAACCAGAGAGAATTGGGTGGCACTGGGGAGTTTGGAAGTAGATGGAAGTTAAGTTTGGAGGTTTAATAAATTATCTAGATAGCAAAAACACACATAAACTTTGTTTTTACTTAATAACATATATTTGGCCTTAATGAGTCAATGGGGCGGATAAAGGAGACAAAAGCCGTAGGAATTGTGGCTTGGATTTCAGACTCTAGTTTCCGGAGATAACAAAGGGTAAATTTTCCAGGTCCTGAGTTTCTCATCTTAGGATCTCAACTTAAGGAAAGTCGACCGGAAACCTCCAAGTTTCCTTCCAGCTTTCAGATTCCATAATTACAACTTAAATAAACTTATATTTCTGCTGCCACCATTTCAGGGCACCAACACTGATTTATCTGAGAATCAAAAGTAAGAGAATAGAAAACATGCATTCTGCCTCATTTTTCTTTACTCCTTAATATTATAGCAGGTCCATGGCTCTAAGAATACTTATAGGATCTTCAGTTTACATGTTCATTCAACAGACAAGATACGTCTTGCAGAATAACTATTCTTTTTCTGTTACTGCATCATGTCACTATATCTATAAAATATTGTGGTAGAATCATGTCATACAATGAAATGCAGTGACACATGAAAATGTTCTTTGCTTAGTTTGGGTCACTTTAGCTATCCAGGTTGTTGCTATATAATCCCCCAAACCAACCGCATCATTACACCATCGTAGGCTTTAACCACTCATTAGGAACCTGGTCTTTGAATTTGAATACAAACTGTATAAACAGCAATAATGAAGAACAAAATGAGGCAGATTCATGGGCCTCATTAGTTGCTAATCCTGATCAATGACAGGCTCTACCATATGACTTAAATATTTCTTCTTCTAGATAGATGTTAATAGGAAAATAAACAATATTATTCTTGAGCAGTACAATAATTGTATATTTAAATGTGCATATATGGTCTGTATATACTAAGTGAATAAATATTAAATGCCTACTACATTCAAAGCATACCTGAATCTATTAAAATGTTACAACGTTTTTCTTCACCTTCTACAAAATATCATTCAATATCATTTAATCAACCAGCTACATGTCTATCTTAATTGCAGACAAAGACTTTCTGGACAAACTGTCATTTTCTTATTCTCTTGACACACATCAAGTGGGCTTTTCCCATGAATTGTGTCTAAACCTGCTGGGCCCATGGTGGAAATTGTGCTTAGAGGAGCACATGCTGTTGTTCAGAAGCATGAATACCTAATATTGCAAACTATTCTGCCATATACACACATAACACACACACCAAACAAAACTCAACATCTCACTCTGAACATTTTTACGTCATTGCCATGTTGCAGAACACATTCTGCTTCTCCACATTTTAATTCTGAACTACAGCTAATGAAGTGCCTGCTTTCTTCCTGGCAGCAGCAAAATCCAGATGTGCAGCCCCATGGAGGGAATTGCTCCAATAGTGTCATCTGGGGATCACCTTCCACTGTCTGGTTTCCCCAGTAGATCCCAATGTGGCGATGCTCTGTATCATGCCAGTTTCAATGACTTTCACACCATTCTCCCAGAAATGTGAGGAATTGGTTCCTTTATATGTCTCAAAACTGAGATGGAGCAAATCACAGGTACAATTAATTGTCGCTTTTAAATAATTGAGAAAAGGAAAAACGTTTTCCCTACTTTCGTGTGTGGTAGTATGTTCTATTCTTATATCAAGGTTTGGGCTGAGTGCTTGTAGGCAGATGCATAAGCTGCTCTGGACTGAAGCTGAATTCTTAATTATTCTGCTCTAGGTTGAAATCACACAAGTTTGTGTGTAATAGCTCCACCACGGGTTCCTCTTAGACAAAAGAGCCATTGTTTGTGGTTTAGGCCCCTGAGTCTCTTGAGCTTCTGTGGTTCTAGGCAGAAATAGTAATTCAATCAGTTCAACTATACACAAAATAGGAACTGATTGTGTCAAATTTCTCTGTTTCAGACATATTCAACCCTTATTTGAAACCATTTTGCCCAGCTTTCATGGAGGCTGTATTTTAATGGCTTGCATTACTTGGATATTATATAAAGGCAAAGCCTTGATTTTCTCTAATAGGTTTGATATTAAAGAAGCAATTCCCATATGATCTTACCAAATCAATTGTGCTACATCTTCATGGCTGCTATAACTAATGGGCCATATTTACTCCAAACATCTTTGAAAATTCTTTGAAAAAGGAAATAAAAGAAGGGCAAAAGAAGGATGTTTCAGAACAAATTGGTGCAGTAACTGAATGACACTTCCTTAAAGGTACACTGGTATTATCCTTATGATCCCAGGAACAGCATCTCCTATACTTTCTCTTGTTGTCCTGGTGTCAAGTTGTTTCAAAACAGTGTGATGTTGCTACAGATGGGGTCTATCACTATTTTCTAATATTCTTCACCATACTGAACACTAAAGGTGTGCATAGTCTGGTGGGTAGATTCAATGGTGTGGTATTTCTCAGCTCTTCGATATTCACTGTTACATGTGATTTGGAGAAGATACTCACTATCCTAACAGTGAAAATGGGACAGATGTGATCAGGAGCTTTAAATTTTCCTTTTTCCCTATCAATAGCTAATTCTAGGGTCTCAAGCAAGGTACTTAACTTCTCTTTGTCTCATAATTCTTGTCTGTTAAAGAGGTTAGTATTCACCATATTTTTTAACATCCAAATTCATTTACTAAATGGAAATGCTTACATATAAAGCAGATGAAAGTAATGGAGATATTAGTGCTCATTTTCTAAGTTCAAATTCATATGGTTGACTGGCCCTCCAGCAACTCCTAGGACCATATAGACAAGAAAGCCTCACTCTAGGTGTGATGAAATCTTCAAAGGATGCTGGATCTCTGAGGATTTTATACTACTGCCTTATCTGCACTGCATCTCCAACTTCTGAGATTTTTACAAGAGAATGAAACCTTTAGTTTTTAAGCCACAGTTATTTAGATTTTATTTCCATGCAGCTGAATCTAATCCTAATTAAACAAGTTGTGTTCCCCTGCAAAAAAGCTGAATTACCTTTCCTATTTTTATAAGAAGTATCAGGAAGGGAGTCCTGCATTTAAAGTAACTGAGACTAGAGGGATTAGATGATTTTCTGGGCAACCTTATCTTCCTTACGCTTCTTTTTGTCAACCGTACCACTGAAGGTCTTACATATTTGCAATGGTAAAAAAAATCAAACTAATACTCACTTGTCCAGGGCTTAGAGAAGAAAGGGAAGATGTAGAATTGAGAAAAGAGAAGGAAGAGAGTGAATGCTTAAAAAGGAAACAAATTATATATCATTGATTGGGGACTTTCAAGGTCATACAATATATCCAATGCCTAATTCCCTGTAGACTTTTCACTCCACCCTAGTGTAGCAGGTAGGAAGGGTTAGATGTGCAGAAATATGTATTACTCATCCCATTTTACCCATGCTCAAAATAAATGTATAAGCTAGTGGGGTAGATAAGCTCAGAAATACATGCCAATACTTTATCCCTCCCAAATTGGTTAACCAGTCTCTACTGGAACATTTTCTGTGATCTGCTCTCATTAGCCTCTGCCTCAAATGTACAGGTAGTGTTGATTGGTTTCTCTATCCAAAATAGCACTCCACCACTTTATCCTTTTTTCTTTATAGCACTTAGCACCTCCTGACATATTGCATATTTTTGTTCCTCTATTTATTGACTCCATACTCCTCAGCTACCAATGAAAGCTCTATAAGAGCAAAAACTTTACTTTGTCCACTGCTTTATCTACTGTGCCTAGAAAAATACCTGGTACATAATAGGTGTACAATAAATATTTACTGAATAGTTCAATTTTTAAGAAATGCATTTTTACTATTGTGCCCAAACACGCCATGATTATTTAAGTCTATTTCACTTCAATTTATAGCTGGATTCATTTTGTGTTGTATTTCACTTTATAATAGTGAAAGAAAGCTATTTACATCTCATGCTAATATCTTGACAGTGAAATCAGATGCCAAATGGCAACTTCTTTGTATTAATCCTTGATAAGTATGCTAAAATCACATCAAATATCTTTAATGCCTTTTCCATATGACAGTTTGTCAATTACTGGGAGACAGTTATCATATCCAACCGTACTATACCTCACCAATATTCTCTTATTCAAACTAAAAGACTGCAGTTCCTTAAACCATTTTTCACATGGCTTATCATGTCTCTTCATTATTCTTGCTACTTCCATTCAGTTGTGCCCTAATTTGTCAAAACCCATTTTGAAACGTGGTGCTCAGTCTTGAATGTAATGCTCCAGTTGAATTTTGTGTAGCATAGCGTAGAACAAGATCTCAACTCCTTTCCCCACATTTCTATTAATGTCTCCTAAGAGACACTTACTTCTACTGTTAAGTCATGTTTTCCTCTTTTTTATATCTTAAATATTATAAAATATTTTTTGAGTATAAAAATGATAACAGTTGGTTCAGTCCAATCTCTACCAGCTAAGCCAGGAGGAGGCAGCTGAATCCTGAAGGGCAGAGAAAAGCAAGCCTGGGGGAAGCAGGAAATAACTAGCCAGCCTAGAAAGGTCTCCCGGTGGGAAGGAGGAAACTGTCTGCTGCACACGGTGTAATCGTTTGCAAATTATGATGTCTTCTACAAACACATCTTCCAATAAGAAATGAGGCTGTTCATTCAATACTGACAAGTGTTTAAGGCTATCTCCACAAGATACCAAAACATCTGGAAGAAGAGAGGTGGAAATCACCCAGATGTTTGAGGAATGATAGGGTTGATATTGCAGCTAGTTGCAGCTGCTGTAGTCCTTTTTGGCATTTTTACAAGATCTCGTTGAACTTCTTATGTTTCTTCAACATACCAGTTTTATAATATGTGTGCACATGCATGCATGCACACACACACACACACACACACACAGAGAAAGACAGAGAGAAGTTGTGAAAGATTTCCATAGCTTTTCTAACAGAAGGGAAGGATTTAGATGTATACCTTCAGGGTATATACATTAAGGAAACATATTAGCATGAAAATACTATTTACACTTGAAAGATGCAATACAATCTGGATTTTCATTTGTCAGTGTCTTTGAACGTTCAGAACTTCTCTTATACCAGAAACATGTTGGTTCCCATGATGACAAATATCAAGTGCCTATTTCTAGCACTTTCAGCTTTCGTTTTGTCAATTGTCTCATCTGCAGCTGCCTGATCTCTAAGGTTCTCTAAGCTGTGTTCCATGATTCTGGGAGTCCATAACACAGAATCGTGATCTTTCACTACTGTGGTTATGGCTTTTTATATAAATCTAACACCTAGGGAGAGTTCATACAATGAAATATTAAATTAAATATTTAAATTATGTTCTTCCACAGCATTCCCATTAGTTGAAGAACTATGGGAAAAAAGAGAGACCACAAAGAATGATATATAGGTCTGTTTCCATAAATAAACTCTTCTGTCAAAAATCATATAGCTTCCCTTTATCTTACACTCTGAGTTATGGTGAGTTTTCTGTTGGAAAAGAGACAAATCACAGTGGCTAACTGCAGGATTTTTTTTTTTTTTTTGGCCGTAAAAAATCATACTATGATAATAAGGAATATTTCTAATGCCACTGAGGAATGGAAAGTAAAATGAACATATTGCTTTGAATTAAAATGTGGAAATTTATAGCACCACCTATTGGTTTCAAAATAAATATTATTTTTTTCTAGTTTTAGTAATTATAAAGAACAGTATAAAGATGCATTATTATTATTTTGAGACATATGAAGATTAATTTTTTTTAGTTCCTTGTGAAGCTATGAAAATTTTTAAACCAAAACTCATATTCAGGAGATATGCCAACATGACTTTTTAAACTAATATAAATTAAAGCTGTTATATGCCAGGGAAGTAAAATAGAATTGGGATTTTTATGAACACATTACTTGTGCCATGTTACATAAAAATTTTCAAAACTCCTTTTGATTGCTGTTCCTAAACTGATGATGTGTGTTGGGCTCCGCTTTTTCTAGTGTCCAAGTGCAACAGAGGAGTTAAAATACATCTGGTCTTTAATTCCTCCATTCATGTCTTCTTCCCCTAAAATCTGGAGAAGATGCTGAAAATCTCTCACTGAAATAAACTCTCATAGCATTGGCTATTTTAGATTCTGATTCAGATAGTCCTTACCCTTTTATTTAATCCAACTTCTATAACCACAAAGGGGCTGGTGCAGGAATCTTGAAACAGTGTCATCTCCGCTGCGCTTTCAGCCTGTACCAGTCTGCATCTTTTTCCAGAATGCATGACCCCTCCTAGAGAACAGGGGAGGAAAGAGCCATTCTTTCCCTTTCCCACATGTTAGGAAGCATATGGACAATACTTTATGGAAACTCCCTTCCCCACCCTCGGGAGAATTGAGTTTATGAAAGGATCACTTTCTGTAATAGAGCTTATAAACACATTTGTCTTTCTGACCCTAATTCTTTTACATGGATTATTTTTAAAATCAAGTTGCCCTTTTTTCAAAACTTGAAGAGAAGTAGAGGCCTTGAGGCCATCAAATATGACATCCTGGCCCTAATATGTGCAGTAGCCAAATGATCTGGAAAACTGAGCGCTATACAGAGGCCCCCTGAATAGAAATTGAAGGGAAAACGATCTCCTTTAGAGCCCACATTAAACACAGGTTTCAAATGGTTTCTTTTCATTTAACCAAATACTCACTTCTCCAAAATGTTAGCAGGCATTAAAATACGAAAGATGACTAAATGTGAAAGCAGAGGAAAAGAAACAAAACCACATAAAAATAATACTGGACTCTAACAATCACAAGAAATTAGATTATCAGAATTGTTAGGCTGAACTATATAAATTACATTTTTGTAAGTCAAAAATGTCAAACTGTAAATGTCACACATAGTTCAATCTAATATTAAGTGAAGATAAAAAGAATTCAATTATGTTTAGAAACAAAAATGAAAGATACAGAGAAAAGAGCCAACAATGCTAAACATGATCATAGAGTGATAGTTAGCGTTTTAGGCTTTCTTAACCAAAACTGTCAATGTGGCTCACCTTAGTTCCCTCACGACCTGCCTGGTGCTAATTTCTAATCATGGGCACTTGGCTGGACTTTCACTCCAGTGCACTCCTTCTCACCCAGTTTCCGATGGGTAGTTCAAAAATTTCTGTGTTTAAGAACTACCTGTATTTAATGTAACAGAATTTCAAGATGGGATCTATGATCTTCTTTGGGGATTAAAAACAATTGCTTTGTATCTTTTTTTTTTTTTTTTTTTTAGATTCTAAGAAGGTTAGGAACATCCACAGCCTGATTAGACTCGGAATCCTTCAAGACCCATCTCATTTTATACTTCCCCATATTCTAAACAGGCTTCCCACTAAGCAGCCTTCACATCCTCCCTGCGGGTCTTACTCGCAGAGCAAGCCATAATAACAAGCTTCCATGCCCTGGCTGGCTTTTTGGCTCAATGGGACAGTTCTGTTGCCAAATCCTGCTTCTAGGGCTGCATGGGTTTATCCTTACATGCACCTTAGTGGCATGCTCTATTTTGTCTCATCTGAGCTCAGGTTCATTTTCCACGTCCTCTGGTTGCTCTTCGGGTAACAAAATGTCTACATCTGGAAGGAAAGAAACCCCTAATATATTTTTGCTTTTTGCCCTGAAAAATATCTTATTGTTGTGCACGTGGAAAGAAGCATGTTTAGTAATAAAAGAAGGAAATGATGGGTCAGTTGGGACTTTCAGAGACAGTCCAGATGAAATTCAAAGAGAGAACTGCCGCGACGGTTTTTGAGAAAACTGGATGATATTAGTTTCGAAACCTACAGCCCATAATCTGGACTCAGCTAAAACATACCAAAAAGCTTAGCTCAGACCTGCAAGGTTCACTTACTCTAAACATCAAACAAGGAAATGTACAAGATTTGCTCTTTCTTTCTCTTTAATAAAGTACATTTTATGAAGTAGAAACTGGGGAACACAAATCGTTTTATGGAGTAAGAACTAGTACTTTAAAATGAGAAATATGTGTGGGGATAGTATTTATTTTTGTATGCATAAATATAAACACATGCACTGATTATTAATATTTACATACACACACACGTATGGTAATAATTGTCTCTCCGAAAGTGGTTTCAATCTAGAAACAATTGGCAGACAAAGAAAGGAAAACTGAGAACGGTCCAGTCTACAAAACTATCCCAGAGGACAACCTTCCCAACAATAGGGAGACTGATAGCATAATAATCGCCATAAAAATAATGTGGGAGAGGGGAATTAGAAGATTCTTTAGCATGTTTATGGATTCATAGGAAAGATTTTAGAAACTTAATTCTTTGCAAATCAACGTTTATTTCTGTGTGCAAAAATAGACTGATAGTTTCAAGTGAAGGTTACGTGGGTGTCAGAGTCTTGGCAACTAGTGATAACTGCAACTTTTGGGTGTGTGTTTGCTAGATGGGGAGAGAAAAAGACAGACAGAAAGCCCTCCCTCCTGAAAAGATATTCCCACCACAAACATGCCACTGTCCACTACAGAGTATGTTTTGTTATGTCTGTGAAGGATTCGGGTTGATTTCCATCCCCGTACAACACGCGCCATGGAATATTTACATGTTTGGGTACATCAACAAAGAAAAAACAAAACAAAACAAAAAGACGCACACACAACACACACACAAAATGGGATTGTGCCCCTTTGTTTTGCATTTTCTGTAACCCAGATTGCGGTAATTATCTCCCTGGCTTTAGAAGCCTTTTCTTTCATTCTAAAGGCAGTTTTTGGAATCACGTTACACTTAACTCAGTTTAACAAATAAGAGTAGTCTGGCAAAATGGCACCATGTGCTTTCCACAAATATTTGTGGTATAGGCAAGCTCTCAATGTTTTTATTATGCCCAAGGTTCTTTGGTTTTAAAGCAAGTGGAATAATGTAAAGAAGGAAGAGAAGCACGAATTTGGGAACTGGGTGTGTGTTGGATGCACTTTGCAAAGCTTTCTGTGCCAGAGAGCGAACGAGGGAAAAGATACATTTTAAAAATAACTAGGGGAATAAAAAGAGCAAAAAAGGTTTGGAGGCATTTAGCAGAGCACAGTTTACCCTGGCGTGAGCTACAGGCTAATGATAGAATAATAACATTTGGCGCTGGAGCCCCGAGAGGCTGACAATGCGCTCACTGTAGCCTGTGCGCTTCACACATTTGCCGGGTTCTGTAGTCAGGACAAAGAATTGTAGAACAGAGGCAAAGTAAAGAAGGGGGTGAAAGAGAGAGTCTGCACTCAAGTTTACTGTAACATAAATATACATACACTGTGCTACAGATGTTCCTCATTGGCAAAGGCTGGCACGTAATTATGCTATGCGCTTCATAATATTTTAATGAGCCTTTTCTCCAAATAGCAACGAAAATGAACAATAAGAAGCTCTTAGGGAGGGAAAGTTGGTGTTGTTTTTGTCCCTGGGAAAAAAAAAAAAAATCTCATAATAGGTTCCATTAGAATGGCAGAAAAAAACACTGGTCTGGGTTTAAAAATATTGAATTGAATCTAAAATATGGTTGCTGAAGCTAGTTTGTTTTTTTTTTTTCCTTTAACTTTAGCAGTTCATTAAGGCTAAAGGAATAACAAAACAGGGGTAACAGTGTAATACTGGTTGATTGCTTTTCTCCCTGTTCTTCTTTCTCTTTTTAGGAAAAAGAAAAAAATAAAACCTTAAGTGGAACCCCTGCAACAATGCTGTTAATATATTGTGCCAATTAAAGTCTTGAAATAAATAACAAACCACTTAATATGTGTTGTAAATGTCGTGCTGATTTAAGTATTGTTACGCATAGATTACATCTCTTCAGGGGATGGATGACTGGATCCTCAGTGTAAGTTGTCTCTTTGTGTATGTGTGCCCGTGTGTGTGTTCCCTATTGTTATTTTTTAGTTTGCTATAGGGTAAATTCCAAATACAGAATAAAGTCGAAGTTTGAGATCTGCAAGAATACAGCAAGTTTTTAGCATTACTACTCCTGCAAAGAAAATAATTATTTTTGACCATGCTCAGTATTTCACTTTTTAAAAAAACAATTCTATAGCAAAATTAGAGTATGCATCTTATTCTGATTTCTAAAGAACTCTTTCGATGGGATTTTTACACAGACATTTTTCATATTAGGATGAGCTGAATGAGAGTTTTGTATTTGGACATGTGAGTAAAAATATTACAATTACAACAATAACAAAGAAATAACCTCTGGATACTGTCTGAGGAAGGAAAACCAAATTTCCACATAGAAAATATTTTGTATTGGGGTATGGAGCATAAATGTTATCTTACTAATTTGTGGATGATAAATGTTGGTTGTTATTCAGAAGTTTTAGCTCTCATGTGCAAATCCTATCATTTATGAAGTTTGATGTTTTTATTACTGAAACAATATCTCCTACTCTTCTCCCCTTTTTGTGAATCCCACTGTGGCATGTGAATAAAGTAAAGGTGCAGGTAAATTCTCATTTCAGGGTCTCCAACAGGTCACTAGGCTTAAATAACTCAAATTTGTTTCACCTTTTGCATTTTTAATGTGGGGAAGTGACAGATAGAAAAAGTGGACCCCCAGGATATAGCCATGTGAAATAATTCATAGAAAAGTTCCTGAAATATCATTTAAAGATTCCTGAAATATCATTTAAAGACAGTTTAATTGCCAACCTCTTCTGTATCCATCCTTCTTAGGAATGTAAAATTACATTAATAGGGAAGACTGGAGGCCATTACAAAACTCGCCATGCCCTCAAAATCAGAATTAAAATTAAGATGAATTATGATGAGTACAGTTGAGTGTCAAGTTTATTTCAACTTCAATATTTTTCAAAAGTGCATACTCTATGCATGACTGTTTTGTTAACTTAATTGGTCAGAATATGTTAACAAACTGAGTATTGCTCACTCCTTCCCAGAGAAATGCCCTCTATGTGGTAGTTTTAACGTATACACAGAAACGGATTCATTTTTTAAAAAAGATTTCTGTGTACATGGGTAACTACATGAAAGGCATAAAATGGGCATGTGCGGTTTTTGATGAATTTTTGGTTTCCAATCAATAATCTAAAGATGTAGACTTTTTTAAAAAGTAAAGCAGATTAACAGGAATAAGTTATACTATGTGTGGGCAGAATTAAATAACATGTAGCATATCTGTGTACTTAAAAGGATGGACTCAGTAGTTGGATTACATGAAATCAAATCCTAGTTATGCCCCTAATAGCTCTGTGAGCTTGGGCAAGTCACTCAATCTCACCCTATGTCTGTTTATCCAACTGTAAAATGGGAATAATGATAATACCTCCCTCATACTCTTATGAAAAGAACTATATGAACTCATAAATAAAAAGCACTTAAAACAATGGCTGGTATATAATAAGTACTCAAAAAATATTTACTACCATAATAATCAACATCATATTATTATCTAATAAATCTAGTATGTTACTAGTAGATCTTTCTGCTTATCAGCTGACCCAGGATCTAGAAGTCCTGGATTTCAGATGCAGCTTCCCCACTGATCAACTGGCTCTGTGATCTTCATTTAGTCACAGTTTCCTGCTTTCTCTACCTATAAAATTAGGGAAAGTTGAAAGATTATTTCTAAGTCTGGTTGTTTATTATAACATAAATATTTAAAAGTAATTCAAAAGTTCCCTGAAGACGTCTATTGATACTACAAAGAAAAAAGTGACATAGAGGAGCTGAAGACCAGGGCAGAAGAACTGAGAAGCATGAAAGTTTCAACATCTCATGTTGGAGAGAATTTTGCCGTCTACATGTAATGCCGCTATGTCCAGTCAAGGTGCCACAGCATGAAATACTGGGGCCACCATACAACTGAGTGTCACTATGTTCCAAGGCTGAGTTTACAATCCCTAGTCGCAACTCTTCGCTCTCTCAGAGCAACTGTGACTAAGAGTTCTGCAGTTCCAACCCTGGTTTGTGACAGACCACAGATGTGTGTTCAGGGATATATGACTTCCTCTCTCTAGACAATCAACGTTCTTGGCTCTCCAGAGTATTTTAATCCCTTCCATAGAATTAAATTAATCTTTTTTTTTTTTTTTTAAACCAAGGCACAGTAGTGTATGGAGTTTTCTCTTGGGAGCTGAAGTTATGCCTTTCCCCTGCCTACTGTCCTCAATATCAACACCATTCAGAACGAAGTGCTTCTCAGCTGAAGTCTTTGCGGAAGTAAAATACCAGGCACTACAAAGGTTCTCTAGCACCAAAGACTTTTATGGATGAGTGTTGAAAATATTTAATATTCTATCTGCTTAATGGTAAATAACACAGAACAAGTTCTGAGCACTTAGCCTGAGCCAGGCTACTTTCTTAGTGCTTTCCGTATATTAATTCATGTGCTCCTTACCAAACCCTATATGGGCATTTTTATCACATCTCAGACAGCAAACATGATAAAGCATTTAAGGTCACATTGTGAGGAAGCTTGTGAAGAATGTAAGCTTCCTCTAACTCGAGAACCCAGAGTCCTAGCAGCCACACCATGACCTAACTCCAGCAATAAACACAAACAACACATTTTACAAGCAAAGCCAAAAAAGCTTCCCAACCAGATATCAGGATTTATGACTATTAAATCAGACTATAATATGCATCGATTTGTCACCAGCTAGTTTAATCCTTTACTATTTGAATTGTGATTTCACATCTTGTTCTGATTTGAATTTCCCAATGACCTTGAGAAATAAGAAAAACCTGGGTTTTTAAAAAGTACATGTTAGCCTTGTTAGCCTTTCCTTCTCTTGCCTGTAATTCCTATTTTAGATCATTTCTAAGGAAACTAACCTTCTAATACTTACATACTAACCCGCTATAATACTAGCAAGAAAATCCACTAGATCCTCTAAGAATAGTAAGCCCGGATCCTCCAAATTCGGTAATAATCTTCCCCTGGGATGGATCTCTGAGCCTCTATTTACGTTGTATTAGGTAAGTCTGTATTGGTCTACCACTGTCACCTGCTAGTTCAATTAATAAAAGGAAATCTAGCCCCCTCGAATGTGGCCAAGGAATGAGTAATTCCTTCACAGAGGAGACAGACCTGCTGGATCCACGTTATAGTTGCCCAATCTGGCCATCCTGCCTATATTTTAAATCTCTCTGCATTGCCAGCCTTAGAGGACTGACATTCTATTTTATTAAGGCAGGCAAAAAAGAACAGGCAAACACAGTATGCTTAGGCCCAAAAAAGAAAAGTGAAGCACATTGTGATTTGACATTGTGAATGACTTTTGAAATACTAAATGGAGTTGAAGCTAAAGATTACCTCTGAATACAGCTCTATATTGTCTTCAACAAAAATAAACAGATATAAATGTGTATGTCCAAAATATATTTTAATATATATTTTAATGTTTTTTAAATATTTGCTACAAGAAAACAAATGATGATGCCAACAGCATTAAGCAGAATTAACAAAAATTAGGGTTCTCTGTTGCAAAATCAACTATAGCTCTACATATAAATGTCCTTGTCATCCAATCTAGAATGGTTTAAAGCAAGACATTTGTTACCAAAATCTTGATCACCATTATAAAATCTTAGAAGTTCAATATTTAGCCAACGGAATTCCAGATTACACCAGAAATAATGTGATATATGCATGCACACTGCATCTTGTAGCATCATAAGATAGTATAAATCACATGCAGCCAAGTCCAAGTATTTCAAGACCAGAATTTTTTATTCATTTCTTCACTTGAAACATTAACTTCAGAAGTTAGGTCAAATGTCTTTGAATCCTACATACACCATTTAAAAGCAAGCTGAATTGAGGATAATTATGTAAATGTTTGGGGCCTCAGTTTACTTTTTACTTATCTTTAAAATGTATAATTTCTGCCTCCAAGTTGCAAGGCAGGATTAAAGAAAATGTATGCTTCATTCCCATCAGAGAGCGTGGCTCAGGGTAGGTGCTCTATAAATAGTCTGGCTTCTATTTTTATAATTAGTTCTACCTTACATTCTCTGAAATTCTGTATCCGTTGCTGATATCATCTCAATTCCAGTTAAGTCCTTCCTGATTAAACAGTTCTTCCTTGGCTAGGGATCAAATACTCAAGTGCAAAAAAAAAAAAAATTGTACAAAGAAAATTAGAGCATAAGAAGTGAGAAAGAGACGATCAAGGGAAAAAAACTGGGCGATCTCTTATTGTATTCCTGAAACTGATAGTCAAGGGCTAGGGAAGCACAATGCCATGGTTTTGGTTTCAGCATTAAGAGGCAGCATATTGCCATGCAACTCAAGAAAAGGAGACGTGATATTTAGTTCTTGGTTGTGGAAGAGGCCCTTGGTCAACATGACTCTCTGGAAAATATACAAATATGTACAATTCTAATTCCCTTTTAAGCAATGGATGTTTATGCTCATGAAAAGAGCCTGTAGGCATTGACTTGATTTCCCTACAAAACAAACAAAAGTCATCCTGAAGATGATTTTCTTGTTATTATTGAGTAGATTAACTTGAACTTACCCATCTGAATGCATGATACTCCAGCATATCCTTGAAAAAAAACTCACTATAATTCAGGGGAAATCTTGCACAATAAGGCCTCTCTCAAAAATCGTGCAATGTGCCAATTTTCCCATTGTCAGGGTGGGTGGAAAATAGTGTGTGGGTGTGTCCCTAGACAAGCAACCTAAGAAGAGAGCGGGAGAAAGCTGAGACACAGATGGCAAATGTCTGGGCTATCCTTCCTGACACAAGTGTGTTTGTGACTGGCTCTGTCTCTCATGCAATGCCTTCAGCTGGATATGTGCCGGGTGCATTGCATATGACAGAGGGAATGGAGAAGTTGTTTCCCACAGAGAGTATGAAGTTTAGAAGACAAAATGAATCTGTAGGGGAAACTTCCAGGTCTGTGCTATCCTGGAAACATACCATAATCCTATTCAGCTAATAGGAGATTCTCAAACTACTCTAAGAAGCTTTCTTCAAAAGAAATCTTATACATGTTTTCTCACTGGAATGGGGCAGGGCAAAGAACATTTTCACTGTAATTAGAGAATATGTTTTGAATTTGCATAAGGCAGAAGAGTCAGGCTTAATCTGGGTGGTTCCAAAACACATCTTGGTGAATGTTACAGAGAGGGCAAATTCAGCTCAACAGAAAGAAACTTTTGACAATCAAATCTACCCAGGCCGGGCTCAGTGGCTTACTCCTATAATCTCAGCACTTTGGGAGGTTGAGACAGGTGGATCACTTGAGGTCAGGAGTTCGAGACCAGCCTGGTCAACATGGCAAAACCCCGTATCTACTGAAAATACAAAAATTAGCCGGACATAGTGGCGCGCAACTGTGGTCCCAGCTACTTGGAAGGCTGAGGCAGGAGAATCAATTGAGCCCAGGAGGTGGAGGCTGCAGTGAGCCGAGATTGTGCCACTTCACTCCAGCCTTGATGACAGAGTAAGACTCTGTCTCAAAAAAAAAAAAAAAAAAAAAAGCAAAACTGGAATGAACCAGAGGAGCACTTTTTGAGCACATTAAGGATTTTCACGCCTTGGAAAAGAGCTGAGCTAGAATCCTGAGATTCTATAAAACCATTTGATAAAAGAATGGGAGAAGTCATGGTCTATGGGAACACTGAGAAGCAGAGTTGCATAAATTCTAAAGTAATACATGGAAAGCAACTAAATTGCTCTACTTCTTCGCCCCACAGTCCCACTCAAAAGCACTACCATAAATACATGAGCTTGGTACCAAGAAGACAGGATTCTACACTGGGGACAGCTCATACTTCCAGTGACTTCAGGAGGAAGCTGGATGGAAGGAAGACCTAGATGACAGTTAAGTCATAAGTTTCTAGTGGCCTAAAAACACACCAGTTTTTTTTTTTTTTTTTTTTTTTTTTAGCACTGGTGGGATTGTGCCTATAGTTCTTGCAGGCCTCCTCTGTTGTTTTGCAGACTTCTAGACAGAGGGAGTTTTCTGCAATCTATAATCATAATTTAGTTGCTTTACCGCTCTTAAAGAGAATGACTCAGTGAAAATTATGCCAGAACTGAGCTTAATATCTCTCATAATAAGAACTGCTGATGGCTTCTGTTTCTAGGTTTTTATCATCTAAATGCCGTTTCCCCTTTTCTCCATGTGGCCACCTCTGCCTGATACTTTAATTCCTTGAATGCTTCCTTGGTCTTTGTATGAATCCCTACCTGGATGTTCTTCCTTCTCTGTACTTCTACGCTAGACCCCCACTTTAGAACATGGCACCAGGACCAGCTATGAAATTTGTGCAGCCAAAGCAAAATGAAAACGTGGAGCCCCTTGTTCATAAATTATTAAGAATTTCAAAATGGTGACACAGAACATTAAACAAAGTATGGGGCCTGCTAGGCATAGGGCCCTTTGTAATTGCAAAATCACATGTCTGTGGAGGCAACCCTACTCATGGCACTGTAATCAGTTTCTGTGTTACATAATATTTTGTGTTGACTTTGGGTTATTAATCACTCCACTCTTTATTTTCTAGTGGCAGCCATAGTTCCCCCTTTCTCTGTCTCTGTCTGCCTTTTTCTCCTCTCCCCACTCTCTGACTTTCAATCTTGAGAACAAAAATAAAAAAAACAAGCAGGGAATTTTGAATGCATTTGTACACCAGCAGTGCCCTCCAAAACTGTTGAGAAGTTCCTGATACCCAAATCCTTAGATATGTGCCTAGTTCTTCCTCTCTTTTCAAGCCTGATTCTCCAGTGTTCTAGTCGATCCTCTGAGTTTCTGTTGCCTGCAATCAAAGAACCCTGTAAGTGACAGATGTATTGCATTCTCTCACTGGACTGTGATTCTTTGGTCTAATTAAAATTACAGCATGTGTGCATTAAATACTGCACACCAACCAAGTACAAAATACTTCATGTACAGTATTTCATTTCATTTTCACAATGAGCTTTCAAGGTAGTTAATATTCTCCCTGCTTTTCAGATGACAAAAATTATATTCTGAGACATCAGATAATTTTCTTTATGTCTTAGACACAGTTACTAGTTAGGAACCAAGATTTTCTGACTGAGTTTTTCTAATTTCCAAGACCACATTTTCCCACAATGACTTATTTTTTTCAGATCCTCATTGTCTAGCACATTGCTTGGCACATCATATTCCCAATAACTCTTCAGTGAGTGAATAAATAGAATAAGAAATATCCACGTCCATGTCTTCATCAGTTCATCACCAATA
The DNA here is from genome assembly GCF_049350105.2 of Macaca mulatta. Classification (NCBI taxonomy): domain Eukaryota; kingdom Metazoa; phylum Chordata; class Mammalia; order Primates; family Cercopithecidae; genus Macaca; species Macaca mulatta. Next base: position 85,720,240 of record NC_133420.1, read on the forward strand.
TAAAATGGCCTACAATTACAAAGTCACATTTTTATCCTTTGTCTCTGTCATCATAAAATTTTATTTGCCATTTAGTACTATGCAAACATTGGCAGATCTATCATCTATTTCTAACATTGCCTTAGCATACCAATAATCTTGTTTATTTTATGATTGTTTCTGAGCTTAATTGTGACTGCCACTTTCAGATCAAAAGCACAATTACTAACATGCATATATATCAATTATTGATGCTCAAGGAATAAACTAAACAACTTGAATTATGTTTGCCTCTATTAAATAGAGGCATTCTCAAACTATTGCCCTTTATCCAGAAAAATAAGTGGAAGGTATAAAGGTGCGTAGAGGTAAATACTTGGCCTAAAAATGTAATTGTGCCATCCTGCATAGCGTTGGCACAAGACATGCAGGTAGTAAGAGCAGTTGCAACTTCCATGTGGGGTCTATATAACCATAGCATAAACAGAGGAAATACACTTGGCATGTAAAAACAAAACCCATTATTTCTCCTGTTTAATGTGTCTAACAACTCAATGCAAATAAGATGTCACTGAGCAAAAGACTAATCTTTGCCATTCATCCATTCATTTACAGGTTCAGAGGTAAAAAAAAAAAAAAAAAAAAAAAAAAAATCAATTAATCACAAAAGCTTCCAAACAATGCAAACAGCATTAAGCACAGTAATTATAAGATAAGCATTCAAGCAATTTTCAGTTGATTGGGTGTGGGTGTGCTGAAGTAAACCTACAGTTTGCCTGCTGGTGCAAGAATGGCTTATATACCAATTAGTGGTTATTGCTACTAATTATTAAAAACATTTTTAAGAGTAATTAAAAATTAAATGCACCTGTATGATGGCTCATAACTGTGTTGCGGTAAATCACTCAGATTTTCCATATCAATCACACAGGAAACGCTCAGTGAGATGGAGAAGCCTTAAGACACCAAATTTCAGAAGCCACACTACATATGCATTGCCCTCCATGTGGAAGCAGGGCTGAGATTTGTTTTTTCTGTTCAGAAGTTTCTATGAATGAATGCTACTAGGCCAAGATGAAGATGATAGTTAAAGGTTTAATCCTTCGTTTCTGACATTAGTTTCATCCTCATTGCCATAAAATACTGCTGAAAAGGAAAGATCAGCTTAGCCTCATCTGAGAACTCTTTCCCTGTTAAAAGGTGTGGTAGGAAGGAAAACTCTGAAATTCTAAAAGGAGTACTGGGATCCCAGTCTTAATGCCACCATTAACAATATGACCAGAGTCCACTAACCTCCTGGTTTCATCTTCTTTACCTTGAAAGCACAAAGATTTGAATTGACCTCGAGAATTTTTTCCAGTCATAAAAATCTGCATCCTTTTTAGGCTACTGTTCACACCACATCGACAAGGAAAGGTGGAAAATATTTAGTGAGTGCTCATTCAGTTTTAGACTTTTCCACCAGTTGTTGAAATCCTTGGTTGCACACTAGAATCACCTGGGGAGGTTTTAAAACCTGTAATGTGAAGGTCCATTCCCCAGAGACTTGAATGTAATTGGTCGGAGATGGTAACAGGGCATCAACAAATTGTCAAAGCTCTCCAGGTGATGTTAATGTCTTTAGAGGGTTACAGATTACCATGCATGCTTCAAAAATATTAGATCACTAGTTCTGAACTTTAACAAATATTCTATGTATTTCTGTCCCCATTTTACAGATAAGGACATATATTTAGGAAGGTTAAACATCAAGGTTAAATGTCACTGTAGCACAAATGTAGCAGAGACAGGATTCAAATCCAAGTGTCTGTGATCCAAAGATCCTGGGTTTTCTTAACTTTACATAGACTATCAATTTTATAAATTGTTGATTAATTTCCTGCTGATTCTTCTCTTTGATTGCTATTATAGCATATATCCTTAAATACTTCTTACTTAAATGTCCTTATAGTTCCCAGATAGTTATTTTATTTATTTATTTTGAGATGGAGTCTCGCTCTGTCTCCCAGACTGGAATGCAGTGCCATGATCTCAGCTCACTGTAACCTCTGCCTTCCGGGTTCAAGCGATTCTCATGTCTCAGCTTCCCAAGTAGCTGGTATTATAGGCGCCCGCCACCGCACCCAGCTGATTTTTATATTTTTAGTAGAAGACAGGGTTTCACCATATTGCCCAGGCTGGTCTCAAACTACGACCCAAGTGATCCACCCACCTCAGCCTCCCAAAGTGCTGAGTTTGCAAGTGTGAGCCACCACGCCCAACCCTAGTTCTCAGATATATAAATGGAATAATATACATAATTAGAGACATGAATTTGCCTGTTATTCCCATAAAGGATTTTTTCCTATATACTAAAAACAAAATGTTGGAAGACCAAGTGATAATATTCCAGAAAATTATAGCAATATGGGCTCTTTCAATGACCAGCTGAAGCTGAAAAAGCATCCAGGCTGAGGGGAGGAAATATTATTAGCAACTTCTGCTGTCTCACACTAAAACAAAATACACAAGGAGGAAGTAGAAGTGATGCAAGCAGTGAATGGGAAATCAGGAAAATTTCCATTAACCTCTGCCTAAGTCCTTTAGGGCTCTGTCTCTGTTTTGTTCCTCTTAAGGCTGTCACCTCTATGCCCAATGATTATCTCATTGGTTCCAGGACATTGTTACCATTTATCTCCACTGGACATCTATTTTCTTTCCAAAAGGTAAGAAGCAATTTATGTCCTATTATAACTTTATTTACAATCTTAATTAATCCCACATGTCCAAGGTAAAGAAAGGTAATCATTACCTGTGTGTGTGTGTGTATCTTGTGTGTGTGTATATATATATCTCTTGGGTCTACTGTCTGGTACATTATTGGAGCTTAAGGAAACAAATAACAACAAAAAATCCAAACAACACCCATCATATAGCATTCGCTGCACTTCTTTTTACTGAAAATCCTACTACCTACCAATTCACACCCCAACTGCCAACTCCCTCACCTGAAAGCAAGAAGGAATTGTATTTTCATTCCAGCATATAATTGGCAGATCCATATTTTGTTTTTGCTTTTTTTTTTTTTTTTTTCAGCACAGTCAATGTGCCTTCTCCCTGATTTTCTCTGCCAAATATATCAGATTGTGGGAGGTTTATGGATACACAATGCTTCACGGGCAACCTGAAAGGTAGGGGGACTGCGAGGCGATACTGCAAAAAAAAAGTGTGATGGAGAAAGCGTGAGTGACTACTGGAAGACAGACCTGAGATAATTAGTGAAGAGGTGACAGTGAACATTACCATGATTTGTTTCACCAGGTTGTGTTTCAAAGATAATGAAGAACTATTAAATCATTTTCTTTTTTTTCTTTGAGATATTAAAGAATAAATGAAAGGAATGTGCAGATGCTAATTATAAATATCAATTATGATAAGTTTGAGTAGCTACCTACTTTATACCACGCTCCAGAAATATGTGTTATGCAAATGTATAAACTCGACCCAGTGGCTTTATAGATCACTGGCATCAGGTCTGGAGCTAATGTGCAGGAATAGGATGGTGGCTTAACTCAGTTGGGGGTCACTTTATTGCCAGTTTAACTGATGTTAAATTAGTGGGTATTTAACTGTCACTAAAACAATTTAGGGCTCAATTCGCCAAAGTATCATTTTTACTAATATTTTAGTGAAAGTGAAGAATCGTTTCTCTCGATGCCGTAGTATCATGCTGGAGGCACCACTGTTCTCTATTTCACAGTAATGAAACTTGCATTAGCAAAAGTGAGCTGGATGCCTACTAAGGAAAAAAAATAATCTCCTTGAGAACTTGGTATCCTGCTGTAGTTTATTGCAGTGAAACCATTTTAACATCCTTTTTCACTGAATGAGATTTTTAAAATTTGTAAATCATGAGCCAAAATAGTACAATCCATTCAATATTTCATGGAAGACCTTTGCTCTAAGATTATTGTGTTGAAATCCCAAATTTTTGTTTTAGGGAAAACACACACACACACACACACACACACACACACACACACATATTTCCCCACCAACACAAGAAACATGATCAACTCCAAATTCAGAAAGATTTACAAATGCCACAACACAGTTATCTACCAGCAAACATATCATTTCTTTGTTTCATAGGACACTAAGGATGAATAATTCATGAACCCCATTTCACATGCTTATTGTGTCTGGTGGCAAAGACCCCGCCCGCTCAGCCCCAGGAAAGCTCAGGCGCTTTGCTGCAGGCACAGTGCTCTGTGCCATCCAGGGACCAGCCGTGTGCTCTCGAGTTACTGGAGCAGCGCAAGCAGCTCCAGTGGTCTCAGCTGTGGAGACAGCTGTTTGCCCACCGTCTGCGATGGCAGAAATGTGTGGTAGGCTTCCCCCTAACAGCATGGCCCCCCCTACACACCACACACACATGCAAACAACTCCCAGGCCGTGCATCATACACACACCACCACCAAAGGGGTGAAAGAAGCCCCATGATGTGGGGACCAGAATGAGCAGTGCATCACAGTTTAAAAACAACTCTTTATCTTGTATGCTAAACTACTGGAACAGAGGTGGTAGCCTCCGAACCTAAACCTTGTCATTTATGTATCAAAAGATTTGTGCATGCGTGAAATTCAAAATGATTTATTGTTTAGTTATTGCTTTATTTACTTACTTAATGGATTGATTGATGTGCTAGGATCCCACAGACAACAGAAGCTTTTTTTCTTTTTTTTTTTTTTTTTATGATTGTTTTAAAGGAACTAGATTGCAAGCAAAGTTTCAGTAACACAGTAAGTCAGCTCCTCCTTACTGGTTTGTATTCATAATGAGTTCCTTTTGGCTCTTGCCTGCTACCTGTCTCTGGCTATTCATTGACACGAAATACTGCACCTTGCACACTGTGAGAAGTGGCAGGGATGAAAGAATAAAATATTAAGCACGAAGGAGTAAAATATGCAGGAAAAAATCTGGATCCTGCAGCAGATTTTAGCCAATAGAAGCATCTATAGTAGGTAACTCCTGCATGGTGCTTGGGCTGGAAGCGATAGAGCTGCTTTAACAATGGGAGTTATTAGGATTCCATCTGGCATCATTTCTCGACAGAGGAGGGAGTTGCAGACAGAGGGGTGTCATGATTTCAATTCCTCTTGTAGACCTAGTATCATCTGTTTCTCTTATGGACATTGAACTCACTTTCATTTTATAGGGATATACTACATCTGAACTGGTTCATGTAATAAAATTATCTAAAAACACTGAAATAACTGTTACAAGAAAAGTTCCACAAACCTCTTACTAGCTTGCCTCTTGAATTTTATTTATTATTAGGAGCGCTAATTTTCTAATCACTCATAGTGAATAGGAGCAAAATCAAGGAAGGGGGTGCTTGATTTGTTTATAGGAATTTAGATGGCAAATTTGTGCACAACTCTTATTTGATCGATGTACTATGCAAGCGACATTTACGTAGGATCCCTGTAACCTCTTTTCCAAACCAACTCTAATTTGACATAATGCAGTGTAGAATGGCACCAGTCATCGGGCTTGCACCAGAAATGCATTTTATTTGGATTCAGTTCAGACTCTTAACGAAATGGTTCCCACAAATGCAGCAGATGGGAATGAGGCAAATGGAAGAGTGTGTGGGGCCTCACACCCAGCACCCACTGCCGCTCCACTGTACTAAAGCCTTTCCTTAGTTAGTTGGTTAGTTAGTTAGCTAATTAGTTAGGCACATTCCAGCTGAAACTTTTAATTATAATTACCATATTTATCCTACCAATCCACCAAATTGAGGCATGACACACTACAGTCCAGCCAAGGCAAGGAGATTCTTTCCTTCTCTTTCTCTCTCCTACTGATTAATGTGGTGAATGCTGCCAGAAGATGGTCCAACGGTTTATAAACCTGGCAAAGCTGAAGCCAGACCTTCTTTTCTAAAGGTCAATTAAAAATGCTAGTTGCACTGTAAACAGAATTCTCCCTAGAAGAATACCACGCAGTGTCCAAAGTGGTCTCTTAATACAAAATATCAATTTGATTTTCCTCAGGAGATTCGCTCTCCTTTTGCAATGCAAATATTTTCAAGTGTACTAAACACGTTTTAGCACCTCAACATAGGCACTAAAACTATTTGCATGCAAAATTACCCAGAGTAGGCAGACAGGCACAAGCTTATGCTAGCACCATATGTGCTAAAGAATTTGAGCCAGGAAACAACTAGTATCTGGACGTTATTTACAATTTAAATTTAATTTTACATTATTATTCAAACGAGAGCTTATATATAAGTCTCTATTAAAATTAATGCTTCACATGGAACGAAATTTCACCTAAAATTATATTTTTAATAGTGCTGGGGGTTTTTGTTCCAGCTAGATTTAAACCATTCAAGAAGTATAATACAGCACTTTTGGTCCTTGTCTTTCAACTCTGTATGAGTGGTTCATTTTTCATTCTAAAAAGTTCTCTCAGAAAGAATAGCAAAATTAATTTTGATTGGAAGGCCCAGAAATCAACACAAAACACAGACCAGGTCCAACACATTAAAAAGCATAAGTAATTTGAGAAAATACACACTTCCTGGAAATAGCACAGAACACTGTCCCCACTCAGTTAAAAAACACCTTTTTTTCCTTTCCAAGAAGCTCCACATGTTTTGTGAACAGGGGAAGTGATTTTGGTTTAGCATTTAATGTGCAAATTGCAATGTGGCATACTGTCCCCAGAAAGTGGCACTTCTTTATGTACTCAGAACACAATTAACCCTATTATCTCTAGTATGCTTTCAGTGTAGCCTTAAGGAGTAATCTTCTTAAATCTATTGGTAACGATTGGGTAGAGTGCTTAATGTTCATTTGTTAATCTGTATCAAAACAGAACACTGCTTTCTTCTTTATCTTTTCAAGTAATTTTCTATTTCAAGTTTGGTAAGATTTCATGTCTGTAATATCATAGATTTAAATATGCAATAGTTTATTTTTATGTTTACATTAGCGAGGGGAAAAATTTAAGTGAATCAGAATGATTATTTCCAACTCTCTCTTCGACCTTTCTCTTACCTAGAGAGTTTACAACTGAATTCTGAGGCCGGTTGAGAAGTACTATTATCAGAGTAATCCTTTCCCTAGCTCTCTGCTAGGTTATCTGGAGATAGTTACAACTTTGTGTGTACATTACATATTAAGGTTTATTGAGATAAAGATAATACTTGGTGAAGTGCTTGGACCTGTCACTTATAATCCATTTTAGTTTAAATCTATTACAAAAAGGAGAAGTATCTTTTAAACACTAGGCTGTGAATAACTGCTTTTTAAACTATAACTGTGGAAATGAACTTGGGGTGAAGGGAATATAAGAAAAATCAATATGCTATATTTCACCACAAGGACGGCATCAAATATACCCAGAACCTTAACTGCAGAGGATTCTTCCTCCTGGATTAGAGATACTCAAACTTATTATCAACCTAATATATACATTTTTTTCTTTTGAAAACTTCAAGTATCATTCTAGGTCAAACATCTTTTCTTGCTTTCTTTTTTTATGAGCTGGAGAAAGAAGCTGCTTTCTTTCTCGACTTGCAATCAGTCTTAGAAATGTTGAATCATTGCCTAGGTACATGAACTCAATTCTGAGCAGCTTTAATTCACAGCAGCCAACATTTCTATAACATAAGCTCTCTAAAAAGGGCCCACAGAAGAACCAGAAATCTGTGGTTGTGTAGTAAGTTTAATGGGAATGGAAAATCTCCACGTTTACACATCTATTCTTGCATATTAATATCATTACATTTAAACTGTGGTTTGATTTCAAACATTGAATTAATTAAGGGAACTTCCAGGTCGAGTTATAATGCCAAATCAAATGCCAACAGCTCCCTCTACTGGTTGCTAGGGGAAAACATTTGATCTCTATCAATCAGAAATTTGTTGTTTACTTACTTAAAAAGCATCTTCACCAAATTAAATTTTGTTTAAAAAATGGCTAAGCTTCTCGGTAAACCTGAAAGATATTCACTTATAATGATAGCAACACAAATACTAAGAATTTTAAAAGTTGACAGTTACATGAATTTTCTCGAACTCTGGGCTTCAGGTGATCCGCCAGCCTCAGCCTCCCTAAGTGCTGGGATTACAGGCGTGAGCCACCTCGCCTGGCCAAGTTATGTGAATTTTCTAACATCAGTAAACAACTTCTGCCCTCACTCAAAAATATCTGGTCATTCCCTTGCCTAGTACCCTCTGTTACATAGAATTTGGGTTAGGGTTAAAATATAATGAAGGTTAGGTTTAGGGTTGCATTTTCTCTAACCTGACACAAATAACAAATTTGTTTTCCAGAAGCTGAGAAATCTCAATAGAAGTATCAAATTTCTACATGATGCTTCCTTGTCTCTTGATGAGCTCTAAAAAAGACAAGAAGAAAATAAAAAGAAGTATCTATTGTTATTTCATCGAGAATAAATAGATCAGTTGTAAATTGTTTACAAGTTTTGAAGCAAAGAAACATTGGATTCTTGTATTTAAACTCTGATAACTGAGGTAACATGTAGTTTAGTGAGGGCAATAAATGTTAAGAAATGTAAAAAGCAAAATGCATTTTCTTCTCAAAGTCCTTGCCCAGTCCTTCATGGAGACTACCCTCCACCACCTGAAACAATCAGTCTCTTTGGTTTCACTCATTTAGAGCTGTCTCTCCCTCAAATCCACCACCCCCACAACTCTTGGCCTCCTTTTCACACAGCCATATTCCCTGAACATAAATGGAAAATGTAATAGCACACTCAGAAGTTTTCAAATCCCACTCATTTCAACAAGTGAGACTTGACAAGGTTGATATGATAGGCTCTTGTGAGAGGTTTTAGAATTTTGATGTAAATGCACTGTGAAGGAAAACCTTTCTTTTTTAGAAAGGAAGAAATATAACCCTACAGAGACAAGATCTTGCTCTATGGATGTTCTCTGCCTTAACGATGAGGTCTTTCTTCACCATACCCTCTTACCATATAAACTTTGAAAACAAACTTGTCATTTTGTTAAACATTACCTAGATAGAATATTTCACTCCTCTCTTTCCCTTTCTTCCTCCCCACCCCAGCCCCCCATACACTGCCTCAAAATATATGTATCCTTCATCTTTGAAAAGCAAATCACTTTTGTTTAAAAACTATTCCTGCATCTTAAACTTTGTATCTTAATTTAGGAGATTACTGATTTCTTAAAGCATCCATAATTGGTATCATAGCCAAGGAGAATCTTTTTATGATGAGTTCTTCCTTGTTTAACAATGTAATTATTGTTGAATTACAGTATATCCTGGCATGCAATCTTTTTAGGAATTTTCTTATTTCACTAATTCTCTAAAAACACGAATTATCTTTTTAAAGTTGAATTTTTCATACATTATGTTAAAACTTTAGCTTTGGAGTCAGACAGGTCTTCTGGATTCAAACCTTACCTCTGTCATTTATACAATGAGTGACCTAAGGCAAACCATTTAAACTCAGTGATGCTCAATTTCCCCATTTGTGAAAAGGGAATAATGGGACACCTCTACCTCATTGTGTGGTTAATTAAGGTTGCCTTGAGATAATATATATAACATGCTTTAGCAGAATGCCTGGTACATAATAAACATCTAATGTTGCTATTTCTGCTCAATAAACAAGAGAAAGTCTTATGCAAATGAAACAATGTAACTGATTATTTTATTTCCTGGGGAAAAACATGCACCATAGTAATCCAGGGGAGCTCTGAATACTGATGACTTTGATCAGAAAACTGAAAAGTAGACACTGTTTGAAATAAGGATTCAAGACCGAGTGCGGTGGCTCGTGCTTGTAATCCCAGCACTTTGGGAGGCCGAGGTGGGCCTCCCAAAAGTAAACTCCTTGATCACTTGAGGCCAGGAGTTCATAACCAGCCTGGCCAACATGGCAAAATCCTGTCTCTACTAAAAATACAAAAAATATTAGCCAGGCAAGGTGGCACGCATCTGTAGTTCTAGCTGCTTGGGAGGCTGAGGCATGAGAGCCTTGAACCTGGGAGGCAGAGGTTGTAGTGAACCAAGATGGTGCCGCTGCACTCCAGCCTGGGTGACAGAGTGAGATTCTGTCTTAAAAAAAAGAAAAAAAGAAAAAAAAATAAGGTTTCAACTTTGAAGCAGACATAATTTTTACCTGGCAGCGCACAGCAGGATATCCTCCCTTTGGTACACTGTTTACAGGAGAGCAATGAGTTAGCCCAGGGAATAAAGTTGTCCCTAATGGGTCACCCATGGGGAACATCTGCCGGACAATGCATCCATGTCAGATTGTGAAACCCTGGAAGATTCAATCAGTTCAAAATCCAGGCGCTGAAGTGTGCAGATAGATTTTATTCCAACCCCACCTCCAGCACCTACTGGCTCTGTGACCACAGGCCAGTTCCTCAGTTCTGAGCTTCATCTTGCTATTCTACAAAGTGAGAATATAGTCTAATTCACAGAGCTGGGTGAAAATTTGTGACCACGGATTTTTGTAAAAGATCTGCATGATCTGGCTCCTTCCTTCCTTGCAGTCTCTTCTGCTTTAACCCTGATTCTTGCTCTGTCTGATGTAATCAGACTGACCTTTTTGGAAGCCTGACCCTCATGCTTGCCTCCTTCCCTCACACTCTGTTAAGTATTTAATTCCCGTTCCTTCATCATATCTTAGCTCCGTCCGCACTTCCTTGTGGAACCTTCCTTGATCTTGCTAAGTAGATCCCTTCTGTGTGCTCTTCAACTACAGAAACAGAAGCAGTTCCCTTGTCCCCATCTCAGGGCAGGCGATGGGGGTGTGGCTCACTTCTTCAGCACCCCACTGCTAAAACCCCTAAGGGAAGCAGGCAGACGGGCAGGTTGTGGGGCTGAGCCCACGGCAGTGTCTAGGAGTGAATGTTTACAGCTCCTGAGGCCCCAGTGGGAGTGTGTTACCAAGTCCTCTTTCAGTTCAGCTGTCCACAGTTGGCTTGTGTTTATCAGCGTAATTAGACTCCTGCCTTATCACAAGGACAGAGGGCTTTCTGTATCCCAGGGTTCTTGCCTTGGTGTACTGGAAGCATCGGATAACAAGTGGGCTTGGAGAGTGAGTGCAAGGTTTTATTAAGTGGAAGTAGCTCTCAGCAGATGGGGGACTCAGAAGGGAGATGGAGTGGGAAGTTGGTTTTCCCCTGGAGTCGGGCTGCTCAGCAGCCAGGCTCTCCTCCGACCGCCCCGGCCAAACTCCACGTTGTTCTCCCTGCTGACTTCTGCTGGCATGCTCTTATGCCAGCGCATTCCTCTCAACGCCCAACTGCTTGAATCTTCTTCAACCGATGTGTTCCTCTCAACGTCCGGCCGCTTGTGTGCATGCCCGCTAGGGTCTCCAGGTTTTTATAAGCACAGGATGGGGGCGTTAACAGGCCAGGGTGATCTTGGGAAATGCAACATTTGGGCAGGAAAACAGAAATGCCTGTCCTTACTTAGGTCTGTGGGCACAGGCCCCGGGGTGGAGCCCTACCCAGGGACCAGCCCTTGCCCTACCCAGCACTTCCTTGCCCTGCTCCCATATCACCACCATATACTTCTCCTGCACTGTGGCACAGATTTAATTGTATTTGATTGACCATTTATTTGATTAAGCATTTCTCTACCAGACTATGAGACACCTAAGGGCAAAGCGTGTCCATTCTGTTCAGCATTGTATCCGCAATGCCTAGCAAAGATTAGATACCTGATAATTATCTGTTAAATAAGTACATGGAAATCCAGCGCATAATAGGTATTTGGAAAACGGTAGTAATTACTATAAAATCTTAGTATCACAGGGATGTTAGACATCTTCTAGAAGTTACTCCAAACCGCTTTTCCTTCAAAAATGTCTCCAGTAGGTTCACATGTTCTTAAGATCAGCGAGCAGGAAATCAAGGCCTCAAAATCAGTGGGTGCCTATTAAAATCCAGGCCTATTATCCAATGGCATCCTCGTTTCTCTTGGTTCTCCTGAATTGAACTCCTTTTTATAATTAAAACAATCTCTCAGCTGCAAAGAGCTACACATGTGATGACAGTAACTCTGAACTGTGCACTCCAACATGTGATTTCATACAGTGATTTACTTTGTGAAGAGAATCCTATTGGGATTTCTGTGCAAGTCTTTGTATACTGTGAGAGGCTGTGTATCTTTGTGGGGGTGCGAGTTCCTAGAACTCAGATATTCCTTAGTTCTCTATTTGCATATTTACTCCACTATATACCTCCTTTAAAATTCTGTCACTGGATGGAAGTGGCAAAAATGTCTGCGAAATATTTTAATGCCATAACAAACATCGCTGGAAGTGTGGCAGCACAAGAAAGAAAGCGTAGTGGCAAACCTGGAGAACATTTCATTTTTTTTTCCCCATACATTAAAAAAAAAAGAAAACCCTAGATGAAGGGTATGAAGTGTTGCCACTTTATTGGCCTTTTAGTCACATGCCTTTACGGACATATCCCTTAAACCTGTGTTAGTAATATTGATCCCTCAGGGCCCAACACAATTTCTGCTTCCTCCCTGTTCTGACTACCCCAGGATACTCTGACCATTTTTCTGAATTCCCATCATGCTTTTTGCTGTTTCATTCTTTTGCTAGTGATTTCAGAGATTTATTTTTCTCACTCAACTGCCTAGAAAGGTAGGGACACAGGGAATAGGGATCATGCCTTTGAGGAGGGGTAGGTAAGAAAAGTGGAGACCACTGATGCATGTTTAGATTTGGAAACAGCAAGACCCAATTGGAATTTCATTTCTTAACCCTTAACAACCAATGATAGCCTGGTCCAGGATCCAAGCCTCATTTATAAAAGCAGACAGGGAGCATTCTTTATCTTACCAAATTATTGTTAAAATTAAAATAGACTAAGGCTTGGCATGGTGGCTCATGCCTGTAATTCCAACATTTTGGGAGACCAGGTCAGGAGGATCCCTTGTGCTCAGGAGTTCCAGACTAGTCTGGGGAATGTGGTAAACCCTGGTCTCCACAAAAAATACAACAATTAGCCAGGCGTGTTGGCTACTCAGGAGGCTGAGGTGGGAGGATAGCTTGAGCCCAGGAGGTCGAGGCTGCAGTAAGCCAAGATTATACCACTGCACTGCAGTATGATTGACAGAGTGAGACCCTGTCTCCAAAAAATTAAATAAATAAATAAAAATTAAATTAAGTTAAATTAAAAAGACTAAAATGTGGCAAACCAAAAAAGTTTGTCTTACCACACTTCCTCCTACCAACTCACTGGTTAAAAATTTAGCTAAATTAATTCTCTCACTTTTAAATACTTTTGTGGATTTATTTCTATTTTCTGATTATAAAACAAAAACAAAGTTTTTAGAAAATGTGAAAAGTGCAGAAAAGTATAAAAGAAAATTCAGTTAACAGCTGCCATATTTGAAGAATTACTGTGTGCAATGACCATACTGTTTAATAGATTTTAATATTTACCCTCTTTAATTTTGGCAGCAGTCCATGAGGTAGCTCCTAATATTAGTCCCATTTCATATGAAACAGTGAAGGCAAAGGGTACCTAAGGGAACACAACAAGTGATGGACTTCAGAGTCAAAGTCAGTTGTTCACTCCACAGCATAACTACATGCCAGCATAGCTCCCAAAATCATTCATAAATCAACTATGTCCCATCATAGAGCAAAAGCACACACTATTAAGATATTGTGGGTTCCAATATTTCCTTCCAATTGTATATTCTCACACACACACACAACTTACATATACACACACATACATACACAGAGCTATCAGGTATTTATTTAAACAAAATTGGGATCATGCTATATATGTAGTTTTTTCCCATTGCCACTTTACTGGTATAAACATTCTTTGGATATATGCTTTTAGTGGTGACTACATATTGCATTTTTTCTCCTCATTGAACCATCCCCTTTGACTTTCAAATGATTCTCAATCCTTACTGTATAATTTTTCTTCAGGTTTAATTTACCACAAATGAGGATTATGCACATTATAATTTTCAACATGCAAATTATTTATTATCGTAAGGAGATAATTCTGTAATCTCTCAAATGTAACATTTGTGATTCAGACCTTGTAAGGAAAAGGCTTTCCTAATCCTCCTTCAGGTCCATTTTTTAATAATGTTTGAAAAAAATAGACAACTCTGTTAAATTAATTCAGCCCATGGTACCAAAATATATTAGCAAAACACCAAAAGGCCAAGAATGAACCCTCCTGTGTAATTTCAATGAGTTTTGTCACTGGTCTAAGAAAGACATGTGATCTAGCTGGACGAGGACACAAAAGGTCTGGGATCCTAACCATAGTCACTACTTACTACCATGTGACTCTGAGCAAGTAAATTGAACTCTGGGAGCCTCCGTTTCCTTATTGTAAATTATAATAGCAATATTTTCTCCACTGTAGGGTAGTAATGAGAATTAAATGCTAGAACACTTTGTACGTCCCTATATTTTATTGTTATTATTACCTAGACTGGCCTAACTAAACGACTGTACATTTATCCAGAATGAAAAATCACAGAAAATTATTTACTTTATCCTTTTAAATGCATAGAAATGTCTACGAAAGTCACAGAGGTTCTCTCTGTTCTGGAATAAAATTAACAGATCATTTTTGTCTCACAGAAGGGAAGAACGTATGGAGAAAGGGAATTGACCTGTTATTAATTAGACATATCTGATGATGCTTGACTTTTTTCTCCAGCATTGAATTCTATTTGAAACGTAAAATCGCTTCCGTGTTTTTAATCATTTTGACTTTTCCTTTTCTTGGCTCCATAACACAAAACCTCATCCTCCTTAGCATACAGAGTAGGCAAAACAGAACCATAGTTGCTCCCTTAAATGGAGGCTTGGTGTCTTCTGTGACTGTGGCTTATACAAGCCCTTTTGTGCCTAGCAGCAGAATGTCTTACCCAGAAAGCGGAAGACCTTCAGTAGGCTTTTGGCATGGATGAGTTGGGACCTAGCTCTCTACTCCATTGTCACTTTCTTGGTCCACATTCTCTTGGCACCTGTGTATTGGCCTACTGTGTAAATAGCCACATTACATAAAAACCCAGTAAAGGGTGAACTTAGTCATTTCTATTGGTTTTTGCCCTCCTTCTCATAAAAATCTCTGGTCAGAGAATCATATCCCAACTGATATTTTAGCTGCACTTTCTGTTCTCTTTTTTTCTGAAAATTTCCTTGTCACATTATTTTTGTTCTCTTACAGGTTTTGGGGGGATATATCCCTCCAGAAGTTGAAAATTCTTCTAGTGCTATCAGAATGCAAATCTGAGCCAACATAATATGATTTGGGTTTGATTGCTTTGTTTATTGAACTTTCCTTTGCTTTATTTCAGTTGAGTTCATATCACAGTGGCTATGGTTCCACCAGTCCCATATTTCCAAATGATAGATTCCTTAAAAAATCTTCCTTTTCTGCATCTTTTGTTCTTAAATATCTTGTGTTTAGCTTTAGCAGTCTCCTGAAAAATGAATCTGGCTTTCTGGAGTCATAACTGTCAGCAGCATCTGTCCCTTCCCCACTATAATAATGAGACTGTTGTCTTATTTTTTAACCTGAGCTTGAAATCCCAGGAGTAACATTTGTCTTACACTTTGTGCTGCATGTGTGGTATTCCTGCACCATGAAGTAAACAATAATTATGGTATACCTCAGTAATATAAGTGTTTACATAAAAATTAAAAGTAAAAGAAGAAGGAGAAGGAGGAGAAAATCTCGTTAGAGTTGACTTTCCACTTGGTTCATAGTTTACATGCCCAATTGCAGGTTGTAACCCACCTCTTTAGGAGAATTTCAAATCCTGTGGTTACTTGCCTTCAAACATCAAAACATCACTATTCAGCCTTCTATTATGTTTAAATGAGGAGAAAGTCAAATACAAACTGTTAAGGCAATTTTATTTGAAAATCAGGTTTAAATATAATATACTGTCGACCTCTTCTCCTTCACTTTGGAAAGGTTCTCTAGACTGCCATACATTCAGGACATAGGCATGGGCAAGGACTTCATGTCTAAAACACCAAAAGCAATGGCAACAAAAGCCAAAATTGACAAATGGGATCTCATTAAACTAAAGAGCTTCTGCACAGCAAAAGAAACTACCATCAGAGTGAACAGGAAACCTACAGAATGGGAGAAAATTTTTGCAGTCTACTCATCTGACAAAGGGCTAATATCCAGAACCTACAAAGAACTCAAACAAATTTACAAGAAAAAAACAAACAACCCCATCAAAAAGTGGGCAAAGGATATGAACAGACATTTCTCAAAAGAGGACATTCATACAGCCAACAGACACATGAAAAAATGCTCATCATCACTGGCCATCAGAGAAATGAAAATCCAAACCACAATGAGATACCATCTCACACCAGTTAGAATGGCAATCATTAAAAAGTCAGGAAACAACAGGTGCTGGAGAGGATGTGGAGAAATAGGAACACTTTTACAGTGTTGGTGGGATTGTAAACTAGTTCAACCATTATGGAAAACAGTATGGCGACTCCTCAAGGATCTAGAACTAGAAGTACCATATGACCCAGCCATCCCATTACTGGGTATATACACAAAGGATTATAAATCATGCTGCTATAAAGACACATGCACACGTATGTTTATTGCGGCACTATTCACAATAGCAAAGACTTGGGATCAACCCAAATGTCCGTCAGTGACAGACTGGATTAGAAAATATGGCACATATATACCACAGAATACTATGCAGCCATAAAAAAGGATGAGTTTGTGTCCTTTGTAGGGACATGGATGCAACTGGAAACCATCATTCTCAGCAAACTATCACAAGAACAGAAAACCAAACACCGCATGTTCTCACTTATAGGTGGGAACTGAACAATGAGATCACTTGGACTCGGGAAGGGGAACATCACACACCGGGGCCTATCACGGGGAGGGGGGAGAGGGGAGGGATTGCATTGGGAGTTATACCTGATGTAAATGACGAGTTGATGGGTGCTGGCGAGTTGATGGGTGCAGCACACCAACATGGCACAAGTATACATATGTAACAAACCTGCACGTTATACACATGTACCCTAGAACTTAAAGTATAATAAAAAAAATAAAAAAATAAAAAAACAAACTTGGAGCAAGACATTCTTCTGTTATATGAAGGAGGAAAAATCAAAGTCTTATGACGGGGAAAAATAAGAGTTTTGCCAGCTGTAATCCATACTAGTGAAATGATTCTGAGCAAGATAAGTAATCTCTTGGAACCTCAGTTTCGTCACTCATAGAGTGTGAATAATAGCAGGACCTGCTTCTGAGGGAGTTTGTGGGCATTGGCATGGTAGGTAAGCAGATCTCCCGGCCATGGACAGTTTCCCACTCCAGGCCTAGTAGTATATCTGAGAGTTTGCCATGGAGGGGGCTGCTTGGGCTAAGGTCCCCTGTGCTGAGCAATGGTGTAAGGGAATCAGAAAATGGAGGAAATCAGAAAAGTAAGGAGTTGAGGAAAATGGAAACGTAACTGTAAACCAGTACTTGCTGTTTCGTCACCTTTGGTGAAGTTGAACAAAGTGAAAGAGTGAAGGTAAAACAGAGCTTCCTGGCTATTGCCTTTATTAGTTGCAAGCATGGGCAGAGGACCTATAAGGAACTCACAAATAATTGATCAGACTTTTTTGAGCAGTTGCTTTTGAATATTTGATGATTAAATATTAACCCATATGATGTTTTTCCTCCTATCTTAGCTTAACAGAGTAGCTGGCAAATTGTGCACACTAAACAAAGTTTTTGAATAAATACATATTTTAAATATGTCGAGGAATCAGTCTTTTTTTTTTAAGTACACTGCAATTCATTTAAAAAATAGAAATTAAGTTCTTATGTGTAAACACTGGAGTATAATACTCAGTCAAACACTGCTCTTGCACTAATACATTTTTTTTTTTTTGAGACAGAGTTTTGCTCTTGTTGCCCAGACTGGAGTGCAATGGTGCAAATCAGCTCACTGCAACCTCTGATTCCCGGGTTCAAGCGATTCTACTGCCTCAGCCGCCACCATGCCCAGCTAACTTTGTTTTTTTGTTTTTTTGTTTTTTGTTTTTTGTTTTGTACTTTTAGTAGAGACAGGGTTTCACCATGTTGACCAGGCTGGTGTCGAACTCCTGACCTCAGGTCATCCACCTGCCTTGCCCTTCCAAAGTGCTGGGATTACAGGCATGAGCTACTGTGCCTCGCCTTGCGCTAATACATTTGGAGAAGAAAATGTGGATGCTACCAGAGTGTGCTAGAGCTGACTCATGCCCACTCGTGAAAGCCAATTGTTAAATTGTCAGAAATTTTGCAGGCCAGTTGCTAAAAACAGCCATTGTTAAATACTAAATATTAAATTAAATGTAGATCTAAAACAAAAGGCAATACTCAAACATCATCACTTCTCAATTATTTTACTACCCTCTACTATTATTTATGCTCTTGAGGAATTGACATCTACTGTATCTGTACAATGAAAACACTGCATAACAGTGTATTGCTGTGAATTCCAAGTCTGTATTCAATGATGTCTCTTTGGTATTTTAAAATCTGCCGTGTGGTATTTGCACCAAGGAAGTCAGCAAATGCTACAAATCAGAGCTATTTTTTCCTGGACACCTGGTTGTTAAATGGGCACACCACTGGCTCTATCTCAATACAAGACTGAAATAATAGTTTGAGACCATATTACCTGGCCTATTTATAATATCTAAGTTCAAAAAATGTTTCATATGCTTTCATATGCATTATACCATTTCAAATAAAGAAATAGAAGCTTCCATTCACACAGCTCTTGAGAGATGCAGCCAGAAGCAAAACAGATGCTTCCAGATTCTGATTTGACTGCTCCATCATCTGCACCCACTCTGATTGGTAGTGGAATGCCACCTTGAGAAGTCTGCATGGTGTCTTGGCTCAGCAAAGAGTATGAGAGAGGTTGGTTATTAATGTCCTCAGGGACTATGGAGGGGTACGGAGGAACTCCCTTTCTGTTATTTGACTTTTTGGCTTACTCCTCGCTGTCTTCTGTGAGACAACATAAATTTAAGTATTTGGTAAATTATATAAACAATAAGTCTAAGCTGAACTGTGGATGTATTTGATTTTGTCTATATTAAATGGAAGGAAATAAAGTTTTGATCAGTTCAGGGGAGAAAATGGAATTTGAATGGAATCCTGAAGAAAAGAAAGGATCCATTTGGGTGAGAGAAAAGGGCAAAACATCAACAGATACATACAGAGAAGGGAATACAAAGACCATCCTGGAGAAAAATGAAGTATCCAGTTTGGGTGGAGGGCAGGATTTACAGACGGGAGTGCCAGAGAAAGGCACTGGCAAGATAGATGGAAACTGATTACCAATAATCCTAAATGACAGTAGTAAACTTTGAAGCTAAACCGGTACAGGTTTGCAGGAGAAGGGAAAAGTTGAAGAAGAAAAAGTATTTTAGTGATTGCTTTAAAAAGTTTATGTTTAAATAACGATGCTCATAGTATACACTTAATTGGTAATATATGTCATATAATTTACCTTGATCTATGCCAATTAGACCAAAAATAATACTGTTTTTAGTTTATTAGGAATGAAGAAAAGGTCGTCTCTCAAGTGCTCCTACATCAGGCATCAAGAACTTAATAAACTTACCTATGGCTTAATTCATAAAATATTAATAATATACATCTATTGTGCCATAAATACTTAAAATATGATGCAAAAATAAAATGTTTCCATGCTAGTTTATAAAAATTCACTATCTGTAATATTGTCTTGGGGAAATAATGTGTATACGTCTGAAACAATTGTAAAAGATACTCAGATTCAGTTAATATTGCATGTAGATTGTAGATTTACACAAGCCAATATTCAATAAATTGAATCTGAGTGACACCATCAGCTCTGATAATCAGCTGAAATAAACAAGGAAATTCAACATACTGGTCATTGACTTTTCTGATTTTTATATAAAATAAAATATTCAGTTTTATCTTTAACTTCCCAGAATTGGCAACTATACTATATGGAGCACGGTGCTCTTTCTGCACTCAATGTATGTGAGGAAACATGTCATTGGCTTACCTGACTTTAAGTTGACAAGCACTCATTTACAATGTAGACCTTAAATACACTCAAGACAATCAAAACAATTCCAATGCAAAGGGACCTTACAGAAGAATTTAATGATGGAGAAGGTTTTTGATTTTGATTTTGTTTTGCATTTTTTTCTAAGGAGTTTTTTTTTTTTTTTTTTTTTTATTATACTTTAAGTTGTAGGGTACATGTGCATAACGTGCAGGTTTGTTACATATGTATACTTGTGCCATGTTGGTGTGCTGCACCCATCAACTCGTCATTTACATCAGGTATAACTCCCAATGCAATCCCTCCCCCCTCCCCCCTCCCCATGATAGGCCCCGGTGTGTGATGTTCCCCTTCCCGACTCCAAGTGATCTCATTGTTCAGTTCCCACCTATAAGTGAGAACATGCGGTGTTTGGTTTTCTGTTCTTGTGATAGTTTGCTAAGAATGATGGTTTCCAGCTGCATCCATGTCCCTACAAAGGACACAAACTCATCCTTTTTGATGGCTGCATAGTATTCCATGGTGTATATGTGCCACATTTTCTTAATCCAATCTGTCACTGATGGACATTTGGGTTGATTCCAAGTCTTTGCTATTGTGAATAGTGCTGCAATAAACATACGTGTGCATGTGTCTTTATAGCAGCATAATTTATAACCCTTTGGGTATATACCCAGTAATGGGATGGCTGGGTCATATGGTACATCTAGTTCTAGATCCTTGAGGAGTCGCCATACTGTTTTCCATAATGGTTGAACTAGTTTACAATCCCACCAACACTGTAAAAGTGTTCCTATTTCTCCACATCCTCTCCAGCACCTGTTGTTTCCCGACTTTTTAATGATCGCCATTCTAACTGGTGTGAGATGGTATCTCATTGTGGTTTTGATTTGCATTTCTCTGATGGCCAGTGATGATGAGCATTTTTTCATGTGTCTGTTGGCTGTATGAATGTCTTCTTTTGAGAAATGTCTGTTCATATCCTTTGCCCACTTTTTGATGGGGTTGTTTGTTTTTTTCTTGTAAATTTGTTTGAGTTCTTTGTAGGTTCTGGATATTAGCCCTTTGTCAGATGAGTAGATTGCAAAAATTTTCTCCCATTCTGTAGGTTTCCTGTTCACTCTGATGGTAGTTTCTTTTGCTGTGCAGAAGCTCTTTAGTTTAATGAGATCCCATTTGTCAATTTTGGCTTTTGCTGCCGTTGCTTTTGGTGTTTTAGACATGAAGTCTTTGCCCATGCCTATGTCCTGAATGGTACTACCTAGGTTTTCCTCTAGGATTTTTATGGTATTAGGTCTAACATTTAAGTCTCTAATCCATCTTGAATTAATTTTCATATAAGGAGTAAGGAAAGGATCCAGTTTCAGCTTTCTACTTATGGCTAGCCAATTTTCCCAGCACCATTTATTAAATAGGGAATCCTTTCCCCATTTCTTGTTTCTCTCAGGTTTGTCAAAGATCAGATGGCTGTAGATGTGTGGTATTATTTCTGAGGACTCTGTTCTGTTCCATTGGTCTATATCTCTGTTTTGGTACCAGTACCATGCTGTTTTGGTTACTGTAGCCTTGTAGTATAGTTTGAAGTCAGGTAGCGTGATGCCTCCAGCTTTGTTCTTTTGACTTAGGATTGTCTTGGAGATGCGGGCTCTTTTTTGGTTCCATATGAACTTTAAGGCAGTTTTTTCCAATTCTGTGAAGAAACTCATTGGTAGCTTGGAAAAATTCCCTTTGAAAACTGGCACAAGACAGGGATGCCCTCTCTCACCACTCCTATTCAACATAGTGTTGGAAGTTCTGGCTAGGGCAATCAGGCAAGAGAAAGAAATCAAGGGTATTCAGTTAGGAAAAGAAGAAGTCAAATTGTCCCTGTTTGCAGATGACATGATTGTATATTTAGAAAACCCCATTGTCTCAGCCCAAAATCTCCTTAAGCTGATAAGCAACTTCAGCAAAGTCTCAGGATACAAAATTAATGTGCAAAAATCACAAGCATTCTTATACACCAGTAACAGACAAACAGAGAGCCAAATCAGGAATGAACTTTCATTCACAATTGCTTCAAAGAGAATAAAATACCTAGGAATCCAACTTACAAGGGATGTAAAGGACCTCTTCAAGGAGAACTACAAACCACTGCTCAGTGAAATCAAAGAGGACACAAACAAATGGAAGAACATACCATGCTCATGGATAGGAAGAATCAATATCATGAAAATGGCCATACTGCCCAAGGTAATTTATAGATTCAATGCCATCCCCACCAAGGAGTTTTTAAAACAAGATGTAACATGATCAATCAGTGGCCATATTCAGAATGAGCTAGAATGGAGTAGTGAGAGTAGAAGCAGGAAGATTAGCCAGGAAGGTCTGATTGTGTTCCTGTGTCCCAATTTTTGTGCAAAGGAAATTTTGCTGAGGGCAGGCACCAAGTACAAGTCAGATCTTATCATGCATGATGTGTGCATCTCATTAGTCACTATACCTCATTCCTTTTTTTTTTGACACAGAGTCTCACTCTGTCACCTAGGCTGGAGTGCAGTGGTATGATCTTGGCTCACTGCAACCTCCGCCTCCCAGGTTCAAGCAATTCTCCTGCCTCAGCTTCTCAAGTAGCTGGAACTACATGTCCGCACCACCATTCCCAGCTAATTTTTGTATTCTTAGTAGAGATGGGGTTTCACCATGCTGGCCAGGCTGGTCTCAAACTCCTGACCTCGTGATCCGCCTGCTTCAGCATCCCAAAGTGCTGGGAATAAGGCATGAGCCACCACACCTGGGACCTCATTCTTTTTAATACAAACTGGTTGGGACATAGCTAAAGAGGAATACAGTAGAATGACATAGAGCTCAGACTCTATTGTCAAGCTATCTGGATTGAAATATGGGCTTATGCTCCTCTTTTCTGTAAGATATTGATAATAATACCCACTTTGAACAGTCAGTGAGAGGAGTAACTTCAGTAATTAATGTATTTAGCATATATTCAGGCACATAGTGAGAAAATTGACTATTAGTAATATTATTTAACTGATGCTGGTGGCCAAAGAAAGTATGCTATAAACAATTTGACCTGACCACAATAAACAATTACAGAAATAATTACAGAAATTAAAGACATCTGGAGCTGCATTTGATGGGTGTTGGAGGAGAAGGGTATGGCAGCAAATAAATGCTTGTTTCCTTGGTGCACCCACCCCAATGCACAGACTGCATTGGTCATGTAACTCTTCTTCTTTTATTCAATTTCTCCCAATCCTGCTGATTCCCTACCTTTCTAAGATGGTTTTTGTTTTCTGTCACAAAGGTCCCAATTTGGGCCCTGACTCTGCTAGAGAGAAGAGAAAGACCGAGAAGCAGCCTACCCTACCTGTAGCTCTGGGTCTGAGGATGACCAGGAGAACAGAGAGCAAAGCAGAGTCAATGCAAGACCGAAGGGTAAGAAGCCAAAGGGTAAGAACAGAGAGAAACCTTGGAGAACAATCTTGCATAGAGTTTATCTAATAGTGACAGAAAAAAAGGAGGCTGTAACTGAAGCCCTCCTGAAAGAAGGTAATTATTTTTCTACTCCACCTTACTTCCACCTTAGATGTTGTACTGACAAACTAAAGCATTCTTTTGCCTCCAGAGAATTTGGCTGGATCAGAGTTTTTAATTTGGCTGGATCAGAGTTTTCAAAAAATGAGCTTTCCTACAGTGTTTGATCTAGTAAAGCTTCATGAGAAGGTAGATGAAATGTGAAATATTTAGATTGGTATTCACCTGCATATTGTACAAGAACTCACAGAGGATGCCTCCTACCAAGATCAAAGCATTGCTATTTATACTAAAAATTGAAATACTGTGGAAATCAACATTACTCGACACAAACTTCAAAGAGAAGTAAAGCATTCATTTTTAAAATGTTTATTTGGAGATATTTTCCTAATTTTACCTCTCTTATGTCACAACTGTTGAATTTGCTCATTTACATTTGTGTTGAGGATACCATAAGGAGAGGTTTGTTTGTTGTTGTGTTTTTAAAGTCCCACAGCTTCATAGTTCCTAGACTTTTATGTTACTTATAAACAGCAAATAAATGATAGTTATTATTACTTATGACTCTACTCTGACCAGTCACTATATACACATTGTTTCTAAACTTTATAGCAATTCTCCAAATATATTATTTTTCTCACGCTACATATGAGGACTCTGAGGATCAAAGTTTAAATTATTTTCCCATATTCATTTAGATAGTAACCAATAGAATTGGAGATCTTCAACCTGTGTTGAATGAATGCTTCATAGACACCACATGCCTGTCATTCTGATTATCTTCTAGCTCAGCAACCAGGAACCCATGACTGACTCTAATGATGAAAATCTAGTAAAATATTTTTAAACACCAAACCCAAGAGAATCATTTTGTTAAAAATGTTGGCTTATGAGAACAGAAGGCAGCAAGGCAAAGGGTTCTGCCCTATATTTATGTAATAAGGACTATAAGCTTGTGCATATTGCTTAGCTTCTCTGACTCAGTTTCATCATACCCAGTAGGTGCTGACACTGGTATCCTCAACATTAGTCAACAAGTGCACCTTTGATGGACATTCAGGTTCCAGAGCAAATATTCTTTCCAAAGATATCACTTTACCTATGGTGTCTACAAAGCATTCATTCTGTCCCTGCTCATTCCCTCAATGTGTATTAAGCACTTACCAGAGGCAAAGCAGCATGTTGAGTACAATAAAAGCCATATTATGCAGTGGGCATTTGAATGACATCTTTGACATGAACTTACAGAAAACTCTCATTCCTTATTGCACCACCTAATATTTCCATTCCTGACTCCACATTTCTTATGTTTCCAAAAAGAAATTTTTCAGATGGCAGCAAGATGCGGGAATCTTACTGGAACTCAAAGGCGATATGAGATTTGAGCAGCTCAGATGGTTCATTCCTGTAGTGTAAAGTATTTATCTTCTCAATTTGAAGAGCAAATGTTAACATATTTCCAAGTTGTTGTTATTGAACTGTAGTTACTTAACCATAATCACCTAAAAAAAATCTACAGTAATTGATGTGTGTTTTATACTTGTAGTTGTTATTCAACTTCTGTAATAATCCTTTTTATTTATTTTTACTTTAGTAAATTAGGTAAAATTTAACAGTTTAAATGGTAATCAAAAACCTAAAGCTTACTCCCAGAAAATAGGGTTTTGGGTTTTTTTATTTTTCATTTACTATATTTATATGACTAGGCCCATATCCCATCCCCACCTCCCACATGGTTCCTATATTCACTGCCAATATTTTTAGGAGTAAATATATGATGTAATTTTTCTCTTAACAAGCTGCTGTGACTGTTGGCAGTAGAAAAAAATAGGAGTTGGACACAAAGGAAATAAATGGAAGAATAGTTGAAGAGGCCCAGTGACTCCTATTGGGTAAAAATCAAAGAAAGAGTGTTAGATCACAAACCATATTTCTGAGGTTGCTTCTCCAAATATTGTGAATGCAAAATAATTTCATTCAAAAGCAAATATGAGTTTTGGGATATTTTATTTTACCTGAGGAAATCAAAAGGAATAAAGAAAGAAAAACTAATGATTGTCAGTACCTATGTTACACAAGGGCACAAAGTACTCGGCCAGAAAGCATCAGGTCGGAGAGCAATTCTTTACCACCTGCCTCCATTTCGTCTAAACCAGCATTTCTTCCAATTGATTGATGCCAGTTTATATGGATTGTTAAATATTTTGAATAGCACCACTGGCTAGTGCTCTGTAAATGCTGTTTGACTTAATTCTCACCACAAGCCACTAAGGTTAAGTATTATTATCCCAATATACAGATAAAGGGATTGGGAAATGAGGAGGAACATTCATGTCCACACTAGTTTGAGACTCTTCCTCTGGGATCAACTCTTATTTCTAAACAAGTACAGAGCTGTACCTTTTGCATCTCTGTCTCTAGTGTCTAGGAGAGTCCTGCCATGTACTTGGTGCTCAAAAATGGTTTACCCAATTGAATTGAACAGACAATTGTTCAGTTTGCTAGGATGAAGAATATCTCCCCTATGTGTACAAGTTTCACATACAGGTGAAACTTGGTTCACATGTGGGGGTCCAACTCAGGATTTTGCAGTCCCACCTTCTCTTTCAGGCTATAACTATAGGAATTTAAGAGTTCTACCAGTTTACCCTATCAATAAATACATTGCAGAAAATGTATTTACATTAATCGTTCTCCTTCATTATAATGCATTTCTTCTCAAGAAAGAGGCAAATAATGCTACAACTCTACCCTAAGTGAATGTTATACAGATGAATATTTAATACCAATGTATTTACAGCAGTGTTATTTGTATTAGACACTGAAAACAAACTAAATGTCTAAGGATGGCAGAATGGCCTAATTAATCATTGTTGAGATGTATGATAGAATGTTATGCAGTCATGGTGAATCACGTTTTAATTAATTTGAGATTTTGTGTTTAATAAGCTTTTTATTGAAGTGTAATATACAGAACAAAAAGTGCACAAATTATAAGTATAAATAATTATCATTAATTTAAAAAGAATTAGTAATGAGGCAACTACTTAATGGTGTCTCCCAAAAACTAACTTCTTTTCTCCTCAAAGAGAGTCATTATTTTAACATCAAATAGGATATAGGGAAATAGCTATTATCACATAAGTGAAAAAGGATGAAGCAAATTGTGCAGTATTCTCTAATTATGTGATTATTGATATGTAACTAAATGTGCAGAAAAATGCTAGAAGGAAATAGCTAAAATGTTATCAGTGGTTTTATCTTAGCAATCAGAATAGGGGTATTTTTATTTTCTTCTTACAGAAAATATACACGGCACTAATGAATACTTTTCAGGATAAATATTATTTTAAGGAAATAAAATATGTTAAAATCCATTGTAAACATGATTTTTCATATTTGTCAGATGCTGGCACTATTTTTCTAGTCCTAAAATGTAGAAGAGCTCAAAAAGTGGCCTAGAAAATTAGGCTATTACATACAATTATATTTAAAGCAATATATCTCCCATTAGAACATGGATAAAATTATGATATGCTTTTGGTTATACCATGGACATTAATTACTGAGAACTCTAAGTACCTACCATGAAACTACACATGGTATGGTTAATTCTCCTAGCCAGTGTGATTTTTGTGTTGCTGCCAGCACAAACCTTATAAGGTTCTCATTGTGCCAGTTTTGTCACATTCCAGAGAATTTTCTTCCCATCCTTATGGCTTTGCTTGGAAAAGAATGACTAGAAAATGATGCTGGAGATCATAAGGTCAGTCTAGCAGAAATTGTACTGACAAAGCAGCAGAAGTTTCTGGAAACAGATCTAGAGTTCTGGAAATCGGCCGAGGTCCAGGGGTATGTAGATGACATGTTCTGCATTTTGATTAAAATTAACTAGAAAAAAAATGGTATCTGTTTGCCTTTGTTTTTACAGAAGTCAGATAATATATTGATGTGAGGGTAGAGCTGTGGAGGAAGATTTAGCTCCTAAATAAGCTTTAAATATATAATAAAGATTAGCTGGATTCTTTCCTTTCTGTCCTTCCTCCTAATATTTCTTTCTTTGATTGCATGTTTATTTTGAAAACAGATTAGAATTTACTATTCAGAGGGATGTATGAGATCTACAGGGAATGAAACAAGAACTAAATAGAAAACAAATGGAAAGGAATTCAACAAAATAATTCACAATATGATTTATCTAGGAAAAGGGAATCTGAAAAACTTTCCTAATCAGAAAGCTTCCCTCTTGGGAAGCCCATTTTCCCAGAAGGAGCTGGAGAAAGGAACAAATACTTCATCGCTGATGGTAAAAGCCTGTCCTCTATGCACGCGGAGGGTCCTGGTTCTGCTCTGCACTGTGGAGAATTTGCCAGTCTGAGTTGCCCAGGTTGCGGAGAGATTGCAAACACTGAGTGCGGAGAAAAGGAGTGGAAATTGTTAGGAGTAACTATGGCTCAAACTTCATAAATAGTAATGATGTTTGCAAATTTTAAGCTTCAAACTGCTCTCCTTATGGTTCAGAAAGATACATTTTTTTTCCTGGAAAGAAAAGCCCAGAAAAGCAAATGTCTTTAAAAAAAAAAAAAAAAATCACTGCTTTAATAGTCAGACTGTAGAATTTAGTGGCCAGCAGTGACCCAAAGTGGTAATTTTTCAAGCCCTGACATTTATTTAATGCCTTTAGTATGGTTATATAAAAGTGTTTCACATACACACTATTAATATTTAGGTGCCAGGTGGCTGCTATGCATAGTGTTTTATTATTTATGAGTCTGTTTCTCTGGTTCACAGGGAGATGAGTGGCTGTCATTGACCCAAGAAGGATTCTTTTAACATCATACATTAATTTCTTCACAGAAAGAATAACATTACCTTATAGTTTGGTGGTAGAGCAAAACATTAATTTTCTAGATAGGGTTAAGAGAATCATATGGCAATTGTGCATCTGTAGCTAGTGAGGACTATAAGCTTGTGCATATTGCTTAGCGTCTCTGAGATTCGGTTTCATCATCTGTCCAATGGGAATGTTAATGATATTTTTTGAAGGAACACATGCCAAATACCTGTCAGAGTACCTTGAAAACAGAACACGCTTAGAATTAGTTTCCTACCTTCTTCCATGAGTCTCTTTTCTCATCTGAAAAGCCAGTGGGTTAAGTGTGGAATGTCAAATAGTTTCATTCCATGTGATAACTCCAAGCAATTGATATGAACTGCTTACAGCGTTCATGAAAAAGGTTTGAAACCCAATGTGGGAATATCATGAAAACGCTAAGTAGTTGATTCTTGTCTACCTTGGATAAAGGAAAAAAGTGGCTGCACATGTGCTGCTGCCCGTTTCTCAACCCTCCCAGATACAAAAGCCTCTGGTTTTGAACTTGACCTTTGTGTTCATGAACTACCTTGGATAGAATTAAGGAAACCTAATTAGGATCTTTGTTGCTAGCACTTTAAAGCATTACTAATAACATTCAAATACAGCCTGGCAATTTCCCTAGTCGGTTTAATCAGTTTAGGGACTCTTATTCACAGACATTGCACAGAAGCTTACCTTGCCAACTTGTGACCAGTGAAGCTCTAACTCAAAGGCTGGTATTTGAATATTTGCCAGTAAAAACAACTGTATGGAGTTTTATTACCTTATATATTCCAAAGGAGCCAGGATAAGATCTCTGCTTATCTTATTTCTATAAACCATTCCACGCACCTCACTTCACTCCTCTGAATTTCTTAGGAAGAGAACAGAGAACAATATAGTTGGAAGATATTAGATGTCAACAATCCAATTGTTAATAAATATAACTAAGAGTAGAATTTCAGAAATTAAATGTATTATTAGATATAATTGCTAAATTTGTTGAAACTGATTTTTTAAATATTAAGTTCTATTTTCATGTTGTTTTTTACTTTTATTATTAAAAATAACAAATACTTTGAAAACATAATTTTTAATTGGCTCCAAATCTCACAACTTTAACCTAGCCATCATGATTGGGATTCATTCCATTCTAGCTTTTGTGTATTAGAATATGTACAGGTACCTTTAGTGGTTGTAAATACAATACATGTATAATTTTGAATTGTAATCATTCAGAAAGAATTATATTCTCTCACATTTCCCATCTTCATTATAAACAAATGAGGTTATTTTAATTACAATATAGTATGTCACTGGTGGTTGGGTAATAATTAGTTAGCATTTTACTTCTGATAGGGATTTTATATTGTCAAGGCCAAATCATGATTTCAACTTAGATGTGTTTTCTACACAATCCAACATGGGAAATCACACAGACTGACAAAACTGTCTTCTCATTCTGTTGAAAAAAACCAATTTGTAAGAAAAATAAAAATAAAAGTCCCATATCCCATTTTAAAACAAAGAATTGAGAATATGTCCTAGCTAAAACGTTTTAAATATATCATATTTTATAATAAATGCAATTTCAGTGCTTCCAAATATTTCGTGGATTTTGAATAGTATACTGAATGTGCCATGATAAAATGACAAGATGACGTCTGAGATTATTATTATCATCTTAATGTTTGTCAACAACATGAGAGCAGACACTGGGTCGTATCCTATAGAAATGCACCTTGGCTGGGCATAAATGGAAAGCAAATGGAATGTGGCCACTAGGGTTCTGCTTATGTGAATGTCTAAGGAACTGCCAAAAGGAATTTTTTTTTTAAGAGTTGAAATAGAGAGGGAAATATCACACACCAGGGCCTGTTGGGGGTTGGGGGACAAGGGAGGGTGAACATTAGGACAAATGCCTAATGCACGCAGGGCTTAAAACCTAGATGATGAGTTGATACCTGCAGCAAACCACCATGGCACATGTATACCTAGGTAACAAACCTGCACATTCACAGAACTTAAAGTAAATTTTTAAAAAAGTCAAAATATAGTTAAGAAGTATAATATAGACTGGTTTCTAAAGAAGACAGCCTGGATGACCTTTTTGTGTGACCACGGCAGAGTCTCTTAACCTCTCTGTTTCTCAGTTTTTTCATCACATGGCTGATTTATTCAACAGAATAAATATGTACAGCTCTTTGAACAGTGGCTAGGATATAAGCACTCCCTCAGTGGGTTTTAGCTATTATACTACAAATGTGGTTCAAAGACATGAAGCGGAACTGGAGCAGACTCTGGATAAGGCATGATGCCTGTCATTCTGATTATCTTCTAGCTCAGCAACTAGGAACTCATGACTGACTCTAAGTATGGAAATCTAGTAAAATTTTTAAAAATCAACCCCAAAAGAATTGTTTTGTTAAAAAGTTTGGTTCTTGAGAAGAAAAGCAGCACGGCAAAGCGTTCTGCCCAGTAGATGCTGACACTGGTATCCTCAACATTAGTCAAGTTCATCTTTGATGCTGTCTTTGTCTAAAATCATCAACAGCAGTGCCTTGAGGTAACAACTAGTGACATATATGCCAGTTTGCCACTGACAGAAAAAATGACACATTCCCAATGAAGCTGGAGAGAAGAAAAAATATGAGATGAAGCACAAAAGAATGTTCCCAAAGTTCTCAAAGGAGAGGGACTATTTCTGAAGGTAGAGTCAAAGCTAGAGGGAAATCATGTTTTGTCGTGCTTATTTTTACCCACAGGCAATTATGATATATCAAAACCCAGTTTCAGGTGGTGTGCACAATGATTTGCTACAAAAGTCTAAAAATTGATTCATTCAACAGATACTTACTGAATACCTACAAAATGCCAGGTCTTATGCACTTGCACGAGTATGTCAGATAGATTATACTGTAGTAACAAAGGACAACAAAATCTCACTCATTAACAACAAATGTTATTCCTCATTTATGCTATAGGTCTCTCACAGGTCAACGGTGGATCTACTCCATCATCATCTTCACTAGGACACCCAGTTCGATTGAGGAGCCTTGACATGGTATATTGACAGGATATTGAGAGAAAAGAGAAATGGTGAATCAAGCACTAATTTCAAAGCTTCTGCACAGAACTACTTACATGTCACTTCCTCCCATGACTATTCCTAAATTCAGCCAAAAGGGGACACATAATCTCTTATGGGGGAGGGCACCACGGGGAGAGAAACCCGAATATTTGGTGAATAGTAACACAATCTACTTTGTTATAGAATCTGTCCTCAATGGTCTTACAGTCCAAGAGCGTTATGTTTAGTTATAGTAGTCTTAAATATGATACTAAATGAATTGAATAGCCAGACATCTGTGAAAGTGAAACTGTGATAATACAAAGTCAGTGTGCTTTTAAGTTTCAATTGCTTAAGGCTGTTTGGAAGTAAGGATCACATGAGTTCAGAGCCCTAGGATTCAAAAATAACTCCAGAATCTTTTATCACTCCCCAAAGGAAAAGCAATAATAAGTAAGTTACCAGACGTTCATGTAATCTCTCTGAAACTGTAAGACTAACAAAGGAAAATTTTCAAAAGGCAAAAATACTCTATCATTTATTTGCAATAGAAATTATTCAGCTGGGCACGGTGGCTCATGCCTGTAATTCCAGTACTTTGGGAGGCCGAGGTGGACCTGAGGTCAGGAGGTTGAGACCAGACTGATCAACATGGAGAAATCCTGTCTTTACTAAAAATACAAAATTAGCCAGGCATGGTGGCACATGCCTACAATCCCAGCTACTCAGGACGCTAAGGCAGGAGAATCTGTGGAACCCGGGAAGTGGAGGTTGAGGTGAGCCAAGATCGCACCATTGCACTCCAGCCTGGGCAACAGAGCGAGACTTGAAAGAAAGAAAGAAGGAAGGAAGGAAGGAAGGAAGGAAGGAAGGAAGGAAGGAAGGAAGGAAGGAAGGAAGGAAGGAAGGGAGGGAGGGAGGGAGGGAGGGAGGGAGGGAGGAAGGAAGGAAAGAAGGAAGGAAAGGAGGGAGGGAGGGAGGGAAGGAAGGAAGGAAGGAAGGAAGGAAGGAAGGAAGGAAGGAAGGAAGGAAGGAAGGCAGGCAGGAAGGCAGGAAGGAGAGAGAGAAAAAAAGAAAAGAAAAGAAAAGAAACAAAATTTTCAGCAAATACACACAACAGCATTGATGGCCTGGAGACATACCACCTTCAGTTGTGATCCTGGCAGATGTCAGATGTGATAGATTCTACAAGGTTGAACAGGTTAAATTCTTGCAAGTAAGTCCTTTCTGGAACACCCAAGAATTACAGAAAGTTTAGCTATCTTTCAAATGAGATTTCATTCTCAGTTTTGCTTGTTCCGTGACCCTTCCAAATTACACACAGGATTCTTTTCATTCAGTTGCCTTGGCCAACATTTTATCTCCAACAATCCAATTTTATGTAACTGAGTTTGCCTTGCCCTTTACTGCATTTAGGTAAATAGAATGGTCTTTTTTAGACTTCTGAAAGTATTTGTAGACCTTTGCTTTCACAAGTTTGAAATAAATGTGAGGCATTAATTTTATTCAGACAACACTGAGCCCAATTCACTTGGGAAAATGCATCTCGATGTGTAATTCATCATCCAGACCCTGTCCACTATTCTGTTCCTCCCTGAGAGTAAATTAGGCACTTTGAAAGGTGCATTAAACTCTTCCTGGCTACTAGGTACCATTTAGAACTGTGGGGCAATAATTTACTTAATAGTACCTTGGTGACCTCAAAAAGTTTATGTTGTTTTGAAAGTTCTTAATTTTCTCCCACTAAATAATTTATGCATTCAGAGGTTGGGTATGCTTATAAATATGTTTTTAGAAAGACAACAGCTATTGAATAGAATAAGATAAAATTGTCATGCTAGTGCAGAAACTAAATGTTCACAAATGTGTTATCTAGCCTATCCATAGAATAAAAGTATAGCTCATAAAACAGTTATTGCTTTGGATTTCACTTTTTAAATTTACAAGACTGTGTTACATTTTATTGTAATTAGTAATGCTTCATAGCTGTAAGGATTTCCAGATCCATATCACTGCATTTTTCCATAGTGCAAAACACATTTATCCAATGTTAAAATAGTGTGCTAAACATTCTGGAGGTTCTGACAGACGCTTATATTTCTCTTCATTCTTTCATTCACAGTGGAGTTTCATCCATATTAAGTAAATTGGTTAAGTTTTGATACCTCCTACTTTAATCACTCATCTTATGTAATAAATATGAATCAAATTAAGCTTGATCCAGCAAATAAAAGTGATATGCTTTGAGTTTTGCTGTCATTTGGGATAATTAATAATAAAAATAAATATTGCATTCATCAGTTCTAAGAAGCAAAGATTTTCACATTTTAATGTCTCTAAAATAAGAAGATGTCGTATAATTGATGGTGTGCCTGAGCTTTTTTGGCAGCATTTTTTCTCTCATTGTCACAAAATGATATTACATTTTAGTATTGATGGCATCTTCAATTTTTGAAATATAGCAGGACAACTTATTTTGAAATATTGAAAATAAAGTTCTATGTGAAAATGCAGAATGACTCCAAGAATATGACCATATCATCATTTAGGTGGCAGAAGTTGATAATGTTTTCATATCCATTTCAGTCACCACTGTCCCTCTGAAAATGAGTTTATCACCACTAACCAGTTTTGAAAATGTTTGAATGGGACAGACACTGATCATTTTATGGAAGTAAAACCTATGAGAAATTTTAAGAGAATGTATATGTAGGCTATAACAAAGCAGTGGAGATATTTGTTTTAAAATAATAATAATAAAAGATTATTCTTTCTACTCTCCAAGTGATGGAGATGAAATAGTGAATCACTATTTCACCAATGAAGCATAGCTTTGGGAAGAAGACATGACTCAATAACGCTTTTACAATGTTGGTGGGAGTGTAAATTAGTTCAACCACTGTGGAAGACAGTGTGGCGATTCCTCAAGGATCTAGAACCAGAAATACCATTTGACTCAGCAACTCCCATTACTGGGTATATACCCAAAGGATTATAAATCGTTCTACTATAAAGACACATGCACACATGTTTATTGCAGCACTATTTACAATAGTAAAGACTTGGAACCAATCCAAATGCCCACCAATAATGGACTGGATAAAGAAAATGTGACACACATACACCATGGAATACTATGAAGCCATAAAAAAGGATGAGTTAATGTCCTTTGCAGGGACATAGATGAAGCTGGAAACCATTCTCAGCAAACTAACACAGGAACAGAAAACCAAACAAACACCAGATGTTCTCACTCATAAGTAGGAGTTGAAAGCAAGAAAACATGGACACAGGGAGGGGAACATCACACACTGGGACCTGTCGGGGGGTTGGGGGCAAGGCGAGGAAGAGCATTAGGACAAATACCTAATGCATGTGAGGCTTAAAACCTAGATGACGAATTTATAGGTGCACATGTGTACCTATGTAACAAACCTGCACGTTCTGCAGATGTATCCCAGAACTTAAAGTTAAAAAAAAAAAAGTTTTTAACTTTTATCAAAGGAACTTATAAGAGAATGCCTTTATCAGAATAACTTTTATATGCAGCCACTCAGATAGGTTCAATCATATCTAGTATTAATCTCTGGATGTAACACCAACTCCACACCTTGAAGACAACAGGGGGAGACAAAGGCAGAGCAACAACAACAACAAAATGAAGTAAATTTTACGATATATCAAGATATAAAATTCAGAACCTATGCCCTTGATGTTATCCTGAATGATAAGAAGATATTTACTTGGCCTAAATATTTTTATTATCAAATAATAATAAATGGGATAAATATGCTTCGTTCTTTCAGTAAAATGTGATGCCTAGCAGAATCGTCTGGCTATATTATCCCCAAATACCAACACACGACTGGGAGTCCCACTTCTAATTTATAAAACATGGAAATTTAAAAATGTGATTACATGATTACATAAGACTAATCTCCCAGAATGGGGCACTTTTGGGAGGGATTTGTTTTAACTTTAAACAATTTATGTAAAAAGTCACAATTAAATATTAACATGGAACATACACAGTTCAATACCATTTGAATTCAAGGTTTGGAGTCCAACAAATCTGCAAGCTACCATAGAATAAGAATTTTTGATATATATATACCTCTCTATAGAATAAACTCTGTTTTCTATGTCTGTGAAGGTAGGAGTTAAGGTAAGGGATAGAATTTGGTAGATGAAGCTTCTTCTGTACCATTTCTAGCCAACAGCACAACACATCTGAATTTGTGTCTATTAAATGTCCAACGTATGTTCAGACTCCAAAAACTTCAATAATATTTGTGCATCTACAAGTTCCACATTTACCTGATATTACTCTTCAGATTATCTTATTTTCATAATCTTTATAATTAAACAAAAAATAGCATAATTAAGAAATTCTCAATTTCGTTGGAAATTAGGGAAAACAATGTAACTAATGTTTTCCTTAGGGTTCACCTCCATTAACTATAGTAATGTTTGCCTCTTACAAAGATAGCCAGGGGTCTCGTGACATGCAGGAAAGATGATTAAGTCTGAAAAGACAACATTTGAACTCTTGTTTGCTACATATTACCTCTCTAACATCTGGCAAGTTACAACGCTTCCTTGAGCCTCAGCTTCAGCATCCATAAAATAATAATAATAGTACTTACCTTCATATAGTTTGATAAGATTAAACAAGTTAATGTATGTAAAGCACCTGACACATAAAATATGTTCAATCTTTGATTGTTTAAAATAAATCCTAGAGTAACTTAAAAAGTAGTGATAGCTCATCCTTTTAGTTCTATGTGACTTGAATACACTGGGTAGTTTAGCTCTAATGTCTCAATATGTTTCATAACATCAGTTTCAAAAGCCTTCAGCAATTCAAGAAAATAAACATTTATTGAATACTGCGATAGGTATAGAGAGGAGGGAAATGATAAAATGCTTCCCGTGGGAGGGTTCACAGAGCAGGCTGACATGTCAATAAACATTCATAATAGAAGACCCTCAAACCCTTTCTGCAGAGTCTTAGCAGGCAGCATGAAACTCCTTGTGACAAAACTGTGGTGTGGAAGATTAATGATAGCAGGTGTCATGAAACCACTGGTAAGAAACATCCAGAAGTTGAGCTTGAAAATACTACCTGAAAAAACTGAAACACCACCCATAAAAAGATTGGAAAATTTGGGAGAAAACCGTGCAATGACATGTTAACACCTAGATAACTTTTAAAATAGATTGCAGACAAGAGGAATCAGCAAACATATCCAGCAGAAATAAAACAGAATGAGACCCTTGGTCACCTTGCTAATTTGGAAGATTAAAAGAAAAGTTAAAATTCCTAAGTCTTTACTGCAAATGACAGATGCCAAATTGACATTTAGCTCATATATTAAAGCCAGTGGATCTTTTGGGGTGAGAAATCATTGTTTCTTGCTTAAAGTCTAGCATTTATAAGGCATGGGATGATTTATTTTATTGATAAAGAAATGTGGGATGAGCTGAAAGGAAACAAAAAGTGATCCAAGAATTTATGAATCATGAAAGAGACTCTGATCACATCCTTTCAGTAACCCCAAACCCCCACTTTCTACATTTCTGCCCTCCAGAATCACCAAGTCTTCCTGTCATCTCATACAAAACAGATGATTGATAATTCGCATCTGGCTCCTTTAAAGTTGTAGCTTCTAATCCAAGCAGGCATATCAATAACTTCTCAAATAAATCAGTTTTTTTCATGTAAAATAAATTTTTGTGCAACCTGTTAATAGAATATTGTGTTCTTTATTTTAACGCGAAGAATACATTAGCAGTTCTAGTGATTCTCATAGGTTCCTCTCTCTACTTTGATAATCAAAAAGCTTTAGAAAGTAGGGTGTGACGTATGTTTATTGCAGCACTATTCACAATAGCAAAGACTTGGAATCAACCCAAATGTCCATCAGTGACAGATTGGATTAAGAAAATGTGGCACATATACACCATGGAATACTATGCAGCCATCAAAAAGGATGAGTTTGTGTCCTTTGTAGGGACATGGATGCAGCTGGAAACCATCATTCTTAGCAAACTATCACAAGAACAGAAAACCAAACACCGTATGTTCTCACTCATAGGTGGGAACTGAACAATGAGATCACTTGGACTCAGAAAGGGGAACATCACACACCGGGGCCTATCGTGGGGAAGGGGGCGGGGGGAGGGATTGCACTGGGAGTTATACCTGATGTAAATGACGAGTTGATGGGTGCAGCACACCAACATGGCACAAGTATACATATGTAACAAACCTGCACGTTATGCACATGTACCCTACAACTTAAAGTATAATAATAATAAATTAATTAAAAAAAAAAAAAGAAAGTAGGGTGTGAGAGGCAATTGAAACTCAGCCATGAATCTTGTGGCCATCAATAATCACCTTGTTAGATATTACTTGTTTTTTAAAAGGTAGAAAGAAAAATTTTACCAGGACTCTAGAAAGAATTCAAGAAGACAGAAAGCTAACATTTACCACTCTTCCCCCACCAAAAGAAAGCAGTCGATACAAAGCTCTCTCTCTCTCTCTCTCTCTTTCTGTCTCTTTTAAGAGACGAGGTCTTCCTCTGTTGCCCAGGCTTAGTGCAGTGGTAGTGCACTATAACCTCTAACTCCTGACTCAAGCGATCCCCTCAACTCAGCCTCCCAAATAGCTGGGACTACAAGAGTGTGCCATCACAAATAGCTAATGTTTATGCATTTATGTATTTATTTATTTATTTTGGTAGAGATGGAGTCTTGTTGTGTTGACCAGGATGGTCTCGAACTCGTGATCTCAAGTGATTCTCCCACCTCAGCTACCCAAAGTGCTAAGATTACAGGCATAAACCTCTGTGCCTGGCCTCTACCCCACTGTCCCACTTCCTGTCTTCCTTCCTTTTTTCTCTCTTTCTTGCTTGCTTGCTTTCTTTTTCTTTCTTCTTTTTCCTTTTTTGTTCATTAAAAAAATACAACAGAGAAGATGGTGATGAAGTAGGACCGTGGTAATGAGGAGGCTGTGTGGATGAGAGAGAGATGAAAAGATTTAGTGCCATCTATAAATAAGAAATTTTAAAAGAGGAAATATTTCTAATAGATATGTATACTGTATAAAACTCCTTTAAGGAATGTTCAAGATTGCAGTTTTCTTCAAAGAGCCAGTAGATACTGCTGTTTTTTATATGTTACACCACATAGAGATTGGACCATCTGGAACCTCAGGTGTTATATGTGATGTAAATTTACATATAAGGAACATATATATATGTATATGTAAGTTTCTTTGAAGGCCAAACTCTTGTTTATCTTCACACCTTCCACAA
The DNA here is from genome assembly GCF_049350105.2 of Macaca mulatta. NCBI lineage: Eukaryota > Metazoa > Chordata > Mammalia > Primates > Cercopithecidae > Macaca > Macaca mulatta. The sequence goes on from NC_133420.1 coordinate 85,759,109, forward strand.
CACTAAGCATAGCATTTTGCACATGGCAGGCACTCAACAAATAGTCAGTAAAGCCAAACAAAGGAATGTGGTTCCCAAATCAGCGTTTACTAAGGTGGAAACATTGTGAAATATTGGAAAGAGTACAGGGCTGTATGACTTGAAAATCTCAGTTATATTCATGGCTTGCTAAACTCAATAGCTTTGGAATCTTCAGCAAGTTTCTTTTCTTCCTTGGTCATCAGATTTCTTCTCAGCATCATAAGGGCCTTGTCTGGGTCATCTCTCCCTGCCATCCAAGACTCTTAAGTCTAATGCCTTAATACTACAAATTCCCAGGTGGTTTTATTTGGTGTGGATGGGTTTAGCACTGTTAGCCAACAATTCGATCAGCTCTGCTCTGGGGTTCTTTAAGATTATGTCTGGTTTTCTACTGTTGTTATAGGTATAAGATAAATACCTGAGAGAATACTCTCAAAGAAGGATGACAGCAAGCACTTGTTTACAACTCCTGTCACTATTGTCTAAACTACTAAAGATGATAAAGTGGCCCTCGTAATAATCATAGCCACTGTACTTATTGTGTGTTACAGGCACTGTGCTCGTCATTTAACAAGCATTTTCTCTCTTGCTTATAGTAACCCTCATGAGTAGACCTCCTTGTCTTAGCTGCATAGAGTATCTCTCCTAGACAACTACTTCTTAAAATCACTGTAACAATCACAAGCAAAAATGGTGCAGGTCAGTTGGGACTGCGGATTCAGGACCAACTGAATAACCCCTAATATCACGGAACAGATTTTGCACAAATTTGCATTTGTAATATGCTATTTTCAGCAGGCGTTTTTTTTAATGGAATTGACATCTCTAAAGGAGAGACTTTAGGAATATTTGAATGGATCCTACTTGTACTAATGAATTTTCCTAGAAATTTCCTTTTTCCTGTTTTTAGCCAGTTCTATTGGAACTGCGTCTTCCTTACAAGTAGATGAAGTAAAGATTTATGGTCCTTAGAACATGTGGAAATTAGAAAATGGACTAATGGAATCCATTAACATCCTCTCACCAATTAGATGAATTGTAGATCAATATAGTGTATTAATAGAGTCAAACATATATATATATATATCCCATTGGGACAGCCTCAGGAAGATAGGACTAATTTTAATTGTCTTGAATCAGACAAAAAAAAATCATACTTACAACACAAAGACCTCCTTTCTGCCTTGTATTTTAATGATTGTGAAATTAAAATGTTAGTCTATATTGCCTAATGATAACACACCACTTTCTGATTGAAAACTCAACATGTAGTAGTAGCAAAGTGAATAGCATTCTTGCATCAATAAATAAAGTACTTTTTTGGTATAGTTTTTAAAAAGGATTTCAAATAATAATTTTTACTTCAGTTTAGATTTTTTTCAGTTTCACCATGCAAGTAACTCTGAAAAGAGGTTCTGATTAAATATGATTGATGTAACAGTTGCCCTCCCCGTACATGTTCTCCATAAACCTCAAAGCCTAACCTCAAAGATAAAAAAATAGAATACCAAAGGAAAATTACTGCAAAAGTACTTTGTGCTAAACTGGCATCAGACATAAAAATAAAATAATGTCTGTAAAGCTTAAGGGACTAATTAAGATTTTAATGTAGTCTCATTCCTAGGAAAATATTAGGAATCATGATTCAGGAACACTTGTGTTTCACAAATTAAAACGAAAACAATTGAGGCAGTCTATTTAAATGTTCCAGGATTGAGGTTTAATGAAAATCTTTAATTAATTTATATTGGGGTCACATTTTATCACTATCAGTGAGAATCATTAGGAAAATAGAGAATGGTATGAACCACCCATATTCCAGTAAAAAAAAAAAAAAAAAAAAAAGGTCAAAAGGCAGAGCGTGGCAGTTCAGCAAGAGAAAGAAAACAAATAAATTATCTTCTGCAGAAGGACGGCATGTTCAGCCAGACGTTCAGGTTTTATTTTATTTTATTTTTTGTAGCTCATGATACTCTGACACCCTTGCTTATGAGTTTAGATTTAACAAATGCACACCTGGCTACGAGGGGGCACTCAGCCTCAAATAAAGTGTTAGGATATATACATTCATGTGCTCCTTAAAGGAGAGAGGCAGGATTGTAGTAAACATTTGGCCCTGTACAATTTTGAGCAGGATGCAAAATTAAGAAGTCAGCTTTAATTCCGGGGGAAAGGTGGAGAAAAGTTCCAACATCCTTTTTCATTTATGTTGACAGCATACAGAAATGAAAAACAAAAAGGAAGCATAAAAGTCAAAATCTGTTTCTTATTATTCTGACTCTTAAGAGGAAAAAATAATGCATATTGGGTCAACATGAGGTACTGATGGTCATATCACTGATTGTGAATTTACTTTCCATTGACATAGAAGCTAGAAGCACTTCCACTGGCATCTAGTAACAATCCACTATTACTTAAATGCACCTTAAATTCCGGTGGTGCTTCCAAAGGCAAGGTTATATAATTTAATTTTAAGGTGCATATTTGAAACCATCATATGAAAGTAAGTGACTTGTGTTGGTCAATAAGAAACTAAATTTTTCTTTCCTAATTTTCGTATCGTTCTAAGACCATCCCTATTAAGACATCTAAACACGGCTTGCTTTAGTCCCTTGTTGTGGAGGAAAGGGATTGATGGCACCAATCAAGAAGTTCAAACACAAGTTATTTTCAAATAGCTTGCAAAAGTGATTGCTGCTCGGCAACCTGACATTTGGCGGCCTTTCCACAGACGACGATCCCTTTCCACAAATACCTGGAAGGGAACATGAAGTGAAAACCAGAAATAACCTGATCACTGCCAACTAAGTGTTCTATGAAGAGCTTTTACATTCCTGGATTTTTAACAATGACACAAAATGAAATAGGAAGACAGACACATGTTGAAAAGAACCAAAGAATGTTGAGAGGAAGTAAATACTAACTTTAGGAAGGTTAGGTCCCTGATTTACAAAGTTCTCTCAGGAAGGACTTTTTTACTTTCTCAATTTTTTTCTGGAGCTGATATTGTTCCTGAGAAGGGATATGAAGGAGAAATTCAACCTTCAGTTCTGGATACATAATTTCAACTTCTTGGTACAACAGTCCAAATCACATCTCTTAAAAAGTTATTAAAATAATACCTAATAGGTATAACTTGTATTGTGTAACAGTCACTGTGTCCAATGTTTTGCATAGGTTGTTTCTTTTGCTCACCACAATGGCCCTAAGATGCAGGTATGATGATTGTGTGTTATTGAGATGAGATAAACTATTCCCTAGGAACACAGTTACGCAATAGTGGAACAGAGATATAAGTTCAACTTTAAACAGGTCTCTGGGCCCTGCATCTAGTCACATTGCTTCCTGGGGTTGTGATAAGAATACGGTAGCCACCAGCCACATGCAGCTATTTCATTTTAAATTGGTACAGATTAAATAATATTAAAAACTCATTTCCTTAGTCACAAAAGCCACATTTCAAGTGCTCAATAGACACTATATTACATAGTTCAGATAGAACATTTCCATCATCATAGGAAGTTCTGTTGGATAGCACTGTCCTAGGACACCAGTTTTGCCTTGATGATGCTGTCAATCTCTCATCCTTTACCCATAGTGTTTTAAATCAGAATTATGTCCACACAGAATATGTGGGCTGTGACGAATCTTCTCTTCCCACCATTCCCCAACCCACATACACAATCCCAGGAAAGGATTACCATCCTCTCATCTGGAGAAAATTGTTTCTATCCCACTTCTCAAAATGAAGCTGTTTTATAATAAAAAAAGATTAGGAATGAACATTAAAAATTATTATCAAGTAGAAATGTGAAGGGAACTCTGTGGGAGTAAATGTGGACTTTTCACCAAACCATCTGTATAATCTTTGACAGCTGAGAAAGAAAAGCAAGTAAGATTATTATAAACCATATTTTATGGTATTTGATGTTATTTTGGCATCACATAAAGTACTGATGAAATTTCACTAGGGAATGCCGCTATGCGCAGTTTTGCATAGACTGCTATAGGAGGACATTCTATGTCTGAGAACACACATCAGAGAATAATCAAAATGATTCAGTGCTAAATCATGACAAAGAATTAGCCAGTCTTGGCCTGAGTCCTAAAGACAAAAAGAAGATGTTCAGGAATACCACAGAGGTAAATGAGATCCAGAAGGGAGCAGAACAGGTTATTGCCAATAATAATTTTCTCGTACTGGCAATTCAATGTAATGTTAGTAAATAATGAAAATTGCTGATCATTGAACTAAGAATTAAAATGTTTGGCCATATACCCAAAATCAATTTCAAACACAGTAAAGAAATCAATTCAGGCAGGGTTTCACTTGTGCTTTTTGAAGGTAGAAAAAGAAAGCAATAAAAAAGTCTGAAGGAAGCCGGGCGTGGGGGCTCATGCCTGCAATCTCAGCACTTTGGGAGGCTGAGGTGGGTGAATCATTTAAGTTCAGGAGTTCGAGACCAGTCTGGCCAACATGGTGAAACCCCATCTTTACTAAAAATATAAAAATTAGCCAGGCGATAATGGCGTGTGTCTGTAATCCCAGCTACTTGTGAGGCTGAGGCAGGAGAATTGCTTGAGCCTGGGAGGCAGAGGTTGCGGTGAGTGAGATCACACCACTACACTCCAGTCTGGGCGAGATTTAGGAAAATACATGAAAAACTAAATAAAGAATCAGTCTTGCTATCTAACATACAGTCTGGCTTATTTTCAGCTTTCATCCCTAAGGGAAGGTATATGCTTCTATTAAATAATATGCTACATTCATTTTACACTGTTTTTGAATACTAGCACACCTTATTGTACACATAAGAAAAAAATCTGAGAATCTTAAAATTTTCATAATGAAAGAAGCTTTGGAAATTCCTCCAGTTCATCTTCTAAATTTCACAAGTGAGGATATGGAGACCTAGAAATGGTCAATAATTTGACCAAGGTCACTTAGTCTGTTGGCAACAGAGTTGGGACTGAAGTGACAGCACCAGACAAATAGTTATGGCCAGTTCAGTAGCCAGCAGCAACAACTCTTCCGTATGTGTCTGAGGGCCCAGGATGTTTGAATGAGATAATCTCCAGGGTCTTCTCAACTCTAACATTTTGAAAAATCTCTTTTTTCAGTAAAAATATTTTTAATTTTATTTTAGAATAAAATTTTAAAAATTAGAAAAAAAATTTTCACAGTATCCTAAAGACACCATTCAAGAAAAACTACTATATCCATCATAAACCTTGCTATGGAACATATTACATACTGAAAATGCTCTGCGCAGAACACACAGCAATCATCTCAGTAAGAATAGCATCCATGTCTCCTTCACCCTTGCAGCTATAGGCCCTAGAACAATGCCTAGAGCATAAGAAATATTGATTGAACTGAGCTGAATTCTTAATTTTAGAGATGAGGGAACTAAGGCTCAACTTAGTTAGGGGCTTCTCTCTGTCACTCAAATCCATGCAATCTCTACAGGGGCAATATTGCTCCCAAAGGGATAAAAACTGATTCTTGAGGTTAAAAGAATCTTGCTATTGTTATGTATAAAGTACAAATATATGTTGAGCACATAAAGAGATACACAGTAGAACTGGATATTAAGATTTCATGGGGGGAGGGAAATCTAAATCAATCTAAAAAGGCTCTTAGGGGAACGGTAATGAAAATATAAGGTTGAGATGGTCTAAACGTATAGAAATTCCATGAAGTAAAATAATTAAATGTCATAAAATTAGAGGAGAGATACCACATTTATAGACAGATCTTATTTAAGACTCAAAAAGATAAAAGTATTTCACATTCTGTTTCTGGGCTCCAAGATGGCATAAATACAATTTAGCAAGCTCCCCTTTTCCCCTGAGCAGGGAGTTCTATTAATAAATCTATCCAACTTCATGGAGAGTTATTAAAACAGCCTTTTTAAAAACTTTTATGTTCGGGGGTACATGTAAAGTTTGTTACATAGGTAAACTCGTGTCATGGGGGTTTGCTGTACAGATTATTTCATCACCCAGGTATTAAGCCCAGTACCCAGTAGTTATCTTTTCTTCTCCCCTCCTTTCTCCCACCCTCTACCCTCAAGTAGACTCCACTGTCTGTTGTTTCCTTCTTTGTGTTCTTAAGTTCTTATCATCTGGCTCCCACTTATAAGTGAGAACATGCAGTATTTGCTTTTCTGTTCCTGCATTAGTTTGCTAAAGATAATAGCCTCCAGCCCCATCCATGTTCCCACAAAGACATGATCTCATTCTTTTTATGGCTGCATAGTATTCTAGAGCATATATGTGTCACATTTTCTTTATCCATTCTGTCATTTACGGGCATTTACATCATTCCGTATCTTTGCTATTGTGAATAGTACTGCAATGAATATTCACATGCATGTGTCTTTATGGTAGAACAATTTATATATTTTGGGTATATAACCAGTAGTGGGATTGCTGGGTCAAATGGTAGTTCTGCTTTTAGCTCTTTGAGGAATTGCCATACTGCTTTCCAGAAAGATTGAACTAATTTACACTTCTACCAACAGTGTACAAGTGTTTCCTTTTGTGGGCAACCTTGCCAGCATCTGTTATTTTTTGACTTTTTAATAATACCCATTCTGACTGGTGTGAGATGGTATCTCATTGTGGCTTTGATTTGCATTTTTCTAATAATCATTGATGTTGAGCATTTTTAATATGCTGTTGGCCCACATGTATGTCTTCTTTTGAGAAGTGTCTGTTCAAGTCCTTTGCCCACTTTTTAATGGGGTTGTTTTTCTCTTGTAAATTTAAGTTTCTTATGGATGCTGGATATTAAACCTTTGTCATAGTTTGCAAATATTTTCTCCCATTCCATAGGTTGTCTGTTCACTCTGTTGATAGCTTTTTTTACTGTGCAGAAGCTGTTAAGTTTAATTAGATCCCACTTGTCAATTGTTGTTTTTGTTATGATTGCTTTTGGTGTCTTTGTCATGAAATTTTTGTCCATTCCTATGTCCAGGATGGTATTGCTTATGTTGTCTTCCAGGGATTTTATAGTGTTGGGTTTTACATTTAAGGCTTCAATCCATCTTGAGTTGATGTTTGTATATGGTGTAAGGAAGGGTTCCAAATTCAATCTTCTGTGTATGGCTAGCCAGTTATCCCAGCACCATTTATTAAATAGGGCGTCTTCTCCCCATTGCTTGTTTTTGTCAGTTTTGTCAAAGATCACATGATTGTAGGTGTGCAGCTTTATTTCTGGGCTCTTTCTTCTGTTCCTTTGGTTTATGTGCCTGTTTTTGTGCCTGTACCGTGCTGTTTTGGTTATCGCAGCCCTGTAGTATAGTTTAAAATCAGATAGAGTGGTTTCTCCAGCTTTGTTCTTTTTGCTCAGGATTGCCTTGGCTATTTGGGCTCTTTTTTGGTTCCCATATGAATATTAAAATGGTTTTTTTCTAGTTCTGTGAAGAATGTCATTGGTATTTTAATAGGAATAGCGTTGAATTTGTAAATTGCTTTGGGCAGTATAGACATTTTAATGATATTGATTCTTTCCATGAGCATGGGATATTTTTCAATTTGTTTGTGTCTTCTCTGATTTCTTTGATCAGTATTTTATCATTCTCATTTGTAGAGATCTTTCACCCTGGCTGCATTCCTAGGTATTTTATTTTATGTGTGTGTGGCAATTGTGAATCAGATTGCCTTCCTGATTTGGGTCTTGGCCTGGCTGTAATTTTTGCACACTGATTTTGTATTCTGAGACTTTGGTGAAGTCGTTTATCAGCTGAAGGAGGTTTTGGGTCAAGACTATGGGCTTTCTAGATATAGAATCATGTTTCAGCAAAAAGAGATCATTTGACTTCCCCTCTTATTATTTGGATGCCGTTTATTTATTTCTCTTTCCTGATTGCTCTGGCTAGGACTTCCAATACTATATCGAACAGAAGTAATGCGAGATGGCATCCTTGTCTTTTGCTGGTTTTCAAGGGGAATGCTTCCAGCTTTTGCCCATTGAGTATAATGATGGCTGTGGGTTTGTCATAGATGGCTCATATTATTTTGAAGTATGTTTCTTCAACACCTAGTTTATTGAGAGTTTTTAACATGAAAGGGTGTTGAATGATATCAAAAGTCTGTACTGCATTTATTGACATAATCATGTGATTTTTGTCTTTAGTTCTGTTTACATGATGAGTCAAATTTATTGATTTGCATATGTTGAACCAACCTTGCATCCCAGGGATGAAGCCTACTTGATTGTGGTGGATTCACTTTTTGACATGCTGCTGGATTCAGTTTGCTAGTATTTCCTTGAGGAGATTTGCATCAATGTTCATCAAGGATATTGGCCTGAAATTTTCTTTTTTGTTGTGTCTCTGCCAGGTTTTGGTCTCAGGATGCTGCTGGCCTCATAGAATAAGTTGGGTGGGAGTCTCTCCTCCTCAATGTTTGGGAATAGTTTCAGTAGAAATGCTCCCAACTCTTCTTTGTACATCTGGTAGAATTTGGCTGTGAATCCATCAGGTCCTTGGCTTTTTTTGGCTGGTAGGCTATTTATTACTGACTCAATTTCGGAGCTCATTATTAGTGTGTTTGGGATTCAATTTGTTCCTCGTTCATTCTTAAGACGTTTTATGTGTCCAGGAATTTATCCATCTCTTCTAGGTTTTCTAGTTTGTGTGCATAGCAGTGTTAGTAGTAGTGTCTGATGGTTGTTTTTATTTTTGTGAGGTCAGTGGTAACATTCTCTTTGTCATTTCTGATTGTGTTTATTTGGATCTTCTCTCTTTTCTTTATTAGTCTAGCTAGCAGCCTACCTATCTTATTAATTTTTTCAAAAAACCTACTCCTGGACTTGTTGATTTCTTGAATGGTTTTTTGTGTCTTGATATCTTTCAGTTCAGCTCTGATTTTGGTTATTTCTTGTCTTCTACTAGCTTTGGGGTTAATTTGTTTTTGCTTCTCTAATTCTTTCTGTTTTGATGTTAAGTTGTTAACTTGAGATCTTTCTAACTTTTTGATGTGGGCATTTAGTGCTATGAATTTCCCTTTTAACACTGCCATAGCTGTGTCCCAGAGATTCTGGTATGTCATATCTTTGTTCTCATTAGTTTCAAAGAATTCTTTTTTTTTTTTTACTTTTGCCCTAATCACATTATTTACCTAAAAGTCATTCAGGAGCATATTATTTAATTTCCATGCAACTGCATGGTTGTGAGCAATTTTCTTAGTCTTGACTTCTATTTTTATTGCACTCAAACAGCCTTATTTTGTTCTTAAGATTCAGCAGTTTATTTTAGAGCTTCACTCTCAGATTCTATTCAAAGCATCTTATTTTCAAACATTGTCAGTTCCTTGGTTTTCAAATATTGTCAGTCCCTTGGAAAACTCCCCCACTTCTTCCAGGGGAACCCAGTCCTTCCTATGGTCTCTCTGGCATCGCTGACCCCTTACTCTCATTTGACCCATGAGCTCCCCCTCCCACTCAGGGTGTGGTGTGTGGCTCCTAAGGAATCCTTCTTCCACACTCTGGAAACCTCATTATCTCTCTCCAGTACTATTTCATCTGTGTCAGAAGGCAAGTGTAGGTAAGCAATCTAAGTAGCTAGACAGAAGACCAGTGGGGTATGATACTGCAGCCTCTCCAAATCTTGAGTTTTTTCCCATTTGGCTTCAACAAGAGGAAGTATTCCTGTCCTCTCTCCCACAAGAAAGTCAGAATAAGGAGTAGTTTTGGTTACCAGCACTGCACTTACATAAAACTGAGGATATTCTCCCCTTTATCAGCCCCCCTACTCCCCCCTGCTCCATTTTGAGATGAGATGGCTTCTCCTAGCAGCCATGTAGAGAGGTAGTGGACCTCTGCAAAAGATGCTTCTCTAGACCTCAAATATGGAGCACTTACTTTATTCTTAGTAATTTCCTTATTCTCGCTGTAAGCCTTATTTGTTAAACCAAACCATATGCCCCTAACATCATGATGTTAAACCAGCTGCCATTTAGCTTGTGGACTGTGCTAAGTATTTGGTACGCATTATCTCATTTATTTCTTATAAATAAAAAAAATTACCTCAACCAACCTAAGAGGTAAATATTCTCCACTTTCTTCAAGTGAGGACATTGAGACTTCAAAGTTTAAAAACTTGTCTAAAAACACATAACAAATAAGTGATTAAACTACAAATGGAATCCAAGTTCTTAACCAATAATTTTTAAGTGAAAGTTAATTAAAATTAACTTAATCTGAGGCTAGCTTGGTAGACATCATTTGAGTTACCTAGCACACAGTCCACTGAGAAACCTAAGTCTAAAATTGGAGTGCAGGAAAATAATGATTTATATAATCAACATTATTCATTTCACTCAGGTATATCAGATCTTATCTGTTCAACCTGAACCAAGAAAAGCATTTCATTTGAGACTCTAAGTAAACTAGAAAACATGGTAGCACTCTGGCATTTTGAAGAAGACTCAAAGAACTAAGGATAATTTTCCTATTACTCATTTTTTTCAGTATTATGTGAAGAAGCAGAAATAAGATAGGCTCTGCCTAAGTAATAGGAATAATTCCAAAATATCCTAGCTGACATTTGGGGGCCACCATAACAGAATCAGAGCAATGCATCATTTCTGGTTAATGGATGAACAATTTGTTGTAAGGCTGGCCAACAATTCCAGACCCTTGTGCCATCTCTGATTCATCTCTGTCACCAAGGCCTGAATCACAGCTGTGTGACCTCAATGGATTGATGAAAAACAGAGGAGAGGAAAAAAAAGGAATAGTTTTGAAGGCCATATGACTTATAAATTTGTATGCTTTATTTCTTGTCTACATATCCTCGTAATTATATCTATATGTGTATAGTGTCTAAAATTTATTATTAATCTCACAAATGTTTATACACAAACATTGTAGATATTCTTGTTAATCTCCACAAAATATCAGTCTTGGGGATATTGTTTTCTCTATCTCTTCCCCATTGATCACTTATGAGTTGATCAGTTGACTCTAGTGATCTAATTCAATGTGGTTCTAACTGGGGCTATAGGAAAGTCTGAGGATTTGCTTGACTATGTCACTAAAATCTCACTCCAATCTTTCTGTTGTGCCTATTAATAATGGCATTAGATGTTTTTTGTCACAAGGACTTCTCCATACTTATGCGGAGATTTCAAGGCACTCTAAGACTTTCCCAGATTACTTTTACTAAAACCCACAAGGGACTAAAAAAGGCACATTGGAGTTTTAGTTATCAGGATGATCCTCTGAGGAAGCCATCCTGGGGCCATAATTTCTTTCTCCTAAGTGAGCAGTAACAATGGAAAAGTCAGAGTTCAAGGTCTGGGGTCCAGTGTCAGGGAATGAAAAAGCAGCAGAGAGACCTTTTTAAATTTTAACACAGCACAGAGCAGAGATGTTGGGAATGCCAAGTTCTCAAACATTTCCAGCAAATTACAGTGAATTCAAATTCTTGTTGGCAGTGTGCTACAATTAGCCTGTACAGAGACATTAGAGAGATTCTTCAGCAAACTTTTCTAATTTAGAAAGTATGACATCAAATTAGTCTCTGGGGAGAATTAACAGTTTGGTTCACTAAAGACAAAAACAAAAGCAACAATAACAACAAAAACAATTAACCTATTGAAGGGAAGTGGAATAGGGAAGGAAGAAGAGATAAGTCAGCATTCTGTGCCTATGGTTTGGGTCTTTCCCATGTACAGATAAAGTAGTCAGGCTATTGAATGTCTGATAGTTCCAGCAGTTTTGAAATAGTCAAACAGGGAGGCTTGTGGTCAACCGGTCAGAAAACCACTAATGATGTAAAGTCATCTGCACTCAGTTTTAGAACATTTTTGCTGCATCTCAGTTTCCTTATTCAAAAAATAGAGGCTATAATTGACCAGTAATATCTTAGAGACAGTGGTGTTCACTACCTGTGTTTGGAACCAGAGCTTGAGCAAGCAATATCTGCTCCCTGCCTCTGACTCTATGGAGGAGTTCCCAGTAGTACAATTACATAGCATAATATTGTAAAAAGAATCTATACATTGAATTTTTTAAAATTTTTCAATCATTTCATAAATGTTTTTAAAATGCCTCCTGTAAGTTGAGCAACTGTCCTAGACCTTTGTGAGAGATCAGTGAACAAAACAAATTTCCTTCTTTCAGAGAGTTTACTAGCTATAAAGAATATGAAACTGGCTGGGCACAATGGCTTATGCCTGTAATCCCATACTTTGGGAGGTGGAGGCAATCAGATCACCTGAGGGCAGGAGTTGAAGACCAGCATGGCCAACATGACAAATCCTCATTTCTACTAAAAATTGAAAAAGTAGCCAGGCATGGTGGCAGTCACCTGTAATCCTAGCTACCCAGGAGGCTGAGGCAGGAGAATCACTTGAACCTAGGAGGCGGAGACTGTAGTGAGCCGAGATCATATCACTGCATTCCAGCCTGGCAACTCTGTCTCAAAAATAAAATTACAAAAAAGAATATGAACCTCACATCCCGCTGTAAGGGCAACAGGCCAGTGGAGCTGCTTTGAGTTGTGAGATAATATTCATTTTATTTAAGAATAGTGTCTAATATAAAAAATATTTAAGGAAGAAGAGTGAAACTAAGAGGAGCAAGAGAGGAAGAGAAAATATAGTCAAGCCTTTCATAATTCCAATCTTTATTAAATTTTTAGAATAGAATCAAAGTTTTCTTCTTCATAATAGGCTACTTCAGTGTATTAGTCAATTTTCACACTTCTGATAAAGACATACCTGAGACTACGCAATTTACAAAATAAAGAGATTTATTGGACTTACAGTTCCAAGTGGTTGGGGAGGCCTCACAATCATGGCAAAAGGTGAAAGGCAAGGAGGAACAAGTCATGTCTTACATGGATGGCAGCAGGCAAAGAGAGCTTGTGCAGGGAAACTCCTGCTTTTAAAACCATCAGATCTCCTGAGACTCATTCACTATCACAAGAACAGAGCTGGAAAGACCCACCCCCATAATTCAATCACATTCCACTGGGTCCCTCCCACAACATGTAGGAATGGTGGGAGTTACAATTCAAGATGAGATTTGGGTGGGGACACAGCCAAACCATATAATTCTGCCCCTCTCCCTCCTAAATCTCATGTTTTCACATTTCAAAACAAATCATGCCTTCCCAATAGTCCCCCCAAAGTCTTAATTCATTTCAGCATTAACTCAAATGTCCACAGTCCAAAGTCTTATCTAAGACAAGGCAAGTCTCTTCTGGCTATGAGCCTGTAAAATCAAAAGCAAGTTAGTTACTTCCTACATATAATGAAGGCACAGGTATTGGGTAAATACAATTCCCAATGGGAGAAATTGTCCAAAATAAAGGGGCTAAAGTCCCCATGAAAGTCTGAAACCCAGCAGGGCATTCAAATCTTAAAGCTCCAAAATGATCTCCTTTGACTCCATGTCTCACATCTGGGTCATACTGATGCAAGAGGTGGGTTCCCATGGTATTAGGCAGCTCCACCTGTGTGGCTTTGCAGGGTATATCCTCGCTCCTGGCTACTTTCATGGGCTGGCATCGAGTGTTGGTGGCTTTTTCAGGCACATGGTGCAAGCTGTCGGTGGATCTACCATTCTGGGGTCTGAGGATGATGGCCCTCTTCTCACAGTTTCACTAGGTGGTACCTTAGTAGGGACTCTGTGTGGGGCTGTGACCCCACATTTACCTTTTGCAATGCCCTAGCAGAAGTTCTCCATGAGGGACCCGCCCCTTCAGCAAACTTCTGCCTGGACATCCAGGTGTTTCCATACATCCTCTGAAATCTAGGCGAAGGTTCCCAAACCCTGATTCTTGACTTCTGTGCACTTGCAGGCTTAACACTACATGGAAGCTGCCAAGGCTTGGGGCTTGCACCCTCTGAAGCCATGGCCTGAGCTCTACGTTGGCACCTTTCAGCAACAGCTGGAGTGGCTGGGACACAGGGCACCAAGTCCTAGGCTGCACACAGCATGGGGACACTGGGCCCTGCCCATGAAACCACTTCTTTCTCCTAGACCCCTGGGCCTGTGATGTGAGGGGCTATCGTGAAGACCTCTGATATACCCTGGGGACATTTTCCCCATTTTCTTGAATATTAATATTTGGCTTCTCATTACTTATGCAAATTTCTGCAGCAAACTTGAATTTCTCCTCAGAAAATGGGATTTTCTTTTCTATCACATTTTCAGGCTGCAAATTTTCCAAACTTTTATGCTCTGCTTCCCTTATAAAACTGAATGCCTTTAACAGCACCCAAGTCACCTCTTGAATGCTTTGCTACTTTGAAATTTCTTCCACTAGATACCCTAAATCATATCTCTCAAGTTCAAAGTTCCACAAATCTCTAGGGCAGGGGCAAAATGCTACCAATCTCTTGGCTAAAACATAACAAGAGTCACCTTTGCTCTAGTTCCCAAGTTCCTCATTTCCATCTGAGACCACCTCATCCTGGACTTTATTGTCCATATTGCTATCAGTATTTTGGTCAAAGTCATTCAACAAGTCTCTAGGAAGTTTCAAACTTTCCCACGTTTTCTCTTTTCTTCTGAGCCCTCCAAACTGTTCCAATCTCTACCTGTTACACAGTTCCAAAGTTGCTTCCACATTTTTGGGTATCTTTTCAGCAGTGTCCCACTCTACTGGTACCCATTTACTGTAATAGTCCACGTTCACACTGCTGATAAAGACATAACTGAGACTGGGCAATTTACAAAATAAAGAGGTTTGTTGGACTTACAGTTCCACATAGCTGGGGAGGCCTCATGATCATGGCAGAAGGTGAAAGGCAAGGAGCAAATTATGTCTTACATGGATGGTGGCAGGCAAAAAGAGCTTGTGCAGGGAAACTCCTGTTTTTAAAACCATCAGATCTCCTGAGACTCGTTCACTATCATGAGAACAGCACAGGAAAGACCCACCCCCATAATTCAATCACCTCCCACTGGGTTCCTCCCACGACATTGGGAATTGTGGGATTTACAATTCAAGATGAGATTTGGGTGGGGACACAGCCAAACCATATCATTCAGTATACATCTTCATCAGTCATGTTTGAAGACAGAATGAGAATTAATATTATGTCATACTTCCCTTAACTATGCCTCATTCAACCTTTAGGAAATGTTTTCAAATATATGTTTATGTTGTCCTAATTTCCATTTACCAATCCGTTTAGTGAGCACCTTCCCTAATGAAGACACTGTGCTAGGTGATTTGCATAGTACTTTCAGCATTCAATCTGAACATAATTATTATCCCCATTTCAGAGTTGAGAAAACAGATACTCAGAGACTAAATGATCTGCTTGAGATCACCAAGGTGGCAAGTGGAGGAGGCAACATTTGGATCTAACTATTTACTTCTCTAAGCCTGTGTGTTGTATTCTAGAAATAAGGGGAAATAATAATAACTTGTTTGTAAAGATGTTCTAGATATTATAAGAAATATATGAAAAGTTGTTATGACATTATCTAACACATGAAAGGCTGTACAATAGCTGTTAGCTAGAATACTACTAGATCTCATAGGTCAACCGGGGACAACTCATACCCAAAAATGTAGAGATGAATGTATCAAACTTCCTTTATTTACTCCACAGGAAACTCAATTCCCTCCCTAATATTTCTATAATTAATCAGTGGTGAATACTTCCTGCCTGTGATTTCCTGAGTGTAGTAAACCTTGGTTTTTCACACTATAGCTTATTGTTGTTCCACTGTTGGAATAGCATAAAATTAAATATTAAACATCCCTGATCTTAAAATCTCCTTGGCCATTTTAGCCTAATGGGCTCCAGCTCCCACCCTACAGCTCATTCTTGTCTTACATCTAACAGAGAAGCTCACTCTTCTTCTAACCATTGTCAACTCAAGGCTTCAACCTCAATCCCAAGCAGATTTTCAAGACATTTTCCTAGAAAACTTAATTTTTCCCTTAGAAACACCCTTGATATTAGCTGATCAAAGTCATTTGATTACCATGACTATTATCTCCTAAAGTATCTATACAAGCCTCATTCATATGCATGATTGGTCTGGAGTTTTAGTCTGGGTTCTGATGCTTGCTGGGTGAATGACTGTGGACGAGTCATTCTGGCACTTATTCTCTCATTTGTAAAATAAAAAAATTGGACTAGATGGTCAGCAAAGTCCTTTTGCTTGGTAATTTTGTCTATTTAGAGCTTTCAGATAATTCCTTTTCTCATAAATCTCGGCACACAGGGTGGAGTTTGGAGTGGAACTTGAGAATATTTCAAAACCAATTACAAGATGAAAGATACCTTACACACATGGAAAAATCATCAATCTTGTTTTTGCTCATTCACCAAAAATGAAAAGAAAGCCACAATGTCTCCTTCCCCACTTTCAATCATGGGATACTATATGACCACACTAATAAAAACAGCGGCAAAGGAGATACAACATGTTTTAAATGATGGGGAAAGGCAGAAATGTAACTTTTAAGGCAGAATGTGTTACAGTAATAGTGATCAGACTAGGAAATGTTTTCCTAAAATTTAGGAAGATAAATGTTTTGTTATGCTGAAGCATTTGGTAGTGGCTACAAACACCTTGTAGCAGTAGAGTTTTCTGCAGAGAAATACATGCTCATTGGGAAAGAAAAGGAACATTCAGAAAAATAAAATAGAAAATATAAGTTACTACATTATCAGCAAGAAATAATCATGGTTAATAATTTATTTCTCTCTACTGGAATTGAATTGGAACTGTGGTGTATACACAATTTTATATTCTGCTTATTTTTCTTAACTTGGGTGGCAATTTTATTTTTCACATCAACCTAACTTGGTTTTATGAAGTGTTGAGTCATGACTAAGGCCATATTAATTGGAATCAGGGTGGGTTGTTGCCCAGTCCTTAGAACTGGGATTATGATTTTGTTTCCAGATGAAATGGTAAATTGAGCACTTGTTTTCAGAAATTCTGAGGGAGACTGAAATTCATCTCAATATTTGAGGGTGTTTTTGTTTGTAGTAGTCATATCTCTTAGATGTATGTCACAGGCAGTTGCTGCACTATTTCTCTGTGTGAGAGCTTCCCAGAAAGCTCCAGAGAAAAACCCACTTGTGGCTGGAAGGTAGAAGCAATGAGGTTCAGAAACAAAGTATCTAGAGGCAGTGTAACACCATGGGGAGCTCGGGCCCTCCTGGGTCTCCTCAGACATTTGTTGGTTGAAATCTTGGCTCTTAACCCTTGCTAGCTGAGTGGCTTTAACACAAGTTACCCTCTATGGGACTCAGTTTCTTAACCTGTAATAATAACAGTTCATCCCATATCTCTCTGGGATTCTGTAGGAATTGATTAATTAATATAATGTATGCAAATCACTTAGCCCAGAAAATACTTTTAAGTGTAAAATATTAGCTTTGTATGGTAATAATAATAATAATAATAATTTTTAAACTAGTTTTTGCCCAGTTCCAATAAGCATAACTCTCAGGGGAATAAATATAATCATGAAACACTTTAATTTTTTCTTTGGCCACAATTTTTTAAGGCTTTTTGAAATTTCCCTTTCCCATCCCTTAGCGATACCTTGAGTAAATTCTGTTATATTCTGGTCTCTTTGAACAATTAAAATTAAATCTTGTTTAAAATTTTCATCTCAAGTAATGTAAATTCATGCCTTATGTCCCCACCATCCTTGCTCCCAACAGCCTTGAACTGCAACTCTAAATACCTAGAGTGGGAAACAGGTGATGTGTTCTGACTCCAACAGCTATTTCCTGCTCCCTCTTGGAGACCCAGCATCCTTGATTGAGGAAGCAGGGAGCAGGAAGGGGACAAGTATTTATTACTGGCTTGTTTCTCTCCTGGCTGCTCCCATGGACCTGACCTGTTGGTTGTCATGTATCTGGATGGTCGTGCCTGGTCTTCTGTGCCTTAGCCAATGTTGGCTCCCTCATAAGACACATGCTTGAGTTCCCAGGGAGTGGTATTTATGGGGCTTCCACCACAGCACAGTTGTCTAACATGCCAATCAAGGTCAGTATTTTAGTTTGCCAGGGCTGCCATAGCAAAGTACCACAAACTGGGTGGCTTGAACAGAAATGTATCGTCTCACAGTACTGTAGACTAGAAGTTTGAGATGCAGGTGTCAGCAGGATTGGCTCCTTGGTTTGTGGAAACATCGGCCGAATCTCTGCCTTCATCTTCACACGGCATTCTTCCTGTGTGCATGGCTTTCAGTGTTCCAGTATCCCCTTTCTATAAGGACTCCAGTCAAATTGGATTAGGGTCCACACTAATGATCTCATCTTAACTAATTACATCTACGACAGCCCTATTTCCAAATAAGGTCATATTCTGAGATACCTGGGCTTAGGATGTCAACATATGAATTTTGAAGGGACACAATTTAATCCACAACAGTCAACAACAATCCTTCCCATGACTATCAGCCCTTCTCCAAACTCTTGCCTCTATTGGTGCACTCACTCTAGGTAGGCAATGAGGGAGTGCATTTGGTGGACCCTTCCACTGACATATGCCTTGTAACACCTATGATTATCACAAGAAATAAGTACCTAGACTCTGTGACCCACTCATCCCCCAGCCTCCATCCTCCCAGTTCAAGGAAGTACCTTATATATGCTCAGCTTGATCTCACATGCTATGTGATTCTAAGTGACTGAGTCTACACCATGCTTCCAAGCAGATATTCTAGTAGGAAGTCTACTTGAGTCCCAAACTTTGTTTATCCTTTCATAAATATGAACTCTTTTCTCTAAATCTGGTTGGCCCAGTGATTGTCATGAACTAAATATTTTCTGCTCCTCTCCATAGATCTCTGTTGAGAAGGTAGTAAAAGTGTATAGAAAGAGATGTGAAGGCAGCAGGAGAGCTGAGTGATACTTTAATTAATTTCCTCAAAGGCAGCCGGGCACCGTGGCTCAGGCCTGTAATCCCAGCACTTTGGGAGGCTGAGGCAGGTGAATCACTTGAGGTCAAGAGTTTGAGACCAGCCTGGCCAACATGATGAAACCCCGTCTCTACTAAAAATACAAAAATTAGCCAGGCATGGTAGCCTGTGCCTGTAATCCCAGTTACTCGGGAGGCTGAGGCAGGAGAATTGCTTGAACCTGGGAGGCGGAGGTTGCAGTGAGCTGAGATCGCGCCACTGCACTCCAGCCTGGGCGACAGAGTGAGATTCCATCTCAAAAATAAAGTAAATTTCCTCAAAGGCTAATGCAGGCTTTCATTTGCTCTCGGTTATCCATCATAGCCCATGGACTCATAAGTCACACATTGCAGACTCTATTGTGTTTGTTCATTTCTTCATTTTAAAATAAGACTCTCTTCAACATACTGTCTCAATGTTCTTATAATTTGAAAAATTGGTTCCAGTGTAATTGGTCATCCAGGAAAACACTGTGGCAGGTTTTGGGATGGAGGGTTAATACAGAGAGGAAACCACAACCTAAGACCCCAAATGCCTGCCCAAAATAACTGATTACTTCCGTAATAGCACTTCTAGACAAAATAATTATATTTTTCCAGTCAAAAAGGGTAGAAAAGAATAAACTCAGTGGAAGTTGATTTCTTTTCAGATTGTAGCAGATGTGATATATAATCCTGGCCAATTTCGCCATTTCTCCAAAGCAGTGGTTCTATAAATGTACTCTCTGGACCGGCAGCATCAGCATCACCTGGGATCTTGTTAGAAATGTAGATGCTTGGGCCACACTCCAGATCTACAGAATCAGACACTTAGAGAGCCGGGTCCAGCAAGCAGTATTTTAATAAGCTCCCAGGTGATTCTGATGCAGACTTAAATTTGAGAAGCATAGCTCTAAAGCAGCTCTTAACTATGGCTGCACACTGAACATCTGAGATCCTGAACAAAAACAATTGTCTGGGCCCTTCACACTTATCAATTAGATCACAGTCTCCAGGGTGGGGTCTTTTTTTTTTTTTTTTAAACAGGGTTTCACTCTGTTGCCCAGGCTGGAGTGCAGTGGTGTGATCTCCGCTCACTTGCAGGTTTCACCTCCCAGGTTCAAGTAATTCTCCCTCCTCAGCCTCCCAAGTAGCTAGAAATACAGGCGCACCACCACCACACCTGGAGCAAATATATGTGTGTGTGTGTGTGTGTGTGTTGTTGTTGTTGTTGTTGTTGTTGTTGTTGTTGTTGTTTTGTTGTTGGTGGTGGTGGTGGTTAGAGACGGGGTTTCACCATGTTGGTCAGGTTGATCTCAAATTCCTGACCTCAAATGATCCACCCACCTCAGCCTCCCAAAGTGCTGGGATTATAGGCGTAAGCCACCACGCCCAGTCTGGGTGTGGCATTTTTAAAAAGCTCCTCAGATGGCTCTAAAGGGAAGCCAGAATTGAGAACCATGCCTGCAAATCGGTAGACTTCACACTGCTCTGAAGAATCCCTCCAGGGCCTCCATCAGGTGGGAACCAGCCCTACTCTCAGGACTCCAGGTCCCCATCCTAATTCACCCGGAGCACCTGAACACTTATTTTTCTTCTACACTTGGGTAATGTTTTGTTCAAAACAAAGGTTTCTAGAGCTGAAAACCACGAACATAAATTCTTTGAAAGATAATAAATTTTAAAAGCCCCTTCTGTCCTTTTAAATCCTTTTTATGCAGAAGGTGAGACAGTAAAATAAATATATCTAAAGCTTATCATGAAAGTATAGTGGCAGGAGGCTTCTCGTGAGGTTATAGGAAAGCTGAGGTTTTGGAACAGACTAAAGTGCATGGAAACATTTGTGTGGGAAGTTCAGGAATGTGGCGTGCTGTTCCAGCTTCTCAATGCTTCACTAATCTGATCCTCTAAAACTCCTTGCTCGTTAGAACATAAATTATATTCTCACAGATTAAAAACATGTTCATCTTGTGAAAAATAATTCATGGTACAAAAGTGCAAAGTAGATATTTTTCTTCCTAATTTTGGTTAGCCAGTATCAAATCTATGAGCAAAGGATAAAATATAGAGATAGTTAAAATAATAAGGTTGTCAAGGAGGGGCTACATCAGC
Source organism: Macaca mulatta (assembly GCF_049350105.2). Taxonomy (NCBI): domain Eukaryota; kingdom Metazoa; phylum Chordata; class Mammalia; order Primates; family Cercopithecidae; genus Macaca; species Macaca mulatta. The sequence goes on from NC_133420.1 coordinate 85,780,128, forward strand.
ATAAACGGCCCACATTGGAATTTTTTAATGGAAAATAAGATATTGAAACTATTTTAGAATACCTATTATTTATTTATTTATTTATTTATTTATTGGGGGGAGTTTGTGTACATAAAGACACCAAGGTATACGAGGAAGAAGAAATATAAGATGTGGACAGCTTTATTAATCAAGGTAGATAGTACATTAAAATACAATCGGACTGTCTCTCTTTATCACACACACACACACACATACACACACACACACACTACAATGAAAGACTTTGCCAACATTCATGATTGGGAGCTTTTAAATATCCACTAGGTCCCTGGAAAAGGAGCCTTACTGAGGATAAAGTCTAGCATTTACTGTGCTGATGATGGATGTGCATTCTGAATAAGCACAAAAAGAATGAACAATATTTAAATTTGGAGAGGTATGAAAACAAATGCCTGATGAGTGTCATAAATGTCAATTGAACAGATGGAGGGAAGAATGAACCTGCTGGGTGGGAAGGCAGAGGTGGCTGTCAAAGGTGGTGAAAACAGGAAACTCCAGTTGGTGGGATACGTGGTTAGAATTATAATAATAACAGTGATCATCATAGGCACCTCCTTCCTCCCCCCAACCCAACTGTATAAATAAGGAACTAGTGTATGACACACACTCCATAAAATACTCACAAAATCTCATTGGCCCTCCAGTTCTCTTTACATGCACCCCAGTTCTAAAAACTCAACAAAAAGGCAGATATTCTCTTGGCAGCAAGAAGAGTAAACACAAGATTTTTCCTTTCCAGGGGAACAAGGAGTCAGAACTGATAGACAAAACAGAAAAAGTGCAACTCTTCTTCCATGCAGAATCTTTAATTTTGGAAGATCAGAAATACTGTGGCTCAACTTGAGAGGCTTTTGGTTATGGCTTTTAAATGACTTGAGGACAGAGACTACACCCACTCAGGCTTGCAATGCCCACTGGGAAGCATCGAACCTTTCATTTGAAATAAATTATGAAGAGAAGCCTAAATATATTTTGAATTTTCTGATAAAGTTCTGGATCATAGATACTCTGCATCCTATGTATATATTCATATCACATTTTCAAATATTTTTTAACGGTGAATTCCTGTTTATGTATTAACTATTATCACCAAACCACGATTTATAAAACAGATTAGAGCTGCACTGTCCAATTCAGTGGCAGAGGAAATCAGGGAGCTAGGTCACCCCACTATCCCATGGCGACCCTTAGCATCTTCCATGAAGTATTGAGACACTTAGCGGAGTATTTTGACAGTCATTGATCTAATGTATATACTGTTACATATCATGAGTGCATAAGGAATATATGTGTAAAATTAAATACAAATGACAGGTAGTTCAATAATAGCAATTATTTGCCATATAAGGCAGTTAAACTATCTATGTACCTCCTATGAGATAACTTATTTTTTCCTATCTCATTGATAGGAAGAAAATTGTCTTGCTTTAAGGCCTTCAATTACTCATCCTACTTTTCATCTCAAGCAGACATTTTTCACTTAAAAAATTGGAATCTTCACTTATTTTTCTTTTGAGCTGAGATACAACTTACAACAATGAAGTGTACAACTCTTCTAAAGTGTACAGCTCCATTGCTTTGACCTATGGGCACACCTGTGTAATCCCCATGTAAATCAAGATAAAGAACATTTTAGCACATCAAAATGTTCCCTCGTGTCAATACCATCTCCAGAAGGTAACAATTCTGACTTGTAACACTAAAGACCAGTTTTGCCTGTTTTTGAACCTCATGTGAACAGAATCATATTGTATAAAGATCTTGTGTCTGGCTTCTATCACTCAGTATGTGTGATTCATCCATGGCCCTGTGGGTGATAGGGATTCATGTCTTTTCATTGCCATGTAGAAATGTCCTTGACTTTTATTTTCCTAAGATCAAAAATTATCTGGCATATATAACTTTTACCTACCCAACCGTCATCTCACATTTATTATTATCAGAATTTAGGGATGAAAAGGACTTTAGGACCTTAGAGATTATCTAGCTTACTAATATTAAGACACTGGCCTAAGGTCATGGCGGTGGTTCTTGGGAGAGGTAGAACAGAGACGCTTGGTGTCTTGACTCCCTGTCCAGTAGCCTGTCCTTTGCTTCATGCTCTTCTCTATTGATAATCTCCTGAGAAACTTGGCTTTAGCTCTTTCTCACTTTTCCAGGGTTGATCTGTCCCTCTCTATGTCCCCTTCTTCCTCTGTTTCCAGCCCATACTCATCTGCAATATTCTCATAAAGTTACCACTCCCATTCCTTTTTGTTCCATATTTCTGCTGCCACCTCCCCCTACATTCAGCTCGTCCTTGGTACTTTGAAATCCCTCCTCCTATATCACTTTAGGAAGATTTCCATCACCATGCTGGTCACTGATAGTTTTCTAGCTATCTTTTTTTTAACACATCTTATTACATCTTTCTAGCTACCTCTTCTCAGATTTTTGAGACTTTTTATTTTTATCTATTGGAATTATTGTCCTATCTAACCTTCCATAATTTTCCAATTTCATCATAGTTTTTTTCATTGTTTCTCTGGATCTGTGTTCTATACTTGTTCCCTCTGCTGTTTGGTTTTACTTCATATCATCTAATTTATTAGAATGGTAACATTATGAATAAATTTAATAGCACAACAATTGAAAATGAGATTATAAAAAAATAGTCATCATGATGGCAATCATTTATGTACATAGACTATGTGCCAACCACTACTCTAAACATTTTCCACGTTAACTCTAACCATTCCAACTACTCTCTACAGTAGTTGCTACCTTTAAGCACCCTGATTTACGGATGAGGAAACTGAAGTACTAACAAGAAGTACCTTGCCTAAGGTCATAAAGCCTATTAGGGGTTGAATTCAGGGGGTCTGGATCCAGAATCTTTTATCTTAACTGCCTCCTAAAGATGAAGATGGTACAGTACAGAATGTAAGTAGGAGAAAAAGAAGCCAAGTTACAGTATTTGAGATACATTTTTAGAAAACATTTGGAAGGAATTTGGGGATGGGCAGCAAAATAGCAGACATGGGAATACACTACATGGCATGTAAATAAAATGGAGGTTTCCAAATGGCTCAGAAACAGCTGCCTTCGTGTCAGGAATGGAAGAAATGATATTGAGCATCTAACCAGTGTTGCAAGGACAAATTGCTGGTGTAAACATGATGACTCATCTAGAAAAAGGAATAGTGTTTGGGGTTAGTCCAGAATAATTACTTAGACCAAGTTTATTCTTATAGATTAAAATATAATGACAGCCTATACATTATAAAAAATGAAAATGCTAGCTCATTGCTTTTTATAATTTGTCAAATTGGATGAATTAAATGGGCAAAATAATTAAGTTGGCAGAAATTAAACCACATGTAATTTCTTCAAGACAGTATTTAATTATTTTCTATAGCATCCATGGTGTCCAGAATAGTATTTTCACATCTTCCATAACAAAATTTCATATGGACTCGGTAGTGGGATGTAAAAAGTGATGGATGGTTGCAGCTCATTAGGAAATAATAAATAGCCAATATTCATTAAACCTTTATTGTGTCCTAGGCCCTATCCTAAGCACTTTATGGAATTCAGTTCTCAAAAGAATCTTATATGGAAAGTGCTATTCCCATTTTCAAATAATAACATTAAGGCTTAGAGAGGTTATGTAGCAGGCTCAAGGTGGCACAATTAAGTGGTGAAGCTGGAGATCAAGTTATGTTTTATTCACAGAGAGATAACTGAACATTTGTGCCTATATATAGAAGTCATATTAATTCAATTGATGCTGCTGAAAAGGAAATAAAGAGGAGAAAAAAAATGTTTTATCTGAGGTTCCCAGAACATAATTCTGCTTTCCCCTGACACGTCTTCTACTGTGAGGCTCAAGGTCTGCAAGAAAGGATCTTTGGTCAATGGTTACACCTACAACAAATCCACCAGAAATGAATAATACCAAATATATTTAGTATCATTCGTGCTTTGCAAACTACTTTATCTTACTTAATTTCACTTTTTTCTCACAATCATGAGAGGTACTCTAGAGAGCATTATGCAGAAACCTAGTCATGAGAAGAGAAAACAACTTGCTCACATCTCACAGCAAGACAGTGACAGCAGGTCCCTCCAATAGAATCCAAATCTGTTCATCCTTACTCTTGACCCAGGGCCTGTTCCTTTGTTTCTCTTAAATTGGATCCCTTTTCCTCATTGCCTTCCTTGAACATTTGCTCATCTCTGTGCCTGGTGTGAAGAAAATCCACAGCAAATGTAAACTGAAGAAAGACAAATTATTATGTCTGAACGTGCTGATGCTTTACCAAAATTTAGATGAGTTTCATCATCTAATGATGATCTCATTAACCTAACTCTACAGTCATGGTGAGGGTACCATACTGAAATTACAATACTTTCCAAATGCAGGCTTTTAGGCAAAAATGAATGTAAGTTGGTGTTTTTTACATTGATTCTCTGTATTATTAAGCAACTCTTAACAGATCAAGCTCTGGCACCATGCATACCTGCATTCAAAACCTAACATTTAAAATTAGCGGCATGGGAAAGTATACTCAAATTATCCAGGCTTTACTTTCGCCATCTGTAAAAATTACCTAACAATATTTACTTTGTAGGGTAGTTGTAAATATTAAATAAGGTATGCAAGGTACTTCAAACAGTGCCTGAGACCACATTAGCAATAAATGGTAGTTATCATCACGTCCTGTATTTCATGTGAGATAGCATTAGTTTTAAGACTCCACATTATTTTAACCTCAAATTAAAAAAAAAACCACTGCCAATTCAACTATGTCTTGCCATTGATTGTAAGATGAATCTAATTTTAATGTTAGAAATGTGAAAAAGCTTCATCTTAAATATATGTGTAAATATATATTTCATCTTAAATATATATACGTTAAGTGTGTATGTGTGCATTGTGTGTGTGTTCAAAGATTTAAACTGCAAAGTCTGCTGAATGAAGTTTGAGTGGAAAGTTTTAACTAAATTTCCCCAAAGACAGTTTAAAAGCAGTTCTCTCTCCAACCAAGTAAGATTCAACAGTATAATGAAAATGGTCTGAGGTAGACAGCACTACAGATGCTTCTCTAGTTGGTATATTTTTAAACATATAAAGGATGTTTTAATTACGTGCATGTGTTTACAGATTTTTGTGATGGGCCAATAATGTACATTGCAAATATAAATAAATACTTCTGATAGATGACTTGAAAAAATAAGAAATATTTTTGTTTATAACCAGATAAATACACTTGCAGATGTTTTCCTGTAAAAGAAGTGATATCCAGTGAATTTCAGGAACTTTATTGGAATGACAAAGTTCAAACTGCTGCCAAAGCCAACACATGAGGTTTATATATAGAGAGAAGAACGGATTTTGCTGTGTTGATGAGATTTTTATTTCATGGTTCCCATTTTCCATTACGGCTTGGTCAGTAGCCATGAAGGATTCAGGATGGTTATGCTCAATAAACATCTAAAGTCTTACATCCTTCTTTCCCAAGTTTACTCAAAACCAAACACAGATATTAACAAATATTAAATATGGAGGGACCCTAGCAAACAATAGAGAGCTATGCTAAGATCTCTGTGAACATTTGAAGATAATCTAGTGTATAAGCTATCTTTGGAACAATGACTTGTTTAATGATATCATCAGTCTAGTATAACTAAGTCACGGCACAGCTGATTCAGAATTTCAGACACTTTCACTATTGCAATAATTGATCACATCAAATGCATGAATCCAATTCGGGAGGTGTTGTTTCTTGGAAGTGAAGATTAATGATACTTCAGCAGCTTTTCTACTACCATGGCTTAGTATTTGCAAATGGAGACCTCATTTATTACAGACACTCGAAGTAAGCTTAAAAGAAAAAAGAGCTCTCAGACCAACAGCTCATCATAAATGAAAATAAATTGAAATGTTATCTTTTTGAAATATTTGTGTTTTTCCTTAATTGGTTTATTTTAAGATCATTTTACTTCTTTCTCACCTTTTTTTTTTTTCTTTGGAGAACAGAATACAGAGACAGCCTGCCAGGACTGTGCTTCCTATTGAATTCCAGATTTGCAAAGTAAGAGCTCTTTGAAGGTGCTCTTACAAAAGTGTATTATAACTTTTTGAATCTAAGATGACTTTGATTGTAAACTGGAACACTGATTTGATGTACTATTAAGAACAAGAAAATACTGACAATCAAACTGTAATGTACCAATCAGACACTTTCCAATTTCAGAGAGGTTAAAATACGAAAATACAGATGCATTAGAATTGATAAAATATGAGTTTTCATGCCAAAATGTAGCCAGGACATCTCAAGAATATTCAAAGAAGACAACATTTTATGTTACAGAGAAAATCAGAAAACTTGATAACTTTAGGAGGCATCATGGAACTCCTACATCACTCTGAATGCTTTGGACTTACACAATGGAATAGATTTCTAATTCTGCATTCTAAAACTCAAGGGATCTCCGCTATCTACCAGCTCCCCATGAGCCAGCACAAATCCCAGAGCAAAGGAAAGATTCACAGCTTTCATGACAGTTATTGGAATGTTCCTTGCCAGTTTTGTACAAAGGAGGGAACTCAAGAAAGCATTACAATTCTCTATTCTTCTGCCATAAGAAAGAATGAAATCTTGTCATCTGCAATAGCATGGATGGAACCAGAACATTATGTTAAGTGAAATAAGCCAAGCAAAGAAAGACAAATTTCACATATTCTCACTTATTTGTGGAAGCTAAAATTTTAAAAAATTGAACTTATGGAAATAGAGAGTAGAATGATGGTTACCAGAGGATGGAAAGGGTAGTGGGAAGGGGGAGAAAAAGAGAGGATGGTTAATGGGTATAAAAATACAGTTAGATAGACTAAATAAGATGTAGTATTTGGTAACACAATAGGGTAACTACAAGTAACAATAATTTATTGTATATTTTAAAATAACTAAATGAGTAGAATTGGGATGTTCCTAACACAAAGAAATGATAAATGCTTGAGGTGATAAATGCTTTGATTACCCTGATTTGATCATTACACATTGTATGCCTGTATCAAGACATCACATGTATCTCATAAATATATACAGCTATTATGTACTCATAATAATTTTTTTAAATCCCAATTCTTACTAAAAGTAAATTGCTGATAAATATATTTCAATGGAAGTCCTGGGAACCAAGAAATTGCTGAAGTCTCAGAATTACCCACAGCATATGGATTCTCATACTGTGAGACAATATGAGAGGTTTATTCCTCCAAGGTAAGTGAATGCTTCACACTCTCTTCTCTCCACCGGACTCATTTTAATTCAGTAAGCCACATTATGATAAATATGACGTACTAGTGGGGACACAGAGATGAAGGACAAGTACTGGAAGCCATATTCCAAAGGGTTACTGAGGTTAAATCATACTAGCAAGTCCCAGCAGTCAAGGGCTAGACTGAGAATAGTTATAAAACCCAAAGGAAAAAAAAAGTCATGAAAATTATCATGCAGTGATAAAGAAAGCAAATTAAGTTTATCTGAATGGAATTTAGAGATGAAATGCAAATATCTCAGAGCTTTTCACATATTTCTAGCATATTGAGGTGAATTAGCCCTGTTCTTTTACAGGATGAAACAGGGAGCAATCAGCAGCAGCATCTCTGACTAGATCTTTCTTAACTCCTAGTGATAAATGTGGTCCTCTACTAGGGTTTCCAAAGGGAAGGAAATTCTAGGAGCATTATCTCCCCCAGCGTCTCCCAGAAAAAATATACATATATTCTAAATTGGACAGACATTATAGAGATGATGTCCATGCCTAGACATTTTTATATTTGGATGCTTCAATTAAGAAGAAAGAAAGACTTGAAAATGAAATCTAATCTCATATTTGTATAGTCTGCCAAGTCTCTGTAAAACTATTTTAGCAGAAAATCAAAAAGTTGCCCCCAAACTGTGCAAGATCCTTTTCTATTTATTTTTTATTCTCATTAAACATTGTTCTCTCTTTTAGAAGAGAGAAAGAAATCAAGAGAACATGTGCAGAAATGGTATGCCTACATGACAACCTACATAACAACAAATCACAATGAAGCCCAACTTCAAGGGCGCCAAACTACACAAAACTGTGAAGTCACTGAAGCCAAACTGGGAGGCAAAAATGTTTAGGTTGCATTTAAGTTGAATCTTTAGGGAGTGTGTGAACACAGGAAAAGAACAAAATAAAGTGTGTGCAATTTACTTTTTTTTTTTCAATTTACTTTTAAGCTGTTTTTAAATTCCAAAATTGACGTGTACTTTATACACATGATTCTACCATTTTTGATAGATTTCAGGAAATTAATTAGGCTTTGGACCCTGAGGATTTCCCATGTATGTGGAGTGTCTGTCCTTTAACTCAGTGGGTGCTCCATAGAGCAGAGCAGCTGCAACAACTTGAAAGGCATTTCTATTGTGCATTGCTCACTGTGGTCCTGAGAACCGGAACTGAGGGAGGTTTACCAATGCTGCTCTCTGCCTTTATTGCTGTGCGGGTGCACCTTCCTTTATGGAAGGAGTATGCTCTCTAAATAGTAACTGAAAGCAAATTCCTCCTTATTGCTTTTCATTTTGTAGTAATAAAATTAGGGCTTTGTTCCTTCAGATATAAAACTAACATTCCTCATAAGATGGAAGCAACTCTTTAAAAAAAAAAATCACATGATGAAAGGGAAAATATTTTTTTCAATTCCCTAATGGCAATTCTCCTATGAAATGTCTGCGCAGACTAAAATGAAACTGATGATTCTAAGAAATAGAGCCCTCCTGGGGCTTGTTTCACATAAAAGTAATTGCCTAATCTTTAAGTATAAAGATATTCTTTTAAGTACAGTTTGTAACTCATTGCATTCCATGAGGAGCGGAGATTGTCTGACATTCCTTTAACTGTAATGGTTCTTCTGCAAAAGTTTCCTTAACAGTGATAGGAAACTTTCTGTCATCGGTCAGGGTTTGCTCATGTTTGTTTTACGTTTAGTGAGTACTTACTATGCACCAGGTGCTTTCTCATACCTCTGTTTTCTTTGATCCTTTCAACCCAAAAATGTACCTATTAATACCACAATTTTTAAAAACAAGGAAACAAAGCTTCAGAGAGGTTAAATGAACTGTTTAATGAAAAATTTTAAGTGAAAGAATTAGGATTTGGACCCAATTTTATCTAACTTCATAATCTATTTTCATAGGCTACTGCTAAATGAGTATACTGGTTCTGACATTCTTTGTTAGCATTTCCTTTATTAAACATGCTTCAGTAGAATTTTACTCAGAACCATGGGCACAACCATCTTTGGGCAGCCCCAATTCAACCCTTTAAGAAAGACGTATAGGGGCCGGGCATGGTAGCTTACACATGTAATCCCAGCACTTTGGGAGGCAGAGGCAGGTGGATCACAAGGTCAGGAGCTCAAGACCAGCCTAGCCAATGTAGGGAAGCCCCATCTCTACCAAAAATATAAAAAAAAAAAATTGCCAGGCATGGTGGCAGGCACCTGTAATCCCAGCTACTTGGGAGGCTGAGGCAGGAGAACTGCTTGAACCTGGGAGGCAGTGGTTACAGTGAACCGTGATCACACCACTGCACTCCAGTCCAGATGGCAGTGTGAGATTCTGTCTCAAAACAACAACAACAACAACAAACATATAGGAATAAAAAATAGACAGAGTGAGAAAGAATAGTATTTATTGGTCCACACTAGAGACAAACTCACAGCCAGCCCTCAGAGTTAACCTCTAGGTAATATACTTGACAAAGAAGGGCAGAAGAGTACTGAAGACCAGTCCCATCCTGGGATGCATGAGGTCTCTAAAGCAATAGATTACATTCAAATGAATCTCCATCCTTTCACTTGGTAGAGGTTTGATTAGGCAGTGGTGTGTTCTGCAGCCCTGTGCATAGGAATCATCAGGGAATCTTGTTCAAATGTAGATTCTGAGTCTCTGGGTCTGGAGTGGGCTCAAGATTTTGCATTTCTGACATGTTTCCAGGTAAGGCTGAGGCTGCTGGTTCAGTGACCACACTTTGAATAGCAAAGGTGTAGAGGACATCACTAACTAGGGCTTCAGACAGATCAGTACTAAAAGTTCAGCTCTACCACTTAATATGTATATAAACTAAGGCAATTGTCTTTATATTTGACCTTCTGTTTACCGATCAGAAAAGGGAAATGATAACATTTAATTCGAACTATATGCCAGGCACTGCTACAAATGCATTGTAGAAATTCACCCATTTTATATTTATAATAACCCTATTTTACTATTTATAATGATGAAAGTGATAGCAAAGACAGTTTAAATAACCTGCACCAAGCTACATGGTTAGTAAGTAGCCAAGTGGGAATTCAGACCCTAGGCAACCCAGCTCAGGTACCCATGCTTAACCCACCGTACCCTTGAGAAGTACACCGTATAAAGTTTTGCTATCACGCGTGTAAAATACCACAGTTTGTGCTCAATAAATCTGAATTCCATTTCCCTTCTTCTACACCAAGATTGGTTGTCTTTAAGCAGAATCTACTTATATACTTTTAACATAAAATTTGGAAACTGATGGCACTTTGTGGGATGTGATTTTCACAATGATCCTCTCTTGTGGTCTTTTCTTTAGCTATAGAAAGCCTTTGGTGTTTAGAGATTTGCATGAATTGCTACTGTTGACAGAAGGAATTGCTTTGATCTCTCTTGCATTATTGCTTGATCCATTTGTTTCTTTTCTTTCTAGAAGTGCCAAAAAAAGCCTACAATAAATAGAAAAGAACATTTGCTGCAGCTATGATCTTATAACTGTACCTTGCCTTTAGCAAAACAAAAAATCTAGATTTGTCAACATAAAATGGTGGTAGCTTATTTAACAAACAGATTTACCAAAATCTTTTTTAAAATTGTAAACTCCGATGTTTTTTCTAATTTTGACTAAAGGTTATTTTTTATTAAAAATATTTTTTAAAAACTATAACTGTTATGTTAAAAATTGGAAACAATTGAAAAAATACTTTACATATACTAATAAGTTTGCAGATAAACTTAACCTATCATAAAAAACTACTTTATATTCTGTACTGGCAAAAAAGTGTGCATGAAAAAGTAGCTTCAAAGTTTTACAATTTAAGTGTAATTATTAACATACTCCAAAGCATGAAAATTCTTTCCCCTTTTATTTTATTTCTACCTATGATAGTTCTCCTCCTGAATCTGTGCTGAGGAATGATAGGGCACTTCTGGTAGAAAAACTTTCTGGAATTCAGATTCTATGTCTCTGGAAATACTTCCCTCAAGTTGTAGAGCTGCTTGGGGCTTTTATGTGTTTTTTTGTGTTTTTCTTGTTGTTGTTGTTTTTATTGTTTTCATAGCAGATTTGCCTCTTGCCATATCTGTCATTTGGTAAGGCACGCTGTAGAAATTCTCAATTTTTAAGGTAGCTATGTTGTAGGTTAATGTTAATGTAGGGGAGAGATGATGAGTATGAATCAACCTATTATCTGATCAGCTCTAGGGAAAAAGATAAAAAATAATTTTAAAAAATTGCCTTTCAAGAGTAGGAAATGGTGGGGATAGGCAAGGGACTAGCAATACCAGATTGAAAACATATATATTTTATAGTCTCAGTGATTAAATAGCACATGATTCAACAATGGGATAGTGAATCCAGAATTTGAATTTGAAATAAATTCAAATACATAAAAGAATTTAGAATATAAAAGGGGAGCACCTCAATCCAGCTGAGAAAATACATATCATGCAAAAAATAATATCGAAACAACTGGGTCCAAAAATCAGTTGAATCATAGAGGATGTGTTATACCAAGTGTAAATGTTTAATAAATTGAATATTTAAATGTGAAAAAATAAACCACAAAATGTAAGAAGAAAGCAATGGGGAGTCACAGATAAGCTTGGTATAGGAATAATCTGCTCCCTTCCCATAAATCTTCAAGAGGTCACATGGAACAGATTATTCCTCTTTATACTCTCAGCCTTACCACTTTCCCACTCTTGCTTTCACTATGCCAGTGGGACAAAGACTTCAGTGGCAGATATTGAAGTCTCTGAAGTCTTTTACGTCAGTCACGACCTCCCTAGTTCCTGAGCCAATCTTGACTAGAGTAGAGAGTCCATTAAAAATGCTTGTTCTTGACTCAGTTTTCAGTCCTAACTGGCTATATCTGGAGTAAACACTAATTACCCCATGCCCACCAAAATATAGCCTTTCTTTTAACTTTGCTGTGTTTGATAACTACATGCATTTCTTCTCTTACTCTTCCAAAGTGGAGTCCTTTATTAGTTTGTTTTTCTTTTTAAAATAACCAGATGTTTTTCACTATCATTAGCGCATATAAACAGAATAAGAATTTGAACTCAGATCTGATCTTCTAGGTCAATATCACTCTTACTCATCTTTGTTCCTGGAGGAGAATGACTTTATCGCAACAACAACAAAATAATTGTCCATTTAATTAATTGAATCTGAAGACCACAAAATACATCTGGCTGATTACTGGTTCATACAAATGATGTTTGTGCAAATACCTGGTTGATTACAACATAGATCATTTGGTCATAATACATAGATAGCGGTAAGATAAGGTTGCACATAGATTTGCCTACTCTCTTGTCTTCTTGAAAATAAAACTTCTGCCAAATGAACCCTGATTTTGCTTAATCAGTTCCCTATGAGAGTCACTGTGGCCTGCAGTTGTTTGATTAGAAGAGCATAAATTGGGGTGCTTAACAGTTCAGAGGCATTTCCTATTGTAATTTAAATAAAGCAGTTGGGGTAGCAGACAATCCTGATGGAAGCTTATAATAGGATTAATAAAGGTTTCGTTGAGTGAACCCAAATTCACCAAATATCCACAGTGTTTAAATATCACTAAAAACCATGGATAAATGTACTTTTTCCCTAAGAATAAACATATAGAGGTTGGAGAGTGCTTGAAAATAAGAAAAGCTTATGCAAAATTAAAATTTAGAACGACAGTAAAAGAAGTTATTGGTTAGGAAAAAAATCACAGTGCACATTTAAAAAAGAAAAAAAAAAAACTACAGTTCATGGTAAGTCTAAATTATAGTTGGAAGAGTGCCAGCTAGTTACAGCGCACAGAAAAGGTGAAAATCTCCAAACTAGAGTACAATTAATGCTGCCTGGGCTCTCTGGAATCCTTTCCAAATGTATTTCCAAATAAAAGTACTCTGCTTCTCTGTTGGATGCCAATAAACGGTAAAACTTAAACTTGGGAACTTACAATCCAGCAATAGCCAAGAGCTCATTTACAAAACACCGTGGAAGGATTCGTTTCTCCATGTGACATAAGGGAGAAAAAGTTCTCTTTCTTAAAAGGGTCCTTCCACGTATTAGACATTCTATCCGTTACTATCAGCATTTTGTCTTCATCCCATGGTAACAGAATAAACAATAGGAATTTGGTTATGAAACTACATGGTGAAGTTTCCACATTGCCTGACTACATTGTTTTTCCCTTGGTGGGTTTTGGGCTTTTTTTCTTTCCCCAAACCACTGCAGCATGCTCAGGGATAAGTGATAGGCATAGCCGGGAATCACTGAACTTCAAAGCCACAAGCCAACTTATAGACTCTAACATACCTCCCTCCTTTAACACATGGAAAATGAGGCCCAGAAAGTTGAATGCCTTAACCAAGAACACACAGGTAGCTAGTGGAAAAAGTAAGCCTTAATTTCCAATTAAGCAACATACCCAGTTACTAATAACAACTCGCATTTATTGGACTGAGTGACACTACACTAAGTTCTTTACATAAATTTGCACATTCTATTTACACGTGCACACACACATGCACAGCCCTCAAGGTAGTTATTCATACAAACCTTCCTGGACCAATGAAGAAACTGAGATCACATAACTTGCTAAAAGTCGTATCAATCCTGAAGAGTAGAGAAAAGATTTGAACCCAGGCCTTGTGAGAGATACAACAATAAAATTGACAACATTTCTGTCCTCATGGAAAAATCTCGAAAAAGAACTAAGACATGCTTACTAATTATTCCAGCTAAAATTATACAGGACTATATACAGTACTATTTTGTCTCTTACTCTGGACTGGAATTAACCCATAATTGGGAATGTACCTGCAGGGAAGGAAAAATACATCTTCTTCACTCATCCTAGGTTCATGGCTGAGACCCGTATAACAAAAGGCAGATTAACAAGAGAAAAACACGCCAATCTGTTTAAGGGTTATGTGACAAAGGAGCCTTCATAAGGAAATGGAGACCTAAAGAATCCGTTAAATTTGTGTGGTTTTTTGTTTTGTTTTTTATTTTATTTTTATTTTTATTGAGATGGAGTCTCACTCTGTCACCCAGGCTGGAGTGCAGTGGTGCGATCTCGCCTCACTGCAACCTCTGCCTCCCGGGTTCATGCCATTCTCCTGCCTCAGCCTCCCGAGCAGCTGGGACTACAGGCTTCTGCCACCATGCCCAGCTAATTTTTTGTATTTTTAGTGGAGACAGGGTTTCACTGTGTTAGCCAGGATGGTCTCGATCTCATGACCTCATGATCTGCTTGCCTTGGCCTCCCAAAGTGCTGCAATTACAGGTGTGAGCCACTGTGCCCAGCCACATTTGTGTATCTTAATGCTGGGTTTGATGAAGAAGTGGAGAAACAGGATTGAGCAAAGTGGGTATGATCTAATGGTAATAAACTGGGTGGAACTTAGCAGGGTCTGTTTCTTCAGATTCTGTGTCCCCATGTCTTCAGAAAGAAGGATGTACCTTCCCTATGTTTAGAGGGAATGTACCTCTCACATGAGGTCTTACGATCTGCTTCAGGTGAAGGCCAGAAAATCTTCTTAGGTTTTATGACCTGCTTCAGGGGAGACGGGGTGGAAGAAGGTGAGAGTGCCCCTCCTGCTTCTGTGTTTTGTAAAATTCCTTCACCTTAAAATATTTTGGAGTAGTATGTTCTGAACCCCATCGCATCTATGGACTTCATTAATATTGAGCATACAAGATCCCAGAAACATACACAGAAGCTCTGTGGGCAATAGTAACCCTTACCACACAAATGCAACAAAATTGACCACACTATTCTGCTGTAGTGTCTGCCACAGCCACCTAATTCTTCGGCTGATATTTAAGATTTTGTCTCAATGTCAAATATATTAAACTGATAATCCATTGTCCTTGATATAAAAGAGTAATAGACCAGGCACAGTGGGTCAAGCCTGTAATCCCAACACTTTGGGAGACCAAGACAAGCCAATCACTTGAGCCCAGGAGTTCAAGATCAGTCTGAGCAACATAGTGAGACAGTGAAACCCTGTCTCTATCAAAAATATAAAAAATTAGCCAGGTGTGGCGGTGCACACCTTTAGTCCCAACTACCTGGGAGGCTGAGGCAGGAGGATTGCTTGAGCCCAGGAGGCAGAGGTTGCAGTGAGCCAAGATCAAGCCACTGCAGTCCATCCTGGCCAACACAGTGAGACTTAATCCAAAATAAATAAAGTTATAAATGTTTATCCAAGTCTTAGTTACCTATAGCAGGCTTAGCAAAAGAAATAAGTTGGAAATAACTTGATCTAGAATTTACCTAGGTAACATTAAGTGGTATACATAATTTACACTCATGTAATTAAATAAACTTATTTTAAATCACTTTCATGAAAAACATGAAGGTTTATTCATCATATCAGTAAGGTGGTCTTTCCTTTGGAACATGTTTCTTAATTGGTTTCTAAAAGCATTTATAGGGTCTCATAGGCTGTAGGTTACCTAATCAACAGTCAGTTTCCATATAGATGTACAATAGAGTGAAAATATCAGATACCCATTTTCCCAATCTCTTTGCAGTGAGGGGTAGCCATATGATTTCTGGCTAATAAGACAAGGCCAGATGACAAAGGATTGATCCAGGTTAAAAGGTTGGTGAGAAGAATGATTTGGACTTGGTTCAAGGTGGCTTTCACTTTGGCTTACCACTGAATCAACAAACAAGTGGTACAAATGATATGTACCAGATAAGTATGAAAGAGAATGAGTACATGCAGCTTTCTGGAGCCTGCCTGAATTTCAATGCTCAGTGCAATCCACATAGGTTGAGAACCTAACAGTTTTTGGGAGCCAAGACACTATAGGCTGAAGCCCTTTATAAGATGACACTAGGAGAGAGATCATGTTGGTCCTAGAGGGTCTACCTACTACTCTATACAGCAATTCTCTGCTGCATTATAGTGACATACCACCAGGTTGCATTTTTATCAGTATCATATAAACTATAAACACTCTGGCCATAACCTTCCATAGAAGGGGAAATACTCTTAGGGTTAGGGTAGAGAATGAGCTGCTTCTGGGAATGTTCATTAAATTTTCCTAGTAAAAACGGAGATAAATGTTAAGCAAACAACTCCCTATTTCTTTCCTAGCTTTGGAAGCAGATCATGAGTCAAACAGAAATCTCATGACCTTACAGATTAGAACAGAAGGGCCAACCTGCTGAGGATGGTTGAGAAGGATAAAAACATTCTAGATCTTTGGCAACTTTATTAAATGATTATAATCATCAATCCTAAGACTCTTACCGTTAAACTTTTTCTTAAGAGAATAAAAGTTACATTTGCTTAGATTTATTTTGTTACTTCTCTTTGAACCATCTTAAGTGATGCAATTGGCATGCTAATTCATTAAAGAAATCAGCCCTCAGAGAGGAAGAAATATTTTAGGGGAAATATTCTTGGAGAAGAATGTTCACTAAAGAAAACTCTATTTTTTTTTTTTTTTTTTTGCTTCATGCTTTGGCTTTCACCATAAACAGTATATCTTCCAAAACTCTTCTCTGATTTTTAATTAAGGCCCTATTTGCACACTTGTCCTTTTAGTGCTCATTTAATTTATAATTATTTCCTAAATGTCTGTTCTCCTTGACAAGCAGTATAATAGCAAGCGCGCTAGAAAAGCAGGGACTATAACTTACATAATCTATACTTCATCTGTCCCACCATGCCTGACATTTCTAATTGCATATTTGTACCCCTTTACTAACTTATCTTCATTCCCCTACCCCCACAAAAATTTTGTTTTTGTGGGATAGAACTGGTTAGCACATTAGTATACATTCATTTGTTATATTAATTAAAACAGTATCTTGGTCTCTGAAGGAACAAGATAGGTTAGCCTAGGAGAGCAATTTTGTCACTGGAAGGGAGCTTTAAGAATCTTACGTTCCAATTTCTTTGATTTATACTCATTTTAGTAAACTCCGGAATTTCAACCCAGGCATACTAGTTTTCTATTGCTGCTATAACGATTTAGCTTCTTGGCCAACACAAATTTATTATCTTACATTGGTGTAGGTCAGAAGTCTGACAAAGATATCACTGAACTAAAATCAAGGGGTCAGCTGGGCTTTATTTCCTCCTAGAGGCTCTGGGGAGGAATCTACTTTCTTGCTATTCAGGCGTTTAGAAGTCACATTCATCCTGGAAGCCTTCCTCTCTCTTTAAGCCAGCAATGTCACATCTCTCCGACCCTTTTCTGTCATCTTATCAGATTTGCAGCTGGAAAAAAAATCCTTCACTTTTCAGTACCCATGTAATTAGACTGGGCCCACTCAGGTAATCCAACATAATCTCTCCATCTCAAAGGCCTTAGTCTTAATCACATCTGTGAAGTCCCTTTTGCGATATAAGGCAACATAGTCACAGTTTCCAGGGATTAGGACTTGGACATCATTGTGAGACTATTATTCTGTGTACCACACCAGGATTCCTAGCAAATACATTAATTTGTGTGCATGAATTGTTTGCAGAGTGATAGAATTTATTGTTGAAAGGGCACTGGATCAGAATTTGAAGACTTGGGTTCAAATCTCAGAGAACTGTTTCAGAAATGGCATTGCAGGCAGAGGAAATTGTTAACCAAGAGGCATAAAAGCATAGAGTATATTTAGAAAACATTAAATTATCCAATTTTACTGGAGTATGGCATAGAAAAGTCTTTAGGTGAAATAGGCAGAGGGACTTAATGTTAGACTAAGTATCAGTGCCACCATCAAAAAGCAACTGGGAGTCATTGAAAGTAGTGACAATGGCCACATTTGCATCATATTTTTTATTATTTATGTATTTATTTCGATATGGAGTCTCGCTCTGTCACCAGGCTGGAGTGCAGTGGGGCAATCTTGGCTCACTGCAACCTCCACCTCCCAGGTGGTTCAAGCGATTCTCCTGCCTCAGCCTCCCGAGTAGCTGCACACACGCCAACACACCCAGCTAATTTTTGTATTTTTAGTAGAGATGGGCTTTCACCATGTTGGTCAGGATGGTCCTGATCTCTTGACTTTGTGATCTACCCACCTCATCCTCCCAAAGTACTGGGATTACAGGCGTGAGCCAGTGTGCCCAGCCCACATTTGTATCTTCCAATGGCTCACCTGGCAGCAGCATTCAGGGAGAAATGGAAAGGAAACACTGGAGATAGACAATCAAAAGGCTATGGCCAGGCATGGTGGCTCACACCTGTAATCCCAGCACTTTGGGAGGCCGAGGCAGGCAGATCACTTGAGGTCTAGAGTTCGAGACCAGACTGACCAACATGGTGAAACCCCATTTCTACTGAAAATACAAAAATTATCCGAATATGGTGGCACTCACCTGTAACCCCAGCTATTCAGGAGGCAGAGGCAGGAGAATCACTTGAACCTGGAGGCGGAGGTTGCAGTGAGCCAAGACTGCACCATTGCACTCCAGCCTGGGCAACAGAGCGAGACTCCATTTCAAAAATAAATAAATAAATAAATAAAAAATAAGGCGGTTGCTGCCTTCTGGGGAAGAAGTGCAAACATGGGGCAATGGTGGTGAAAATGGCAGGAAAAGGATGGCTGATGAATAGAGCTAAGTGGTTCTTTCAGTTAGGTTTAATGCAGCTAAATTTGTGAAAACTCTGAAGTCCTAAGTAATATTGACAACTCACATCTGAATGTAATTTTTTTTACATACTATTTTTAGGAATAATCTAAAATTTGTAAGTATCATGTTTATTCACTTCTGGATAATTTTGGATTGGGGATCTTGCATTAATAACCAAAGAAATGAGGTCCAGCTAACTATAAGTAAGAAACTGAGCCTCGGGGAGAGTTTTAGAGCTGGATGTATCGATGTCAAAGTTTGTCTAGAAGGAGTATCATGAGATATTTGGGGGTAATAGCATGGTTTAGGGTAAGGGATAAAATAAATATTATAGAAGGAAGAAGAGATGAAACATTGGTAGACTAGTTAAGCAAACACAAATCCCAATTTCTAAAATGTAAGAAAGGTTCTTAAGAGCAACCTGCATGCAGAGTCACAAAGCACAAATTAAAGATGTCCCTGTTGAAAGAGGTTACATGAATTAGTCTGCAAAAAATAGCTTAGCAAAACCATGGCCACTGTGGCACCCCTTCAGACAAGGACCCTAGAATCTGATTATATATTAGAGTCTTCAGCTCTCTAAAATGTATTTATTCTTGCATCCTGTTACTTTCTTGACTTGATGTTTCAGAGTTAATTTATCCAGAGAAAAGCTGGCCTGACTCTTCTTTGTGAGCCCTGGCAAGTGTTTAGTCTGTTGGTGGTATGGCTGTAGGCCCAATTCTCATCTAGTGAATGTAGTCAGTGACTACATGTTTTTGGTATGCAGGCCTGTTTATGTATACCAGAAAAAGAACTTCAACATAAAGGAAAAAGCCTTTAAGGTATTTGAGCCTTACAACTACTGTTAAGTGTGAGGTGGGCTACCTCCTTATTACCACACAAGGTTCTCTAATTTTGTTAATAAAAGCCAGATTCCCATTCAATAGCTGTGTTGTGGCAATGATGAGTAAGAAAGCGAAGAGAGCAGATGTGCAGAAATTAAAAAACGAATAATAGTATTTAACCTTCAGTACCAGTGTCAGATATTTGCTATTAAAAGATAATGAAAAGTGGCTGACATTTTTTCTAAGTTGTTAATCCTGTGTGGCTTGGGTAAACTGTATTCCTTAGAGATCAGTTAGCACTAACATTCCACCTTTCTGGAATTAAATCAGAAGTTCAGATGCAGACAGTATCTTCAAAAAATTAAACACCTTTGAAAACTAAAAAAAAATAGCTTAAATATCCAGATGTTTGGCCATCTGATGCCAAACATCTGCATATTCATTCTACATTGACGCAACAAGCTTTTAACAAAACATTTGAAAAATTATGTATAGGTGAACAAACTCAGAGAATATCAGGCCTGGAAGGTAGCCTAGAGATCATCTAGTTTCAACATTTTAGAGCTGACAGTGGAGTGAAGATAGCACGGTCCAGTGGTGGAAAAAAGAGAAAGGGAGTAGGGGAATGATTAGGGCCCCAAGAAGTAATGTAATTTTTATTTAATTTTGTTCATTTTAACTGTATTGGCTATAAGATAGATATAGTTATGTTACTTTTAATTTTTAATAATCAATTGGCTAAGTCTTTGGGGTGTGGCAAGAGAGAAAAAGGCACTAACCTAAGTTCTCAGAGTCACTGGTTTGCCTCCAAAAAGAAAAACGTGAAGCCTTTTCTTATTTACCACTAAAGCTCTCCCAATTTCCAAGGACAAATGTTCATCACCGTAGCATACATATGAAAGTGATTTAGAGTGCCTATCAATGGAAAATGTATTAGCTACGTTCCTTGGACTTGGAATTAATAGGAGAGCTTTAAGATTAATGGGTCTAGAAATATCATTGCTTTCCCTTGGCATGAAGTTTGTGGCATCTTTATTTTGTTAAAATATAGTGTATTGCTATGAATCTACTGTATTTTCCCTTCTAATGATTTTGTGAATTCTTAAGACCATGAAAACAACAAAACCAAAAATCAAGGACTTATTCTTGTCCTCTGTGCCACACAAATCAAATCATACCTAATCCTGTTTACTTAAATACCCTTAGAGACTAAGTAATGTAAAGCTTATGGAAGTCATATATAGTCATGTTCCTTAAAATTCCAAAACTGAATCAAATAGTCTAGGGAAATACAAACTGTTTGTCTAAAAACACTGTCAGGGTCAGGTGCCGTGGCTCACGCCTATAATCCCAGCACTCTGGGAGGCCAAGGCTGGTGGACCACCTGAGGTCAGGAGTTCAAGACCAACCTAGCCAATATGGCAAAACTCTGTTTCTAATAAAAATACAAAAATTAGCAGGACATGGTGGTGGGTACCTGTAATCCCAACTACTTGGGAGGCTGCAGCAGGAGAATCGCTTGAACCCAGGAGGCAGAGGTTGCAGTGAGCCAAGATCGCACCATTGCACTGCACCTTGGGTGACAAGAGCAAAATTTCATCTCAAAAAATAATAATTAAATAATAAATAATAATAAATAAAAATAACACTGTCAGCTTGAATGCTATTATTTTAATATTATGGGTTTAATAATTACATTTTTATATTATCAGCCATTAGGTATTTATTGAGAATATAGGTATAACCATAAGTCCAAAAATTCAGAGATCTCTTTGAAAGATGTTAGAGAAAACATATTGTTTTCTCCCTTTCTCTGACATTACAGTCTAGATAGAAGAACTAGAGCCAGATGAAAATGATTAGAGAGCAATAAAATAAACTTATAATTAAGTTTTTAATTATACATTTTGAACTTTGGAAACTTTAGATTTTGAAGTAAATTAAAATAGTTTTGAGAGTTTTTAGATTCCAAGTTGATGTGTGTCTCTCAACATATAGTGCTTAATCTACATACAATATGGAAAATGATAAAATAGCCAGCTAGGTTTGACTCCTGACACTCTACTTGCATCAGTGTAATCTTACAAAATGACAAGTCTCAATTAAAAATGATAAAGTTCACTGTGGCAGTTTTCTTTAAGAAAGTAGGAGGAAAAGAATTACCATTTCTTTAGCATTTAAAGTTGCCAGGCATTTCCCATAACTTTTCTCATTTGCTTCTCATAATGACCTTATGGAAAGATAACTGAGATCCAGAGAAATACAGTAATTTTCTCAAGATTACACATCTAGTAAGTGGAAGAACAAAATTTAAAATCAAATATATCTAATTCCAGATTTAGTACTCGATTACAGCTAATAGTTAATTTTCATGGATCAGGTTGTAGATACATGAGTATATAAAAATATAACTATCACATAGTGAAATGAAATTGTGATGAGATGAATGGAAGCTTCATTTTGCCAGTGATTTAGTGAATAATTGTATCTCAGTCACTTCAATAGACTGGACTCTGCTTTCTCATTTATGAAAGCAACTAAACAGAAAATTGAGGTTTGTCATTTGGAAAATGCATGGCTTCCAAATCAAATGATTGCTAGTATTTCTTGTAATGACTTAACCCATCCATATGTTAAAGGGATAAACATATTTCAAGCCAAAATTCAAATTTAAAATAACATATTTTAGCCTACCAACTAAAATAATATGTTTCTTCTATATCCATTTGATAACTAAGTCTAAATGACAAAATGACAAATTTGTACTTTGTGCTACCATCCATTTTGGACAGTACTACATCTATGAAGTTAAAGAAGTGGGAACATATTACTTCAGAAGAAATCCCCAAATTTGCACATGTAATAATCTTTTACTTACAGTTTTAGAATTTAATGTGAGGTTTTTGTTAAGTGCTTGTTTTAAAAAGTTTTATCTTTTAAAAAGAAGTCTATGCAGGCTGGGTTGAAAAGATTTCAGTGAATTTATGAAATAAAAAGAATAAAAACTGATCATATGAAATTATTAAGACTTGAAAAAAATATATAAGTCCTTATTTGGAATCCTTCTATCATTCAGTCATCCAGTGTGTCAATGGAGCAATAAATATTGAATGAGGATTCAATTTTAAGAGCACTTACCTACCCCGTCATTGTTACTACTCATTCAATCACTAAAATATATATTTTATTTCTATGTTCACAATATGTTTCCATTTCCAAAACTATCCAAGTGCTCTGTAAATGAAGACTAATATCCTGTCTCAGCTTTAGTACATTTTGCCAAAATACTCTGAGTCCAAAATCAAATAGCAAAACCATAATGCTGAAAAAGACCTCAATGAGTCATTCTTCCCTAGTTGAACTCTGTCTAGTCATTCTCCTCCACCCAAACCAACCTTCATCTCGTCTATTCAGCTGCTTCTCCCCATCCACCCGCAAGACATATTCTGAGCCTAGAAAGGTAACTCCTTTCTGGCTCAATATTCTTTGTTTTATAATTCAAAGATGCTGGCCCCATGAGGTGGCTCACACCAGCACTTTGGGAGGCTGAGGTGGGTGGATTACTTGAGGTCAGGAGTTCAAGGCCAGCTTGGCCAACATGGCGAA
Organism: Macaca mulatta; assembly: GCF_049350105.2. Classification (NCBI taxonomy): domain Eukaryota; kingdom Metazoa; phylum Chordata; class Mammalia; order Primates; family Cercopithecidae; genus Macaca; species Macaca mulatta. The sequence continues at coordinate 85,803,517 of NC_133420.1, forward strand.
ACCCCATCTCTACCAAAAAATACAAAAATTAGCCAGGCATGGTGGCATGTGCCTGTAGTCCCAGCTACTCAGGAGGCTGAGGTGGGAGAGTTGCTTGAACCCAGGAGGCAGACGTTGCAGTGAGCTGAGATTGCGCCACTGCACTCCGGCCTGGGCAACAAGAGTGAGACTGTCAAAATAAATAAATAATAAAACCAAAATCAGAAAACAAAGGTGCTCTGAATTCCCATCACATTCATCATTTATTTTTGTTCATTGGCCTCATAATAATTTAAGATATCTATGTCTATTCTGGAACACCAGCGATGGATTATTATTTCTCACCTTAAAGAGCTTCTTTTCTAGTTGAACAGACTCTCTTGCTTCAAATCAAAAAGTTCCTAAGACCATGTCTTTCAAATTACCTAGAAAAATATAATTACTATATGAGTGTCACCACCCCAGAAGACCAACAAACTCAATTCTTAGTATGTTACACAGAATAAAAATGTAAGTATTGTGGTGGGATCTCAGTGTTGTTTATTTTTCCTTCTCATACCTTTACTGTAAACTAGAGGTGTTTGGATATGGTTAGCTATGTGAATTTTAAGTATAATATAGGTCTTTCCTGAAATTCTGTTCTATTTATTTTGGTTGTATTTTACTTTATACTTCTCCTCACATTGTCCTCCAAAGTCCTAGAGCCTAAAAAAATACATAACACAAAGCAATATGGGAGTAAAAGTGAGTGAGAAAGATGAAAACAAACCATGGTTTCTTAGTAATGAGGTTATTATAAAAATGTAAACCATAAAAACCATTACTTGCTGTAGGACCGTAGTTTGGGTTCTATACTTTCTTAAGAGCCAAAGTTTGGGGATGTGGGGGAAGAGAGAAATCTGGTTATTAAACATCTCAGTGTATATAAAACTAAATAAAAATAATTATAAAGAGCTCAGGAGAAGCAAGCCAGTATTGATGTGAAGACCAAAAGCCGAAGCGCCATGAAACATAATCATTATTCTTAACAACATCCTTACTTTCAACACATTAAATTTCTAAAAAACTATTTCCAACGCTGTCTCTCAATAAAAGCCAAAGGCATTCCAACAAAATGAATTAAAGTAAAAAGAGTAGTATTAGTTGCCACAATTATGTGATTGAAGTATATTAATTTATGAAGTCCAATTTAATACAGGTGTAAGTTTTAGGATATCTGGAAGACGGGACTTGACAATGACTGTGCTTCAAACTTTACATATGAGTGCTACTCTAAACACTATGAATACAATGATGTGTGTGTCATGCAGTTGGTTGACATGCATTTTTGTCCATCAGTTGTACCTCCATTGTAAGATCTATAATGTAGGTTTACATTGTAGGCTTCTTAGAGAGCAGTGTCTATATGTTATAATTAACACAGCATATTGTTATATGTTAAGAAGGTACACATATTTGATAGTGCTAAGTATTTTCCAGTGATGTAGATTTTTAGTGCATAATATTATGTCTTTCAGAGAAATCCTGTTCAAATTATGCTAGCCCAGGAATCTAACAGGTTGAAAAGATTCTCATAGATGGGTCTACACAGAGAGGCAAATGCCAAGGGCTCACAAAATTCCTGTTGGTATACATAGAAAAGAAAGCAATATGGTGTTCCTAAAATACTTTAGATGTTACAGGGACATGTTAAAACACAGAATGTCTAGAAACGTCTATCCTGGTAAAATCAATGGAGTTAAGCCAGGGCAGAGAACACTTATGGCCTGCAGATATGTAATTTATGCTGTTTCTGATTTGAAAACTGGAGTAGATTTTTAATTTACGATTGAAAATATTGAGTTCGCCTTTGAACAGCTAGGTAAATTAGATTGCCCTCAAGTCACCCTTGAAAAGTGCCACAACCACCACTATCAGTTTCAATTTGTAAAATGGAACCAATGAAAGAGTCGCTAGGGGCACTTCCATACACCTAGCCCTTAAATTATGCATAAATAAGAACCACCAACACCTGCAACAGGCAAATCAATTTTAAAGTGCAAGCGTTTCTATTGAGAATACTCTGTTCAAAAGTTCAGCTCAGCAATGCCAGCAGGATTGCACAAATGAATCAATTCTAAAACCACAGCAGAAAGGGAACCAAGATCACTATTTTTTAATGGCCAATATTTCTCTGTATAAGATGCTAGGATGCCACTAAATTATGTTTCTCTAAAAGAGCTTAGTGAATTTAACTTCCTGATACTAGATACTGTATGTTTAAAAGGCCAGAGAAACTCAAAAGAGGGTATGTACTGTAATTCCAGTTAAAGTTCTTAATTTCCTTCCCTTCTCTAACAAAACTTACAAGAATGTAGCATATAAGGAAAAAACGTCAATTTTGCGAAGATTTAGAAGGTAGCAATTGAATCTACGAATTCTCATTAAATTAGTCCTGTAAATCAGATTCTACGGAATAACTCTAAAAAGCAAACCTTATCTTATCCAGGAAAACCCACTGTATATATTTAAAACCTCATAAGAGACTATTACTTATGCTGTATATTGTATTAAGTAAGCCCATTTAAAGCATACACTTTAGCTTCCTTAAGCCAATGTTTTTACAAGTTCATGACCATGATAAAATATATTGCTTTTCAGAATAAATATCCTTTATATGCCTATCATAACTATGTTATACCAATTAAATTACACCAACATTTATGGGACAAATTTCCCTAGAAACAGACTGTGTTTAATGCCTGCAGTGACACCTACTGGTAATGAAGCACACCTAATTCTAAAAGATACTTAAAAATAATAGTATCCTAGGTTCGTATTTTTATTCTCAGCTCTTTAATTCACTAGTCACACAAAATTCTTTCTTTTCATCAGCTAACTTATTTCAGTAGCTTTTTGGTAACATAAATATACATACAAGTAACATTTTCTTTTAGAGAATAAGGATTTGTCATGAAGTCATTTTTGTTATCTTTGTTGAGTATGATGAAGAAATGTACTTTTTGTTGATAACAGATTTTCACAAATCATTTAATTTACTCTTGTGCAAAACCAGATGTCTCTTCTTCTCCAAGATGCCTGTGAGAGATGCTATTTCTAACAAATTGGGGAGAAAATAAAGGGGATAGAAGCCTTTTGCATGAATTGCAGATCTATGAGATGGTCACCTCTACCGTCACCTGAGGGCCCCCTGGATATGATCTGTATATTCCCTGTTGATAATATGGTCTTTTCTCAGTGTCCTTGCTCATGTTGCAAACTCCTTTTGTTAATGCTCAAGACTGCCCTATTCAAATATGACCCAACTTCCTTCTCTCTGACCTTATTTAAAGCCAGCTAGACGTGGCACATCTCTCCATTTCATGTCTTCTCCAAACACACGAGTCAGTCGTGTCCTTCTCGCCCTCATTTCTCCATACAAAGTTATATACATTGTTAAAAATCCTAAGAAGCCTTTCCTGCCCACTCTATTACCAGGGCTTTCTCTACCTTTGAATTCTCACTATTTTTTGGTCTATATTACACCACTAAAAAAAACTCTTTACGTACTCTTCTTTTGTTATTACTACTAATTATTACAATAGAGTCCATTTATATATCACCCATAAAATGCTGGGAATATGCTAGGCTGGATATAAGGACTTTGATTCTTATAATGACCCTTCAAGTTAGCTACTACCATCTCTATTTCTCAGGTAAAGAATCTGAGCTGGGCACAGTGGCTCATACCTGTAATCTCTGCATTGGGAAGCTGAGGCGGGTAGATCACGAGGTCAGGAGGTCGAGACCATCCTGACTAACACGGTGAAATCTCATCTCTACTAAAAATACAAAAATTAGCCTGGTGTGGTGGCACATGCCTATAGTCCCAGCTACTCAGGAGGCTGAGGCAGGAGAATAGCCTGAACTCAGGAGGTGGAGCTTGCAGTGAGCCAAGATAGATAGCCCCACTACACTCCAGCCTGGGCAACAGAGCGAGACCCTGTCACACACACACACACACACAAAAATCTGAGCTTCAGATTTTGAGAAATGGAGAATTCAGATGCTTTGTTCAAGGTAATAGTCTTGACAAACTTAGGATTCTAAACCAAATCTGTCTTGAGTCCCAAGCATCCTCTCCTTCCATTATGACACAAAATGGAAGTGTGTTATTAATACGTTATTTCCAAAGGCATCATAAGATCTCTAAGTGCATCCTCCATCCATATATACCTAGCTCCTGGGCATAAGTGAGCATCTTCAGTCCCACTTCATTTTACTAGAATGCAGTCTTTGAGGGCAGACAAGTTACCTTATTCATCCCTACCACCTACACCAAGCACAGTGTGGTTTATCTATTCATAGTTCATCTACTCGTAAATGAATAGTGTTTATTTATAAATTAATCATGTAATCTTTCACTTACATAATAACTATTAAAATATGCAGGACTATTTTTTCCATTTGTGGCAATGAGAGTTTCTACGAAGTTATTCAGGTGCTTCACTGGAACACTCTGAACCAAAGTCAAATTGTGAAAGAATTACATAAACTATTTAGTAGATTTGAAGTTATTTGCACCTCATTCTCAGCTTTCAAAAGTTGTCTATGGGTCATAACATGCCATTTTATTAAGTACTTTGTTTAATTTTAAAATATAAATCATCATTTCCCTGTCAGAAAAAGAGGTCCTCCTCCTCCTCCACCACCACCACTTCTACTTCTCCTTCTCCTCCTTCTTCCTCTTCTATTTATTCATTTTTTTTTCAGAAAGGGTTTTGCTCTGGCTGGAGTGCAGTGGCCCAATCATAGCTCACTACAGCCTCAAACTCCTGAGTTCAAGCAATCATCTCACCTCAGCCCCTGAGTAGCTGGGACTACAAATGTGCACCACCACACCCAGGTAATTGTTTTTTATTTTTTGTAGAGACAGGGTTTCACTATATTGCCCAGGATAGTCTCAAACTCCTGGCCTCACATGAGCCTCCTGCCTTGGCCTCCCACAATGCTGGGATTATAGGTATAAGCCACCATACCCAGAATTTTTTTAAGGCAGAACATGGGACCTGCTATTAAGTCCCATCTTAGCCACTACTTAACTCTCCAACCCGCTCCAAGTCACTTAATGATGAAACTACTTGAGGGGCTTATTATATTTTATAATGTATTTTTATAATATATATGTATTTTTTATAATAAGATATGTGTGAATTACAGGGCACATAATAATGATAATCATTATAGTTATTGTTACTATTGACATTCTCTTTACTTATCCATAAAAATATTCAATGATGATTTATAATTCAAATATGAAATCTGTCCTCAATCTACATTGTATTTGGGGAAGTTTGCAATTTGATAGACCAGCCAATAGTCTAAGAATACAGTCTTTGTTTCCCAGGAATTCATTATTTAGAAACTAATTGGCCATCATAGCTCAGAAAATATTTTGATTTTGTCAGGAAAGTTTTAATAAAGTAAATTATATATGTTTATCATCTATGCCAATCAAGTAATATCCAAATGTTCTACAGATGTTTTATGAGGAAGGGACAATCTTAGTTCAACTCAACCACCAGGTCCCTATAGTTTACCCCAACATCCTAGTTCTAAGAAAGCCTTGTAATATGTGCTTCAGCAGTCGAGAAAAAAAACATCAGATCAGTTCTACTTCATATAGAACAGTCAGACTTTGGATCAGATACTGGCATATTTAATCTGTCCAAGTTTGTTTTGATGTCCTCTAAGTAGAAGATTAATATTTTGGAATAGGAATGATACAGCCAGACAGACCAGATGTTTATTTCTGTCTGCCTTTGGCTGCGATTGTTTAAATACAACCTAAAGAAAGGTCTAATGAATACTTGCTGTGGTGATGAAAGTTCCTGCAGCGCTTCCAGGATTGCATTATTTGATTTGCATTTCGGCATGATGTCAGGATGCTGGGGGGGGTCTATTATAATAGATTTTCTAATACATTTTCTATGTGCCTAATTTGGTATACATTTAAATGTATATATGTACACACGTACATGTTTGTGCTTGTTATTTAAGGTATTCCAAGTAAGGTTTAAAGCATTGAAACCATCTGATTTGCATTTTTCAACAAGAACCAACATTTGTATTTATTTACGGGAACATTTTTGGAGTAAGACTTTTTACTAAATTGTAATAAAAAGCTTTCCGTATCATCCTGGGGAATCTGGCAATCAGCCTACCTCCTACCCAGATCAGTCTTCCCCACCTACTCTTGCCTTCTCCCATCCATTATATGCTTAACTTAAATCTGTGGTCTTGCCTGGAGCTGGTGTTGAGGAGAAAGAGAAAGTTAAATAAGGCAGTATGTAGTAACATGGCTGTGATTCCCTTGATCTCTGAGGTACCCTAGGAACCCATAGATTGACCATCTATTATTTAGGCAGCTCTATCTTCTTTTTCTTTAAAATGGACACAAACATATTTTACATTTTTAAAGTGTAATAACACCCAAGAAACTAATTGAATATAAATATTCCTATGGCCTAAGGCTAGGAGAGTCACATTCCTGTCAATTTTTAAAATTTCTTGTCTACATCCAACCTATCTTTCCAGTCTAAACTGAATCAATTACTGGCCCTCCCAAAGAAATACAATTTTAAAATTATTTCCTTAATTACTACCACAATAAGATAATAATAATATACATATTGAGTGCTTATTATATTCCAGACAATACTATGATTTAGATGTATACATTGCTTATATCCATTATTTCATTTAATTGACAATATTCTAATAGTTAAGTATGATTATGAGGCCTGTATTATAAGGAGGTAAATCTGAACATTCTAGAGGTTAAAATGACTTGTCCAACATCACACAGTTAAAAAATGGCAACAGAGTGACTCTAATCTGGGAGTGTCTTATTTTTTATTTATTTTATTGTAATATCTATTTGTTTTATTAATTAAATAAATGAATTTCCATAAGTAAGTCTGTATTCTTAGTTACTATCCAGCCTCAAATGGCATTAATAAATAATAAACACAAGTATGTTTGTAGTTTTCTAATTGGCTGAGCATTTATCATGCCCCAGTGACCATAAGTGCTTTAATGTCTCAGTTAATCTTGACATCCCTGCAAGTTAGTCGTTATTAACTGCACATAGAGTCTTTCTCTGCTCATATTGACATGTGTTTGAGAGTTTTATTGGAACATATTTTCTTGCTTAACTACCTCCTTCTATTCAAGAAATTGACAAGATTGGGACCTCCAGAGGAGAAGGGAACTGAGAGCTAAAAGAATGATAGAGAAATTTACCATAGACCCTCTTGTACATTTTGAATTTTGAAATAGATGTAAAAATCACAAAATTAAAGCTCTAAAATAATAGAGAAAATACATGAAAAAGATAATTATTTACTATAAAATAAAAATATTATGGGGGCAGTAAAATACGAAGTGAAAAATATTAATGGAGAAGCTGGGTAGAAAAAAGCATGTGGTCATTATTGCAATTAAATGATAAATAATTTTTAAATGTCAAACATACTGTTTAGAAACTATAAATCTCACCCACAAATCACATATATGTTAAAATGGAAATTAAAAACTATATAAAAAAATAGAAAAAACCCTGATAAGAACTAGAAAGGAAAACTATGGAAAATATAAGAAAGGTGCTATAAGGAACAGAGCAAAGATTAATTAACTAATAATGAATATACAAGTAAATATATATTAGAGTAATTTATTAATAAAAGCCAATGCAACAAAAAAATTAGTAAAGTTAACCAAAAAAAAATGTTTGCAAAAACAAAAAATTTTCATAGTGTGCAACTACAGTACAATGAACAATTTTATGTCAATATACTTGCAAAAATCATGGAAAGTGTTTTTTAAAACAAATTATGTTGACTTAAGAAATAAGTACATGATATACATGATAAGCCACTTGATTTCCCGATATTACAGAATAGCAATTTTAAATGCAATAAAAATATACAAAATTCAAAAAAAAAAAGTTTCCCTATTTTCTCATTTACTAGGAGTTTTGGACACATTTCCTCCTGTTGGTTTGCCTACTTCTATAGCCACACTACTTTTATTCTGTTAGGGGCTAAGTACAATTGTGGTACAATTGTAAGAAATGTATGTAAAATAAGAGTTCATTTGTTCCATGCTAGGTGTAATTAATAAAATATAAAAATATATAATAAATATATTGCTTTACTTTTTGAAAATATTAAAGGAAGTTGCCAAAACCTAAAAAAAAAAGAAGAAAGAAATTTAGGAAACCTCAATAACAATAACAAATAATCAATGTAATAACAGTCAAATTCTCTCACTCCTACCAAGTATCAGGGCATGATACTCACTGATACGGTTTGGCTTTTTGTCCCCACCCAAATCTTATCTTGTACTGTAATCTCCATGGGTCAAGGGAGAGACCTGCTGGGAAGTGAGTGGATCATGGTGGTGGTTTTTCCCATGCTGTCCTCATGATGGTGAGTGAGTTCTCATGAGATCTGATGGTTTTATAAGGGGCTCTTCCCTCTTCACTTGTTCATTCTTTCTATTGCCTGCCAGCATGTAAGAAGTGCCTTTGCTACTCCTTTGCCTTTTGCCATGATTGTAAGTTTCCTGAGTACTCCCCAGACATGCAGAAATGTGAGTCAATTAAACTACTTTCCTTTATAAGTTACCCAGTCTTGGGTAGTATCTTTATAGCAGTGTGAGAATGGACTAATAAACTCACTATTTTATGGAAACTGTCTCAGAATTTTTAAAAATTTAAAGAAAGAAGGAAAAAATGCATAAAAGCTACCTAATTCCTTTTATAGGACTAGTATATAAAACAGACAACCATTATAAAATAAAATTATAAGCTAACTTCACTTATAAATACAGATGTAAAAACACCAATAGAATAGTAAATAGGATTCAATAGTGTATTCACATAATAATGGTAATATATCATCATCAAGTAGGGTCTATTTCAGCAAGCAAAGATAATATTAGAAAATCAACAGATACGATTTACAATATAGCTATATTAATGGTGAATAGGAATACCTAACTTTATTGTGTTTAGCTTTATGGCACTTGACAGATAATAGTATTTTGCTACAAACTAAAGGTTTGTGGCAACCCTGTGTCAATCCAAGTCTACTGGGGCCATTTTTTCAAAAGCATATGCTCACTTCATGTCTCTGTATCACATTTTGGTAATTCTCACAATGTTTCAAACTTTTATTAATATCATATGTGTTATAGTGATGTGTGGTCAGTGATCTTTGAGGTTACTATTGTTAATTGTTTGGGGATGCCATGAACCATGCCCATATAAGAGGGCAAACTGCATAAATAAATGGTGTGTCTGCGTTTGGACTGCTCCACTGATTGGCAGTTCCCCCTTTCCTCTCCCCTTCCACTGATTGGCAGTTCCCCGTTTCTTTCCCCTTCCTCTGGCCTCCCTATTCTCTCAGACATAACAATATTGAAATTAGGCCATTCCATAATCCTAGAATGGCCTCTACGTATTTATGTGAAAGGAAGATTTGAATGTCTTTCACTTTAAATCAAAAGCTATAAATGATTAAGCTTAGAGAGGAAGGTATGTCAAAAGCATAGATAGGCGGAAGGCTAGGCCTTATGTACCAAACAGCCAAGTTCTGAATGCAAAGGAAAAGTTCTTGAAAGAAATTAGTCCAGGTGCGCTGGCTCACAGGTATAATCCCAGCACTGTGGGAGTTGAGGCAGGCAGATCCCTTGAGCCTAGGAGTTTGAGACCCGCCTGGGCAACATGGCAAAACACTGCCTCTACTAAAAATACAAAAAACTAGCTGGGTGTGGTGGCATGAACCTGTAGTCCCATCTAAACGGGAGGCTGAGGTAAGAGGATCACCTGAGTCCAGGAGGCAGAGGTTGCAGTGAGCTGAGATTAAAAGTGCTATTCCAGTTGGGCATGGTGGCTCACACCTGTAATCTCAGCACTTTGGGAGGCCAAGGCGGGTGGATTACCTGAGGTCAGGAATTCAAGAGCAGCCTGATCAACATGGTGAAACCCTGTCTCTACTAAAAATACAAAATTAGCTGGGTGTGGTGGCACATGCCTGTAGTCCCAGCTACTTGGGAGGCTGAGGCAGGAGAATCACTTGAACCCAGGAGATCACACTGTTGCACTCCAGCCTGGGCAACAAGAGTGAAACTCCATTTCAAAAAAAAGGAAAGAAAGAAAGAAAAAGAAAAAAAGTGCTACTCCAGTGCTCCAGTGAACACACAAATGACAAATGATAAGAAAACAAAATAGCCTTATAGCTGATACGGAAAGAGTTTCAGTGTTCTGGATAGAGGATCACAACAGCCATAACATTCTGTTAAGCCAAAGCCTAATTCAGAGCAAGACTCTAACTCTTCAATTCTATGAAGGTTGAAAGAGGTAAGGAAGCTGCAGGAAAAAAAAGGCAGGCAGATCCCTTAGAAGCTAGCAGAGGCTGGTACATGAGGTTTAAGGAAAGAAGCCATCTGTGTAACATAAAAGTGAAAGGTGAAGCAGCAAGTACTAATGTAGAGGCTTCAGCAAGTTATCCAGAAGACCCAGCCAAGATCATTAATAAATGCGGCTGCACTAAACAACAGATTTTTAATGTAGATGAAACAGCTTTATGTTGAAATAAGAAGCCATCAAGGACTTTCATAGCCACAGAGGAGAAGTCAATGCCTGGTTTCAAAGCTTCGAAGAACAGGTTGACTCTCTTATTAGGGACTAATATATCTGGTGACTCTAAATTGAAGCCAATGCTAATTCTTAAGGATCCTAGGATTTTGAGAATCACGAGATCATGGGCGGATCACGAGATCAGGAGATCCAGACCATCCTGGCTAACACGGTGAAACCCTGTCTCCACTAAAAATACAAAAAATATAGCCAGGAGTGGTGATGGGTGCCTGTAGTCCCAGCTACTGGGGAGGCTGAGGCAGGAGAATGGTGTGAATGCGGGAGGCGGAGCTTGCAGTGAGCCAGGATCCCGGCACTGCACTCCAGCCTGGGCGACAGAGCAAGACTCCATCTCACACACACAAAGGATTTTGAGAATCCTAGGATCCTTAAGAATCATATTCAATCTACCCTGCCCTTATTCTCTATAAATGGAACAAGAAAGCCTGGATGACAACACCTTTATTTACAGCGTAGTTTCCTGAATCATTTAACCCACTCTTGAGATTTACTCCTTAGAAAAAAAAAAAAGATTTCTTTCAAAATTTGAAAATATTACTACTCACTGACAATGCACCTGGTTACCAAAGAGGTCTGATAGAGATGTATAAGGAGATGAATGTTGTTGTCATGCCTGCTAATACAACATTCTTTCTGCAGCCCATGGATCAAGGAGTAATTTTGACTTTCCAGTATCATTATATAAAAAATACATTTCGTAAGGCTATAGGTGCCATAGATAATGGTTCCTCTGCTGGTTTAGGGCAAAGTAAATGGAATATCTCTGAAAAGGATTCACCAATCTAGACACCATTAAGAACAATTGTATTTCATGTGTGGAAGCCAAAATACCAACATAACAGGAGTTTGGAAGAAGTTGATTCCAACTCTCATGATGATTTTGACAGGTTCAAGACTTCAGTAAAGGAAGCAACTCCAGACACGGTGGAAGTAGCAAAAGGACTAGAATTAGAAGTGGAGTCTGAAGATATGCCTGAATTGCTGCAATCTCAAGATGAATGTTGAATTGATGAGGAGTTGCTTCCCATGGATGAGCAAAGAAAATGATTTCTTGAGATGGAATCTACTCCTGGTGAAGATGCTATGAGCATTGTTGAAGTGAAAGCAAAGGACTTGGCATATTATATAAACTTAATTGATAAAATATCAGCAGGATTTGAGAGAATTGATTCCAGTTTTGAAAGAAGTTGTACTGTGGATTAAATTCTATCAAAGGGCATTGCATGCTACAGAGAAGTCTTTTGTGAAAGCAAGAGTCAATTGATGCAAGCAAACTTTATTGTTGTCTTCTTTGCAAAAATCCACACAGCCATCCCAACCTTCAGCAACTACCACCCTGATCAGTCAGCAGCAATCAACATAGAGGCAAGACCCACCGCCAGCAAAAAGATGATGACTCACTGAAGGTTCAGATGATTATTAATATTTTAAGCAATTAAATACACTTTAATTAAGTATGTTCATTGTTTACTTAGACATAATTCTATTGTAAAATTAATGGACTATGGTATAGTATAAACATAGCTTGCATATGCGCTGGGAAACAAAAAAAAAATTGTATGATTCACTTTATTGAGTCTGGAACAGAGTCTACAATATCTCTGAGGTATGCCTTGAAATGAGAAAATTATCACATAATTATCTCCATTGATTTAAAATATCATCATAAAGTTTTACACTTTTTACATATTTTATTCACAGTAAAAATTCGCAGCAACCTAAGAATAGACGTCCTCAATCTAATAGGGATATTATTTTTAAAGTATGGTAAACATCATACTTAATAAAGCAGACACTGTAAATCAGGAAAAGTGAAAATGTTCCCAGTGCTATTCCATATTATACTGGAATTTCTAACCAATACAAACAGATAATAAACAGAAAGGTATCCATACCTATGAAAGGAATAGAAAAATGAACAAAAAAATTGAAAAAAAAAATTTTAAAAATAGAAGAAAAAATACACAGAAAGATAAAGGGGAAATTGATTATTTCATCAACCAAAAAGCAAGATAAAAAAGAGTGTATAAAGCATGTTAGCATTTATGCAAAATGATCATAAACACTTGTTTAAATATGCGTATCTTCTTACCTATTTCTAGAAAGGTACATAGGACCAAGAGCAGGAGTTTCCTCTGAGATGAACAATCACATGAATAGGAACCAAAGGTGAGAGGAAAACGCACTTTTAATTTTATAACCTTTTTGCACCGTGTTGGTTTTTACCATGTTCATGTAAACAAACTTTTGACTTTTTTAAAAAAATTAAATTTTTAAAGAAATGATTGGCCCGGCGCGGTGACTCACGCCTGTAATCCCAGCACTTTGGGAGGCCGAGGCGGGCAGATCACGAGGTCAGGAGATCCAGACCATCCTGGCTAACACGGTGAAACCCTGTCTCCACTAAAAATACAAAAAAAAAATAGCCAGGAGTGGTGATGGGCGCCTGTAGTCCCAGCTACTGGGGAGGCTGAGGCAGGAGAAGGGTGTGAATGCAGGAGGCGGAGCTTGCAGTGAGCCAAGATCCCGGCAGTGCACTCCAGCCTGGGCAACAGAGCAAGACTCCATCTCACACACACAAAAAAATGATTACATAGAATATCACCTTTTAAAATGCTACACGTGGAAATACCATGTATCTAAAGACAGCATCATCTCTATTACTTGCTTTCCCAAACTAAAACAAGGTCAGGGAAAACCTTGACAAGGAAGTGAAATTGTCTAGAAGGAAGCTGGGGGCAACTGGAGCTGGGATGACAGGGGAGGGAGGAGCAAAAAGAGACAAAGATGGCAAAAGGGGACCCGTGGAAGAGAAGATGTGAGTGAGGGAACACGGAAATAATCCTAGGAGTTCAATCTCAATCCCAGCTCAGAGTCTCGATGCCTAAAAGACAGCAGCGTAGATGACATTGGAACTTGCATCTGAAAGGGCAGCAGACATGGAAATAGCATTTGCGTAAAAGTGAATGGGGTGGAGGTGTCCACACGGAGAGCTGTCTCTCATACGTTGAAGCAGGCCTTTGTATTTACGTTTCCAGATGGTTTCCACAAAAATACCAGACATACTTGATACATCTATACCTGGGAGCTCAAAAACCAGATGGCTTGAAACAGTATTATTTGCAACATCTGATACGGAGAACAAAATCAAAGATCAAGGAGAATTTTGTGAGCATCTCTTCTCCCTTGAGTGTTCTGCTTGAGGTGAAAGTACAGTGATGAGGATGGGATGGGTGTGGAGCTGACGTTTCAGGATCCCAGTTTGTGGAGCCCAGCCATGTAGGTGTATTTGATATCATTTGACACCTACACTGAGGTAACTTAAGGAAACAGTGGCTTCAGTAATAAAACTATATTCCCTAACATAAAGCATGTAAACTGATAATGAATTTTTTCTTATTATTTTTTAAATCTGCTAACACATGAAGATATTAAGAATTTCTAGGGCAAGGGACAGAAATCACACCTTAATTTGGAGGCTATAGAGAGAACAAAGACAAATAATTATAATAGGAGAGTTGAGAATTTGTCTATTCTTAGACAATAAGAGCACTATTTTTTTCTTTTTGAGACAAGGTCTTGCTCTGTCACCCAGGCTGGCATGCAGTGGCATGATAATGGCTCACTGACTCTCCCACCTGCTGGATTTAAGTGATTCTGCCACCTCAGCCACCCAAGTAGGTAGGACTACAGGCATGTGCCACCACGCCTGGGTAATTTTTTATAGAGATGAGTTCTCACTATGGTGCCCAGGATGGTCTCGATCTCCTGCGCTCAAGCAATCCTTCTGCCTTGGCTTCCTGAAGTGCTAGGATTATAAGCGTGAGGCACTGCACCTGGCCTAACTGTAATACTTACAGCAACACTGAAATATGTGACGCCTTTTGCAAGTATATGACACATATTCTATAGAAACTTGACTTTTTCACAAATACTACAAACATTTTATTTTGCCATTATGAGACAAAGCCAATTGCAAAAGCATACAAAAAAGAAAAGAGGGAAGAATGAAAAACAACTTCATAAGGCCTATTTTTTGATACATTTTAGTTTATAGTTCTACATATTTATGGCATACATGTTAGATGCATACAATGTGTAATGATCAAGTCAGGGTAAGACCTCTTCTTAGAGAAGGAAAAAGTACTTCATAAGAAATAAAGCTTAAGTAGACAATTTTAAATAAAATTTAAAACAACTTTTAACTTTTCTGATAAAATATGTGCTGATAAAATACATGCCAGTTGACTTTCCTTTCTTCACACATAATTCAGTTGTTTTTATTCATTTTCTATCTCTTATACTGTTAGTAAATGTAATTCCTCAGTTTCATTTTATTGTTGCTTGGGAATTTTCCTGCTTTACATTTACTTTTCAAAAGAAATTACAGAAACTTTTCAAGAATTGTCTCAGTTCCTAACTTATTGAACCATCTGCCAAATTAATTTTACTTATCTAGCTTCTTTGTTTATTCTTTTCAGATGTTATACCGAGAGTTGATCAGATTTATTATTTTTCTCAAAGAAGAAACACAGATTGAGTTTTAACAGATGTTCGGATGTTTTAATTTTTGGAGGTTGCAATTCCCCCTTGGCTTTAATGAGTTCATTCAGTAATGCTGGCTTTTACTAGATATTGTATGTTCTCACACTTGATTTTGCAGTTCTAAACCACAAAAGAATACTAGAAAAGAGAGCCCATAAAGCAAGTTTATTGTGGGAATGGAATTCTCACACGCCAGTGGGTTCAGAGTAAGGGAATATCCTTAGCTAGGGAGTGGGAAGTGACAAAGGATGATAAATAAGAAAACACATCAAAAAGGAAACTCTCCACTATGCAATTTAGCAACCTGCCTCTTCTCCAAACAAATTCTAAGTCTTCTTTGTTATTTGTAACTCTTTGATTACAAATAGAAACATTTTGTCATTACTAGATACTGCCTGACAAAATTGTGGGTGAAAATGTAAACTAACTTCCTTCCTTCCTTCCTTCCTTCCTTCCTTCCTTCCTTCCTCCCTCCCTCCCTCCCTCCCTCCCTTCCTTCCTCCCTCCCTTCCTTCCTCCCTCCCTCCCTTCCTCCCTTCCTCCCTTCCTCCCTTCCTCCCTTCCTCCCTCCCTTCCCTCCCTCCCTCCTTCCCTCCTTCCCTCCTTCCTTCCTTCCTTCCTTTCTCTCTCTCTCACCCTCTCTCTCTCTCTCTCTCTTTCTTTTTCTTTCTTTCTTTCTCTCTTTCTTTTTTTTGACAGAGTCTTGCTCTGTCACTGAAGCTGAAGGGCAGTGGCGGAATCTCTGCTCACTGCAACCTCTGCCTCCGGGGTTCAAGCGATTCTCCTGCCTCAGCCTCCTGAGTAGCTGAGACTACAGGCACGTGCCACTAAGCCTGGCTATTTTTTTTTTTTTTTTTTGTATTTTTAGTAGATAACATGTACTTCACCATGTTGGTCTGGCTGGCCTCAAAACTCCTGGCCTCAAGTGATCCACCCACCTTGGCCTCCCAAAGTACTGGGATTACAAGGCATGAGCCACCATGCCCGGCCTGTAAAGTTTCATATTTGCAGATTCTGTCCTTAGATTAAGTCACATGAAATCAAGCAGAATCTCATTTAAATGTTCCAATACAACCTTTGTAGTCTTACTTCTGTTTCAATGCCAGACTCTTTGGGGACAGAACAAAATAGCGTCAGTTTCTTTATGCCAATGGTTCAGCAATTATATGTTATGATTTCAGTGTTTCAAGTGCTTGACACCAAATGTGTAATCACTCATAAAAATATTATATACGATTATTTTTATCTCTAGGGGATATTGTGCTCAGGATCCCGCTGTGATGGAATTAACTCATGGGACCCGAAATTAAAATTCCATGATTGAAATAAAATGGTATTGCATGGTATAACATGTATAAAATATTGGAATTACCAAGTGCTATAAACTTAAGTCCTAAGTTCTAAACCCAATAGAAAACATGATAGAAAAAACAGAGTGGTTTTTTTTAATACAGAAAAAAAGGGAGGAGGAAAACAGTTATTTTACACTCCCTTCACTCTGGTTTACTCACAATTCCTAGACATTATGCTGTGGTCTGTCTCCTCCACTCCCACACCACCTTCCTCAAATATGCCTTCTTAACACTTGCATAAGCCAATTGCTTCTGGACTACAAACTATAGGAAACAGCACAAAAAGGAATTTGGGGTAAAAAAAAGGCTATTAAAATTTCCAGTTATTCAAAGTAATGCATGTTTAAACAAAGGTCAGTTTAAGGATATTAATTTTCCTAAGTCTGTTGTTTTAGATGGCCTCAACATATCTAGCATTCAGTTGAGATGATTTTTAGAAATCTGAAATAAAATATTAGCAAAGTAAATTTCATTTGGATTATTCCAGGGATGAATGAAAGAATGGTTTATTGATAGAAAACTTCAAAATTTAAAGTAACATATAAATAAGTCCAATTTAAAAACAACTTATATATATGAAAATTCAGAGGATAAAATTCAACAATCTTTCCTTATAAAACTCAAAAAAATCACAAGAATAATACTTCCTGAACATACTGTAGAATTCCTATCTTACATTGATTGCCAAAATTATAATCATAATGGCAGCCAAGAGTCATTCCCAATGATACGAGAAAAATGACAAGGATATGTCATTTTTCTATTCCTGTGTGCTATTTGCTTTTAGTCAAGATCCTGGTGGGAACCAGATGACACACTCAAGCTGGATAATGGGGACATTACCCAGGCATGGGCCATGTGTTAGAAAAGCCCCAGAGGATCTTGTAGCACCCTAGGTTAGCAACAGCAGGGAAATGTGGCCGGAAGGGTAGCTATGCAGAGAGGCCTTCTGATAAGAGCTGTAGCCTTTGGCAGGACACAGCCTCTGGCACCAATTAAGCAGGGAGGAAATCTTGGAAACAAGTACTTTTCCCTCACTTTCCTCCCACTCTGATTTCCTGCCAATGCCCTCATTGGCTGAACCTAACTGGAAGCCAGAAGGTAAGGAAGCCCCAGCGAGGGGAACCTTAGGGACACAGAGCAGGATGCAGAGCAGGGAGAGGACTCTGGAGGGGAGAAAGGGAAGTATCCAGCATGGCCAGCTTGCCCAAGTCAGGTGGTAAGAGGTGAATTCAGGTACAGATGGGAAAGCCTGGCTACAGGATCCGAGCTTTTAATTACATTATACTGTTTCTCCCTAATCTTGAAATTACAATTTAGATGATTCAAAGGGAAAAAGGATGTTAGTCTCAATGGCAGCAAAAATCATTAAATGTCCCAATTCATTAAAATACCAAAATCGTAAAAAAACATAGGAATAATCCTTAAAAATATACAGGGACTAGCTAAAGAAAACATTTACTAAGTAATATAAATTTTCAATAAATAGCAAAGGGTAACATGCTCCTTTGTGAAAAGATGAAATATCATCAAGATGTCATTTCTTCCCAAATCGATTTTAGGCTTAACCTAAGCTCAGTTAAGTTCTTCATACTATTTTTTAAATAATAGAAATTTTTTAAAAGCTATTTTAAAAGAAAGCTGGCAAAAGAACACAAAGCTAAGATTTTTTTCCCCTAAAGATTATTGAGGTTGTACATGCCTATTCAATTCAGGAACTTAACAAAATAATATTTTAATTGTCAAATATATTTCTTATCAGTTAAATTGGAAGGATTCCCCCCAGCCCCTGTTTTGTCTTAAACATCCAGTACAGAGCAAGATGTGGTGAAAAAGACATTAACACTGTTGCTGAGGGCATTAATTGATACAAACTTAATGTGATACAGTCTGGCATTATGGATAAGAACTTTAAATATGTTCATACCCTTTGGCCTAGCAATTTGATTTTTAGTAATTTACTTTTAGAAGTTAATTAGACTGGCCAGGCGCGGTGGCTCACGCCTGTAATTCCAGCACTTTGGGAGGCCGAGACGGGCAGATCACGAGTTCAGATCAAGACCATCCCGGCCAACACGGTAAAACCCCATCTCTACTAAAAAAAAAAATACAAAAAATTAGCCGGCCGTGGTGGCGGGCGCCTGTAGTCCCAGCTGCTCGGGAGGCTGAGGCAGGAGAATGGCTTGAACCCGGGAGGTGGAGCTTGCAGTGAGCCGAGATCGCGCCACTGCACTCCAGCCTGGGCCACAGAGCAACACTCTGTCTCAGAAAAAAAAAAAAGAAAGAAAGAAAGAAAAGAAAAAAAGAAAAAAAAAAGAAAAAAGAAGAAGTTAATTAGACTGCATAATGATCTAGACAAGTATTCATACCATTATAATAGCTTTTTAAAGTGAACAATATTGGCCAGGCACAGTGGCTCACCTCTGTAATCTTAGCACTTTGGAAGGCTGAGGCAGGTGGATCACCTGAGATCAGGAGTTCCAGATCAGCCTGGGCAACATGGTGAAACCCTGTCTCTACTAAAAATATAACAATTAGCCAGGCATGGTGGCACGCACCTGTAATCCCAACTATTCGGGAGGCTGAAGCAGGAAAATCGCTTGAACCCAGGACGGGGAGGTTGCAGTGAGCTGAGATTGTGCCACTGCACTCCAACCTGGGCGACAGAGTGAGAATCCATCTCAAAATAAAATTAGATAAATAAATAAATACTAAAAAAACATATAAATGTTCAATATGTAGAATTAAATTATGGAAAAGTCATATGCTAAAATGCCACACAAACTCTAAGAACAATATGTTTTAAAATATTATATAGTATAAAAATACTCCATATGTGTATGTATTTAACAGAAAAAAATGCCAAACTATATAATACTTATTTCCAAAAATTGTTTCTTTTCTTATGCATGCGCAGGGAAATAGGGGGAGATACACCAAATGTTAACATGCTTTCTCTGATCATCAGTTTTGAATGATGTTAATTTTTTTTCTTTATGTTTCTCTGTATTTCTCAGATTTCTTGCAATCAAGAAGTACTAATTGCCAAAGCAGTCTTGAGCAAAAAGAACAAAGCCGGAGGATTCACACTACTTGATTTCAAAATGTACTACAAAGCTTTAATGAAAACAGCATGCCACTGGCCTAATAACAGACACATGGACCAACGGAACCGAGTAGAGAGGTCAGAAATAAATCCACATATTCACGATCCATTGATTTTCCACAGAAATGCCAAGAGCTAATTTTACGTTTTTTTCTCCATTTTTGTAAAAAATGTCATTGAGGTTTTGATACGATTGCATCGAATCTGTAGATCACTTTGAGTAGCATGGACATTTTAACAATATTACTTATTCTAATCCGTGAACACAGGGTATTTTTCCATTTATTTGTGTCTTCTTCAATTTCCTTCATCAATGTTTTGTAGTTTTCAGGATACAGATCTTGTACTTCCTTGGTTAAATTTACTTTAAGCATGTTTTTGTGGCTATTGTAAATGGGACGATTTTCTTGGCTTTTCAAATAATTCATTGATAGTATATAGAAACCTTACCAATTTTTTTGTATATTGGTTTTGTGTCCTGCAACTTTACTGAATTTGTTTGTGAGTTTGAAGTTTAGGTAGTCTTTAAATTTTTGTATATATAAGATCATGTCATCTGCAAATAAAGACAATTTAACTTCCTCCTTTCCAGTTTGGATGCCTTTTATTTCTTTCTCCTGCCTAACTGCTCTGGCTAGGACTTCCAGTAGTACGTAGAATAGGAAAGGCGAGAGTGGGCATCCTTGTCTTGTTCCTAATCTTATAAGAAAGACTTTCAATTTTCATTATTGAGCGTGATATTAGTTCTAAGCTTGCCACATATGGCCTTTATTCTGTCGAGGAACATTCCTTGTATGTCTAATTTGGTAAGAGCTTTTATCATGGGAGGATTTTTAATTTTGTCAAAAGCTTTTTCTACATCTCTTGAGATAAACGGTTTTTTTTTCCTTCATTCTGTTAATGCCTTGTTTCACAATTATTGATTTGTGTGTGCTGAACCCTCCTTCATCCCAGGGATAAATTTTGCTTGATTATGATGAATAATCCTTTTAATGTACTGTTGAGTTCAGTTTGCTAGTACTTTGTTGAGTGTTTTTGCATCTATGTTCATTGGGGATATTGGCCTGGATTTTCTTTTCTTGTGTTGTGCCTGTTTGGCTTTGATATCAGCATAATGCTATCCTCATAAAATAAGTTAGGAAGTGTTCCCTCTTCCTCGATTTGTTGAAATGGTTTGAGAAGGACTCACATTAATATTTCTTTAAATGTTTGGTAGAATTCAGAAGTGAAGGCATCAAACCCTGGTCTTTTCTTTGATTGGAGATTTTAAAATATTGATTTGATCTGCTTACTTATCATTGGTCTGTTCAGATTTTCTGTTTCTTCATGATTCACTCTGGGTAGGTTTTATGTCTCTAGGAATTTATCCACCACTTCTAGGTTACCCAATTTGTAGGCATATAGTTGTTCATAACAGTTTCTTAATCTCCTTTGTATTTCTGTAGTATCAGTTTCATCTATCTATCTATTTATTTGAGACAGGGTGTTGCTCTGCTGCCCAGGCTGGAGTGTAGTAGCACTATCACGGCTCACTGCAGCCTCAACTTCCCTAGTCTCAAGCAATCCTCCTGCCTCAGCCTCCCAAGTAGCTGAGAGTAATGACACACACCACCACACCTGACTAATTTTTGTATTTTTTTGTAGAGACAGGGTTTCATCATATTGCCCAGGCTCATCTTGAACTCTTGGACTCAAGTCATCTGCCCACCTCGGCCTCCCAAAGTGCTGGGATTACAGGCATGAGCCACCACACCTGGCCTGCAGTATTAGTTGTAATGTTTTTTTCATTTCTGATTTTATTTATTGGATACTTCTCTTTTTTTCCTTAGTATAGCTAATTTTTTTTCAATTTCATATTCACAAAAAACACCTTATTAATCTTTCCTATTGTTTTTCTAGTCTCTATTTATTTCTGCTCTGATCTTAATTATTTCCTTCCTTCTATTAAATATCAGCTTAGTTTGTTTTTCTTTCTCTGGTTCCTCGAGGTATAACATTAGCTTGTTTGTTTGAGGTCTTTCTTCTTTTTTGATGTAGATGTAGATTGCTACAAACTTCTCTTTCAGAACTGCTTTGGTTGCACACCACAAGTTTTGATCTGCTGTGTTTCCAGTTTTGTTTGTCCCAACTTATTTTTGAATTTATCTTTTAAGTTCTTCTTTGACCTATTGGCCATTCAAGAGTATGTTGTTTAATTCCATGTTTTTGTGACTGTTTCAAAATTACTTCTGTTATTCATTTTTATTTTGATACCATTGTAGTCAGAAAAGATACTTGATATAATGTCAATCTTCTTAAATTGCTTAATACATGTTCTGTGACCTAATTAATCTATTTTGAAAAAAATACAATGTTAGGTATTCACCAAACCTAATTTCACATGCTTAGAATTAAATCTCTAACAAATAAAACAATAAACTAGAAAAAAACTATAACTAAATGGGTAAACAATCTTATGGGAGTCGAAGTATTTCACCACAAAAGATATGGAAAAACCATGAGGATTATATTTTTGAGTTATAAATGTAAAGCCTATACTTAAAAAAAATTGTCAAATGCCAAATTGTCAAATAAATGTCAAATGCTAAATTAGGGGGAAAAATCGTTTTGTAAAAAATCGAGTAGCCTAGGGATTGTTATGCTTCATATGTTTTCAAAATAGTAAAACAAATCTCTAATACTATGATAGTAAATAGTATAAAATGATATGTGAAACCTTGTTAGTAGTCACACTGCAAATTAAGACAAACATAAGACTATTTGTCTCATGTCAAAGAGTCAAAGTTTAAAATTATGTAATATTAAATCTATTGTGTCAGATGCAAATTTTAAGAGAAAATGGGAATTGGAAATATATTTCTGAAAAGAAATTTGACAAGACATAAAAATTTTAAGAATGTTCATTCTTTGAATATCTCCTTAGGAGGCTAATCATAAAAAAATTATTTAACATGCATTGAGGCTGGGCATTGTGGCTCATGCCTATAATCCCAGCACATTGGGAGGGTGAGGAGGGAGGATTGCCTGAGCCCAGAAGTTCAAGACCAGCCTGAGCAACATGGTGAGAACCTATCTCTAAAATTATTTTTATAAAATAAAAAAACTCTTTTAAATGCATTGAAAACATGAATATTCACTCAGTTTTACTTATCAGACTGAAATTAGAAACAATCCATAATATATACAATACTGTAACAGCTAAATAAATTATATTTCTTCATTATAGATCATTGTATAGGCATAAAATTAGGATTCCAAGAAATTTTAATGTAAACAATCATAATACGATGTTAAGCTAAAATTCACGGTACAAAATGTGTATTCAGTAGAGGCAATCCAAGTTTTGCACATCTGTGTGCATATGTGACTGAAATAGTCTAAGCTAATAGTTCTTGAGCACTGACTATATGTCAGGCATTGTTCTAAGTGTTTTAAAATAACTACCAATTATCAATTTATTTTCTCTCAGTTCCAAATTCATCCTTTTTGCCTGTTCTGTGAAAACTGAACTAGGCTCTTTAGATGTTTTTCCTTTACCATCTGATTCAGTGCTAAGCTTTGTCAGTGGAGGATGCTGGAGAGACACAGTGGAAGAAAAGGGTTTTACTTCCTGTTTCTGTGGCTTCTCCAGGATACAATACAATACAATACTTCCGAAATACAGTGCCAACAGCAGCTTCCCTTGGCATCTGTCCTTCCCTGACAAGCAGTTGTGTAGCAGAGCGTCCTATGAAACACTTCCTCATGAAAGATCTCCCTGGCACTCTACAGGTCAGATTTCTGGCAAGTTCTGCCAGTGTGTCATCACAGCAAGTTCTTTTCCATTGAATGAGCCACAGTCAGGCCCTCTTCAAGAAACTTTGGATGTGTGGAGGAGAAGGAACCCTTCCTTGGGTGCTCTAATGAGAATTACATCATTGAATGTCCCAAAAAAACCCTAGGTAATTATGATCACTATGTTACAAATGAGGAAACTGAGAAATCATATAGATAAGAGCTGATGAAACCAAAATTTAATCCAAGCAATTTGGCTCCAAAGTATGTAAAGTCATCCCTCAGTATCCATGGGGGATCAGTTCTAGGATCCTCACTGATACCAGAGTCCGTGGATGCTCCAGTCTCTTATATAAAATGGCAGAGTATTTGGATAAAACCTATGCATGTCCCCTTGTACACTTTAAGTCATTTCAAGATTACTTATAATACTTGATACAATATAAATACTAGGTAAATAGTTGTTAAACTGTGTTGGGGCTTTGTTTGTATTATTTTTTATTGTTGTATTATTTCTATCGTACTTTTTAAAAATATTTTTGATCTGTAGTTGATTGACTCTACATATGTGGAACCCACAGATATGGAGAGCCAACTGCCCTTTCAAACACTATGCTATATAGACTTCTGAAATATTGATTATATATACACAAATACATAAAAGACATTGGAAGGTAAAGCAAGTAGATGTAAATGGTAGCTATCTCCAAGTAGTGAAATTACAGGTGTCTTATATTACTGTTGTGCAATTTCTGGATTTCCTCCAGTATGCAAAAATTAATTTTATATTCATAAATATATATGTATAATATATTTTATATTTATACATATATATTTATATTTAAGAAGGAAATTCAGAGGAGTCTTCTATGGAACAAAGAGATTTCCATCTTTACATGAAGCCACAGTATCAATTCAATAAAGTACAGACTCACCAAAGCCATATTTTATGTCTACAGTTTTTATTCCATGCCTTTTCCTGATGTACAGGTGCAATGTGCACTGAAAGCATAATTCCAGTTTCCATGAGAGCTATGCTTACAATCCATTCAGCACTGAGGCAAGAGCAACTAAAGCTAAATTTTAATTTGTATAATTACAATCCCACACAAATAAAAAGCATTCATAGTAATTATGCCTGGCCTGGCTCCAGTTTGTATCATATCCCAGGCCATACAACTAATATTTTTAACAGTGCAGAGCAAATTTATCATTACATTTCATGAAGCTAAACTATGAGTATTATCTCCCAATTTCAAGTTACATAAAGTTATCCATCATTTCTCAGGAAACTCTCTTTTTTAAAATCTATATGTCCTGAATTATTTATATCACACTTGATAACTTGCTCTGCTCTTCCACTGACTATTACAAGCCGTAATCTTTTCCTTCTTATTCCTGAAACATAATTCCTTCAAGAGGTGCCTGCTAATCTGGGAGACCAAATTTTCTAACATGCCTATCTTTACCATCAAAGTTTTCAGTGTCAGTAGCAAGACTATAATTTTTTTCTTTTATAATAAAAAAGATGGCCAGGGAAGTGTGAGTGACCGTAGGGATTGTGCCCACGCTCAGGGCCCTAGGCTTGGAGACGTTTTTGGAAGGTAATGTCCCCAGGACAGCGTGAGCCTGACAAGCCTGGGCTGGCCCTGCAGAAAATCCTGAAGGAGTTGGATGGCTATATTACTTATCACATAAATCTCTCATAATAACGTGAGACAGAAGGAGGGTATCCAGAAAAGGAGAGTGTTGCCGTGCATGCAGAGAGCCCTGACTCGGAGCCAGGAGCTGGGTGGTGAGAAGATCCAGAATGAGTCCCTATAATGGAGCTGGTGGAAAGCAGGACCAGACAGGTGGGTGGTCTACCCGAGCTCCCTGGGGCGCAACCAGAGATCAGGGTCCCTGCTAGCTGCAGAGCCCACCACAATGCGGGGAACAACGATAATCATGCAGGGAGAAACACCGGATAACAAGAATTCTCCGTGACAGTGCAACGATGAGAATCGAGAGGATGCATCCAATGATCACGACCACGACGAGATCACCACAGGAACGGCCAAGGCAAGAAAGCAAAGACCTTGAAGAAAAAGAACCACTCCAAGGCTAAAGCAGAGAACCCCGCCATGGACCCCAAGGAGACAACCAGCGTGCTGGTCAGTCTACAGAGAAAAGAGCGGCTGTAATAACCATGAGTGCCCCAGGGAGTGGCCTCCACTTCCCTTTGGTTTATGATTTTAAGTCCAGTGAGCATGGGACTCAGTCATAAACCAAACGGCAAGTGGTACTGTCCCGAATGTCCCAGGGAAAACAAGAAAACAATGAAAAAGCACTGGGAAGAAAAGAGAGGGCTTTTATGACAGGTAGTTTGTGGATATCCATTTAATTGTGAGAACAACATAAACCAGGGTATTTACTCCATTGCCACTTTTGTTGAGGTGTAAGGATTGTAAAACACATATTTTCAAAGAATTTTAGGAAAGGAGCCATTCCTTTGATGGGGATGACAGTGATTCTTTTTTTTTTTTTTTCTATTGATGCACATGTGTGACAAGAAAACGCTGGATGGATCAATAGTTTAGAAACTACAAATATAGCCTTGAAGTACACACTTAAAAAAAAAAAAAGAAATCTGTACTATTCCTGTATACTTCTATACACATTTCACATCACCCATGGAGTAATTATCTCTAAATTAGAAACAAAATATAAGCATACCATTTTAAAGAAATTTGCTGTCACTTGAAATAACTTCAGGTCAAAATCCATTATCTTAAAATACTGGGCATCTTTAAAGTTGTTTATTAGGTATGCAGAAACAGAGGTTCTAGCTTTTTCTATTCTAATTCATTATATTGTTTTCAACTATCACACAGATTGTGAAGTGTCTGAGAATCTTATGTCGTCATAGGGGATAGTGGTATTACTCTCAACTATGCATTCCTTATTATTATTTTATTTATACCTGCATCATGTATTTAATTAGCCAATCAACAAATGTTTACTGAGTCAGAAATAATGCCTGAGAAGATAAAAATATTTTCAGCTAGATGGTGAATATAAACAGACTATGAAAATAAATATAATAGGATTTTTACAGTAAAAGCTTAATCCTCCATGCTAAGAAACCACCCAAATCACATAGTCATCTTTGGCTAAAAGGATGCACTTAATTCTTGCCAGATCCGTAATTCTCTTTTTTCATTGTCCAGGTTCTAGTTTTGTTGGTTTCTTGTTGTTCTTGTATTTCACCACATGAACTGAGAAGTTTTTCACATATAAAATGTAGCACTATTTTCAGAAAATTTTTACTATTGACTACCAGAAAATTCTTACTATTGATTACATCTGCAAATTACTTATTTTAAATGTAAAGTATTTTTCAGTTATATTGGTACAGAGGTTTTGCCTCTTCTGATATGCTCTGCTAAATCACTACATCAGATTCTTATTACCAATAAAGGCTTTGTTTCCTAATCATTGAAGTTGCCTCAATTATGGGTCTCTGTATCTTGCTCATGTCTTCCTTATTGTTCCGTCTTCTAAGGATCTGAGTGGCATACTATTTGTCTACCTTTTGGGGTGTCTTACTCTGTTGCCTAGGCTGGAGTGCAGTGGCACTATCATGGCTCAATGCAACCTCAAGCTCTCAGGCTACCTCAGCCTTCTGAGTAGCTGGGATGACAGTTGTGCACTACCACACTTGGGTAAATTTTCTTCTTTTTTTTTTGTAGAGCTCAGGTCTTTCCATGTTGCCCAGGCTGGTCCCAAACTCCTGTGCTCAAGTGATCCAACCCCTTTGGCCTCACAAAGTGTTGGGATCACAGGCGTGAGCCACTGCCTGAACTCTTCTACATTTTTGTAGGAAGAATAATTTCTAGATTGATGGTAGGTAGTAAGGGATTTTCCAGTTCCCAGAAATGTGAGTGTAGTGATACTTCCTGTGGTAGGTTAAAAGAGGCCACACATTTTTTGCTGATCTTTTCATTAAGAAGCAATGAGTCTAATTCCCCTCCCCTTGAATTAATGACTTCCTTGGCCAATAGAATGTAACAAAAGAGATATTCTGGATCTTCTGTGCCTAAGGTCAGGGCTTTAAATTTTCAGCCCAGATCTCTTGGAACATTTCTTCCAGAAGCCCTGGCCTCCAACTACCCTGAGACCATCATCCTAGAGATGCCATGTATAGAGGCTGTGGTCAGCAGTCCTAGCTGAGCCCAGCCTTCCAGCTATCCTCTAACAGGCAACAGACATGCAAGCGAAGCCACCTTGGACCCTCCAGACTGGTCTACTCCTTAGCTCAGTTCCTCAGAGTGATTTATGTTCATGCCACACGGAACAGAATAATCACCCAGACCAGCACAAATTTCTGACCTACAAAATCATGAGATATTAAAAAGTGGCCATTGTTTAAGCCATTAAAATTTGAATGGTTTGTTATGCAGCAATTGATAACTGGGACTTTCTTCCCTGTCTGCAACTACTTGGTGGTTTTATTATTTAAGCATTTCAATCCCAATTTTATGTCAGTAACACTGATAGAGTAGATATTAAGAGAATTCTGCTTTCTACAGAATGGATTGGAATGGAGAGATATTTGTTCATCAGGTGAAATAGTAATAAAGAATGTCCAGTTGGCCATTTTATTAAGTGAATTTACAGATTCAGTTCAACTGGTAAAATATCTCCTGGCAGAAGAAATAGATTCTTAATAGAATGAAGGCACTACCCTTGCTCAGCTTTATTTATAAAGAATAAAGTACTAAAACATTTTTCCAGGTTTGGGGCACAGAGGCAAGGAGCAGAGGGAGTCAGGAAGTTCAAAGCACATGAGGAAATTTATGGGTTTATCAGATAACAAAATTCCTAATTTCTTCAAGTCCTTTGTTTTTCGTTTTGGGTTTTTTTTTCCCCCTTCAGAAAGCAATGTATTTCTTTCTCCTCCTATCATCACTATTTCATACTTGAATATATGAGATAAAATCTTGCCTCCTAAGCTGAAGATAAGAAGAAAAGTGAAGAGGTGTGCTGGAACATGAGCTATCATCTCTATCAGAATTTGAAAGATGAGTTCATTAGACTCCTTACTGAAGGAATACAGCTTATTGCTAACATCATAGTCCTTCTGAGTAGTGATGTGCAAACCAGACTATGCATCAAAATCACATGGGAAGTTTTTCAAAGTATTTCTGAAAATTCTGTAGTGGGATCTGAAAATATGTGTATATGTATTGGACAAGATTCTTTTAGTGTAGAAACAAAAACCAAAACAAAATAAACCACAACAACAACAACAGCAACAAAAACAGAGAAATCAACTCAAATTGACTTTAGCAAAAAAAGAGAATTTATTAATTCACAGAATTGAAGAGTCTATTCTTTTAGATGTTTCTATTGGGATATTGGTATGCTTTGGCTGTGTCCCCACCCAAATCTCATCTTGAATTGTAGTTCCCATAATCCCATGTCATGGGAGGGACCCAGTGGAAGGTAACTAAATCAAGGGGACAGGTTTTACCCATGCCATTCTTGTGACAGTGAATAAGTCTCATGAGATCTAATGGTGTTATAAAGGGCAGTTCCCCTACACACGCCCTCTTGCCTGCCACCATGTAAAACATGCCTTGCTCTTCCTTTGCCTTCTGTCATGATTGTGAGACCTCCCCAGTCATATGGAACTGTGAGCCAATTAAACCTCTTTCCTTTATAAATTACCCGGTCTCGAGTATGTCTTTATTAGCAGCATAAGAATGAACAAATACAGATATATTTTCTGTTTCTAAATAAAATGAGTAGTTTCAATTCTTAATATTTCAGTTATAGAACTTACCTATTTACCTCCCACTACAGGAGATGAGGGTTTAGTTTTTCACTAATTCTTATTCCATGCATCCCTTTCTAAACTGCTCCCCTTCCACATTTCCTCACCTATACTTTTCAATATAGTTCAATATTCAAGGTTATATTTTTACAGTTATGTAAATGTCATTTAAATATGAACCATATAATTACTTATTTAACTCAAATGTCAACTCTCTCTTAGAAGTGTTAATTTTCTCTCAGTTTGTTCAAATATATTAAGTCCTCAATGAATTTCATCTTTTTTCATCTGTCCTGTTTGCCCTCAAAGGCAGTTATTATCTTGCAGTATTCCTTTTTCTCTCTTTTCTAATCAATCTCTTGCTTCCTGGCTTGCACGCATTGTGCTTTCTTGATTTATTCCCTTATTTTGGTAAATGAAAGATAATATTTTGAGACTCTGCACACCTGAAAAATATTGTTACATACCCTTAGTTGTGATAGGTAGCTCATTGAGTTTAGAGCTATAAATTGGAAATCTTATTCTCTTGGAATTTGAAAACAAATCTCCTTTGTATTCTAACTCCCAGTATTTCTATTGCTAAGTCCAATGAAATTGTGATTCGTGGTCTTTTAAATGAAATCATGTTTTCTCTTTAGTAGCATATAGGCCCTTATCTTTTATCCCAAATGTTTGAAATTTCATAATTATGTGACTTGGTTTAGATCTATTTTCACCCATTTTGCTATCAGGGTGACTTTGTAATCTGAAGACTTATGACCTTTATTACGGGGAAATTTCCTAACATTATTTACACAGTAATTTATCTTTCTTGGTTTTCTTTGTCCTCTATCTTTGCATCTCTGACTATTGAAAATTTGGACTTCTCAGACTGATCCTCTTATTTTCTTATCTTTTCTCCACTATTTTTCCTATTGTGCTTTATTTTCTGAAATATTTCAACTTAATATTTAACTAAACAACAGCTGATAGCAGCTGTCATATGTGGAAGAAGGTCATATATTGGATATTTTAGCCTTGGCTGAGCTCTCAGTTGAATACAGCCACCTCACTGACTCTGGCTGATGCCACAGGAGCAGAAGAATCACCATGCTGATCCCAGCCAACCTTTAAAAATATGAAAAACAACACATCAATACATATTGTGTTGACTCACTAAGCTCTGTGGTAATAGATTAACTGATGTAGGGGGTATGATATAGCCTCACTTCGGGACCTTAGGCTTAGCCATGTGGCATGCTTTAACCAATGAAATATTAACGGAAGTGATACTTGTCACATTTGAGCAAAAGCTTTAAGAATCAGTACATGGTATAACATGTGCTCTTCCTACATGCAAAAAGTCAGCAATGTTCCATATAGAGGCTATTTCCAAGAAGTCTTAGTCTCAGACTGAAACTGACTGAGCCATAACATTGCATTTTTCACAGCAGCATAACCTTTCCTGCCTGATACAGACACTAGATAGCCAATGGGAAACTTATGCACATGGACAAGTGTGGGATTCACTGTGAGATGATCTGGCAAGTGTTACCCAGTTCCCCCTTCAGAACTGAAGAACTTATTTCACCAGCTGCTAGGAGTGCTGCCACTGACTGTCCTTAGCTGTTTGACAGCTCTGGAAATTGCTCTCAACTAAAGAAAACTTCCTCACCGAAGTCGTACTCTTTTCTTGGGGGCAACCTGCATCCAGTGACTGGTCAGCATGAAGGTATAAAAGCCCACCATGCTTGTCATACTGCAGGACAACTTTGAAAAACCATTACTACTTCAGAACTCCCCATGAGATCAGCTTGAGGTGTGACCACAGCCCAATTACCTCTCCCCAATCCTGCTTCTTTCCTTTCCTTTCCTTCCTTCCCTGAGTGTGGTTCCCATGAGTGCTCTCTAATTAACTTCCTGCAAGCTAATCTCTGTTTCAGAGTTTATTTCCTGAGGAACCTCACCTGCAATCACTTTTTCTTCTTTTTTTGCTGGTTTTGGTTTTGGTTTGGGGGAAGATCTAATAGCAATCTCTTTAGGAATTTTACCTTGGATTGACTAGATTCTTCAATAAATAATTTTCTAATAGTATGCTTAAAAGAACAGGTCAGAGAATAGGTCAGGTTTAAGATAAAAATAGGTCTTACAATGCTTAAGAGAATAGGTCATGCTCTGGGAACTGAATTAAGGAGAAGACTGTTGGATATTAACAACTAATTATCCAGTCTACACTTTAATGTCCCTGTCTTCAGTACTGTATCCTGGCCCCCAATTGTGCACAATATTCTACAGGCCAAAGACGTTTGGTATCACCCTCCACAAAGAATAACCGCGCCCCCCCCCCCCGCCCCCCGCCAGTGTTCTGCTGTGTTAGGAAAGAGTTCACAATCTAGCTGTGTGGAATGGGTTATGGAGTCTTGGAGCCTACTTCTGCTTAAATATACTTGCATTCAGGCTGGGCGCAGTGGCTAATGCCTATAATCCCAGTACTTTGGGCAGCCGAGGCATGGTGGCATGAGCCTGTAACCCCAGCTACTTGGGAGGCTGAGGCAGGAGAATTGCTTGAACCCAGGAGGCAGAGGTTGCAGCGAGCCAAGATGGTGCCACTGCACTCCAGCCTAGATGACAGAGCAAGACTCTGTCAAAAAACAAACAAACAAACAAACTATATATATATATATATATATATATACACACACACACACACACACATACTTTCAGTCAATTCTACTGTTTTTGCACTACTCTTACTCCCATTTCTAGGATTTCCTGGTGCTACCAATTTCCAAGCCCAACACAAATCAAGTGGTTTTGCAGCTTTCCATCTCTAATTTTCAGAATGTTGTTATTGTAGTCTCCTCTCCCAATATTTTTACCCTTATATATGCCTTTTGAAAATATGACCATATTCATTTACTCTCATTTTAGCAAGGAGTGAAGTAAGGAGTAAAGGGAGATATGCATGTTTTATTCAACTATCTTTAATTAGAAGCACTAAATAGTTATCCTTCTATATATGCATTATAGTTAGTGACTCAAATTCTCCTTTAAATATTTCTATGGAAATCTTTATTAGAATTACATCTAAACTCTGTTTTGTTTTGTTTTGTTTTTCTGAGACAGAGTCTTGCTCTTTTGCACAGGCTGGAGTGCAATGGCACGATCTCAGCTCACTGCAACCTCTTCCTCCCGGGTTCAAGTGATTCTCCTGCCTCAGCCTACTAAGTAGCTGGGATTACAGGTGTGTGCCATCATGTCTGGCTAATTTTTATACTTTTAGTAGAGACAGGGTTTCACCATGTTGGTCAAGCTGCTCTTAAACTCCTGACCTCATGATCTACCCGCCTCAGCCTCCCAAAGTGACAGCATTACAGGCGTGAGCCACCGCGCCTGGCATACATCTAAATTCTAAATTAATGTAAGGGAACTGATATGATGCCAAGTCTTATTTAACAACAAAGCATAGCTTT
Source organism: Macaca mulatta (assembly GCF_049350105.2). Classification (NCBI taxonomy): domain Eukaryota; kingdom Metazoa; phylum Chordata; class Mammalia; order Primates; family Cercopithecidae; genus Macaca; species Macaca mulatta. The sequence goes on from NC_133420.1 coordinate 85,836,248, forward strand.
CTATTTACTCAAGTTTTCTTTTTGTATGTTAATTGAGTAATAATCTTGTATGTTCTGTTTTAACAAATTTTATTTCTAGTTTTGATTTTACACTTTCTGTTGGTTTTACCAATGGAATCTTTTCTTTCATCATATTTACTAAATATGTTTGCTTATAAAAAAGGAAGAGAGTTTGGAATATTCATTTTGCAATTGGATGTCTTACTGATCATAATTTATTCAGTAATTGGAATGTCTTCACTAGAGAAGTAGGAGGATCTTTTATCTTGGGTACAATATAGGTGACATTTGAGAAATGACATAAAAGTCACAGGAGTCACATTAGGAGTTTTCCAGCACGCCACCCATTCTAACACCTTATTTAAGTTACTAGAACACAGTCACACGTTTACACTGTGGCCTCTTGATCTTTCATGACTCTAAGGACTGTGGCTTGAGTTTTCTTGGATCTTTCTAGTGCATCTTAATGCAGCTCACGTGGAATCTTAGGAGTGCTTAATATTTCTAAAAGAAAACAAAATGATTTGCCTCCTCCTCCTAGCCAACCCATGAGAGACTTCTAATTCTGCGATGTAAACCAATAGGGACAAACAGACAAAAAGGGAGTGTAGTAGATTGTTTCCAAAGATGGTCACAGACTTTCCTCCCATATCACACGACTTAATGCCATGTGACTTTGCCACTCCTTCCATAAAGAGGAATCTCATCTCCCTCCTCTCCCTAGTGCCTATCCCTCCCTAATTGTTAAACGTTTTGAATAGATCCCTACTCAAACCGCTATTCAGCCTCAATTGGTTGTTGATTCTGGATCCCTGTGCTACATAATCTTCCTTTACTGGAAGGAAATGAAACCATAGTGAATGGTTCATTGAAGCATTTTTTTCTGGCTATCTACATAAGAAATAGCATTATTGCTACTGAAGGATTTTAGTAGACCAACTTTTACATTATTATAATTTTGAAAAACATCTATTACCCAGAAAACACCTTGGTGTTTAAACTTGGAGTTTAAACTCAACACTAATTAGCATATGTACTGCTTAACAACTATCATTATTATTATACATGTTATTAGATCTGAATTCAAAGGAAATATACATATATGACTACTTAAGAATAAAATAGAACCAAATCAGATTTTACTTCAGATAGTTAGCATCTAAAAAATCATGTTTGTTTCACTCTCTATGTATTTTATCAGAAGTTTTTCTGTGTTTACTATGGTAAAAGCTAAAGCAGTTGTTATAATTTTTGCACAACAGTAAAAGCATTTTAATGAGCTGTAATTGCATCATCCTTTTAGTAGTTGTTTTAAAAATCTTAAAAAATAATATTGTAATCCCTGGTTCTACATTAAGGGGCATATTCTTCCCAAGATACTAATACATAAAGTAGAATAGTAATAATAGGTACTCACAAATGGGTACTCAGGGAAGAATATAACCTTTTAAAATTACTTACAAACAGAAAAGCCATGTTCTGGTACTGCCAAAATGCATTTCATCACAACTAAAACTAATTTTCCATTCTTGCAAATACAATTACAAAGATAGCAAATGAATTCCAAGTAATAAACTTAAGATTAAGTTTCCTAATTTTAAGTTCACATAATAACATAGATGGTGTTTCATAAACTATTTCTCTAACACAGTAGTTTTCAAACTTTCTTACAGAGGTGGGGCCCTTCCTTAAATGAAATCTTAACCAGAAGACCAATTAATACAAAGCATATTTTTTTAAAAAATAAGCCTTCTCTAGTGAAGGTTGGTGGGAGAAGGGTACAGAGGCCTGACCAACAGACCCTCTGAGCCTCAGTATATCAATCAGTTTTTCAGAAGGTTCCATAGGGTACTTCTTATAAATTACTAATACTTTGGAAACATTTAAAACTACTAATATCAGGCCAGGCACAGTGGCTTATGCCTGTAATCTGAGCACTTTGGGAGACATAGGCTGGAGGATTACTTGAGCCCAGGAATTAAAAAACAGACTAGGAAACATAGCAAGACCCTGTCTCTACAGAAAATTTTTTAAAATAGCCAGGCATGGTGATGCACACTTGCAGTCCTAGCTGTTCAAGAGGCTGAGGTGGGAGGATTGCCTGAGCCCAGGAGGTCAAGGCTGCCATGAGCTATGATCACACCACTGTACTCCAGCCTGTGCAAAAGAGTAAGACTCTGTCTCTAAAATAAATGAATCAATCTAGTGATATTCTGTTTAATAGGTATTCATACTATATAAAAATTATTTGACCACCCTGGGGAACATAGCAAAAACCTGTCTCTACAAAAAATACAAAAATTGGCCAGGCATGGTGACTTGCACCTGTAGTCCCAGCTACTTGGGAGGCCAAGGTGAGAGGATCACTTGAGCCCTGGAGGTCAAGGTTTCAGCTACTAAGGAGGTTGAGGTGGGAAGATCGCTTGAACCCAGGAGGGTTGAGGATGCAGTGAGCCATGTTCTCACCACCACACTCCACCTGAGTGACAGAGCGAGACTCTGTCTAAATATAAAAAATTTTAAAAAATTAAAAATATAAAGACATAACAGTTTATTCTCTCGCCAAAAATAATTACATAGAGGCAGGCAAGAAGTAGGCCAAAACAGTATTAAAACTCCACAAAGTTCAGCAGGGACTTAAGCTTCTTCTGTATTTCTTTTCTTTTTTTTTTTTTTTTTTAGCACTTTTTTTTCTTTTTTCTTTTTTTTTTATTATTATACTTTAAGTCCTAGGGTACATGTGCATAACGTGCAGGTTTGTTACATATGTATACTTGTGCCATGCTGCTGTGCTGCACCCATCAACTCGTCAGCACCCATCAACTCGTCATTTACATCAGGTATAACTCCCAATGCAATCCCTCCCCCCTCCCTCCCCACGATAGGCCCCAGTGTGTGATGTTCCCCTTCCTGAGTCCAAGTGATCTCATTGTTCAGTTCCCACCTATGAGTGAGAACATGCGGTGTTTGGTTTTCTGTTCTTGTGATAGTTTGCTAAGAATGATGGTTTCCAGCTGCATCCATGTCCCTACAAAGGACACAAACTCATCCTTTTTTATGGCTGCATAGTATTCCATGGTGTATATGTGCCATGTTTTCTTAATCCAGTCTGTCACTGATGGACATTTGGGTTGATTCTAAGTCTTTGCTATTGTGAATAGTGCCGCAATAAACATACGTGTGCATGTGTCTTTATAGCAGCATGATTTATAAACCTTTGGGTATATACCCAGTAATGGGATGGCTGGGTCATATGGTACATCTAGTTCTAGATCCTTGAGGAATCGCCATACTGTTTTCCGTAATGGTTGAACTAGTTTACAATCCCACCAACAGTGTAAAAGTGTTCCTATTTCTCCACATCCTCTCCAGCACCTGTTGTTTCCTGACTTTTTAATGATTGCCATTCTAACTGGTGTGAGATGGTATCTCATTGTGGTTTTGATTTGCATTTCTCTGATGGCCAGTGATGATGAGCATTTTTTCATGTGTCTGTTGGCTGTATGAATGTCTTCTTTTGAGAAATGTCTGTTCACATCCTTTGCCCACATTTTGATGGGGCTGTTTGTTTTTTTCTTGTAAATTTGTTTGAGTTCTTTGTAGCTTCTGGATATTAGCCCTTTGTCAGATGAGTAGATTGCAAAAGTTTTCTCCCATTCTGTAGGTTGCCTGCTCACTCTGATGGTAGTTTCTTTTGCTGTGCAGAAGCTCTTTAGTTTAATTAGATCCCATTTGTCAATTTTGGCTTTTGTTGCCGTTGCTTTTGGTGTTTTAGACATGAAGTCTTTGCCCATGCCTATGTCCTAAACCTCAAGCAATCTCCAACAGACCTACAGCTGAGGGTCCTGACTGTTAGAAGGAAAACTATCAAACAGGAAGGACACCTACACCAAAACCCCATCAGCACGTCACCATCATCATCAAAGACCAGCGGCAGATAAAACCACAAAGATGGGGGAAAAGCAGGGCAGAAAAGCTGGAAATTCAAAAAAATAAGAGCACATCTACCCCGGCAAAGGAGCGCAGCTCATGGCCAGCAATGGATCAAAGCTTGACGGAGAATGACTTTGACGAGATGAGAGAAGAAGGCTTCAGTCCATCAAACTTCTCAGAGCTAAAGGAGGAATTACATACCCAGCGCAAAGAAACTAAAAATCTTGAAAAAAAGTGGAAGAATTGATGGCTAGAGTAATTAATGCAGAGAAGGTCATAAACGAAATGAAAGAGATGAAAACCATGACACGAGAAATACGTGACAAACGCACAAGCTTTAGTAACCAACTCGATCAACTGGAAGAAAGAGTATCAGTGATTGAGGATCAAATGAACGAAATGAAGCGAGAAGAGAAACCAAAAGAAAAAAGAAGAAAAAGAAATGAACAAAGCCTGCAAGAAGTATGGGATTATGTAAAAAGACCAAATCTACGTCTGATTGGGGTGCCTGAAAGTGAGGGGGAAAATGGAACCAAGTTGGAAAACACTCTTCAGGATATCATCCAGGAGAACTTCCCCAACCTAGTAGGGCAGGCCAACATTCAAATCCAGGAAATACAGAGAACGCCACAAAGATACTCCTCGAGAAGAGCAACTCTAAGACACATAATTGCCAGATTCACCAAAGTTGAAATGAAGGAAAAAATGTTAAGGGCAGCCAGAGAGAAAGGTCGGGTTACCCACAAAGGGAAGCCCATCAGATTAACAGCAGATCTCTCGGCAGAAACTCTCCAAGCCAGAAGAGAGTGGGGGCCAATATTCAACATTCTTAAAGAAAAGAATTTTAAACCCAGAATTTCATATCCAGCCAAACTAAGTTTCATAAGTGAAGGAGAAATAAAATCCTTTACAGATAAGCAAATGCTTAGAGATTTTGTCACCACTAGGCCTGCCTTACAAGAGACCCTGAAGGAAGCACTAAACATGGAAAGGAACAACCGGTACCAGCCATTGCAAAAACATGCCAAAATGTAAAGACCATTTAGGCTAGGAAGAAACTGCATCAACTAACGAGCAAAATAACCAGTTAATATCATAATGGCAGGATCAAGTTCACACATAACAATATTAACCTTAAATGTAAATGGACTAAATGCTCCAATTAAAAGACACAGACTGGCAAACTGGATAAAGAGTCAAGAACCATCAGTCTGCTGTATTCAGGAGACCCATCTCACACGCAGAGACATACATAGGATCAAAATAAAGGGATGGAGGAAGATCTACTACGCAAATGGAGAACAAAAAAAAGCAGGGGTTGCAATACTAGTCTCTGATAAAACAGACTTTAAACCATCAAAGATCAAAAGAGACAAAGAAGGCCATTACATAATGGTAAAGGGATCAATTCAACAGGAAGAGCTAACTATCCTAAATATATATGCACCCAATACAGGAGCACCCAGATTCATCAAGCAAGTCCTTAGAGACTTACAAAGAGACTTAGACTCCCATACAGTAATAATGGGAGACTTCAACACTCCACTGTCAGCATTAGACAGATCAACGAGACAGAAAGTTAACAAGGATATCCAGGAATTGAACTCATCTCTGCAGCAAGCAGACCTAATAGACATCTATAGAACTCTCCACCCCAAATCAACAGAATATACATTCTTCTCAGCACCACATAGCACTTATTCCAAAATTGACCACATAATTGGAAGTAAAGCATTCCTCAGCAAATGTACAAGAACAGAAATTATAACAAACTGTCTCTCAGACCACAGTGCAATCAAACTAGAACTCAGGACTAAGAAACTCAATCAAAACCGCTCAACTACATGGAAGCTTCTTCTGTATTTCTATTCTACCATCTTGATGTAGGATTTCATCTTCAAAATCATCACATAGTCCATAATGGCTACTAGAGATAAGTCAATCTTACTTTTATTCCAACAACATAAGAAAGGAGAATAAATGGGACAAAAGAGAAAGTACAGCCCAGCCACCCCTTCCCTTTTAAGAAGTCTTCACACAGGTTCCATCAAGTAACTTCTTACCGTCCTTGGCCAGAACTTACATACTCACATATAGCTATAATATAATTTCCTACAAGCTGAGTCTGGACTTTGATTTTACCTAACTTACAAGCTACTAAGTTAATGTTATATGGATGCTGACTGAAGACAAGAGACACTTGGATCTTTACCTATCATGGCACCGTAAGCCAAATGAGCTCCAGCATGTTTGTGTAGGTTGCCTAGGCCCCCAAATCCCACAGGAATGATATCATGGGCCCAAATGAAAGCCTGCACATGCAATGAAGTATGTTACAGAAGAGCACTGAGTTTGGGGAAACCCAACATTTTATAGCAAGCAGTAAGCAAACATGCTTTTGGTTCTGAAAGCAATACTTCATCCCTCAAGGTTGCATGCTATGAAAACAACCCTGAAAAACGGCCTGGATCAAGAGCAGCTGAGACCTTGCATTCTTGACATACCTAGCAAGATCCTGAAGGTATGCTAAAGGCTCTTGGTATATTGCCTCTGCCAACACACATTACCACCCTGAACAAATTCAGGGTCCTGTCACCAAGGAAGAAGAAAAGAACGAAATTGAATATAAATGTCATAGACTATATCACACCAGCTTACTGTATTTTCTGGTATTTCTATGTTATATATAATACTTTTTATTTTAATGAAGCTTTAAATAATCCAATGTATTTTAAAGCATTACAATAATATACTTTAATATAGTCTAGCATTCTAGCTAGGTTGCATTTAGAACTTGGATATTTATAGTATGGGAAGATACTTATTTCCTAAAGAACCTTTGATTCATGAAGTCTTTGATTTGGTGCAAGAAGAAGTATTTTTTATGTTCATTTTTCCTTTATTTTGTGGGAAGGGATTGTTTTAATGATGTCTTTGAAACGAACAGATAAGAGATGAGTATCATGGAAAAACTGGGATGGCATCTCCTCACATATGCAGTCTCACTAATTAGTGTCTCCATAAAACAGATTAGAAGAACCTCAAGGATCTAAGTTCTTCAAAGATTTTCTTATCCAGCAGTCCCCAGTATACTTCATACAATTACCACACAGAAAGGAATAATATTTGAATATTCTGGAGAGACAAGGTACGATGGATCATACCTGTAATCCCAGTACTTTGGGAGGTCGAGGTGCGCACATCACCTGAGGTCAGGAGTTCAAGACCAGCCTGACCAACATAGTGAAACCCCATGTCTAACAAAAATACAAAAATTAGCCAGGCATGGTAGTGTGCACCTATAGACCCAGCTACTCAGGAGGCTGAGGCAGGAGAATCACTTAAACCTGGGAGGCGGAGGTTGCAGTGAGCCGAGATCATGCCACTGTATTCCACTCTTGGCAACAGAGCAAAACTGTCTTAAGAAAAAAAAAAAATTGAATGCTCTAGAGGAAATAGATGAAACTATTAATGACTATGGAAACTATCTTAGGGGCTCTTGCTGCCCACAGGTCATTCCCAGAACCCAAAGCCATGAGGGAATAAATTTATCATTATATGCAGTGTATCTTCCATTGGGAAACTCCCTTTTAGACCAAGCGCAATAAGTAGTACTGGCAGGAAGACCTAGGATGAAGGTCATTCTTTCTACTTACACAGTGCAACCACTCAAGGTGCCCTAAAGGTTCAGGTGGTCACAGCAGAGAATATCTATGTCCAGCAGAGTAGCATTCTCACATAGAGCACCATCAGCAGGAGGTACCCATGACCACTGACAAGAAGTTCTGAAAGAAGATCACACACAATTACGTACCTGAACACAAATGGCTCACAACTAGGCTGGGGACAACTCAAAATAGTGGGAAAGGCTGTGGTCTTACATAAGTAGGTGAGTTCTAAGGGCCATTGAATTTGATAGTATTGTTTGTGTGTCAGCATATACTCACATGCTGGTGAAGTATCAGACAGCTTATTCCATCACAGTTCCTATATCAGTGGTGTCACAGCAAAAGGGTTGGATTAATATTTGCACTATATGTTGGGACTCACATGTGGTTACATTGTTTTAGTATATTTGTGACAGTTCTACTGATGTGCACTAACAGACATACATAGAAGATCTAGGAGAAAGTATTTTTGACTTTAAACCTAGCTCATATTTAGGCATCTTTGTAGGCCTCTTTAAAATGAGGAATAAAGTCCCTTGATAGTCTGCTACAACTTTAAGAAGCTTAACTTGGAAGAACCATGGATGCAAATTCAATTTGCCTTTCACCTGAAATTTCTGTAGAACCATTTGATGTGAAATAGATTAGGGCATTGAAAAATAAAAAGTGGGCAAGGTGTGGTGGCTCACGCCTTTAATCCCGGCACTTTGGGAGGCTAAAGCAGGTGGATCACCTGTGGTCAGGAATTAGAGACCAGCCTAGCCAATATGGCGAAACCCCATCTCTACTAAAAATACAAAAATTAGCAGGGCGTGGTGGTGGGTGCCTGTAATCCCAGTTACTCAGGAGGCTGAGGCAGGAGAATCACTTGAACCTGGGAGGCGGAGGTTGCAGTGAGCCAAGATTGCACCATTGCACTCCAGCATGGGCAGCAAGAGTGAAACTCCGTTGAGAGAGAGTGATAGAGAGAAGGAAGGAAGGAGGGAAGGAGGGAGGGAAGAAGCAGAAGGAGAAAAGAGAAAAAGAGAAGAGAAGGAGAGAGAGACAAAGAAAAAGAAAGGAAAAAGAAAGAAAGAAAGAAAGAAAGGAAGGAAGGAAGGAAGGAAGGAAGGAAGGAAGGAAGGAAGGAAGGAAGGAAGGAGGGAAGGAAAGAAAGAAAAGAAAAGAAAAGAGAGAAAGAAAAAGAAAGAAAGAGTACATGCTTTGTAGATTTTGTAGATGTCACTTCAGGACTAATAATATTAAATTAACCATTAAGTACCAAATATAATTATTCAATTCAATGAAATAACTCAAGGAAATATCTCTAATTTGCAGAATACTGAGTTTTCCAAACATGATAACATATTAACCCAAGAAATAGTCAATGTTAGAGATCAAAAATTAGAAAGTGTCCTCTGGGAAACCATAAAGCTTTCATTTCCCATTTTATAATTATACATTCTCTTAAAGAAACCTATCTAGATTATTCTCACTGTTGGAAAATCATTTGCTCGGTTCAATAAAACTGAGGAGGAAAAAAAGAAAACCAGCTACTCAACAAAGTAAGAAATACATTACTCAGTTTGAATCTATGTGAACTAAGTAGTTTCATTTCTTCAAAACAGTTTCTTTATCCATGAATGTAGGTAATAATGACTACTACTAGAGTTGTTAAAAGATTAAGGATATTTACTGGGATCTGCTGATTCTTTATGATTTATATAGGATTATCTCAAATCCTCAATTTCATAGCATGTCAATGTTCAAAGCCCTCCTGAGGAGGTCTGCAATTTCTTTGGTGGAATTTGATTTCGGTCACCCCTGTCTTTAAATCTCTGCTTATTTTGCACGTGCTGGTCACTCTTCCACATCATGATGGTTCATCTGTGAAAACCATCCCCATTCACAGTGTGCATATGTGCACATACACACAACATCTGTGACTATAGGTGCACCAGAGATTTGTTGTTGGGGAGAAGGTGGAGAAAAAGACTACATCACAATAAGGCAAGTAATTCAAAATGACCATTAACCATCTGATATGGTTTGGCTCTGTGTCCCCACTCAAATCTCATATCAAATTGTAATTCCCAGTGTTGGGAGAGGGACCTGGTGGGAGGTGACTGGATCATGAGGGTGGATTTCCTACCTTTTAGTCTCATGATACTGAGTTCTCACAAGATCTGATGGCCTAAAAGTGTGTGGCACTTACCCTTTTGCTTTCTCTCCTGCCACCATGTGAAGACATGCTTGCTTCCCCTTCACCCTTCCATTGTTGTAAGTTTCCTGAGGTCTTCCTGGATATGCTTTCTGTACAACCTGTGGAACTGTGAGTCAATTAAACCTCTTTTCTTCATAAGTTACCCAGTCTCAGGTATTTCTTTATAGCAGTGTGAGAATGGACTAATACATGTGTTCCACGGAACAGATGTTCCTTGAAACTTCCACAACAAGGAAATTTCTCCTACTTCTTGCCCTGTCTTTTTCCTCAATAACACTATCTTATTGCTTATTTTCATCTGTCCTTTCTCTATTCTGCTTTCTCCCCTTCACCTCCCTCCCTGCAGTAATGGGAAGGATGGACAGGAACACTGAGAGAAGGTACATGAGGTCTGAGTTTGTGTGCCTCCACTGAAGTCCTCGGCTGCTGCCAGGCATCTCATTCTACATGTCTCTCTGTCTGCAAGATCTGGAAACTTCTCCCTTCTCTTGCCCCTTCAGAACTAAGGGTTGCAAAAAAACCCCACAGTTACTAACCCAAATGTACCATACTATCTTCAAAGTACCCCTACTCATTGCCTACCTTTTTTTTTTTTTTTTTTTTTTAGATGGAGTCTAGCTCTGTCACAAGGATGGAGTGCAGTGGTGCGATCTCCACTCACTGCAACCTCTGCCTCCCAGGTTCAAGTGATTCTCCTGTCTCAGCCTCCTGAGTAGCTGGGACTACAGGCGACAGCACGCGCCACCACGCCCAGCTAATTTTTGTATTTTTAGTAGAGAGAGGGTTTCATCATGATTGCTGGGCGTGGTGGCTCATGCTTGTAATCCCAGCACTTTGGGAGGCCAAGGCAGTGGATCACGAGGTCCCTGCCTACTTTTTATGATGTTGTCTGTTTCACTGAAACCGTGACTGACACACATGTCAAATACATCTTTGCTTCAGAGCCTTGGCCTCCCAGTCGGGATATCTGCAATATTTATTTCGTTTCTTCATTCAGGCCTTTGCTAAAAGTTACCTCATCCAAAAGGTCTTCCAGACCAGACTATCAAAAAAGAAACCTCATCATGTGCAGAGCCTCCTTTTCTTCTTATCCTGCTTTATTTTTCTTCATTGCACTTATTACCATCTGACATCTTCTTATAATTGTTGCTCTTTATCTATCTTCCAACACACAAATGACCAACTCATCCCAATTTGCCTGGGACTTTCCTGGTTTTAGTACCGAAAATCCTGTGTCCAGAGAGTCCCCTCAGTCCTAGTCAGACTGAGACAGTTGCTTTTTCTACCACACAGTAGGATACAAGCTCTATGAGAGCAAGACTGGTTTTTTCACTGTTATATGCTGGCTAGCCCTTGGGAGCAGTGCAGTAAATGTTTGTTGAATGCATGAATGAATAGGTATAAGATCATAGAGAAAGTGGCAGGAAGCAGTCTACAATACAAGAGCTGAAAGGAACCTTAGAATTCCATATGATTCTCATTGTGTACAAGGGGACACAAGTGAGTGGGTATATAAGGGTCTGGGCAGAAAAACAGAGCCTGTGTCAGCTAATTTAACAGAAGGAGTTTAGTATGAGGAACTAGCTACAAAGGTATTAGAAAAACAGGGAAATCAAAGAAGGAATGGTGAGACCTCCCAGATACAGCTACTGCAGGAAGCCGCTAGTGCTCCCAGGGAGGAAGTGACAAAGGTTAAAGTAGGTTTACCAGAGCTCAAAAGCAGGGTCAAGGAGGTCTATTTATCAGGAGCAAGAGTCATGAAGGAGACAAGATACTGCAAAGGCTGCCCAAAGTTAAAAGAAAGAGGGCAAAAACTGGTTTCACTCTTTTTTCTACCCATCCATTGGTGGAACCTCACTGAAAGCCAGTTGGCCAAGGAACCTAAAAAATGGTATTTGCAGAGATAGGTAAGAAATGCATCCCAGAGAACACAGGCAAATGGAAAAACAAACTGGTATGTTTCTCTCTATATAATTAACTAGTAAAGTTAAAAATTGTGGTTATAATTGGAGCAATATGGATCAATAATAATGTCTAGATTATTAAGGCCATTATATTCTCTAAACTCTGGCTGAAAACAAACTAGCCTCTACTCTCATCCCTCTCAAAGAAAAACTAAAAACAAACACAAAAAACTTCCCCAAACCAAAGAGTTATTTAGTAACAAAGATATTTAAACTTCAGCTATCTACACAAAATCTGTTGCCTAATCTTTAAATCAAATAGCAACAAGTTTTTGGGTCTGTCTTGTAAACTAAAATAAGAAGTGGTTTGGGTATTGTTAAATGCTAATTATTATCACTGTTGTATAGGAAAGTTAATTTATGTAATACCCACCCCCCAACTTTCTAATGTATTTCACCAGTGTGATTACAGCATATAGAATTTTTCAACCAGGGCACTAAGTCTATACATAACATGAGCCATTTAACATACCAACCTCTTTTCCAACATTGACTATTTCTTCAGTTTCTATACTGATGAAGTGATAAGAAGATGGACACCCTAAGCAATAGGAAAACCTTTTTATTACAATGGAGTTTCTCACTGATTCACAAAACCCCCACTGAGGCCAAAATATATTTTCTAAGATCAGTACGTCTTTCCTGCCCTTAGCTTGTCAACACTCTCTATCATACGATTCTGCCAGCTACAAGCCAACTTTATTTGAATGTCTCACAGAAACCTCAAACTCACCATATTATTATTATTATTATTATTATTATTATTATTATTATTATTTTGAGACGGAGTCTCTCTCTGCCATGCAGTCTGGAGTACAATGGCCTGATCTCAGCTCACTGCAAACTCCGTATCCCAGGTTCAAGCGATTCTCGTGTCTCAGCCTCCTGAGTAGCTGGGATTACAGCTGCGCACCACCATGCCTGGCTAATTTTTTTGTATTTTTAGTAGAAATAGGGTTTCACCATGTTGGTCAGGCTGGTGTTGAACTCCTGACCTCAAGTGATCCACCTGCCTCAGCTTTCCAAAGTGCTGGGATTACAGGTGTGAGCCACCACACCTGGCCCATATTCAAAATTTAATTCATTAATTTCTCCCAAATCTCTCTCCTTCAACCTTTTCCTGAATGTCTGTAACATCATCTTAATCTCCCAAACCAGAAACATACACATTACCCTCTTTTCACCTTCCCTTAACTCTCACTTCCACTATTATCCTTGCCCACATTCCCCAACATCAATAACACAAATTCTACAAATGTCACATTTCCAATGTGTCTCAGATAAATCCCCTTTTCTTTACCTTCAAACTTCAGGTTCCAATCATGTCTCACCTGATTTACTACAACAGCCTCTTAATTGAGATTCAGTAACCTATGCAGAGTTTAGCACAGTGCCTTGTATTTAGTGTAAACTCAATGAACATTCATTACAATTACCTATTTATAATGCCCTTCCTGTGTAAGTCTTCTATCCCTTTAATCCACTCTTTTTTTTTTTCCAAATTAATTTTTTTTTTTTTTGTAGAGACAGTGTCTCACCCAGGCTGATCTGGAACTTATATTGCTTTATTCCTTCCTGCCAGTTTCCAGGACAGTTTATTAATTTGATCTTTCATCTCACTAATCTGTTCTCCAATTATATTCATCCTAAAATTCATTCCATCTATTCTTTTTATATCAATGTATACTTTATACCTAATATTTACATTTTTTTCTAATGTCTTATCTTTGTCACGTATTGCAAATATGTTCCTTTATCTTCTTAAATACATTCAGAGATCATTTGTTGTCTTTTTAATGTTGTTGTTGTTGTTGTTTTAATAGGTATTTCTTTCTCCTTTGTCTAGTTATTTTGCCCTGTGAGTTTATATTCCCTTGACGCATCAATTGACTGATATCTCTACTGATAAAAATAAAGGAGAAGACCATATTCTAATCATTGTCAGTAAATTTTAAAAGAGGGAAGGGCATGATCCCCAAGGCAGAGTGCCTTAGGCACCACAGAGTCTGTTTCTCAATAGGCTTTGCTATCCCTCTACCAACCAAAACCCTCATCAAGATTCAACACTTAACCCCTTAGGGATAAACAACACTGACAGAAACAGTCTTGCTAGGTTATAATCCACCAGTCCGGAGGCTTTGGAGAGGGAAAAGGATTAGACATGAATGCTTGAGGGAGCCTGGACCATTCTTATCTGCTTTCATCAACTCTTTGTGCTGCTGAAATATTACCAGTAGTCCTTGGCAGGCTGAGCTTTGCTGCCAATTTCTGCAATGAAGTGGCAAGCAGACAGCGATTGTCCCTAAAACACATTGTTGAGAGACAGAATTCTCCTGCACACCTAATACCTAGACTGTTTCTAGATACCATTCCCCCATAAAAGAAAACAGGCCCCTTTGGAGAAATGGCCAATTCCAGAACTAGGACAAAGAAAGTAAAAGATAAGGCCAGGCATGGTGGCTCATGCCTGTAATTCCAGCACTTTGGGAGGATGAGGTAGGCATATTGCTTGAACCCAAGATTTTGAGACCAACCTGGGCAACATGGCAAAATTCCATCTCTACAAAAATTGGAAAAATAATGTGGGCGTGGTGGCATACACCTGTAGTCTCAGCTACTTGGGAGGCTGAGGTGGGAGGAATCATTGAGCCTGGGAGGTGGAGGTTGCAGTAAGCCGATATCACACTACTGGACTCCAGCCTTAACAAAAGGGCAAGACCCTGTCTTTAAAAAAAGAAAAGAAAAGAAAGAAAAAGAAAGTAAAAGATAAGCCTGGAATATCTTATTTCAGGAAATAAAAAGGGCTCAAGATTAATTGTATCATCTCAAAAAGATGCAGTCAACATCTTCAAGGGATTATCATTGGACAAATTTGAGACAACTTGACAACCAAAAAAAGAATAATGACAGTAATGGATACCAACATTTAGTTGTAAATAAATATTATATAATGCATATTAACATAAAATTCTATAGAATAAATAATATAATTGATATTATAGCACTATATATATACATATAAAAATGTAAGTGAGAGTGCACAAGGAGAAAAAAGGAAAAACTCATCTTTACAAAAAAACCAAGAGGGGTGCACCCAAGATGGCCGAATAGGAACAGCTCCAGCCTCCAGCTCCCAGCATGAGCAACATAGAAGATGGGTGATTTCTGCATTTTCAACTGAGGTACCGGGTTCATCTCACTGGGGTGTGTCAAACAGTTGGCACTGGTCCACGGGTGCAGCCTGACCAGCGAGAGCTGAAGCAGAGCGAAGCATCACCTCACCTGGGAAGCACAAGGGGGAAGGGAATTCCTTTTCCTAGCCAAAGGAAATTGAGACACACAACACCGGGAAAATTGGGTAACTCCCACCCTAATACTGCACTTTACCAAGGGTCTTAGCAAACGGCACATCAGGAGATTATATCCCACACCTGGCCCAGAGGGTCCCACGCCCACGCACCCTCCCTCATTCCTAGCACAGCAGTCTGAGATCTAACTGCAAGGCTGCAGTGAGGCGGGGGGGGGAGGGGCATCCACCATTGCTGAGGCTTAAGTAGGTAAACAAAGCTGCCCAGAAGCTCGAATTGGGTGGAGCCCACCACAGCTCAAGGAGGCCGGCATGCCTCTGTAGACTCCTTTGGGGACAGGGCATAGCTAAACAAAAAGCAGCAGAAACCTCAGCAGAGGTAAATGCCCCTGTCTGATATCTTTGAAGAGAGCAGTGGGTCTCCCAGCATGGAGGCTGAGATCTGAGAACGGACAGACTGCCTGCTCAAGTGGGTGCCTGACCCCTGAGTAGCCTAACTAGGAGCCATCCCCCAGACCAATACCTCACACCTCACACGGCAGGTCTGAGACGAAGCTTCCAGAGCAAGAATCAGACAGCAACACTCACTGTTCAGCAATATTCTATCTTCTGCAGCCTCTGCTGCTGATACCCAGGCAAACAGGGTCTGGAGTGGACCTCAAACAAACTCCAGCAGACCTACAGCTGAGGGTCCTGACTGTTAGAAGGAAAACAAACAAACAGCAAGGACACCCACATCAAAACCCCATCAGTACGTCACCATCATCAAAGACCAAAGGCAGATAAAACCACAAAGATGGGGAAAAAGCAGGGCAGAAAAGCTGGAAATTCAAAAAATCAGAGCGCATCTCCCCCTCCAAAGGAAAGCAGCTCATCGCCAGCAACGGAACAAAGTTGGATGGAGAATGACTTTGATGAGCTGAGAGAAGGCTTCAGTCGATCAAACTTCTCAGAGCTAAAGGAGGAACTACGCAACCAGCACAAAGAAACTAAAAACCTTGAAAAAAGAATGAATGAAAGGATTACTAGAATAATCAATGCAGAGAAGACCTTAAAAGAACTGATAGAGATGAAAACCATAACATGAGAACTACATGACAAATGCACAAGCTTCAGTAACCAACTCGATCAACTGGAAGAAAGAGTATCAGTGATTGAAGATCAAATGAATGAAATGAAGTGAGAAGAGAAGTGTAAAGAAAAAAGAGTGAAAAGAAATGAATAAAGCCTCCCAGAAATATGGGATTATGTGAAAAGACCAAATCTACGTCTGATTGGTGTGCCTGAAAGTGATGGGGAAAATGGAACCAAGTTGGGAAACACTCTGCAGGATATAATCCAGGAGAACTTCCCCAACCTAGTAAGGCAGGCCAACATTCAAATTCAGGAAATATAGAGAATGCCACAAAGATACTCCTCAAGAAGAGCAACTCCAAGACACATGATTGCCAGATTCACCAAAGTTGAAATGAAGGAAAAAATCTTAAGGGCAGCCAGAGAGAAAGGTCGGGTTACCCACAAAGGGAAGCCCATCAGACTAACAGCAGATCTCTTGGCAGAAACTCTCCAAGCCAGAAGAGAGTGGGGGCCAATATTCAACATTCTTAAAGGAAAGAATTTTCAACCCAGAATTTCATATCCAGCCAAACTAAGTTTCATAAGTGAAGGAGAAATAAAATCCTTTACAGACAAGCAAATGCTTAGAGATTTTGTCACCACCAGGCCTGCCCTACAAGAGATCCTGAAGCAAGCATTAAACATGGAAAGGAACAATTGGTACCAGCCATTGCAAAAACATGTCAAAATGTAAAGTCCATCAATGCTAGGAAGAAACAGCATCAACTAGAGGGCAAAATAACCAGCTAATATCATAATGACGGGATCAAGTTCACACATAACAATATTAACCTTAAATGTAAATGGACTAAATGCTCCAATTAAAAGACACAGACTGGCAAACTGGATAAAGAGTCAAGACCCATCAGTTTGCTGTATTCAGCAGACCCATCTCACATGCAGAGACACACATAGGCTCAAAATAAAGGGATGGAGGAAGATCTACCAAGCAAATGGAAAAAAAAAAAAAAAAAAAAGCAGGGGTTGCAATCCTAGTCTCTGATAAAACAGACTTTAAACCATCAAAGATCAAAAGAGAGAAAAAAGGCCATTACATAATGGTAAAGGGATCAATTCAACAGGAAGAGTTAACTATCCTAAATATATATGCACCCAATACAGGAGCATCCAGATTCATAGAGCAAGTCCTCAGAGACTTACAAAGAGACTTAGACTCCCATACAATAATAATGGGAGACTTTAACATCCCACTGTCCACATTAGACAGATCAACAAGACAGAAAGTTAACAAGGATATCCAGGAATTGAACTCAACTCTGCACCCAGTGGACCTAATAGACATCTACAGAACTCTCCACCCCAAATCAACAGAATATACATTCTTCTCAGCACCACATCGCACTTATTCCAAAATTGACCACATAGTTGGAAGTAAAGCACTCCTCAGCAAATGTACAAGAACAGAAATTATAACAAACTGTCTCTCAGACCACACTGCAATCAAACTAGAACTCAGGACTAAGAAACTCAATCAAAACCGCTCAACTACATGGAGACTGAACAACCTGCTCCTGAATGACTACTGGGTACATAACGAAATGAAAGCAGAAATGAAGATGTTCCTTGAAACCAATGAAAACAAAGATACAACATACCAGAATCTCTGGGACACATTTAAAGCATGTAGAGGGAAATTTATAGCACTAAATGCCCACAAGAGAAAGCAGGAAAGATCTAAAATTGACACCCTAACATCACAATTAAAAGAACTAGAGAAGGAAGAGCAAACACATTCAAAAGCTAGCAGAAGGCAGGAAATAACTAAGATCAGAGCAGAAATGAAGGAGATAGAGACACAAAAAACCCTTCAAAAAATCAATGAATCCAGGAGCTGCTCTTTTGAAAAGATCAACAAAATTGATAGACTGCTAGCAAGACTAATAAACAAGAAAAGAGAGACAAATCAAATAGATGCAATAAACAATGATAAAGGGGATATCACCACCGACCCCACAGAAATAGAAACTACCATCAGAGAATACTATAAACACCTCTACGCCAAAAAAACTAAAAAACCTAGAAGAAATGGATAATTTCCTGGACACTTACACTCTCCCAAGACTAAACCAGGAAGAAGTTGAATCCCTGAATAGACCAATAGCAGGCTCTGAAATTGAGGCAAAAATTAATAGCCTACCAACCAAAAAAATCCCAGGACCAGATGGATTCACAGCCAAATTCTACCAGAGGTACAAGGAGGAGTTGGTACCATTCCTTCTGAAACTATTCCAATCAATAGAAAAAGAGGGAATTCTCCCTAACTCATTTTATGAGGCCAGCATCATCCTGATACCAAAGCCTGACAGAGATACAACAAAAAAGAGAATTTTAGACCAATATCCCTGATGAACATCGATGCAAAAATCCTCAATAAAATACTGGCAAACTGAATTCAGCAGCATATCAAAAAGCTTATCCACCATGATCAAGTGGGCTTCATCCCTGGGATGCAAGGCTGGTTCAACATTCGCAAATCAATAAACATAATCCAGCATGTAAACAGAACCAAAGACAAAAACCACATGATTATCTCAATAGATACAGAAAAGGCTTTTGACAAAATTCAACAGCCCTTCATGCTAAAAACTCTCAATCAATTCGGTATTGATGGAACGCATCTCAAAATAATAAGAGCTATTTATGACAAACCCACAGCCAATATCATACTGAATGGGCAAAAACTGGAAAAATTCCCTTTGAAAACTGGCACAAGACAGGGATGCCCTCTCTCACCACTCCTATTCAACATAGTGTTGGAAGCTCTGGCTAGGGCAATCAGGCAAGAGAAAGAAATAAAGGGTATTCAGTTAGGAAAAGAAGAAGTCAAATTGTCCCTGTTTGTAGATGACATGATTGTATATTTAGAAAACCCCATTGTCTCAGCCCAAAATCTCCTTAAGCTGATAAGCAACTTCAGCAAAGTCTCAGGATACAAAATTAATGTGCAAAACTCACAAGCATTCTTATAACCAGTAACAGACAAACAGAGAGCCAAATCATGAACGAACTCCCATTCACAATTGCTTCAAAGAGAATAAAACACCTAGGAATCCAACTTACAAGGGATGTAAAGGACCTCTTCAAGGAGAACTACAAACCACTGCTCAGTGAAAGAAGAGGACACAAGCAAATGGAAGAACATACCATGCTCATGGATAGGAAGAATCAATATCATGAAAATGGCCATACTGCCCAAGGTAATTTATAGATTCAATGCCATCCCCATTAAGCTACCAATGAGTTTCTTCACAGAATTGGAAAAAACTGCTTTAAAGTTCATATGGAACCAAAAAAGAGCTCACATTGCCAAGACAATCCTAAGCCAAAAGAACAAAGCTGGAGGCATCATGCTACCGACTTCAAACTATACTACAAGGCTATAGTAACCAAAACAGCATGGTACTGGTACCAAAACAGAGATATAGACAAATGGAACAGAACAGAGCCCTCAGAAATAATACCACACACCTACAGCCATCTGATCTTTGACAAACCTGACAAAAACAAGAAATGAGGAAAGCATTCCCTATTTAATAAATGGTGCTGGGAAAATTGGCTAGCCATAAGTAAAAAACTGAAACTGGATCCTTTCCTTACTCCTTATATGAAAATTAATTCAAGATGGATTACAGACTTAAATGTTACACCTAAAACCATAAAAACCCTAGAAGAAAACCTAGGTAATACCATTCAGGACATAGGCATGGGCAAGGACTTCATGTCTAAAACACCAAAAACAATGGCAACAAAAGCCAAAATTGACAAATGGGATCTAATTAAACTAAAGGGCTTCTGCACAGCAAAAGAAACCATCAGATTGAACAGGCAACCTACAGAATGGGAGAACATTTTTGCAATCTACTCATCTGACAAAGGGCTAACATCCAGAACCTATAAAGAACTCAATCAAATTTACAAGAAAAAAACAACCCCATCAAAAAGTGGGCAAAGGGTATGAACAGACACTTCTCAAAAGAAGACAGACACATGAAAAAATGCTCATCATCACTGGCCATCAGAGAAATGCAAATCAAAACCACAATGAGATACCATCTCACACCAGTTAGAATGGCAATCATTAAAAAATCAGGAAACAACAGGTGCTGGAGAGGATGTGGAGAAATAGGAACACTTTTACACTGTTGATGGGACTGTAAACTAGCTCAACCATTGTGGAAAACAGTGTGGCAATTCCTCAAGGATCTAGAACTAGAAATACCATTTGACCCAGCCACCCCATTACTGGGGATATACCCAAAGGATTATAAGTCATGCTGCTATAAAGACACATGCATACATATGTTTATTGTGGCTCTATTCACAATAGCAAAGACTTGGAATCAACCCCAATGTCCATCAGTGACAGACTGGATTAAGAAAACATGGCACATATACACCATGGAATACTATGCAGCCATAAAAAGGGATGAGTTCATGTCCTTTGTAGGGACATGGATGCAGCTGGAAACCATCATTCTCAGCAAACTATCGCAAGAACAGAAAACCAAATACTGTATGTTCTCACTCATAGGTGGGAATTGAACAATGAGATCACTTGGACACAGGAAGGGGATCATCACACACCAGGTCCTATTGTGGGGAGGGGACAGGGGGGAGGGATAGCATTAGGAGATATACCTAATGTAAATGACGAGTTAAGGGGTGCAGCACACCAACATGGCACATGTATACATATGTAACGAACCTGCACGTTGTACACATGTACCCTAGAACTTAAAGTATAATAATAATAAAAAAAGCACTAGCTAGCACACAAATAACATAATTACAAAAATCACAATTTTTAATTTAATGGAGTACCTACAATTTAATAGTTTATTCAGTCAAGAATGACTAAACTAATGGATTGAAGTTTGTTGGGAAATAGGTTGTTCACATGGCTCCAATTATCATATCATAGATTTATCAATCATTATCAAGAGGAGAATATGCATTTGCAATGCAGATATTTGGGGTTACTCCATTACCCAAGTGGTCAAGCGTGGAACTGTCAATAATGGGAGAGCCTGATGGTATTCCCTCCTTATATAATGTAGTTGAAAATATACATCATTTATAATATTCCTACCAGAGACATTGACTTCAGTCTAATCATGAGAAAAAATCTGATAAATCTGGAATATGGGATGTTCCACAGACAATTGGCCTGGATTTCTCAAAGGATTCAATTTAATGAAAAGCTGAGAGAAATCAGGGAGTAGGATTGGTGGTGGTGGTCATGTGGATACACTACAAAGACAAAACAATCAAATGCAATGCAAATCCTGTTTGGATGCTGGAATTTTAAAATACAGCTAAAAATGACACTTTTAATATGGTTACTATATTTGATTGTGACTATCTTTTGGATACTGACATCAAATTAATACTTAAGGCCAAGGCAGGAGAACTACTTGAGCCCAGGAGTCTGAGAACTGATTTTTTTAGGTGTGGCAATAAGGATGTTGTTGTGTAAGAGACTGTTCTTACACAGGTATTTAAGAATATAGTTTCATGACGTCTATAGTTACTTGTCGATGATTTGGCAGAAGGAAAGTGTATGTGCCCATATTGCGGGGGATGGAATGGGTGTGGCAAGGTACAAACAGTTGATAAATCAGGATGATAGGTACATGAGTATTTATTATGATGTTTTTCTTCTCCTTTGCAGATTTACAAACAAACAAAAAATCTTCCACGTTAGTCTGTAGCTAATTTACTCCAGGCTTCTGCAATTCAATTCCCACACACCAGTGGTATATCATGTCTTTGCTGCCGTTTTTGTTTGTTCTGAGACGAGGTCTCCTTATGTCGTTCAGACTAGCCTCAAACTCTTGGGCTCAAGCAATCCTCTTGACTCAGCCTCTGGAGTAGCAGGGACCACTGCCCCCTCTACCATTGTTATTGACTTCCAATTCCATGTTTTCCTATTGTTTCTAGAACGGAATTTTGCCAGAATGTAGCAGCCATGCTAGGTCTCCTAAGTAAGACAGATGTTGGAGTACATATTTTTTAAAAATTTTTAAATTAAAACTGGCTATAATTCACCCTTTATTTTTCTTTCGGGGTTCCTCCAGTACATCTTAGCACTGCTACACATTAGAATCATTTGGGGGAAATTACTTAATAAAACAGAAGGAGAGATCTGAGGTGGAATTGGGAATCCGTATTTAGATGAATGATTTAAAAAATCATTCATGGCATTCTGATTCACAATGAGGACTTCAAACCACTGCTGTAAGGTCAGACTGGAGGGGTTCAAACTCCTACCTTAACACTTTGTAACTTTGAGATTTTGGTTCAGTTAATTAAACTTCTTAGGCTGTAGGTACTCAGGCATTGTGCCTGGATTTTTATCTTTATCATTATCCTAGTTGTCATATAGGAAAGGATCTGGAAGCAAATTTCCTGCTATAATAAAAATGTTTTGCTTATGAGAATTCTGCATTACAAGGTCCATTAACATTTTTACAACCTAAATCCAGAAGAAAATGATTAGCATTTACAGGACAATAAGGTAGACAATTGGGGACAGGAGTATGTTACAGGTGCCATTCAAATTACTCTAGGCCCAGTGTGGTGCCTCATGCCTGTAATTCTGGTACTTTGGGAGGCTGAGGCAGGAGGACTGCTTGAGCCCAGGAGTTTGAAACCAGCCTAGGCAACATAGTGAGACCCTGTCTCTACAAAAAAAAAAAAAAAAAAAAAAAAAAAAAAAATTAACCAGGTGTTGTGGTGCATGCAGGTAGTCCCAGCTACTCTGGAGGCTGAGCCTCCGGAGGCTAGTCTGTGGGGATCACTTGAGCTTCGGAGGTCTAGGTTACAATGAGCCATAATTCTATCACTCCACTCCAGCTGAGGTGACAGAGCAAGATCCTGTCTCAAAAATAGTAATAATAATAATAATAATCACCCTGTCTTCTTCATCATCATCACCATTAGCATTATCACCATTAGCATTACCATCATCATATCAAGCTACTGATGGGCACTTATTACATACCAGGTATTGTGTTTACAGTTTACAAGGGTTAGTTCTCTGACTCTTCACAATTCTATGAGATAATGTCATTGTCATTGCAGATGGGAAACAAGTTTAGGAAAGTTAAGCAATTTGCCCAAGAGAGAGTAAGTCCTGACTCCAGCATCAAACTAAGGCTTTTTAAGTCCAGGGCTTGCTTTCTTAGATTCTATAATTGTGGCCTGTTTTACACAGAATGAATATTGGTCTGATTTCCTATATGGCTTATACTTTTTCTCTTGAAATAACCCCAAGTATGAAAATGTTTCCTCTTTTTTATATACTTTTATGCCATGCTAGCAAGTTCATTCATCAAATATTCAAGGCTAAATGACCAATACAGGCAAACTGTGGTCACTGGGTGCTATTTGTAGCAATAGCATTGTTTGTGTCCTACTCTTCCTCTGCCCTAGTTTCTTCCCCACTCCAGTTTCTGTCTTGCTCCTGACATCCAACTACCTTTCCTGTTGATTACCCTCTTTGTACCTTTGGACTTGATCTTTTTGTTTTCCTAGCCTTGAATCAGTCATCCTTTTGTCTCCTTCCACTTGAAAACACCTCTATGAGTTGACTGTACCCTAATCTTGCTGTACTCAAGATTGCAACATTTAACCAATGTTCTGATGGGATTTGCCCTAGTGCATTGTGCATAGAAAGGAGGGAAAGTTGGCAGAACCTGTTACTGGTGGAAGGTATCTGAGTTACCACTGGTGAATTTGTACAGATCTGCAAGAACCAATTCTTGCCTCCTCAGAAGAAAGAATTAAACTGAGGGGCATACGGCAGAAAAACAGACCAAGGCAAATTTTAGAGCACGTGTATTCAAATCTTCAGAGCAGGAAGAGTATTTGAAAAGGTTTTAAAACAGGAAAGAAAGGAAAGTATACTTGGAAGAGACTCAAGCGGGCACCTGAAGATTAAATGTGATGTTTAACCCTTATCCTAGGACTTGATAGGATTGTTTCACATGATTCTTTCCTTAGGGCGGGCTGCCTGCATGTGCAGTGCCCTCCTTACCCTTGGGAAGTGAGCATGCACAGTGTGTTTAGGAAGTTGTATGCATGCCCCTCTGAGGCTTTCTTCCCTTTCCTGCTGGAGTATTCCTGGAAAGTCATTATTCTGCTATTTTGTCTCTTAATGCGTACACCTGGGAAGTTGCTTCCACCTGGCATCTGCAATCAATGAACGCTCTAGTGTAACAGGTGTGGACCATGAGGAAACAGCCTCTCCCTGTTGCCAATGTATCACACTTACAGAGGCAATGAAATAATTGCTGAACCATCACCCAACACTCCTAGTGGATGGAGGAAGAGGCCTCTCCTGCCCCGCTCATGCCTGTCTAACCACCTGTAACAAATCCACTCAACATAATTACATTTGAATTGAAAAACTCTTGAAAATCAACTACAGAATCAGGAAATGCAGTTTAAGCAAAGTCCACAAAGATGTAAATAAGGATGATAATGTTGAAACAATATTTGGGAATAATTTTTAATAAATTAGGCAATTTCTGTAGGCCTATCAAAGGCCAACCCTTTTCATCAAGGTGGGATAACTCTAAAGGGTCCTGTTAGTTCCAGAGTACCACAAGCCTTTGCCTCATACTATACTACTGAAGCCTTTGCCTCATACTATAACATTTGATGCCTCTCTTTGCCCAATCCTACTTTCACAATCCCCTCACCCAGTTGTTGACTCCAAGGCTATTGTCCAGTAAACTTCATGTTTCCTAGGGAATCTGAGCAATGACAAAAGGTATAAATTAAAAATTTTGCTTTGATAAAGTGGCTACAATCAAAATGTCAAGATTTCAAGGTACAACCATTTTGATAAGAAATATTTTTTTCTTTCTCAGAAGGTTCTAAAAATAACAGTAATACCAAAGTGGAGAATAATAAAACATTTTAAAACAAATTTTATTTTATTTTTTTTATTTTTTTTATTTTTTTTTTTTTGAGACGGAGTCTCGCTCTGTTGCCCAGGCTGGAGTGCAATGGCACGATCTTGGCTCACTGCAAGCTCCGCCTCCCGGGTTCCCGCCATTCTCCTGCCTCAGCCTCCCGAGTAGCTGGGACTACAGGCGCCCACAACCGCGCCCGGCTAATTTTTTGTATTTTTTTAGTAGAGACGGGGTTTCACCGTGGTCTCGATCTCCTGACCTTGTGATCCGCCCGCCTCGGCCTCCCAAAGTGCTGGGATTACAGGCGTGAGCCACCGCGCCCGGCTAAAACAAATTTTAAATGCAGAAAGAAGATTGGGAGGAAATAAGTAAGAGAGAATAATTACTTGGAATCCAAGAGAAGAGTAAACATCAAGAAGAAGAAACTATGTGAGAATATTTGTTGTATCCAAACTATATCAAGTCAGACAAACTAGTGTAAAAGTTATTTGGGTAAAGATGACCTTAGAGCAGTTGAAAAAGTGTGTTTTTGGTGGTTGGGTCAAGGTTAGTGGGTTGCTAAGTTCACAAACTACTTGCAGAAATGTTGGACCTAGAAGAAAAGCACTAAATGCAAGATGCAAAAAGCAGCAAAAAGATACGCGGAAAAGTAAGTCAGAAGCAGATCAAGTTGGAGGAGAAAGGCAGTAAAGAAACTATAGCCAATTTCACCAATTATTTTTTTCTGTTTTCACTGTGGAGAAAGGAAATTTTGAGTGCAGCTATTGAAACACAGCATGGCAGAAAGTCTTCAGAGAAAGTTGATCTGGATCCCCTAGAGTTTGGAGAGCACAGAGTTTATCACCTGACTCTATCCTAGAAAGGTTTGCATGAGGGAAGCTTCCAAGAATTGCCTAAGATGGCAAGTCCAAGAAAAATCTGTAGATTTGGGCAAGGCTGAGTCGCTGAGTTTTTCTGTGACACCTATAGGTAACTTGGAAGGTAGTGTGTCTAGACTAGCACCATTTTGAAAGGACTTCCCAGAAAAACTGCCGACTTGGATGAGTGGACTCTATCAGGAAGACTCTGTGTGGGGTGTACCAGGAAATCAGGATTTGAATGGGAGTCTTATGAGGTCATCAGGAATGTTACATCATCCCCATAAAAGGCAGAGGTCGAAGAAGCCAGAGTGGAGAAGGTCTCCAAACAATTCACTAAATCTCCCCATAAGAGAAAGTGCCAGCCTTTGGAGATCTGCCATAGAAGACAGTTTTCAACACTCAGCCAAGTAAAAAGATATTTTTACTTCTTTTCATCTCATCCCCAGCTCCTTATCCTAAACTTAGAAGAGTTAGAAACAGCAGTGAGTAAATTGAGAGAAGTCAGGGTGAATAAAACCAACAATCAACTAAACCTGAAGGCAAAGAGGAGCTGCTTTAAATTAAATGCAAGATACATTTTTTTTTCCAAAAATTTATACAGGGATATTTAACCCTCAAAAATGAGGGCTATTCACTAAACCCCCCAAATGGCTATAAAAGCAGTAGGGTTCATGGTGGTTTTAAAATACATCTGCAAGTTCTTTGACACTTCTCTATCAAGAGATAGGGTCTACGTCCTTTTTGTGTGTGCCTGGTGGGCCTTTGTGACTGCCTCAATAAATGAACTACAGCAGAAGCGACATTGTGTGATATCCAAGGCAAGATTAGAAAAGGCATGCAGCTGGCCTGGTGGCTTCTTTTGGCCATTTGCTCGGGAGCCTTCAGCTGCCATGAAAGAAGTTTGGCTTTCATGAGGAAGGCCACCATATGGAGAAGACCACACAAAGAGATCATATGGAGAGAATTAAAAGCTGTGGGGCTAGAACTAGGGAGAGGCAAGTGAGATGGATGAGGCCTCTTCCTGGGCACAAAATTAAAGGAGGGAATACCGAACAACCCCAGGAATCAAGAGGAATTGCATTTTAATGTCATATTTAAAAAAAGGTAAAAAATCCACAATGAATAAAACATCAACATCTTAAATAAAGACAGGATCAGTATTGCTGGTTGTTCCTTTTGCTTCAGATTTCAACATGGCATGGCAAGGCACTGTTACTACTCCTGGTTGATTGGAAAGGACACAAGGACACTTTCTGGGTGATGGGACTATTCTACATCATGGTTTGGTTACTGTCTATGGGGGAGCGTATGCAATTGTCAAAACTTATTGAATTGTGCACTTCAGATCTGCGCATTTTATTGTTTGTAATTATACCACGTGCATATATGTTTAGAACAGGCCTATGATCCAATTCAGCCTAAGGAATGCTGGAGGAATACTGCTGGAGGTTTTTGGCCGAGTTACTCTTTAAAAAGAGAGGGATTGCATTGTATGGTCTCTGGACATCACTCTCTGTGCATTTGAGAGCTGGAACTGAGATGGTTATCTAGTTATCAGCTTGGCCAAAGCTGACACATAAAGAATCAGAAGTTCTTTCTGATTATTTCAGAAGAATCAGAGCTGGGTCCTGCACCCTCAGTAAACTATACCTAATCACTGCATTTACTCTGTACCTTTCCTGTGACATATGCCAACATCTTTTTTTTTTTTTTTTTTTTTTTTGAGACGGAGTCTTGCTCTGTCACCCAGGCTGGAGCACAGTGGCCAGATCTCAGCTCACTGCAAGCTCCGCCTCCCAGGTTTACGCCATTCTCCTGCCTCAGCCTCCCCAGTAGCTGAGACTACAGGCGCCCGCCACCTCGCCCGGCTAGTTTTTTGTATTTTTTTAGTAGAGACGGGGTTTCACCGTGTTAGCCAGGATGGTCTCAATCTCCTGACCTCGTGATCCGCCCATCTCGGCCTCCCAAAGTGCTGGGATTACAGGCTTGAGCCACCGCACCCGGCCCACATCTTTTTAATTTTATAAGCCAGTTTGAGTTGGGCTTTCTTTTACAGACTCAGAGACATACAGAGAAAGCAATACACAGAAGCAGTTAGGCAGCAGAAGCTCAGAGTGAGCAGAATTCCTGAGGAACGCAGAAACAGAGCGGAGGCAGCATGTGGCACCTATTACCTGCCAGGCACAGTGCTGGCACAGGGGAAAGGACAGGACACGAGACAGACAAGATCTCTGCTCTCATTGAGCTTACATTCTAGCTGGATGGTGGTAGGAGACAGGAGGGAGACTGCAACAGTTTTAAATAGTGATAAATGATGCAGAGATAATAATACAGTGCAATGTGAGGTGAGAAGGGGCTACTAACTTACTGGTGAGCCAAAGAAGTCTTCTTTACAGAGGTGACATCTGACCAGTGACTTGAATGAGGAGAAGATGCTAGCTGTCTAAAGCTGTGAAGCAAAGGCTTTCTAGGTAGAGATACAGCAGCACATTCCTGGAAGATAAAAAACAGATGGAGTGGAAACTCCCTAAAAACTTTAAAGTGCATATAAATCACCTGGGGGTCTGCTTAAAATGAAGATTCGGATTCAGTAGGTCGAGGTGATGCCGAAATTCTGCATTTTTAACAAGCGTCCGTGTGATGCATTATTTCTGTATGCATTACACCTGGAGTAATCCTCCCCACAGTGTGGTCTGAGCCTGGTCCACACACACGAAAATTAAAACTTAACCTTTAAAAATCTTTATAGCAATTGAACACTGACACAACATCCAAGCAAGTCATCACTTTTCCAGTAATTTACTTTTAGTGCATTGGTCAGCGACACATTGGAAATTAAAAAACAAATCACCCGACCCTTTGCATTTAGAGAAGCAGTGTCCTAGGACTATGATACTACAGCAGAGGAGGGAGCTATTCTATCCACTAAAACTTCAGAGAGGCTGGTAACATTGAAATCCTAGGTACAACGGAGAGTGGAAGTAAAATGTTAGGAGCAAAATCTGGGTATTGGAACAACCGACATTACCATCACCACACGCATGCACAGATACACACACATAAACACCCACATGCACACTCTAGACACACACACATGCACACATAGCTTCCATACGTAACTCCTGGCAGCCAGGCATCTATTTCTCAGGCAAACATCCAGAAATGTCCTCTCTAAAAACATCAAATGGCTACGGAGTAAAGACTTCCTTATTCTGGAATGGAGGAGCCCCTGAGTGTAATGCTTTCTCAGAAGTGAAGTACAAGTCAACAAAGCCTTGAGGTGTGCACAGAGCCCCACACTGCTCACTGCCTCATTATTAAATATAAACAGACCATCGATGATCACCAGACTTTTAAGGACCCAATATAAACAAACATTAGAGGAAGAAGAAAAGCTAGATACATAGGGACAGAGGTACACTGGATTATAATTATGGTAGAATCACACAGACTGTAAGAAAATCTCATCTCTAGAGCTGCATCCTCTGAAATGACCTTTCGTTTCTGCGTGTTTGTGTTGTGACCAGAAAGATGTCACATTTCTCTGTGAGACCTGGCTGTTCACTAATGGAAACTCATGTTTTCCTTATATTTCTAGTTATCCTTTAATAAGCTCCAGCTAACTGAGGTAATCTCAGTGTGTTCCTTGAAACTTCAAAGTACCTGTCTAGCTCACTGTGAATGGCTTAATATGTGTATTTCATCAGTTTGAATGCTTTCAGTTACAAACAACAGAAGACTCAATTCAAACTAGTTTAAGAACTAAAGAAAATTTATTGGCTCATACAAGTGGAAAGACAAGAGATGGAGTGGGCTTCAGGTAACATGTGATCCAGTGACTCACTGGTGTTTTCAAAGCTTAATTTTTCCCCTCTATTCTTTCTGCCATCATGAAGGGGGAGTATTACCTAAAAGATACTATGCAACTTGAACAAATTCTTTTCACTATTGTTATTGTTGGTTTTTCTTGATTTTTTTTTTTTTTTTGGATAACTCACTTATGCCCTCAGAGTATGCATAACAGGGAAGGTATTTTTTAAGATATTTCAAAATGTCATTCTAGCTGGCATAAACTTGAGGCGCAGATTCTGGAACAGTTTGGATGTGTTTCTCCCTAAAATTAACCTGGTCCCAATGCTTTCTCCTGGAATTTCCTTATAGAGTTAGAATTTTGTGGGTACAAATGCAGATGAATTCAAGGTCAGAAGGTCATGACCTCCCAATGCCCTTTCTTTCATGCTTAGAGAGATGAGGCCTAATCAGACACACTGGAGATTTCAGAGCCTTTATCTCTCTATAAACAGTTTGTTATATGAAGAGAGACAGATTACTCTGTATGTTCTCAAAAGAGAAATAATTTTTACATTTTTCTCATTCCTGGGATTCTCTCTTAGTCATTCTCTCCCCCCTAATGGCTTTCTCCTAGACACATACATATCCATTATCCTAACATTCTTCTCTTTCTTCTTTATCTTCTTTCTTCAACCTTGACTTGTTTTCAATGGAGAGAAAAAATTAAGGATTTAAAATGTTTTTTAACATTGAACAAACTGAAAAAAAAATTTATCTGAACTCTTCTTTTAATTGAGACATTTGAGGCAAATTGAAACCATAAAGTCAGTCAGCCAATAGACAACACAAAAAATCTACAAACTATAATAAACTAAAACTGCACAGTTGTTATGTATTAGATATCCCTTAGGTAGAGGGACTGGCAAGCATGCCATCTAGTTTGCATTTAAATGCTGCATCATTACTAAGAGTCACTGCTGGCTAAAGGTGATGGAAATAGCCCATCATCCCACTATTAGGATTACCCCAAATCACTTAGTCCTTGGGAAAAGATTTAGTTCATACAGAGTTCTAACCCTGCAGTTCTGGAGTAACATCTCCCAGCATGGGGGTCTCACCCACGCCTTGGCTATCTGCTGTTAAAAAGCAGAATGAAGACTGTGTGCTCAGCAGGCAACTAAAAGAATCCTCTGTTATTGTGATGGATCAAAACTTCAATTTCCAGGATCTGTCTTTTCAGCAGCTGTTGAAGGTTTTGAGTAGACAACCTGGGCCTTTCACTAGTTTTAGAGTTGTAGAGAAGCCACAAATGTAAAACAATATCATATACATAGTTTATATTTGTACTTGTTCAATTATGATGAACAATAAATAATAAACCAATCATTTAAACCAATCTCAGAAGTTTCCAGGACTTTTTCCCTTATAAAAGTCCTCTGAATATAACTCAAATTTGAGAAAAACAAATTATTGTGGAGAATGCCTCACTGAGGATACAGGTGGAATGACCCCAGAGGCTATATTGACATGAAATAGAAAGCATTATTAATCCATTTACTTACGGGGTAAGTTTCAACCCATCCCACAGAGTCTATCTGCTTTACACTTTGTCTTTCTCTGCAAGATTTTATTTCAACTAATTTAATGTTTTTAACTTCTATTTTAGGTATTTTTTTTAGTGCAATATCCCTGGTGGATTTCTAGAAAATCTTAGGTTTTCTGGATTAGAACAAGTTACAGAGAATAGAGCAATAGCTCTGCAGGTTAACTTCAAAAGGAGAAACTTCTGGGTGGAATTATCCCCAAACGCTGGATAATTTTATGCAAGGACTAATCTAAACAAGATTTTTTTTATCCTCTGATACACTGTTGTTTAAAGAGGGCACATGGATTTTGCTTGGCTAAAGGAGACTAGAACAATAGCACCTTTTAAACCAAGGTAAAATCCTTTGTTTTAATCTCATTTATCCACAATAAATCAGAGAGTTAAATTTCTAAAACTTTCCTCTAATTCAGTTTTATGGGCTCTTTCCCTATGGTTCAATATAAAAAAACGCCATTTAAAATTTTAGGACTCACGGAATTCCTTCAGTAGCTAGTTAAGAAATTCTTTTCCTCCTACACTATCCCAGCAGCTAACATTTCATGCACATACTTCCTTTGTATTTGAGAATGACCAGATTTGAAAACTGACAAGTAGAAGTGCTATTCAAAGAGGAGGAGCCCTTTGGAATTTCTAAGCAATAAGAAAATCCTTTCCAAATGGGATGCCTTGAGATGACTCTATGACAAGAACACAAAAGTTATATGGACAAATTGTTCATTCTTGCAGTTGTATATTCATCCTATTTCATATGAGTGCCAACCAAGTGTGAAGTTTTAACTAGGCTCTGAGGATAAAATGGTGACAGCCCCTGTTCTCATGGGCTTTATGGTTGAAGTGGGAAGAGACATTGCATAATTACAAAATTAAGTGCATATTTACAAAATAGGATAAATATTATGAAGCAAAAGCATAGGGTACAATAAGAATGCATCACAATGGGTTTATCCTAGTTTGTGGGAATCATGTATCTATGGCAGTTCCATTCACTGGGACACTGAACTGTGGAAGATGACCAGGCTTGAGCAGAATTATCATGGTTGCATTTTTTTCTTTTTTTGCAATCTAGGTTTGAGACAAGCAAAGAGGGAAGTCGAATAAACACTTGAATATATGGATAAATCTGAAGGTATGAATGTAAGAAAGATTCCATAGCTACTAGATGATAAGCTAGAAGTGAAAACGTATTTAGAGGTAAGAGTTAAAAGGAAAAGAGGGCCCGTAACTGATTTTTAAGAAACTCCAGCATCTAAAGGTTGGGGGAGAGGTGGCAAAGAAGACTGAAGAGTGGCCTAGTGACAGGGGCAGATCTACCTGGAAACTGAAGTAGTTTAACATTCTGGGTCCTTCTCTTGCCTGGGAGCAACCCTAGCAATGTGTTTACAGGGACGTTTATTTTTCGATTTTTCAAAAGAAAGTTTTGTTTTGTTTTGTTTTTTGTTAAAGCAGACCCCCAATTGTACAAGCTTCAGAGCCCATACCTCCACCCTTGACTAAGAGGAAGGAGCAAAACCAAGAGTGTGATTGCATGGAATTACAGGAGGGGTGGGGTGGGGAGGGCTCTAGGAAGAGAGAGGTCAACAGCTGTGACTGTGTTTGAAAGGCCAAGGAATACGGGAAAAGAGTATTTTTATTCAGAATAATAAGAGAAATTCTATTAAATGTTCTAAATTGGACTTCTGAGTATCCTTTGGTACTATAATATTAGAGAGATGTTTTGAAAAAGAGTTTCTTATGCAGAAAAAATTTCGTGGGACTTCCAAATTCAGGATAACAGAAAGAAAATCTTAAGTGGCACAAAATAAAAAATGAATATCTGTTCTTCCTGGGGCCATGTAACTCTAATAACTTTTCCATGTTTACTGTTTTTGCTTTTAAATTGGATCATCAGACTAAGAATGCACCCTGATGTGCGAAAAGTTTCTTAGAAAGTGAGACGACTGCCCCCCCCCCCCCGCCCCGCTTTCTGATTAAAGCGCTTCTCATCAGCATCCTATGCCACTTAGTAAGCTACCCATGCAGAAAGCATCCTCAGGGCAGTGCACATAAGAAAAATCTGAGGAACCAGAAACAGGCTATCAGTTTCCGCAGGTTGACAAAATCGGCAAATAAAAACTCAAGACTGCCATTAAATTTGAATTTCCGATAAACAATGAAGAACTTTTTAGTATAAGTACGTCCCAAATATTGCAAGGGATATACTTGTACTAAAATTATTCCTTTTTTGAGATTCCCATTTAACAGGCCAGTCTGTATTTTATCTGACCACCTCATAAATCCACTACCCACACCCCAGGCCTAGCGGCCCAGGAGCGAGTTTAAAATCCCGCACCGGCCCGCTAGGCCGCGTCCCCTGATTGGCCGAGGCGCGCCCGCCGCCCCGCCGGTCGCAGGCGTCACGGCAGCCCCAGCAGCCTGGGCCCCGCCGCCGCCTCCGCGGCAGCCCCGGTCGGCGCAAGTGCGGCGCGCGCTGGGGGAGGGGGCGCGGCGGAGCGCGAGGCTGGCGTCGGGCCGCCGCGGGATTAAGTTTCTCAGTCACGCGTGAGTGTGCGCTTTGATCCCGAAGCTCCTCGCCGGGCCGTTACTTCAGAAGACAGCGAGCGTGGGCGAAGCGAGGCATCCAGAGGCCCCGGCGACCCCTGCTCCCTAGCCCTCTGCCCCCTCGCGTCCCGGCCCTGGGCGGCCGCAGCGAGCCGGGTAAGCGGCGCGTGAGCCCAGGCCCGGAGGCCGAGGCGCGCCCCCGCGCCCTGCGCGCGCGCCGGCGGGGAAGGTGCGCGGGCGCCCGGGGCTCGGCGCGCGGGGGTGGGGGTGGCGGCGGGCTGTGGGGCGGTGCGCTTGCCCCACCCCGCGCGGCCAGGCGCTTCGCGGATGCCGCTGCTGTGGCTTTTTAAAAGGATGGGGTCTAGAAGTTTCCTTTGCTACTCGCAAGTCTCCACTCCTCCCACCCCCGCGATGGATAATCCTAGACCTTTCAGCCACCCCTACCCCTTTCTTTTGCTCTCGCTGACTCTAAGAGGTTTAAAAGTTCTTCCTTTTCCTTGACCCAGAGGGGCACAGTCTTGGTGTCGGGGGGCGGGGGGTGGGGTGTTAGCCTGGGGGTCCGGAGCGCAGACCAGGCCTCCGGGGCGCGGGAGCCTGTTGCTCTCCGCTGCCGGGGCCGCGCCCGAATGCCCTGTCCGCCGTTACGCGGTGCCGGGCTGCGCGGGGTGCGGTAGAGAGTGGGCAGCAATGCTCCCGGTCCTGCGTTCTCGCCTTAGCCTCGGGGACCCCAAGGCAAGCCGCTAATTGGTACCGGTTCCCCGTCCCCCCCCCCCTGGCGCCCATGCCCTTTTAACCGCAGCTCCCGTTGGTGGGAGCATGTTGGTCTTGTCTCTCCCTTAATGCCCTCACCCCCCGCTCTGATGGGCGCCTTTGTCTGTGATTTGGCAGCCCCAGGATGCCGGATGTTCCTAGGGAAGCGATGTTTGGGAGACGCTTTGTGCCTTGCGGAGTAGCGCGTTTGTCGGGTGGTGATGGTGTACATTTTTGCTTGCATTCTTTGCAGAGGCACAAAGGCCGGGCTATTCTTCCCTGCAGTCACATGGAAATCCAAGCGGAGACTGCGGGGGAGGAGAAGTGGCCAGGCGCCGGCGGGAGGTGGAGGCCACTGCGCAGTCCCTGGGGGCGAGTGGGGGGTCCCCGGGGACCTCTCCTCCGCGGTGGCGCTGTTGAGGTGCTCTGCTTGGGAAGACCCCGGCAATGGGCACTGTCTTTGTGCAGTGGGGGCTGTGGTTGGAGGCTAGTGTTTGGTAGGTATCACCAGATAGATAAGAGGACTATGACTTCACCAGCCTAGAAGGAAAACTTCTCCATGTTCTTTTGATGTCATAGAGAAGGAATCTGATAAGTGACCAGACTGCCTTGACCTGCCTTGTAGATAGTTTGATGTAAACATCCCCTTCGTGTTTCCCTAGAAATTCCTGGTTTAGGTTACCTTTTATAGAATAACACCTTATCTGAAAACTAACGAGGAGGAGGTGATGGCTTCGGGCTTGGGAGTTTTACATGTTGAATTTGGGTGTGAGTGATTACAGTGAACATCTTGTAATGTTGGAACCATCTAAATTTGTATAATGTATGCCTCAGCACTTGATGGAATTTCGGCAAACAATAGTGTTTAAAAAACCTAGCAAAACTTGGCCAGGCGCAGTGGCTCACGCCTGTAATCCCAGCACTTTGGGAGACCGAGGTGGGTGGATCACTTGAGGTCGGGAGTTCAAGACCATCCTGGCCAACATGATGAAACCCTGTCTCTACTAAAAATACAAATATTAGTGGGGCGTGATGGCACGCGTCTGTAGTCCCAGCTACTAGCGAGGCTGGGGCAGGAGAATCGCTTGCACCCAGGAGGCGGCGGTTGCATTGAGCCGAGATCATGCCACTGCACTCCAGCCTGGGCGACAGAGCGAGACGACTCTGACTCAATAAATAAATAAGTAAATAAAAAACATAAATAAAAACCTAGCAAAACTTGAAGTTCTTTGACCTGATCTTCTAATACAATACCGCGCTTTGGATGGATGCACCTGTGCCCTTGTGTGCAACGTAGGCAAAACTAGTTTTGGGTACCCTTTGACTCTCCATTCCTCTTTCCTATCTCGTTTGCCAAAACGAACAAACTTAGGAAGATTATTCTCAACGTATTACTAATAGATTATGGTGTACCTTATTTCTTACATATGTTTCTTTTTTTCCCCTTTGTTCCTTTCTGTGTTTATTCTTTTCACGTACCTTCTCTAGTTCTGGTTTTGTCTCTTTACCACACTTCTTTTTATTGACTGGGCCTGGTGGTTGTGGCTTGGAAAGGGAGGGATCATTAGTCAGTTTTTAATGTGTTTCAAAGTCCTATCACCTAGACATTGCTCTCGTTGGCCCTTAAAGACATCTTTCCTTTTCAGATGCATTTAAATGCACCTAACTGTGAGGAATAGAAGCTGTTCTCAGAGTCTAGTTTATTTCTACAAGTTGAAGCTATTGAGAGAGATTCTTGGAAATCCTTGAAATGTAACTTTCATGGATTTAGGCCTAGTTGGCCACTTTTAGTTTTTAACTGCTAGGATGGAGAGATTTTGCTTGACAAATGATGAAGTGAATCCATTGTCTAGAATTGAGATTAAGGGATTTAAAAGCTGGAGAAGAACAATGAATTGCCCGGAACGTAGCTATCCTGAGTTAGAGGCAGATTATTTTCTCCAGATT
Organism: Macaca mulatta; assembly: GCF_049350105.2. Lineage (NCBI taxonomy): Eukaryota > Metazoa > Chordata > Mammalia > Primates > Cercopithecidae > Macaca > Macaca mulatta. The sequence continues at coordinate 85,872,874 of NC_133420.1, forward strand.
ACATCCCAGATCCGACATAGTCTTGTCTCTCAGGTTGAGCTGCAGGTTGGCTACATTTTGTATATTTGGAAACATACAAAGTACTCTGAATTTCATGAAATATTTTGAGGCAAAGTTGGACCAGAATGTCCCCAAATATGGTAGAGCGAATAGCACATCTGCCAGAGAAAGATCCTACACTTTAAAGTGAAGAAGCAGACAACTTCCTGGTGAATTTAGGACTGCTTGATGGTGCCTATAAATGATGATATATGTCCAAAACAGTTACATGTACTTTTAAAAATAGTTATTTGGCTTGAAGTAGGATTTCATTTGATATTGTTACATACATTATCAACTCCATATTTATAACAATAAAAGTTTCATTTTTTTCTTGTAAATTAGTGTCATACAAAGGGGAACATTTATATAAGTACAGTTCGGAAATGATATTTAGCATGGTAACATTGATATATTGTGATTAAATAATTTTAGTGGGATTCCATGTGGGATAATAAGACTAAGGAGATAAATAACTACTTCTCAATAAAGGAAACCAGTGGTGAGGAATCCATTGCCTTCCTGTGCTTTGTTTCCAGAGAAGATCCGAGGTATTCATGTAATAGGTAGTAATAGGTGGATTAGGAAGACTGTTGTATTGGGTTAGGCATTGAGGAGAACACAGAATAAATACGATTCTGCTCCAGTAGCATAGGGTCTTAGTTGCAAGAATCTAATGGGAGAAATTATAGAAAGGTTTTACACATAAAAAATGTTACAGGGATTCTAGGAAAGTAGTTAAGTATAGGGATTACTTGCTCTTATCATTGTGGTTAGTAAATAACACACAGAGGGGGCTTTGGTCTTGAGATAAGAGGGTGGAAATGAAAGATTTTTGGTATGAAGTGAGCTTAAGTCAGTGGTTTTGCCTTGAAAATTGACATGGTGTATGGAAGAGGCTTGGATGTGAGTGGGCAGTGGGTACTGAAGAGCGTATTCAATTTGTATATTTCTGGAGTGCGATAGAGGGTTTGTGCCCAGGGGAAAAGTTTGGATGGGGAAGAGCAATTAATGGAGAGCAATGAAGTATAGGCTGAATTTTATCTCTTGAAGTTTCCACTTTCCAGTAACCCGTTTCACATTTCCTTCTGAGACTTTACCAGAAACACGTTTAGTGTCTATATTTCTAACAACCTCTTCAGTGCAATCTGGTCTTTTTCTACCATGCACCCTAAAACGTTTGTAGCCATTACCTGTTACCCAGTTCCAAAGCCACTTCCACATTTTTGGTGTTTGTTACAGCAGCACCCCATTTCCTGGTACCAAAATCTGTATTAGTTTGATAGGGCTGCCTTGACAAAATACCGCAGAGTGGGAGGGCGGCTGAAACCACGGGAATTTATTTCCTCACAGTTGTGGGGGCCGGAAGGCTAAAATCAAAGTGTTGGTGGGATTGGTTTCTACCGAGCCTCTCTCTTTGGCTTGTAGATGGCTGAGTTCTCCCTGTTTCTTCACATACTCTCCCTCTGTGTATGTCTATGGCCTAATTTCTTTTTATAAGGGAACCAGTCATATTGTGTTAGAGCCCACCCCTAGTGTCCTCATTTAACCTTTATGTCCAAGTACAGTTACATTCTGAGGTACAGGGAATTAGGATATCCTGTGGATTTTTAGGAGACATAATTTAGCCCATAACAAGGTTCTCAAAGAGACCTAGTCTGTAAGCTAGTGAGACCCTGAGGCAGTGAGATCATATTGGAGGCTAGTGCATAGTCTGATCATTACTGGGGTAATCTGATGTTTGGCAAGAAAGGGAAACTGCTATTTGAGGACAAAGGTATTTTATCTTTGGCCTGAGGCCACTTATTTTCTTTCTCTGGGTGTTCATTGGGAAATTGTGCCTCTATGACCTTCCTTTTTGTGGACAGAGCATTAATTTTCTTTTGAAGTGTTTTATAAAAGCATTTGTTTTCTTAAAATATTTCTTTTAATGGTTCTTAAAAATAGTAAAGCGCTAAATTTGGCAAAGCTGAAACATTGTGTTGTAAATATCTCAGTGGTTTTTGAGTCTGATTAAAACAACAGAATTTATTCTTTAAATTCCATTGATCTAAAAACTGTCTTATACATGTTTTGTGGGGTAATATATGGCATAATCTTTTTTTCCTTCAGAAATGTTTCCCCCTTTTGGGAAAATATGATTAATAAAAGGGATTTTATGTTACATAAAATAAAAACTTTTTATTTTTATTTTATGTTTTTTAGGTGTTGCAGTTGTATTTGTTGAGTTAACGAAACCATTAGAACCATTCTTCCAGATCTGGCCAACTAAGTTTAAAAAAAAAATAAATAAATAAAAAGAGACAAATTTTTGCTTTTTTTTTCTTTTCTGGCCTGTCTGCCTGCAGTGGTTAAATTTGTTTTGTTTAGGGAATTCTTATCTGTATCCACCTTTTAGTTTTATTTGTGTCTGCAAAAGCAACATTCATTGTTATTTTCTTGTAAACCACTTGCAGATCCGAGGTGTTATAAATAAGTGTATGAGGAGAAAGTGAAAAATGAAACACTTATTAAAAAAAAGAGAAAAACACAAAACTTAAGGAAAAACTTACTGTTGTTGCTTATTTTTAAAAATACATAAGGTAATTATTTATTTTAGTAAATAGCACATTTAAAAAGGTATGGAAGGTACAAGTGAAAAGAAGACAGAAAACTTGCCTGTAATTGGATCACCCATATACCACTCCCACAAGAAAATCCCCAAAACACATATTTTGAAAAGGAAGATACTTACATTATTTTGTTATAACAAATGAATAGATAGAGCTGTTGATCAATAGATTTCACCAATTGCTGTCTTTCTCAGTAAGCATAATCTGATCTGAGATTATTAAACGTTCATATAATTTGAGTTGATACTAATAGCGTTTGTTTGAACTGATGTCTCAGGTCTTTTGAAGAGGTATGATACAGTTCACTACCACATGGCATATAGGACACCAGTGGAGAATGTATTTTTAAAAATTTTGATCTCTGCTTAAAATTAAGCGTTAATAGTCATATTGTTAATTTCACAATAACTTTATATTATGTACTCAGGTGGCCCCATAGGATACTTTGCTTCAGGGAACTGTCATAGAAAATGGTCATGAGAAGCTATCCTTCTGTGTTCATGAGATACCACTAACCTAACAAAACCATGATGATAGAGTCATAAAGATTAATGATTATTCTACAAGTTAAAAACTCCTCTCTGGTATATTTAAGATATGTCCAGTTTCTCTTATACCTTGCTAGGCCCCTGTTTTAGTTCATTTGGGGTGCTCTAACAAGATATCAAGCAGTGAGTCCATTATAAACAAAAATTTATTTCTGATAGTTCTGAAGGCTGGGAAGTCCCAGATCAAGGCACTAGTAGGTTCTGTGAATGGCGAGGGCCTCGTAGATGATTATGTCTTGCTGTGTCTTCATGTGGTGTGGAAAGGGCAAGGCTGTTCTCTGGTACCTATTTTATAAGGGCACTAATCCCACTCATTAGAACTCTGCCCTTGTGATCTAATTGCCTCCCAAAGGCCCCACCCCCTAATACCATTACTTTGGGAGTTAGGATGTCAACATATGAATTTGGGGGGAACATAAACTTTCAGACCATAACAGCCCCCTTAATAGGTCCTGCTTTGTCTAAGGCATTACTAGATAAATTTCATAAAGCTTATGTATTTCCTCCTCTGCTTCTCACTCCCCACAAGTCTCCCAGGTTTTTGCATTTTAATAAGTCAGGCCTGAATCCTCTTCTGGACAGCATTCATTTTCTTTTGTATTTTGTTTTAGTAGAAACGGGGTTTCACCATGTTAGCCAGGCTGGGCTTGAACTCCTGACCTCAGGTCAGGTGATCTTCCCGCCTCAGCCTCCAAAAGTGCTGGGATTACAGGCGTGAGCCACTGCGCCTGGCCTCATATTCCAATTTGGGACTATAGGGGCCTCATCGGTATGATTCAGTGGAGTGTTGTCTGACCCTTCCTCCCCTTTCCCATCACATTCAGTTTTCTGGGCTAGGAAATGTAGTTATCCTATGCTGTTTTACAGCATTGGATACGGCTCTTCATTCTGATATAATCTATTGATTATATATTGGGTTAGACTAAGTCACAAAGTATTTTTAGCTCTGTTTTGTGGCTGAGGTAGGAAAATGAGAAGAAATGGCCCTGGGGCCTGGATTATTGCTCCCTAGCTAGCTTTATTAAGATGTTCAGTGAACATCTGTTGGATGCTAAAGTCAACCTGTTCAGCCCCTATCCTTTTCTCAAGGAGGTGGGAGGGACTGTTTAACTGTTTTATTGTGGTATAAGTTATAATTGACAATAAACTGCAGATATTGAGAGTATACAATTTGTTGAATTTTGGCTGTTGTGAAGCTATCCCCCACAATCAAGATAGTGAACATATCCATCACCCCCAAAACTTTCCTCATACACCTTGGTAATCCTTTCCTCTACCCACCCCTCCCATCTCCAAGTAAACTACTCATTTGCTTTATATCACTATAGACTAATTTGCATTCGCTAGAGCTTTAAATAAATGGAATCATACAGTATGTTCTCTTTTGTCTGACTTCTTTCACTATGTAATTATTTTGGGATTCATCCATGTTGCCTGTATTCATAGTTTAGTACTGATCATTGCTGAGTAGTAGTAGTCATTGCATGGATATACCATTAAAGAGTTTTTAAGTCATTTAGAACTCTCCTGCACTTTGTCCATTGTCTTATGGTGCATATTCATTCTTGCTTTTGTGAGGGAGGAAAAACTTTACTCTCTGAGGTTCTATAAATGAGGCCTGTTAATTAAAACTAACAAAACACAGATTAACATTTAATCGATCTTTTTAATTTTACGTGCATAGGGGCTACACAGAAAAGAGACCCAAAGAAGAGGATAGATTTGGGGTTTTTGCATCATTTTCATAATAAAAGTTGTTCTCACTGGTAAGGGAGAGATGATCATCTTTACAAATGGACATTTATGTCGCATTTACAAAGGAAATTTTGTGTTCTACTTTTACGCAGAAAGGGCCAGGGCAGAGAGTGCTCCTGTCTTCCATTTCCTATTTGCCTTCAGTTCAAAATAATCCTGATGCCAAAGTAGCATATTTTGGAGTGGCATATTCTGATCCCCTTTGGATTCAACTGTGTGCGTCTGACTTTTGTATTTGACAGTGTTTCTCAGTCTTCTTAAATTCATGCCTCATTTTGATAAACATAACAGAAAATTTAAATGCCCTTATTTAAATGTTGGAGCTTCAAAATACGTAAGTCAGTAGTTTAAAAAATACTACTGGTAATTGTAAAAAAGATGTAAAAATATTTAATTTTGAAAATAGGAGATGATTAAGTAAAAAGTCAGGAGATTATTGAGGCTTTCCATAAACTTTTGTATCCTACCTTATGAAGAGTTTAAGCACAGCACAGTAGTTTCAGTATTGAACCCAATGCTTTATTTTGACTGCTTGCTAAATATTCCTCACCCACTTGCATATTTTTTGTAATTCTTATCATTTTTGATAGCTTTATCTGTCACTCCTGTGACAAATTTATATGATAGTCATATAGTGAATTGGATAACAAAGGAGTAATTTGGTGCTGAAATTATTCAAATAATTGCCATTCTGTATATGTTGCAATTCAGATCATCAAACACACCAAGAGTCGGAGAGGGGATGATCTGCATCATTCTAGATCAGCTCTGGCCAGTGGAAATATCATGTGAGCCACACATGTAATTTTAAGTTGTCTGTAACCACAGTAAAGAAAAAAGCAGAAGTAAGTGAAATTAATTTTAATAATATATTTTATTTAACCCACTTTCTTCAAATTATTATTTCAACGTATAATAAGTATAAACATTATCGAGATATTTTACTTTCTTAAAAAAAAAAAGCTCTCCAAAATATGCTATGTCTTTTACCCTTACATCATATTGCCTTTAGAACTGGCCAAGGTATAAGTGCTGGGTAGTGGCTTGTTTCATTGTGGTTCCTGGCTACTGTATTGGTCAACACAACTTTACCTCATGCAGCTAAGCTATAAGGTCAGATGAAATCAAGAAACAAGATGTCTTCATTCTGTTATGAAAACCTGTTATGTTGGCTGGAACCACTCAGCCTTTTTTGGGTCATTTGTAATGTTTATATATTGTCTGTACCTTCTGATCACTTAGTTGAAGTGACAAACAAAATCAAACTACATTTAAAGCAGATGTCCTCTCTAGATTATTACAAAAGTAAAAGTTGGTTTATGCTGTTAATATTAACATTTAGTCCTTTGAGTGCCAGAGTAAAAGTAGTTAATGGAGGCAGTTAAATAGTAGATGAGTTAATTAAGAAACAAATAGTCATATTAATTGAAAGATAAGCCTTTTTAAAATGCTTTCATGGAGAAAATATCACTTATCAAGATAACCCCAATGAATCCTATAGAATTACGTATGGTAACTAAATAGTGTAGCTTGTTACATTATCTGTGAATTAGTAATTAGGGGATCGAATTGCTCCATGCTTATTTTTCTTATATGGCTAAGGTACGTGTTCAGATAGGTTCATAATAATTTGGATTCCTTTATGCAGTTCTCCCTCATCTGAACTACCTGGAATCTTGCCAGCAACATGTAAATTGTCATTTCTTGCTGAATTTTCTCAGTATATTCTCAACTGTGTAGACTATCAGTGACCGACAAGCTTATCAGCAGATTTAGACAGTAACACCTCTTTGCTGGCAGAGGACTACAGGGTTCTCTCTAGGAATTATTTGGTACAGATTATGAAAAATACTTTTTTTATTGTGAACAAATTTTATTTTTTTCTTGTGTGTATGCATGTTCAATTAACAGAAACACCAAAGGTACATTTGTTTTGGTTTAGTATGGAGCTGAATAAGAAAGGATCAAGACAATTTTTTTTTTTTTTTTTTTAGATAATATGCTCATCTATATATGTACACTGTTCCATCTTGGAACTTGCAGGAATGTTATTGATTCCACTATGATTTTTAATTTATCTCACAACCATTATTTATGGTGCTGGGGATATAGCCCCAAGAGAAAAAGAAAACAACAGCAACACAAAACTTCCTACCTTCATGAAATTAAAATTCTATTATTTCCTGTTTTCTAGAGGCATTTCAAGCTCAGTATGTCCAAAAAGAATATAACCATATTTCTCTTTCCTCTAAAACCATATATTTATCTTTCTGCTCTTGTTCTTTCAGCTAAATGATGTCCTGACAGTTCTAGTTTCCCAGATTAAAATCATTGGGAGAGTCAACCTCTATTTCTGTCACTCATTCACCCCTCCTGGCCCTAACAGTCACCAAGTGGTCACTGAGTTCTTTTGATTGCCTGTAATTAATGAGTCTGTATCTTTTCTCTGTTTTCTTGCCATTGCCTTCATCTGGGCTCTCATTCTTTTTTGATTAGGTTGTTTTAAAAGCTTAACATCTGGTTGTATTATCATTAGTTCTTTTCCCTCTTTGATGAAATATTTACACTATTATCAGAATTGTTTTATCAGAAAATAAATTTTAGTAATCCCTGTACCCTCCAAACTCCCTCCCCAGTGTCCCTGCATGGTCCAGCATGCCTGCAGGGCAAAGCCCCAATGAGGCCATGGAAACATTACCTTCATAGCTCTTGTCATTCTGGACCCAAGTGCTGCAGCCTCACTGTCATCAAGTTCTCTGGGTTCTTGATGGTTTTGTTGCCTTAGCAGATGTCCTTCCCTTCATAAGAAATGCCTTTCCCTTTACTGCTCTCCTCCGCACTCTCCTGATCGGCTCATACTTCAAGATGATTCATCTGTCATAACTCTTACAAATTCTTTCTGACTCATGTTGGCAGTATTGGATTCCTCTGTACTGAGAACTTTACCTATCACGTTGCCCCGTAATTACTTACTGTTTTCCAGTAAATTGGGAACTCAGAAGTTAGATACTTGTCCTCATTCTTCTTTTGTCATATGCTTCAGTGACAGAGGTGGATAAAGACATGGGGGCCTGAAGTATATGGAATTTGGGGTGGTTCTCTTAAAAATAATAGAAAATCATAACTACAAAATTAGATATGAAAATAATTTATATGAGAATTGAAGAATCCTATGCAAGTACCTTCATGCTAAATCTTACTATACACATGCTAAATCTTCCTATACACATGGCTAGGAATATGTAAGTGCTCACTTAATACTTGATGAATTGGTGTGGTTTTTTTGGGATGCGTTATAAGTATCATCTGAATATCTATATTTATATATATGTATATAATTTTCTTTTTGCTGTTTATTTTTTAAAATTAGGAAACATGATTAGCCATTCTGATGCTAATACTGTTGCTAATAATAAATGTCTAATACTTCCATACTTCTTCCCATTTCCAAACACTTCTGAATACCTTATCTTACAGGATTTTGACAACTGAGTCACAAGGGAAGTGACTCAGACTTAATGACTCTGTGTTTTGCTACTTAGTGAGTGAAGGAAAAGGGAGCTGAAGTTCTTCCTTTGAGATCAGATTTCACTTTGGTAGGAGAAATGACAATTCTTCCTCTGCGTCTGTAACCTCAGTCAACACCACTTTGCTCTATATTCTGTTAGCCTGGTGAATGCTAAAGAATTTTCTGAGAGTTTTCCAAATCATCTCAGTGTCATTCCATCTTTCCATCCCTTCTCCCTTTCAGCTTCCTCAATTATTTCTTCTTCCTTTCCTCCCCTGTTATTTGTGTCTTGCCATACATCAAACACATTCTTCTCCATGTCTTTTCTCAGATGAATTGATACTTTTAAGTGTCATTACTTTGAATAAGCTGAATTTTGTAGTTTGCAATTTTCAAATTTGTTTCTACTTCTTTGAAGTACTATGGGGTGTATCTTGGGATCCTCAGTAGTGTAAAAAGTACACCTAATTTTCAGCAATGGAAAAGAAAGTATCACAAAACTGTGTACTTTACAGCATAGGTAAGACAGCTCTGTTGCTTAAAAGCTTCATGAATGTAGGAGAAAACACTATCTTTCTGAACCTCAATTTTCTTACCTGAAAATGAGGGTATAAAGTATGGAGCTCTTGGTAGGATTGAAGGAAATACATATTTGTAAAGGACATAGGTTTTGTTTAAGAAAACAGGGATAAGATATATGGAAGGTATTATAAACAAATGGTTTCATTTCAAACACTAAAACTGATGCCAATTTCATTACCTAAAAAATTACCTATGTAGCCTATTTTATTTTCTGGGAAAGTCATTATTATAACAGATGCAATAGCAATCAATTCTTAAATGCAATTTTATTATTAGTTGTTATTGAATAGCATTTTTAAGAACCCCAAATAACAGATTGTTGCTTTAAATTGTGTATTGCAACCAAGCCTACATTTTAGACATTCTAGTGATGAATATATATTTTGAAAGTTTTGCCTCTTGGAGTATTTGGTGGTGGATATGTTCCTGAGGAAGAAAGTTGCCTTTTTACATCAGTGAAATGATATGGAAAGTTAGTTTGTTACTTAGGGACTCTTGTCAGGGTAGACATCCCCTCTGATTAAGGCTTTTAAGCCTTTGTCCTCCTTAAATCCTTCTTCCTTCTTTCTCTGACCCCAAATCTTCGAGTAGCTGAATGAGATTACTTTTGCATGAAACTGTTCAGATAATTATTGACATTTCATTACATAGACTTTTCAATACCCCACCTAATAATGGCTGGAAAAATGGGATGGCTTAATAAAAGGTCTGAGTTAGGGAACCCTGGAAAAGTTATAGTATTTTCTTTGACTCTCTACTGAATCTATTAAATGTGGTCTTAACAAGTTACATGTTTGGAAAGAGTAAAAGCTTACAAAATTTTCTTACATCTTCAAGTAATTAAGATTGATAATTGAAAAAAAAAGTGTTGATTTCTTCTGTCTGCTGAATTTAAGGGTTCTGAATTGCTAAATACTCCACAAAAAGTATTGCAAAGAATGGGCCGAGAGAGGGAGAGAGAGAATGTGATTGTTCACAAGCCCTTCTCAGTACATGCATCTGTTGTACTTCTCTGTGCAGAGTTGAAACTGAACCAACAGGCATCAAACCACTAGTTACCACGAGCACAGTATAGGAGAGAAAAACAGCCACATTAAATATTATTCCAAAATGCTGTTTTCTTCCCAGAGGACTTCTGATGAGAAATTTGAGCCTGCCCTTTCCTGAGTAAAGTTTGTAAACTTTGTTCCTGTCCACGTTCAGCAAAGGGAAGTCATGAAAGCCACTGACTGAATTTAGGAGGTGCTGATGGATGGGGAAGGATAAAAATATCTAATTATGTATAGTACTTATAGCTCAGTGATACCTAAGGAGTTTATATAATATACAACGCTTTTCATAATTTTTGTAGAAAAGATTCCAGGAGAAGCCATTTGGAACAGTAATAGAGAAATTGTGGAAGTAGAGTTATTTTAAGAGTTGGGAAAGTCCTAGAAAATGATCTTGGGAGAATAGTAGAACGTGAAGTTGGATGGGGAGATAAGTTGAAGCGCATGGTTGTAATATTATGGTCTTCTCTCCTACCTCCTAGTTCCACAGTTTTCTCTGTATTGGAAATATTGTCTCCATCATTTAACACTTTCCCCTGAGGAGCCACTCAGTCACAACTGACAAGCCACCTATTGTTCTGCCCCAGTGTCATCAAGATCTCACAAACTCAATGGAGATCCTGTCCGTGAGAGGGCAGCTGAGAAATGACAGACATTTTTTGTACTATCACCTCCGACAGCAGTTGATAGGTTCTAACAACAGAGACCTGCTGCCAACTATATTTCTGGGTCCCATGGGTACGCTTTTGAGTACCAAATGCTTTCAGTTTGTTTTTTCTTTTTGAGATGGAGTTTCACTCTTGTTGCCCAGGCTGGAGTGCAATGGTGCAATCTCAGCTCACAGCAACCTCTGACTCCTGGGTTCAAGTGGTTCTCCTGCCTCAGCCTCCCCAGTAGCTGGGGTTACAGGCATGTGCCACCACGCCTGGCTAATTTTGTATTTTTAGTAGAGACTGGGTTTCTCCATATTGGTCAGGCTTGTCTTCAACTCCCGACCTCAGGTGATCTGCCTGCCTTAGCGTCCCAAAGTGCTGGGATGACAGGCGAAAGCCCAAATGCTTTTTACAAGCACCAGGACACAGTCGACCTGGACTCATTGAATTGCCTCATTCCAGGCAGGGAAAAGGGCAGGAGGTAAGAGCCTGAATTTCCCTGGAGAATTTGTTGCCAGTGTAGGAACTGCACTGAAGAATTCTATGGCATAAAGTTAAGTCTTCTGCATGTTTTAGGTTTCCCCCAATACAATAATGTGGCTACCGTGAGTGCTTTGTGGGCAGCTAGCTGCCTCTGGAGTTTGGCATTGACACATTGTTGTGTTCACCTGCGAGGGCAGCTCTTGGAAGAATCCCCCTGCCTGGTTCTATGCAAGAAATATGCCTGGCATGTTGTGTCTTGACCCTTAACACTGAAAATGTGATACAAACAGGGGCATTCTGCCCAACAACCTAAATTCCTTTGAGTTTAACTGAGGAGTGAGAGAACAGAAGAGGCCAAATCTTAATTCTGAGAAGAACTTAAATCTTTCCCCTCAGTCACCATGTTTGGTGTGAGTTAACAGTTTGAGGGGAGGGTACCCTGTCCAACAGAGATACATGAAGAGAACATTATGAATGAAAAGTATGCAAAATGGGTGTTCGGAGAGAAAGTGTTAGAATCCATAGTTCTCTAATGTGTATTCTGGACTCTTTTTTTGTTTTTTGTTTTTTTTTAAATTATGGGTGAAGGTTAATAGGGAAGGAAATAAATATAATGCAATGGGCTATAAACAGAATTGATTGGTCTAAATATTTTTAGAAAAGGAAAATTAGCCTTCCAGAGGGTCGGTTGAGTTAGTCCAGCAGTCCAGGGTTCTGATCCTAGACATACCACTGATTTGTTACGTAATCAACTCTCAGTGAGCTTTAGCTTCTCTGTGACCCATGTGTTTTTTGAGGCCCCTTTCAACTTTATAGATGAGTGTAAGCAGTAAATAAGGGTATTTAACTCAAAGTATCATAAAATATAAATACATAATTATGGAAGCGGATATGAATCTGCTAATATTCTTTATAAAACTTGTGTATCTATGTGTTTTAGAGAATCTGCAGATAAGTTAAGAACATATATACTGTTTGAAAGAGCATTTTGCCTCAGACCAACAATCTTAAAAATAAAACTAACTTTCAAAAGCCAAAGCAAATGTAATGAACATGTTTTTTGGTATAAATACATTTGTTATGTAAGAATACTTGTAAGAAAATATTCAATTTCCATATTATATTTATTTTCATTTTCAGTAGGCTTCATCCCCTCCATTAGAAAATTAACAGGAAAATACGATATGATACTATTTTCACCAAACTTTCTTAGAGTATGTGGATTCTTGGTCAATGTAGTGATTTTGATTTGTGTATGTTTATATAATTGTGGATTAACATGCCTTTTTTCCATAATTTAGTGTTAGCTTATATATATTGTGTGACTCTTCATTATATTGTCATTTGAATATTCATGGAAGATAAATAAGTTTTATTTAAACTGAAACAGGTTTATGTTTATACTTTCTTGGGATCCCCTATAATTCACAAAGGTGGGGTTTTTGAACATATGTTCGAAAGTAGAACAGCAATAGTTGTTCATCACTTCCTGCCCTCCTGCTCTCTGATGAGAAGTTGACTAATCCAGGGCAATAAGTATCTGCTTCTAAGGCCTGTATCTCAAACAGCTTGGTAAAATTAGAAGCAGAATAGCATCAGAAAATGAGAATGAAGCTTTGTTTTTAATAGTAAAACTGAAAATGATTCCTTATGAGATATTATATTTTGAAGAAATGTTTTCATAATATTTCCTTTAGTTTTGCTGGAATTAAGTAGTCTAGCTGAATAAATTATTGTTCTGGGAGAATTTACCAATGGTAACATTATTTTTTTCCAAATAACTTAGTATTATAGTTTTAGGTGAAATTTTTTTTTTTTTTTGCCAAACAAGGATAAGGAGGATTTGAAAAATATTACACTAATCATCTCTAGTCCTAGCCTCTAAAACTGGATATTGCTAACATTTTCACATATTGGCTGCCTTATTTTTGTAATAGTTATTATGAGAAATTTCAAATGTACATAAATGTCGTGAATCCTCATATACCCATCATTCTGTTTTAACAAGCACTAGTTCATGGTCAGTCTTGTTTCTTCTCTTGTCTCAGACATTTCCCTTGTCCCTTCCCTGGAAGTTTTTGAAGCAAATTGTGGATATTATATTATTTTATGCATAAATATTTCAGCCCAACTGCTTTTTACATGCATAATTTAAAACCGTTATAAAAATACAGTTTCCTTTAAAAAAAAAAAAAAAAGAGAAAGCTAAATTCCCACGTTGAGTCCCCACATATGAGGCTACTACTTCCATCTGTCTACTCCCATCTACTGTCATTTTAGAATGTGTCCTTTTAATCCATTGTTGAATATGAGGAAAGTATGTGTATACATATTTTTATGTGGCCCATATACTATTTTTTATATTTTTAAAATATAAATAAACTACTTATTCTGTAAATCTCCATTTCATTGTTGAGGTTTGGACTCCGAGTCTGTTCTTTAAAAAATGAGTCTAACCCATTTGTTTATTGTGAATATGGATATCTGGATTTATTTCATTGCCCTTGTTTTGTGTTTTTTGTTTACTGTGGTTTCTCCTTTTTCCTTGTTTTCCCATTCCTAACCTCTTTTAAATTGCTCGAGTATTTTTAGTTCATCTTCTTTCATTTTGGTGTGTATATTATGTAGAATCTACTTCTGTTTTTTTAGTGGTACCTTAAGGTTTTAACATGTATACTTGGCTTAATTTTTCTAGTAGAGTTTGAAGAAAGAACATTTCTATCCTCCTATGAGTGGAACTCTTTTTAATTTTTATAATTTTTTTTTTGAGACAGGGTCTTTCTCTGTCGGCCCAGATTGGAGTGCAGTGGTGCGATCACATGTCACTGCAGCCTCTACCACCTGGGTTCAGGTGATCCTCCCACCTCAGCCTCCTGAATAGCAGGGACTACAGGTGTATACCACCACTCCTGGCTAATTTTTTTTAAATTTTTTGTGGAGATGGGGTTTTGTGATGTTGCCCAGGCTGGTCTCAAACTCCTAGGCTCAAGCGATCCACCAATCTTGCCCTCCCAAAGCTGGGATTACAGGCATCAACTACCATGCCTGGCCTGAATGGAGATTTTTGGTCTGAAATATTTTTACTGTTTGTAAATATTGTTCACAGTTACTCAGATTTCATTTGTATAATGAAAATTTGTCAGAGCTCACATTCCTTTTTTTTAATTTTTAATTTTCATTTTCTAGGGGCAGGGTCTTGTTCTGTTGCCCAGGCTGGAGTTTAGTGGCACAATGATAGCTCACTATAGCCTCAATCTCCTGGGCTCAAATAATCTTCTTACCTCAGCCTCCCAAGTAGCTGGGACTACATGCATGTGCCTCCACGCCTGGCTAATTTTAAGAATTTTTTTTTTTTTTTGTAGAGACAGGGTCCCACTTTGTTGGCCAGGCTGGTCTTGAGCTCCTGGCTAAAAGTGATCCTCTCACCTTGGCTTCTCAAAGTGCTGGGATTACAGGCATGAGCCACCATACTCCGTCAGCTACCTTTGTTTTAACAGCGGATTTATGTTTTATTCGGTGGCAGCTAATGGCTTCTCTCAGGCTCTGAGCAAAACAGAACTTTATAGTGTTATATTCACCCACCAAGTGTAGGAGCTTCCCTGCACTTTGTTTTTCTGATGTAACTATCTCTTCTGTAGGATTATTAATTATTTAGTGGTCCTACTAAAATTGTCTTGCTAGTTAACTCCCTCAAATCTTTATTGGAAGTACAGTGCCCAAATGAAATAAAGGAACAAGGGTATTTCGTAAGCAAGGGTACTTGAGAGGAGTTTCTTTTTTTTTTGGATATGATGATATGGTACCATACCAAAGCAGAGTGTGTTTGAATGAATAGGTGTGTTTAAATGGAGCAAACAGAGCCTCATACAACATACCTCTGGCAAAATGGAGTTCACTGTAAATGGAGATCAGTGATTGTGCATCTGTAGGGACCAGTTACTCTATTTTCCTCTTATTGGCTGTGCTGCATCTCCCAAGGAATGCCTGTATCTCTTAATGTCGGTTGTATTCTATCTCTATCAACAGACTTGTTTTTGCTGTCTCATAACTCTGGCTTGTGTGTACCTCATTTTAGCTTCTTCATCTCTTACTCAGCTGCCTTCTGTCTTCTCAACTCTTGTTCTACCATTAATTGGCTTATTCTCTGAATATTTCTTAAGTTCTTAAGAGACACTCTAGTCCATTCATGCTTTTCATGTCAGTACTTAGATTGGCTTCCCTTGAATTAAGGAGCCTAGCCGTGGTTCCCTTGGTTATGGTTGGAAGAAGGGGGCGAAGCATAGTACATGATAGCATAGTCCTTGGAGGAGGGCCTGTGGGAAGGTTGAATTCTGTATTAGTCAGCTTGAGCTGCCATAACAAATTATTTAGAGAGGTGTAAACAACAGAAATTTATTTTCATGGTGTTGGAGGTTGAAAGGTCTAAGATCAAGGTCTGGCAGGGTTCAGCTTCTGATGAGGGTTTTGTCTGTGGCTTGCAGATGGCTACCTTCTTGTGTCCTCATGTGGCCTTTTCTCAGTGCTTGCATGTAGACAGTGAGACAGGTTTTCCTCTCTTCTTCTTTCTAGAAGACCACCAATTCTGTTGGATCAGGACTCCACCCTTATGTCCTCATTTAATGTTAACTGTTCCCTAAAAGACCTGTTTCCAAAATCAATCACATCGGGGTTGGGGCTTCAACATAGGAATTTTGGGCAACACAGTTCATTCCATAGCAACATCGTAAGGTACTATACTCAGCTATTCAAACTCTATTAGGGCAGACATTTCTAGAATAGTCTCACAACACTGACATGTTCCTTGTAGTATTACCATCCATCAATAACCAAAGCAGGAAAGGTGGGATTTATCCTAAACTCATCTTCCTTACCTCCATATTACCATGTCACAGTACTTATGTCTCTTAACTAATCTTAATCTATCTCCCATTTTTCTTTGTTTCTCTAGTTTTGAAAATGCCTCTTACCTGACTTCCTTATCCCTAGCTTCTCTTGATTTTTGTATGTCCTCCATACCATTGCCAGAGTGATCTTTCTAAAGATCACTTTGCCAAAATAAACTTCTAATTAAATCTAAACTCTTTAATGGCTGGGTGCAGTGGCCACAACTATAATCCCAGCTCTTTGGGAGGCCGAGGTGGGTGGATCACTTGAGGTCAGGAGTTTAAGACCAGCCTGACCAACATGGCAAAACTGTGTCTCTAATAAAGTAAATTACAACAACAACAACAACAACAAAAATTGGCCGGGTGTGGTGGCGGGGGCCTTTTATCTTAGCTACTCGGGAGGCTGAGGCATGAGAATAGCTTGAACCTGGGAGGCGGAGGTTACAGTGAGCTGAGATTGTGCCGCTGTGGCCTCCAGCCTGGGCCACAGAGCGAGACTCCGTTTCAAACAAAACAAAAAACAAATGTCAACTTTTTAAGAGTAGTATGGAGGGCCCTGAATAATTTGGCATTTACTCACATCTCCAGCCTCATCTTCTCTGTCTCTCGTTTTTCCTCAGCCCCAATCCAGGTACTACATAAGAAACTACTTGCAGTGCTCAGAAGGTACCATGCACTCTTGCGTTTATGTGGGGAGCTCTTTCATCAGACCTTCTCCCCCACCTATTCTTTAAGACTCTGTGCAGGAGTCTGTGACTCCAGGAAGTTTCCCTGACTTCTCAGTTCAGCTTGGGTGTCCCTCCTTTGTGTTCTTATATTTTAATTGTTTATTTCTTTTCCTTTCATTCACTTGTACGTGAGTTCCCAGATTGTATCATCATTTCTCCAATTCTGCTACTAGACAACATGCCAGTCATGTAAGTGCCCCATGTGTGTTTGCAGAATCAGTAAATGACAGAATTTGAGTCCTTTTCTAATCTCTTGACCTTCCCTGCATTTTCTTTTCTTTTCTTTTTCTTTTTTGAGGCAGACTTTTGCTCTGTTGCCCAGACTGGAGTGTGCTGGCTCGATCTCAGGCTACTTGGGAGACTGAGGCAGGAGAATCACTTGAACCCAGGAGGCGGAGGCTGCACTGGGTTCAAGTGATTCTCCTGCCTCAGTCTCCCCAGTAGCTGGGACTACTGCATTTCCATTTCAGGTAATTTGTATGGCAGTTTTTATAAATAAAGAATAAGAATATTAATCAATATTTGAAGTATGTTGTGAAGTTAAGGTTCTTTAATACTTGATTTTCTTTCATTTTGGTGGGCAAAGTGGAATTAATACATCTTATTTTCATTGAATAAATTTAGGAAGATTTATAAATGTCAACTTGAAAATAAAAATTGTGTTCATGAATGCTTTTTTGATCAAAGCCTATAAAAATGAGGGAGCAGTTCAGAAGAACAGATGCTAAGAAAAGGCTGAGTGATTTCTGTTGGATGACTGCGTGATGTTGGTGGGTACTGTGACATTTCTATACTTTTAGAGCTATAGTTCAGTAATGTTACCCAAAAGTAGGAATTATGACTGAAAGTGTAAGTATTGCTGTTATGGACAATTGAATTTATGAAAATCTACTTGCATTTGACTACTACAGTTGTGCCTTTGTCTGCTAACTTCAGGTACTGCTGCGGCAACTATGAATGATAGAATGGTAAATTTAAATGCAATAACAGATGCTGAGCAACTTTGACAAGCTGCAAGCCATTGAAACAAGCACTTTTAATGTTGTATTCCTTTTTCAGTCAGAATTGTTTAAGATAACTAGAAAATTGTATGCATTTGGGGCATTTTCTCTACATAGAGTTATTTTTAGCATAAAACATATTTTCACTTGTTAGTTGCCATATAATCTGCATTGAGCAGAATGATTTGTGTTATGTTTCAAACGTTGATTCTCTACTTTGTAAAAGCTGTGCCTACATGTTACCATTACAACTTGTTGAAAAGTAAAATGATTACTCAGTTAATCCGTTCCTACTTCTAAATAATACCAAATATTCTGTTTTATTTTTATCCCCTGCTGACACTAATGTTATCAACAAATTGCTGGAGAATCATATGGTCACAGGTAAAATCTTTGAGATGTATTGAGGATTAGGCAGCTCTCTCGTGATGTTAAAGTTTTACAGGAAGCGTGAAAGGTAAAATGATTTTATATGTCTTTTTTTTCTCTAAGCTAGCATGTACATAGTAGGATTGTTAGATAAAATAGCAGATGCCCAAGTTAAGTTTGAATTTCAGATAAATAAGATTGGATTTTAGTATAAATATGTCCCAAGTATGGCATGGGACATACACTAAAAAAGTATTCATTTACTTGAAATTCAAATTTAATTAGCATCCTGTGTTTTTATTTGATAAATCTGGCAGCCCTCTATTAAGATACAAAGTTTGAAAAACACAAAAGTAATGCAGTGCAAAGTAAGATTGTCTCGGCGTCCTTCAGCCTGCCATATCCCACTATCAGTGTCTTTGAAAAAGTTGCAGAATAGTCTATGCTTTTATAAACACGCACACATCAGTTTTTACTTACCTAAACAATTGCCGTCCTATTCTTCTGTACAAAGTGTAACAACTTCATACCTTGTTCTGTATCTTCTTTTTTATAAATTCGACAATATATTTTCACCATGTGATTTTTGCGAGATAGTTCGGAAAATAGGGGGTAGTGTGATAGAGTTTGGGCTTTAAAATAAGGGACAGTAGGGTTCAATTCCAAGTTCTCCCACTTACTAGCTGTGTCACCTTGATTAAGACCCCGACCTCTCCTTTTCTCTGTTGTGTTATCTGGAATAATGTGTCAGGCACTGGAGGATATTATGGGGAGCAAGGTGGTCAGAGTCCTCACACGCATGATGGAGCGTGGATAAACTGCACTTGCCTAGCACTCTGGTGCCTAACAGATACTGAATTCATTGAGCTATTACTGATATGTCTTGTGGTTCTAAAAGCTAAGGCTGTTGGAACAGATTTTAGGTTCAGTTTTTATGACCAAATAGTGATATAGCCACAAGCAGGATACCTGAACAGCAACTAGAGGGAAACTGGTAATTTTTCTGTGCCAGGTTTGAATACAGTTGTCCCACCCCTTGGAATGTGGAGGATACATTCCAAGACCCCCAGTAGTTGCCTGAAACCAAACATAGTACCTTACCCCATATGTACAGACCTGTTATTCTATTGAATTTTGCCTTATTGTGCTTTGCAGATACTGAATTTTTTTAAACAAATTGATGGTTTATGGCAACACTGTGTCAAGCAAGTCTATTGGTGCCATTTTCTTTTCCAACAGCATGCGCTTACTTTGTGTGTGTCACGTTTTGTTAATTCTTACAATATTTCATGCCCTTTATTATTCTTACATCTGTTACAGTGATCTGTGATCAGTAGTCTTTGATGTTACCATTTTAATTATTTTGGGGTGCTGCAGCCCTGCACATTTAAGATGACGAACTTAATAAATGTTGCACATTTTCCAACTGCTCCATCAACTGGCCATTCCCATTCTCTTTCCCTCCTCTGAGGCTTCTCTATTCCCTGACACAGAGCAGTATTAAAATTAGGCTGTTCAGTGTTCAAGTGAAGGGAAGAGTTGCATGCCTCTCACTTTAAATGAAAAGCTAGAAATAATTAACTTTAGTGAAGAAGGCATGTTGAAAGTAGAGATAGACTGAAAGCTAGGTGTGTTGTGCCAAATGGCCAAGTTGTGAATGCAAAGGAAAAGGTCTTGAAGGAAATTAAAAGAGCTTCTCCAGTGACCACATGTAAAGCAAAACAGCCTTATTGTTGATATGGAGAAAGTTGTAATGGTCTGGATAGAAAATCAAATCAGCCACAACATTCCCTTAAGCCAAAGCCTAATACAGAGCAAAACCCTAACACTCTTCAGTTCTGTGAAGGCTGAGAGAGGTGAGGGAGCTGCAGAAAAAAAGTTGGAAGCTAGCAGAGATTGGTTCATGAGGCTTAATGAAAGGAGCCATCTGTATGACATAAAAGTGCAAGGTGAAGCAGCAAGTGCTAATGTAGAGGCTTCAGAAAGCTATCCAGAAGATCTAGCTAAGATCGTTAATGAAGGTGGCTGCCCTAAACAACAGATTGTTAATGTAGATGGAACAGCTTTATATTGAAAGAAGAGGCTATCAGGGACTTAAATAGGAGTAGTCTGGCTTCAAAGCTTTAAAGAGACTGACTCTCTCATTAGGAGCTAATGCAACTGGTGATGTCAAATTGAAGCCAGTGCTTATTTACCATTTCAAAAAGTTTTGGACCCTTAAGAATTATGCCAAATCAGCTGTGCCTGTGTTCTCTGTGAATGGAAAAAGAAAGCCTGGATAACAGCACATCTGTTTATAGCATGGTTTACTGAATGCTTTAAGCCCACTGTTGAGACCTCCTGCTCAGAAAAAGGTTCTTTTAAAATACATTACTGCTCATTGACAAGGCACCTGGTTATCCAAGAGCTCTGATAGAGTTTTACAAAGAGATGAATGTTGTTTTCATGTCGCTAACACAACATCCATTCTGCAGTCCCTGGACCACAGAGTAATTTTGACTTTCAAGTCTTATTATTGAAAAATAAATTTTGTAAAGTTATAGCTTCTGTACTTAATTATTCCTCTGCTAGATTAGGGCGAAGTAAATGGAAAACCTTCTGGAAAGGATTGACCAATTTAGATGCCATTAAGATATTTGTAATTCATGGGAGGAAGTCAGAATACCAACATTAGCAGGAGTTTGGAGGAAGTTGATTCTAAAACTCTTACAAATAATGCTGAGGGTTCAAGACTTCAGTGGAAGAAGTCACAGAAGATGTGGTACAAATAGCAAGAGAACTAGAATTTCAAATGGAGTCTGAAGATGTGACTGAATTGCTGTACTCTCATGATAAAGTTTGAATGAATGAGGAGTTGCTTTTTATGGATGAGTAAAGAAAGTGGTTTCTTGAGATGAAATGTATGCCTGGTGAAGATGTGAACATCGTTGAAATGAAAAAAAGGATTGAGGCTATTACATAATCTTCGTTAATAAAGTAGGAGCAGGATTTGAGAGGTTCTATTGTGGGTAAAATGCTATCAAACAGCATCCCATGCTACAGAGAAATCTTTCATGAAAGGAAGAATCAATGTGGCAAAGCTCGTTGTTGATTTATTTTCAGAAATTGTCACAGCGACCCCAGCCTTCAGCAGCCACCACCCGTCAGTCAGCAGCCATCACTACAAAGGCGAGACTCTCCACCAGCACAAAGACTATGACTCACTGAAGTCTCAGATGATCACTAGCATTTTTTGACAGTAAACTATTTTTTAATAAAGGTGTATAGAATGTTTTCCTAGACATAATGCTGTTGCACATTTAATAGACTACAGTGTAGTGTAAACATAACTTTTGTACTCACTGGGAAACCAAAAAATTCGTGTGACCCCTTTTATTGAGAGATTCACTTTATTGCAGTGGTCTGGAACTGATCCTACAATATCTCTGAGGTATGCTTTTTTTTTTATTTTTATAAATACATACCTATGATAAAGTTTAATTTACAGATTAAGCTCAATAAGAGATTAACAACAACTAATAATAAAATAGAACAATTACAACAATATACTGTGTATTCTTAATTCTCTTTGTGTTGAGGGATTTAGTACCTTGAAATGTAAAAGCAGTGTTTTTGAATATACTTTGAATATCAATTTAAAGAGGCTTCTTAAGGGTTTTTCTTAAAATCTTGGATTTTAAAAGTGATTTGTTTAAAGACGTATGGACATTAACATTACATAAATGGTGAATATTCCTGATCTGTCTTTGATAGACCCACTGCTGGTTTCTAACATATGTATTTCTGACTTTTTCATACCTTGTCTGAACAGTTGGCTGATTTGACTATCTACAGCAGTCTATTCCATTTCAGACTTCATTCATTTTGGGTCTCTATTTCTTCCTTTGGTTTCACTTTATGTAGGGCATGGTCTGTTTGAACTTGGAAACAGGGAAGTCGAATCTTCCTGCTT
The DNA here is from genome assembly GCF_049350105.2 of Macaca mulatta. Lineage (NCBI taxonomy): Eukaryota > Metazoa > Chordata > Mammalia > Primates > Cercopithecidae > Macaca > Macaca mulatta. The sequence continues at coordinate 85,895,039 of NC_133420.1, forward strand.
TCTAGAGGCAGCATATTGTAGAAATTAAATTGTGGACTCTGGAGCTAGATGGCTTGTGTTAAGATCCTTGCTCTATCACTTAGTAGTGGTGTGGACTTAGAAGAGTTACTTAACCTGTCTGTACCTCATTTTCCTTGTTTATAAAGTGAGTGAATTGTGTAAGTATTAAAAGACTTAATTGGAAGCATGATTCGAATAGTACCCAGCATGTGGTAGGTGCTGTGTGTTTGCTGTTATCATTTCTGCTTCTGTTTCAGCATTAGTGCTGATCTCCTTCTTATCATATCCATAGCTCATCTCTTTTCTGCCTCTCTGATTCCTTATTGTCACTGCTTAGCATGAATTGTCCAGACAAAAAAAAAAAAAAAAAAAAGAAAAAGAAAATCCCTCAGAACTTGCCATTCTTCTGACATGTTGGATCTTGTTTAAGTCATGCCAGTTGGCCATGACCCACTGTTATCACTCAGGTATCCTTAAGTTTCCATATAGTATTTAAATGGGCAAAAAGGGAAAGGAAATGGTAGGGTGGTGAAAAGGTGACAAGAGGAATTCATGGCTGCAATTTGAAGGGAGTAGACTCAATCTATCTCAAAAATTTTGTGATTATAAATGAATTTGTTTATAATTAGAACTGAATCCTCAGGACAGGTATATCAGGCACAGAAAGGAACAAGTTTTTAAAAGTTCTTATGTTTTTGTCGGGGTTGCTAATGGTGAAATCCCCTGAAAAATCTCAAAAAAAGCTATGCATTTATTTTAGGGACATCCAAGCCTAGAAAAGAAACTCTGAAACTGTAATTTTAAAAAATCATTGAAATACAAAAGAGTAGAGCTCTCTCATCTGGGAGCTATTTTTTGTTTTTTTTTTTAACCTTTGTGTAATTTTTGGGGGAAGAAAAAGTAATTCTATTTTACTGTAACCGACTTGTAGATGAACTTTCGGACAACAGTGTTTTTCTCAATTAGGAACTGCCTACGCTGTACTTTCTCTGCAGACTTCCCATAAATCAGTGAGCTTCTAAATCCGAGGTCTACCTCCCATGTATGTCAGGAACACTGTCTATCTTTAGAATTAATTTTTCATGTGCATACCAAAAACATGTATAATTTTATCCTTTCAAAACGTTATAAACATCATTCATTTATAAATAGAGACTCAGATTCAGAAAAAGATAAGTGACTTAACAAGGGCATATAGCTAGTTGAAATTTAAATTCAGGTCATCAGACTCTCTAGTCCATGCTTTTTTATTGCTATCATGCTTCTTCCTGGGTGATTAAATATACTTTTGTAGCCCTGGGCTTCCTTATATTGGGGTATCTTTATTCAGGCAATTCTCTTGGTTCAGCCTCTTGGAGCAGCTGGGACTACAGTCACATGCACCACGCCCAGCTAATTTTTGTATTTTTGGTAGAGACGGGGTTTCACCGTGTTGGCCAGGCTGATCTCGAACTTCTGAGCTGAGGTTATTTGCTGGGATTACAGGCGTGAGCCACCATGCCCAGCCCTATTTTTTTCTGGAGTTGGGAGGGGACAGAGTCTCGCTCTGTTGCCAGGCTGGAATGCCGTGGCACGATCTTGGCTCACTGCAACCTCCGCCTCCCTGGTTGAAGTGATTCTCCTGTCTCAGACTCCTGAGTAGCTGGGATTATAGGCATGTTCTACCACACCCAGCTCATTTTTGTATTTTTAGTAGAGACGGAGTTTCACCATGTTGGCCAGGATGGTCTCGATCTCCTGACCTCGTGATCCACCCCTCTCAGCCTCCCAAAGTGCTGGGATTACAGGCATGAGCCACCATGCCTGGCCTATTTTTGTGTTTTAATTACCAGAAGTTAATTGTTTCTGAGGTGGGGTGGCTAATAGTAGGCTGTTTTGTGAAGGAATATTATATTCTCCTTATAAATAAGAGTAAAAAAGTCACCAATTTATTTGTTAATATTACCCTATATTAGGCCTCATGAAATAATGTATTGCTTGGCATTGGAATTCCTATCTATGTGGAATATATTGACTCGGCATTAATCCTGAATAAATGTATCATAGTTACAAGTTATGCTATGAGCTGGAAATTGGCATACTTTATCTCATTTTTCAAAATATACCCAATGAGTAAGTGTGTTTTAAAAGAAACAGATGTTGAAATGATAGGTCCCTTGCTCAAGGCCACACTTCTATTTAGGTTTCAATTCCAGGTCAGAGCCAGTATCCTCTTTTCTTGACACAAAGACACTTTTTAAAACAAGTGCCAGTAGTTAAACGATTTGACATTTGAAATGGAGTTGATGTTTCAAATAGTATATTCTAAATTGGGATAAGACAAGTCAATACATACTGTTCTTTGTTATCACACAGAGCTAATTGCAGGCATTGATGTTTTGTAGATCTGCTCATCTACATCACACACTTCCTTTTTAGCCAAATGAATTTTGTCTGAAAGAGGTAACAGGAGGCAACTTGTTCTTTCTAAGAGAAATCCCATTTTATCTTCCAGATGAAAAATGAGAATGTGTGGTGGTAGATTTCTTTTTTCTATTGAAGGAATGACTGACTGACTGTCTTCTTCATGATTCAGGGTTTTCTGTGAGGCAAAAGAGAGATGGAACTTTGGGGATAGTTGTGCAGATTTGTTTGGCAGCAAAGGCTCAAGATGCATTAGTGACGTGGATGTTAGCGTTGCAGATCTGTATCCAGTACTTAAAAGAATCTAGTTAAGTATTCTTAGAGGAAGATGAGATGTGTGGATTGAAGGAGTTGAGAAGGTTTCTTTGAATGGGAAAGAGCAGAACATTATAGTCAGGAGAGTATTTTGAGAACTTTTGAAAAATTTAACACTATGTGCTCCCTTTTGTTCAGTTTTTCATCCATGATTTAATATATTATCTTCCAGTAGTTCAGGTACTGCTTGAGTGTCACATTCATTTCTTTTTTTCTTTTCTTTTCTTTTTTTATTTTTTTGAGGTGGAGTCTTGTTCTGTGGCCCAGGCTGGAGTGCCATGGCATGATCACGGCTCAGCGCAACCACCGCTTCCTGGGTTCAAGTGATTCCTCTGCCTCAGCATCCTGAGTAGCTGGGATTACAGGTGTGCACTACCACACCCGGCTAATTTTTATATTTTTAACAGAGACGGGGTTTCAGCGTGTTGGCCAGGCTGATCTCAAACTCCTGACCTCAAGTGACGCACCCACCTTGGCTTCCCCAAGTGCTGGGATTACAGGTGTGAACCACCACGCCCAGCCCACAGTTCATTTCTAATAGGTATGCATGCATTGTCTCCTCAGTTAGGGGTGTGAGCCTTTGAGGGCAGGATCACATTTTCTACTTTTTATGTTTTTTTGCCACAGAATTTCTTATGTGGAGTTAAGTAAGCTTCTTATTCTACACTTAAAGATCTATAAGTGAATACAAGATTATAGTGGTCTGTATTGTAAGTGGAACTTCTTATGGAAATATGTTTGAAACTTCTGCCACCTTATTTAAAACAGAATTTATGTCTTTTACCTTATCCAAGTATTATGGGTAAATATATACATAGAAGATTATTTTGAATAAGTCCTAAAATGATTACTTTATTGTCTATAAAGAGAACTATCTTAAGTTGTATCAACAAGATTTTAATGGTCAAAAGAATTTGAGTTGTATCGAGTGTTTAAAATTTTAGAGTATTTAGCTTTAGAATATAAAGTTCTGATAAAACATAACCACTCTATTTTATTTCTTTTTTGCAGAGTTCCATTTTAATTGCTGTTAATCATTTTAGAGAAGAACACTGAACTTTGAAAAAAATGTTAGAAGCCATTGGTAAGACTTATTCTTTTCTGCCTACTTTTATAAGAATTGTAACTCCTCCCATTGGGATTTTTGACATATGGTGTGTTTAACATAGCAGGATTCTGTCTATAGTATCTAGATTTAAAAAGTGTTTACCTACTAACATTGTACTAAGGTAATATGTTTCTGTATTTGGACAATTTCATCTGAAGTGTTATAAAAAACACATTACATATGAGCAAAAATTAAAAACATATGAGATATTCTTCCAGTTATGGATTTTAATAAAGCTTAATGTAAGCCCAATTCTGATTTATGAGCCCAGTTCTGGTTAATATCTATTTCTGGAAAGCATTTGGAATTTTAGCAGTATTTTTAATACTGAAAGAAGATATTACTTGTGGCAGGTGAAGTACTGCTGAGCTCTTGCTATTAATTGATAAAGAGAAAAATGTTACTTAGTCTTATGCTTTAAGGCAGTTTAATTTCTACATGAGATAATTTAGGTCGAAATATCTACATTTCCCAGACTCATGTGATAATAATTTGTTTTTCCCACTGCTCTTTAGTTTTAAAGAAACTAGTTAGTAGAACCATTTATAGCTAGATATATCAGGTATGGCACAATACATGCAATTATCTGACACTCTAGTTCCTTACCCTATTCCAGGTAACTCTTTGGGTATGACTAAATGGAAAGTGTTTGGATTTCACTCTGGCACCTTAATCATTATGGCAGATACCTTGACGTTGGTGGGTTTTGAGGGATAGAGTGAGAGTCAGTGGCAGTAACGAGAGAAGGACCTGTTTTTGTGATCGTGGGGATCTCTATGATGGCTTTTGTTCCTGGTACTGTGCTGGTAATGAAAATGTATGTATGTACATTTCCTTCACTTCCCATTTTATACTAAACGCACATGCTGTAAAGACTCCTAGTCCACATGGGAAAGTTCTTAATAGGAAAGTGGAAAGGAAAGGGCAAATACAGAATTATTTAAACCATTGTTTTCTAGTCTTTATTTTGTTTTGTGCTGAGTTGCACACTTTCCAAATAATTGATGTGGAAATTAATATTAGATTTGTATTCTGAGATACCATGGGACATATAACCCAGAATAAGATGCTCATGTGTATCTTTATCATTATTTGTTTTTAAAATTCTGCATATGAGTAAATATTGTTTGTTTACTCATTGTGTGTGTGTGTGTGAACTTATGATCAACATCAATTCATGTTTTAATCACCCTATTTCTTTGCAATTTCAGATTTGGTGCTATAGAAAGTGTCTGTGGTGATGATTCCATTTTTTTTTTTTTTTTTTTTTTTTTTTGAGATGGAGTCTCACTCACTCTGTCGCCCAGGCTGGAGTGTAGTGGTATGATCTTGGCTCACTGCAACTTCCACCTCCCGGGTTCAAGGGATTTTCTTGCCTCAGCCTCCTGAGTAGCTGGGATTACAGGCATATACCACCATGCCCATCTAATTTTTGTATTTTTAGTAGAGACGAGGTTTTACCATATTGAACAGGCTGGTCGCAAACTCCTGAGCTCAAGTAATCCACCTGCCTCAGCCTCCCAAACTGCTGGGATTACAGGCATGAGCCACCGCGCCCTGCCGATTCACCCTTTTTATCATTACTGGGATACGGGAAATATGTTTAAATAGATATACTTGTTACCATGATGAATCTAAGTAATACATCTGAACAATCTCCATTAAAAAAAAGTTTTGGCTTCACTTATAAGAGTGTGTAAGTGTATGTGTTTGTGTTTCAGGGAAAGGTTTTTAACTATTATTTGTGGTAGAAACTCTGGCGTAAGTATGATTGTAAGACGCTAGGACTAGTAGGACATAATTACTGAATATATTTACTTTTTGCAACTTTGTGCCTGATTTATACGGTGTTCAGTAATTATTTGAATTGATTAGCTTTGAAGCGAATATAATATGCTATTTTATTTGCTATTTAATTTTGGAGAAAGATATTTAAAGTATTAAAAAGTACTCAGGGCTGGGCGCGGTGGCTCAAGCCTGTAATCCCAGCACTTTGGGAGGCCGAGACGGGCAGATCATGAGGTCAGGAGATCAAGACCATCCTGGCTAACACGGTGAAACCCCGTCTCTACTAAAAAATACAAAAATCTAGCCGGGCAAGGTGGCGGGTGCCTATAGTCCCAGCTACTCGGGAGGCTGAGGCAGGAGAATGGCGTAAACCCAGGAGGCGGAGCTTGCAGTGAGCTGAGATCCCAGCCTGGGCGACAGAGCGACACTCTGTCTCAAAAAAAAAAAAAAGTACTCAGTTTTGTATTTTTTGTGTTTTTGTACTCCATTAAAAAATGTCTACTTTCTCTACAGTTTTTTTTGTTGTTGTTGTTTTGAGATGGAGTCTCGCTCTGTCTCTCTGGCTGGAGTGCAGTGGCCTGATCTCGGCCCACTGCAACCTCTACCTCCCAGATTCAAGTGATTCTCCTGCCTCAGCCCCCTGAGTAGCTGGGATTATAGGAGTGCACCACCACGCCTGGCTAATTTCTTGTATTTTTAGTAGAGACAGGGTTTCATCATGTTGGCCAGGCTGGTCTCGAACTCTTGAGCTCAAGTGATCCGCCCGCCTCAGCCTCCCAAAGTGCTAGGATTACAGGGGTGAGCCACCGTGTCCGGCCTGCAGTTTTTTATTCAATTTAAAAGGGACAATTTTATGCACTCAATAGAAATAGTTTTAGAATTTCTACTAGATGGAGTCCTCATAGGCTGGACATGTGTCCTTTGAATCCTATTATTGACAAATGCTGCTCTTTGGTATAGACAAAAATCGGGCCCTGCAGGCAGCAGAGCGCTTGCAAACCAAGCTGCGAGAACGTGGGGATGTAGCAAATGAAGACAAACTGAGCCTTCTGAAGTCAGTCCTGCAGAGCCCTCTCTTCAGTCAGATTCTGAGCCTTCAGACTTCTGTACAGCAGCTGAAAGACCAGGTAGGACATCATTCACCCAAGCAGGCGTTCACGACATGGCATAGATCTTGTGAAAGGCTGGTGTTTTTCTGAAAGGCTGATTTTTCTATGTGTTAATGAATAGTTAATGAAGTCATTTAAACCTCCAAATGAGACATTCAGATTCAATGTGGCTTTTTTCCTCCTAGTTATTTTTGTAATGGTTGTTGCTGTATATTGTAGATGATATGACATTGTGTTGAAAGCTGTGTGGATGCTGAAGAATGAGTTTCTACAGGAAAAACGGATGATAAAAATATGTTTAGGATGGTTGGCTGTAGACTTGGTTTCCATCATCACTCAGGCTCATTGTTCATGTGATCGTTCATTCAGATTCGGACATTCAGTATACTTACAAGATTTCAGATAAGCCTGGATTTGCATGTGTAATCATGTGTATGAGGAAGGGAAATCACCTCTATTTTGACAGTAAAAGGAATAATTACATTGTCATCAGTTAGAGGAATTGCAATTCTCACTTCTTTAAAGAGTGTAAGTAGCAATTGCTTCCATGACAGCTCAGATGGTGATAAACATTAGAACTTCTAAATGTAACACAGTGCTTTTTTGTTCTGTAAAAAGTATGAGCATTAAAAAGTCCTAGCATTTATATTAAAATTGAAACATTTCACAATGACAGAATGAAAACTGAAGTCAGATGTTCTTTGAACTTACTTAATTTAATCACCATTTCTATGCTTTAAAAAATATTTTAAAAATGTTTGTTATCTTCAAGGTTTGAAATCAATCTAATTATGCCTTCAATCCAAGTTGGTTTTCATTCTGATGTCTTTAGCATTAATTTAACGGTTATAGATGACTTGCTAGCAAATATTCTGCCATTTAAGGTTAAAAATGAAACTTGAAGATTAGTTTCATAACTGAGTGAAACAGCTTCAGTTAAAAAAAAAAAAACCAAAATGTGGCTAATGCGAAAGAACAAAAAGTAATAAGAGAGAATGAATTTGTTTAATATCATATAACTTCTTAATCTAGATATTTTGTAGCAAAAAAAGTAAATCAAGAAGAATCTTCACAAATACTTTTCTATAGTAAATTTCTATCTAATGGTTTTAAGTCGTGATCATGAATTTAAGGTGTTTTTGTTATATGTAGTTGTGTTTGTCTCCTTTACAAGTTATTGAAAAGATTGATTTTGTTTTATTTTTTTTTTTGAGACGGAGTCTCATTCTGTCACCATGGCTGGAGTGCAGTGGCACCATCTTGGATCACTGCAGCCTCTATCTCCCTGGTTCAAGAGATTCTCCTGCCTCAGCCTCCCGACTAGCTGGGATTATAGGTGCCCACCATCACATCCAGCTAATTTTTGTATTTTTAGTAGAGATGGAGGTTTCACCATGTTGGCCAGGCCGGTCTCGAACTCCTGACCTCAAATGATCTACCTGCCTCAGCCTCCCAAGGTGCTGGGATTACAGGAGTGAGCCACCATACCTGGCAAGATTGATTTTCAGTACTGGTTTTCAGAATGGATTGGCCAGCTTTTGGAGAAACCAATATCCTGAATAAAAGCATAATTATGTTGTGGAAAATTATCTGCTTTTTCAGAGAGTGTAAAGAAGTTGAACAGATATCTTCTATTCTTATTATGTTATGTGAAAACATGATGAGAATGAGAAGAAAAGTTGAAACAAAAAGAGTGCTAGCAAGTGTGTTGGGACATACCACTGGCCCAGTGAGATAACTTGAAATTTCCCTTGCAGACAGTTTTATATAAAAGGTATAGTATTTGTGCATACAGTGTCCCATTAAAGGAGGGGACAAATAGGCCTGCCTATTAAGCTTGTTTTACCATTTCCATATGGAGGTAGGATATGGGCTCTAAGACTATCTGGGTCCCACGTGATTCAGATGAAACCTACTTGGAAATGTGTTGAGACTGAGACTAACTACAGCATAATCTTATTATTTTGTTAATGATAGACACTGGTATATTTTAAGACTACAAAAATTGTGAGGTCTGAGAATTCTATGGGGCATGCCTTACATGTTTTTGGACTTTGGGCTTCTTGGCCACATGTTCATGTACAGTGAAAAACTAATACTGAAGGGGACCAAGAAAAACACCTAGTTTATACCCTGTAGATTACAGTGGCTTAGAGAGGTTAAGTGACTTGATTGTAAGAGTAGAGTAGAACTAGAAGTCAGTTTTCTTTGGAGCCTGTCTTACATCTTCTTCTTCCTTTTTTTTTGGTAGAAAGTTGGTGCCTAGATGCCAAGAATTTTCTTTTGTTTAAAATCATTAATAACTTTTTACAGTGTCTGTGACTCTTTTTTTTAATCTCCATTCTTTACTAATTCAATTCCATTTGTTTACCAGATTCTTTCTTATATGACTAAAAATTTAAAAACTTATTTTCTATTCTAAAATTTAAATATAAGTACTCTAGACTTTTGTCATGTCAGATTTACATTTTCTATGTAGTTTACCAACTGCTGATTTATTAATATTTATAATTTAATAATTAATGAATTTGAGGAATGAAATTTATTATTTTAAACCAGTGGCTACACAAATCTGACCAATGGCTAGCTTATATTTATTACTTCATACCTTCCGTATTTTCAAATGTATAATTTTATATGCATGACAGGTACAATTTACTATCTCCATCTTTTTTACTATTACTAGAAAATACGACCCTCTGATTCTCCCTCTCCATCAGCCTCCTGTTTTTTTAGAAGTAAAGGAACTGAATAATTGAAAAGCTTGAGGTATATGCAGCATATTGGAAAACATGATCATATTGTTGCATTAATGACAGATGCTGACATGCCATGTTGAATTAAGCCTACAATTTTTTTCCCTCAGATCCTTCTCATTACTTCTATTCAATAATGTTTAATTTTTTCAATTTGCTTCTTCAGTATTAAGACTGCCCTTAGAAATCAAACTGTTTCCCTTTGGCAAATTAAACACTTGACAGGTGTGTAACTAAGAGGGCAAAAAAGCCATGCCCTGAAGGGATGTGCTATTTAAATATTGTCAAAAATATTAGCAGGTCTGAGAATATAATTGATGTCTCTGTTTAACTCTGCCACATTGTGTATTGTTCTAATGCCAGCTAAAAGGATGCATGCTATTAAACCTGAATAATCTTTAATAGCTCTGGTTCATTTCCTATTGCATGATTCCTGTTTAAGTGAAGGGAAAAAACAAAAAAAAAGAACTGTGACTGTATGTCAATGATCTGTCAAATGCAAATTCTCAAGTAGTGTCCTCACTGTCACCTAGTCATCACTGCTAATCACTACAGGGCTTAATGCGTATTCATGACAAAAATCCAGCTATTGTGGGGGAAATAAACACGTTAGCAGTTTAATAATAGAAACTTGTCAGCCTTGAGGATATTGGATTTGCATATTTATTCTGTGAAGTTTCTCCAGTCCAGTATAGGTGGATGCTACTTTTTTGATTAATTAATTGCTTTGCCTTAAGAATTGACCAGTGGCACTAAATTAATCTTTTTACCCTGAATTATCTGTAGGAAAACTGAGAATTAAAATGATTAATTTCAATAGAAATTTAGAACCAATACTTAAAAATCGACATTGCTAAGATTATTTTTAAAGCTACGGCAACAGAGAACAATTCCAAGATTAGAGAAATAATGTGGATAACTCAGGCTGCAAAAGCTGCTTAGACAGCAAATAAGCCTCAGCACAGAATATTCAGGAGGTCTCTCCTTGTCAATGACCTTCAGACTTTTTGGAGTGTGACATTCTATTGTTTTGTTGTTGGTGTTTGTTTAATGTTTCCAGGGTTCTAGTTCATTTATTTTCCTTCCCAAAAGTGTAGGCTTACACACATATCATCTAGATGCATAATGTATATGCACACAAAATTAAGGCAGATTTTTCTTTGGAAATTTTATGACAACTCTTGAAATAACTACAGAGATGCTGTGTTAACATAGGATCAGGGTTGAAAATTACTCTTAAATGTTGATTAGAGTAAACTGGTTCACTGAATCCTACAGTGAACAATCTTTTTTTGAAATTTTTTCATGAAATGAGATCTTCATGATATAAAATTTTGGTTTTATATTTCTATGTTTGTAAGTTTTCACTAATTATATTTCAAAAAGAATTTGAAGCAACTTCTGATGGCAAAACTTGTTAAATAATGAATGATTAAAATGTAAACCTAAACAAAGACCAAATAAAAATATCACAGAACTAGATATACCAAGGACCTTGGGTTACTAAAATTGAGTATGTCATTTAATTTGTTTCCCAGAAGCAAAGCAAAACAGAAAAAAAGAAAAAAAAAATGAGAGAGACAGACAGAACTGAAGGACAATGTGGGATTCAGTGAACCAGTTTTGCCTTGGCAATGGGCGGGTTATCTCATGGAGGCTCATATTCTCATATTCATTTAATAATCAACCTTTGTTGAACATCTAAATTAATAAAAATACAAAGAATAATCAGATGGAGGTTCTCACTATCTAGAGGGGGAAAATAGAACATAGAAAAGAAAACGAAGAAGGTGAATAGTAAAGAAGGAATGAGTAACTTTGACTAGAAGAAAACCTCACAGTGGAGGCAATAGCATGGATAATGGGCTTGAAAAATGAGTTCTGCAGAGGTGGGGGAAATGATTTCAGGTAGAGAGAGCAGTGTTTACAGGGATACAGAGCAGTTCACAACTGAGGATTCTTTTATGCTCTCCCTTCCCAAGGGAAACTTGGCAGTGTCTGGAGTCAGTTCTTACTGTCATGACTGGAAGATGCTGCTGACAGGTAATGGGTAGAGTTCAGGGATGCTGTTAAACATCCTTCAGTGTACAGCATAGCCTCCTACAGCAAAAAAACGATTGGGTTTATAATGTCTGCATTGCTGAGGTTCAGAAACCCTGGTGTGGAGCCCCATGCAGACCTATATTATCAGAGCAGTAGATTATATGAGGGGTATTGGCAGGAGAGGAAACTATGGAGCCAGACTGTGAAGAACCTTTTCAAGTAAGGTGTTTTGTTTGTTGGTTGATTAATCACCTTTGTTCTTTTGCATTTTTTTTTTTGATATTGTATTAACTTTGTCTTCTAACCCTTCTATTATATACATTATTTTAGCAATCATTTTGTTTTTTATTTCTTCACATTTTTTAACATGATAAAATCATTCTAACAGGCTGGATGCAGTGGCCGAGGCGGGCGGATCACTTGAGGCCAGGAGGTCAAGACCACATGGTCAACATGGTGAAACCCCATTGTCTCTACTGAAAATACAAAAATTAGCCAAGCGTGCTTGTGCACACCTGTAATCCCAGCTATTCGGGAGGCTGAAGGTGGAGTTTGTGGCGAGCCCAGATTGCACCACTGCACTCCAGCCTGGGCGACAGAGCCAGACTCTGTCTCAAAAAAAAAAAATCATCCTAACATAAAATTAAGGTAGTGATTTTAATGACATTTTGATGAGTAAGATCTTCAGTTATAATACTTCTTTCGTCTTACTAATTCTAAGAATACAGCATCACATCCTAATTTACTAATGGTTTTTCTGCCCAAGGCCACACAAGTAATGTACACTCTGTGTGAATTTTTTTTCTTCTGATGCTCAAAACAGGAGCAAATTCTAGGAAACCTAGAGATGTAGGTAGTCTGGTAGTCAATGTGTACTTCAGAGGTTCAGCTTCAAATATCTGAGGTGAGCAGAGGTTGTTAGGTGGAACACACACTGTACCAGGACATGTCTGAGGAGTCTTTATTCTGTAGATACAGATTTGTAAGACTGCGAAGAGTTCATGGCCAAAGTGTTGAGGTATGTTGCTACTTAAAGTAGCAACAGCAGCAGCTCAAATAATTTCTTACATTTATTATTTTAGATTGACGGAAAATGAGAAATTTTGTGAACTGAGGATTTTCTTACTCTATTTTGACTTTGACAGTCAGAAAGATACTGTTTTGTTTGATTCATATCTTAAAGGACAAAAGTGCTTGTGTCTCCCTCTCTTTATTACTTACATAAATGACGAAAAAAAAAAAGATCCTTTCCCTATAGTTTCTAATTTGAGACCAAAAGGAGGATGATTCACCTGTAGGCTTGCTATCAGTAAAGGGAAGACGACTACTGTCTTTCCAAGAATGTCTAGGTTAAGTTATGACTTGGTGTTGGTAGGGGAAGGAGGACAGAAAGGAAGAAATATGCTTTGATTTCATTAACAAGAATTATCTAAAAATGGAGCAGAACTCTTCCCAGCTGTTGTTGCTTGTGAAAATGAAAATGATCTTTCTTACACCTGAAATAGTTTTACTTTTACGATAGAGCTTTGTAGCCACCTGACAGCGAAGTATCTATTTCTTGAGACTCTAGTGTGCATTATCTAGGAGAAGTTAAAAGAGAATGAGTGGTTCTTATGTTTTTACATTTACCGTAAAGTTTATTTACTGTAGGAATTTCAAATACTTTATTTTTGGTACAATAACAGCTTTTAAATGTTTGTTCCTTTAGCTAAAAGTTTGTAAATATAGAGCCATTGAAGGGACTAAAATTTTTGTTTTACCGTGGGCAAGAAGGCACTGTTCAAGCTTTTTATACAGTGCTGGATTAAAATGCAACACCATCTTGCTATTGGCTATGCATGTGTGTCTAAAACAGCAAATGGTGATAATTGTATGGTATTTTTGTGACAATGTTAAATGGTCTTTGGAGAAGAAGGAAAAAAATGTGAAATTTACTGGTTATAACCTAAATGAGTTTTTTTGAACCTCCAAATTTAAGAATAATAGGCCTCATTTTACATTTAAAGCTACAACAATTACCTTTCAAGAAGCCCTTGTGTACTATAGACTGCCTCATTTAGCTAGTCCATCAGTTCCATAAGGTAGGTTTTGTCTTCATTTTATCCAGTGAGGAAATTGGGGGTTAGCTTATATAACATAATCTGACCCACAAAATTATTCATTGATAGACTTAGGAGAATTTGAGGTCTGTCTAACCCTGAAGCCAGTCTTTTTTTTTTTTTTTTTACTTTTATTATAAGTTACACTGTTTCTGAACCCTTAGTTCTCTGTATTAAAGAGCAAATAAGATGGAAAAACAGTTAATAGCATCCCTAAAGAGAAATGCACTTGAGCTAAACATCATCTAAACTCAAATTCATTAAGTTAAAATATGCCATGTCCTGTAAATTCTTCTCCCAAATTTTAATCATAGAGTCTTTTTGACATAAACCAGTACTTTCAGTCTGGTTATATTAATAATTTTGCTAGATTTTAAAGGTAAAGTGAATGATCTGGTTAAAGATAATAGTGGAATGGAGAGAGAATATGGCAAAATATAATCAATCTTCGTGTGTCCATTCCTATATAATTATACTTCTCTGTAAAGCTTTATTTTATTTTTATTTTCCTCTAAGCAGATTGTGAACACTGAGTCAGTTTTGTCTCCTAGAAATGTGGGACTGATAGGAAAAACACTGCAAGAATTCTAACATGTTGTTTGTTTAAATTTTCAGTTTCTAAATTACTTATTTGCCATGGCATTTCAAATAGATTAATTTACTTAATTTTGATACCTTCCCCACTTTGACGTAGAAAATTTCAGCATACCTTGGTAAGAATATAATTTTAGGTCAAGCTACACTTTTTAAATTTTTTTCTCTTGGAAATTTAGCTAAGAAAACACAGAATTGTTGAGATTTAAATAAAGAAAAGACATTCTGTAAATATGCATAAACACACATGCCTAGACTGTGGTATATGCTGCATTCCACTTGCCATTTGTTCTTAACAAGCGTAAAAAGGAGCTTTATAATTAATTGTATTTCAGGTTTGCTTGACATCCATTTGCTACTTTTGGCACAAAATCCATGCCATATTCATCTTTAAATATTTGTACCTTATATGATACTTAAGCTCAAAAACTGATTGCTTAATAAATGAATGCATGAGTATTCTTAAATATTCAAAACTGTCATTCATTATTTATCTTTCCTTGACAGACAACTAATTTTTAACATAAGTAAATTAACCAAATAACTGAAGTTATTTTGGAGATGCCACCTTTTCTCTTAGTGATGACATTGAAAAAGTACATCACTTATCATTATCATAGCAATTATCATAGCATCAAGTCTTACTATGTGCCCAGAACTGTTCTAGTTCTATTGTAGTTAATGGTTTCATCATTACAACAATACTATAAAGTAGGTAATATGATTTTCCTCATTTTGTAGATAGGGAAATGGAGTTACAGAGAGGTTAAGCGATAGAGCCAGGCAGGCTGGACTCCAGACCCTAGGTCTTAATCATAGAACTCCATATATTTTATTTTATTTTCTTCTTAAACAGCATAGTGAATATAGTTTAAGGATTTGTGGGTGATTTGAGTACTTCTTATGATTATCTCATCTCAGATTGTGGCAGAGTGGTCTAGTAGTAGTTGGAGACAAACCTGATCCAGATTTGTATTCTGGTACTGATATTTATTAGTAGGTGATATTAAGTAAGAGTTTATTCTCAGTACATATATCCTGTGAAACATTTTGGTCTCCTGATCAGTTTACAGTCATAAATTATTATTAAGGTCTGCAAAAATCTTTTGTTCATATGGTTTTATCTATCAATATATGCCATGTTAGAAATCAGAATTCAGAAATGTTTTAAATATTTATGTATTTAAAAATCCCCCATTGCATGTTTAAAAATTGAGGAGAGTGGCATTATTTTATATTTTTGCACATATATTTAATGTGCAGCTTAATAGCAGAATACTAGATTTTCATCAGCTTCTGCATTCAGTCTGTTTGGATTTGCTGTTTTAGTTGATGTTTTTGAAGAAAATCTGGCCTCACACAGATATGTAAGCTGGGAAAGGGAGGGATATAGCTTTTTCAGATAATTGTGGTATCCTTCTTTGGTAGTGCATCAAAATTTGTGGCGGTTTCTTAAAGTTTAGTTGCACTGTTGAAGCAGCATCGTTGTCTGGGGTAAATATACGGGGTTTGTCATCTTGCACCAAGAAAATTAAGGACATGGACACATGTGGGTGGGTTAAGGAATGAGAAGTTTAATAGGCAGAAGAAAGGAGAGAGGAGAACAGCTCCTTGCCAGAAAGAGGCATCTGAAAGAAGGGGCAAGGCAGCAGACCACAGCAGATTTTATAGGCAGGCTTGAGGAGGGGGTGTCTGATTTATGTAGGGCACACAGATTGGTTTGACCAGTTCGAAGGGAAGGCTGGTCGCCCCGCTCTAATCTTACTGTGCAAGTGGACTTTCCACTTGGCTCTTGCCATCTTGTCTGCTCCTTACTGTACCTGTGGCTGGCAAAAAGAGAAGATGGAGCCACCATTTTGAACATGCCTAGTCCCAGGTAGTGTATTCCAGTGGGCACAGCTGCTGGCATTCACCTGTGCAAGCTTACAGCTTATTTATGTCTGCAGCTCAATTTCACAGGCTGCTCTTTGTTAGAGAAGAAAATGATTTTGGGGCTGCTTTTCTGGAAAACCTTACCAAGGACTATACCCTCACTATCAGCCTAAGTAATTTCTTCTTAACTCCTGTATCACTGTGAAATCTGAAACCAAATCACTAAGTATTTCACTCTCTATTACAGGAAACTCTATTTGTCTGTCTTGGTCTTTGAATTTTTTTTTAAACTAAAGCTTCGTATATATTACATTGGTCATTTGGAAAATTTGAAAAATGGAAAAATCACATTTCCCGTTTCATTATATAATATAAAACAGTTATACTTGCTGGTATCAGTTGCAGTTTTATCAACAAATTCCAGTTATGGAAAGGTGTCAAGATCAAGGTGGCAGATACAGATGTTCTAAAATTCTAATTTTCACTTGAAAGCTCAAATTTTATTATGGGCAGTAAGTCCTGTTTGTTGTTTTCCTTGCAGTCACGGGCTTACTTTGTTTATTTTTGAGAAAATGTCTTTTCTGTACCCAAGTCTATATAATCACAGTTTGATTTTTTTTTTTTCCAAATATGATACTTATGAAAAAAGCGGCTAGGCTAGTTCAGCTTGCAACTCAAATTAGTGCTTTTCTGTGAGACAACCATTGAATTTATTGTGCAGCATAAACACTTTATATTTACCATTTTGCCATTTTGGTTTTTTTTTTTGAGACGGTGTCTTGCTCTGTCACGTAGACTGGGCTGGAGTGCAGTGGCATGTTCATGGCTTACTGCAGCCTCGACCTGTTGGGCTCCGGTGACCCTCCAACCTCAGCCTTCTGTGGAGCTGGGACCACAGGTGTGTGCCATTAGCCAGGCTATTTATTTATTTATTTATTTATCTATCTATCTGTAGAGACGAGCTTTTGCCATGCTGTTCAGGCTGGTCTCAAACTCCTGGACTCAAGCGATCTGCCCACCTCAGCCTCCCAGAGTGCTGGGATTACAGGCATGAACCACCTGTAATTTTCCCGCGAAGAATAAAAAGTAACCTTAGCTGGTATCTTTGGCCTTGAAACACTCAGAAACCTGGTCTGCTTACCATTTTGAAACATGGAACATAAAAAAGACATGTTCTTGAGGGTCAAGATTTAATAAAATCAACAAGTTTTACTGTATCAAGAATTTGTAACTTAAAGGATGGGGAAATAGAATATTGCTCTTTATGAGAGGTGCTGAAAGGAATTTGTAGTCTTTTTTTCAGCGTACCTCGGACACCTCTACCCACCCAATGACAATAATAAGAAATAAAGATACTATCAAAAAAGATCAAACGAATTTGAAAAAATAACCCATTATTTTTGAAATTAGGATCTCAGTGGGAACTCAGGGGAGAGGTAAAACATCCTGGTATGTTTTACTTCATTGTAGGAGCCAACTTTTTAGAAAAGAAGTTAGGAAACACTTTTTTGATAACAATAACGAAAAGAGTTTAAAACAAAACTATGTTTTAACTTCAAGTTATTTTCCAATCTTTATTCAAGTGTTCATAAATATTTTATGAAATTTGGGCAAGTGGGAGTCTTAATTTTTTTACCTAAGTGTATTCCCAAAGGTTTTAGTGTCATTTAGGCCTTCTTAAAGAAGAAAATGCGTTTATAAAATACACATGGAGGGCTGGGCACGGTGGCTCACGCCTGTAATCCCAGCACTTTGGGAAGCTGAGGTGGGTGGGTCACCTGAGGTCAGGAGTTCAGGACCAGCCTGACCAACATGGAGAAACCCCATCTCTACTAAAACTACAAAATTAGCTGCGTGTGGTGGCGCATGTCTGTAATCCCAGCTCAGCTACTTGGGAGGCTGAGGCAGGAGAATCCTTTGAACCTGGGAGGCAGAGGTTGCCGTGAGCCGAGATTGCGCCATTGCACACTCCAGCCTGGGCAACAACAGCAAAACTCTGTCTTAAAAAAAAAATATATATATATGTGTATATATAAATATATATATAAATATATTATATATTTATATATATAATATATATATACTATATATAATATATATATTTATGTATAAATATAAATATATATATACACACACACACAACTCAGTATTTAGTGCAGTATGCCTTGTGGATTGATTTTAATAAAAATCTCTTATTATGTAGTTTAAAGAATAAATAAGATCTTTGCAGGTTTGAATAAAAACTAAAATATTAAAATAGTCTGTTAACTCCTCATTCATCCACTTAAATTGACAGCATTGTGTAAAAGCTAAAGTCTATAGTTTTGTATTTGGTTTTGTCATTTAACAGATTATAACAATCAGTGTTACATTGGGTAGATTATTGATCATCCAGGAACACCTTCCCAAATATAAAAAGGGAAAAGGCAGAGTCTTAACATACACTTTATTTCCTTGTTTAGTTTTTAAGCTTTCTTTGCTTTCTGTCTTCAATTTTATAGTTCACAGTTTAACTTTTTTAGCACAAGGGAATTTTAAGACAAATACGCATTTGTACCTATATAGGGGCAGGTGCAGAAAATTTAAATTTTGATTACTTAAAATGACTCTATCAACATTCTTGTGTTAAGGACTTACTTTCTCAATTGAATACCCTTATCTTTTAAATTTATCAGCAAATGTTAGTCAAAGGCTACTTAAAAATATCTGCAAATTATAATGTGTGTTCTCAATTACTATCTGTTTTGGTATTCGAGAATTCATAGCTGTGAACAGAAAGGTATCTTATCTCAGTAGCTGAGTGAGCTAAGCCTAGAAGAATAATTTTGTAGGATATTTAACATATTAGTGATTATGGAAAGCATTTTGTCATTTTAATTACTATCCCTATCACCTAGTGATGTTTAAGACATTTTAGATGCTCAATAAATACTTGAATAAATGAAAGGAAGGTCTCATAGAAAATGTAAAATTTTGTTTGTTGTATTTGAAAATATTGTTTTCCCTTCTTATAACTTATTGCTCCGTTTTGTGTCTCATTTAGTTCAGGAGCCAGGAGCTACCTTATGTCTAAAATAGTTTCGTCACATTAAGCTAATCCCCTTTGAACATGCAGTTCAATTTCTTTAATTAGCTTTAAAAATAAGGATCATTAAATCAGAGTGCCACCATCAATTACTGTGCAAGGGTTTGCCTGTTCAATAATGCATCAGAGCTGTGCTTTAATCAGTATTTCACTGAAAGATTTATGGAAAAGGAGGCCTCTCTAGGTTCCAAACTTGAAATGGAGTCCTATCATGTATAAAAATTTTTTCTTGTGATTGCTATCATTTTAGGTGCTGTATTTCATTGAATGCTCTCAGCATCCAATCTTTGCATTTCATAGTTGGAATCATTTCCAGAGAGTGTTTTACAGCATTTTTGGTAAATTCACAAGAAAATAAGCACATTTTTTTGTTCTGCAAGAAGCAAATACAAGGTGCATGATTTAAAATAAAGTCTGCGTTTATAAGAGGTGCGTCTGTTATGGCAAATTCCCTGAAGAATGGCTTATTTCTTGTTTCTCATTATGTTAAGGTGTCTAACAAATAAACAAAAAATATGGGAAATTGAACTAGCAATGTATGTCTGTTTAAACAATTTACCAAAACTAGGGTTGCAAAAGTAGTACTCATTTTTTCTTACTAACCTAATTTAAGATGACGTATATTTTAGCTTTTAAATGATAGATTATAACATCCATCAGACATATATAAGTATTTTGGTCATTCTTGCTGGTATACTGTGTATTGAGAATAAGTCAAAATAACAATCATAAAACAGATTTGATAATCTACCAAAAAATGCTTTATGAAATAAAGTTTGATCCTAAGCAGTCATTTTTGTAGGTATTTACAGAAATACTTCTGGAAAGATGGATGGTAACCATTAAAACAGAGCTAATAATATTAACTTTCTTTTCAGTTAACAACTCAGAAGGAATAGATGAAATATAAGAAGTGATATTTTAGTGCTTTATAGTACATTTAGTTAAATGAATATATGTATTTGAAAATCTTCTATTGGTTTAAAATTGAGTGCATTATCATGTAGTTATGGTGAAAATATTGTAAATGTTTTTGAAAAGAGGTATAAGTAATTTATAATTTTGAAATCTTGTAATTACATTAGCCTTGTCCCAGCATGTATCAAAATAGTGTGGAAGTATGGCATAATTGTTATTTCCAAAAAATAATTTGGTATGCAATAAAATTATTAAAAGTTTTAAAAATTTATAATATTTGTGGAAGACAAATCTAAATGTGTTACAGAGGTTAAAATATGTTTGTTGAGGATTCATCTTTACCAGAGCACTTGTTAAAGGACTCCTTCTGGGAGTGGGAATTAGCCCATTTAATCCACATCAAGCCGGTGGAGGGCCACATGTCACAGTGGTAGACCAAACTTCGTCTTCAGTTATTTAGTTCCTGTTCTCCTCATTTTAAGGTGAATGTTTGGTCAATAAACTTTAAATTCATAGTTACGGATAGACAAGATGTAGCTTTCTGTATACAGGCCGTTGCTATTACTTGCCTTCTTTAAGAGACGTGTTTTTACATCTTTCATTGGAATGCCCCAGATTTTTTGCTTTGATTATATGTCTTATTTTGCAAACTTTGAAAAATTGAGAAATAACATACATTAAAGGGAAAAGGTGTGCCCAAGGATTTTTTTTTAACAAATTAGATATACATGTAACCCTTATGTAAATCAAGATATGGAAAATGATCAGCACTCATAATTTGTTTCACCTTTCATTCAGTCCTAATCCTCCTCTTTAGGAATTACTATTTTGACTTTATCTCAGAGATAAGTATTACTATTTGAATTTTATGTAAATACAGTCTGAGCATATATGCTTCGTGCCTGACTTCTTTGTCTTGTCTTTGTGTCTGTGAGATTCATTTGTATTGTATGTGTAACAGTAGTTCTTTTTCATTTTCTGTTTGAATATTCTAGAATATACTTGTCCACTCTTCTGTTGATTGCAGTTTTTGGCTGTTATAAATAAAATTGCTGTAAACTTCCTAGTACCTATGTTTTAATATTCATAAGTGTGTATTTCTCTTGGATGTTCACTTAAGAGTGATATTTCTGGGTCCTAAGGTATATATTCAGCTTTCATGGATTCTGCCAAACTGTTTTCCAAGGCAATTATAAGTCCAACTCTTTCACGATATTTAGTGTATGAAAGTTCTTGTGGCTCCACATCAATGCTCACACTTAGTACTACCCACTTTAAATTTATTTCCTCCAATTTTAGTGACTCGGGGGATATGTTATATTATCATTTTATTGTTTTAATTTGCATATTCCTGATGAATAATAATGCTGAGCACCTTTCCATGTGGGATTGGTCATTTGGATATCTTCTCAAAATTTGGGAACTTCCTGTTTTTTTTTTTCACCCATTTTTCTATTGATTTTTCAGTCTTTCTCTTAGTGATTTACAAGAGTTCTTTATATTTCCTGAATACAACTTCTTTGTTGGATATTTGTATTGTAACCATTTTCTCCTTTGTATTTTGGCTTTTCATTCCTTTAATTGTATCTTTTAATGACCCCAGAAGTTGTTTTTATTTTAAAAACAAATTTTAAATTTTAAAAATAAAATTTTTCTTCATGGCTATTGCTTTTTTTTTTCTTTTTTGCCCTACTTAAGAAACCGTTGGCTACTCCTAAAATACAGAGATTTTCTCTCAGAAGCTTTATTAAAGTTTTACCTTTTAAATTTTGGATATGAGGTAGAAATAAAGTATTTATGTGCATGTGTATATTTATAAATAATTTTCCATTTGAATATCCATTTGATCCAGAACCATTTATTGAAGAGATCATCCCTTCTCCCTTACATTGTCATTATTGTTGTAAATCACGGGATCATATATGTGTGGGTCTGTTTCTAAACTCCATGTTGTGTTCCAATTAAAAAAATTTTATCATATTTTATATGTATTTTTAGAAAACATTTTAGTTTCTAATTGTTTTGCTGGGAAATACTAAACTGTATTTTTTGATATTGATTTTACATCCACCAACTTACTAAGTTCACTTATTAAAACTAATGGTTTATTTGTAGATTAATTTGGATATTCAGTATACAAAATTGTGTGGTCTGCAAATAATTATGGTTTTTGTTTCTTCAGTTCTAGTCTTTATACTTTTAACTTATTTTTCTTGCCTTATTGGATGACCTAAAACCTTGGGTCTAATATTGAATAGAAGTGGTGATAGCATGGATTTTATCCATTATTTTTTTCTCCCGTCTTTTGAGCTGATCCTGTTTTTCTCCTGTATTCTGTTCATTGTGTGAATTAAACTAACTGATTTTCAAATGTTAACTCAACCTTACATTTCTGGAATGCCCAACTTGGTCATAATCATTTTCCTCTTTAAGTATCTTTGAATTGAGTCGCTAACATTCTCATTTAGTATTTTTCTATTTATGTTTATGATCTATAGCTTTTCTGTCTAATATAATCCTTTTTGGAGTTGGCAATTGAGGTTTTGTTGGCCTCAAACAAAAAGACGGAGAGCAATTCCGTCTTTTTCTTGTCACCAAAAAATTGATTTAATTTGGAAAAAAAAATGGGAAGAATTTACCAGTGAAACTCTAAACCTGTTCTTGTTCTGTTTTTGGGTGGAGGGGGGATTTTTAATAGTGCATTCAATTTCATTGATAGATATAAAATTATTATTATTATTATTATTTGATAGAGTTGCTGTCTGTCACCCAGGCTGGAGTGCAGTGGCTCAATGCAATCTCCACCTCCCAGGTTCAAGCGATTCTCCTGCCTCAACCTCCCGAGTAGCTGGGATTATGGGCGCGCACAACCATGCCTGGCTAATTTTTTGTATTTTTAGTAGAGATGGGTTTTTGCCATGTTGGCCAGGCTGGTCTCGAACTCCTGGCCTCAAGTAGTCCGCCTCACACTATTGGTATTTTGATAAATGTGTTTCCAAGGAATTTGTTCATTTCATGTATTTTTTCCCCATTTTTTTGCATAAGGTTATTGCATGCCTGTAGAGTCTATGTTCCTTTTTTTAAATTCCCAATACTGGAAATTTGTGTTTGCTATATTTTCTTAATCAGTATTGTTACAGGTTTATCAGTTTCATTAATCTCATCTTCTTTTCAAAGATCAACTTTTGACTTTTTTGAATTTCTTTATTGTATCATTTTCCTGTTTTGTTGATTTTTGCTGTAATATATGTTATTTTCTTCCTTTTCTGAGTTTGGTTTTCTGTTTTTAGCTTTTTGATTCGGATGCTCAGCTCATTGACATTTCATCATTCCTTTTTTTCCCTCTTACATCTAAGTCTACATTTCTAAGCATTTCTTTAGCTGCATATCCAACAATTCTGGATGTAGTTTGCAGTATATGCAGTGTGTCGTATGTTCCTTATCATTCAGTTCAAGATTTGTTTTAAATTCCTCCCTCCCTCCTTTCCCTCCCTCCTCTCCCTCTGTTTTGTTTTGTTTTGTTTCAACTTACGTAGATTTACCTAACTATCCCCACAATCAAGATCACCACAAAGATCTCCCTTATTCTATTCTTTTATAGTCATACTTAACCCCTTTCCCACATTTGTAACCCCTGGCAACCTTTAATTCATTTTGCATCTCTATAATTGTGTCATTTCAATAATGTTATAAAAATAAAATCATAATATAGGTGACCTTTAGAGATTGGCTTGTTTGCATGCGGCATAATGCCCTTGATATCTTGAAGTTGTATATATTAATATTTTTCTTTTTTTATTTTTCAGTAGTATTTCTTATTGGATGTACCTATTGAGGGGCATTTTGTTTCCAGTTTTTCACTATTTTTTTCACTATATATAAGCTGCTGTGAGCAATTGTGTATGGACCTAGGTTTTTATTTCTCTACAATAAATAACCAGTAGTGCAATTGCTAGGTTGTGTGGTAAAGGCATGTCTAGTTGTTTTTAGAAACTGCCAAACTATTTTCAGTGGGGTGTACCATTTTACATTTCCACCAGCAATGTCTGAGCAATCCAGCTTCTCTACATCCTCACCATTCTGATAGGTACGTAGTGATATTTCTTTGTGATTTTAGTTTGCATTCCTTTAATGGCTAATGATTCTAAATTTCTTTTATGTACTTACTTGCCAGCCATATATCCTCTTTCATGAAATGTCTCTGTTTTTTGCTCCTTTTCTAGTTGGGTTTTTTTTAACTATTGAGTTTTGGGTTTTCTTTATATATTCTAGATATGAGTCATATGTCAGATATATGTATCCTTGACTTCTTTGATTCTACTTTAATTAGTACTTTTACCACTTTCTAAAAAGTGCAAGGAACTTAAAACACTTCAACTTTATTTACCCTACTCCTACATTTTGTGCAACTGTATGTACTTTAATTACATATATCTTTAAAGCTCCACAAGTTTAGATTATTTACTGTTTTAAGGAATTCATACCGATTTACTTTTTTTTTTTTTTTTTTTTTGAGACGGAGTTTCGCTCTTTTTGCCCAGGCTGGAGTGCAATGGCGCGATCTCGGCTCACCGCAACCTCCGCCTCCCGGGTTCAAGTGATTCTCCTGCCTCAGCCTCCCGAGTAGCTGGGATTGCAGGCATGCGCCACCATGCCTGGCTAATTTTATATTTTTAGTGGAGACCGGGTTTCTCCATGTTGGTGAGGCTGGTCTTGATTCCCGACCTCAGGTGATCCACATGCCTCAGCCTCCTAAAGTGCTGGGATTACAGGCGTGAGCCACTGTACCCAGCCTGATTTACATTTTTAAACTCCTTTTTGTACTGTAATATTTTCTGCATAGGGATCATCTGAGATTTAATTATTTTCCTGCCCAAGATTTTACTTTGGTATTTCTTTTATGCAAATCTAAGGTAACTGTGGGTGGAGTGTGTGTGTGTGTGTGTGTGTGTGTGTGTGTGTGTGTGTGGTGTGTGGCATGACAAATCTAGGTTGTCAGGTATTTTTATCTTTTTGTTTTTTAATCATCTCATCAACATCTGGCCTTTGTTTTTCTTCAGAAGTCAGCTGTTGGTCTTATTGTTCTTTGAAGATTAGATACCTTTTTGCTCTAGTGGTTTTTAAGATTTTCTTTCTATCTTGGCTTTTAGCTGTTTTGCTATGATATGCCATGCTAGTCAGCCTCTAAGATGGCCAGTATTTCCTGCCTTCTGATATTCATGCTTCTGTATATTCCCCTCTTCTTTGATGTGGGCTGGATACTGCTTTGCTTTGCATCAATAGAGTATGGCAGAAGAGTTGGTTTCTTTTTGATACCTTTAAAGTGGTTTATTTATTTTTTAACAGCTCTTATACACATTTTTAATTGTTCTCAGTGGAAAAGTTACTCTGATACAGTTATTCACACAGAATGACCTTCATTGTATATAGAACTAAAGATAAATTATGTTTTCTTGGATGCTATTCTAGAAGCAGCTCTCCTACACACCTGCAAATGAGGAACTTGCTAAGAAGATACTGTCCATTTCTTCTGGAAGGCATATTGAATGATACCTAGGGCACTAAACACTTGTCTACTCAGACCTTCTCTAGTTTGTGTCCTTCGCTAGCTTGTACCAGCTAAATGTGCATTTCTCAAAAAGTCATTTTTAAAGCTATTTGTACCAGTTGTATTTATTTTATAATTGCACAACTTTATTATATAATATACAATTTTATGACAAGTTTATTTTTCTGTGAAAAAGTATTTAAATTATTTTGAAAAACTATATAGGTGAATTGATAAAACAGTTATTGGTGAAATTGTTAGTTATGTTTGATCAAACTATAAAACATATTTATGATAAAAGATATTTAGAATTATGAAATTTGTTACAGACTGAGGATCCCACACACCAAGATCTAATGGCTATGGTATGTTTGCATAGTAAAAAGTATTTGGATTTATGCTATGGTAAGCCAGATTGAACAAATTGCATGTATGAACAAATCCTATATACAGATGAATATACATGCATTTTTTTAAGTAAAAGTAAGGTACATATTTGTTCTTTGTTATGATTTCTGCTTTATTTGACCTTTTGTAGCATGTGAACCAATACTGGTTCTAACTGCATCTTATAAGAGGACTTTTCCTATACTGTTAAATACTTAGAAGATGTTTTAGCTTGCCCTTTCACATAGAATTTGCAGACTTTTAAATTGAATAATTTGCATAGTATTTAGGTTATGTTTTAGGTAATAGCACTAACTAAAATCTATAAATTAATGTGTTTATTTACTAAATACATAAAAGCCTCTTTTAGACTGAAATGTTCAGCCAGAACTTAAACAGAAAACAGATAATTGTTTGGTGACTCTAGCCCATTTACTAACAACTTCCGTAAATTATACAGAATGTTTATCTGTATATAAAAATTGCCAGATATTTATGTTTTCTTTTGTTTAATTTATATTTTGTTTAATTTATATTCTCAAAATAATTTATATTTTGTGTAATTTATATTCTGTTGATGAGAATCAAGATCTTTTCATTAAACATTTATAGCATGACTGCTATGAACAGACCTATCAAGGCAAATAAGATAAATTCCTGTTCCTCAAAGAGATTATAGTTCAGAAAGCCATTTAAATAAAGAATTATAGCATAATCAAAGGTGCCTTTCTGCTTTTTCTTATGAGTATAAATTTGCCAATGTATAAATAAGACTTTTGTATGGTGGTATAATTAAATAATAGTTTTTAAATATGTGATCTCTGTAACCTTTGCTTTTACATTTATGTAGACCTCAAGGTCAGGGATGAAGTAGGAGGAGTCATTGAACTTCCTCAAACCTTTAACAAATTAGGAAATGACAATTGATATTAAATACTTTTATACAGTTCTCATTTTATAATATTTTACTTGTTTTGCTCCCACTGACTTTACTCTTGGAATGCCTTTATACCTAATATTTCATAATATCAGAGCTTCTATTTTACCGTGAATTTCTTATAGACAGATTCTCTATTCTCTGAATGCGATTTGTTCATTCTGGCTTACCATAGCATAAGTCCAAATATTTTTTCCTATGTAAACATACCATAGCCATTAGGTCTTGGTGTGTGGGATCCTCAGCCTGTCACAAATTTCATTATGCCATCTGCTTCAACCTGAGCTGTGTATCTTCTGCTGGCAGACTTTATTGAAGTTGTCATGGCTCAGGATAAAAAAAAAATCAGTCTTGGCATAAGAAGCTTACTTTTGAAAAAGTAATAATTGATCGTGTCTGCTATAGATTTTAAAATAAACATTTAAAAGGATTCCCAAAAGTCTCTTCTCATCACATTGATCTCTTTTTCATCTGTGATTGTAGATAGCCAATATAATGGTTATTGGTAACTTTGGTAACTTAATGAGTTTTCTGTTTTATTTTTAAGGATAGGTAACTCTTATGTGTAGATTTTGGTGACATATTGTGAAATATTTTGATAGCTTCTGCCAGGGGATGTTCTTTGCCTAATGTTTTATTTCAAAAATGATATCTAAAATGTTTTGTGTATAATACAAGGACTGTATGTTTTGTGTATAATACAAGGATGATAGGAACACCATGATGAAAAAAATTTAGGTCACAAACAGCTTAGGTGTGTGACTTTACATGATTTCATCATCCTTAGAATTGAGATGATACTTGAAAGGTTGGTCGGGAGATTGGATCAGAATTAGATCCTTAAAAAATAGATAAACATTTTTTTCTGCCAATGTATGTTGAACATCAACTCTGTATAAGGCATTCTTCTAGAGAATGAGGGCATAGTAAAAACAAAATAGTCACAAATTTCCGCTGGAGAGTTTTTGCATTCTAGTCTATCTCCACTGACTGGGATGAAAGCTTCATGACAGCAGGGTGTGGATCACGTGGTAATGAGTGCCATGAATTAAAACAGGGCAGAGTAAGTTTGTGAAGTATAATGGTGCTGTCTTAGATAGGGATGCCAAGGAGGATTTTTCTGTGGTGAGGCTGGGCACACCTGAATGAAATAAGGAAGCATGTGGATATTTGGAGAAGGATATACCTGTCTGGTAGAGTGGTATATCCTTGGCAGTTTGAGGCACAGTGAGGAGGGGAGCACAGCTAAGGCTAAGTGGGTGAGGGACAGACTGCTAGGAGATGAGGTCAGAGAGTGACCCCAAAACATCATTGAAGTAAGCTTTCTGTTAAGTAGTTATAGACAAAAAGTCACAATCCAGACACCCAACATAAATATGAAATTAGGATTGACTGCATTGCTTTATTATTATTTATATTTAACTTCAAACTCTTTGTAACAGGCACACACAAATAATTATAAAATCATTTCCCAAAATGGGATGATCTTTTCCATTGTTGTTACGTGTGTCGTTGTACTTAGAGTTAGCCAGTCAGCACAATTTGAGGGCACAGTCCTCCAGACTGCCAGTGCTGCCGCACACTTCTGATACCAACTGCGGCAAGTTAAGGTCCAGCTACAAACTTAAAGGTATAAGGATACATAAAACCACCCTCACTTATGATATCAGCTGCAAGTTTGCGAGGTTCCCCAGCCACCTTGAGGTGTCATAATTCACTAGAGGGTCTTCGAGAATCTCTGAAATCTGTTATACACATGATTATCATCTCTTGTAGGGAAAGGATGCAGTTAAAAGTCAGCCAAAGGAAGAGATGCATAGTGCAGATTATGGGAGGATTCCAAACTAAAAGCTTGTGTGACAAGCTTGTGCTTGATCTATGTGTGACAATATGTATAGAGTACAGCCATGTGTCATTAGGTGATTTCATCCTTGTGCAAACATTGTAGGGTATACTTACTCAAACCTAGGTGGTATAGCCTACCACACAACTAGGCAACAACTGTTGCTCCTAAGCTACCAACCTGTACAGCGTGTTACTATATGGAGTACTGTATGCAGTTGTAGCACAGTGGTAATTATATGTGTATCTAAATATAGAAAAAGTACAGTAAAAATGTGGTTAAAAGATAAAAAATGGTACACCTGTATAGGACAAACTTACCATGAATGGAGCCTGCGGGACTGGAAGTTACTATAGGTGAATCAGTGAGTGAGTGGTGAGTGAATGTGAAGGCCTAGGACATTACTGAACACTGCTAAATAGTCAATATACTGTATGCTACTAGATAGCCATTATAATGATTGGGTTATTGGTAACTTTGGTAACTTAATGAGTTTTCTGTTTTATTTTTAAGGACAGGTAAAAAACTTATGCATAGAGTTTATACATAAGTTATAAATACTGTACACCTAGGCTATACTAAATTTACAAAAACTTTTCTTTCTTCAATAATAAATTACCTTGGCTTACTGTAACTTTTTTTGCTTTATAAAGTTTTAATTTTTTTAAAAAAACTTTTGACTCCATAATAGCACTTAGCTTAAAGCACAAGCACATGTGTAGCTGTGTTTGACTGTGTTGCAAACCCAGGAATATTACCTGATCTTGGTGTTCAGAATTTTTTATTGGGGTGTTATTTCATAGGTGTGATTGATTGCCCTGCCCATATGATTAAAATTCAACTCCGAGTTTGGGCTTATATCATGTGGCCTTGGGGCCCACCATGAAGGAGAAAGATACCTCTTCACTCAGGAAATTCTGAGAGAGGAAATTCTGAGAGTTCAGAGGTTACTTCATAGGATCTGAGGACAAAAAAATGTATGTCTGGATGTATTTGTGGGTGTGTTTTAATGAGTACCCTGAAGTTGAACCCTGGAAGTAATTAGTTTTTAAATTTTCCCATCTAATAAATGGTGCTGCATTGAACATTTAGTGATGCACACACATCTTTGTGTATTATCCTAATGTTTATCCTTGAAATAAATTTCCCAAAATAGAATTGCTGGATCAAAGGATTCGGACATTTTGAAATTTCATATGTACGTCCTTGTACCCTTGGAATATTTCCTATGAAATAGTTTATGGAATGTCAAAATTCTTAATACTCCCTGTATTACTCTTAGGTAAATATTGCAACTTCAGCAACTTCAAATATTGAATATGCCCACATTCCTCATCTCAGCCCAGCTGTGATTCCTACTCTGCAAAATGAATCGTTTTTATTATCCCCAAACAATGGGAATCTGGAAGCGCTTACAGGATCTGGTATTCCACACATTAATGGGAAACCTGCTTGTGATGAATTTGATCAGCTTATCAAAAATATGGCCCAGGTAAGAACATTTCTTTCTGTTATTGTAATACCTTTAATAATTTAAGAATGTGATCAAATTGTGGATAATTTGGAGAATATAGTGACATTTATAACATCTGAAACAATTGGAACAAAAAGTTGTGGGAGTTTAGATGGTTCAGAGATTTTCTAGTACAGTTTTATCATCATTTAAATTTGAGTATTATATGTTGTATTATAGAAATATTCTTCAGGATAAAGTGCTAACAATTACCTTGGAAAAATTTTTTTCAGTTTCTTTTTTTTCTAAACAAAGAAATGGTTCTAATAAGATGACTGTTATTGCAATAATTGGCTTTTAATTTAAGTTTTTTTTGAGACATGTCTTGCTGTGTCACCCACACTGGAGTGCAGTGTTGTGACAGCTCTAAACTCCTGGGCTCAAGGGATTCTTCCGCCTCAGTCTCTTGAGTGTCTAGGACTATAGACGTGTGCCACCACACTCAGCTAAGTTTTAATTTTATTTTTTATAGAGATAGGGTCACATTATGTAGCCCAGTTTGGTCGCTAACTCCTGGCTTCAGGTGATCCTCCCACCTTGGCCTCCCAAAGTGCTGGGATTTACAGGCGTGAACCACCATGCATGGCCTGGCTTTTAATTTTGTTTCTTTTTTTGTTTCCTAAACAGGGTCGCCATGTAGAAGTTTTTGAGCTCCTCAAACCTCCATCTGGAGGCCTTGGGTTTAGTGTTGTGGGACTAAGAAGTGAAAACAGAGGAGAGCTGGGAATATTTGTACAAGAGATACAAGAGGGCAGTGTGGCTCATAGGTGAGATGGTCACAGCGTCTACTTTGTTTTCGATACCACATTCTGAAGGTTTTGGTCACTGTGCGGGAATTTAGAAAGATAATAATGAATAGAAACAAATAATTGAACATAATCTGGTTATTAACCAGTTTTTAGAAGTCATTAACATTGTTGTGATAAAATAGCAAGTCCTTTGAAATGGGAGTAGCTTTTAAATATAGTCATAACTTACTTAAGTTTTGGTAAGGAAAGAAAAATTTGAGGATAACATTATTTTGATTGTTAATTAAATGGGCTCTTTTTGGTTAGATTTTAAAAATCACTATACTGGAAATGACCCAAAATAATTCGAGTTGCATTTGTTTATATACCCAAAGCAATAATTTAATATAGTTGTCCATCAGTATCCGTGGGGAATTGGTTCCAGGACTCCTGCAGATACTAAAGTCTGCAGATGCTCAAGTCCCTTATATAAAGTGGTATAGTATTTGTATATAACCTGTGCACATTCTTCCATATATTTTAAATCATCTTTAACTTATAATGCCTAACACAATGCAAATCCTATGTAAATATTAGTAGTCATGCTGTATTTTTAAAATTTGTGTGATTTTTTTTTTTTATTGTTGTGGCATTACTTTTTCTGAGTATATTTGATCCCCAGTTGGTTGAATCTGTGGATGTGGAACCCATGGATACAGAGGGCCAACTGTATAGGTATATCCACTTTCATTTTTAGAAGATGGGAATATCCAAGATGTCATGGAGGCTGAATGGGGAGCTGAAATAAAGAGTACTTTTAAATGGGAGGAGTTGAGTAGGAGTAGCAGTGGAATAACCTTACGAGAGTTGATGACCTGCAGCCAAAGCGTATATTTTTTTAAAAGTAGAACTGCAGGAAAAAGCTTAGAGTATTGGAATTAAAACTAGGATTAAAAATGACTTGAACATACATGCTAAAGAAGCTGTCATTTCCTTGAGAACTCTCAGATTGTCTTTTATCCCCTTTTTCATCCTTGATAGAGATGGAAGATTGAAAGAAACTGATCAAATTCTTGCTATCAATGGACAGGCTCTTGATCAGACAATTACACATCAGCAGGCTGTCAGCATCCTGCAGAAAGCCAAGGATACTGTCCAGCTAGTTATCGCCAGAGGCTCTTTGCCTCAGCTCGTCAGCCCCATAGTTTCCCGTTCTCCATCTGCAGCCAGCACCATTTCAGCTCACTCTAATCCAGTGAGTACTTAAAATTTTCAAAAGGAACAACGTATTTTTCAAGTTCTTTTTGGTTATCTCCAAGTTTCTAATTTGTGTAGGGTCTTTGCACTTCTTTAGTTTTTGTCTGACTATTATCTTTCCCTAGCCTGGAATATTTGTTCTTTAAGCATGATAAAGCTTCTAGGTTCTGAAACAACCATTACTTTTCTTTGTGTAGTTTTTTCCTTTGACAGCATTCCTTAAAAATGGAAAATGTAGTCCTTTAACAAAAATTGACTTTATCTGTAGACAAATACATTGTTGATTTTGATTTTAAAATTATACAATTATATTGTTACAGTTAGCTGTCAGTAACTTTTAAGAAGTCATCTAATTTGGAATCCTGCCTCAAGGCAGGATTGTGCAGAAGACATTCTTAACATGTGACCTTTTTTTTTCCCTTGATCTTTTTCTTTTTTTGTAAGAAGTGCTACAAAAGATCTTGCAAATCAGTGCCTGTCTTTAACTGCTGAAGTGAAATCATTATGATGATATATTGATAATTTCAAGAATGGTTCTGTCAGTAGCGCTTACATTCTGTTGAAAGGGAAGTATACCAAGTGAAAGGGACATTGTTAGGACTCATTATGTCTGAATTTAATTATTTAATAACCACAAAAATTTCTACTGTAATATAAAATGTTAGTGCTTTATAAATTTCTACAAATTCATATATGAGCTTTGTTTGTAGGTTCACTGGCAACACGTGGAAACTATTGAATTGGTGAATGATGGATCTGGTTTGGGATTTGGCATCATAGGAGGAAAAGCAACTGGTGTGATAGTAAAAACCATTCTGCCTGGAGGAGTAGCTGATCAGGTAGGCTACATCAATAGATCTTTTATGCTATGTTATCAAATAATATGGGTACATCTTTTACATTTTTTTTGTTATAGAGAAGAAACTTTGGCCTTAGATGATGCCAAAGAAATTGAGTTAGAATCTTTCGTTTTATTGAGTGTCCCTGAAGTGTTGTCTTAGACCTAGGGGAGGAATACCTTTGAAAAGGGACATTAATCTTAAATTATAGTTTTAGACAATGGGCTTAACACTTTTGAACCTCAGACTAAAGCCAAGGTTATGGATTTGATAATTGTGGAGGTAGCTACTATTTTATAGTCATAATTCATATTTATAAACCTAGTCAGCTGTTTTGTAGTCACAAGGTATTATGGGAAAATATACTTTATTATTCAGGCAAAAAAATTCAACTTGTTGCTTTAGTGATGGGTCACTGATATCGTCTTTGTATATGAAACACAGCCTGTTTTTATCACTTAAGTAGTTTATTGAGGCATTTTCATTTATGATATGTGATATTGTTGCAATATATGTGAGAAAAGATTTAACACATTTGTTATGATTTATATTTTAATTTGATAAGGCTTACTGGTTTAAGTAAGTTTTGCCTTGATTATAACTTTTTAAAAAATAAAGTGGTTGTTCGTACATGTGTGTCTGAACTTAAACTAGGAAGTCCAGTTCATCAAATATTTCCTGTATTCATAAATGAAATCCCTGTTTAATGACAACCTTGTCAGTGGGGGTATTAACAGTAATATAATAGTATGCAAATTTTTCTTCCTTTTAAACATTAGCTAGCATCTAGCAGCATCAAATGAAATGTCTCTAGTTGACTAGCATGTGATATTTACATGCTTTATCTTCAGTATGGAGCTGCACTTTTCAATACTGTAGCTGTCTGCATATCACCTTTAAAATTAAAATTTAAGTTAATTAAAATTAAATGAAATAACAAGTTCAGTTTCTCAGTTGGACTAGCCACATTTCAAGAGCTCCATAGCTGTTGTATTGAGTAGTGCAGAAGAGTGCCATCATTGCAGAAAGTTAATGGACTGCATGTGTATGGAGGCTCATAGACTGCTTTTCACTCCTCACATCTTTCAGAATTTTCACTACACAAGTATTTCACCTGCACATGAGTTCTTTTGGGACATTTATAATAGAAATAGCCAGGCAGAAAGTTGTGATATTAATATAATGCTTTCTTGTGGTTTATACCATATTTTAGGTAATATATATTTGCATAGTGACTTATATACAACTTTGCTTAATGGCATTTTTTTCTTTCCCTCCAAAAAATTCACAAAAAGGCATTTGGGTAGAAATCAAAGTGAAAAGTTCGTATGAACTCTTGGTAGGTAGAAGTCAAAATGGAAAGTTGATATGAACTATTGATTTAAAGAATATTTGTAGATTTCATTTATTGCATCACACCGAATGATGCTAAGATGTTTCAAAAGACAGTTCATATTATAACCGTGTGTTTTATGTCCTGTTTGGTAACTCATATTATTGCTTTTTAAAAAATTAATCCCCTCTCCTCATTTGCGATTTTTCTGATGCAGTTAAAATAATAATAGTCTAATTATTCAATATTGTTTTACTCAGCATGGGCGTTTATGCAGTGGAGACCACATTCTAAAGATTGGTGACACAGATCTAGCAGGAATGAGCAGTGAGCAAGTAGCACAAGTCCTTAGGCAATGTGGAAATAGAGTTAAGTTGATGATTGCAAGAGGTGCCATAGAAGAACATACAGCACCCACTGCTTTGGGCATCACCCTCTCCTCATCCCCAACTTCAACTCCAGAGTTGCGGGTAAGTAGTTAAGAATAGTTAATGTGAAAGTCAGAGAAATAGCACTTAGATGACGACAGTGATGTTTATTTAGAAACTAGACTTACTAATGTTCATATATTAGTGCTAAATAATGTAATGAAATTCAAATGTAGGGATGCTTTAGCACTAATAATATTTTATTAATCAGGAATAATGTGTAAAATGAAAAACAGGTTGTTTAAAAATGCTAGATTATTTTACATTTTTATGTAAGCAGCACATTTGTGAGGATAATGTTTAAAAGTATGGATAAAAGTTTAAAAATTATTTGGTACTGATATCTAAAATGTTTAATTCTGTCTTTTTCTCAGTTAGAAGACTCTCTGTAAGGTGGGTCATAGTTCTAATCATTCTCTTTCATCAACCTTCCATTAGTATTTTTGTTTTTGTTTTGAATGTGTGGAGGTTGAGGAGTGAGGGCAGGCTTGGTGGGCATGAAAAAGGCTTACTAAAACCTTTTAGTGTTATTGTTTTAAAGTATATCTTAGAACTATTATCAGATTTGTAATAAGTAGTCATTATTCTGACCCAGTTATATACTTTTAAACAAAAGTTATTCTTTTGGTGTTATAACAAAAGCTCTATTCATGTGCATAGTATTCCATCCTTGTCCTTAACTTGATATGGAAAAAGCTAGAAAATTTTGAAATTATTGGAAAGCAGTGGGTATATCAGCAGATTTATAGGTCACCAGACTACAGAAGATAAATACTAACAAAATAATTTATCCAGAAATCTCTTAAATATTTAAGAAGAGAATTACACCCAGTTTCTAGGTAAGCCTTATAGTAAATACAAGTCCTATATTCTTTTCCCATAGATGTAAAAAAATCTGTTTTGTTCTATTGAAGTTTTTTCTAAGCAGTTGCTACAAATTTTTTTTTAATATCCTAACCTCCTCCACAAGCCCTTTAAAACTTTATTAGAACACTTGTAATTTCCATGATTCTGTTGTTTTTAGGAATTGAATTTGGTTGCTATTTTTTGCAAAGAGAAAGAAGTAAAGAAAGCTTGTTTATGAAAGTGTTTAAATGGCATTCTTTTGTGGTAAACAAAACATTTTATTCAGCGATATATAAATGAATGCAATACCGAAAACCACTTGATATAATTGAAAGCTTAGAAAAATATCTGTTCTGTGCATATCATCATTTCTGAAGCTTGTGCCCCTTTTAAAACCATTCGATAGTCAAATTGCCACTCTCTAAAATAGCACTCGCATAAGTCTTATTAAAAATAGAAAACACATTTGTTTCAATTGAAGCAGATTTCATCCTGTCATTTTCTTGTAATTATCTAAACTTTAAACTTTTGCTAAGTTTGCACAGATAATTATGTGCAATGAAAAAAATAAATCAAACTTTACTGTAAAATTATATCTCATTTAAGTGGACTGTCAGAGTTTGTTTAAAGAAATTAGAAAACATCAGCTAGCCCCAACCTGACTGTCCATTAGACTCTATAGCTTTGATTTTGTTGTGCCCTTCCTACAGTTCTCTGTAGCATCTGCTGACACCATACTAATACATAGTACCAATAGCTTATCGATGATATATTGTACCAATTAACTAGTGCTTAATTTTAGGGAGACTTGCTCTTCTGTCCAACATAGAATTAGTAACAATTCTATTAGAGAAGGCTGACATCTGAGAAACCCACTTTCAGCTCTCATTCAGGATGCTGAATTATGAGGAATTATGAGGAATAATGAATTAAGACATGTAAAGTCTTAATTCTGAGTTACACACAAACTGCTCAATAAATGGTAGCTTGTCTAGTTGTTGTTATTCTTTTCCTGATAGACAGTTGACAAAAGTGATATTTTCTTTCTAGATTAAGTGGCAAAGCTAGATTTAACTTGTTGATCTGAATTCATAACATTAGTTTTTCAGCTATACTGCATCCTAACTTCTTCAGAAATTAAGATGAGCCATCTCTGAAAATAGAGTTTGCTAAAAAAAAAACTGTTTGATTTAAAATTTAGTATACGCAAACAATAATGTATTCTCTGATAAGGGAAGGTTCAATCTTATTCCTAACATCCCTTTCTGAGAAAAAATATGATGATGCCTATCCCTGTGTTCAGGATTAAAGGTATCATCTCTATTATAATTCTCTGCTAGAGAATTAAAGTAGGCCCCTGGCTTTCTTTTTACATATTTATTTCACTGTATATTTATTGATTTTATTTTAGGTTGATGCTTCTACTCAGAAAGGTGAAGAAAGTGAGACATTTGATGTAGAACTCACTAAAAATGTCCAAGGATTAGGAATTACCATTGCTGGTTACATTGGAGATAAAAAATTGGGTAATTTTAAACATTAAATATTCTTTTAAACTTGGCAGTTACCTCTGATATCTCTTACAGAATATTGAGTTGATATTACATGTTTCACATTGTTGGATAAACTGGTTGAAAACTTCCTTAGGAATAATTTAGTGTAGGCGACTCTTATATTGTATTTAAGACAGACAAAACAATTATTTTATTCCTTAGCCTATGTTTCTACTAGATGATACATATTTATTCTAAATTAGAGCTTTATATTTGGAGAATTGAAGATGGATATTCTTTGAATGTGCTTTGAAAATTGTGAAAAATAACCTATTTCTAATCTTAGAACCTTCAGGAATCTTTGTAAAGAGCATTACAAAAAGCAGTGCTGTTGAGCATGATGGCAGAATCCAAATTGGGGACCAAATTATAGCAGTAAGTTACACATTTAACAATACCTTTGTTAATTTTCATAGTTGAGAATTGCATTCTCCTAGTTTACTTAGTTTTGAGAGCTACAGTTAACTCTCTACTAAAAAAATACCTCTGTACTAAAAAAAGCTTAAGCTTTTTAGGTGACTTGAGGCTCTTTTTACAATTACCCTTTTTATTATTTTGTGGAAGTAAAATAAGGGCATTGGATATAAGCTTTACTAGTCTCAGTTCGGAAGGGGAGACTTCTTTCTTGAATAATTCCTGATATATCTAATTTCTGGTTGTAATGAAGTTATTATATTAATATTACACTTATTATACTTTCCTTGCAGATACTCCAGAGGTAGAGACCAGATGTCCAGTACCTTTAGAGTACTGCAATATGAATTAGGGATGCCTGCATTTTTTTTTTTAATCAGCAAAATGATACTGTTCTTGTTGGCTTTATGGCCGGGGCTCCTTTCAGCCCTAAGGGTATATAAGAATGGAAAAAAAAATCTAGCTTCTTTTAATTAGATCAAGCTATCATTGTTATCATTCTAACATCAATGTGTTTTAAACATACGGCTATTCAAGGCAGTGTACAAAAGAGTCCAACTTTAATTTCAGTGTTCAGTTGATACTGGACTCCCCAGACTGCAGCCTGAAACAGAAATTCAAGAGACCCTGCACCAAAACTGCCTGATCAAATAAGTTTAGGGGAAAACCGCCTATAGTATAGTCTCCTATGAAATCACAGTGCACATGGAAAAATTGAAGACAACTGGGTGTCTTCAATGAGCTGGTGGCTCATGCCCTGTAATCCCAACACAGGCAGATCCTATCTCTGAAAAAAAAAAAAAAATTGCTGAGAACGATGGTGTCTGCCTATAGTCCCAGCTACTTGGGAAGCCAAGGCGGGAGGATTCCTTGAGTCTAGGAGTTCAAGGCTGTAGTGAGCTATGATTGCACCATTGCACTCCAGCCTGGCCAACAGAATGAGATCTTGTCTCTAAAAAAAGACACACACACACACACACACACACACACACACACACACAAGAGTTCTGCAATAGAGAAACCTGTTTATCTGTTTTACCTTAGTGTTTACTAAACTTTTGTAATTGTGAGGTCCTTATTCTTCCAAACATATATTCATATTCTTTGAAAGACATCTTGAGGGAATGCTGATATATCTTAATAGGTATTTGTTTATGCTTAATAATAGTGAGAAAGTAGGATATTAAGATAGAGGAGTCCTTGTTCATAGCAATATTATTCACAATCACCATGACATGGAAGCAACCCAAATACTATGAATGGATAAACAAAATGTGATATATATATATATATCTCCAATAGAATGTTATTCAGTCTTTAAAAAGAAGGAAGTCTTATCACATGCTTCAACACTGAAAAACCTTGAGGACATTATGCTAAGTGAAATAAGTCACAAAAAGGCAAATACAGTAGGATTTCACTTACATGAAGTATCTAAAATAGACTTATGGAAACAGAAACTAGAATAGTGGCTCCCAGGGACTGGGAAGAGGGATAAATGAGGAGTTGTTCAATGGGTATACTTCTGCAGTTCTGCAAGATGAAAAAATTCTGGAGACCTGTTGCATAATAATGTGAATATACTTAACACTACTGAATTGTACTATTCAAAATGGGTAAGATGGTAAATATTGTGTGTTTTCCTACCACTATTTAAAAAAATAAAGGAATCCTTTATCTCTCCCTTTAAGTCCACATTGTAGCTCCATGAGTCTTCTTGGGTTTAGTTCTGTGAAACTCCTGCCTACACCTGTTCATCTCTTCAAATCTATACTAAAGATCAAATTATGCTTGCCACCTCATCTGGCTATATGCCTGAAATGAGCTTTCTCTATGTATCTTCATTTTACCATACAATGTAAATGAATTACTGTACATTTTTTTTTGTTTTGGGGGAAAGTGAAAGAGAGAAGGAATAGTTACGGAGTCTAAATCCATATCTGATGCTGAATTACAAATTGAAAGCATAGCGAATTTACTCTTTTTTCTCCTGTTATCTATATTAATCAATTAGAAAGCTTTTTTAAAAAATCAACT
The DNA here is from genome assembly GCF_049350105.2 of Macaca mulatta. Lineage (NCBI taxonomy): Eukaryota > Metazoa > Chordata > Mammalia > Primates > Cercopithecidae > Macaca > Macaca mulatta. The sequence continues at coordinate 85,934,792 of NC_133420.1, forward strand.
TGATTGAAATATAATTCAGATACCATACAATTCACCCATTCAAAATGTACAGTACAATAGCTTTTAGTATATTCAGAGTTTGCATTCATTACCACGATGAATTGTAAAACATTTTCAGTACCCTAAAAACATTTTCAGTACCCCTTAGCATTCACTTTCTCCCCCATTCTCCCAGTTCTAGGCAACCACCAGTCTACTTCCTGTCTCTATGGATTTGCCTATTCTGGATATTTCATGTGAATGGAATCATACAAGACGTGGTTCTTTGTGACTGACTCCTTTCACTTAGCATAATGCTTTCAAGTTTCATCTGTGTTGTAGCATGTATCAGTCTTCATTTCCCTTTATTGCTGAATAATATTCCTTTATATGGATATACCATATTTTTTTTTACCCATTCATCAATTGATGGACATTTGGATTGTTTCTACTTTTTGGCTATTATGAATAATGCTGCTGTGAACGTTCATGTACAAGCTTTTAAGTAGGTGTATGTTTTCATTTTTCTTGGGTGTATACTTAGGAGTGGAATTGCTGAATCTTATAATTCTGTATTTTACTACATATCAAACTTCCTGATTCAGTTTCTTCACTTACAAAGTTGGGATAAGGAAAATTCTCTTGTGTGATGTTCAGGAAAATCAAATGAGTGTTTTATTGAAAATACCTGTTAGCAGTTTAATAATTAAGCCGATATTAATTATTTAGAGAGTCTAAAATGATTACATATTTGAAGGGTCTCATGATAACTTCCCTCTAAATTTGTCATTATCTTCATTCTTGTACAAGTGGAATCTCAAATATAATTCCTCTTAGGCAAGGTCAGTGATGAAAGAAATTGTTGATGCAAAGGTGGAAGAATCTTTTCTCTGAAATGTTTTCTTGCTTTCAATAAAATCACTTGACTTCACTCTCATCAGTATTCTGATTTGTAATTTTTAGCAAACATTCTTTTACTACAAAGATACAAACATTTTAAAATCCTGAAGAATATCATGCAATGCTTTTGATCATTTATTAATTTTTTACTAAATATCACCATCTTGTGGACTTTTGAGATATTTGCAGCAATGTTCTTCACATTTAGTTGCATTTTCACAACTGCAGTCTTTGTCTGTTTGTTTGATTTTTGTTTGGACAGCAGCTATTAGAAGTATAATCTGTTTTTATTTTGTGGTTGTTGAAGTGATGAGATTAAGAAATTATTTCTTACTATTTTGATGAAGTGTTATTTTGTAACTTAAAAATATTTTGTTACAAGGTTCTTGTTTTACACATTGTGTTCTGTGGACTCCTACATCCACAGGGTTTCACTATAGGCATTACAGTGACAAGGAATAGACTGAATTTCTATTTTTCCCATTTCATATGTTGATATTCTGTTAATAACTTGATTATTTGACAAAAGGATCCTGTTGTGTTTTCAAAAGTTGACCAAACTTGTCATAAGATGAAAACATACACTCATTCTTTTTAGTTTGATATTCAATATCTGTGCTAAAAGCAGTAGGAAATTATAATTGATAAAAAATTATTAAATAAGCATATAAATAAGGAAAAGTATCACATGTTGCCTTTGATTTTCTGTGACTGTGTTCATAGATTGAAGTTCTCTATACGTATAGGATATGTTGGAGGAGGCCCTGGCAAGCTGGGTTGAGTATGCTCAGGGGCCAGATTTTGTAAGTTGTTGCAACGAGTATTTCTCCCCTGTAATTGTTCCTGTTAATTGTGGTGTCTGCAGTGCACATTATGAGGATGTTGGCTCTCTTCTTTTTTTTAATTTTAGTCTTGGCCAGGTGGTCTTGAACTCCTGGGCTTGACAGATCCTCTCCCCTCTGCCTCCCAAAGTGCTGTGATTACAGGTATGAGCCACCGCACCCTGCCTGGATCTCTTCTTTTCATGAGACAGCGCATAGGCAATTTGCTGCCATTATACTACCTAGTTCTACTGCACTCTTCTCTGTGGTACCATGGGTTCTGAACTGATTTCTTGACTCTCTTGTGATAAAGTGGAACCAGAGCTAACCAGGACCTCTTAGGCTTCAGTGACTTTGGCTTATATATAGCATGGGTGTGATTATATTGAAGAGAAACCTCTCCCACGAAAGCCTTGGAGATTTTTATGTTTATTACTCACTTCTTTACTCTTTTAATAATAATACCAGCTTCTGAGTATTTTCCCATTACAAAGTGCCAAGTGGTATAATTCTTGGAAAATAGATCTTCTTATTTCCATGTTACAGATGAAGATAACTAAGACATTTGAACAGAAGTCTAGGTTTAAAAGTTCATGACTGTTCCATTATAGCAATTTCTTCTGTGCTAGTATTATTCTCTGACATTTGAGTAAGGAATCCATTTTGAAATCCAAGTCATCAAGTTCAGAAGATAAAGAAAAAAAATGCATTTTTAAACATACTTTTAGTTTATTGTTATTAAAATCATACACATTAGATTTTTCTTAATAAAACTTCACTTTTAATAGAATTGAACAATACAAATGTTTTGCAGATAAAAAGAGCCTAAAGTTCTATGTATTTTATGAATATTCATGGAGCCCCAACGTGGAGATTTTTGCTGTTTTTTTCCTTTATTAGTGTGAGAGTAAATAGCAAGTTCATTTATTTTAGATTAATTTTTGTCTTTAAGGTTTAAAGAATATAAAATTTGAACATGGTTAAAAAGCTTTCTCATAGAAACCACTAGTTTATGGTTTAAAATTTAGAAAAATTCCATATATTTATATTTAAATAGCATCATATTATATTTTTCTATACCTTTTTATTTTACTTAAAAATTTACCTGGGAGAGGTAGTTATGTAAGCACATGTAGGTCTGTTGTGATATATTGAGGCCGGCTTAATCATGGATAGTTACGTTGTTTACAGTTTGTTGTTACAGACAGATTATTACATACTACCTTATATTTCTTTTAAGGACATGAAACATTTAAATTCTGTTTTGTTGCTGTAATACTATTATTTAGATTTGAATTTTACTTATTTTGTTGCTCAGCAGTGGATCTTGTATACTACAGTTTTCTTACTGAATTTTAAATCTAATTAATCTCGCATTTGGCTAGAGTGTTTTGAGTAAACTTTCAGGAAGAGAAGGTGTTAGTGGACTTTCTAAACTTTTTGTTTCTGAGAACTTCTTCTGTTGACTTCTTATATTTTGACTCTTTGGCTGGGGATAACAACTATGTTGGGCAAAGAGGATTTATTAGGTATAATCTTAACTTGAAAAATTTTGTCATCAACTGCCCGTTTTAATTTTTAATGGGGAAGGTTCTTCCCTTTCCCCTAGAAGAAATCCTAGGCAAGTCTTCATGTCTTAGGGTATTCTTATAGAATAAGTTATCCTGTGGCCAATCAAAATAATCAGACACAGTTACAAATTAGTAAAATTTTCCCATACTAAATAATAGTCTAATTTCAAATGAACCCCCTGGAATATTAGAAGCCCACTACGAACTGATGGCTTACCTAGAGACTCGAGCCTGGCTCACTCCTGTGTGTGGTCCTCCCCTGGTCTATGCCCAGACAAAGCTAGGGAGGTGAGCAGGTCCCAACATAACAGAAATTTCCTCTGGCTTCACTGTCAAAGCAGCTAAACAGCCTCTTCCTTGTCCTCCTGGTGGCATTAGACACAATCTACTGCATTGCCCCTTCTGCAGGTGGCTTTGGACTTGAAGTCAAGGGGGAAATACCTGAGTAGGTATAGCATTCTTTCCTCTTAAAAAAAATCTTCCTCTTAAGTTTTTCTTAACATTTAACAACACTCAGCTCTTTTATGCCCTGAATTGTAGTTCTTTACCACCTAGTTTAAATTTCTGCATGGTGGCCCTTTTTACAACTTGCTTTGATATAGGATATTAATAATCATAGCATCTCAAGCACAATTTCTGTTTTCTCATACATCACACAATTTCTGTTTTCTCATACATCACACTAAGTATAAGATTCTTGGTTTGTAATTTCTTTACCACAATTGTACAGATAACCTAGTCTCTCTCTTTGCTGCCTAGAGGCTGGTAGATCTTTTTTCTTTTTATCTTTGAAATATAAGAATTTTATCAGGGTACATTCAGGTGTGAAGTTTTATTTATTTATTTATTTCTCATCATTTTCTGATTTTTCATGTGCCTCTTTGATCTGTAGATTTGGGTAAGTTTCCCTTCTCCCTGATCATTTCTTTGATTTTTCCCCCCTCATTTACCATCTTCTTCTTATAATTTCTTTTATTAGTGTGTTGAATTTCCTATATCAGCCTATGTGTCTCCAGCCTTGTTTCTGATCATTTTTTATCTGTTTATTCTTTTCCTCTGAGATACGGGAAAATTACATGACCTGGTCTTCCATGTGCTGACTTTGTTTTCGCAGTACTTAAAATCTTGTTGACTGCCATCATTGTAAGTTTCTTTTTCTTTTTCTTTTTTTTTTGTTCCGTAGATACGTGTGTCTTCTTGTAACTGTAATTCCTGCTTCCATAAATACAAGGAAATGTGAATTACTTTGATAGTAAGTTACAGGAAATATCTTTTTTCCTGTTCACTGCAATAACAACTTCATAGGAAGATACATGCACCGATCTTCAATATACAACCTGCTTTTGGACTGTGATATCTTATTTCACATCCCATGACCCTTGGTCGTCCTCAAAAATAACTGGGCTTGTACAGATAGAAGTTGAGATGAGTTCTGCTGCAGATTGTATGTTTTTTTTCCCAGATGATTTAGCAATTGACAAAGTGACAGGGAAGGGGAAAGTTTAAATTTACTGTAGCTTCATTTGATTCATTTGTAGATTAACAAAATGAAGAGGAAACCAGTGGTAGAGGATCACACTGGGAGACTTTGCCTCTGTTTTTGTTTTCTGTGTTTGCTGTGATAGCCAGGAGTTAGTTGGAGTTGTGTGTGTGCTTGTGTGCACACATGTGTGGATAAGGTAATTTTTATTACAAATAAAGTAATTCTGTGCTACTACTTGGAACCCAGCTTAGTATGGCCTTTAGTACTTGGTGTGTTTCTTGGAGTTACTGATTAGGATCCACATATACCATCTGACTGCCTCATTTAATGAGAGGGTGTTGTTTGTTTGTTGCTGAAGTTTCTTCTTGCCAGACAGGCTATTCCCACACATACAGAGATTCAGTTGGCCTGCCTTTGATCTGGCCATGCGCAGACTATTTCTAGTAGAAATTCCTCCAGGTTGCTGGTCTAAGGACTTTGGTGCTTCTTTGGTTTCCAGTTTTGTTGCAGTATTTTCTCTGTTCTGTTTTGTTAGTTTTTGTAACAGGTAATCAGCAGGGTGGAGGTAGGGAGAAAGAACAGAGCCAGATACTTATGTTCAAGTTACCATCCAGCTCAGAAGTATTGTAGAAGGTTTAAGGAACTGACAGAGTATGAGATTTTCAACTAGATCAGAGGTTTCTGGATTTTTGATTGAATATTTCCTCTAGTAAAAATAGCTAACTACTCATTTTCCCTCTTTCCTCCTCACTATGTATTCATATATATTGTTATATATATTATATATATCATATATATACTTAACGACATTATATGGTATTTACCTATGTGTACATATACATAATTATATATATACACATCCACATATACACATATTTACAAAGCAAATGAGTTTTTAAAATGTTTAATTAGAAGTTTTATTACATTCTTTCAGAAACCTTTGCAGTAAGGGTACTCCATCTTGGAGACAACTGATCTCGTTCTTTTTTTTTTATAAATGTAAAATATAAATATAAAATAAAATATAAAAAAATATTACTCGGATGCCCAGACTGGAATGCATTGGCATGAGCATGACTCACTGCAGCCTTTTGAACCTTCTGGGCTCAAGTGATCCTCCCAACTCAGCCTCCTAAGTATTTGGGATTACAAGCATGTGCCAGTACGCCTGGCTAATTATTCTATTTTTTATAGAGACAGGGTTTCAGCATGTTGCCCAGGCTGGCCTCAAACTGTTGGGCTCAAGAAATCCTTCTGCCTCAGCCTCCCAAAGTGCTGCGATTACTAGGCATTAGCCACTGTGCCCAGCCTTGATCTAGATCTTATGATTTTCACATATTTACTAAGTTAGTAAAGATCTGGATTATGAGATTTAGATTATAAAATCCAGATCTTTTCTACTTTAGTAAACATTTGAATGCCTAATATGGCCCCACTATGCTTGGAAAAGCATTACATGTACAGTCATTTTATAGTCATTTTGCAATTCTAAGGAATATCAATGACTTTGAATTTCAGCATTAAATTTATTGCTCTGATTTTTCAAATTGTTTTTACTGTGATTTTATAAATTGAACAACATGTTAAAATTTATCTTCCTCAAAATATAATTTACTTTACAAATAAGTTTTTGACCTATGAGCCAATGGCTCTATATTTTAATATCTATAGTATGGACAGCACCATGTTTTGGTGACACTACTGTAAGCAAAAATAATACAGAGCCTGTCCTTGGAGCATATAGTCATAAACCGCATAATGGCAGAAAATGTAAAATTAAAATTCTGAAAACTGCTATGAGGAAGAATGTGTAAAAGAGGGCTTTGATTGCAGTCAAAGACATCAAGATAGTTTATTATGAAAACAACTATTGAACTGAGATATAAAGCAATTATAAGTGTTCTCTAAGTAAGCTCTTGAGAAAGAGCATGGTCTAGAGTGGGCTATCCAGAGAGTCCAGGCTGAGGTAAATTGCAGAGACTCCATGGCTGAAGGGAGCACTGCGAGTCAGAGGAATGAAAGTGAGCCCTCTGTGGCTGAGGGGCAGAGAGTAATGGACTGCATCATGAGAGATGAGGTTGGGGCTGGTGGGAGATGGGGGCAGTTGACACAGGCCGTTCTAAGCCACGTTGAGAATTTGGAGCATTGTCCTGGGAGTTATCTGTAGAAGGGAGGGTTGGGGAGATACGATAATATCTATATTTTGGAAAGATCACAGGGACATTTTTGAATGTTTTGTCATTTGTGAAAAGGGGAAAATCAAATGTATTTATTTTTTTGAAAAGACAAATAAAAAGACACCTTTTTTCTTTCTTTTTTGAAAGGCATTATAAATATGACCTTGTGATACGTCAGTGCACTTGATAAGCACATTCATCACTGTCTTCTATTCCTTTTAATCCTGCATAGTTTGGTTTCCAGACTTAACTGTGCATTGAGATCACCTGAGGAATATAAAAGCATATTTAAAAAGAAGTAGATTAGGGCACAGTGGCCCACATCTGTAAACCCACCATTTTGGAAGGCTGAGGTGGGAGGATCCCTTGAGCCCTGGAGTTCACGACTAGCCTGGGCAACATAGGGAGACTCCATCTCTACAAAAATTTTTAAAAAGTATGCCAGGCGCGATGGCTCATGCCTGTAATCTTAGCACTTTGGGAGGCCAAGGCAGGCAGATCACGAGGTCAGGAGATCGAGACCTTCCTGGCCAACATGGTGAAACCCCATCTCTACTGAAAATACAAAAATTAGCTGGGCATGGTGGCGTGCACCTGTAGTCTCAGCTACTCGGGAGACTGAGGCAGGAGAATCACTTGAACCTGGGAGGTGGAGGTTGCAGTGAGCTGAGATTGCACCACTGCATTCCAGCCTGGTGACAGAGTGAGACTCCGTCTCAAAGAAAAAAAAAAAAAAAAGCCAGGTGTGGTGGTGTGTACATGTGATCCCAGCTACTTGGGAAGATGTGGTGGGAGGATCGCTTGAGCCTAGGAGGTTAAGATTGAAGGAAGCCATGATTGCGCCACTGCACTCCAGGCTGGGCAATAGAGTGAGACCCTGTCTCAACAAAAAGGAAAAAAAAATGGTGTAGAAGCCTGTGTCCTACCCTAGAACTAGTGACTCAGTTTCTGAATATGGTACCTCAGAATCTATATTAAAATAAACAGAACCCTCTCAAGTGATTCTAGTGCATCCCTGTTAATACTGGTTCCCAAAGAGATATTAGGGTCTTCCTGTCCATTCCCTAATGAGAGGAATACTTATTCCCCATTCTTTTCACACTAATAAACTATACATACACATTTTGTGAATTGGTAATACAAATATCCATTTATTTAACACATAACATGCTTTTTTTTAATCGCAGGTAGATGGCACAAATCTTCAGGGTTTTACTAATCAACAAGCAGTAGAGGTATTGCGACACACAGGACAAACGGTGCTCCTGACACTAATGAGGAGAGGAATGAAGCAGGAAGCCGAGCTCATGTCAAGGGAAGACGTCACAAAAGATGCAGATTTGTCCCCTGTTAATGCCAGCATAATCAAAGGTAATCCTAGGTTAATCTGGTTTTTAGTTAGACGTTTATATTGTCTCCAATTTTTTTTAAATTCCAAAGTAACTTACTATTTCAGAATGGTTTTAAATTATTCAGAATGCTTTTTACCCTCAACTATTCATTATAAACCAAGGCAAGAAAGGAAGTTTAATAAAGTCAGGATTAATCGGGACCAGCAATGTGTCTATAAACTATAGAGTAGGCTGCTGAATAGAGCAGATTTCTTTCTGTCTTATTCATTGTCACCATTTCTCAGTTGGAAACAGGCAGTCATCTACCTTTCTGTTTCTGCCTTACTCTTGGATGTCATTGCAATGTTCTCACTTTAGGGGAGTGCTCGTCCACCTGGATTATTTATGTGACCTTCATAATAATTCTAAATGCCCAGCCTTTCCTTGAAGGAATTGACTTTACTTCCACATTTAGAAATGTCATTCATAAGCTGTTTGTACATGAATATGTCTGCAAATTACTGAAACCCCTATGTAGCTCAGTGATTTATTGGTAGAAATCAGGCTTTTGGCTGAAAAGGCTTTTGGCTGTTTCATTTCTAAAATTGTGGACCATTCTGATATTTATGCCATTTATACATATTGCACTATCAAGAAACAGTGGAGCAAATCACAGGAGAAATGTATTACTTCTTTTCCACTAACAGAACTTGCCTTTAAGTACATATAGTTATTAAGAAGTTTATCTCTAAAAAACAGACTCTCATGTAGGAGTTCAAATAAATATACTGGGTTTAGAAAAATTCAAGTGCTTGATTATACTAAAGATAAAATTACTAAAATATTTTTATCTTTAAGAAAATTATGAAAAAGATGAGGATTCTTTATCTTCGAGGAGAAACACCAACATATTACCAATTGAAGAAGAAGGTAAACACCTAGAGCCAGCTTTTGTACTTCATTATTTTTCTTTTTTAGAAATGATTTTTACAAATGTGATTAAGCCTCTATGGATACATTGTAAGTTACTAAAAAAAATTTCAAAAAGTGATGTTTGTAAATCCCTATTTATAAATGTGACTAAGTGGTCTTACAGATTAAAACATTCCATTTATAGCTAAATTATTCTTTCATTTATTGTTCACTTATACTTTCTTGCTGAGTCAGTCTATTCTTTCTTCCATATTTTTTTGACTAGAACTCCTTAGGAATTAACTGGTTATATATGTGGTTCTAATTTAATCTCTTTGTCTGTATACAGCCAACATAAACTAACAGTTATAAAATTATAAAGTATTTAAAAATAAACACAGGAGAATCATTAACATATAAGCTCTTGGGAATGAGACTGTTCAATTTTGGGAGGCTTTTTTCTCACTTCTTAATTTTTCAGGGGTTCCAAGATTTAATATTGGGAAGTTGGTTTGGAAGGTAATTGCAGAGAAATTATCACACCTTCTGGGAATTCTCTCACTATAAACATAGGACCCATCAAGCTATTTTTAAAAATTTAGAGTAGCATTATTATTATTATTATTTGTATTACAGACAGGTTTTGCCGTGTTGGCCAGGCTGATCTCAAACTCCTGACCTCAAATGATCTACCCACCTTGGCCTCCCAAAGTGGTGGGATTACAGGCGTGAGCCACCACACCTGGCCAGTAGCATTATTTTAATACATAGTTTTGCCAGAATGTTGCTCTCCTCTTTTTATTCTGTGTGCTTTGTGCTTCTTTTACCTTTCAGATTGCTTTAGGTACTTGATAACTTAAACCCACTGAACAGAATACAAGACTGATCTCCCTCCCTTCGTGTGAATTCTTTTTGCTATATAATTACACCAAAGCTTTGTTGTTCTTTAACATATCTGTTCCTTCATTATTGGATTTTCTGCTGAAAATTTTGAATGAGCTTTACTATTTTAAAGGGATATTTATGTTTGCAGAGATATTCCAGAAGTTAGATCTGTAGAATTCACATGTACTAATAACATTCTGCCATTTTTACACTAATAAGTAAATAAATTATTTAGGCTAAAGTGAATATCAAGAATTGTAGGAAAGGATAAAAATGTTTAGAGCATGATACTTGCGATATTAAGTGGGCATGGGTGTGGGAGTTATCACCAAGGTGCAGAACCATCTATTTTGCTTTGGTGAAGGTAGCTAATGAGAAATCTCTCTCTGTGTGTGTGTGTGTGTGTGTGTGTGTGTGTGTGTGTGTATGTGTATGTGTGTTTGTGGCAGGATACATGGGGGTGACTATAGACCTAGAATCAGGAATCCCAGAATCTTTTTAAAACAAAATAAAGCACAGACTTCTAAGTGATTTTAATGCATTTGCCCTAGTACCAGTCCTCAGAAAAGGGATAAGATATTATTGCCTCTTCCACAGGTATTTTACACGTCATGCAAGCCTGGACGAGTCATTTGACTTCCCAGCCAGATCAGAGGTTTAGACTTTATGATTTTTAAATATATGCCTGAAATCCAGTCTTGGGGCAATTGTGAGAGGGTAAGAATGTAGAGTTGTTCTGCTGAAGGTTGGCTGAATATGAATTACAGACTATTTTTATCAGCAGCATGATTCCCTACTTTCTCCATTCGTAATCTCACCTGCTTAAATCACTGCCTAGCTGTGTAAACACAGCAGACTTAGAAAGTGTGGAAAGAGATAGGACTCTGAACACTCTCCTATTTCTCTTGCAGAATCAGTTCAAAGCTTCCCTGTAATCTGTGTTCATCCTTGCATAGTTATTTCCCTCTGTACTGAATTTATTTGCTTTTATTATTTTTAGTTGACCTATAATAATTGTACATATGTTTGGGGTACAGTCTGATATTTCCATACATGTATATAGTATATAATGATCAAATCAGAGTAATTAGCATATCTATCACCTCATAGATTTATTTTTTCTTTGTGTTGGGAACACTCAATGCAACATCCTGCTCCTCTGGCTATTTGAAAATATACAGTAAATTGAAGAGTGATATCACAAGATGACAGATTAGAAGATTCCTCCCACATCCTTCTTCCTACATACATACAACTAGAAACTATCAAAGACAAAAATACCACCCTGGGTTCACCAGAGTTCAACCCTGAGTTCACCAGAACTAGAGGGAGAAGCAGAGAAACTTCTTAGGCCTACGGAATTGAGAGAAGCCATGACTGATAAGATAAATGGTAATTTTAGGCTGAGCTGCCCCCTTCCTCAAGCTGGCATAATGCCGCTCAAAGAGAATTGCTTTAGACCCACAGTTCCCAAGATGAGAGGAGGAAATTGGAGTTAGACATTCAGTCTCTCCACTAGTCTGGTAATCTTTCACTGGAAATCCACCTAGGTCCCTTGCCTGTGAACCACTGGGAGTTCTGGGAGGGCTAAAGCACTTGGGGTGAGTTGGGAACAAAGACAGAGGCACTGATCACAGTGACTGGCATGCATTTTGGCAGGTATTCTGCACTCTGATAAGTGGGTACGCCATGTTGAAGAGACTGGCTGGTTCCATGTTGCTGCTGGGGTACAATCTGTGGGAAGATGCTGTCTTTAATTGGATTTTCCACAAAATCCGGGTGCTCTCATGGAGCCGTCTCCTGGCCTAGAAACAACTGAAAGGTTGGGGTTAAGTTTTGGTGCCAGCTTAAATCTTCCGCAGACCGGGGACCCATAGCAGGGCAACAATGCAATTCTAGGGCAATGTTTAACTTTCGGTGCTCGCTGTAAGCCTTCCCTAGACGGGAAATAATAGCACATCAAGGAGTTAGTTCCAGGGAAGTGTTTTAGTTCCAGTACTCATATAAATCCTCCCCAGAATGGGAAAAAACAACAGCCCAGCATTTAAATTCTGATACCAAGTAGTAAAGCTCTGACACCACCAAAGAGCACTTGCAAAAACTGGAAGAGGTAGCCAGCTCCTCAAATGAACCATCATCAGTGTAAAAATACAAGGATTGTGAAAACATGGAGAAGTAGAATACCACCAAAAGAAACTAACAGAGCTCCAGCAGTGGACCCAGAAGAATTGAAGATCTATGAAATGTTGTACAGAAAATTCAGAATAATCCTGCTAAAGAGGTTCAGGGAATCACAGGAAAATATGGGTAGAAAACAAAATGAAATTTAAAAAAATCCAGGATCACAATGAGAAATTTGATAAAGAATTATTTCTTTGTATCTTCTATTTTTATCTTTGTATCTTTTATTTCACTGTATCTTTTATTTTTATCTTTGTATCTTTTATTTTTATCTTTTATAAATAAAAGATACAAACCTTAGAAATAAATAATACAGTAAGCCAAAATCTCATTAGAAAGTTTTATTGAAGCAAATTTGATCAAACAGAGAAACTTAGTGAGCTTGGAGAGAGACCATTTGAAATAACCCTATCAGAGGAGCAGAAAGACAAAATAATTTAAAAGAGTGAAGGAGACCTATGAGAATTGTGGGATACCATCAAGTGAACTAACCTCTGTGTAATAGGAATTCCTGAAGGAGACCAGAGAGAAAAAGGCCTAGAAAGCACATTTAAGGAAATAGTAACTGAAAATTTCTCAAATCTGGAGAAAGACAACACCATCCAGCTACAGGCTTAGGGGTAACCAAATATATTCAATACAAAGAGGAAATCCCCAAGGCACATCATAATCAGACTAGCAAAATAAAAAAGAAAACTGAAAGCATCAAGAGAAAAGAAACGCCACATTCAAAGGAGCCCCAATATTGCTACATTGCTTTCTAGTGAAGTAATGGAAAAAGATATTTCATGCAAATGGAAACAAAAATGAAGAGCAGAAGTAGCTATACTTACATCAGATAAAATAGACTAAGTGAGCACAGTAAAAAAATAATACAAGATTATTATATAATGAGAAAAGCATCAGTAGTTCAATATAGCAAGCAGGTATAACAATTGTAAATATATATACACCCAACATCAGAGCACCCAAATATATTTAAAAATTAATAAACCTGAAGGGAGAGATTTACTGCAATATAATAATTGCAGGGGACTTCTGCACCCTACTTTCAGCAGTAGACAGATTATCCAGACAGAAAATCAACAGTAAAACATCAGTTAGACTTCATTGTAGACCAAATTGACCCAATAGACATTTACAGAATAGTCCATCCAACAGCTGCAGAATACACGTTTTTCTCAACAACATATGAAACATACTCCAGGCTAGACCATATATTATGACACAAAACAAGTCTTTATAAATCTTAAAATGCCAAAATCATATTAAGTATCTTTTCTGACCATAATGGAATAAAACTAGATATCAATAACAGAAGAAACATTGAAAACTCTACCAATTCATTGAAATTTAATACTATGCTTCTGAACAGTAAATACATCAATAAATTCAAAAGGAAACTTAAAAATTTCTTGAGACAAGTGAAAATGGGAACACGGCATACCAAACCTATGGCTTACAGCAAAAGCAGTTCTGAGGGGGAAGTTTATAACAACAAATACCTACATCAGAAAAGAGGAAAGACTTCAAATAAACAAACTAATTATGAAACTGAGAAAAGCAAGAACAAACCAAACTGATGGAGCAGAAGGAAAGAAGAATAATTGTAGCAGAAATAAATGAAATTGAGATAAAAATACAAAAGATTAAGAAAACAGAAGGTTGGTTTTGTAAAGGTAAACGAAGTCATCAAGTCTTTTGCCGTAGTAACTAAGCCAAAAAGATGACCTAAAATAAATAAAATCAGAGACAAATAGGAGGCATCATAATTGATACTATTGAAATACATAGGATTGTTAGAGACTATTATGGACAACTGCACACCAGTAAATCAGAAAACCTAGAAGAGAGGGATAAATTCCTGGACACTTACAGTCTACCAAGATTGTAAGATTAAACCATGAAGAAATAGAAAACCTGAACAGACCAGTAACAAGATTGAGTTGGTAATAAAAAGTCTCTCATTAAAGAAAATCCCAGGACTTGACACTTCACTGCTGAATTCTACCAAACATTTAAAGAACTAATCCAGTTCTACTAAACTATTCCAAAAAATTGAAGAGGAGGGAATACTCACAAACTCATTATATGGGGCCAGCCTTGCCCTGATTCTAAAACTAGACAAGGACACACAATGAAAATAAAACTACAAATCCTTCATGAACATAGTTGCAAAAATCCTCAACAAAATACTAGCAAACCACATTCAACAACACGTTAAAAAGATCATTAATCATAAAGTATCGTTCATCCCAAGGATGCAAGGATGTTTCAACATATGCAAATCAGTAAATGGGATACATCACATTGACAGAACAGAGAACAAAAATCATATGATCATTTCAATAGATGCTGAAGAAGCATTCAATAAAATTCAACATTCCTTCATGATAAAATCTTTCAACAAACTAGCAATTAAAAGAACATGCCCAAAATAATCAAGGCCATATATGCAGATCCACAGCTAATATACCGAACAGAGAAAAGTCAAAAGCCTTTTCTCTAAGATCTGGAATAAGACAAGGATGCTCACTTTTACCACCTTTTCTTCAACATAAGTACTGCAAGTCCTTGCCGGAGCAATTAAGCAAGACAAAGAAATAACAGGCATCCAGATTGGAAAGAGATAAGTCAAATTGTCCTTATTTGCAGATAAAATGATCCTATATTTAGAAACCTAAAGAATTCACCAAAAATGGTTAGAACTGAGATATGAATTTAGTAAAGTTGCGGGATACATACTCAACATAAAAAATAAGTAGCATACACCGTAGCAAATAATCCGAAAAAGAAATCTAGAAAGTGATCCCATTTACAACAGCTGCAAGAAAAATAAAATACCTAGGAATAAATGTGAACAAAGAAGTAAAAGATTTCTGCAGTGAAACCGACAAAACACTGATGAGAGAAATTGAAAAGGACACAAAAATATGGAAAGATATTCAATGATCATGGACTAGAAGAATTAATATTGTTAAAATATCCATACTACCAAAAGATATCTATATAATCAATGCCATACCTATTAATATACCAATGACATTCTTTACAGAAGTAGAGAACAACCCTAAAATTCACATGTACCCACAAATGACTCCAAATAGGCAAAGCAGTCTTGAGCAAAAAGAACAAAGCTGGAGGCATCACACCAACAGACTTCCAAGTATATTACAGAGGCCTGTCCCAAAACACACACACACACACACACACACACACACACACACACACACACACACGGATTAAATATATAAATATAAGACCTGAAGGAAACATTAGGAAAATGCTTCAGGACATTGGATTGGTCGGGCAAAGATTTTTTATGTAATACCTTAAAAGCACAGGCAACCAAAGCCAAAATGGACAAATGGGATCACATCAAGCTAAAAAGCTTTTCTGCACAGCGAAGGTAACAATCAACAATGTGAACAGACAACCCAAAGAATGGGAGAAATATTTTCAAGCTATCCATCTGATTAATAACCAGAATATATAAAGAGCTCAAAAAACTCAATAGAAAAACAAATAATCTGATTAAAAATTCACAAAAGATCTGAATAGACATTCCTCAAAGGAAGACATACAAATGATCAATAGGTATATGAAAAAATGTTCATCACTGATCATCAGAGAAATGCAAGTCAAAACTACAATGAGATATCGTCTAACCCTAGTTAAAATGGCTTTTACCCAAAAGACAAGCGATAATGAATGCTGACAAGGATGCGGAGAAAGGGGAACCCTCATATGCTGTTGGTGGTAATGTAAATTAGTGCAGCCACTGGGGAGAGCAATATGGAGGTTCCTCAAAAAACAAACAGTTTACCGTATGATCCAGCAATCCTACTCTGGGTATATATCCAAAAGAAAGGAAATCAGTATAGCAAAGAAATATCTGTACCCCTATGTTTATTGCCATTCTGTTC
The DNA here is from genome assembly GCF_049350105.2 of Macaca mulatta. Taxonomy (NCBI): domain Eukaryota; kingdom Metazoa; phylum Chordata; class Mammalia; order Primates; family Cercopithecidae; genus Macaca; species Macaca mulatta. The sequence continues at coordinate 85,950,958 of NC_133420.1, forward strand.
ACTATGGCTAAGATACGGAAGCAACCAAAGTGCCCATCAACAGGACAATGGATGAAGAAAGTGTGGTATATATACACAATGGGATATCATTCAGCCACAAAAAGAATGAAATTTTTTCTTTTGTAACAACAGGGATGAAACTGGAGGACATTGTGTTAAGTGAAATAAACCAAGCACAGAAAGACACATACTGCATGATCTCACTTACAAGTGGGGTCTTAAAAACTTGATTTCTGGATATAGAGAGTAGAATGACCAGAGGCTTGGAAGAGTTTGGGGAGGGATGGGATGAAGAGATATTGGTTACTGGGTACAAAAATATAGTTAAAGAGAAAGAATAAGTTCTAGTGTTCAACAGTACAGTAGAGTGGCAATAATTAATAACTTATTGTATATATCAAAATAGGAAGAAGATTTGGAATGCTCCCAACACAAAAAAATGTATAGTAAATGTTTGAGGAAATGGATATCCTAATTATCCTTATTTGATCATTACACATTGTATGCATGTATCAAAATATCATATATGCCCTATAAATATATATGATTATGTATCATTAAAATATTTTAAAAAGAGAATATACAATAACTTGTTAATTGTAGTCACCCGATAATGTTAGAATTGCTCAGCATGGTGGCTTATTGGTGTAATCCCAGCTACTCAGGAGTGTTACTGAGACCAGGAATTTGAGAGCAACATAGCAAGATCCCTCATCTAATTTAAAAACAAGCAAATAAACAAACAAAAACACTGGAACATATTTCTTCTATCTAGCTGTACTTTTATATCTGTTAACCTCTGGACTGAATTTAATTTTGAGAAAATAACACTTATTTGGGGAGGCTAGTCTTCAAACCAAAAAAGAAATTATAGTTTATTGTTTAGTCTTTTAAGGAGAAAACAGAATCATCTTATTCGCTTAAAGCATAACAGATCTACAAAATATGCCTGAAATGAAAGCTCCTGGATATTCCCACTAAAAGAGGAGGCAACTAATAAGAAATCTGAATTTTTTAACACTCTTTAACTTTGAAATTTGAAAGCTAAAAAGGATATTGAAATTTAATTTAGAGAATAGTGCCTAATAGAGATTTTAAAAAGACAACTCTTATGAGTAGGAACTGTCATGAAATATGGAAATCTTTGACTATGACTTTAAATTTCTCAACCACTTTCTTGTTTTAGGTAAGCATTTTAAATTCAGTATTGTTTACATAATTTGTTTAGTGTTTTTCTTTCCTTTTAAAAATTTCTCTTTTTGTAAATTATTGAGATATCAATTATAGGCTTTTAATGTATAGCTTTAGTTTATTATTTCTTTATATTTTCTCATTGTACATGGAGTTATATATATTGTTTGTTGATTTCATTTGTTTGATTTTGTGAAGTAATAACTTAGTCCTTTTTCCCCCTGATGAACTAAATGAAAATAAAACAGACAACATTGAAGATGACATCACTTTTTACTGTAGCATTAGCAGAGGACTACAAAGTGAATTCTGGAACTACTCAGAGTCCTTATTCTTTTAAATAAAAATTAGATAATACATGGACACTTTAATAGAAATATAGTTAAGATTTAAAATAAATCTGTTAAAAGTGAGTAGTGTCAAACATAGAAATGATAGGGTTCTTAATTGAAGTATTAAAATAATTATGGAGATGAGAATAGCCCATATATTGGGCGAAGAATTTGATTTGATACAATGGGATCTGATCACAGAATCCTTGGTACAGGATGTTAAGATATGGAGATTTTTGTAGTTTGCTACTAACTTAATTGCCTTGACTATTTCAGGATATCCATTACTGTCAGCTGAGATAGAAGAAATAGAAGATGCACGAAAACAAGAAGCTGTCCTGCTGACAAAGTGGCAAAGGATTATGGGAATTAACTATGAAATAGTGGTGGGTTAGCTTACCTTCTGTAATTTACAACTTGTAACTGTATTTCAGCAGGCAGTTTGAGGGAATAATAGAGGCAATCATTAGAGTTCCAGAGAAGAACCAAATGTACAGGACTTTTTTAGACAACCTAATGTGGTGATTCAGGTAATAAAAAAAATTTAGGTTGGAAAAAGGTATATAGTAACAAAGGAACTGAAATAAATGGGATAGAAGTTTTGAAACTTGTATTTTATCAGTATTTTAATATTTCCAGTAATAGTATGAATAATATAGACACAAGGAAGGGTTTTTCTGATTTTTAAACCTATGATTTATAGAAAGAATGAAAATAGAATGAGTTTATTTAAAAATAAAACAAAATGTATCATGACTTATGAACGAAATTGTAAAAGGACTCTTTTCTACTCTTTCTTTTCCCCTCCTATGTATTTACCTTCCTGAAGAGGTTAATTCTGCATACTTCTTTTCATACCTCTTATGCTGTGGTGAATGTTTTATGTTTATTAATAGCCTGTATATCTAGCATAGCCATTGTGATCTACCATTCCAAAAGGAGGTCTAACAAAATTCATATAAATGATCAATCTTAAGATACATACCAGCAAATTTCACGGATTTCAAAAGAAAGAATAAAATACTATGTTAGGTAGAATTTTTCATATTTCTTGTAAATTTGTATGCCTCTGGACTAGAAGGGAGAAGATACAACAGATGACATATATTAATGACTAGCATTTATAGAGTACTTTGTGCCAAGCAGCAGTGTTCTTAGTGTTTGATTTAATCCTCGTGACCATAATCATCTGGGTGTTTTTTCTCATTTTTTGAGACAAGGTCTCGCTCTGTCATCCAGGCTGGAGTGCAGTGGTGCAGTCATGGCTCACTGCAGCCTTGACCACCAGGGCTCAAACTTCTCCTACCTCAGCCTTCCAAGTAGCTTGGACTACAGGCATGCAGCACCACACCCAACTGATTTTTGTATTTTTTGTAGAGACTGGGTTTCGCCATGTTGCCCAGGCTGGTCTTGAACTTCTGGACTCCAGCAGTCTGCCCGCCTCAGCCTCCCAAATTGCTGGGATTACAGGCATGCACCACTGCACCTTGCTATAATCTTTTTTTTTAAACATTCAAAATGATTAACAGTCAAATATGGATTGAGTAAGTATAGCTGTTACTACCATTTTGAATTGACTTAAGGAAAAATACATTAAGGTCCATCTTAACAGTGGTTAATTTAACATGAAACTTTAGAAATTATTTTCATGGAGGGATAGGGTTAATGTGGCAGGTGTGCATAACTGAGACTGCATTTCTTTGGGTGGTAACTGAATAATGAAGGAGACCTTTTAACTAGCCTTTTTGTCATAGGCGTCAGAGCTCAGACTGAACTTTTTCTTTTTTTTTTAATTTTACTTTAAGTTCTAGGATACATATGCAGAATGTACAGGTTTGTTACATAGGTATACACATGCCATGGTGTTTTGCTACACCTATCAACCCATCATCTAGGTTTTGAGACCCGCATGCATTAGGTATTTATCCTAATGCTCTCCCTCCCCTTGTCCCCACCCCGCTACAGGCCCTGGTGTGTAATGTCCCCCTCCCTGTGTCCGTTTGTTCTAATTGTTCAACTCCCACTTAAGAGTGAGAACATATGGTGGTCTCACTCATAAGTTCCTGTGTTAGTTTGCTGAGAGTGATGGCTTCTAGCTTCATCCATGTCCCTGCAAAGGACATGAACTAATTCTTTTTTATGGCTATATAGTATTCCATGGTGTATATGTGCTACATTTTCTTTATCCAAAGGCTGAACTTTTAGCTACCCTTTGTGCTCATGCTTTCTTGGTGGCATTCCTAGTAATCTGTCAAGGGCAAAAGTGTACAATAAATGAAAAAGGACTAAGTTGTTTATGGGCTGTGGTCAGATAAAGGTAATAAGACATAGATCTGACTTCAAATTGTTTGCTATGTAGTGATACAGCATAAATGAAATCATAAGGGAAGTAGTATAACAGTACTGACTAATGGACATTATTGGATGGGACATTCTCAGAGGAAGTGATGTCTAAATTGGGTTTTCAGGAGTGAGAAGGATTTCATCCAGTATTAGATTTCAAAGTCAGATGATATCGCCTCTGAAACTGACTTCTGCACATTATCATTAAAAGTTGAAAAAGCTCTTTTTAATGAAACTTTTTTTTAGTCCTTTTATCCCTCAGTTTCCTTAACTATAAAATGAAAGGGATAAAGTAGATCATCTTTGGCATACCTTCTGATTTTAGTATTATATTTTTTGGATTCTGTGTGAAAACGAGCAGCTTTCTAACATTCTTCATTATTTAATTTAACAGTAGGAAATTGGAAGTTCATTCTTTTGTTTTAAGCTTTGATCATTTTTAAAGACCATTGTCTCTGGATACAGCATAAAACCAGGAATGTGGTTCTAGGCTCTTTGTTTAGATTCAAACCCTTTTCTAGCTGTGCAACTCTGGTCATGGTAACTTTTCTGAACCTCGTTTTTCTACTTGGGAAACAAGGAGAAAAATTGTACCTATTTATGAGAAGCAAATGAGACCTATGTAATGGGTGCTTGCAGCTCACTGCTTCTGTTCAGTTTGTTAGTTCATGAAATCAAAAGACACCAGTACTCCTTCAAAGGAAAAGCCCCAAAGCTTTGCAGTTTTTTACCATATGGTTTTTGAAGCTTTGTGAGAAAGATGACCACTTTTAGGTAAACATAAAACGTAAAATGTGTGCATGAGTAGAAATAAAAAGAAAGAATATAAAAATTGTGATGGTTTCTTTTTTTTCTTTTCAGGTGGCCCATGTGAGCAAGTTTAGTGAGAACAGTGGATTGGGGATAAGCCTGGAAGCAACAGTGGGACATCATTTTATCCGATCTGTTCTGCCAGAGGGTCCTGTTGGACACAGCGGGAAGCTTTTCAGTGGAGACGAGCTATTGGAAGTAAGGAGCTATGCTGTTCCTTCTCCTCCTTAAACGAGACGTGGAAAAGGTTGCAGGAGGCTTAATGTGGTGAATAAATTCTCATTTTAAATTTCCCCTCCAAAGGGGACTTGAGAAAAATCTACAGATGAAAACAACCCAAAGCAGAAATTTTGTATCTGTGTGTACATTTAGCTTTAGACCTAATTCCACGCCATTTTTTATTTAGGTTCAGAAAACTATAAAAACAGTCTGAAAATTGTTTAACATTTATTTAATTTTTAGAATAAGTAATACATTCACGTGTTTAAAATCACAGAGAATACAAAGATAAAGGATGTTTCCAAGAGTCTCCTTCCTGTCCCCATTCATCCAGTTCTCATCACCCTTCATTAGGTAACTACTAACATATTTGCTTCTTTGTAATCTGCCAGTATTTTTAATGCATAAATAAGAAAGTTTGAATATATTATTCTCCCTCACTTTTCAAAACACACTAGCATACAATATATGTCATTGTCCAATTTTTTTTTACTTTATAATTACATAAAATGTCAACGTTTTATAATATTCTTCTCCTTGTCCCTTTCATTCTTTGGAAGTATTTTTATTGTCTTTTTTTCCCAGACCACTACACTGGCAGATCAAACATGAATGAAAGCTAGTGGTTTTTCTTTGAGTGCTTTAGAAGCTCTAATTCCAACAATACTCTAAACTTGCACATAAATTTAGATGGTATTTCCACAGGTCTCACTATAGTTCTGAGCACAGTAAACTATGGTAATGACTATAGTAAAATTTATATTTAATAAAAAAGGTGTTCAAAAGAATGTTCATATTATGAAGTGTTGTTTCTTGGACAATATATCTTTTTTCACAGGTAAATGGCATAACTTTACTTGGGGAAAATCACCAAGACGTGGTGAATATCTTAAAAGAATTGCCTATAGAAGTGACAATGGTGTGCTGTCGTCGAACTGTGCCACCCACCACCCAATCAGAATTGGATAGCCTGGACTTATGTGATATTGAGCTAACAGAAAAGGTATCAGATTTGCATACATGAGGTTAACCTACATATATAATGGAAAGGCTAAATGACTTAAAAAATTTTAAGCATTTTTTAATTAGGTATTTGATTTACTCACATAGCCCATGGCTTGGAGTATAGAATTTAAAGTCAGACAAATCTGGGTTTGAATCAGACTTGACACTAGCTGTGGGAAATTGGGTAAATCACTTCATCTTTCTGAACCTCAGTTTTCTCCTTGGTAAAATGTCAGTCATGATGCCTGTCTCAAAAAGTTGCCCTGAAGGTTAAATAAGATTATGTAATCATGTTAGATATTAATGCACACTACATACTTGTTTAATTTACTTGCAGTATTTCTATGAAGTAGATGCTCATATTCATCTCCATTTGCAGAAGAGAAAACTGAAGTATATAAATAGTGTGTACATAGTACATAAGTTTTAAAAAATATTTTTGAATAACCTATTCAACTCTGCCTGGCACACAGTTACCACTTAGTGAATGGCTAAAATATGGATGGACACAGCATTTCTGTGTGGATAGGTCTTACTTGTTTACATACTGTCCTTTTAAAATACCGTAAATTTGAGTCCATAATGCTACATGTCAGATAATTCTCTGTGACATTCAGGAAGTCACATTTTCCTGTTTGTTTATTATTTTTCATTCATTGATATCATGATGTCAAGAAATGGAGCTAATCAGCTTTTCTGAGGATACACAATACATACCTAAAGTTAGAATTTGGACTTTGCATAATTTGTGGTCTAATCAAATCTCCTTTAAGGTATATTGAGAGATGATGTTAGGATTTGATTTATATTATATTGAATGAATCAGTACAATGGAATAATTTTGAAAAATTGGAAGAATAAAATGCATAGTTTAATATTCATATGGGTGATTAGAGTAGGGTAGAACAAGAAACATAATTCCAAATTTTATAGCACTCAAAGTCTAGCACCCTATATATATCCATCCATGTTTTTATGTGTATAATGGGGTTATTACAATAAAGCAGATAGGCATCATTTGCATTTGTGGTCCTAGGCTGTGCAATAATTGATTAGAAGCAAAGATACTGTACAAACTAGAATTTCATCCTCATAAACACATCTTTAAGTTATGTTCGTATAGATGAACAAAGTTTGAATTAACCTATATTCTTTAATTTATTTTTACTGAAAGAAGCTAACATTTTGAATCCCTATTTCTGTCAGATGCTTTATAAATGTTACTTCATTTAGTCCTCAGAAAATTCTATGAGATGGGTAACTCTGGGGCCCAGGTTATGAACATTGCTCAATGTAACTCAGATTTTAAATATTCAAGCTGCTTCAAGCTGGGGCAAATCTGGTTTCAAATCTTATGTTTTGCCACTGTGTATGTTAATTTGTTAATGAAATAACCATATGCACAAGTCACAGCATTTTAGAACTCTTATTTGCATAGAGTATATAACTTTTGTATATATCCATTTTCTCTTGTTTTTAATTATCTTAAGAATTCCTTTTATTTAATATCAAAATGGGTTTACATTTTTTTCTGACTGTAGAGATGATTGAAACACTGACGAAGGAAGTGACAGTCACCCACAGTCGTGCTGTCGAGATGTAACATTGCATATTTTCGTAAACCATTGAATCATATATTTTTAATGTTTGTTAAAACTTAGGTATTTCTTCCTTTTTAACAGCTTTCAATAATTAGTACCTTAATTCCTAAAGGTTTCATGAAAAGCTGTTGCTACTCTTGTTTGAGGATGTTTTGTTCTGGACAGGCGCTGGGAATACCCCTTTTCTTGTAGTGCTGGTATGTGTGTCAGCAAATGTAATGCCTCTGAAATAAGAGCTGTCTGATGTTATCCAGCCTCATGTAGATCTAGGTGAGTTCATCGGGTCATCAGAGACAGAGGATCCAGTGCTGGCGATGACTGATGCGGATCAGAGTACAGAGGAGGTTCAAGCACCTTTGGCCATGTGGGAGGCTGGCATTCAGCACATAGAGCTGGAGAAAGGGAGCAAAGGACTTGGTTTTAGCATTTTAGATTATCAGGTAAGTATATACTGCTTTTAACAATTTTTTTTAAAGATGCTGTATACTAAAGGCATATTGTTGCTATCAGAGAAAAAGCAGATGATGATAGTTTACAGCCATCAAAGACAATTTCTTTTTTCCAGTCAGTCTTTCACAATAGTGATTTATATGATTCATTGATTGTCATAAAGGATTTCTTTTAATATTGAGTTCATTGAGCTATTTTTATTTCACCTCTTGAGAATTGGAATACACATTTTAGGAATATCATAGTGGGTTTTTTTTTTGTTATTTGAGGAGTGTTTATATTATTTTTACTTCCATGCACTTATTTGGTGACTCATATTTTAATGATAAGTCATAAAGAAGTAGATATTTCTTTTGTCTATAACATGAATGCTAATGTATAATCTGATATGCCAATTAATATTTCTGCTGTTCCAATCATTTGACAAAATTTATGAATATACTTAAGTTGGTCAAGTTGGCCTTGTGTCCCTGTCTGCATTGCATTCTTGGCTAAGCAAGGAGATGGTTAGCCTGTCTGATGGAGTGCAGCTGTTGCTCCTTACCCTGGATCAGAAAGCCACCGTAGATGACTCCAGGAAGCTGTGTTCATAGGGCCTGACTCTAGAGCCTTGTTAAAACATTAAGGTTGCTGTGTGTCTGAAAATACTTCAGTACCACGTACTTTATGGCCTCTCTCTCTCTGTTCTTTCATTTCAAAACAATGTGTCCTACCTTCAGTGCACTTATATTCTAGTAGTGAGTTGATGTTCCATATAGTAACACCCTGTTTAACAAGGGCTTTTGTTAATAATTAGTATACCCAACATCTGGCCTCCAATAATAGTTACAAAATTTGATAACTTATCAAAGTTAAAATTATAATTTTAAAGTTATCTGTACAATTTAAGAGGTCTACTCAGGAATATTAGGAAGTGAGAGTGCCATTGTTTAAGGTGACTTCTTCCTAAACCCTCTAAAATGGAGATAATCTTTGTCTAAATAATTAATTAGAAATTTTGTATGAAATTTTTTTGGCATGAAAATTTTTAAACACACTTGAAACAATTACTCATTCCTTACAATTTAGAGTGGACGACCTGTAGAAGAATTTTCTTTGTAAAATGAGCTGACTCCTCTTTCTTTATTGCCTTCTGTCAGGATCCAATTGATCCAGCAAGCACTGTGATTATAATTCGTTCTTTGGTGCCTGGCGGCGTTGCTGAAAAGGATGGACGACTTCTTCCTGGTGACCGACTCATGTTTGTAAATGATGTTAACTTGGAAAATAGCAGTCTTGAGGAAGCTGTAGAAGCACTGAAGGGAGCACCATCAGGAACTGTGAGAATAGGAGTTGCTAAGCCTTTACCCGTAAGAATTCAGATTTTATTGCTTCCTTTTATAAGCAAAATGGTTCATAGGTCTACTTTTAGCTTTAGGTGTTCTCATGACTGAATCATGACTTTTAGTACTTTTCATCAACGTGATTACTAGCTCCATGGGTATAAAGATTTAATTTTGAGTAATATTTTTAAAAAGAAAGAAAGAAAATAGCCAGGAAGTTTACAAATAAACTTCTAACTTATTGGTCTTTGGTTCACTTTTGACATTGACTGATTGACTGATTGATTGATGGAGTCTTGCTCTGTTGCCCAGGCTGGAGTGCAGTGGCGAAATCTCGGTTCACAGCAATCTTCACCTCCTAGGTTCAAGCGACTCTCCTGCTGCAGCCTCCTGAGTTGCTGGGACACAACAACCATGGCTGGCTAATTTTTGTATTTTTAGTGGAGACAAGAGTTTCACCAAGTTGGCCGGGCTGGTCTCAAACTCCTGACCTCCAGTGATCCCCCCCTGCCCCCCCACTCAGCCTCCTGAAGTGCTAGGAATACAGGCGTGAGCCACCGTGCCCAGCCTTGACATTTTATATTTGATAATAAGGTCATGATGAATGCAAAATCAAATATGTTAAAAGGAATATGGCTTACAATATCTATACCAATGTAGTGGGGTATTAGAAAAATTAATAGCATTAACAACAAAATCTTTAATCACAGTGGAATAAAGTAGAATCTCTGTCAGAGTGACTTCAAGTTGCTAAATTCAGTTGACTTCAACACATTTGCTGTCTAATTACTGCAGAGCAGGAAATTAAACTTTCCAAAATGGGTTCATCAGTTTGTGGCTCTCCTGGCAGGGAATAGCTCCCAAATCATAAATTACTGTAATAATAGAAACAACTTTATGAATCTGTGCTACATAAAGCAGTATATTGTATTAGATGCACTTATTGTATTGCAGTTAAATATTAGAGATGTTCTCAATATTTGTGGGTTGTTTTCCAGTACGTGAATATAGTTTGAAGTGAAAAAGCAGATACACATTTTCTTAAGAAAATGCAAACACATAAATATAGTTTCATAAGTAGCAATATGAGTTTGTTGATTTTTGTGAAAGAATTTGTTAAAACAGTAAGCTTTGTCAATGTATTTTAAGTGTCAGTTAAAGTTTTATGCACCACTTTTTAGTTCACAAATGATTTCAGTAGCCTATTAAAATGTATTTATGAAAAAAGAAAGAGAAGGAGGGCAAGATGATTGAAGAATATGGTAATCCAATCTGAAATCGAACCAGGCTTGTAAAAATCATGACAAAAGAGCACTATGGACGGGAATGTAAGAATAAAGATAGGCTATCAGGGACTCTATGTATTTTTGAGATTGGATTATAAATTTGGTTCTGGTCTTTCTGTTGGACATAGAGAAATGGCAAATATGACTCAATATACCTTTTATTTTTACTGTCCTTAAGGTGAAACCATACCAGTTATTCAGAAGCAGTCTTTTTTTTTTCTGTATAGTTCCAAAATAAATTTCTTTTATGACAGTATTTGATATTTTAAATTCAGTACACATTGCAAAATATGATAGAGGCTTAATATATGTTAAGCTCACATATATGGGCAGAGAAGAAAAACGGTTTTTTCCCCTATAATGCTTCTTCTGTATGTTTTACTGATACCAGGTGATGTAGGCAGGTTGATTATCTAAATATTTTAGCCCATTTCATCTGAGAGTGGAATAAATGTGGTAGCTTTTCTGTCAGTGTGACCAAGTTTGGAACATAATCTCTCTAAACTGCAAGTTAAGCAGACTGTGGACATGTAGAGATTTGGTTTTTGTTTTGTTTTGTTTTATAAGCCATGCTAAATTGAGTTCACTGTAGAGTTCACTAACATTCCTTTTCAAGTAAATTGAATTCTTTAAAATAATATTCTTGTAGGGGGATGACTGAAGTTGATATTTCTTTTTAATATTTGTTTTTCTGCAACTTCTTTTATTTCTTAATACCTAAAAGTTGCTTCATTTCTATATTAGGAAGTCATTGTTTGGCCAGAATATTTTGCAGATAAAAAGAACCAGAAGATTATTAGAATATTAAAATTCATTCATTTAAAAAATAATCTTACAAGAAGAATGAAAAATTAGTAGAAAGGGATTCTCATCCAACAGGTGATTTTTATATTAGAGTAAATAATCCTCATTGTATCTTATCAAATGAATGTTAAATATGAATATCAGATTTTATACTTACATTCTATGTTGAAGTCATATCATTTGAAAACTTTCCAATTTCTTTCTCTTCCCCCCCTCACTTTTCCTGCCTTTACCTTTCTTTTCCATTTTCTTTCTTCTTTGCTGTTCTCTCTCTTTTCCTTGAATACCATTTTCCCCACAGCTTTCACCAGAAGAAGGTTATGTTTCTGCTAAGGAGGATTCCTTTCTCTACCCACCACACTCCTGTGAGGAAGAAGGGCTCGCTGACAAACCCCTCTTTAGGGCTGACTTGGCTCTGGTTAGTGGCTATGACTTACCAAGCTTTCTTTCAGAAACCTGATGTGTCTTACTTTGCCTTTCAAAATATTCTGAAGAAATCTACTATATTCTTTGTTCATTATTATATTTTGGAAAGATAAACATGTTTTCTCCAACTTAGTTCTCATAGTTGAATATGGGAAGAAAAACCACAGTAAATATGAAAAACATTTGTGAGGAAAATTTAATTAACATTGCATTGTAGCAGTGTGTAGAGTCAGTCTTTGTGCCATACCTAAAGTTGGTGGAGCTTTTGTTTGCTCCAATTTCACGCTTAGATATCTCTAGGCATTCTTTAACTGTGTTCAATATTCAGTCACAAAGCACTGTTTTGGCTCTATTTAATGAGGTAATCGGTATCTTTTTTCCATTAGATATTTATAGTCTGAAAATCATATGAATTGGTTCAGTTATTAAGAACACCACAGTTTTAAGGAAAGGTAAACCTCATGTTTTCTATATATACATATATGTAAATATACTGATTTGCCAGAAAAATTATAAATTAAAATTTCATTTCTTTTTGATGTTTAAAATAGTATCCATTGGAATAAAAGTATTTGGAGCCACTCTGCCCTTAAGAAACTTTTTTTTCTGGTAGAGGGTACAATGCTATATTAATAACTAAAGGATAAAGCTAAATACCAAGCATAAATATACATATGACATTTACTCAATATAAATACAACAAATTGTACATCCTATTCACATTACCCCTACTATTAGAGCTAGGTTCCTTACTCAACGTTTTTTTTATGGGGCAGACATTGTGCACTGTTGCTAAAAAGGAATATACTTGTTTTTTAAATACTTGTTTTAGTTTCATTAGACTGGAGAAAGGTTTAAAACCTGTTAAATTCTTCATTATGTGTTTATAACTGCACACATCTTGCTTTAAAAGAGTGAATTATTTCTTTGACTATATATACATTTTGCTGATTCTAATTTTGGGGGAGACGATTCCTTTCGTTAATATTTTTAAATTGCAAGCTCTTGAAATAGCTATTTGAGAAGTTTTTGTATGTGTTATAATAAATGCAACAATTTCACACTGGAATACTTAACATACCAGGTAACGTATGGCCCTGCTCTCCGGGAGTATTATGTTAGCACTTCAAAACTAGAGAGCTTAGTATATACAACAAATTACGTAAGGTACTGTGGTGTTAAATAATACCCAGCCATAGCAAATACTTTTTGAAATGTCGCAGGATACAAATACTATATATGATTGTTTCTAAAGTACCGATGAAGTAATATTCTCTGGAGTTTACATGGCTTCCTTGAACCTCCTTAAATGGATACCAATCAAAAGGCAGATTAGTTCCACTTTTATGTGAGCTTGGCATCTTATAATGGTAGTATGCATCCTGGGTCTTCTCCCTAGCCAGCTAAGTAATCTTGGACTGGTCACTCAACTTCTTTGACTCTTAGTGTTTTATCTCTACGGTAAATAAATGAATTGATTGTTAATGTCTCTCCTAAGATCCTAAGATACCAGCAGTATACATACAAATTATATTGAGGTATTCTCTCATTAATGTTACTTAAATATGTATTGTAATCTATGACACAAGGCTTAGTTAATACCATCTATCTAGATTGTTGTATGTTATGTATATTTGTAAGGGTCAACCTCCACATAGTGACTCATTAGTGAATTTGAACATGTATTTAAATTATTAGGCCTATGAAATATATTTGAAGAGAAAATCATTTCAAAATGGCCCACAGGTATTTTTAATAGTTTTTTTGTAAGAACGTGACCTGATACAATGCTACAATTCTTCTAACTTCTCCTGGCTAAACAATACGTTGAAATTACAAAAAAAAAAAAAAAAAGAAAAAAAAATAGAACATATGGAATTTTGCCAAGATAGACAGAAAATGCTGGTAATATCAGAGAAAGGTAGTATATATGTCAGTTCTGCCTATTCTGAGGTATGACTTTGAGTGAATTGCAAAAAGAACTTCAAGCTCATCTTGATTTAAATATTAATCTTGACTCTGTGACAGAAGACAGCAATAGGATTATTAGAGCATATGTAGTGAAATTCTCTATCTCACTCTTTATGCATTTTCTAACAAGTTTATAACTTAAAGCTTCACCATAACCAGATCATAATTAGGCCCCTTGTTTGTTAGTATAATTTTAGCATGAAATCACAGATTTTCTTTTTGGTTTCTGCAACTTGAATGGTTTTAAAATCTAGTTCAAGATAATTTAAACAAAATATATAGTTTTAGTGTGGCTTACAAATATATAATTGCCTAGCTGCCTCGTTGAATAACAGTTTATTTTAGTTGACTAGGAAAAATTATGACATAATTTTATTATAAAATTATAAGAGTTGGGCGTGGGAACTGGAAGAAAGTAAATATTTTACTTAACTATGGAACTGTTTAAACTTAGACTTGATCCAGGCCCTTTGTTAATTGTTGCCTTTAGCCCTTTTATTGATGAAATAAAATAACTTTGTATGCCAGCACTTTCTACTGCAGGTGGGCTATTTATCCTTTTTCTGCTGCATTAGCAGTCTCTGTTGAGGGTGAAGAGGGCATACAGAAAATATAATAGATAAAAGAATGTTACCAGTTTGCCGTTTAGTCTCAAGTGGAGTTTGTCATATATGTAATATAACAGAATTCCCAGCTAACATTATTGTTTTATTTCTAGGTGGACACAAATGATGCTGACTTAGTAGATGAATCCACATTCGAGTCTCAATACTCTCCTGATAATGACAGCATCTACTCTACTCAAACCTCTATTTTATCTCTTCATGGCAGTTCTTGTGGTGATGGCCTGAACTATGGTTCTTCCCTTCCATCGTCTTCTCCTAAGGTACAAAGGAAATACCCATTTTTCTTTTATAGGAAAGTCTTGTGTATAATTTTCCAGAGGTCCGTCCTTATGGGGAGTTGTGGGAATAACATATTGGAGACATTATGTTTCTCCAGTTGTGGACTCATTATTGGATTAAAGTACAATTTCATTTAGCCAGTGTTGGTCGGGTAGCTTTCAGATTACTAGAAACTATTTAAATTTAGTGTCTGAGAATGATAGACGCAGAGACTCAAAACTTTGATTAGGGTTTGCATGTCAGAAAGAAAAATTTAACATCATATATTTCTCAAGTTGTGTTTTTAGCAGTGTCTACTTTGGAAAAATTACAAGAATAACTTTATTTTCTTAATGGTTTTAAAACTGACTTCTATGCAGAGTTGAATAGTAAAATATTTCTTGCATTAATTTAACATTTACTAGCTAAGTTAAACTTAATGCTATCATATGTTTTCATACAAAATGATGCCAAAGAATACTGTACATAAAAAAACACAGTGAATGGTAAATTATGTTTATGTCACTGGATATGAATGGAGAGTTTAGTCACTATTTGACATATCTGTGCCGTTCATATTTTAGAAATAGATTATTGGCATAAATGCCCCAACTATATTAATTTTATTGTTGACATACTCTATGATGTTGAATAAGTAATGCTTTAAAATGTTTCCAGTATTTTGGGTATGAAATGGTATCTTGCCATTTTAATGTGGATTTCCTGATTACTAATGAGAATGAATATTTTTTCATAATATTGGCCATTTGTTTTTCACTTTTAATCAAAGATCTCTTCATATCTTACGGCCATTTTGTATTGGGTTGCTCATTTTTCTTTTGATTTTTTGCAGTTGTTTTTTTGGAAATTGATATGCAAAGCAATTCAACATATATTTTTTATGAATATCTGTGTACATATGTATAGTAAAATCTAAAAATGTGTTGGCAGGATACTTCTCAACTTCAAAAAAGAAGTTATCCTTGGAGAAAAAAGGAAGTATGGGAATTTAGCTATGTGTCTAATACATTATAGCATATTATGAAGAAAGATTGATGAAAATATGGCAGAATGTTTATATATGTTAAATCATGGCAAACAGTTCATATATGAATATATTTTCTTTATTTTTCTATGTCAGAAATATACGATAAACATACATTTAAAATTAAGTTGAAAAGACTGGACAATGTTTTTTAATATATGAAGTATGTATTTTCTGCATAAATTGAAGTCAGTGGGAAGGGTATTTATGAATAAGTTGGAAAGTAGAATTTCCATAGGTCTAGCACTGTTTTCCTCTTTTCCTGATTAACAGGTTTTTTAGCCAGAACATTTTCAAAGCATTTTCTTTTATGTTCAAGGTGCACCTGTTACCCTTGCAAGTGATGCTGGGCAATCTCCTTGAATTGGTTTGCAAGGTATAATCTTGAGTGGAGCAGATGCTCCTCTCTCACCACACCTGAGACTGTCTGTCTGGCTGTGTCCTGTCTGGAATGTGTTTTGGAATGTGTTCAGTCTTTACTAGCCTCAGGGCTGGAAGCTGAGTTCATCTCCTGATGGAATCTCCTAATCCACAGCATAGCACACGTCTTCTTGCCAGTGGACAGATTGCATTGTTTAACTTAGTAATTGTTACTTAAAGGGATTACACAATCTGCATACTGAGAAGCATATATTTTACAGGGCAAATGCTGGCTGTATGCAGCACAACATATTGGCTTACTGAAGTCTGTTTGCCTCCTTTTTTATTTATTTTTTTTTTTTCCCCAAGCAGTTTACTCTTTTGTTGAAGCAAATTTTGGCAAGCTGGTTTATCAACTGAAATACTTAAACTACAAAACAACAAAGAAGACATTAATGAGGGTGTTTTAAAACACATTGTGAAACTCCTGTGTGCTCTTAGTTTTCTTAGAATGTGGGACTGTTCCTACATCATGGTAAAATCTCTGCAACATTTTATATTTTTGGGGACAACTTTCTAATACCTAGACTTTTACTAAAAATGTTCATGTAAATAAAATAAGTATATAATGTGTCTTTCCTTGTTTCTTTGCAATAAATTTATATTAAAAACACCCAATGGTGATTTGTTATGGAATTTACAATTGACTATTTTTCTTAAAAGTGAGCTTACTTAAAGGCTTTTTAATTATAAAGTAATACCATATAGTATATGATTTTTAAGAAAAACAAAGATGCCTCTATCCTGATTTGAAAGGATAAAATAGAGTGTGAGGATCTCAGCGGTTCCTTAGATTTTTGACTTTGCTAAATATGTGATAATCTTGGAGCCTTAAATGGCAACTGGAAATGAACAAATAATTTTACCTGTCTCTTCCCCTTGATGAATGGTCTTTTGGCCTTCGTCAGGTATACTACCAGAAGTGATCAGTGCTAATCACCTGCAGCACAAACTCTTCATAGAGGGAGGCCTCGCTCTTCAGGGCAGCCTAAACACTAAAGGGCTGCAGCCATACATTGGGGCTCTTCCTCACAAAATTATCTAATTTGGGGGTCCATTTTGCTTTACTTTTTTTTAAAGAGTATGTGTTTGTTTAATTTGATTAGTTACCATGTAAAGATTTATGGGAAATAGCTGTTACTCAAGAACCTGAAAAATATACCTGCCTCTATGGCATTTGGCTTAATAGAGGCAGGTCATTGAAGTATGGATTTTAAAAGCAACATGGCTCTAGCCATGTTTTTCCTTTCTTATTATTTTAAGTTTTATTTCTTTGGTTAATCATTTTACTCCTTTTCCCTTGTTACCTCCAAAGATATGACAAAATGCAGAAATAATTGTTTTATAAATTTGCAGACTTTTGTTTAAAATCTTAACGTGGTTTTTAGAACATTTTTTTTTTCTGTTTTGCTTTAAAAATACAACGGATACAGATTTAATATCTATTGAAGTTTCCCCTTCTACTGCTTATTCACACCTTTACACCCTACCCTCCGGTGTACACCCATACTCTCACTCTGTCCAGTGACAATATTGTTACCAACATGGTGTCCATCCTTCATTCTTGAATGTCGGTTCTGCCAGGAAATACTTTTTATTCTAAGGCAGATTGAACTTGATGTTTATCAAGATAGGAACCCTTTTGCACCTTGTACGTCAGCTCAACTAACAGATTTAATGATTTTTTTTAGTAGTCTGAACATTCTTACAAATTCTTAGAGTCATTGTCTGGCATAAAATATTATTGCCTTCACATCCATGTTTAGAATGTTGATACTATTTCTTAATTGTTCTTTTTGCAGATGGGGTTAGAATAAAAAACTAAATCACTCTAATTAAAATGATGAGAGTGACTGTGAGAGTCTTAGTGACAAAATTGCAGACTCTCAAAGGTTTAAAGGATGTTGCCTTTTTCCTTAGTAGGATCAGTGTCAAAACAATAAAGGAAGTGTACTTTATCTCAGAAAGAGTTGGAGAAGGACAGTTGGAGCAGCTGTGGTTGCAATATATTTTTTAAAAGTATAATAAGAATTCTCTGGTAGACTGCTTATTGAAGAAAAGCAGGTTATGGCTATTGAATGCTCGTGTATTTAGTTAGTTTTTGTAAATATATTATCTGGGTAAATAATATGCGCAAGTCTAACTTTAATTTATGCATTGCACTTAAGAAATAGAACTTTAAAAAAGTACATTTGACATTTTAATTTAACCTTTTTCTAATTTTGTAGTGAGGACAAGAATATATCAAGCGAAGTCACATATTAATATAGACTTTTGAAATACTTCACTTTAGATATCAAGTTGCACTGGGAAATTGTGGTTATTTTTGTACCTCTTATGAGGGAAGAACTGTTTTTCTTTTAGATCCATAAGACTTTTAAAAATAAAACTGAGTTGGTTGTTGAGCAACCAGAAACGTTTCTGAAGTGGGTGTATGTTGTCTACTGTGTTGATTAGCTCTTTCTTTTCTACATGTCTGTGTTAACTCCTTCATGAATTATTCATGGGACTGTTATACCATTTACAGTACACCCCAGCTAACAAGGGTGACTTGACCTCTTTTTCTAATGAAAAGCAATTTTGATTGCTATCTTTGAGGCATGGGGGAGATGATTTACTAATTATTATAATTAATTTAGTAATATAGAAGCTAACCAATTCTGTAGTAAGTACATTATTGTTTTTCCTAAGAATAAAATTATCAAAATTGGGTGAGGGAGCCAATAGGTTATTGTTTAGATTCTGGGAGTGTGGAGGATGATACCTTCCTATCATTTGTTTCTGAGGATACTACAGATGTTGATTGCTTATATAATATTTCCACTTGCCTCAATTCTTTGTGCTAGGAATATCTGATAATTCTAGAGAGATAATAAGTTGCATTCAAGGAGAGGAGTGTCATAAATTGTGTTGGAGCAATTAATTACCCCTTTAAAAAAAAATGACAGACCCATATCTCACCCCATTCCCTGAAATAAATCTAGATGGTTAAAATGTAAAACAAAGCATTTATAAAAGAAGAAAAATACTAGAAAGCATTTCATTTACTTTGTGTGAAAGGACTTATTAAGTAATATATAAAACCCAGAAGCATAAAAAAATGACAAATTTGGTTGCAGAGATAATTTAACTTCTGCATGACAAAATAGTACCTATAAAAACTAAAAGACAAGTGACAGACTGGAAGAATATTTGCAGTGTATATCACAAAGACTTTATACTCAGACCATGCCAATGACGAGAAGAATGTTCTTCACCATACATACCTGTAAATGCCTATTAAGATAGTTTTCTCTTGGAAGCTCCTGTGAATCCAGATCAATTAATAACATAGTTTTTGTGCTCTTGATCTCTTCATAAATAGGAACTTCAAAGTGATTAGAACTAAATTGCATTTTAAGTGAAATTTGAAATTATGAGGTATTTGCTTCTGTATATAATTTAAACTCTGAGAAAAATTGGATAAAGAATTTGAAGAGATTGTTAACAGAAGAAATACAAGTGGCTTATCTTTGATAATTGTCAGGAACACACATAATAAAACACTAATGAATATATTTCTTACAAATCAGATTGCCAAACTAATCTAGGGCTGGCAAGATTCATTAGCAGGTATTCCCATATTGTCCTTTTGTGAGAGAAAACTGGAAGACAAGTTAGCAGTACATATCAACTTTTTTTTTTTTTTTTTTTTTTTTTTTGAGATGTAGACTCGCTCTGTCACCCAGGCTGGAGTGCAGTGGCGCAATCTGGGCTCACTGCAAGCTCCGCCTCCTGGATTCACGCCATACTCCTGCCTCAGCCTCCTGAGTAGCTGGTAGTACAGACACCAGCCACCACACCTGGCTAATTTTTTTGTATTTTTAGTGGCTCACGCCTGTAATCCCAATGCTTTGGGAGGCCGAGGCAGGCAGATCACGAGTGAGGAGATCGAGACCATCACGGTGGAACCCCGTCTCTACTAAAAACACGTACCGACATTTTAAGTGTGCATATCATTTGACCAGCCATTGCAATTCTAGTGATTCATAGTGAATATATCTTCACACATATGGACAAAGATGTAGAGTATAAATAACAGCAGTAGCTAAAAATTATTGCACATTTTCTGTTAAGTCAGGCCTGTTTCTAGTACTTTGTGGAGATTAATACTCTCTGTCCTCCCAACAGTCCTGTATTAGTTTCTGTTGATTTCCCCAATTAGTAGATGAGAGAGTCAAGGCATAGTGTTTAAGTAACTTGTCAAAGCTCTAGCATTTAATTAGTGTTGAGCCAGGAATTGAACTCAGGCATCCTGGCTTCAGAGTCGACACACCACTGTCTTTCATACTTAGGAATAACTTACAGCCATAAGAAGATTGAAGTTGACTTGTTTTTAAATTGACATGGAAATTTCTCACATCAAGATGAAAAGATACTGCAGAAAAACAATGCTATTTAAACTGGTGTGAGATGGTATCTCAGAATGGCGATCATTAAAAAGTCAGGAAACAACAGGTGCTGGAGAGGATGTGGAGAAATAGGAACACTTTTACACTGTTGGTGGGATTGTAAACTAGTTCAACCATTATGGAAAACAGTATGGCGATTCCTCAAGGATCTAGAACTAGATGTACCATATGACCCAGCCATCCCATTACTGGGTATATACCCAAAGGATTATAAATTATGCTGCTATAAAGACACATGCACACGTATGTTTATTGCAGCACTATTCACAATAGCAAAGACTTGGAATCAACCCAAATGTCCATCAGTGACAGACTGGATTAAGAAAATGTGGCACATATACACCATGGAATACTATGCAGCCATAAAAAAGGATGAGTTTGAGTCCTTTGTAGGGACTTGGATGCAGCTGGAATCCATCATTCTTAGCAAACTATCACAAGAACAGAAAACCAAACACCGCATGTTCTCACTCATAGGTGGGAACTGAACAATGAGATCACTCGGACTCAGGAAGGGGAACATCACACACCGGGGCCTATCATGGGGAGGGGGGAGGGGGGAGGGATTGCACTGGGAGTTATACCTGATGTAAATGACGAGTTGATGGGTGCAGCACAGCAACATGGCACAAGTATACATATGTAACAAACCTGCACGTTATGCACATGTACCCTACAACTTAAAGTATAATAATAATAAATAAATTAAAAAAAAAAAAAAAAAACAATGCTATTTATTGTATGGCTGTGTTTAGTTTTAAAAATATATGTATATCTGCTTGTATGTGTGAGTGTGTGCATGTGTACTTATATGTATATATTATGCAAATGCATTAAAAATTTGATGGATAAACACCTAACTGATGCCAGCCATTTTTATTGGGGAAGGGAATGGAAGTAGAAGCCATAGCAAAGACTCTTCGTATTGTATTCTATATGCATACACAATATATGTCTGTATCTTGAATCCTTTATGCAATAGTATGTTCATATGCTACTTTTATACATTAAAATTATCAATGAAAGAATTGAAGGGAAAACTGATATGTTTATTCAACAGCAGTTTGTGAAGCGACTGCTTTCCCAGAGCACATAAGTGATACAATATATCTGTTGTAAGTAGATACACACATTTATATAGAACTATAAAATTTTAGAGTTTCAGTGGATTGTAGAAATTATCTAATATAAAGCCAAGAGAGGTTCTGTGATATACAAATTGTTAATAACAGACCCTGGATTTAGAGCCTACATTTTATGACAACCCATTTTACTGTTCCTTCTGTTATATCTTACAGGGTATTTATGCAAATTTTTCCTATGATAATTTGAATTGTAAGGCTGTCTATTCTTCTCCATAAATACTTATAAATGCCTATCAAAATAATTTTCTCTGGGAGGCTCTTATGAGTCCAAATCAATGTCATACTTTTTATGTTCTTGATCTCATAATAAATAGGAACTTCAGACTGATGGGAAACAAACTACACTTTAAGTGAGATTTGGAAGTATGCTACTTGCTCTTCTATGTAACTTAAACTCTGAATAATTTTATTTGTAAATATAATGTAGTATTATATCTAAATGATCTTATGTTTAGTATCTTGTACAAGTATAACGCAGTAGAACATAAGATGTATGACTTGCAGGAAATATATTTAAAAGCATTTATGAAAATAAAGATATGCAGAAAACCTGCTAAGTGAAGAATTGTGTTTGTTAATGCTTTTTGAGTAATAAATGTTATGTTTTACATTTTACTAAATAGTTGTTCATTAAGAAGTGATGTAATTCTGTTCACGTTTTTCATTTTCTTTTGTTTTGTTTTTTAACTACCAGGATGTTATTGAAAATTCTTGTGATCCACTACTTGATCTGCATATGTCTTTGGAGGAACTATATACCCAGAATCTCCTGCAAAGACAGGATGAGAATACACCTTTGGTAGACATAAGTATGGGGTCTGCTTCTGGCTTTACTGTAAATGACTACACACCTGCAAATGCTATTGAACAGCAATATGAATGTGAAAACACAATAGTGTGGACTGAATCTCATTTACCAAGTGAAGTTATATCAAGTGCAGAACTTCCTTCTGTGCTACCCGATTCAGCTGGAAAGGTAATATTTTAAAGATATGGTTTGTGTTTTATGATGAGGTAGGGAATGTTGAAGGGTTATTCTGGCCATTCTCTTCATTTGGAATGAGTGCTTCTTGGCACTAAGATTTTCAGAAAGCAACCTATGAACTTGTTTTGGTTGCAGGTTCTTGCAGAATAAAGCACAATCAATTAGAGAATGTGCGTGATGTTGAAATCACACTCCAAAGTCTAGTTTCCCTTTCCATGTGACTTGTGGCTTGTTTTTTCTTTCTTACAGGGCTCTGAGTACCTGCTTGAACAGAGCTCCCTGGCCTCTAATGCTGAGTGTGTCATGCTTCAAAATGTATCTAAAGAATCTTTTGAAAGGACTATTAATATAGCCAAAGGCAATTCTAGCCTAGGTAAGTTTCTCATTTTCCTCATATACCTATTTCTTAACCCCCTTGACAAGGGGAAATATTGAACATGGTAAATTTCAATGTTTTTTTGCTGTAGATAAGAGAACAGATGGTAGAAATTTTCCTGTAGTTTTTATGGTTTTTCTTTCTGTGTCCTCATTATTTTTTCTGAAATGGTTTACAGGTTTGTTTACTTCGTATGAGCAGAAATCCCTCATTGTCTTAATTATTTCAGAGTATTCACAAGCCTCATTTACATTCAGTAAAAGATATATGAATTGTTTGTGTATGAAACAGCAAATCAGAAAAGGAATTCTTAGAAAATGAAAACTCAGCAATTTGGAATTCTAAATTCTTTGGAAAAGTAAATTATTAGTTTCTTTGAATGAACCAGTGATGTATAAGTCAGTTTGCATTTAATTTCTTTCACTCG
This sequence comes from Macaca mulatta, assembly GCF_049350105.2. Lineage (NCBI taxonomy): Eukaryota > Metazoa > Chordata > Mammalia > Primates > Cercopithecidae > Macaca > Macaca mulatta. The sequence continues at coordinate 85,974,451 of NC_133420.1, forward strand.
CTGAAAGAAAGACTAAAAAGACAACCAGGTGTGCCACCACCAAAATGTAAATGTGAGTTATTCAGTAGGACTTCCCAGGTGGCAGGATTTTTGTGTCCTATTTTAACCACAAAACCCTCTGAATTGGGCAAAGAAGACTTTCTGTAGAAATATCCTAATTACAATAGCTAAAACTGTTGAGGCAGAGCATATTTGTTCTCTCATTGAGTTATACAGTCATGTGACTCAGCCCTGTCTTTTTTGATAAATAGGGTGGTAGATGAGTTGCTTTGAGTGTCCAAATGCAGCCCAAGACTCTATGGTTAATTCAGTATCAGAGATCCTTTTCTTTCTGTGAAGTAACCAACCACTACCCATTACATTGACATTTTATGGCAGGGTCTTGTTTCCTTGTTTTGAGATTTGGCAGAGGAATCCAGCAGTGCTTACTTGGTGAGTGGGATTTCAGCCTTGGTTGCCAAGATTTTGTTCCATTTGATGGTGGCGGGGTACTACCAACAGCAGCTAAACAAAGAATTGTAGCAGATAATATTTATGTTGTTGTAATATTTCTTATATACATTATGTTTAATAGGATGATACAAAGCTTTAACTGCAGAACTTTCCATAACTCATTGATTATGAGACAGATATCTAAGCCATGCTAGAATTATTTTATCGGCTAATTTAGTGTTTCTGATGCCATATTACTCAAAATATTAGTTCTGTAGGATGTTAATAGGAGTTATAAATGACTTCCAAGTTTAAAAGTTTGGAATGAGATAAATTTAAGAAGACAGGTTTCTTTTTACATCTCAATATCTTTTATACTCCATGTGCATTGTGAATCACTAAGAGATTATCAGATGTAGCATTTTTCACATTTAATTGGCCATAGAACTCATTTTTCTTGAATAATTGATAAGGCAGAGATTTTACAAAGCCTATTTGAGAACTATTATTCTAGTGTATTTACTGAAGTAGCAAACATTTATTTTAATTCTCTATCCACTATGCATAGACACCATAATATTATTACTGTTCTTAATGCAGGTTTAAGAGAGTAAGCTAATTGACATTTAAAATCCTAAAGGCGTTAGAATATTGTACGTGCTATGATAGATACTTATAGAGAACATTGAAGGCTTTAAAGAGGGAATAACTAATCCCTGCTCTCCAAGTGTGGAGAACTTTAGAATGGTTTCAGAAAAGAGGAGATGTATGATTTAGGTCTAAAAAGAGGAGATTTTTACCACATAGTTGAGGAATTTGAAAAAGTTGAAAGCTACTTAGAAGTAAGGCAGAGAGATGTTAAATATTACTGAAACTGGTTCGATATGGATGAAGTGTGGTATGATGACCAGCAAAGTCAGAGTTGGAACTAAAGGAATGATAAGTGGGAGACAGCTGCTGGATGGGTTTGTGTGCAGGACACAGAACTTCTGCTGCAGCCATGTACTGCCTTATGCTTCATGTAGGCAGCGGGAGCTAAGGGTATGAAAGTGACATGATCAGATTTGTGTTTTAAGAAGAACATTGAGCTTAGGTTGGTGAAGCAGTTAGGAGGCTCTTGTAAGAGCCATGGTTTGGGCACATCAGATTTTGCAACCTGACTATTTGGATTGCTTACCAATTTTATTTTTTTTGAGAGAGAGTTTCACTTTGTTGCCCAGGCTGAAGTACAGTGGCATGATCTTGGCTAACTGCAACTTCCATCTCCTGAGTTCAAGCAATTCTTGTCCCTCTCAGCCTCCTGAGTAGCTGGGATTACAGGCCTCTGCTACCATGCCCGGCTGATTTTTTGTATTTTAGTAGAGATAGGGTTTCACCATGTTGCCCAGGCTGGTCTTGAACTCCTGAGCTCAGGCAGCCCACCCATCCCGGCTTCCCAAAGTGCTAGGATTACAGGCGTGAGCCACCCCACCCGGCCTGCTTACCAGTTTTTAATTAATTGTGAGAATGTTGAATTTTGTCAAAGCATTTCTTCATCTTTTGGGGAATTATATGGATTTTCTTATTTATTCTGCTAATATGTCAAGATATATTGCTTTTTTAAATTATGGTAAAATATACATAGCATAAAATTGACCATTTTCATCATTTTTAAGAGTGCATTTCTGTAGCATTAAGTGCATTCACGTCATTGTGCAGCCATCATCACCATCCATCTCCAGAACGTTTTTGGGTTCCCCAGTTGAAATTCTGTATCCATTAAACAATTGTTCCCCATTGCTCTCTCTACCAGTCCCCTGTCAACTACCATTCATTTTTCTGTTTCTATGAATTTGACGAAATGCTTCATGTAGGTGGAATCATACAGTATCTGTCCATATGTGATTGGGTATAATGTCTTCTAGGTTCATCTATGTTGTAACATGTGTCAGAATTTCCTTTTTAAGGCTGAATAATATTCCATTGTATGTATACACTATACTTTGTTTATTCATTCATCTATCGATGGGCACTTGAGTTGCTTCCATCTTAGTTTTTAAGTTTTGATATAAAAATATACTAGGTTAATTAAGTTATTGGAAGAAAACAGTGAAAGGCAGAACTGTCTTTCCTTTCTATCACATCTAGAAATCCATTTAAACCTCCCTCAACAGCCTGACTTTAAAATTAAAGTGTAAAAGAGCCCTGTCATTTGTTTAGTGAAAGTAAAACAATTGGCTGGGCATGGTGGTTCACGCCTGTAATCCCAGCACTTTGGGAAGTTAAGGCAAGCGGATCACCTGAGGTCAGGAGTTCAAGACCAGCCTGCCCAACATGGCAAAACCCCGTCTCTACAGAAAATACAAAAAATTAGCTGGGCATGATGGTGGGCACCTGTAATCCCAGCTACTTGGGAGTCTGAGGCAGGAGAATCACTTGAACCCGGGAGGCTGAGGTTGCAGTGAGCCGAGATCATGCCACTACAATCCAGCCTAGGTGATAAGAGTGAAACTTTGTCTCAAAAAAAAAAAAAAAGTAAGACATTTAAATGTGAAATCACAGCACCATTAGTTTACCATTCACACTGTAATACAAAACTGTAAATCACAATTAGTTTAACTTTTCTGCTTCATTTCCATTATTGATATGCCCAATATGTTTATAGGGCTTTCTCCCTGGCTTTTTGATTTCCTGGGACCCAGTGAGGTTCCTCTGGCATTTTGGAGTTAAAATTTACTGCATGCCAAGGCAAGAACATTACTCTGTTATCTCATTTGACAGGAGATGCTCAATGTTCAGATTTCTGTAGCACTTCGAATAACTAAATGTAAAGGAATCTTGAAAAATCTGTGTAAATATTAAAATAAAGCATTCAATAAAGCTTTAGTGTAGGAAGGTGTTGGCTGTATAACTTGAAGTAACAAGAAGTGTGATAAATAGTATTTTAGGCAGTCTAAATAGAGGCTGGGTTTGTACTGGTGGAAAAGTATGTTATGAAGGGGTCTATCAGTGAGCTCATTTTCTTAGATTCATAGTCTCCCCTTAATCAGCTATAAGCAGTTGTTTGCAGTTTTAGCTTTGTGGATAATTTGTTTCTTTGTCTTGTGATAACCAGAAGAAGTTTTAATAAATGGCAGGTTTCTGTAAATCTGTCATAATCCATTGTTTTGATTTCATGAATCATTTGGGTTTTTGAATTTTGTTAAAATTAGAATGAAAATGTTGTATACAGAAATACAGATACATTAATAAATGTACACATGCATATAGTGACCTTTAAAAAATTCTAATCTTGATGCTTTTTCGTAAGTCTGTGGTCCCTTGGTTAATGATGTGGTGTTTGGACTTGAAGGTAAAAAACAAGGTTCTTCAGGGGAAAAGAAAGGAAGTCTTATCTTCCCTTCACTGATTAGATACAGAAACATAGACAGACTCAGGAATTTCTCTGAAATTACTCAACCTTTAAAGAGGTAGAGTCAGAACTCAAACCTGTCTGTCTCTGATTTTCACATATAGCATACAATACATTCAATACTTGAGTTACCCAAGGGCACATTATGATTGTTGTAATAACAAGCTTCATTTTGAAGCTGAATTAATATTTACATTTAGTCTTTAGGGAGCAATGTAACCTTGGTTTGGGAGAGAGATGCATTTTAAACATATTTTATGAGTTTTGTTTTGTTTTTAGTTTTGTGACTAAATTTTGTTGTACACTTTGTGTCAGGTGTTTTGAAAGTTACTATACATATGTGTTTCTCACTTAATTCTTTAAACAACCATAAGAGCAAATGTCATCCCTTTTTAGAGATAAGTAAACTGAGGCTCTGTGTGAGGTTAAGTCAGATGCCCAAGCTTGTGCTGATTGGAAGTGGTGGAATAATTCAGATTCGTAACCGGTTCTCTATTTCCAAAGCACACGATTTGGGATTTGGGATATTCTTTCATACTTCTTCCACGAATAAAATGGAAAGATCTTACAAGTTACAACCAAAATCTAGTTATTGGAGATTACCTCCAAGTTATTGAACGTTGAAAATTGTCGTTTGGTGAAAGGAAAGTATAAACTCAGCTAACTGATGTTGACCTCCTGGTTTACATGGTTGATGTGACCTGACAGCATAATAGCTGAGAGTCATGAGTTAAATATGCTATTAAAAGTGAATTCAGAGATCATGTCGGCCATAGCTCATGACAGGTTTCATGTCTGTGTCTTGCCTTATTGTAGTCTGCATGATGCTAATGAGAAAAAGACAATGAGTTAGATTCCCAGTGTGATCCACTGAGTTAAATTTTACTTTGTGCTGACACATTTTTATTTTACCAAAGTACAGTTGTATTGTGGATATTGCTGGGAAGGCTGGCTTTAACAGTACAAAATAGAGTACCTTTTGAAAAATTTCAGATCCAGCCTTTTTTCTCTCCTAAATGATACCTTATTGTTTTATGGTAAGCAGAGGTGTATTCTTAACAATACACTGAAAAATCGTTAGTATGCGTCTTAACAGAATGTTTTAAGTACCTTTAAAAATGTTTTATTTCTATCAGAAAAAAATAAGTAGGAGCCTGGATTGCCCATATCCACATATGAGATGTTAGGCTAGAAACATAATCAGAATCATTTTTTAAAATGTTTGAAATATCATATCTGATTTGGTATGAGTAGAATTAATATTTGGAAAGACATCATTTTTTTAAATATATGAAAACCTAAAAAGGAATTTGTGACATCTGTCAAAGAAAAGTTTTTATAAATACCCTGGTAGCTTTATATCTCTCCATAGCTTGTTTAATTATATAATTTTGTTTTGGAAGAAACTTTCAACACTTCATTTTAAGTGAACTTACATTATTTTTGCAAAGTTTCAAATATAATTTTTAAGATTTTATATTTTTCAACGAATAGAGTGAGGATAGAGTGAGGAGTGAACATTAATTCAGATAGAGTCTGTTGAGAAGGACTTTTTGAGGAACTGATACTGAAGAGTGAGAGGAAGTTAGCTATGCAAGAGCTGCCGAAAGAAGGTGTCAGGCAAAGACTTCAAAATGGACAGAGATGAGATGTATTTGTTGCTAGAACTCAGGGAACCAAGAAGGACATAACACAGTGCAAGGATTCACACTGCAAAGGCCAGTGTACCCCTGGCCTATAGACTGTGCTGAGCAAGTGTGTTGTGTGTTACTATAACAGGAAACCATTGAAGAGTTGCAACCAAGGGACTGATAGGATATTACTTGTCTTTTTTTTTAATGGCCTCTCTGTCTTCTGAGGGAAGTATGCATTGGAGGAGATAATCATGGAAGGCAGGTGACCAGTTAGGAAGGAGGCTTTTGCAAAAAGTCAGGCAAGAGAAGGTGTTGACTTAGTCTAGAGTTAGTATCTAAATGGAAAAATGTAGGTAAATGGATTCAAGATAAATTTTGAGAATAGAAATGACAGGATTTGGTGTTGGATTAAATACAGGGGATAAGAGAGAGGTATGCATCAAGAAAGACCCCAATATTTCTACTTTGAATAATGGAGGGTAGTGTGGTAGTGCAATTTACCAAAAAAGGGAAGAAAAATGGTGAAATAAAGTAAGATGAAAAATTGCAGGTTCAATTTTATGCATGCTAAGATTGCATTTTCTGTGAGATACCCAGGGGACATGAAAAGAGAGCAATTTAATATCCAAATTAGAAGCTTATTGAAGTTCAAAGATAAAATGGAAATAGATTAAGTTCACACAAATTCATTTCAACGAACTACTATGCTTTCGGACACCACTGTGATAGGCTCCAGGTGTGAAGACTTCAATACAGGCTTCTTGATGTTAGGAATTCTGTGCTATGCTTTTATCCTAAGCAACCAACATAGTACTTGGCACATATTAGCCATATAGTAAATAGATCTTGAATGAACAAGTGATAAAGGAATAAGGTAATAGCGGATAATTGCTTAATTTATAGAATGAGTTTTCCTTTTGTAGTCCTTTTATTCTCTTTTATGTGTAAGAGATGATCTAATATTGTAAAACTGATTTGATGCTATCATAGTACTTTCCCTGAGAGACCTTTCTATTCAAGGGGTCAGCACATCACATGGTCTAAATTACATTCATTCCACAATGTAGACCTGTTTGATTTATAATGTATTGACTATATACAATTTCACAAACATTTACAAATTTACTTAAAAATATTTTTTGTTAGAAACACTTTTTAATATTTTTTGTTAGAAACATTTTTCCTGTTTTTGCTGTGCTTTTTATTGACTAAAATGTTACTCGTATTTTTTAATATATAAATCATAGAAATTATTAAATTCAAATTAAAATGAATTGGAAAATCATGTATTTAATTATATTTGCATTTCTCTTTTCCTGTAGGAATGACAGTTAGTGCTAATAAAGATGGCTTGGGGATGATTGTTCGAAGCATTATTCATGGAGGTGCCATTAGTCGAGATGGCCGGATTGCCGTTGGGGACTGCATCTTGTCCATTAATGAAGAGTCTACCATCAGTGTAACCAATGCCCAGGCACGAGCTATGTTGAGAAGACATTCTCTCATTGGCCCTGACATAAAGTAAGTATCATTTGGAGCCCAGTTTGGCTTGGGAAATTCAGGAATTTCAATTAACCAGAATTCTTTTTCAGTATACACTTCTGTTTGAGATACAAATGTTTTCACATTTTTTTAAACATAAATCACTCAAGAAATTGACTATTTTTGAGTAGTTCTCGATTGTAAGTATAGTTTCTTGGAGACTATAGCAATATTAAAAATTTGGAAACCTTGCTTTGTATTTTTAATTATACTTCTCCAGTGATTTCTACAACAACCATAGAAGTTGGGGATGCAATGATTCTCACAGAGCAAGAGGGCCCACTTTTGGGATCTTGGAAAGATGTTTGGATTGGCTCCATTATAAGGAATTGTACCCTACCTAATTGACCTGTGTGAATCCTAGAACTAAGACAGTTCTTTAAGGGCCATGCATGCAAAAGACCAGATAAAACAGTGTCCATCTGACCCAAAACTTACCCTTTCTTGAGCTACCTCATGACCCCAGGGGATAGACCAATATATTGGTATGGTCTGTTAGTAGGTCATGGAGGATATTTTGTCAGGAAGTGCTTAAAATTTCCAGTAATCCCATAATGTACTAAAAGCACATCATATATGTGGTTTGGTTTTTAAGTCACTAAACATTCCTCGAGCCAACATAAAAATCAGCTCATTACTTTATTGTGACACTTCATCAATGTGACGTTTTCCTCTAGCATTAATCTTTGAATATTTGTTTTTAATGTATGAGGGATAACATCATAAAATAAGAGCTCAGGGAAAGATTGTTTACCTAAAATCGATATAATGATTACTAGTGTGGGAGACTTTTTTGTATTAATGTTATTTTACTGACTACATTCTCTATTACCAGTCCTTTTGCAAAGTATGTATTGCTAGGTCTTAGGTAATAAAAGCTGTACAGACTGTTTTTCATTCTGTGGTCAATAAAAAGAAAAGTATATACCATTTGGAACAGATTCCTCTGTCTTATATAAAAGAAGTATTATTTTTAGGCAAAATCCTCACTAATGGGCTTTCATATTTTTGTATGCTTTTTTGACTTTTATTTACAGTTGAACAGATCATCAGATCATGTTACTCTTCCTTAATTGCCTTATAATAATTGGAGTACAAGTGAACCTCATTAAAAATGTCAGTCCTTTTATCATAAGAAAAGAGAAACTTCAAGTGTTTTCCTTACCACTTATGGCCAGTGTTCCATGGCATAGATCTATGTATTTATTGCAGGGGTTTTAGTTTACGTGGATTAGATGTAGTATAAAATGCAGACGACCTAGTAACCGTTCATCTGATTTATTGTGCCATGATGTACATTTATGCTGTGTGTGCTGATACTGCTCTGTTGCCCACTTTTTGGCATTCTGATCACCAGAATTAGTACTTGGTACTAGCCCTACCCCTCAGTTCTAATGTACTGCAGAACTTTAAGAGTGGTTAAAAAATAAGACGATTGTGACACCAGTTTAGCATAAGTCATGCATCTGGTCAACTCTAGAAAACTTTTGAGGTACATTTTCAGTCTCAAAGTCTTTTTTCCCCTTTCCTTATTTTTTTGTTTTGTGTTTCCGTTTCCCCTCTCCCACCAATTCAGCAGAATTTACCCTGTCATGTGGGCAGAAGCTTTATTATGACTATCAAAGATATCTAGAGAGCTAGCTTCATAAGTACTTGCTTTAGGATCTCAGGAGGCAAAATGTACTATAGAACCTTAAATTATTTTAAAAAGAAGAAAAATCATACAACCTTCCCTCCTCTGGAAATCAATCATCCATTCATTCATTCAGTCAGTCTTGCTCTCATATAGGTAAACACACATGCAGATATTCAAAACACATTGATTTCTTCTCACATGCCTTAAAGATGCTCTGATTCAAATGGTCATAGCTTAACTCATTGAGTAATGATAAAAATAAACTAAAATCATCCTTACATAATGCTTTTTTAGAAACAAAAATATGTTAGATTTTAAAACACAAAGAGCCATTTAGGTTGACCAGGGCTGAGCAGCATGTTCTGTGCATTTTGCATGAAGTGTTTTTGGCCCTGTCCCTCTCTTACCACTTGTTTCGTGAAGCAAAAGGTTTAGAATTACCTTGAAAGCATTGTGAATAATCTTCCCAAAAGGAACATTTAGTCCTTCCATTACTCTGAATGGAACCATAACATTGCCTCGGGCCCATTAAGCTTTGTGCTCATTACCTGGATCTAGGCTCCATCCACATCTCTTTCTCATTATTTTTCTTTGTGAACCTAGCTTAATCTGGGTGGTGGTGGAGGGGTGTATTGTAGGGACTTTAAAAAAAGAGACTGTGGTTCAGTTACATAACTGATTGGTTTTTAGGGAAAGCATTGCTTGTTGAGACAATGCACTGGATTTCTTTTTTGCCATTTACGATAGATAGCTAGGAACTTTTGTGTGTGTGTGTTCATGCATGCATGGGTAGATAATTTGAGTTTCAAGAGTTCAAGAACAGCCAGTTTAAGATCCAGGTTTCATTATTTTCTATGGAAAACCAGATGCGAAGCCTCACCAGAATGCATTCTGTTTCACTTCTCACTCCACCTTGCCAGGAGCTCTTATATTTCTGTAATAATAGCCAGGGTTTTGTGCTTAGCAGCAGCTGCTTATAACATCTGCCAGATAATTACTGAGCTGAATCAGAATTCACCTGCCTTAACCTAAAGTGTGGGATGAATTCCTGATCAAGGAATAAAAGATTGATTGCAGTTACATTTTTTCATGCTTGTTAATAATCACTGCTATAGACACTAGTAAAGAGCAGATGCTTTTCTGGGGGAGGTGTAGATGGGAGGGAAGTGGAAAGGGGAAAAAAAAACAACCAGGAGCACCCACTTTTAACTACATATGTATGCATCTCACATTCAGCACAAGACATTGACATTTGTTAACACCATTGTAAAAAGATGCCGCGGCGTATGCTTCACATTCTAGATTTTCTGCAGCACCTGCTGACGATCGAGCCCCCTTTTATGTGTGAGTATCAGTGATTCAAAAGCTCATTATGGCTGTGTGTTACAACTTGTCTGTGAAAACAATTTTGTGCTTTTGTAATGTCCCAATGCAAGGATAGATCCAGATATGGATTTCGTATATACATTTTGGATTGTTTTCTTTATTTAAATAAGAACATAAAATCCAACAGAGCTATGAGATTGTTACGTTTTCACATTGTACTGATGATTGTGAACTCTTGAAAATCATATTTTCCAATTATGAAGCTTTCAAGCTCCTTTGTAAGGGAACGATCCTGTCTGCACGTGCAGGAATAGTCTCTGCATTAATAGCCATATCGCATTTCAGCATCACTAATGGTATTCTTTTTTCTTCTAGTCCATGTGTAACCAAAAGTTAGTCCATGTGTAACCAAAAGTTAGTTTGAATTTTTAATTCAACTCTCAAATAAGCATTTTCAGTGTGTTTTTGCATCTCGTAATTTAGCTTTGGCATTTTTGCTGGCCATTCGGAGGTTTTGTATGATCCTGTGACCAGGCTTGTGGTAGCATGGCTCTGCATGTTCTGTTGCATTGTGGGATGCTTGTTCTGGTGGCCTCACTCTGTAGTGGCTAAATAGTTAGGAAAACTGCCGTCTCTACTCTTTCTCACTACTACGCAAAGTATCAGAAAAATATTTGTAAATGCCTCCGCTACTCAAAAGAAAAAACAACTTTGAACAAATATAAAGAAAAACTCATTTTTAACATTGTTTGGGAAGAAACATCTTTACCTTCTTTCTCAAACCAATAAAAAAATTAAAGACTTTGTACTGATTGCTATTATTTTTGCTATTCTATCCTGCCTTTTTTCCCTGACCTTTTCCTGGCTTTTTAAACTTATGTTTTATTTATATGAGTTTTACTGAATCTTCAGGAATAATACCAGTCTTCTTCAATAGCCTTTTCATATTTTAGGTTTCATGTTTACCTTTATTTTATTTTTTCATTGTTTAAAATATAATCAGACTTCTGTCCTGACATAATGTATTGTTTGAAGGGATAAAAGCAAATGTGCTATTCAATATATTTTTGTAGCATCTTAGAGAAGGTGTCTTTATAGATGAATAAATTAAATAGGGCCAGAATTAGAATGCAACTTTTTCAGCCAGCCTAGTCTTAAATCCATTGATCTGTACTTTCTGCTTCATTTTTTGACCTTTGAGGTAAAAGTGTCATGAAGAGATTCCCAAAGGCTCCGTGTATTCTGCCCGAGTGATCAGTATGACCAGGAGAGCTGATGACCTGTGAGAGCACTCACTTCTATTTGGATTGTGCTTCTCAGCTTACAGTAGCATCACGAAAGTGGCATCCTTTTTGTGGTAGAGGGTATGGAGGTTCAGCAGTGGTGATTTACCCCATGACACTCTGTATGGTAGCAGAACTGTGTCTTCCGACTCCAAACCCAAGTGACCTCACACTTTGAAGTAAATGAGTGAATGCTTTCTATAGAATAACCAATATGTTTGAAATTATGTATACTACTCATTCAGTAAATTATGACACTGGTTTAATTTTTTATTTCATTATAACATAAAAGACAATCTTTTTACCTTTGCCCTCCAGTGCTGAGGTTTTGTATACTTATTATTTTAACAGCTAAATTATGGACAGATGATTTAATACCTCTTTGTGATTTCTAATTTTTAGTTGCACAAACATGCTGTATTGAGTTCAGATACTGTATTTCTCTTATGTTACTATTCATTAACTTGAAGATCTTGAAACAGCTTGCTTTAAAAAGTGTGTCCACTATGTAAGAAGCCTTACAGGAAAGCAGTAAACTTGAATTTTTATGTATCAGTTTCTGAACATTACAGCAAGAGTCAGCATTTGGCTCAGTGTCTTCCACATAATAGGCATTCAGTCAGTACTTGTTGAATTAGTAGATGGCCATTCACGTGTAAATAGTAGACTTTTCTTTGAGACCAGAGTGAATTTTTAAAAATTGCTACAAATTAGTAAGTCTTTCCATAAACTCAAATGGTTTAGTCTCATACTTCAGACTTGAGAGTTCATAACTTAATAGAGCTAACATAATTGTTGATAATGCTTGTTAATCTCTAGAATTAATTATGTATTATAGAAAGATGCAAAGTAATTTGTGATATTCAGTATTTTAATAGAGTATACCTAATTTGTTTCTGCTAGAGATCCCAGAAATCTTTGGGCAAAATTAATGTTATTACTGACAATTGTTATTCTAGGGATTTGTAGATCTTCCTAATATTAAAAAAATTGTTGTTAGCCTTTTCATTTTACAATATAAATAATTGTTTTCCTTCCCTGCCTGTTGATTGGTAAACACATAGTGAATCAGCAGCATTTAAAAACTTAGTTTCTGTTGTTATTCTTCCCTATAGAATACTCTATCCTATTGAAGTTTGGATTCTCTGCTGAATATACTGATTAAATGAGCTGTGTGAAAAAGTAGGGAGAAAAGGACAATATGATTTGTTTCCTTTATTTTAGAAGCTTTTCCTAACAGGCAAAATATTATTTCCCTTCACTTCCATGGATTCTGGTTTCTTCCAGAATTACTTATGTGCCTGCAGAACATTTGGAAGAGTTCAAAATAAGCTTAGGACAACAATCTGGAAAAATAATGGCATTGGATATTTTTTCTTCATACACTGGCAGGTAAGTGAAACATTAAATCAAATGCGATGAATGATACAGCAAGTTGTAGAGAATTTGGAATTCAGAGTCAGGGAGGATTAGAGCAAAGAAAAGGTCTGAATCCTTTTCTTCTTCCCTTTCCTTCAGTTATATAAGCAATTATTATATAGTATGGAAAATTTGAGAAACAGATATTCAAATTAATAAATTAATATTTAATTCTACTGCACAATGTATCACTTTTAACATGTTGATTTTTGATAATTTGTCCCAAAGGAGTATTATTTCATTAATTTCTTAGAACAGAAGAAATTGTATGATGTTTCTTATTCTTTCATAAATATTATCAAACTTCTTCAGAAATGTTATTTATTCTTTTATTAACAAGCATACAAATTCAGAAACTTCTTTTTTTTTTTGAGGCAGAGCCTCACTCTGTTGCTCAGGCTAGAGTACAGTTGTGCCATTACAGTTCATTGCAGCCTCTACCTGCTGCACCTGCACTTCATGGATCCTCCCACCTCAGCCTCCCAGGTAGCTGGGATTATAGGCATGTGCCACCACGTCAGGCTAATTTTGTATTTTTTGTAGAGATGGGGTTTCGCCATGTTGCTCAGGCTGGTCTCAAACTTATGAGCTTAAGCAATCTGCCCACCTCGTCCTCCCAAAGTACTGGGATTCAGAGGCATGCACCACCATGCCTAGACCAGAACATTTTTTGTTTGTAATTTTCTTGCTCTTTTGGAGAATGTTGAGCTGAACCTGTTAGCATGTATGCATGTTAGGAAACAGTGTTTGGCTTTTTAAAGGCACTTGATATACAATGTATTAAGAGCCTTTAAATAATAAAGGGAACATTTTCTTTTTTCTTAGGAAAGGGAGGAACTGGGTTTTGATGCTGCTGCTGACTGAGTCAAGATCAGGGAGAGAAATAATGTCAAATCACTTTTCCATGAAGAATGTACCATTCTACACTCTCAGTTGTGGACCTGTGTTTTTCAGTTGTGCTGGCAACTGACTACCAAATTTCTTGTAAGCATGTGGTAGAGCAGAAATGGCCTTGCAAGCACTCTGAGGTCTTCTCAGAAGAGTTCTACCATTCTTTTTTGTGTGTGTGTGAGGCGGAGTTTCACTCTTGTTGCCCATGCTGGAGTGCAATGGCGCGATCTTGGCTCACTGTGACCTCTGCCTCCCGGGTTCAAGTGATTCTCCTGCCTCAGCCTCCTGAGAAGCTGGGATTACAGGTGCCCACCACCACGCCCAGCTATTTTTTTGTATTTTTAGTTGAGATGGGGTTTCACCATGTTGGCCAGGCTGGTCTTGAACTCCTGATCTCAGGTGATTCACCCGCCTTCGCCTCCCAAAGTGCTGGGATTATAAACGTGAGCCACCATGCCCAGCCGAGTTCTACCATTCTTTAGTGGATGTGAGAACATCCCAGAACACCACGGTCTCCAGTGACCTTACATTCATTGTGATCTTGCTTCACTGCTTCCTCTGCACATTACAGATGACTACAGAATACAGAAAGTGTCAGGGAAGGGGAAGGTATGTTATTTGTTTAATAAAGGGAAGGAATGGCATGGTCCTTGGGGCCTCATGAATATTATGGGGAAAGGATATAATTGTCCCTCATTATCTGTTGGGGATTGGTTTCAATACTCTCCACGGATCAGAATCCACGGGTGCTCAATCCCTTGTATAAAATGATGTAGTATTTGCACGTAACCTACACACATTCTCCCATATACTTTAAATCATCTCTAGATTCCTTATAATACCTGATACAATGTAAAGGCTATGTAAGTTGTTGTTATATGTATATTTTTAAATAATGACAAGAAAAAGAAAAGTGCACGTTTGGTACAGATGCAACCATCTATTTTTTCCCCAAATATTTTTGGTCTGCTTTTGGTTTAATCCATGGATGTTGGACTCAAGGATACGAGGGATAGAGGAGACAACTATATTTACTTTTACACTGTATAAAGCTCAGCCACATTCCAGAATTTCCACTATTGGGTTAATGACATGAGTTGATTATAGTTTCCCAGTGCTTCCTATCAAACTGGTAAAACAAATTATTTCAATGTCTCTCTGAAAGGTTGTATCAAATGACTGACTTAAAGAATACACCAGCTAACATCTGAGTCTTGTTAAGTTCTAGGGCCTTAAAATACTCAAAAGTTATTAGAAAGAAAGCCACTTTGAGCACTGTGCTTCCTCCAAGCACAGAAAAGAGAATAGCCTGGATTGTCCTATGCTATGACTAGCTGCTTCACTGCAGAGAAAGTGTATTTTCTATGGATATCAGAATGCTTAAAATAGAGCAACTAGATATGCATTTTTGGTGGAACAATCTACAGCAGGGAAAGGTTAAGTAACTTTCCCACAGCTAATAAATGCCAGAGCCAAGTGTAGAATGTAAACATAATCCGTGTTCTTACCATTGGATGCAAGGAAGGAATTGCAGAAGTCTACGAAGCATGCACCATGTAAAAATATGTGACCATATAGCATGGAAGTTAAGAACTCAGGTTTTATGGTAAGTTGCCCTCGATCCAAATCTCACCTATACTGTTTTTCTCATCATGTATCTTTCTCACCATGTGACTTTCTGCCAGTTACTTTACCTGGTACATATTTGCAGATATAAAGAGATCTACTTATTATAGTTGATAAAAATTTTGTTGGTATTCAGTGGTTTAAGACAGTGGAAAAGCAGTTGATTGACTTCTTTCTTGGCTGAGTGCATGCAGGAAGACATGACACTGGAGTCCCTGAAACCACACACTAAGATGAGTAAACAATAATCAGCACATGTAGAGGAGCATATATGGGGTTTGCGAAAGGATTCAAGATTATAGAATCATCTGAAGAGACCGGGGTCCTTGTATTGGATTATTCAGGATATTCATCTTCTTGTACCTAAAAAGGAAGAAGCAAGATGCAATTTGGCTACACTGTTTCTGAATAGCTCCCACTGCTTAGGCCTTAGGGCTGAGGACCTCCCCACATCCCCTAGCTGTCACTGAGTATTTTAAGGACTGTTTCTAAGTTATAATTCTTGTCTGTCTTCTAAGTCAGCTTTCTTCATCATATTCTTTCCCGTTGTATTTCCAGAAGGTTAGTGCTAGTTTTTAACCTCTCTGCCTTGCATCCTCTGGATGAAGATTTCACTTTTAATATTTCTCTGTCAACTCTTTGACATCGTTTTTAGGATCTCCCTCTTGGAGCTCTTCCCGCCATTCCTACCCTAGTCAGACTTAGACTCTGGGAACCCTAGCCTCATTCAGAGCTTTATTCTTTAATTGCACAGGAGGGAAATTCAAACACAAAACCAATGGGTAGGACCAATAGCAAATAGATTTTACTCTAGTAGCTTAAAAACAAAAACTTAACATTCAGGTCTAAGAAAGAATGAGATGTTCTGGGAGAGCCTGGATATTTGCTTGCCAGAAATGTTGCAAAGCGCATTAAAGCTCAGATGGATGACTGAATTAGCTGACTTCTGATCTTGAATTCTAAATATTATATCATTTGAGAGAGTTCAGTATTCCTGTCAGGGGAGAATGGCTGTAATTTTACATACTTTCTTTTAATTCTTCAATTTCTGTAAATATCGACTGAAAACATTTGTTGAATCAGAATTTTTATAGCCGCCTTTGCTTTATATGTGGACATGTTTCTTTAGCAATCCAATTTTTACCACAGCCGAGGCACAGGCTATAATCAGTTTAACCATTCTCTGTTGTCCTCACAGCATCATTTATTGATACAAAGTATTCCATTGGACTAACAAAATATGTCTTGATATTGTTATTATTGTACAGTTTTCTTTACAGTCAATCAGTAGACTGGGCACATTTTGTTACATGCCTGGCATTTGGCAAAATCTAAATTGCTACAGAAGTGGAAGAGTGACCTTGAACACAGATACGTTGTAAACTGCTTCCCTTAAGAAGTATTCTGTGCCAGGTTCCTCTGGATGGGGTGAAGCTGGACCACAAGCATTTCACTTAATTTTTTGAAAATGGAAAGAAAATCATTGGTCCATCCTTAGGAAGCAGAAATACTAAACTCTTGGCAAACTTGACGAGAAATTCATTCAGGACAGGGTTCAGGGCTGTGCATACATGCTTAAAACCTACATAGTACTTCTAGCTTCTTGCACATTATAGGAATTTAAGAAATGCTTGTTCAATGAGTTTTCTTTACAAACCTGGTATTTATCCGATTTTCCCATTCCTTTCCTTTGTGCTCCCATGTCTCATCAGGGAAAAAACAGACTAGACAAGAGTCTTAGCGTTCAGTTCTACGCTATGGTAGGTTGATTCTAAAGCAAGGTTTTAATTTTGTTTGGTTAGGTTTTTCTTTCCCCCAATGTAAAAATATTTTATACTTAAGGCCGTGTACGGTGAAAATATAAAGCAGTCCTGCATTTTTAGCTAAATCAATAGTAGAGTACATATAATCTTGCATGTTTTTACTAGGATTTTGGGGTACTCATTGTGTAATTCTTTAACCAGAGACATCCCAGAATTACCAGAGCGAGAAGAGGGAGAGGGCGAAGAAAGTGAACTTCAAAACACAGCATATAGCAATTGGAATCAGCCCAGGCGGTAAGGACTTTTTCTGTCTTCAGCCCACTCAATGGATATATAGGGTTTAAAGATAAGCAGGTGTGGTTTCAAGTGCTGGATTACAACTTGCTTCTTGTCACATCGGGTGAGTTGTTTAATACTTCTAACCCATCATTTTTTTCATGTGTACAGTGGAGAGAATAATGTGTATCACACAGGGTTAAAACTAACATATATGGAGAGATCTGGCACATAGTAGGAACTAAATTAAAGAAAATTATGCATAGATAGTTGGAATGGATTACATTCTGTAGAGTTTGATCTTAGGTATACCAAAAAGTATTCATTTAAATTTTACCTAGCATTTGTAGAAACTATATAGGCAAACATATATCAAAACATGTGTGTGTATGTGTGTGTGTGTGTAAAAGTACCCTTGTAGTCTTGTTACCGTAGGCCGAGTTTATCCTAAGTCATAATCTGTCTAGGACCAGTTTCATGTATAATAGATAAGATGACATCCTCAAATATACTTAGATGTATCACGTGCATCACTAAAGCATGTTGATGTGTTTATACTGAGTAAAATCAATTTTAGTTTAATAGGAATTTACTGAGTCCTGATTATGGACCTAGACTTAAAGCCAGTGATTTTGTGAATAACAAGGAGGTAAGTAGAAGATGCAAATCCTGCCTCAAGAAACCTCTAATGTACTTGGCTGGGCAAGATGTAGAGACACATGAAACAATTTAAGAACACAAGATATTTCACATTTAGAGTAAAACACAGGTAATCAGTGGACATCCACCCCAAACTCAAGGTCACCATCACGATGGTGCTTTGTGTTTAGTAAACATTAATATTTGTTACATAGTGAATAAATAAAATGCTCAAGAGAAGAATATGTAATATTCATAAATGCCAGTACAATTTAATGATTTCCCCTGCCCACCAGTGATAACCTGTAGCCATCACATTTAAATATTTTTAAAATATAAAAAACATTATTTTATGTTGCTTTCAAAGAAGCAGCATGGATTTTCAGCCATCTAAAATGAGTTTCTTATTTCAGTTTCTTCAGAAGTCACTTAGCTCACTTAAAAACTCCCATCAAGCTCTCTATACTGCTGCCTACATTGAGAACAGGGTATAAGTGCTAGATCTGTGGCAGAAAATATATTCTGAGGTGTTAAGTGTCATATTTATTTGTGGTTAGAGGTGGAAATAAGTTAAATGAAACTGTTTTGTAGCAGGTAGTCACGGTGATAAACTTGAATTTTTTAGGAGGACAGTAATCACAAGAAAAAAAGATGGGTTGGTCAGTTTTAGAAACAATATTATAAGAGGAAAAGTAGATTTTAGAAGGTGATATAGTTTGGCTCTGTGTCCCCACCCAAATCTCATCTTGTAGTTCCCATAATTCCCACATGTTGTGGGAGGGGCCCTGTGGGAGGTGATTGAATTATGGGGGTGGGTCTTTCCCATGCTGTTCTTCTGATAGTAAATGGGCCTCACGAGACCTGATAGTTTTAAAAATGGGAGTTGCCCTGCACAAGCTCTTTTATTTGCCTGCTCTTGTCCACTTAAGCTGTAACTTGCTCCTTCTTGCCTTCTGCCATGATTGTGAGGCTTCCCTGGCCATGTGGAACTATAAGTCCAATAAACCTCCTTCTTCTGTAAATTGCCCAGTCTCGGGTATTTCTTTATCAGTAGCATGAAAATGGATTAAACAGAAGGCAGTATGCAAAATGGTTGGTGTCAGTAAGAGCCATGTTAGAACTTTGGCTCTGGTACTTTCTAAGACAAGTTTCCTAATTTCTGCTAGGTCTCTGCCACTTTATCTGTAAAACGAGGTTAATAATAGAATCTTTTGTATTTGGGGGAAAATTCAGTGTCGTCTAAAATCCTTAGCAGAGTGCCTGACACATAGTGAGTCAGTGGTTGGCTTTGTCTATATTGATAAAATATTTGTCACTGGTACCTAAACAGAGAGAAAGCCTTTGACACAGGAATCCTGAAATTTTCTTATGAGAAAGAAGAACATAACTTCTGGACTGGAAAATTTTTATGCTTTTAACCTTCATGCAATCCTAAGATAGCTCTAAAAGTGCTAACAACCTTACATGAAGAATATGTCCAAAGTTTCCAAATATCCTTCTAAGAAGGTACTCTGTACTCACTAATGTAGTGCTTCCCCTAGATGCACTAAGCTACTTCTAGGGGAAGTTCATAGAGCATGAGAAGAAAGCTTAATGGAATAACCAGAGCTTTTAATAAATTAGGAGTTAGTGTTGTTAACATGCTTCATAGCATTGGAAATGTAATGGGACAGTCATTCATGAAATCAACAAAAATTTAATTCGTTTGAAACTAGAGAATTCTTTTTAGCAAAATATAAATTTTAATATTATAAAATAGGTTATATTTTATTTTGCATGTGATTTTCATTTTACACAATTGATATTATACTACTACATGTATTTTCCATTTTGCTTAATTTTTCTCTCAATTCTTACGTTTTGTAAATCTGTCAAGCTTGATACCTTAAAGATCTAATTCATTCAATTTAGTTGTTGTGTTGCATTTCAATATATGAATATACCATGGTTTATTAATTGTCAGATTCATATTAGTTAATAGTTATTTGCTATTATAATAATTCTGTGCAGTAAATATATTTATTTCTTTATACTTACACATGAAAATTTATCTAGGGAATATATCCAGAAGTGGAATTGGAATTGCTGGCCTGTAAGTTTATATGCATTTTTTACTTTCAGTTGTCAGATTGTTTTTTAAGATTGCTATATCAATTTTTTTTTTTTTTTTTTTTTTTTTTTGAGACGGAGTCTTCCTCTGTTGCCAGGCTGGAGTGCACTGGCATGATCTTGACTCACTGCAACCTCCTCCTCCTGGGTTCAAGCGATTCTCCTGCCTCAGCCTCCCGAGTAGGTGGAACTACAGGTGCACACCACCACATCCAGCTAATTTTTGTATTTTTAGTAGAGATGGGGTTTCCCCATGTTGGCCAGGATGATCTCGATTTCTTGACCTGTGATCCACCCACCTCAGCCTTCCAACATGCTGGGATTACAGGCATGAGCCACCGCACCTGGCCACTATACCAATTTTTATTTCTATTTCCAGTATATGAGTGTTCCCTTTTCCCCACATTCTTGTTACCACATCATATGATCATTTTTTTAAAAGTTTTTTTATCAATCTAATGGGTGGAAAATGGCCCCTTTTCTAAATAAACAAGGTGTACTAGGTATAACAGGATTGATCAGGTATGGTGAACATTTGGTCATTTGTTATATGGATTGAGTTTCAGTTTCATATCTTGCTTTCATTACCACAGTAATCATCACCTTCATCACCACCACCACCACCACCATCATAACGAGTAATAAAAGATTTATTGGTTGCTTATTATGTGCCAAAGCTTTGGTTTTGGACTCTACATGTATTAATTAATCCTCACAGAAGCTCTGTTCAGAGACTCTTGTTGGCTGTAATTTCAAAGCTGAGAAAAGTAACACAGAGACTAAGTAAATGCCCTGTGTCACATAATCATTAAGTAGCAAAAGAGCAGGAGTGGCACCCAGAGTCTCAGTTTACATCTCAGGCAATCTGGCCTCAGAGCTGTGTTTAACAGCTCTGTCTTCCTGAATTTCATTCTTTTTAAACCTATATGTAAATCTCAAATAGGCTGCCATTTTTTTCCCCCTACATAATGATCTCTGAAGCAAACATATTCTGTAGTTGTTTCTTTTCTAGGCCTCCTTTTTCTTTCACTGTGTTTCTGTTCTCTGTTCAGTGAATAATGAGTTTGGTTTCTCACTGCTGTGTCATTTTGGCAGTTCTGTCTTTGATTATCGTCTTCATTGTTTTAAGGATTTACAACCTTTACTTCCAGGGAAAGTATTTTGCTATCTGTGCCAAACCCTATGAGACCTAAGGTGCTATTATCCAAAGGTTACTTAACCTCTCTGTGTCTCTTCTCTTTGTAAAATGGGGCCAGTAAGAATGTCTACCTTATAGGTATGACATGAAAATTAAATGAAAGTATATGTAACTTACTTAGAGAATAATACTGAAGACATGGTAAAACCCTTAATAAACATTTGCTGTTACTTATGTTTTTTTGTATTACTCAAGAAGTCGTAAGAATCACTTTCTAATTTGCACCAAACACGAAGAGCTCTTGGAGACATTTTCTTTCCTTCCTTCTTTTTTTTTATTTTTTTATTTTTAAGAAAAGAGTTAAGGAGTCCTACCTATGTATTCTGGATTGTTAAATATGTACACTTGTGGCTGAACTTACTATATGTAAAATGTACTATATGTGCAATGGCTAAACTTACTAACTCCTTTGCCATTTTGCCTTAGGAACAGCTTCAAGAAAACAGGGAAGGAACAGTTTTAGTGGCTCATGCCCGTAATCTCAGCGCCTAGGGAGGCTGAGACGGGAAGATTACTTGAGCTTAGGAGTTCCTGAGCCCAGGACTTTGAGGTTGGAAGTCAAGGCTGCAGTGAACTATGATCATGCCACTGCACTCCAGCCTGGGCTGCAGAATGAGACCCTGTCTCAAAACAAAAACAAAAACAAACAAACAAAAACAGGGAAGGATGGTGGATGTTGGTTCTTTTCTGTTACAGAATTTCTGGAGTAAGAGAAAACAATGAATAGGATTTTAACTAGTTTATTAACAAAGATTTTATAAGATCAAGGATCATGGTAAGATCCTTTCAAACTAAACAGGTAGAGTTTCTAGAGTTATAGATTTGCAGTCAAAAAAAAAAAAGAGTTACTGGCCAAAGGAAGATGTGCCTCAGCATCTGCTTTCATTTCACCTGGTTCCCGTCCTCTCCTCTCTGTGGTACTCTTTCATCGCCAGCCTCTTCTTACCTCAATCATTTTGCAGGGGTCCTTACTTCAACCTTTTCTCTTCTCTAGGAGCTCCTTAAATGTCAGTGTTGAAAACGTGTTTGACAGTGCTATCTTATCCTACTTAATGTCCAACATTGTCTTCCTTTGTGCAGCATGGAGCAGATTGCAGGGCCTCATCATCTCCTTAAAGTTCTGTTTGGTCTGTTTTCCTCCAACAACCTGAGCTCTGACTCATCTCGGCCAAAGACCTCACTGCAAATCACCTTACTCTTTCTTACATCCTGCCTTTTCACAAGATGCATGTGCTTTAAATATACTCATAGCTTTTATAGCTATTTGCGGTTATTACATATGAGTTCCTGTCTTTATTTTGTGGGTATGGGAAATGTATTCAAGGCAGAGGAATTAGCAAGCCCCAAGGCCCCAAGTGGGGAGCATGCCAGATGAACTTAAGGAATAGTGAGGAGATGATGTGGTAGCTAGAGTGGAGAGAGAAAAGTACAGAGCCCACTGCAGGTGTATTAAGTCCGTTTTCATGCTGCTGATAAAGGCATACCCGAGACTGGGCAATTTACAAAAGAAAGAGGTTTAATGGACTCACAGTTCCACGTGGCTTGGGAGGCCTCATAATCGTGGTGGAAGGTGAAAAGCACATCTCACATGGTGGCGGACAAGAGAAGAGAGCTTGTGCAGGGAAACTCCCCTTTATAAAACCATCAGGTCTTGTGAGACTTATTCACTATCATGAGAATAGTACAGGAAAGACCTGCCCCCATGATTCAGTTACCTCCCACCGGCTCCCACCAACAATATGTGGAAATTGTGGGAGCTACAATTTAAATTGAGATCTGGGTGAGGACACAGCCAAATCATATCAGCAGGGGAGGTTGGGGAGATAGTGAGAAAATCATATCCTGTAGGATTTTGTCAGTCACTGCTCTTCATGTCCTGACTGTTAGTGACCACGTCTGCCTTGGCAAGAATGACTTCTTCTACAGAGGTGACTTTCTGACATAGTGTGTCCAGGAGCGTTCTTTCCTTTGATTTGGTTGCTAAGGTTAGAAGCTACTATCTGTTTAGCAGTAGCTGAATTTTTTGATTGCTTAATATATGTAATACTAAGATCCAGTAAAATCATCCTTTTACACTGGTATGTGCTACAGCCTGGAGTATGAGTCCAGTTTTACTTATAACAAATTATTTTCAGAAAGACATTAATATATTATTAGATTCTACAAGACACATAATTGAGAAGGTAAACTATCTTGTTTTACTACTAGTAAAACCTTAATAAATTGAGCAAAGTAATATTTGTAAAAATTAACATATATGACATTTTATTTCATTTTGTTAAAATATTTTTATTATTGTTTTAAGCTGTCTTAACCATTTTTACATGTACAGTTCAGTGGCATTAAGTACATTCACATTGCTCTGCAATCACCACCACCGTCTATCTACAGAACTTTTTTCAGCTTGCAAAACTGTAATTCTATACCCATTAAGCAACAACTCCCCTTTCTTCTCTCTTCCCATCCCAGGCAACCACCTTTCTACTTTCTGCCTCTATGAATTTGGTACCTTTAGGTACCTTATATGAGTGAAATTAAATGACATTTGTCCTTTATTTTACTTAGATGGCTTACTTCACTTAGCATAATGTCTTCAAGGTTTATTCATATTATGGTATGTTTCAGAATTTCCTTCTCTTTTAAGGCTGAATAATATTTCACTGAATGTATATAGTATTTTATCTACTCATTTCTTGATAGATAATTGGTTTGCTTCTTCGTCTTGGCTATTGTGAACATGGGTGTATAAGTATTTCTTTGAGATCCTGCTTTAAATTCTTTGGTTATAATACCCACAAGTGGAATTGCTGAATCATATGATAATTCTATTTTTAATTTTTTGAGGAACCTATATACTCTTTTCCATAGCAGCTGCACCATTTTACATTTCTACCAACAGTACACAAGGGTTCCAAATGCTCTGCATCCTTATTAATTTCTGTGTGTGTGTGATTTTTTTTAGTAGGTAGTAGCTATCCTGTTGGATGTGAGATGGTATCTTATTGTGCTTTTTATTTGTATTTCCATAATATTTAGTGATGTTAAACATCTTTTCATGTACTTATTGGTCATATATATATATATATATATTCAAGACACCTGCCTGTGTTTTATACCACTTGTTTTTTTTGTTGTTGTTGAGTTTTAGAAATTCCCTTTGTATTCAGCATATGAATCCCTTATCAGATATGTGATTAGCAAATATTTTTTTTCCTTTCTGTTGAGAGTATCGTTAATGAACAAAAGTTTTTAATTTTGATAAAGTACATTTTATCTATTTTCTCTTTTGTTCTCTGTGCATTTGGTGTTATATATAAGAAACCATTGCCAAATCCAGTATCATGAAGCTTTACCCTTACGATTTTTCCTAAGAGTTGAAAATTTTATTTATTTTTTAGGGTGGAACTCTGGAGAGAACCAAGCAAATCCTTAGGCATCAGCATTGTTGGTGGACGAGGGATGGGGAGTCGTCTAAGCAACGGAGAAGTGATGAGGGGCATTTTCATCAAACATGTTCTGGAAGATAGTCCAGCTGGCAAAAATGGAACCTTGAAACCTGGAGATAGAATCGTAGAGGTACCCTCCAGTGAGCTTTCTGTGCTAAAATTTTTCACCTGCTCCATCCTTTGTACCAAGGGAATTGTCATCTTCATACTAGTTACTCAACCCAGCATTCGAGTAAAATATGTGTGTGGTTAAATTATTTCTTTTTATTTGTTTATTTTCATACATAATTTTCTCTTATGTATATAATGACAGATTATATGTTTTGATATAGAGACTGGTGTTTGGAGATAAAGCCAACCATTTAAAAAAATTGGCTCCAAGGTAAAATAATTATGTTCTGTTTGAAAGAACAAAGCACAATTCTCAGGGAAAAAATTTGAATTAAGATTATATAGACATACAATGTATGTATATGTACACACACAAAATGTACATATAATTAAGTTATTAATGAGGTTGTATTTCAAGAAATACTTTATTATTATCATTTCATTGCAGATCAACTTTGTTGGATGAGTGTGTGTGTGTTTTTTTTTCCCCAAGTGAGTCTGTTTTAGTAAAATATTTAATGCTGAGACCTCAGTTACCTTTCATGTAAATCTTTCTTAGTCAAAGCCAGGATCTCGCTCCTTTTCAGTGCTGTGTTCATCAGTGAAGGCTCTGTGTGTGTGCCTGTGTGCATGTGTGTGCACATGTATGTGTATTTTGTTACGTGTTAGAAGCATGTCAAGTTGTGTGTAATCTCTTAATTCAAAGCAAAGTTCAATATTTTAAATAGACTCTCCTCTCATAAGTCACTCACTCATTTACTCAACAAATATTCCTGGAACAGCTGTTGCATTCCAGGTGCTATAACAGGCTCTGGGCATCCCACAGTAAACAAGGCACTGTGCCTGCCTGCCAAGTGGGACAGACTTGACAAGTAATCAAGTCACTTCAGAACAGTGTGATAAATTATTTGATCGGGATAAGCATAATTTTATTTAGAAGGATAGAGAAAGGAGTACCTGACCCAGATTTTCTGAGTTTTCAGGATTTACAGAGTAGACTAAAAGAGACAACTTCTAAATAAAGATAATTTTATTAACACTGTAATGACCATTATATTTACTTTATACAAGTGACTCTCATTTTCTAAACCCATATAACTTACACATTGGAATACTTTAATTGTTCAGAAGAAGATTATAACATATCAACCATGACTTTAAAATGAACATTTTGATGATTGATTGATTGATTCCTTCAATGACTGACTGTCTTTGAGAGCCTTAGATGGAAGAAGATTGGGACCTGAGAGAAAACAGGGACTAAGTCCTTTTTTTGATGACCATTTATAAGGAAGAATGATAGGCTTTTTCTCTCTCCTGCATTCTTTCATTAGATGATATCTTAGAACCGTTTTAACAAACTCCTTTATGTAGGACACTACCTAAAATTTCACATTTTGGATTATCACTAAGAAGTTTATTTTACACATACCTCACTATTAAATACCTTTGACCTAAATAGAAGAAGAGATTTTTTTTTTTTATAGTCAGGAAAGGTCATAATTTGCTCTCAAATGTTGTTTAAATATATTTAAAAAGTTAAAACTCCCCTTTAAAATGGAAAAGAAAGAACTTTTTTATGCATTTTAAAATACTGTATGCAATTTAGCAATGATTTGTGCCATATTGCAAGGGCTTTTCTAGTATGTAGGAAGCCTCAGTCCTCTGTAATCCCAAGGATTCTAAAGCGTGCCTCTACTAAGAGTTTCTCAGAATGTATGTAGACTAGGTGAGTGCAGATCTGCAAATCATTCCATTCTGAGAATGGAATGCTTTGGACTTGAGGAAAGATAATTAACATCCTGTTAAATTTTTCCATGAATGGAATATATAGTAGACATATGGTAGACGTGAATACTGACTTTTGTTCTACAAAAGAGTTAGAAGCTATTTTAATATGCACTGAAAAAAATATTGTCATCTAATTATCAACCTGAGGGAGGTTTTTATTTAAATCTATATAATTCTTTTAAAGGTGGTAATGTTCTGTGCAAAGATCTAATAATGTTCTTTTCTAGAATTGTGTCCACTGTGGGTTTACTCTTTTGTTGTATATATCATAACATGGTAATTGGAAATGATAAAATGACACTAACATCCTATAGTTTTCTGATAGGATTAGCATTTGGCTTTTTACACTATTTTCCTTCTTATTCATAAAGTGTGTAAGCTGAGTTGATCATTACTCAGGCAAGCCATGATCAACAAAATTTACAAGATAACTTTCATTGTCAAACTATGTAAGAATTACTAACAAATAAACACAGTTTCTTAGCTTCCAGCTCCTGTCATATCTACTGTAAGGACTCTTTTGCAAAACTAACCTTACCATTATCTGATTTTTCTGGATATCAGAATTTTGTTTTGAACTTCAAGTTTCCTTGTACAGACACAAGGCATCACCCCTTACTTCCCAAACCACCCTATAATGTATTAGAAGAAAATTAGTACGGTGACTTTCATGATGAAGACAGTGCTGCTAGATAGTTCGCTCGTATTATTTCGTTAATGATACTGATTTTTTAATTTGAAGGAGCAGCTGAGCAATGTAAGGAATGAAGAAGCAGAGCCTTCATTTCAACTAATTATGACTTGAACTAATTATTGGAGACAGAGATATGTGTCCAAAGCAAGGGACCACAAGTCTGCTGGACAGACAGAATGTTCTGCAGCTTCACATGTAGTCTCAATTATTTTTGATATTAAAACAGATTTTCTAGGAGTCTAACCAAGTACCCCTAAAACTCCATATCCACACATTTTTTTGTTGTTCTATAGATTCTTGAAATGTTAAGCTGAGGCCTTCCATTGCAGGTGGATGGAATGGACCTCAGAGATGCAAGCCATGAACAAGCTGTGGAAGCCATTCGGAAAGCAGGCAACCCTGTAGTCTTTATGGTACAGAGCATTATAAACAGATCAAGGGTAAGCGAACACAAAGGGCAAGGTAGGCATATCCAAACAGTGTTCAACTTGGAATCTAATGTATCAAGGGCCAAGTTGTCTGTATGAGCAAAGACAGTGATTTTTCAAATCTCAGAAGACTTGTTAAAAGTTTGTTTTGCTTTCTCAGAAATTGAGTTATCCTGGAAATCCCTTCCACCATGTTTAATAAAGACTTTTGAGGTCTGTTGAATATACACAGAAGTAGGATTTATCAGTATCTCTAGGTATCTAGATGGTTAATTATTAGTATTCATTTTAATCACAAAATACACAAATTATTAAAAGGAATGTGGCATCATAATTCAGATTAATCATCGGTGATCTCTAGTGGAGCCCCTTAGAAGCCAAATAAATGACATTTTCTCGAAATTTATTCTCTAGACAGAATCTCCTGCTTATGCAATCCCATAATCATCTGTGAATGATCTTTCATGTATTTGTGTATCCCACTGAACGTTAAATTTGCACAGGGTAGATTTGTTTACAAGTGATTTCATAATTACTGTACTCTAGCCACAATCACTGTGTAGCTCTTCATCACTGTGTAGCTATTGGTGGACAGAAACCTGCCAACCCATTTTGCCATCAGTCACTACAGGTAAAATAGCTTTCAAAAACATTTTAGAAAATGTAAGTTACATTTAATGATTGTTGTTAACAAAAATACAGAGCAAGGCTTTGGATTTGATATGACTTGATGCTGAAGATGAAAATTATGCCAAGAGTTTAAAACTGTTTTTTTTACTCCTTCTTTGTGCCTCATGGGAAAAAAAAAAAAATTCACATGCAGCAGTTATTAAGCATATTGGATTCACATACCCCTTTGAAAGTTCTTTAGAAACATACACATCCATTCAAAAATTGCATACCATTTCCTAGATATCCTGAAGCACTTACAGGCTCCTTTTTTGGGTTTAAGTTAACAACCTCCATCATAGTGATTCTCTTTGAATTACCTGCTTACTAGTTTTTAGGGTTGGTTGTCTTTAAAACAAAAATATCAACATATGTGAGGGAAGTTGAAGGTATCATCTAAAACTTAAAATATGTAATTTTACCTGCAAAATACATTTAATTTAACTTGTAAAGTTAAGAATTTAAGATACTAGGGCTCAGTTTAACTTCTGAAATTAAGAATTTAAGATATTAAGGTTCAAATATGAAAATAACCAACAGCTCTTTAGATGAACTCTGTCAAAGTAACTTATCAATATTCTATGCATGGACTGTAAAGTGACCAGATTTATTTTACTGGCCCTTCTGTTGTGAAGACAGGTGTAACTCTGTTCCGGGTTTACTGTAAGAGTGAATCTAGTAGTTTTTAATGTAAGCACTTCAACATCTACAATTTTTAATCATTCAGTTGTTTATTGTTAGGTAATAATTATCCATTCAGAAAGAAAATTTGCCAAATGGTAGGGCTGCATCATGCTGCATTCTTTACAGAACTATTCTATTTGTTTAAATAACTCTAAATCCTTTTACATTTGTTTCCATTTGTGTGTTAAACATAGACACAACATAATAATGTTAAATGGGTGTTTAAGTTAAAGCTATTTTTTGTGGGTGGGTTTTAGTGCTTTTTTTTGTTTTATTTATAATTTACAACTTTTACATCATTTGGGACAATACTATAAATTGCTGAATAGTGATTCTCAATGTTGCTTTAAAAACTTAAAATTACAAGTATTCCTTTCAGTGTCAGGCACATTTTCCAATGAGCTGGGAAGATCTTGTCTCATATACCTGGAAAATACTCTTATTTTACTCTCTGAGGTATAATGATACCTGATTTTATAGCAGTTGTTCCAGGGTAAATCTTGTTATAAATGACATATTTAGTCAAGTCATACTTATTTTGCTTTAGAAAATTAAAATTAATTTTGCATTTAAAACGAGATATATTTTGTTTCAATGATTTATTTCCTTATGGAAATAATTAGGTCTCCAGTAATCTAAAAGGGACACTCACAAATGCACATACTTAAAAGTCTCTTACTGATAATTGTTTTATCTGTAGTTGTAGGATAAAGCTCCTAGGAAATCTTAAACGTAAGGTGAAAAGACAGTCAGTTGCGTTGGCCCTTAGGCTCTTCACGAATCAGAAACTTCCAGAAGTAGCCCTGATAATTTCACCTGTATGACCCTTCACAGAATTCAGTCTGACCGCATTTTCTCACTGAAAGGTGGGCCTTATTTAATATAGACCAGAGAATGTTTCTGTCTTCCCTGTGCTGCTTCATTGTTAATATTTCCGCTTTTCTCAGCCCTTGAGACTATAAACAGAAGTATCATCATTGATTTTTTAACAAGAAATAGTTTGTTTCTAAAAATCTTTTCCTAATAATAGAGTAATCTACCATTGTATCTGCTGTGCCTATGCTATACTTTTACACTTTGCTATCAGGGCCAAATTCTAATCCTCTAAGATCTGCAAATTGAAAAGAAAACAAAAGTAATAAAAAATTATAAACTGGAGCTTTCTTTAAATATTCCATTTGTTGCTAGTTTTGTTTTCTAGTGTTCTACAGAATTATACAGTACACTGGAAACCTAAAAGTCCCATGTAGGGAGATTAGAAATAATCTCCACCTTCCATAGCATTGAATTGTTTTGCCTAGGATGTATTTGTCACCTCTGCCTAGTCATTTCTTCCACCTTAATAAATGGTCATGTGTCTTGGTATTTGTGATCTTCTCTTTTGTAAAGCAGGAGTTGACATTTTAAACTGAAAAGCAGAGAGAGAGTTGAGATGAGCAGAAATGTCATTGTGCCCATTTCTTTTCCTGTCTTCCCTCTGTAGGAAAAACATTGCAAGAAGAGCAGATTGAAAGGGTAATGTGGCATAAGCTTTAGTGCAGGCATACTGAGGATAGAGTCTTTCCAGAGTGTTCTCCCATACAGGGTGGTGTCACATGACAACCTCTCCCTATACTTGACGCCTGCCAGTGGGGCTTTTTTATAGAGAGAAGTAACACAAACATTTAATTGGAGCCAAAATGAATTTTAAATGTCTGCAATTTCCCCTGAAAGATACAGTCAATAAAAGAAAAAGATAGCGGGTGTGAAAAGAAGGAGAAGAATTTATTGTGCTAAGGAAATTACTTTTTTTTTTTTTAACTATGAAAATGCTAAATTCTATCTGGCAGTCATCCTGGCTTTAATATGTATTTTCAACTCTAACAGTCTGGCTCAGGGCTTATTACTGGCAAGCCACAAAACCTCTGAGAAACACTGTAAGGCAGGACTTCAAATATTGTCTAAAGCCTCATAAATTCTCCAATAATGTGGGCAATTTTATAGGAAATTTATTTAAAACATGAATCTCCAGGTTCCTACCTCCACAAAAACTGGGCAGAAATAGAGAACACCACTGTACAGGAGTTCATTTTTTAATAAATTATTGATTTTTTAAGTTAAAAAATACAATTGCTCTGAAGCACTGTCAATATCAAGTCAAAATATGAAAGTTTCCTTACTGGGAGACAAAATAAAAGAATAATGAAGGTTACCAATGAACTAGCAGACCAATTTATAATTTGCATTCTAGACAGATTATTTTAAAAAAACATTTAGCTTTTAGATGTAAATTAAAAACTTGTGTGGTTTTAATTTTGGACATGTTTACTGATATTCATGAAACGTGTATTAATATATAAGATGGGCAAAATATATGTGCCTCTGTTAGTAATACTGAAGTCACTGAGCAAAAATAAAAGAAATTTGGAATCACTTTGACAACTAGTCTCCTGTGTGGTTTGTGACCTGATTTAGACTCAGGTATAGATTTAGGTCATCAGAAACAAATCTTTAGTTCCAGACTGTTTTAAGATGTTGCTATTAATGACTGGATCTGATAGGATCTAGTTTCACACAGGCAGTTCTTTAAATCAGTATGTGCTTTGCTTTTAAAACTGAGTTGTTTTCAATACATTTCCTTTGCGTTCAGCGCCTCTTATGTTTCCTTTTAGAAATCCCCTTTGCCTTCCTTGCCGCACAACCTTTACCCTAAGTACAACTTCAGCAGCACTAACCCATTTGCTGACTCTCTACAAATCAACGCCGACAAGGTTGGATAATGCCCATTGTCTTGCTGTTGGTTGCCTTTTGCAAATGTTTTGTTCTTTGTTATTGCTGTGTCTTTGTCCCAGTTCACTATTTACTACATTTGGGCAGGAAAAAAAAAAAACCCTCAAAGCTGTTTGGAGTGGGCATGCAAATCCTTTCTTAAGCACATTTTCCTGCCAGAGAATATTTATTTTTATTGCTGAAATTAAATGGCCCTTCTGAAGAGTAAGGGAGAATCATGAGTCCAATGCTTTTCTTTCATTTTGGTGTGATTTAAAATTTCTGATATTTAAATTTTTGTTAGTTGCCAAATGTGTGATACGTTCACACATAATTTCTTTAAAACCATGTGTTGGGATTTAAATCCTTTAAAGACTTCTACAAGGTGATCATAAAAGCTCTTCCATGAGTTAATCACTGCACAAATAATTGTGTATGTGTACATGCAGGAGTCTATTGAATATTCATGAAGCATGCCCATGTAATTGCCTGAATCAGGAAACGTAACTGTTTCAATGCTCGTAAATCTATACTTGGATCTTCTCATTTTCTGATGAAATTATAAAACCAAAATTGAAACAAAAATTTACAATAATTTATATACCATAATTTAATCATGAAAAGGAAGAAAGCAGTCAACAATTTTTTTTTCAGGAAACACTTTATGAATATTCATCAGATTTCCATGTTATTGTAATAAATGCCATGTTATTGATATGGATAACCAAAGGTGCTATATCTGAAGCAATATGTTTTCTATTGCTATAGGAATTACAGAATTCAAGTAGAATTATCTTCTGTTGTTCCCCAACTAACCCTTTTGCTCCCATACCCTTTAAGGTTTGTGTCAGTGTGGAATTTTCGTATGTGGGTGTGTTACAGTGTGCTTTATGTGTGTGCTGTACTTGATATGTACATACACGGCATGGAGTGATTTCAAGTATACATTGCATTTTTGACAATGAAGGCTAAGCAATCTTTGTTAAAGAGCTATATTTTCATGAGTACCTTTTAAAAAGTGTCACTAACAAGGCAGATACATGATCTTGATGAGAATGAGGGTGTCAGGGATATGAAAATGTAACACCTGATTGCCCCTCAAGTAAATAGAGGCTTATATTGGTTTTACTAGTCAGGTAGGTTTTGGTTTACTCACAGTATGAAAATGTTGTGCCTGAGATCCCAGACAGTTTTTCAGATAAGCAGGTTTTGTTTGTTTGTTTGTTCTTAAAATAACAGCTCAGAAAAATTATGCAGCAAGATCTATAAAATGTCATCTTTAGATTTGTTAAAATTATGGGAAGTTTAAATTAGATTTTGTTCTACTTTTAAAAAATGGAATGGACTTAATCAATGCTTGATAACATTTTCTGTTGTTACAGAGAAGTAAATTTTTTTAGCCAGAAAAATTCTAAAGTGCATATATTGCTCCTTTTACTATGATAATGAAACTTGATTGGATCAAATGAGGGTTTTGTGTGTGTGTGTGTTTGTTCGCTTTTATTGGTATATTATTTATTTGAGACATTTATGGCACAGCATTTGGGAAGATGACAAGGGTTCCATTTACATTAGTAACTTTCATCTGTTTGTCCAATGACGTATAGACTGTACATTTCAATATAGCAGATTCTGTAATCTGACACTTAGGCCCTTAAATCCCTATCAGTCAGCTTTTTGCTTTGCCAGAAATTGAGTGCTTTCTGAATCAACAAAGAAAGGTCACATTCAGTCTCAGATAGTTCTAGTGTTAGATATCTTTTTAGGTATTCTAATTCTTGGCACCAATAAATAATTGCTAAGTAATTTGTGCATGTTTATCACTTAATGTATCCTTATAAGAAGTCAGTTTAAAAAAATGTTTTTCTAGATATAAACATACATAATAAAACATTGTATCAGAGGAATTCTTATGCAGTAAAAAAGTAAAATAAAGATATATAGGAAAACCATAGGTTCAAGGCATCAGGGACAGCTTCGTAACAAGGTTAGAACTTTAGCTGGATGTCCCTGACCTTTGAGTTAGGTACTGTCTTACTTATGCAAGTTGGAGGAGACATCATGATATAATGGAAAGTGTACTGGATTAAGAGTTAAGCAAAAAGAAGTCTAGTACCACTGTTTGATTTGAAACAAAAACTTTCACTTCTTATAGCCTCAGGTTCAAAAGGTTTATTCATCTGCAAAATGAATAAAATGAACTCAGTGACTTAAAGACCTTTCAAACTCTTAGCATTCTGTTTGATCATCTATAATATTAGGTTGGTGCAAAATTAATTGGAGTTTTAATGGCAAAAACTGGAATTATTTTTGCAATATAAGAACTTGATGATGCCAAATCCTTTTTTTTTTTTTTTTTTTTTTTTTTTTTGAAATAGGACCTATGACCCTAAGTGACAGCCAGTATGCTACGCTTTGGCTTTCTATTAAGGAGCCTCTGTGTTTCCTCATTTATCTTGTGATCTGCCTTGGCAAGGGAAAGCTGGTGTTCTTAAAACCATGCCTCTCAGATCCGAGTGTGTGCTCTGTGCTAACAAACTGGCTCCCTGGTAGACAAGCCTGCATGTGTGATACTTGCTGTCCTGGATTTGTTAAGAGAATCATGTGGAGAGAGGATTCAGGTAGCAATAAATAATTATTTATGTTTAGTTTCACTAATAAGCTTTGAAGGGCAACTTCTTTGTTAATTTTTTTTTTCTGCAGTTTCTTGGCAGATTTTTCTACATGCCTCAAATCTTACCCAGACCCAAACGTTATAACTTTTGAATGACATTTTTTTCTAAAAGGATAAGTTCAGTTTTCTACCAAGTCATTTAAGCCTTCAAATTCATTAATTCATTGGCTTAAAATAGCAAATAAAAGCTTAGTGAATTATTCTTTGATACTACTTAGTTTAATATATTTAAACTTTGCCTGAATCCCATCTAATATTTCTTATCTATCTATATGTATAAATAGATATATATGGAAATAAGAATATGTCAAAAACAAAGTCTGGCTTTAAAATATCAAATAATGGAAAGCTCATATATATATGTTTTTATATATATATATCATATATGTATTATATAAAATATTTAACAATCTGAGCCTTCCATTATTTGTTAGAGATATATATATATATGAGCTTTCCATTACTTGTTATTTTATATATATATTATATACATATATGAGCTTTCCATTATTTGTTAGTTATTTTAAAGCCAGTCTTTGTTTTTGACATTATAATCTTATTTCTTCTTCTTGAAGTTTTCTTCCTTAGACTGCACAAACCCACTGCATTCTTTTTGTTCCCGCAGGCACCCAGTCAGTCAGAGTCAGAGCCAGAGAAGGCTCCATTGTGCAGTGTGCCCCCACCCCCTCCTTCAGCCTTTGCAGAAATGGGTAGTGATCACACACAGTCATCTGCAAGCAAAACCTCACAAGATGTGGACAAAGAGGATGAGTTTGGTTACAGCTGGAGTAAGTTGTCTTTTTGTGATGCATTTAATTATAAGAGGTATTAAAATAGCTCTGAGTTTCTCAAGGATTGTGCCCTGGATAAATAAGTATGTTGCAGCTTTGTGATATATACTGCAGTTCTGTGTGGAAAAAAATGGTGTTTGTTTTGCTTGAATACAGCATACATTCCTGAAGCATGAAATCATACTCTTCCTTTCCTTTAAAAGTGCTATTAAAGCTCACTCTGCCTTTTGTATGAGAATTAATAAGGACAGGGCACTCTCTCAGAAGCTATGCCACTCTGTGTCTTGAACAAGTCACCACCCCTTTCTGGGCCTCAGATTCCTCATGTAAAATGTGGCTGTTGTTGATATCACACCTTGAACTTCTGGTGCATTTTCTATACCAGAATGGTGATGTAGTATAATTGTGGAGACAAAAACTTTAGGTATTGACTAAACTGTTTAACTGTCTGTAAGCTTTAGCCTAGTTATTATCTCTCTTTTTAAAATGGAGTTCTTCCCTCAGGTTGCTAACATTCAATTAGACAGTGCCAAAAGAGTGCTAAGCACAGCGCCTGGTGCCCAGCAGGCTTTCATAGGCAGCCGTTCTTAGGACCAATAGGGAGTCTCTGTTTTCTAAGCAAATACCATTTTACAGGAAAAATACTTAAAATTTAGCCCAAAGTTATCAATGTCATTGTTTTAAAAAGTTTTATTTTAAAAATCGAATTATTTCCTTTAAGAAAGCTGTAGTACATCTTTTTAGGAAGTACAGAACATAAAAATTGTGCTGCTATATTGTGGGAATCAGGAAATAGTTTATGAGGTTGATGCAGTTAGGAATCAATGTAGAACGCATGACATTAGCCCATTAGCCATACAGTAACACTTTCTAAGATGACTGGTAAAGTTTGTAGGTTTCTCAGTCTGTTGTCAGTGACGCTAGAGCGTATTGCTAACAATCAGTGTGGTCAGAATGTACTCTTGAGGAAAATGTGAACTGGAATGTTTCGGTTTTCTATTATGAAGCCACCCCAAAATGTAATGGCATAAAACAACAATTTATTATTAATCTATCAAAGGGCAGTGGGTGACTGGGCCCAGCTGGGCTGGACTTCCAAGACAGCTCATTCACATGGTTGGCAAGTAATGCTGGCTGTTGGCTGGTTGCTCATCTGTGGCTGTGCACTGGAGCACCTACGTGAGGCCTTAGCCCTCATAGATTAAATAGGGTGCACAATAACCATCACCTCTTGAAGATGTGGGGTAGGAGATGTAAATGGTGTCATCTAATTAGGAAATGTGTCCCAAAGCTGGGATACATATATCAAGTTGTCCTGGCGTGATAGCTCTGTGCAAAAAGGAAGCTCATTCCCTTCATTTTGCATATATCTACCCAGAAACTGCCCAACATGATGTGATATACAATGTTGATATTCCAATGGGAGAAAAGCTCCCACTGTTCAGTGAACACAGATATTCTGGATGCCTCAGTTCTGTTCTCCTCTGCAAGTGATCAAGTTTCTGGTTTAATCATAGTCTTTTGAGAGTTTGTAAATATGCACTTTGGGAGGCCAAGACGGGCGGATCACGAGGTCAGGAGATCGAGACCATCCTGGCTAACATGGTGAAACCCCGTCTCTACTAAAAAAATACAAAAAATTAGCCGGGCGTGGTGGCGGACGTCTGTAGTCCCGGCTACTCGGGAGGCTGAGGCAGGAGAATGGCATAAACCCAGGAGGCGGAGCTTGCAGTGAGCTGAGATCTGGCCACTGCACTCCAGCCTGGGTGACAGAGCGAGACTCCGTCTCAAAAAAAAAGAAAAAAAAGAGAGTTTGTAAATATGAATTACTTCTCTTTGGCATAACCACCCCAAGGTGAACTGATTAATCAGACATTGTGCTCTCTGCACCCTAGATGCAAAGAAATTCCTCAAAGTTTGGGTCCTCCAGGAAGCCAGTTCTGATGCCCAAGTGACTAGTCTATTTAGCTTTTAACTGACAAAGATTACATTTTGGTACTAAATACTGCCCTTTTGAGATAAAACTAAATAGCTTTCCACAGTAAAGCATTTGACTGTAAATTAACTTTAAATATGTATTTGTTGTTGTTGTTGTATGTAGAAAATATCAGAGAGCGTTATGGAACCCTAACAGGTGAGCTGCATATGATTGAACTGGAGAAAGGTCATAGTGGTTTGGGCCTAAGTCTTGCTGGGAACAAAGACCGATCCAGGATGAGTGTCTTCATAGTGGGGATTGATCCAAATGGAGCTGCAGGAAAAGATGGTCGATTACAAATTGCAGATGAGCTTCTAGAGGTAAGTTTTTGTGGAAAACTTTGGATTTATTCTTGTTTTATAAGTGTAATGGAACCGTCAGTTTCCAGAAAATCACCTATACCTTATAGCGACTGAGAAAGCCATTGCTTGCTTAATAAAATAGATGCATTGCAGCAAATCTGGCTCTAAACCAAATTTCTACTAAGTAGAGTCCATGTTCCCATTAACATCCATTAAAAGGTCATGACTGTGTAGCACCAGAAACAATTTTTGCCCCAAGATAGTAATAAAGCTCACACTTCAAAAGCATTTGTTTTGTGTGCTGCATTTTTATTAGGAGTTTTTGAAAAGCCAAGTGACCAGTAATTCCCCAGAGGCTGACCCACTGGACATTCTGGAACTTGAATCACTAATGGGAGAAGTGATGAGGGTGAGGTGGGGTGGGGTCAAGGTTAAGGCTAAATAACAAGCAGTAACTCAGCCTGCCAAACAAAATAAATTTGTGGACCATACTTTATAGGGTTTAGAATTTTATTTGCTTCTGTTGTTTGTCCTTGCCCCTCCCGGGCTGGGATCCACATGATTTTATACTGCCTTTATGTTCTTCCCATGCTGAGTATGTTTCCCTATAGACATGGAAGGTTCAGTTGGCAGGGACTAAACGACCGAATGACTGAGCCAGTCATTTGCATTAGGCACTATACTGTTTAGGCACAGTTTGCTGCCTAAATCCTGAATCTACCCAGCATTCCTTCTCCCAGTGACCTATTTCCAGGGCTTGAGTTTTGAGACTAAGTGGGAAATACGACAGTAAGGAACTTCCCAGGATGGTCTTGCAGGTGACAAGTTTTTCCACAGAGCCCTCATTTTGTGCAGAGCATCCTGGGAGCCCAGTGCCTGCCAGGAAATTTGCTGTCTACTCTCCTGCAGTTGGTCCAAGTGGTGCCTCTTTATCAGCAGTCCATGGATGTCAGACTTCATGTGCATTATTTTAATGCTGGCTTTAAACATGAGCTATTCTTTTATTCACCATGAAAAGTCAGGTTCATGTTCTGGGGAGGAAAATATATAACATTTAATATAAAATATATTTGAAAGGAAGAAAAAATGTGCTTTTCATTAATGAGGAAGGATGATAAAAATTTATGATACTAAAATTTCAGGCCCAACTAATGCTATTTATTTCTCACAGATCAATGGTCAGATTTTATATGGAAGAAGTCATCAGAATGCCTCATCAATCATTAAATGTGCCCCTTCTAAAGTGAAAATAATTTTTATCAGGTGATCATTTTTCTTTTGCTAGTTTACCAAATACTTTTTGTTAGCATTTCTACGCGGAGTTCTTTTGAATGAAAATAAAACATTTGTGGCCGGGCCCTGTAATCTCAGCACTTTGGGAGGCCTAGGTGGGCGGATCACGAGGTCAGGAGATCAAGACCATCCTGGCTAACATGATGAAGCCCCGTCTCTACTAAAAAAAAAAAAAAAAAAAAAAAAAGAAAGAAAAAATACGAAAAATTAGCCGGGCATGGTGGCACACGCCTGTAGTCCCAGCTACTAGGGAGGCTGAGGCAGGAGACTCACTTGAACCTGGGAGGCGGAGGTTGCAGTGAGCTGAGATTGTGCCATTGCACTCCAGCCTGGGCAACAGAAAGAGACTCTGTCTCAAAAAAAAGAAAGAAAAGGAAATATTTGTAAATATGTAAGTGTCATAGTTCCAGGTTTTGGGGGTTAAAAATTTTTCTCTGATAACCTTCTGACTTTTGAAGTAAGAGAATGAAAATAATACCATTATGTTATAACAGGTTGTTGTTTTTTTGCTTTCAGAAATAAAGATGCAGTGAATCAGATGGCCGTATGTCCTGGAAATGCAGTAGAACCTTTGCCTTCTACCTCAGAAAATCTTCAAAATAAGGAGGTATATGTAACTTATATTTGTTTCTCTGGGAAGACTTGATTGATGTGCACTTTATTAATTCAATCAAACAATCACCTAACACTTAGAGAGGGATCTTAGAGGTAGCTAAGTTACATCCTTGGCCTTCACGGAGTGTAAATCCTAGTATAAGAAGATGCTCATGGAAATAAGCATACCACTTATGTGAAGAGTACTTGTAGCCTGTAGTGAGGGTGGGAAAAGAGTTATCAGTTCTGCCTCTGAAAAGAAATTGAGAATAAAACTTTATAGGGAAGGTTACATATGAAGTGTATGTTGGAAGATTTGGGGGGTAAAAATGTTGCAAGCAGAGGGCATGGAGTGAGTAATGGCGTGGATACTCTGGCCAATGCAGGGAACAAAATTATAGAGCATCACTGAGCAATGAGGGGCAGGGAATGGGAGCTGGTGGGGAAAGGGTCAATATTAGAGGGGAAAGGGTCAGATCATGGAATACACTGGTAGGCTAACATGTGCCAGCCTTGTCTTTGAGACAGTGTGGAGCTCAAAGAATGAGAAATGTATAGTTAAAAATTTCTCTGGCAGTACTGTAGAGAAAAATCAGAAGTAGCAGGGGAGAGAAGTTAGAGGAAGTAAGATAATTATTGGAATCATTCAGGAAACAGTTAACGAGGACCTGAACTAAAGCTAGAAGAGGGAATGGTTACATCAGATGTTTAAGACCCAAATTGGTAATACTTCATCCCCAACTAAATGTACTCATTGAGGAAAAATGAGTGGTTGAAGATGTGTTTAACCAACAAATATTTTCTGAGTACTCTGCCTTATACCAGATATTGCTCTTTGGACTGGAGAATAAAACAGATAGGATATACAAGGTTTTCAGATGTCTGACTTAGTGATATGAGGGATGGCTGTTTTCTACCAAATAGAAAATACAGAAAGATATTTGCAAAAATATGGTACATTCTATTTGTGGCAGGGTAAGAACAAAGTGGCTGTTGGATAGCCTGGTAGAAGTTTACATTGGGACATTTGGTTTCCAGTTTAGAGATGATTTCCTGTAGATGCAGATTTGGCATTTCTAAGCCATGGAAACTGAGGTCTTGAGAAAGCATTTAGAGAGAAAGAGGGCCAAGGGCAGAATCATGTGGTAGCAACAATAAGGAGGAAGGCGAACAAAGAGATCAAGGCTATGAAGAACCAGGAGGGCATGTGGCAGAGCAGCAGAGGAGAGTGTCTTTTAAGGGTACACTCCACAGCTCTACATGCTGCCATGTAGCAAGAATCCAGCGAGAGGATGAGTAGAGAGAGTCCTTTGGGTTTGGTAACTAGGAGACTTTTAGTGGTTTTTGAGAAGGCAAATGATGGACAAGAAATCAAGGAGAGAGAGAGGCAGTGGCTAGAGAGTGATAGAGAATTGGGAGAGTGGTTTTGTTTTGATTTAGGAAAGCTTTGGATACATGTGTATGATGAATAAAAGGAGTTAGTAGAGAATGAAAAGCTTTAAATTAGAGGAACTTTGGTGATTATCAGTGGGGATAGCTGTAGGAAGAGAAACATTCTTTCCTAAATCAATATATACAAATAGAGCTTATGTGTGTATAAGATAGATGTACAAATCATTGTCTCATTCTGGCTGCTCCTAACATTCAACTATGCCATGTGGTTATTTAAGATAACTAGGTTATAAAGTAATATATTTTTTTCATATTACTTGTGCTAAATATGTCTCTTAAGGAATTTTTAATAACGTTCAGGTAAAACATTAACGTTTTCAATTCACTTGATAAATAACGCAGTAAAGAATAATGAATGGTGTTTCTGCTGGTGCTCTGTCAGTGAGTTTCACCATTTGGTAGCTGGGCTGCCATCAGTTTTCATTATACAGTAAATCCAGGCAGTCTTCAAGCCACTTGGTCTATCTGTGCTCTCAACTGATTGTTGTCCAGTTACACCTCATAAGTATTTTGAAAAGAATATAATGTTCATAAATTCCATAGAATGTTAAAATAGCAAAAATATATTAAAATAAATAAATGTATTAAAATAACAATAGTGTATTAAAATAAATAAATGTATTAAAATAATTTTGTGTAATGTATAAAATAATTTTGAATAAGTGGCCCTTATATTTAAACAAATCAAAATTCCTAACACGCAGTTGTCCTTTTTGTCATTTCTTTCCCTCTGTCAGACAGAGCCAACTGTTACTACTTCTGATGCAGCTGTGGACCTCAGTTCATTTAAAAATGTGCAACATCTGGAGCTTCCCAAGGTAAATCTGCTTTGAATTGGAATGAAATGATGTGAGTTCCTTTACATCAGTGTTCTAATTCACTGTGTTCTCAAAAGTGTGGTCTCCAGATTAACAGCATCAGCATCATCTGAGATTTTGTTAGAATTGCAAATACTTGGGCCCACTCAAACTTACTTGCTGAATAAGAAACTCTAGGATTGGGCCCAGAAGTTTATGTGTTATTAGACCTGCCTGATGCACATTTAAGTTTGAAAACTACTGTGCTAACTGATACTTTATCAGGGGTCCAGCTTGCCCTTTTGTCATTATTTCAAATTAGGAAATTTAGGTATCTGTCCATTGATTCCTTTACTAAGGTCCTGCTATGGAGGAAATAAAAATAAAGAAATAGAAATTATAGTTTTGTCCTTTAAAAATAGGAAAGCTCATATATTTAGAAGTGAATTTTCGACTCAGATGATTGCCTTTAAGAGATAGTTTGCTGAACAGAAACCTATAAATGCTTTTGGGTGCTTCAGGCTCATGCAGTTAAGCAGGTGGACAATGGAAGAGCATGAGTATAAGCTGAAAGAGCAGTGAAGTGCCCAGGAAGAAGAGGAAGGCAGGAGGTGGGGTAGGGAGGTCAGAGAATATTTATAGGAAGTGCTGCAGA
This sequence comes from Macaca mulatta, assembly GCF_049350105.2. Taxonomy (NCBI): domain Eukaryota; kingdom Metazoa; phylum Chordata; class Mammalia; order Primates; family Cercopithecidae; genus Macaca; species Macaca mulatta. Next base: position 86,016,723 of record NC_133420.1, read on the forward strand.
CAGAAGGAAAGAGAGTGGTCCGTATTGCCACTCTCCAACCAGGAGGCAGTACAGTATGATGCTTGAGAGCCTCAGCTCCAGAGTCATTCTGTCTGGGTTGAATCCTTGTTTCATCAAGTACACGCTTCACACATTGTATGATCTTTCTTTGCCTCAGTTTCCTTATTTGTAAATTGAAGATGATAAGAGCACCTTTATCCTGGCACATGGTCAGATTCTGTTAAGTATTCAGGGGAAAAAAGTACCCTGACGATATTGATATTTTTATTGCTATTGTTTTTTACAGTGATAACCATATACAAAAATGCATCGCTCTAGTCTTGTACTATACACGTAAGAGGAGTCTTTATCGTGATGGACTATTTCTGTTGTGGTTAAAAAGAAAAGAAGTTACTAAAGTCTTTTTACCTTTCTATCAAGAAGTCCATACACTTCAGTTTGAGAATCCCTCATTCTGTCGCCATTTAAGAGAGATGACATCTTCCTCTTTCCCTTTCTGATTTCCGCTCTTAGTTTCTTTTCCTCCTAAATCCTGAAGAGTTTATAATATTTAACAGTGCAATCATTTCCCTATAATTTGTTAATTATGAAACATTTAAATGTATGTTGAATACTTTATAATGAATGATTTTTTAAAAAAATCTGTTTATGTTGATCTTTAGAAAAGTCCAAAATTAGATAATTTTAAAATATCCTTTCATGGTATGGATTTTAATTTATCATCTGAGGCTTAGTATATTCTAGGATATAATGAGTGCCCAGGAAATGTTTGTGGAATGAACATGTTAGATGAATAAAGAGCAGCCTACTGTAGTGGTTGGGAGCACAGACTTAAAGCCAGACCACCTGGGTCAGAGACCTAGATTTATCACTCACTGGCTATGAGACTGTGACTTTGAGCATGTTTCTTAACCTGTACATAGTTTTGCCTTTTGAAAATGGACTTAATAATTGTCCAACTTACCTCATAGACTTGTAGTGAGAATTAAGTATATATTGTGAAAATTAAATATACATATGTACAGTTTCCAGCACCTGGCACACATATACAAGTATTGTTTGCTATTATTATTGTTTTAATAATTAGGGATGAATAAGCTGGTATAGAGTTGTCTGATGGCTACTTGTCAGTGATTTTCTCTGATGTTTTCTATTTCCACATTAGACTACCTGATTAAGGTCCTTGATAGATGTTCATAGCATCTTAATCCCCTACTCAGAACCTCCCAAGGACGTTCATTTCCTAACAGATACATTCAAGTTCTTTGGCTGGGCATTTAGCAATGAGGGTGGACAGAAGCCTGTGCTGTCTGTCAGAAGCCCTTCTCACATCCTGAGTGATCGGCTATAAATCACTTAATCCCATTGGTCCTCACTTTCTTCTTCTGTAAATGGGCTGCCTATATTAAGGGTTATTGTTGGGATTGGATGAGCTAATGAGCAAGGTTCCTTCGTTCTGCAATATAAAAGCTGGTTTCTGCCTTTCGCCTCCTTTTTTATTTATTCAGCAGATGTCTATTATGTGTACTTCCCTTTCTAAATTAGATGCTATTGAGGAATGCAGGACCTTGGAGAACCTCAATGTATTGCCCACTGAAAGCTTCCATTTATATGTAGATTTCAAACAAATCTAAAGCTCAGGTAGCTAGAATGTATTTATTGATGAAAGCCAAAGTAACTAAGGGGATACAAGAATCTTTTAAAAGTAGCTAGACAGAAGAGGCAATTAACCATGATTTTAATGATTTTAAGTGTGGGCTTTGGAGTCACTTAACTTCTCTGAGCAATAGGCAAGCCATTTGTTCCATGGTGAGCAGGTATATGCAAACCAACCTCCAAAGACTGAGGGAGCTGGGAGCCTGAAGAGAGAGGCTGACAAATCCAGTTTATCAGAAAGAAATGCTTAACAGGGACTTATGTACAGAAGCCATGTTGCTGGTGGCCACAAGACAGTGGATCCCAGCATCCACCCTCCAGAAAGTATTCTTTACGTAGCAAGGATAAAGACATGTAGCTGGTCACGTCTCAGAGTTTCTTGCTGAAACTTGTTACCAGTGGAGAGGTTAGGTAAACATCTTTATGAAGGATTATCTATACTACAGGGCTCGCTACAGAACACCTTGGTATGCAGGAGTCAAACACTGGTCACCATGGCAGTTTCGCTTCAAGGTGGTGTCACTCTTGCCATACAACAGGCTATTTTCTATACCGTTTAACTTCTCTGGGTCTCACTTTCCTCATGAGATGAAGAAAATCCCTTTACATTAGAGATGCTATTGTAAGGATTAAATGAAAGAATTTATACAAAGTGCTTACCACAGTGTGAGTTATTATAATTATTTTTGTTAATACTTCTAACCATGAATTTCTGAGTTCCAGATGGAATATATCCTTGAAAACATCTCTTGAGGAAGCCATTGTTAAAAATGACGTTAAGTGACATATTACACTAAGCCTGGCACTCCTAACCCCATTATTATATGGCTCTGGGAATAAAACTCAATTAAGCAAAGAAGGGAGAAAGAAACAGCTTCTAACACTCATGAATCAGCTTAAATCTTTTGTCATTTTTACTATCCTACATTTTTTTAAAATTATAGTTAGTTATTTGACATAATAATTTAATGGTAATGTAACATGTGTTCATTATGTTATTTACTTCTTAGCAACCCTGTGAGCTTGCTATTATTTTCTCCACTTTGAACTGTTCCCATAACTCCAAATAGTAGAGCTGGAATTGAACTCTGGTCTTCTGCCTCCAAGTCCCATTTCCCATCCATTACCTATTTCAACTTGCTGCTGGGCCCCCTCTGCCTTTCTAAAATGCCTGTATGTTCCTTCTAGGAATCCTGTACTTCAGTCAAACTGATTTGAATCAAGAGCTCATGGAGAAGGTTTTGAGAATTTATCCCTCCTTGCCTTGGTTTATATCACTTGGTCTTTCTGACTTCTTTTAACTTATATAAATCCTACATACACTAAAGACCGAACTTAAATCTCACCTGTGTTTATTTTGAAATATTACTTCAATATTTTGGTTTATGTAGTACTTACTATTAATGTCTTCATTTTATTTGTCACTTAACCATGTTTGACCCAAGAGCTTGTCTCCTGTGATGAAATTTGATGTGGGTATCTTTTCTGTACATCTAAAACGTACACATGTTGAGAGAAGAAATTCTCACTTTTTCTTTCCCATTACTTACTGTCATGGACATAGTTCAGACTGAGTAAATATCTGGGAAGGAAGAATGAATAAACGGTTATGTGCTGTACATGCATAAGGGGGAAAGATGTTGAGATCAGGAGAGTCAGGAAGAGAATAATTTTTGCATTGTCTAAAAGTGAGAGCTCTACTAACAGCTCATTTCTAGTTCTGTTTTGACTCCTTAGAAACTCTTGACAAGTCAATTATCTTTTTTTTAATCTTTTATATTTTTTAAAAATGGGAAAATAGAAGTATAAGCAGAAAGCTCCCATATGTAGAATCTAAACCCACAGTAGCTGACTGAAATGCAAATTCAATTGATCAGAAAACAGTTTTGATTAAAGATTGATTTTTAGCACAGTGTGCCCTAGGAAGTACCCATGCATCAAAGCAGGTAATAGCGTTCTATGACTGTTAAAGCTGTGATTCATATCCATACAATTTTATGTGGGGAAAGCCTTGAAATAGGATTAAGAGTTTTTCTTCTTTTGAATTTTAGAGAAGCTTCTACCTTCAAAATAATCCTCCAAATAATAATAATTTGTTAAACTTAATTCGACTTTTCATTCTTGTTTATTACTCTTTTCTAGCTGCTTAATGATACAGCTCATTCAAAAATATATTTCCTTGAAGCCAGGCGCAATGGCATATCCCTGTAGTCCCAGCTATATGGGAGGCTGAGGTGGGAATTCAAGACCAGCCTGGGAAACATAGCAAGACCCCATCTCTAAATAACTTTTAAAATAATATTTTAAAACAGAAAAAAAACCATGAAAATATATTTCCTTAATTTGTTTTCTATTTCCTGTATGGTAGTGTTTTAATAACTAGCCCCAAACAAAGTATCTCAGATCTCTTCTTGCTAAGGACTATATGCACTCTGGTAAAAGTAAGTTGGAAAGTTGAGCAGTTAAATTAAAAATTGCACACTCATATGCTGTTATCCTTTCTTATTTGTCGTCCTGTTTTTCTTATTTATTTATTTATTTATTTTTATTTTTTTGAGACTCAGTTTCACTCTGTCGCCTAGGCCGGAATGCAGTGGTGTGATCTCGGCTCACTGCATCCTCCACCTCCCAGGTTCAAGCGATTCTCCTGCCTCAGCCTCCTGAGTAGCTGGGATTACAGGTGTGCACCACCATGCCTGGCTAATTTTGTACTTTAATTAGAGATGGGGTTTCACCACGTTGGCCAGGCTGGTCTTGAACTCCTGACCTCAGGTGATCCACCTGCCTCAGCCTCTCAAAGTGCTGGGATTACAGGTCTGAGCCACCACGCCCAGCCTCATCCTGCTTTTCTGATATCAATAAATTGTTTGTTGATGTGTATATAGTTGTTTTTGTAGTATTCTAGTTGAGTTTGGGCATATTATGCATGCAGATTTGTTGCTTATTGTTTCTTTTAGGACTCCTCTTGTTGCAAATAATAGGAAAAAAACGAACTAATTCTATTAGGTTTCATCAAGGAAGAGGATTTGTGGACTCAGGTCAGCAACCTTCAAGGGTGGTTGGTCCTGTGACTGAATAGTGTCATCAAGAGCCTGTTTCTTTCCCTGTCTGTGTGATACGGTGCCATTCAGTGTCAACTTTATCCCAAGACTTGTCTTTCTCATGGTTTTAGAATGGCTGCCAACCATAGTTGGGCCATGCACTACTTCTTTTATATGTATCTTGGGGGAAGGGAGAGAATGGCTATTCAAGCCTTCTGAACAAAAGTTCCAAGATTATCCTAATTGAATCAGTTCAGATCATGTGTCTACTTCTGAGCCAGGGACTGTGACCATGGGACTGTAATTGTAGAATTGACTTCAGTTGTTCAAACCCCATTCTTGGAGCTCCTTAACTTTTGCTATGTAACAAATTACCACAAAACTTCACAACTTAAACAACAGGCATTTATGGTCTCACAGTTTCTATGGGTTAGGAATTTCAGAGCATTTTAGCTGGGGGATCTGCTGAGAATCTCTTGTGCAAGTGCCGACACATTGCCAGCTAGGGCTATAGTCATCTCAAAATTTGACTGAGTTGGACATTGCTTCCAAGATGATTTACCCAAATGGCTGTTGGCAAGAAGCCTTATTTCTTCTAAATGGGGCTGCTTGAGTTTTCTTAGGACAATGGCGGCTGGCATCTTGCAGAGCAAGTTATCCAAGAGAGACAGCAAGGAGGAAGCCCCTTTGCCTTTTTTGACCTGGCTGTGAAGTTATACACCATTACTTCTGCTTTATTCTCTTTGTTAGAATCAAGTCTCTAAGTCGAGCTCCTGCTCTTAGGTTCCTTCTTGAAGGGAGAAGTAGCAAATAATTTCTGCTCATATTTTTAATCTACAGCCTGAAACATGGTGAGGGAAGAAGGTGGGAGAGAGAATATGACGGTTGGGGGAAGAGAGGGGTGGGTGGGAAGGCTAGATATTCTAATAAAAATCAATTTGTATAAAGGGGTAAGATGGGAAGCAGTATTAGGTAAACAATCAGCAAATACCCACTGTACCAATAAAGTACTTTCCTGACCGTTACGTGACAAGTATTATTATTCCATTTTGTAGACAAGAAAATCTAGATTTTGTAGGTAAGAAAATTGAGGATTAGAGATGTTAAGTGGCATATCCAAATTTCTATTGTTAGGTAGAAGGTAAAGTCAATTCTGCTCACTCTAAAGGTGCAGCTTACTCTGGCAGATACACATGACTGATTACCTGGAAAGAGAGAGGTAGCAGAGAGATGGTCAGTGACAGTTTCAAACTCATCAGGCATTAATAATCTACCTCAGAAGAGCCACAGGTTGATAATCTTTAAAATGATGTTGAAACCTACCTTGATGTCATAGCCATTACCATAAACATCTCTGATGGCACATTTAACTCATGTGTATATTTCAGAGAAACCATGTCAAGATTCCCTTTTCTCTTCTTTGCTTTTTGTAACTTTTCTCTGGAGAAAAAATTAGGTTGCTGGCTCTGGCCAGCATGAAAATGTTAAAAACTCGATTTTAATTTTATTAAAGTAAACATTAAAGAAAGCTAAAAGCCAGTATTTCTGAACATTTGGTTTTGATAAAGGGAAATGTGGAAAATGTAGCAAAGTAGGTGTAGCTCCCCAGCCTTGGCAGGTTCTCGGAACTTGTCTTGGGACTGAGAGGCATTTTCAGTCTGCAGCAGATTGAAATGCTGTTCTCTGGAGAAACAACTCTTGAATGTTCAGCCCCCAAAAGGACAGAGTCTGCATCAGTAATGGCAGTCTGCCTGCTAAAGGAAGAAGAGGGACAGAAAAGAATGAAGGGACTAGATCCTGTTGTTATTTCCAAGCGACAGGCCAGAGAGGAGGTGGGATTCTTTGGTTGGTTTTGAATGACTTATTCAGTCATTAGACAAAATTTGTAAATGCTGAATGTTTTGATTGAATTATTGAATGTATTTTTGCTGTCTAGATATTTTGCTAAAGTTACTAAAGATGTCAGACATATGGGAAGAGTGACAACACTTGAATATTTGATGGAGGAAAATTTATGCCCATTAGGAAAATTTGAAAGTTTGCTTAAGAAAAGACAAGATTTCTAAGATCTTAGATGTAAGATCTAAGGTCTTAGATTTCTGGACTTTAGAAGAGTTTTAATTGCTTTTCTTACCCTTGGTATCCATTTGGATAAAATTAATCTATCTCAAGTCTTCTGAGCATTTTTGTTTTTACTTTTCTAGGATCAGGGGGGTTTGGGTATTGCTATCAGCGAAGAAGATACACTCCGTGGAGTCATCATAAAGAGTTTAACAGAGCATGGGGTAGCAGCCACGGTGAGGTTTACCTTTCTTGCTGTCATTAAGTAGTTGGGGAGGGAATTACTTTTGGAATATCACTCAAATTCTTCTACATTTCCATTTAGGATGGACGACTCAAAGTCGGAGATCAGATATTGGCTGTAGATGATGAAATTGTTGTTGGTTACCCTGTTGAAAAGGTAATTTTCCAAAATAAAGCAAATGGTAATATAGGCCCATCCTTGGGCATGATTAAAGTGTTTGTGTCTACAAATCATAGGGAATTAGGGTTTTGTAGCTGTAAAAGACATGTTCTTAAGGAAAAGAAGAGATTATTCACAAGTTCTTCAATTTCTATTTCTTATTTTCCAGGTAGCGTTAAGGTATTTTTTGTTGCCAAATTATTCGATATTCACTGGGCATTTTTGATAAATATTTCCATTTATTCCTTAGGAAAACTTTAAACTCTTTAATAGTGACTGTTAGTGCAAAAATGTTTTTAATGAATATTTGCTGTTATAAATATCCACTGTGTATACTACTTTATAAACAGATTGTAAGACTCAACCATTAAATATATAACTTTTATTAGGGTTAAACATATCTCGTACTTGAGTTTCCTCTCCTTAAAAGAGATCTTAATATTTATTTAGTATCTCATTTGAGGCCTTTTATTTATAAGTGCCAGAAAAAAGCTTTGTTTCCTTGAAATATGGTATGCTTTTTCTTTCTTATAATGAGGGAGAACCATATAACTGTTAATCATTTCTTCATTGTCCAGTAAGAAGCTTAAAGTTACTTTTTAAAAATTCAGTTTTTAATAAGTATTTAGGCCAGATCCTTTAACCCATAAATCTATGTTTTAACTTTTCATTTGCCTTGACTTTTTTGTTGCATGCTTTTCTTATTCTGCTTGTAACATATGTGTTTCTATTTTATTAAAACTGTTTGTGTAAGCTGCTTCTATAGAATCAGGAAGTAGGTAAAATAACCCATATATCTTCTAAGGTTGTGGGCATCCAGAAAAATGGATGAGATTAGAGATGTAAAAAGTTGAAAGTCTTATGTAAGGAAAAATCTGGTCAGAGCTAGAGTTAAAGTAGAAAGTAACCATGGCCCTAATCTACATCAGGCATTTGGAAAAGATAGAGAGAAATTAGAGCCATTTCTTTCTTTACCCAAGTCCTGACAAAGAAATAATTTGCATCTGTCTCTCGAGACCCTTAACCACAGAGAGAATTAGATTCCATTGGTAATGGTGACTCATTGGTATGTCAACTAATTCACCTTTGAATTTTGTTTCTCTTCCACACATACACCCTGCCAGTTTATTAGCCTTCTGAAGACAACAAAGACGACAGTAAAACTTACCATCCATGCTGAGAATCCAGATTCCCAGGCTGTTCCTTCAGCAGCTGGTGCAGCCAGTGGAGAAAAAAAGAACAGCTCCCAGTCTCTGATGGTCCCACAGTCTGGCTCCCCGGAACCAGAGTCTATCCGAAGTAAGGCCTCTGGGCTCATGAGAGTCCCGCACATATGGAACACCTGAACTCAGCAAAGGGTTTCTGCTTGGGAGGCAGTTGCCTGACTGTGGCTCATTGTTTGGAAGGTGGTAGTCAGGGAGCCCTATGGTGAGGGCAGGGTGTAAAGAGAGCACTTCTAGAAAAAGAGTACTGGACTGTTAGGCAGGCAATCTGTGTGCTGTACATTAAGCAGCTGTGGCATCTTAGGAAACCTACCACTCAAAGCCTCAGCTTCTTCATCTCTAAAACAAGAGAATGGTATTCTTTGCTCTCCAAAAATCTGTTGCTAAGGGCACCTTGATTCCAGGCATCTGACTAATGAATTAGAAATATCATTTTGTAGATGATTTTTTTTAAACTGGGAAAATAATTTAACTTCCCTAAGCTTCAGCTTTCTTATCTGTAGAATGAATGTGCAATTATCCTGTTTCATAGGTGGGATCAGTACTGCCTGCCCCTTTAAGAAACTCTTTAGTCATTGCCGTGGTCTACATAGCAGATCTGAGTTCTATGTTTTAGGTGTAATAGTGGGTCTTGTCATAATGGAAATGGATTTAGGTTAAGTGAACCGTAGGATGACACTTTAATGTGTCATTACACTTCCAGTCTAGTATACGGAGGTACATTATTCCTTTGAGTTACTTTTCGAGAAAGAATACACTGATGTGTAATAAAACAGTAAGTTTCAAGCTCTGCAGCATCAAAACTTTAAAAAATTACTTAAAGGCACTGGCTTTTTCTGTAACAGGGGGTGGGGGGAGAAATTTCTTTTGGCCTCCAAACTGTTCTTTTAACAGTTTTTTAAGGAAACACTAGTTTAAAACATTTGTAATGTACTTGGATGAAAAAGTCTTAAAGTAATACATCTCCGAAAATAATCCTTTATTTAGAAAGACTGGATAATTCACTGAAGTGCTAAAAGATTTTATGGAAATTTTCTCATTTTTCAATTTTATGTTGATCCCTAAATAGTGTTGTCTATAAAAATATGAAATGCTAAATGAAAACTTAACATAAAAGAAAATATCTTACACCTGTTCTTACCATTTAAGGAGCAAGAAAATAGTCTGTTTCTGATTTCCTAAAAAGAGAACATCTTGTCTAAAGCATACGCTACTATACCAAGTGTCCTAGCTTTCCCAAAACATGCTATTTGCTGTATGCTCTTTGTTTTATCATAAAACATATGATATGATATGAAGACTCTCATAAAATAATGTGTGAAATTATATTCCCCTTTTCTCGTGATCTATTCTTACCTATTCATTTCGGAACATATATGCACCAGGATTTGACATCTGAATGTATAAAACATCAAGTGAGACCCAAGGAGAAAACTGCAAATGGTCCTTTTTTTTGCTTAGAATTGATTACATAAGAAGAGATGCTCTAGGATAAGAAGGAAACAAAAATGTAAAAAGCCCCGAAAAGCAGGCATCACAACCAAAATTATTGATGTGTTTTGTGGTCTTCCCTGAATATACTTCCAGGTCTTTGCAACATATCTCCATTCTGAGTTTTATAAATCTTTTAACTCATAAGAAGTGTGTTTGGCTTCACTGAAATGGATAATATCAAAGTGAAACTTGAGGTTCAATTTAACTCTGTTCTCTCTTCTTCATATCCTATCCTTTATATCTCTAGCAATTTAAAACATGCAGGATAGTATAGAAAATAATTAAATGAGTAATTTTCTGCCCACTACCTTAAATTAACAATGGCGATTTAATCACATTTGTTTTATTTTTAAATATAATTAAAAGATTGAGGTAAATATAAAGTCTCTTTTTGCCCACAGTCTTGGACCCATTTCCCTGCCGATCCCTCAGAGTCAATCTGTGTGATGAGTTTGATGGATATGCCTTGTAACTAATTTTTATTTGTATTTCATTTTTAACTTATTTTTAGATACAAGCAGATCATCAACACCGGCAATTTTTGCGTCTGATCCTGCAACCTGCCCCATTATCCCTGGCTGTGAAACCACCATCGAGATTTCCAAAGGGCGAACAGGGCTGGGCCTGAGCATCGTTGGGGGTTCAGACACACTGCTGGTGAGCACCACCCAGAGGTGCTTCTGCACAGGCGGCCCTTCAGCCATGCCTCGGAGACCATTATGGGGAGATGTCTAGCAGTTCTAGTAAAGGAAATGTGAAGGCCGAGAAAAATTGTATTTGTTATTTTAATTTATAAGGCAAATATTCAGTTGGGTACAGGGGGTTTTCCTTTGAGCAAGCCAATAAATACTGACTCAGCAAGATTCTGCTACACTGGTGATTTTGACCTTGAAATTTCAAAGTGTTTCTATCAGTTCACCAGTCCTTGCTACATTTTAATTTCCTTTTTGCTGATATCCAGGTTGAGTTAAACCCATTTTAAGAGGAGTTTGAGCCAGGCGCGATGGCTCATGCCTATAATCCCAGCACCTTGGGAGGCTGAGGCAGGTGGATCACTTGAGGCCAGGAGTTTGAGATCAGCCTGTTCAACATGGCGAAACCCCAATTCTACTAAAAATACAATAACTAGCCTGGCATGGTGGCGTCTGTAATCCCAGCTACTTGGAAGGCTGAGGCAGGAGAATATCTTGAACATGAGAGGCAGAGGTTGCAGTGAGCTGAGATTGCACCACTGCACTCCAGCCTGTGTGACAGAGTGAGACTGCATCTTAAAAAAAAAAAAAAAAAGAGAGAGAGAGTTTGAAAAATTAGATACTTTGTAGACAAAATTTTCTAAATGCCAAAAATACCTTAAAAATGATTTCATTTATGAATAAGAAAGTTGTCTCTCATCTGTGTATGCATGTTTTATTTTATAGTTTTTTCTTTAATGTTCTCTATCATTAGGAAAAATGTATAAGCTCCTTTGAGCCTTTTAGCAAAAATTGTTGTTACACTTTCCCTTGAATTATATGGGGCTTGTACCTGTAGAGCCAGAGTTTATAACCCTTATTGCTGTCTGTCAAAGTGTAATGTGTTTGGACTCCATTTCTGCTCACCATTCCTAGGAGAATGGGATAAGTATGGGTATGTTTTGTTTGGGCCCTTAGGGTGCCATTATTATCCATGAAGTTTATGAAGAAGGAGCAGCATGTAAAGATGGAAGACTCTGGGCTGGAGATCAGATCTTAGAGGTATAGAATGCCTGTTTTTGACCTTCAAAATTAACAGAGAAAAGGCTCCTGGGGGGAGTGTTTCTTTCTTTGCTTCTTTCTCTCTCTCCCTTTCCCCACCTTACTCCCCTTTGCTTCTCATGTTCCTCACAGTCAGTGTCCCATTTCTGTCCAGGTGAATGGAATTGACTTGAGAAAGGCCACACATGATGAAGCAATCAATGTCCTGAGACAGACGCCACAGAGGGTGCGCCTGACACTCTACAGAGATGAGGCCCCATACAAAGAGGAGGAAGTGTGTGACACCCTCACTATTGAGCTGCAGAAGAAGCCGGGAAAAGGCCTAGGATTAAGTATTGTTGGTAAAAGGTGTGACTGAGGAAGACAAACCCAATGCTCCCTTGGAAATGATGGGACTTAAATTATTTTAAAGAGTAATAGCAGTAGCTGAATCTTTTATCAGTGGCTAGTGTTCAATAGGTAATTGTTAGCCCCCTCACTACAGAACCATAAAAAGATGTCGGTTTTGGACTTTTAAAATCAGAATATTGGAAGGTTTTGAAGGTACTTAACAAAAAGTCATTTGGTATATTTTTGAGCACCTGCTATGTGCTAGGAAATACATTAAGTTTTCAGAAACACGGTTAAAGAAGACATGGTTCCTGACCTCCAAAAACTCATCGTCTGGTGAATGTTGAATTAAATATATTCTTGCAACAAAGGAATCTATTGATGAGTGACAAAGATGCTTTGTGGGGGACCCATGGTAGCAAAGGAGAAAGGGACCAATTGACCCTATTTAATTAAAGTGAATTAGGGAAAATTTCCAAGAAAAGAGGTGTCTGAGCTGAGGCTAAAAGTGATAAGTGAGAATTGGTTTATTAAAGGAGAATGGAAGATACTGTAGGGAGAAGGATCAGAGTGAACAAGAGTGTGCCATCAATAGGACCTAAAGCAAGGGGCCTGGGTGGTAATGGAATAGTGAATGCACAAAAATTCACAACCTAATTCATTTATATATAAGTACATTTGAAAAGTATTTACATATAAGTAATATTAACAAATTCATTTATAAGCGATACTAACAAATATATAATCCAGCAAATTTCATAAATCTTTCTTCCTTTTAGTATTATAAGCCCATCTGGATCTGATCTCAGAATCTACCAGATAGTTAAACTTGTGAAGTCAGCATTCAGTAAAAAGCGCACCTGCAGTCTGCAGTGGCCCTAAGTTGATTTCGTCATTCCTTGGGCCTCAGATAGCCACCATTTCAAATCAGCTTATTTCTTCCAGTGAGTTGGAAATCTGTGAAATGGTGATCTTTATGTCAGGATATCCTTCTTTGGAAATAGGCATTCTTCAGAATTGCCAAACCAGCAGCATAGACCCCTGGTTCTGCAGCGACTTTTCTGTATGGAAATAAAAAGCGTTTACACCATTTTGTTTTCTCAGAGACAGCTAAAGGCTAATTACTTTTAAACACAAAGAATTTAGCATATTATTTGAGTCTCAGTGGGAATATGTCTAAACATTATACTTTTTTTGGAATACAGTATCAGTAGCCTAGTTCTTATGAAACATGACATGGGTAACATGGCTACTACAGGATGTGGGGTCACCAGGTCATCATAAAAACCACCATTAATTAACCCTAAACTCTATGAAGACCATACAAAGACCATCTAATCCAATATCCAGTTTATAAAGATGGGAAAGTGGAAGATCAAATGGTGAAATGGTTTGATGTCATGACCTTGGCAAGAACAAGTGATACAGTTCAGCTTTTACTATGTATTTCTATTTATGGTTATCTTCGTATCTTTAGAAGTTTTGGGTTTGTTTTTTTTTTAAGTTTTGTGAAAGAATGGTTGGGAATAAGATTTGTGTTTATTTTGCATAAACCTGTCTCGTGTGGAAGATGTGTAATGATTTCAAATAAAAGACATCACAGCAATGGTATTTAGATTTTTAGTTAATAAATGGTGTTTAGTTTGAGATACACATCTGTTATGATTTTCAGCAATATTAATGATGTTGATGGTGATAGCAACATATGTATTTAACCACAAGTTACTATCATTCAAAGCTCCATTCTTGTTTGGAAAGAACAGTAGAGCTTGCATCCAAGGACTGATTCTTAAGTCTTACTTTTGCCACTTAGTAGCTGAGTGACCCATAAAGTGAAAATGGTAATACACACTGCTACTCACAGTATATAATTGATGAAGAATAAATATGTTTATTGGAGATATTTCAATCTATGAAGCACTCTAAGACATAAGCTGTTATTTATCAAAAAATATAATTCTAATGTTGCCCCAGTGTTGCTCCAAATAATAAAACTTTTAAAGTCATAAAAACAAGTAAAAATTTTGGGTAAAAACATAACTTTTTATTAAATAAGCATTGCATTACAGTTGAGGAAAAGATAATGTTGAAATTCAAAATTGTGTGCAGAAACGATACTGGAGTATTTGTGTCAGACATTGTCAAAGGAGGAATTGCAGATGCCGATGGAAGACTGATGCAGGGAGACCAGATATTAATGGTGAATGGGGAAGATGTTCGTAATGCCACCCAGGAAGCGGTTGCCGCTTTGCTAAAGGTAAAAGATGCCAAAAATAATTCTGTGTAATAGCATAGAAGAAAAAAGAGAATTTTAACATTGGGCTATCATAGTCAAATTACTAATGACTTCTCTTTATTTAAAGTGTCACCTCAAGGCTGGGTGCAATGGCTCACGCCTGTAATCCCAGCATTTTGGGAGGCCACGGCGGGTGGATCACTTGAGCCTAGGAGTTTGCGACCAGCCTTGGCAACATGGCAAAATCCCATCTCTACAAAAAAAATATAAAAATTAGCTGGGCATGGTGGTGCGTGCCTTAAGACTGATTCTTAAGTCTTACTTTTGCCACTTAGTAGCTGAGTGACCCATAAAATGAGAATGGTAATACACACTGCTACTCACAGTATATAATTGCATGAGTCTGGGAGGCACAGGTTGCAGTGAACTGTGGTCATGCCATTGCACTCCAGCTTATGTGACAGAAATCCTGTCTCAAAAAAAAAAAAAAAAAAAAGTCATCTTTTAAAATGGAAAGACTTTATCATTTATCTTTCATAAAAGGGAATGTTTGCTCCAAATACTAATCTGACTCAAAACTATTGAACTATTTGAAATTGACATTTAAAATCAGAAGCAGAATGGTCATCCTTATGCAACGAAAGTAATTTAATGCAGATTCACTCGGCAGTACCTTCACTGGGGATTATCCTAATTATAAGGCCTCCATCCCTAGGTATCATTCTAAACTCAAGTACATTTTACATTATAAAATTGGTTTCCTCCTTTCCTCCAAAGAAAACTCACCATGAAGGATCATTATCCAATTGGAAAGGCAGAACCAGTTTCATTTTTAAAAATGAATGAATTGTAAAGCACAGAAAAGTCACTTGACAATTCCTGGGACCTAGCCATATTCTCTGTCAGGGAATATTCCAGTTTCTAGAGGGAATTTGCATTCCTGTAAATAGGCAATGCTTATCTCCTTGTTTTGTTTTTTAACCTAATGTGTTTTATGACCTGAAGAAGTATAATTCAACATTAACTAGAAAACTGTCATCATCAGTACCCATATCATGGGTAGCAATTAACATAAGCCTGCATGACAGTGCCCAGCAGCAGTAGAGCTGTTGGAGGTCTAATACGCTAAGGGGAGCCTCTGAGTGGCTGGGCTTCATGGAGGGATTTTCAAGTGGGCACTTGGTTTATATAAACCAAACATATGAATTTGTTTATAAATTGGTTATTAAAGCAAAGTTAACATCTATCACTTCTCATTAGGGTTCTCAATCTTTAAAACATAATGTAATTAGAATTCTTTAAGGAGGAATACATTCTTTTTGGAGACACATTAAAAACAATTGTTATCTCTTTAAGAATTATATATCCTAAAGAGAGAAAAAATGGAAGCATCCATAAAACAATGTAAATAATTTTTAAAACAGTCATTTAAAAAGCTAGTCTGGCCAGGTGTGGTGGCTCATGCCTGTAATCCCAACACTTTAGGAGGCTAAGGCGGGCGGATCACCTGAGGTCGGGAGTTCGAGACCAGCCTGACCAACATGGAGAAACCCCTTACTAAAAATACAAAATTAGCCAGGTGTGGTGGCATGTGCCTGTAATCCCAGCTACTCGGGAGACTGAGGCAGGAGAATCACCTGAACCCGGGAGGCAGACATTGCAGTGAGCCGAGATCGCACCATTGTACCATTGCAGTACAGCCTGGGCAATAAGAATGAAATTCCATCTCAAAAAAAAAAAAAAGCTAGTCTGACAGTACATAATGAACACCATAAATATTTGTATAACTTACATGTTTGTTGCTGCTGCTTATTTTTGTTTTATTAATTTTTCATTTAAAAATCTTCTATAAATAATCCTTAATACACAACTTCACATAAAGTTCTTCATGCACATAGAGTTCATTGAAGTGTTATTTGTAATAGTGGGAAAATTGGAAGCAACGTGGTTGGCAAAAACTACATAAACTTTGGTATAAATAGTAAGGATGCATGGCAAACGTGTATCTGTTTGAAAGGATGTTCATGACAACTATTTTATTTTATTTTATTTTATTTTATTTATTTATTTATTTTTGAGACGGTAGCCCTGCTCTGTCACCCAGGCTGGAGTGCAGTGGCGTGATCTCAGCTCACTGCAAGCTCCGCCTCCCGGGTTCGCACCATTCTCCTGCCTCAGCTTCCAGAGTAGCTGGGACTACAGGTGCCCGCTACCACGCCCAGCTAATTTTTTGTATTTTTAGTAGAGATGGGGTTTCACTGTGTTAGCCAGGATGGTCTCGATCTCCTGACTTCGTGATCCACCCATCTCGGCCTCCCAAAGTGTCATGACAACTATTTTAACATGATAAAATATATACAGTAGTCACTCCTAATCTGCAGTTTCTCTTCCTGTGGTTTCAGTTGCCCACAGTATAGTAAAATAAGGTATTTTTAGAAGGAGAGAGAGATCACATTCATATAACTTTTATTACAGCACATTGTTATAATTGTTCTATTTTACTATTATCCTCTTATTGTGTCTAATTTATAAATTAAACCTTATTTTACATTTATAAATTAAACTGTATGTATAGGAAAAAACATAGTATATGTAGAGTTTAGCACTATCTATAGTGTCAGCCATCCACTGGCGGGGGGTCTTAGAACATATTCCCCCCTACAATAAAGGGGGACTACTGTAATTAGTGGAGAATATAAGACAGAGGATTGTATTTACGGCATAGATACGACTGTGTAAAAAATACAATCTTTTAAGTTTTTTAAACAATAATTATGAGGTATCTGTTGGACTTATGGGTCCTTTTCTTTCCCCATCTTTTTTCATTTTATTTCCAAAATTTTCTTTAGTGGGCGTAAATTGCTTTTGTATTGGAAAAATTAACAATTTTTAAAATAAAGCCCTTGATATTTGAGAGAAGTGTTACAGGTAGGTGAACGGGTTGCAACATTACACAGTGAATAATTAATGTATGGACATGTTAACCTTACAGTTATGTAAACTGAAAATATAAATAGTTTCAAGAAGAGTTTGGTAAATTTGCAGCAAAGAAACCCCAAATCAGACAAATAAAAAAACAAACTTATGGATATTACAAGTCAAGTTTTGACCTTTCAAAGTATGATTCATGATCAACATCTTCAAGAATAACACATCCCTTTGTACTCTCATCACTGAATAATAATATCAGTATCCAATGTTTGTATTAATCTTACTCCATTTTAGACACTGTCATAAGCATTGTTCATGGATTATTTATCTCAACAACCTATAATACTGTATGTTTTTAAAATTCAGAGTAAAAGATTTATTAAGGTTAAACATCCATTGCGGTCACACAGCTAATAAATCACATAGTCTGGATTTAATCCAGTGACTCCAAAACAGGATCTCAAACACCTCCTTGTGCTACTTCCATATTAGACTGTGCATCATTTCTTGCATGCCTATGGTTTATTTGTAAAGGGGTACAAGAAGATTGTCTTCAATTCATGTTTCCTGTTGATAGTAGTAGTTATCTAAATTTTATATCATAAGTTTATTCAGGCCCAGTGTGGCCATAAGAGAATTTACCCAATTATCTAAGTACGTCTTCTATTGAGGGCAAAACAAGTTGCTGAGGTGGTGGTAGTGGTGGTTTCATTGTGTTTGCTTTTTTTTTTTTTTTTTCCTGAGACGGAGTCTCGATCTGTCACCCAGGCTGGAGTGCAGTGGCACAATCTCAGCTCACTGCAAACTCTACCGCCTGGGTTCACACCATTCTCCTGCCTCAGCTTCCCAAGTAGCTGGGACTACAGGCGCCCGCCACCACGCCTGGCTAATTTTTTGTATTTTTAGTAGAGACGGGGTTTCACCGTGTTAGCCAGGATGGTCTTGATCCCCTGACCTCATGATCCACCTGCCTCGGCCTCCCAAAGTGCTGGGATTACAGTCACTTTGTTTTTTAAACCCTCAGTTATTCAGCTTGTTTGGCCTATCAAAATTAGTGTGTTTCATGAGATAATTGCTCAATTCTCCATTTCTTTTTGGTAGAAGTAGTCTCCATAGAAATCATGAGGTGATAAGACAGACACTTGGTGTTGCTGCTGCTACTTGTTATTATTTTTATTAGTTTGAATGTTTTCTAAAAAAGCCATTTTCCACAAGGGATTGGAGGTATCCTTGCTTATAGAAATTCCAAAAGGAAGATGCCTTTCAAAAAAGTCTTGAAGAATAAAATGTATTCCTAAAGATGATTATAGCATTTATTTAAACATTTCCATAAAACACCCCTCCATCCCCACCCCCAGTGTTCCCTAGGCACAGTAACCTTGGAAGTTGGAAGAATCAAAGCTGGTCCATTCCATTCAGAAAGGAGGCCTTCTCAAAGCAGCCAGGTGGGTAGCTGTGGAGTGCATCAGGGTGATGCAATCAGCATGCCAAGAAGACACATAGATGGCCCTGACTGTGGGTCTGTGTACAAGGTCTGGCCCCCTAGCAACATGGGATAGTGACTGAGGTAAAGAGTTTGAGACAGAGAAGAACAAAGAATCAGAGTAGCCAGGTAAACAAGGTGTAGCTGTTGAGTAGTTTATAAGTTATTCTAAGGAAATTGATTTCAAGCATTCTTTTTTGACATGATTCTTTTTCCATAATCTCAAAAGGTAACTACCTAATATATGTAAAGCCTACCAAGATAACATATTTTTTATTTTCATTTTATTTTATTTTTATTTGTTATTTATTTATTTATTTTTTTTTTTTTTGAGATGGAGTCTCTCTCTGTCACCTAGACTGGAGTGCAGTGGCACGATCTCAGCTCACTGCAACCTTCACCTCCCGGGCTCAAGTGATTCTCCTCCTGCCTCTACACCCCGAGTAGCTGGGACTACAGGCGTGCCCCACCACGCCCAGCTGATTTTTGTATTTTTAGTAGAGATGGGGTTTTGCCACGTCAGCCAGGCTGGTCTCTAAACGCCTGACCTCGTGATCCACGCGCCTCGGCTCCCAAAGTGTTGGGATTGTAGACGTGAGCCACTGCACCTCACCCCAAGATAACATATTTTTAAAATATTTTATAGCAACATCAATCAATATTCAACTGAAGAGTCCCATATAAGTGAACTATAGATACTCAGCACCATGTATAAAAATATGATGTTAAATATTTCAAGACTCTTGACAAGACCTCTTGACCCTCTCCTCAGTCTTGTCTACTGATGGTGGAAGCCAATTTTCATCAATCTATCCCTAGAGACCCCATAGTAGGCCGGGCGCGGTGGCTCACGCCTGTAATCCCAGCACTTTGGGAGGCTGAGGCAGGCGGATCGCGAGGTCAGGAGATTGAGACCATCCTGGCTAACATGGTGAAACCCTGTCTCTACTGGAAAAAAAAAAAAAAAAAAAAAAAAAGCCGGGCATGGCGGAGGGTGCTTGTAGTCCCAGCTACGTGGGAGACTGAGGCAGGAGAATGGCGTGAACCCGGGAGGCGAAGCTTGTGGTGAGCGGAGATGCGCCACTGCACTCCAGCCTGGGTGGCAGAGTGAGACTCCGTCTCAAAGGAAAAAAAAAAAAAGAAAAGACCCGATACTAATTTTCTAAGTTACTACCATAAGTTTCCTATTAGCTGACCGTAATTCTACAGTTTTTGTTTAAGTCCTAGTCTTCCTACCACATCAGTTTAAATTTAAAGAAGATTAGTTTGTATTAGATTATGACTATCCACTAAAATTTTAGGTAGATTGGAATCAATTTCATCTACCCTTTTAGCTCTAATTCATTTATGTCACTAGACAAATTCTCCTTTTAAAAGAAAAAAAAAAAAAACACCAGTAGAAACTGTGTTTAAATTGCTCATCAAATTATCAAATGCCACCATTGCTTAACAGGTATGTGTCTCTAGATTAAATTCTGAAATAAGTGGTATTTAGGGAGTATGTTACTTGGAAAACATTCTGAAATAGTTGTGTATTTGTAGGTGAGTGAAGGCAGCCTGTCATCTTTCACTTTTCCACTCTCTGGATCCAGTACATCGGAGTCACTGGAAAGTAGCTCAAAGAAGAATGCATGTAAGATTGGTTCAGTATTTTAAACATGGTTTGAATTTTGGCTGTCAACACTGATTTTTTTTTCTTGTTTACCTCTGAGCTTTCTTTTCCCCCACATCATCCCATATCCTAATATAGGTACAAAAACATGTGTTAGCAAAAAGTCTGAACAACATGAAGTTGTGCCTATGGCAGCTTTTCCCATTTGATGTTTACCCTACAAGATACACTAAACATTTTAATCAGGATTCTGTAATTTTTTTTCTTACTAAGCAGATTGGTGTATTTGATTTTATTCCTTTTCTGTGTTTAATGTAACACCAGTAAATCAGAAGATGCCATTAAGTGAAGCCTTCTTTTTCCATGAAGATTGCAAAAATTTGAGAAAATCAATGTGATCCTCCTGTGTTTTAATTACGTGAAATCATGCTGCAGAGGAATTTTTGGCTTGGTGCATTGGTTGAGAGTTGTTCAAATTGAAGAAACTAACCATATGGCAATCTGTGTTTGCAATGTGACTAATATTCTAGAAATTTAGGCACTTAAGTTCATGAATTTTTTTAATGCATCCATGACTTTATTCCTGTCAACTGTGCACATGTGTCTTTCTATGCAAAGCACATTTTGCCCTTGACTCATTCAAAGTGGATTATGTAGTTATATAATCAACACTTAAAATGAGAAGGAAGAATGGAAGAATGGGATGGTATATACGTTTTTCCAACTGGAAAAATAAATAGTTCCTATGTGAGACAGTTCTAATCATGTGTACTTGCAGCTTTGAGCACCCCCTTAAAAAAATAAAAAAGAAACCTAGGTTATTCCATTTAGTCCCATCCAGCTTTAGATATTTTAATGAGATAAAAAATGAATGAACATAAAATAACCCTATTTTATCTTTTTTGCCTTTACAGTGGCATCTGAAATACAGGGATTAAGAACAGTTGAAATAAAAAAGGTAACTTGGGGAGAGAAAACAATATAAACTCTGGTGTTTTCGGAGACATCTTATGCGTTTTCTTGTTAACTTGCTTACTGTTTTAACGTATTCATCTCAAAAAAGTATGTATTATTACATATTACATGTGAAATAACATAATGTAGTCCTTAATGAATTTCCTGATCATAGTACCTCATTTGAAAAATCAGTTTGCATACTCTCTTTTGCTGAAAATAGCATCAACTTGACCCCACACAAAATAGTACAATGCCTCTCACTTGTTACACTGATAAGTAAACCTTTCACTTCAGCAGATACTTATTAGTTCTGAAACAGATTCACCCGACAGCCATTCACAAGAGACAAAGTAAAAGCAGCTGTGATTTATTGAGCCTTTAGTATTGTTCTGAGCACTCTTATAGACACTTCATGTCATCATCATGTCATTTAATATTCACTGCAGCCCTCTGTGAGAGGCACTGTTGTCTCCATTTTGTAAATGAAGATCTAATGATTTATTGAGTGGAGTGTACTTATTTCAAGTTCCTGCATTTACAAGTGTGACTTCCTGGCTTTGAACACAGGACTGATTCCAAAAGTGTGGTCTTTTCACTTCGTGAGTTTACCTGCTTTTCATCAGTTCTGCAAAATGATTTTCATTTAGAATGTCTTGATTTATTTTACTTCCTGAACAGATGCTTATTTTCCTGAGCCACACTAAGCACCTGCGTCAAAGTAATGCAGTTTTCTTGTACTTCATTTTCGCCCTTCCACTTAGAAGATCAGAGTTGACTATAGATATCATGCCAAAGAATAAACAAAAGGTCAATGAAAAATATCACTTTGACCAAAATTTTGTATCTGTTCCATGGCAGGGCCCTACTGACTCACTGGGAATCAGCATCGCTGGAGGAGTGGGCAGCCCACTTGGTGATGTGCCTATATTTATTGCAATGATGCACCCAACTGGAGTTGCAGCACAGACCCAAAAACTCAGAGTAAGTCATACTAACAACCCCAGAAGCCCTAGCAAAATGTGCAGAAGTGTTTTTATAAACCTTTGAACTTGGCTATCTGTTGCAAGGCAGTTTTAAATGTCTACGTTTACTTTTAAATCATCTAATCCAACCACGGCAAGGCTTGCTTAGGGTAAAAGATAAAGAATATTAAAAGAAAGGAGAAAATGCAGATTTGCAATTAAATGAAATAGGGAGATTTATAGTTGTTTCTTAATACATATTTTTATATGTTGAAATTCTGTGGAACAAGCTAAAAGAGAACAGAAAGTATTTTCAGAACACCAGTATGAAGTGAAATTTTTCTCTTATATATTTTATTGGTTTAAATGCTGATTTAACTCTGTTAAATTGAAAAGTATTACTTATTTGCATTCACTGATAATTTTGCAGAAGTTTAATATAAATATGACTTACAATGTTATAAAACAATATGCAAGTTGCCTCAAAGCTGAGGGATTATCCAAATTGTGGAGCACTACGATGGAATTTATGCCAACTGCCCAGCTCTAAAATTACATGAATATTCCATTAAGGCAACTCAGTCTCTCTAAAGCAAAAATCTCTATGGTTTCATACCTCAAAAAATAGGTCTCAGAACATAACCACATTTTAGTTTAAATAGTCTTTAGGCTGGGAATGGTTCAGCCTCCTTTGATATCCAGATTTATGGCTGACACTTAAAATCTGATTGTATACATAGCACAGGGTCAATAAACTTCTGGAAGGACAGATAGTGAATATTTTAGGCTTTGTGGGACCTGTGAGTCTCTGTTGCAACTACTCAACTCTGCCCTGTGAAAGCAGCCAAATAAGCATGGCTGTCTTCCAACCAAACTTTATTAACCAAAACAGGCAGTGGGCCAAATTTGGCCTCTGGGCCTTAGTCTGCCAACCTCTGACTTAGAGTCACATCTAATGATTATAATAGTAATGTCCAGAGAAATTTCAGTTTCCAAATGATAGTGAGTTTTTTTTTTCTTTTAATAGGAAGTAATGTCTCACCCAAGAGAAATGAAGAGCAGGGAAGAGTGACTTTCTCCTCCCTCCCTCTCCCCTGGACACTATGGAACTCAACCATTATGCACTGCTTCTTTTTGTGGTTGCTGCTTATTGGACTTCTTGGAATTAGTGGTTTCCTTAGTTATATTTCAGTGGCTGGTAGCAGTATATATGTCATGTGCAAGGTGGAGAAGGAAATGAATACTCAGGTCTCAAAGACCCACTCTCCATGGCTGCTTTAGCAGATGGCCGTTTCTTTCTCTCCCTTGCAGGTTGGGGATAGGATTGTCACTATCTGTGGCACATCCACTGAGGGCATGACTCACACCCAAGCAGTTAACCTACTGAAAAATGCATCTGGCTCCATTGAAATGCAGGTAAGATTTTTATCCCAAGCATAATTCAGAATATAGGTAGCTTGAAGACACATGAACTTTGATGTTAAAGCAGTAAAAATGATTAAATATTTTGCTATTATTTTATTTAATATTTCTCTTGAACGTAAATGATTAAGAGTTCCAAGAAAGTGCATATGAAACATATTTTGTAACATTTTACTCGGATGCATTGATTGTTTTATACTTTAAGGGGAAAAAAATCCAGGCCTTAGCAGTACATGATTATTTGCTAGAGTTTTAAGTAGTGCTAGCAAGTGGCTTGTATTCCAAAGATCTTTAAAAAATAATTACATATGAGACCACATTTTAAAAACGTCAAAAAAAACTTTGTACAATAGAATTAGAAGAATGTGTTTACTGTCAGGACAGTTAAGAGGCCTCTGGACCTTGTGAAATTTCATTCTCTTTGGTTGTATTTTATGTTAACAGAAATGATTAAATGGACAATAAAATGTACATTTTAATCCAAGTGCTCTTTTTGAAGAAAAATTACTTTCCTTAGCCCCAGGAACATGTGTTTTTTCTGTTTATCCTTCTCCTGTGTGCAGGTGGTTGCTGGAGGAGATGTGAGTGTGGTCACAGGTCATCAGCAGGAGCCTGCAAGTTCCAGTCTTTCTTTCACTGGGCTGACGTCAAGCAGTATATTTCAGGATGATTTAGGGTGCGCTCATACATGATGATTAGTGTTATCATTTTTTACTTATGAATCAAGTCTTCCTGACAGTTGCATTCTCTGTCCCGTGTTTCTAGGAATTACGTACAGGTAAAATGATAGGATATATGAAGTATGAATTACACATATCAGGTGCTTCTAAACTCAAATAATTATGGCATGGATTTAGCTGATCAAAGATAAGTAGAGAAATAGATAACTAGCTAGATAGATATGCATGCTACTACCCTTCCCATGGTTTCAGCTCTGATTTTGGGGCGGAGGATATTTTAATCTTGATGTTACCACTTCATGTAATATGGAGCAAGTCAAATCTATCATTTTAAAATTTCCAGCACTGCCTATTCATTTAACATATTATACTTTGGATTGAAAAAATTCACGGTATTAAGTAACAACAATTGGATAAAAAAGCATTGGAAAACAGAGAGAGGCACATTAGAAAATTTAAATAATTTGATGCAGCTTTTCCATTGCTTATAAATGATTTTTCTCTCTGAGCTTGGGTGTACTGATGTTTATGACTTATTCTGTTATTGTCCCCTGAACTTTAGCCCTCTCACTTTAAATAAACTGGAAAAAGAATGAGCTTCTCTGTACAACGAGAACATGCCATGAATATGTTAGTTTAAGGGAACTGTAAATGAGTAATCGAATTAGGGTGTTAAGTAGGATTTCATTAGATTATGTAAATTTAAAATACCGAGCACAGCGTGCACTGACAATTTAAGCATCTCAAAAATACCCATAATATACTCCTTGTCAGTGACAAAGAGAATTATGCTAGCTTTAGGTGGATGTCAGATAATTCATAACATATATATAGATATAGGGTTTTTTTAATTTAAATCTTGTTTTTCCTTTCCTTCACCGTAGACCTCCTCAATGTAAGTCTATTACACTAGAGCGAGGACCAGATGGCTTAGGCTTCAGTATAGTTGGAGGATATGGCAGCCCTCATGGAGACTTACCCATTTATGTTAAAACAGTGTTTGCAAAGGTAAGCTTGCAAATTTTAACCACCCTCTTTTCCCCTAAACATTCATTAATAGTGGTCAGCAGCTGGCTTATTAGTTTATGGCCTGAGGTAATGCCAAATGGTTAACAGTTGATCATTTCTTTTCAAAACTCCCTACAGGAACAGGTCATTAAATATTTTTGTGCAATTTGAGGTTTCATTATATTTAAAGGAAAATAGGTTCAAATTGAAACTCCATGGAAACTCTTAACAATATACATAAAAATATTAATGAACTTTGGTTAGTAAAGCCTATTTTTTTTTCTTTGAACACAAATTGCACATGATTGTCTTTTGAAAATGGAACATTTTAAATGTGTATGCTATAGAGCACTGATATTTCTGTTTGCATATTTTTGTCGTTGTGAAGTATAAAATAGTTATAGAGAAGTACATAAAGTACACATGAAAATTAATAAGCATTTATTTTATAAGTTTAATTTCATTGACTAAAACAAAAATAACTACTGAAAAAAATTTAGGGAGTATCCAGCAACCCTCTATGATAAGTCAGTGATTTGCAATCAAGGGATTCAATTAACAAGATTGTCTAGTTATAATTATACCTATTCTATCTTAAGGTTTAGAATAAGAGTAAAGATATTGCAGTACTGGTAAACCTATTAAAATAATTTAAACCCATATAATTATTGTTAATATGTTAAGTCGTTTTTCAGGAGCTACAAAATTGGACAAGATTCCTGCAGGGAAAAATTTAGAATCTCAAAATTTATAGTGTAAAAAGAAACAAAACTTAGTCAAACCTGTTTAAAAATTTGATATAGGGCCTTTGGATTAGTGGTATGGTCCCTTATGGATGTTTTATTTTATTATTTTGGAAAAGGTTTTTTTTTTTTTTTTAAGCCAATTTAAAGTGCTGTTACCTACAACAAGCTAGCTATAGGCTTAATTTATAAGATTTTTTAAAAAGCTATTGGTATGTCCAAAAATACAAACAGCATTTGCTAGTGAATAGAAGAGTCCACAGTCCTTTTCCTCAGCCTAGGAACAATTTATTTAAGGCATGCTAGTTAGAACATATTTTAAGAATTTCATCATTATGGATTCCTCATTAACTTTTCCATATCTTTAATTTTATATTTAATTGTATAATTGTCTTCTATAAGCATGCTTTATTCTTTTTCAAACAACAATGTCTGTATTTAATCTTAATCATTTAGGGTCCATAAGGAATATGAAGAATCTCTCTACCCTGGGGAAGTAAGAACTAAGACAGCTTGCATAGTTTTTTCAAAACCACAAAAAGAATTAGAAATAGCAGTGGGTTTTAAATTTAGAACTTACGCCTTATCCTGCCGTAGTGAACGTTCAGGTGGCTTTGTGCTTTTCAGACCTTTGGATTTTGTCATCCCTCAAGCCATTGTCCTGTAAAACTATTTTTGTTCCTACCTAATCATTTACCTTCTTTCTGTAGGTCTTCTTTACAGGATAGAAAATCCTGGATTCTATTGAATCATTCCTACTAGGCAAATTCCCAAATATTCTTTATTAATTTGTGTTCCCACCAACTGCTGTGCTGAACAGCCAAAAACCCATCCAACTAATCTGTTGACTGCTAAATTCTCTCTCAAATTGGTATCTCAATGCTAAAACCATTTAGGAGAAAGACCTTCTTTGTCTATGTTCATCATTGCTTAATGGCTTAGAGCACCCATGGAGCACTGGGAGCAATGTGTGTGTACATGCAGAGCAATTTACATTCCTGTTGAGATCTTTTTCTGTTGTGAGCTGCAAGGCAGCATTTTTTGAGAAATAAACAAGTCTACCTTATAATTTGCAGGGAGCAGCCTCTGAAGATGGACGTCTGAAAAGGGGCGATCAGATCATTGCTGTCAATGGGCAGAGTCTAGAAGGAGTCACCCATGAAGAAGCTGTTGCCATCCTTAAACGGACAAAAGGCACTGTCACTTTGATGGTTCTGTCTTGAATTGACTGCCAGAATTGAGCCAACCCCACCCCTAGCTCACCTCCTACTGTGAGGAGAATGGACTGGTCCTGACTTCTTTTATGCTGTGTTCAGCGGGTCTTCAAAACTATAGGGGGGAAATAACACTTAAGTGTGTTTTTCTCATATAGAAATGCTTTCCTTACTGACAACCTCACATCATTTTTCTTTTCTTCTTGCATTTTGTGAACTTAAAAAAGAGAAGGAATATTTGTGTAGGTGAATCTGGTTTTTATTTGTGAAGATATCTAACGTTTTGTAGTCACATGGGCAAGAATTATTACATGCTAATCTCGTTAGTATAAAGAAAGATAATTCTAAAGCTAACCAAAAAAAATGGATTCAGTAAATTAGGATGAAAAATGAAAATATAAAATAAAGAAGAAAGTCTTGGGGAGTTTTTAAAAAATGCCTCAATTTGGCAATCTACCTCCTCTCCAAACCCCAAACTAAAAAAAGGAAAAAAAAAGTTTTCTATTGAAAAATCTTTAAAAATACTGTCAGTATTTTAAAATTTTCAACACAGTATAATAAAAACATTGCATCTCCCCACCTCTTGCATGCATATGTATTTTTCCTGCTAAAATTGGTTTCTATAATTGAGTAAATAGCAAATATATGAAGCAATGTCCCTAAATTTTATAAAGAAATTATATTTAATGCACATCTCAATTTTCATTTTTATTTTTGACCTTTTATAAAAAATTTTCATGTTGCTATCAGTAAATGATGATGCCACCCCATGTTGACTATGGTTTTTCTAGAAAGCAACTATGCTGCTAATCATAGCGGAACATAGAAGGGTCCCAGAATCTTTAGTGCTGATTTTAACAACTGATGCAACATTAAAAATGTGTTAGTGTGCTGTGCAATTGGTTTTCAATTCATATTAATCTTAATGATAGAAAACAATGTGTTAGTAATTATTTTGGTTGTTTGCCATTAGTAAATTGATAGAAAAATTAAGGCGATTAACATAACTTCATTTCATCGCCTTATATTAACATCTTATAATACAATAGTTTAAGACTAAGGGAAACAGATGGAGCTGTTTATTGAGACAACTGGTGAGGAATTATCATGTGTTCATTCCCATTTTAGAGCGTGAAACTCCTACATTAGAATATATAAAGTCACTTTAAATATTATCTATATTTGTAACAGAAGTAGTGTACAGATATTTTATTACAGCATTTTTGTGTAAATGCAGAATTAAAGTGAATAAATAAGAATTTTCAGTGGTGCACAAAGAAGCAGCAAGCATTTTTTTTGTTCTTTTTACTGTGGAAAAGCTTTGTTATATACTGTTCAAGATTTACAACTTAAAATTGGTTTTTATCATGTCTAACTGCACATACGGTGTCCATAGTTACAGCTAAAGGAACTTTGGACAACATCATTATGGAAAGCTTAATATTTTTTACCTCCACAATTTTTTCTAACACTAAAGATTCATAGACTCCTCATAGATTAGAGGAAGATGACATTGTAGAAAGAGAAGTATCCTGCCTGTATATGTTTTTCTCAGATGCTGTTAATGCAGTAATATTGTAAGTTGCTCTTCAGTGTAGTCAAGAACTATTCAAGTGTATTCAGATGGACAAAATCATAATCAAAATTATTTGCATTAATAAACATGACAAGTCCAACTTGAACACTGAGCAAGGAATGAGGGGAAATTTGCTCTACTAGTTTTGTACCAAATTAGCTAACAAACATGCATTTCCCTCTCATTCATCTTATCTGCAAAATGATAGATTATTTTATCACAAAGGTTCTACTTAGTTCTAAAATATGAGAATTCAGTGATTCTTACACAAAATAAATAGAAGAAACTACATATTGCAACAACTCAAAAGTTGTTAACCAATCATTGTAAATTTAGGTGCCCAATGTAACAAAACTCATTTTAGTATCCCAGTGACACATCTACCTTCTTAGCCATCATTTAGTGGCTCTCCATAATGAAAGATGCCATTATTTCATGGTAGGCTGCTGGAACATGAACTAACCTCCCATCTGAGTTTGAGCTAGCAAGTAATTTTTATAGAGGATGCTCCCTACCAGACTGTATGGGAGAAAGCCAACCAACCCCTTCAAGTTTCATAATATGTCTAAGTGCTCCCAACAAGAACAGCCCAGGTTAAATAGTGTCTCCTCATGATTCATGTCCATCTGAAACCTCAGAACGTGACCTTTGGAAATGGGGTCTTTGCAGATGTAGTGAGTTAAGTTCATGCTGGTTTAGGATGTGCTCTATCCTATGACTGTGGTTTCCATTTAAGTAGGCATTGTGAAGGCACAGACATAGGGAAGAAGGCCCCATGAAGATGGAGGCAAAATAAAACCAAACAGACAAACAAGCTAAGGAATACCTAGGGGGCCCTCAAAAGCTGGAAAAGACAAGGCATGTTTTTTCCCTAGGGCCTTCAGAAGGAAGTTGGCCTTATTGGCACCTTGATTTCAGGCTTCTGGCCTCCATACTGTGAGAAAATAAATTTCTGTTTTTTTAAGCTACAGTTTGTTTAAGCACTGGGAAACTGATAGAGTATCTTAAATGTTGGTTGCATGTGGTGGCTCATACCTGCAATTCCAGCACTTCAAGAGGCCAAGGTGAGCTGATCCTTGAGCTCAGGATTTTGAGACCAGCCTGAGCAACATGGTAAAACCCCATCGCTACAAAAAGTACAAAAAAGAAATAAAATAATTAACCAGACAGCTACTCGGAAGGCTGAGGCAGGAGAATCACTTGAGCCTGAGAGGCAGCAGTTGCAGTGAGCCAAGATCACACCATTGTACTCCAGTTGGCGATGGGAATAAAACCTTGTCTCAAAAAAAAAAAAAAAAGTTTATGTGTGCTGAGCTACTGTCATTATGTCTGGCTAACAGGAGAAACTCTATGAGTAGCTATTAATTAACAAAGACAAAGCACATTAAAGAGAAACTGGAAGGAGGGAGGGAGGAAGGAAAGTAAAGTTTGAGAGGAAAAAATATAGATTCGTAAGTACTGGGGATAAGTAACGAAGCCTTATGCTTGCTATATTATTTCTTTCTGGAAATACAGTAGTTGTCTGTGGTGAAAGAAGAAAGTGCTTGAACAAAGAGTTTAAGTAAAGACTTGAATATTACAATGTTAGTGCCAACGTACCACCCAAAACAGTGGATTGCCCGTAATAGGTTCTATAAATATAATTATATTTGATTAAATCAAACTGGAAATATCAGAGATTTCTGGTATTCTTCATACCACTCCAAAAGGATAATAATAACAGTAATAAAGTATTTCATATATATATATATATACACACATATATACACACACATATATATTAGCAGCAGGAATAGCAAGGTAATGTAGCAAATCAGAATTGATAGGACAGTGATGGAGTTAGAAGCATAAAAAAATTAAAATTTGTGAAAGATTAGACAAAGGAGGAGAGGGTTTTTTTTTTCCATTTTATGAATCTTGACAAAGCAGATTCTGATAGATATGAAGAAGCAAAGGGAGCTCTTCCCTGCTCTGAGATATACAATACTAAACTGCCTTAGATTTGGTCAGCTACTTGATTGTCTGAGAATGCCATACAATGATTTGGTGCCCCTCTTGAGATCCCAGAGTAAATAGAGAGGTTGAAAAGATGTGTTCAGGGAGACAAGTAATAAATAGGCTTTTATTTATTTATTTATTTTTTGTCTAGGTGTGGGAATGTCAAAACTATCATCACTTGCTTTCAGCGGCCCTGGTGTGTTGTTTCATGTCAGTGACAGATATTCTGGAATGCATTTGATTTGCACAAAGATGTTTCTCAACTTTGACTACTAGGAATTCATGTTTAACTTTGTGCTTTTCTAAAGAGAGTTATTTGTAAGGCAGGATTGGTCTCCAATACCTTAAGAGGCAAAAGTTGGTGTCAAGAAAAGTTCTAACTAAGAGCATGAACATGGGAAAGCAAATGTTCTTAAGGTGATTTTTATATGCTTGGCATTGAAATTTCCTTTTCCTCAAAATACAAGTATTCCATATTCATTTCAATGTAATTTAGAAAAAAAAAATGATATTATCTGTGGAAGAATTTTTGTTGTCAGCCAAGTACTGAAAGTTCAATAATAGGCCCTTAAAAGGCATTCTGTCAAGCAGGAGGCAAATGTATGGTAAGGATCTCAGAACTGTCTCCCTGAAGTTATATGAAATTTCCAAAAGGATAGCACCATCAAAAGACTGCCTTAGGCTGCTTCTAGGAGGAAACTTCAACTTGTTCACTTAACTTTAGACACTTTTTGGAAAGTTATGTCAAGTGTTGAGTATTTTGTGATCCTTTCTCCCCCCACCCTCCTCCTCTTTACATCCATATTTACAGAAACACACACAGTTATCCTCAGAAAACATAATTTTTCTTCTTACATATTTTCTTATTGATGTACTGGAAATTACAATTTTTGACCTGAGTCTATCTTAAAATATTTGGCATTCACAGTTCCACTACACTGAACTTCATTCACCTAAATGTACTTTATTCCATTCAGCAAAACTTTAAAGATTTATCTTGTTTTGGAAAATTAAATGAGATAACTGCATGTGAAGTACTAATACCTTGCACAGAATAAGCTTTTAAGAAATGATTGGCGCAGTTGTACTTATAAGACATAGAATCGTATAAGTTCAGTACTTTCTTTAACCTTCAATTTTTATTTTTGTGTAATCATGTCTTGTTCTTTGGAAGTTGGATGCAAATCAACTTACACAAAACTTTCCAAAGTTTCAGTTTTATATACAGCCTTCGTGATGTTTCCTATATTTTTGTGTAACTGTACTATGAATTACAAAACATTTTTCTTTAAAGGAAACTGATTTTTTTTAAGTTAAATTTGCTCAAAAGAAATAGTATCTCATTACTTTCAATGGAAAACCAGTATCATTTGCCATAATAACTCTAAGCAAAAGTTCATAAAGCAAAGGAACAAAATTTTACCAAGATACTGTTGTCCACCAAGAGTCAAAACTGTAGGTCTGCACCCTGCTTTCTGTTAGAGAATCACAAATGTTAGAATAGTGTCAGAAACTCCATGGAAACTCTTTTCTGGGCTTAAAGGAACTGAATGGTATTTTCATACCTTTCTAATGATGTGATTCAATATTTCCTAGTGCCTTGTCATTGCCACTTAAAATCATGGTCTTATGATGTTCTTCCTCTCTGGAAAAAACTCTAAAATATTAATACTAAAATCAAGAACATTTTGTTTATAGGACTCCTTTTTTTAAGATGTGAAAGCTAGCCAGTCAATTCCTGTTCTTAAGTATATTCTTAGCTAGGGAGGTTGCTTAAGATTTTGTTTATGAGACTTTCACCAAAATCAGAATTGGGTCATCGTGCCCAATGCTTTAGTTTTGGCAATCTGAGTTTGAAATGAAGGACAAATGACATAAATTAATGGAGTAAAATTAATGTTGTGGTAATATTAAATAAAGCTAATGCCTTTTGCACCTGGAGGGCTATGCAGATGGCAGGCATACCTAATTATGCACCCTGCTGCCTTTAAGTGTACTGATAAAAATCTCTCAACTGAGTATGAAATATGTTCATTCGCTGGCTCCAGAAAAGTTTGAGTAAGGCAACACAATCCACAGAAAGCCTAACATAATTATTTTTTAGTGGAAAGAAATATAATTCTATAAGTTAAATGAAACAATTGAATACTTATTTTTAAAACAAGTTATTATTACTGTTGGATTTGTTCTTTCTGTGAATATCAAAATATATGTCTGTCATTCCCATTAGAAAAAGATTGTTCTCAAACTAGCAAGGAAGTACTTAAGTGTAAGTTTATATTTACACATGCTGCACATGAATTAAAGAGAATAATTTACTAGTGGAATTCTAAATAAGTTGATTTGTTTTCTTTAGGTATAAATTGGATTGGTTAATCATTGCTGAGATATTTATAAACTTGTTCAATTCTTTAAGAAGTAACTTCTCTAGAAAATATTTTGCTTTAGTTAAAAATATAGATATTTTGCTACAGATATTTCAGTAACGTGACTGAGCTTTAAAAACCTTTCTGTGAGTTCTCTTCACTTAAGGAATGTATTCCCGTCAACTTCATTTTGTTGCATTTGGATACATATGCAATTAAAAGTACAACCAGCAACTACTGCTGTTAGCTTCAGAATGATTTTTAAAATCCTATTTCTAATATTTGTTACACATTCCTATTATATTTCTTATAATTACACATGTATTTATTACATCCATTTTTTTAAAATAAAGGACCAGTAAACTATGATTACTTTTCAGGCAGAGTTTTCATCAAAATAGGAGAGCGGGTGTCAGGTGTTTATAATAAAGGATGCTAGTTAATTTTTAAGAACAAGTGGTTTATTTTTAGCCTAAAGAGCATGTAGTTTCCTTATCTTTTACTGTTTAATCCTAGCGTTAATGAAGAAAATGTATATTTGTTTTTGTTTTTGAGACAGGGTCTCGCATTCTCACTCAGGCTGAAGTGCAGTGGTGCAATCATGGCTCACTGCAACCTCCACCTCCCATGCAGTTCTCGCACCTCAGCCTTCCGAGTAGCTAACTAGGACTACAGGTGCAAGCCACCATACCAGGCTAACTTTTGCTTTTTTTTTTTTTTTTTTTTTTTTTTTGGCAGAGACAGGGTTTCACCATTTGCCCAGGCTGGTCTCGAACTCCTCCTGGGTTCAAGCAGTCCACCTGCCTTTGCCTCCCAAAGTACTGTGAGAAAAGTTTCACATTTAAAATTTACATTTGTAATCGTTGTAAGCCACATTTATTTGTAAGTGTCTGCTTATTATTGCTTCTGTTCAGCGGTGTTGATGAAAAGAGTCAACCTCTGTAAAATATTTGAGATTTATTCTGAGCCAAATATGAGTGACCATGGCTCATGACATAGCCCTCAGGAGACCCTGAGAACATGTGCCCAAGGGGGTCAAGATACAGTTTGGTTTTATACATTTTAGGGAGACATGACATATAAATGAATACATGTAAGATGTATGTTGGTTTGGTCTGGAAAGGTGGGACAACTGGAAGCTGGAGCTTCTAAGTCCATAGGCAAATTCAAAGATTTTGTCATTAGACACTGGTAGAAAGAGTTATTAACAGAAAGGCATGTCTAGGTTATGATAAGGGGTTGTGTAGGCCAGGGTTTTCTCTTAAAGATGAAGTTTCTAGGTAGCAGGCTTCAGAGAGAATAGATTGTAAATGTTTCTTATCAGACCTAGTGTGTTCTATCAGTAATTCCAAAAGGGAGGAGGGTATAATAAGGCATGTCTGGCTCCCCCTTCTCATCATGGCCTGAACTCATTATTCAGGTTAACTCTGGAAGGCTCTTGGCTGAGAAGAGGAGTCCATTCAGATGTTTGGGGGACCTTGGAATTTCATTTTTTTGGTTTACAGTAGTTAATTTTTTCTAAAGCTTTTCCTTTCTGTACATTACAGTTATTCATATAACAAAGTTATCAATGTTTTATCCTTCACTTTACCTGTCTTGCTCTTGCATTTAATGTAAATCATAGCTGATAAATGTTGTATATGGAAGGAACTCCAGATTTCTCTGAAATGTAATGTGAAGGGCCTGGGCCTCCAGAGCTCAGGGCCCTGACTTCATAACCTGGCTGGGCTCCTGGTTAGCAGGCAGCTGACTTCTGTGAGCCTCTGCCTGCTTTGTTGGCAAAATGGGAATAATAACATCTTTCCTCACAGCACTCTTAGTATCAAATGAGATGAGGTGGTTGCTTATGATAGCACCTGATAAATGCTAGAAATATTGTTAGGATTACAAAAGTCAGTGTAACTTAAGAGCTGTGGTGATACATATAGTGGAATTGTGGGGGCCATCTCAAAGAGTGTACTAACACTACTATGAATTTGTATCCCGACCTTCAAAATAATCTTATAAAGTGCCTTCCTACTTTCTTATCCTAGAGATTTCCTCATAATTTCTGCCAGAAAAGGAAGCTAAAAACAAAAATGATTCTAGGAGAATTGAGAACTGCAAGGTCTCATTGATTGGTGAAGTCAATGTTCCACTCCTTAACATTTTAAATAAGAGATGTTTTGGATGGGAGATATTTAAACCTAGTGAGAAGTTTTATCAATTAAAGCCCCAGCGCTTGTATAATAAGCCAAGTATATAATTTACAAGATAATGGGAAAATGCAAAATATCCATCACTCATATAATCCCTCCTCTCCAGTCATCTGTGTTAATTAGGATAAGTAGATTCCACTTTAATTCCCTTTTTATGTACAATTCCTCTTCAAAAGGAGGGAAAAAGAAGAACTTAGCTTGGTAGACTAAACAGCATTCTAGAAGGAAGTTGGTGAGATCATACTATTGGCAAAATGCTTGTTTTCCTTCATATTAGTTATTATTTCTCAAACGGTTGATACTAAATAAATTGGAGAAATGTAAGGTGGAAATTGTATATACCTCTAATGGTTAAGTTTTTACATTATTTTAAGCAGTCAAGTAAAGGAAATTTGCTTCTAAAGAGGACTTCTGCCAAGGGATGATCACATGTGACCATAAAATAAGCCTCATGCTCTACAAAGACCTGGCTGTGAAAGTTCATACTGTCTAAGATCTGGGAAAATAGAGCTTCTATTTAAGATACTGTAGCATGCTTTCCTTTGGGTGTCATGCAAGGGTGGTGCCTCTCTGAACTGGACAGCAGACAACTGGTACACATAAGCCTAATTTTTAGGTTTGCACACTGGATGAGTTAAGTTTCTAAACCAGTCTCCATCTCCACTTGCTAGTAAAGTGTTTTATGAATATTTATTTTAAAAATCATACATTCCAAATATTGGAAGACAGTGAAGGGCCAAGAATCACTTTGAAACATTAAGGAATTGAGATCCAAAAGAATATATGTGCGGAGCCACCTGTGTGGACGTTATCATTTCCTATGCTAAGATATATGTGTCCATGTCAAAATTGTGATGGGAAGTTCTGAAGTGTGAAAATCATTGGTAACTTTTCCTTTATGAACCATGGACCATATTTTTTGATGTGCTGTACTTCCCATGATACATAGGAGGCTTATCTATGTTTCAACTTTCAAATGAAAAAGAAAAGTTACTGGAAAAAGTTAACAGAACTTTACATATAGGAATTCTGAATACTAGACAGATTAGAAACTCTGGTTGCTCAAAAAATTTTGAAGGGGAAAAATAGGATTAGAGTCCCCAGTTTGAAATTTTGTTTCTCTAAATCTATTTATTCATGAGGATAATATCTTCCTTCCCAGGGTTTTGAAAGTCACAATATATAAAGGATGTGAAAGTCTTTAAAGTGCTATATAAACATTGATCATTGTTATTGTATATTAGCTTAACTACACATTTAGGTTAAAAGTTACCATATTGACAAGATACTGTCTAAACATGCATTCTACTTCCTGTTATGTAGCCCTGGAAATGAAACCTTTCTGGTGATATGTTACGTTGTTAATGAATAACATATATCCCACAATTTCCTAAAAATATGGGGTGGCATATAATTTTAAATTTTGCAAATATATATATGTGTATATATATATATATTTTTTTTAATCAAAATAGATCCATTAAAGAACAAGCCCTTACCCACCCCTAGCATAAACTTTCTGCCATTGTTATCATCATTGTGTCTTGGACATATCCATTTTGTAACAGATAGTTCCAGTGTATTGTTGTATTTACATTATGAACTCTGTTACTATCCTGGAAACAATGTTAATACCAGAATTTTGCTCAGAAGTGGGAAGCAGGGATGAAGGAAGGAAGGAAGAAGGCAGGGAAATAAGAAGAAAAGTTTGTTGAAAGGAAAGGGGAAGATCATTAGCCTCCAGTCTATTCTGATGAGATTTCTGCCATCCGATGTGAAAGTTAAATGTGGACGTCTTCAGAGTCTAGTGGAAAACAAAAGAGCAGGGGCAATTTTATAATTCTAATTTTGAAAAAAGCCAGAATTTGTAAAATCTTACATATTGCATACATTGACTAAGCTTCATAACTGTCTGCTAAACAAATATGAGTTAATAATTATAAGTAAATGAAAGAATCATTTTGGGACGGACTTGGACAATTAAAAAGAGAAACCAAGAAGAATGCAAATGTGGGCCAATGCTAGTTTGCATCTTCTATCTCTCATTTCTTTCTGATTTTTTTTTTTTTTTAATTTTTGGGTTTGGGAAAATGGGACAGAGAATGGTGGTAAGTTACGGATATTTTTCACACACTAAGGAAGCCAGGGGGAAAAAAATGTTCAAGGTTTCCAGTGTATGAAGCAACTGCTGTTGCTTTCTGCAGACATTACCAAAACTCTGATCCGGTGACTGGTATCCATGAGAGAGCATGGTATCTAAGCGGATGCAAGCAATATGATCTCAACCTTTCTAGAATGTGAATTCTTCTCCATCAATCACAACTAATCTCAAGATAGTCTGTGTTATAAAAAAGAAAATATTATATGATGTATATCTTATTTAATCAAACCCACTTTACAAACTGGGTGCAGCATTTATTGGACAAACAAAAACTCTTCATATAAATTAGTACTTAGACTTTGTTTATCTACTTGACTTTTTCCTTAGGTAATATTAGTGATAATCAACATAGTTTAGTCCAGTGGTACCATTTAGTGTCATGCAAGGAGAAAGAATATTTCCTCTGTCCTTTATGAGCCATCTTAAAGTCCCTTGAGAGACATCATAACAGATGGCTAGAGATGGAGATGTGAAGTAATGCCAAATTTTAGATACTCCAGATGAAATGGGTTTTCTGAATTAAATTATTAAGTTGGCCCAATATCCAAATATTTCTCTAGTATAGAATTGACTTGAAGTATAATCAAAATAAGTATAAACCAAAAACAACACATAGGACAACAATGAATTTTATTTCTGAATTGATAACCAGGGTGCTCTTTGGTTTGAGAATTTTTTTTTTACCTGTATCCTGCATGAACACTGTAGACAGATTGTTTTCTAGAAACAGATAATTGATTACAATCCCAGAGGCTATAGGGACATCCTTGGTAGTATCTTCCCCTATTTCTCCTTCTCCCCCTCCGCCAAACTACTCTCTCCCTGTACCAAAGGTATTTGTCTGTTATTCACACTGTCGTAGCAGTTCCCTTGCAGTTCCCATGTTCTTTATGTGATTATCTTCACTCTTGCTCAGGACTGTAGAATGATTCCTTGCATCTTTTGTAGAAATAGATAAAAGCTAAATTCTTTGAAATGAAAGGATGTAGTCTTTGCATTGGATAAAAATAAGGAGCAAGCGGCAGTGATGGCATTTACTCAAGAAGAATCACAGCATTAGTTACCTCAGTTAAGATGAGTAGACAGAAAGCCCATGGCCTGAGGCTAAGCTGAGAAAGTAAGGCAAAGGTAAGTAGGAAGAGGCAACTTGATGGAAGAACCAGGGGAAGGGGAAGCCTTAAATTCCAACCCGTTGTTTTACTAGAGAGACTGAAGCACCACAGGCATTCTCAGAATTTCCCAAATGTTATCTAAACTTCATGTTTTCAACCCTTCC
This sequence comes from Macaca mulatta, assembly GCF_049350105.2. NCBI lineage: Eukaryota > Metazoa > Chordata > Mammalia > Primates > Cercopithecidae > Macaca > Macaca mulatta. The sequence continues at coordinate 86,055,487 of NC_133420.1, forward strand.
TTGACAAAAGAAGAAGCCAAAGCCTATGAGAGGTAAGCGGGTGGAGAGTTCTAAGAAGTCTGTTTTCCCCATGCCCTAGTCTTCCATCTTCCATAGCTGAACGTGACTTCCCTGATGATGAAGCCCTTTCTACCCGTGGCTTACTCAGCAACTTCTCAATTGCTTCTGCTTTCTTCTGGGCCCTTTCCAAATCCTTCATACGTATTCCATTTATATTGTAAAGTTGAAATCTAAGGCTAGTTTTCATAAAGGCATGATCATTGATTACACCATAATTTATATGTAACACAATTATAAGTACAGCATATTCAAAGCAGCACAGTCTGGCAACCAAAAAATATAACTAAAGTAGTCTAAACATTCATTTCATTGACAAAATGTTAGTTGTTTTGTCCATTAACCTTAAAAATCTTTTTACTTCTGTTTTGTCCTAATTTTTCACATTCAAAAAATGGATTTAAAGTTACCTTCCCTCCCCCTCCTGGCTCATTCCTCAGCACTTTTTCTTTCACATTTTGTACTGCTCCATTCCTTTCCTCTGTCTTCAAACAGTAATGACCACTTCTGCCTGCCAGGCGTGTTAGGCTGACCCAGGACTGCTCAATGACCCAGAAACTTTATATACTTCTCACCTGTCATGGACAGAAGCACACAATAGTCCCCTAGGAAATACAGTTCATCACTAACTCTGACCCCTTTTCTTGACAAGTCATTCCATTACCTGGATTCAGCATATAAGTAGATAATAGCAAGCAAAAAAATCCTTTTTTGAAGTACAAATATGTTTATTTTCCATGTATATTCTCTGTCTTTCTCTCCCTTTATCAAAGGGCCATTTTTCCCCCACCTCCCCAGCCCACACTGAAACCTAAGCAAAGTCTCAAAATAGCTGCTGGCAAAAACGTTAGGAAAAAAAGTGGGGGTGCCTTAGTGTTCTTACTCCTCAAAACTATATCATAATAGGGCTGGCGAGGGAGAACGAATGGAAGGAGTGAGAACATGGGAACCTTCAAGTGGGAAGGAGGAGAAGAATCAATCCTCCATTGTTAGGACCAAGGAGCCTTGGGGAGAGGACTGAGTGCCAAATTGTCCTCGAATGATAATCCCCAGTTGCCATCTCCTTTGCAATTGATGCATAGTGCCCTGACTGTGCCCCTTTCCCACCCCATTGCCTGTGGGTAACCTGCCATCTCACAGGACTAGTGACCTGTAAGTCCCCCAGCAGGAGTGGGGGCATTGGAGGACTTGGATGGCTTTGGTGACATGGAGAGAAATTTTCTGACGCAGGAGCTGCAGTGAGAGGAGAAACATTTCATTACCAGTTGGAAAGTTCTGTAAGAGCCAGGGCAGCAAGAACCATGGTGCTTCTGTTTCCCACATATAGGTATTTAAATCCTTATACAGAAGATGTCTCCGACTCCCAAGTGGAGACATGTATTTGGCAGTAATTGGGGATGGAGTGTATAGTGGTTGAGGAGAGAACTTAGAATCCATTTTACCACTGTTTTTGCTAACCGTTAGGCTCTCTAGATCCAGACTGTTTTATTAAGGAGAGAATCTTCCTCCTCTAAACTGTGAAGAGAGTTCAGTAGTTCCCCCCTCCCCAAGGCAGTGTTATGTGGTCACTGTCAGAGGGCAAGCCCTGTTTCTCAGTATGTGCCCCGAGCAGGGTCAAGAAGGGAAAGAGTTTACTCTCACCATGCAATCTGCAGGTCAGCATGGTGGTCTTGACTACCAGGCTTACCTTGAATCAAACAAAGAGGCACTTCTTTCATGTTTCACATCTCTTTTACTTAGATTTTTTATTTTTCTTGTCCTTGTCCTTGATTGCTTTGATTGTCATCTTCATGCTTTTTGGGTTCCCTCTTCAGGGCTGGCACATCCGTCTGATGGTGTTCAGGACATGCTACCCTATATATGGCATATTGAATATTTTAAGCTGAAAGCATTTGAGAAACAGCAGGTGTGGGGAAGACTTTCTGACTTTCCTCTGAAGCAGGTCATATAGGACCCCCATGTGAAAGGTTTTCTCCTTTTATCTGGAGGAAATGAGAATCCTTATTTCCAAAGACAGAGCATCGCCAAGAGGAATCTAAATGAACAGGCCTTGCTAAGTTTCCCCCAGTTTACTAATCTTAGCTCATACCAGCTTTATGTCCTATCACAGTTTCCTGTAACTCTCCTCTTGTTCGTCAGACCTACTATAATCAAATCTAGTTGTTGTGTCACACAGAGCTTATATTAAATAAATGTGTAGGCATTTCTTTGTTTATTTGCCTTTTGTTACAGGGACCCCAGCTGAGAACACACAAGGACAGAAGGAAAAGATATTTTTCCTCCCTTCCATATCCAAAACACCAAGTCTCACCTAGTGCCCAATTACTGCACACTGCATGCCTTACAGTTTCTTTTTACTTTTTCTTTCTTTCTTTTCTTTTCTTTTCTTTTTTTTTTTTTTTTGAGATGGAGTCTCACTCTGTCACCCAGGTTCGAGTTCAGTGGCACAATCTGAGCTCACCGTAACCTCTGCCTCCCAGTTTCAAGCGATTCTCCTGCCGCAGCCTCCCGAGTAGCTGGGATTACAGGTGTGTACCACCATACCCAGCTAATTTTTGTATTTTTAGTAAAGACCAGGTTTCACCATGTTGGCCAGGCTGGTCTCGAACTCCTGACCTTAAGTGATCCACCTGCCTCGGCCTCACAAAGTGCTGGGATTACAGGTGTGAGCCACCATGCCTGGCCTACATGCTTTACATTTTCAAGTGTGGTCTGCCTGTCCTGCATTTGTCACTGTCGTCTGCCCACGCTTTGAGTGAAATGCACTTGGGATTTATCTGAGTTTCCCCTCCTGTTTGCAAAGTCTTTGTCTGGATTTGGCAGGCAGTTTGCCATGGCGCCCTGTGCTTTCCACTGACCAAGCTGCCCCTCTTTCCTGATGGGTCCCTCCTGTTTCACTGGCCACACCTCTTCGGTGCTTTATAAGACAGGTTCTATCACTCCTAAATATTTAACTCCCAACATGGGTTAAAATTTTATAGTTGAATGAAACAATTAAGCACTACTAATGTATTCTGATAAAATGAAGTTACATCGAAAAACTAGTGTGTGGGATGTGCTAGATGCTAGTGTTTGAGGAAAGCTAGGCTTCATTAGAGCAGGGTGATGAGCAAAACACTTGTGGAGATTTTGAAGAAAACTGTTGGCCATGTTCAGATGCTTTAGAAATTTAAAGTACGGGTCCTTTATGCATCCTGATTTTACTTCCAAATATGTGGTTTTTATTTCCTCTGGGCTCCATGTATCACTGACAAAAGTCACTTGAACCAGTTGTTTAATCATGCCGCTCCTGGCTCAAATGTGTCTTAGGCACCCCACTGCATAGAAAAACAAGTCCACACTTTACTTAGTACTAGAGGCACCTACAACTTAGCTTCTAATGTTCCAGTCTAATTCCCCATTTTGGTTCTAATGAAGCTCTAGCTCCTTCACTCATGTTGCCATTTTCCAAACATGATTGGCATATACTGGCCTCATGTTTTTATTTAAACTTACCTTTTTCTGGGATGACCTTTTCCTCAACATGTTCCTGGCTTATTCACTCTTTAAGGCCGGCCTCAAATCCCTTATCCTTCAGAAAGTTTTATGTCAAATGAGCTAATATGTGTTAAGGTGTGTCTTGTCGAAAGTACCTAGAATATAATGAACATTTAAAACTCGTAGCTATTATTAATCAGAGGTCATCTTTCTTTTTGCGCTCATAAATTTTTATCTCTGGAACAGTCTTTTTCAAATGTTATATATTACTTATTAAAACACAAAAATCTATGCTCCAAAAATAAAATGTTGGAACGTTGGTTTAAACACAGTTAAAGAAATTTGTTTTGACAGACTTATCAGAATGTCAAAGATAGCAATATATCATAAATCTTCACTGGGGACCAAAAATATCGAGAGAGATTCAAGTTCCAAGGAATACATTTGTGGGAAGCACACCTATACCACACCAATTTTAAACTGATAGAGTGATTTAGCCCCAGAAGGCCTGGGGCTCCTTCCGCTTTTGACCTCCATAATGTGTAACAGATGTGTCACGTAGCAGGCTTTACTACTTCTTTTTTCTGTTTCAGATAGCATATTGTGTAGTAGATTTTTCCTATGGAACCTGGACAGGAGTTGAAAGCCAGAAAGGGTCGAGAGGATGTGTTTATTATTTTTGAGGAATTAACTGAACTTCGAGTGGTGAAAAGAAAAACCTCTGTGTATTGTCCAACATGAAGGAAGCATGGACCTGGAGAGGGAAATATTGGGTCAGCTTTTGGCAAATCCACTAAGTTACAACAAAATAATGTAGTTGATATTGGAAGGTTAGAGTGTAAAGTACAAGCCAGTCCTCTCATGGTCAAATATGTTTCTCAGTTGGTTGTTCTTACTCATTAAGTTCTTGTACATGGGTGTATTTTTATATTCCAATTACCTATTATCTTTCTAGCTTGTTAAATTTGACCAAAGCGTCGATTATACATGCTTCGAGTCAAGAATGCTATCATTCCAAACTCAATAACAGGCTTAAGAAGTTTTGATTTTCAATACGATTTAAAAATTTATATTACTGAAGAATTTAATACAACCCCCTAATTTTATACATGAGCCATCTTTAATGGTACCAATAATCTATGGTGAAACTGGGACTAAAACTCAGGTTCTCTGATAATAAGTGACTTTTAATTTAAGACAAGTGTTTGAAAATGATGTTTTTTTCAAGAATCCAATACTTAAATAATTTATAATAGTATCTTATCGTGTTAGCTTAATTGAAGGAAATTAAGCAAGCATTAGTCTTGCACACTTGAAGTTGGTGTAAAGGAGATGAATAGTAGCTAATTATTATTATTAATTTATTGAGCTGTACTCCCAAAGTTCAGACATTAAACCATTAGAATATATATTTATATATTAGGCACCCCACTGCTTAGAAAAACAAGTCCACATTTTACTTAGTACTAGAAGCACCTACAACTTGTACATGGGTGTATATATATATATATTCTAAGGTATACAAATTTCTAGCAAGAAGCTACCTGAAAGATTTTTTAGCTTCAACTCTTTCCTTAACAGAGTAGGAAAGTGTGGATGAACAATTTGCTTAGCAAGTATTAAAGTTCACCGATTATTACATCATATCTGTGATTTGGAGCTCAGTTAAGTTTTATCTGTTCTCCCCATAGCAATATCAGGCAAATTACCATATCGGTTTATTATTGTGCCAGTTACTAAATCTTGAGACAACTACATAGAAACAAGACTAAACAAAAATGATATTTTGATTACTATTGTGTTTACTATTGATACAAGTTCTCTATACAAGCTTGATTAAATGTTTATGTTTGTATAATAGTGACTGTCATATCAAGTTACCAGGCAGAGCCATTTTGTGGCTAATTTAATATTTTGTGCATTTAGAAAAGCATGTGTATGTTGTGTAGTCAATTGACATATATATGCTTTTGAAGCACATTCAGTAAATGGAAGTGCATTACAAATGGATAAATTTAGATTAGTGATGAACATCATTAAAATGTTTTTATAAGAAGATGCAAGTTCCATTTATAAGGAAATTTTAGTAATAAAAAATTAAGGATTACCCTACACGTTTTAGAGAAGTAAGTATAGCAGATGAAATAGCTTACACCCACATTAAAACATGTGGAACACCCCGGGAGCATCAGCCATTTAGGTTTCAACAACCCATGCTTGTCTGTGCACGCACAGTGCAACAGTGACACCACCGGGCCAGCTTTCTCAGACTTCTGGGGCTTTTCAACGTGCTAAAAGAAGCTAGATGCTTACAAGAAATGCAAGAGTTTGGGGAAAATGTGCAGACGATTATGAAACTCTGCTTTTAAATTATTCGGGGAATCTTTCCAGCAATACTTTTAAAGTGCTGGTTCTGTTTTTGATGTGTTTTCCTCATTGACCTGAGTAAATACAGAAAAAATTCGATGATCATTATGACTGACGAAGTAAATGATGGCTGTTCCTGATACTTCAGGCAATGTTGTCACTTGGTTAAAGACCTTCCCATTTGGTTAAAATTCTCCAAGGAAAAATAAACCCACAAGAGAACACGTGAAAGCCAGGAAACACCTTAATCCTCTTCTGGAATCCAAGCACTAGAGGGCAGTAGAGTCCATGCTACTTCTGCTGTGTTCTCCCGTATCCGTTACCCTCCCCCGCTCAACCCGCCCCGCCAGCTCCCACCCTGTCCTCCCACTGACTCCGCATCTTTCACATTTCTTCTGAGTGGCTCTAAGAACTTTTCAGAAAAAGTAAAATTTCAGTACTTTTACTTCCAAAGTACTGGAGCATTACATTTTCTCAGAAACTTGTACAAAAGTAGAAAGTAAGATACAACTTTTTCCAGATTTGAGGATATGGTTATATTCTGTTTGCTTCCATGAAAATTAGCTGTTTCTTAAAGTACATGTTTTGGGCAAAAAGAAGGGTATCGCACAGGCTTTAGTGGTTATTGCAAAAATTAATATCAAGCACTAAATCAATGAATTCTTAAGTCAACTCTTAAGGAATGCCTCCATTTGTAAAAATCCAACTTAAGGTGGGAAAATATAAAAGTGAAAAAGCCAGGCTCTTTGTATTCAGAACAAAAAGAAAATGAATTATATATGAAGAACTTAAAATAATTGCCACAGGAAGTACTCAACATTTAGAAGCCTGGCTATTCATTGACATTACTATTTAGTGTCATTGCTGGAATTTGGAAGATAATAATGACATTTTAAAATACATTTCCCCCCCTCCCCCATTCCTTTTTCTTTCTAATCAGTTTTCATTTCTGATTAAATGAAATATTTGGTTGAGTTTTTTTTTATGTGAGTTTAAATGGATTTAAAGAGTGCTTATTTTGTGTTTTATTCAATAAAGTTATGTTGTAACACTTCAATGATAAAAGTAAAATCAGTTTTCAAGTTCCCCTTTCCAACTCTGTGACTGTCACTGCAACCTTCAGCATTTTGTGCATAAATTTTCCCCTGAAGAATAAACAGTAACCTTAGCTGGTATCTTTGGCCTTGAAACACTCAGAATGAATTTTTTCTATAAACGTACTTATAGAAGTGTAACTTTTACTTACTGAAGAATGGAATGCTCTGGAGACATCTCGAAGAACTATGAGGCCTCATAATGAGATTTCCTTAGAAAACTCAATTAGACATGGTTAGGCCTTAACCTATATTTTTGAATAATTATCTATTCCCAAGAACAGTGCTCTTCATAGAGTAGATTCTCAATTTTTGAACAACGTGAACATCTATTGAGCATATCCAAATTCCAAAAACTATGCTAGGTACACTTATCCCTGCCTGATAAGGGCTAAAAATCTCTAAGTTAATAAATACTATTGCTAACTCTAAGATAAATTAAGTTTAACACTCTGATGGTATTTGGCTATTTTTTTGTAAGATCTCCACTGTCCTGACAAAAGTCCTGCCTGACACATACTTATTTTTTTTCAATAACAGGCATACCTCAGAGACGTTGCAGGTTTGGTTCTAGACAACCACAATAAAGGGAATATTGCAATAAAGTGAGTCACACAATTTTTTGGTTTCCCAGTACATATAAGTTACCTTTACATTGCACTGTAGTCTATTGAGTGTGCAAGAGCATTGTATCTAAAACATGTATATACCTTAATTTTAAAATATGCAATTGCTAAAAAATGCTAACAATCATTTGAGCGTTGAGTGAGCTCTAATCTTTTTCTGGTGGAAGGTCTTGCTTCAATACTGACAGCTGCTGACTGATCAGGGTGGTGGTTGCTAAAGCCTGGGATGGCTGTGTCAATTTCTTAAGACAACAATGAAGTTTGCCTTATTGATTGACTACTCCTTTCATGAAAGACTTCTCTGTAGCATGTGATACTGTTGGATAGCATTTTACCCACAGTAGAACTTCTTTCAGAATTGGAGTCAATCCTCTCAAACTCTGTCGCTGCTTTATCAACTAAGTGTACATAATATTCTAAATCCTTTGTTGTCATTTTAACAGTGTTCTCAGTATCTTCACCAGGAGTAGATTCCATCTCAAGAAACTGCTTTCTTTGCTCATCCATAAGAAGCAACTCCTCATTCATTCAAGCTTTAGAGATTGCAGCAATTCACTCCCATCTTCAGGCTTCACTTCTAATTCTACTTTTCTCACTATTCCCACCACATCTGCAGTGACTTCCTCCACTGAAGTCTTGAATTCCTTAAAGTCATACATGAGGATTGAAATCAACATCTTCCAAAAGAAATTGGACTTTGGAAGAAACTCTAAATGGTCATATTTTGACTTTCTGCCATGAAGCACAGATGTTCTTAAGGGCAACTAGAATGGTGGATCTTTTCCAGAAGGTTTTCTATTTACTTTTCCCAGATCCATCAGAGAAATCACTATCTGTATGCACCTGTATTCCCAGTTTCTTGGGAGGCTGAGGCAGGAGAATCGCTTGAATCTGGGAAGCGGAGGTTGCAGTGACCTGAATTCGTGCCACTGCACTCCAGCCCTGGTGACAGTGCGAGACTGTCTCAAAAAAAAAAAAAAGAAAAGAAAAAGAAAAAGAAAGAAAGAAAGAAATCACTGTCTATGGCAACTATAGCCTTACAAATGTATTTCTTCAATAAGACTTGAAAGTCAAAATCACCCTTCGATCCATGGGCTACAGAATGGTTATTGTGTTAACAGGCATGAAAACAACATCTCCTTGTAGAGCTCTTGGGTGAGCAAGTGCCTTGTCACTGAGCAGTAATATTTTGAAAAGAAACTTTTTTTCTGAGCAGGGCTCAACAGTGGGCCTAAAATATTCAGTAAACCATGCTATCAACAGATGTGCTGTCATTCAGACTTTGTTGTTTCATTGATGGAGCACAGACAGAATAGATTTAGTATAATTCATAAGAGCCGTAGGATTCTTGGAATGGTAAATGAGCGTTGGGTTCAACTTAAAAGTCACTGGCTATATTAGCCCCTATGAACAAAATCAGCCTGTCCTTTGAAGCTTTGAAACCAGGCATTGACTTTTCTGTAGTGAAAGTTCTTGAAGGCCTCTTGTTCCAATATAAAGCTGTTTCATCTACATTAAAAATCTGTTGTTTAGTGTAGCCACTTTCATCATTGATCTCAGATCTTCTGGATAATTCGCTGCAGCTTCTACATCAGCACTTGCTGCTTCACCTCGCCCTTTTATGTCATGGAGATGGGTTCTTTCCTTAAACCTCACGGACCAACTTCTGCTAGCTTCTAAGTTTTCTTCTTACGCTTCCTCACCTGTCTTAGCCTTCACAGAATTGACGAGTTAGGGTTTTGCTCCGGATTAGGCTTTGGCTTAACAGAATGGTTTGATCTTCTATCCAGAACACTACAACTTTCTCCATATTAGCAATAAAGCTGTTTAGCTCTCTTATCATTCATGTTCACTGGAGTAACAATTTTAATTTCCTTCAAGAACTTTTTCTTTGCATTCACAACTTGGCTAACTGGTGCAAGAGACTTAGCTTTTGGCCTGTCTTAGCTATCAACATGACTTCCTCACTCAGCTTAATCATTTCTAGCTTTTGATTTTTTAATTTATATTTGTTTTTAATTTTTTTAGAGACAGGGTCTCACTATGTTTCCCAAGCTGGCACGCAGTGGCTGTTCACAGCACAATCTTAGCACACTGCAGCCTTGGACTCATGGTCTCAAGTGATCCTCCTTCCTCAGCCTTCTGAGTAGCTGGGACTACAGGATGTGCCACTGCTCCTGTATAGCTTTTTATTTAAAGTGAAAGACACACAACTCTTCTTTTCACTTGAACACTTAGAGGCCATTGTAGAGTTCCTATTTGGCCTAATTTCAATAGTGTTATCTCAAGGGATGGAACAGCCTGAGGAGAGGGAGAGAGATGGAGGAACAGCTGATCAGTGGAGCAGTGAGAACACACACAACGTTTATGGATTAAGTTCGCTGTCTTATATGGGCACAGTTTGTGGTGCCTTAAAACAATTACAATTGTGACATCAAAGATCACTGATTACAGAGCACCAAAACAGATATTATAATAATTTTTTAAGGTGTGAAATAATGCAAGAATTATCAAAACATGACACAGAGACATGAAGTAAGCACGTGCTGTTTGAAAATGGCACTAATAGACACAGGGTTGTCACAAACCTTTAATTTGTAAAAAATTCAGTATTTGTAATGTTCAATAAAGTGAAGAAGAATAAAGCAAAATATGCCTGTACACTGAACTAAATTATTGCCCTGGGGAATTTTTAAACAAACTGAGATTATTGCAAGCAAATTGCAGTGTCTCAGAGACAATGTTGACAATTACTGGCTTAGGTGATGGCTTTTCTACAAAAACTCTAATGCTGTCACCAACATATTCTTTTGTAACTCCCACAAGTAGTTTTGATATTCTGTCCTGTTTGCACAAACTCACTTTTTGGATTTGCAAGGGATTTAATTCTAGGTGTGGCCTGGGGCTTGACAAGCAACTTCCTGAAAGGCTTTGTAATAGCAACTTTTTAGACAAAAATGGTTCTGACTCAGTTCAACTTTCTCCTTGGTGAGTAAATCTACTATCACTCATGCAGTGGTTCGATTTACATTGACTTTTCTTAGGGAACTACAAGGATATGCTCTTAAGGAGATAGTGTGTTACAATCCAAAGCAATCCAGTAATAACGATTTAAAAAAGGACTCCTTGGGAGACAGCCATAGTGGATTCTGACACTTCTTTCTTAAAAAATACTTTGATGTTCAAAGTTAACCTCAAATATGTTGCATTTATTTTTTTTAGAGCAGAAGAGAAATCTTTAGACCTCGAAGCAGTCATTGGCATTTCAGGTATGAAGACCTGCATTTGTAAAGTGTCTTTTCCCGAAGTGGAAACCTGTCAGAACTCCTTCTTATCTCACGAATATTGCCCAATTTGGAAAATATATTTTCATTTGGCAACTTTTACCAAGGAAGGTTATTTTTGAGGCGGCAGGGGAGAAGTCTGTGAGAGGGATTCTTTTCTTCTCCTTTATGGATAAGATTATGCTTAAAAGAGACGCTTGAATATATTATATCAGAAAAAAGATGGCCTTGGTTAACCCGATGTTTAATCCAGTTCAACTATCGTTCCAACTTGTACTACACTTTGCCAAGATTTCCTCTGTCATATTTGAAGGCCAGCCTGCCCTGGAGAATAACAGCCAATTAACTCTCTTCTAGTGTGTCATAGTGTCATACCAGTCATACTCTCTTACTTGTAGCATTATTTCTGGGTGGCCTCCAACATGTTAGCTTTTTTGCACAAGGCTCTGATTTTCCATTCAATCATTATTGACTAAGGGCATAGAATGACTTGATTCTCTCATATACATTATGAAACAGGGTACTCCAAATGCTCATGTGATGGAAACAACAATCTCCAGTTTACAGATAAGGAAAATAAATATAATATATTTAAATAGTTGGTCCAAATTCACACAGTATAAAAAGGGACAGAGTGATAATCCAAGCCACGCCTTTTGACTTGACATTCACTCTTCTTTTTACCAGAATTGTAGTTGTAGTTGCATCCCGAGGGAGTGGGGGGAGGTGGTATAAACTGGACTCAATCAGAATTTTAAAGACAGGTCAAGTTAAAGGTTTTCTCAACCACATAGTTAGAGTTTAGAATGCAACTGTTGTGCTACATACAGCCTTTAAACAGAAAGGTTGTGCCATGATTCATGCCTTTTAAGTGTCAATGATATAGCAGCTATTTTATGGAGCAGCAAAACAAGTTTCAGCAACCCAGATCTTTATCTGCTTCAGCTGAAAAGACTGAATGCTGAAATAGGATGGTTACATTTTCATCTCAGTTATATAAATGATTGTTTTGAAAGCAAGCTGGCACATCTTTAGAAAGTTTTTTTTTTCTTCCTTTGATACCCATTAAATCTCTTTTTTTTTAAGTAAAAGACAAATCTGAGCGACACGAAGTATAGAAAATGATGTAGATCTCACTATTGAATAGGTATTATGGCTAGGACATATTGCGAAGTTAGCCATCTATAGCTATGATTTTTTTAAACATCACCTTGAATAAGGCACAATTTATATTCAGTAAAATGTACCAGATTTAAGTGTAGATTTTAAAACATTTCAACAAATCTTTACATCAATCATTTCCAATATCCCCAAAAGTTGGGGATATTGTGTCCTTCCCAGTCAAGTTCCCCTGTCCCAGTCACCACTCCTGTTCACAGGCAGCCGCTGACCTGTTTTCTGTCACTACAGATTAGTTTTTCTTTATTAGAATTGCATATTAATAAAATCACAGTAAGCATTCTTTTTGTATTGGCTGCTTCTGCTCAGCGTGTTTTTGAGGTCATCTGTGTTGTTCTATGTATTAATGGTTCATTCCCGAGTAGTATTGCATTGTTGTTATATCCACAATTTATTTATTCATACCTATAAGATGAACATATATTTCAAATTTTCAGCTATTATAAATAAAGATGCTAAACAGGCTCATAAAAAAAGTTTTTGTGTTGATATAACACTTTCATTGCACTTAGGTAAAACCTAGGCATAGAATTACTGGGTCATTAGGAAAGTATATATGTGGTTTTACAAAAAAACTGTATCAAAGTATGATAATTTCAGTTTGTGGATATCCTCACCAACACTTGGTATGGCCAGACTTTTTAATTTTAGTCATTCTAATAGGTGTGCAGTTTTTACTTTACAATTTCATTAGCATTTCCCTAATGAATATGATGTTGAGCAACTTTCATGTTCTTATTTACAAGTTGTATGTCTTCTTGGATGAAGCATCTGTCTAAATCTCTTTTGCCCATTCTTTTAAAAATTGACTTGGTTGTTTTTCTGTTGTTGTTGTTGTGTGTGTGTATTTATATACATTCTGGATACAGGTCCTTTGTTTTTTCCTCCTAATCTGTGGTTTTCTCTCCATTCTACTATCAGAGTCTTAAAAGGAGCAGAAGTTTTAATTTTGATAAAGACAATATTAATTTGTTATTTTATGGATCATGCATTTGCTGTGTATCTAAAAAATCTTCACCTACTTCAAAGTTACAAATATGTTCTTCTATCTTTTCTTCTAAATGTTTAATAGTTTTAAGTCTTACATTTTGGTCTATGATTCATTTTGAGTTACTTTTTATATAAGGTGTGAGATCTATATCTAAGTTAATTTTTGGCATTTGGATATTAAATCATACTAGCATTGCTTGTTGAAAAGACTATCCTTTCTCCACTGCATTGCCTTTGCCTTTGTGGAAAATCAGTTGTCCATGTATGTGTAGAGATATTTCTATTCTGTTGACTTTTTTTTATATTGATGTTAATACCTCCCTGTCTTGATTATTCTAGATTTAAATAAATCTTGAAATATAGTAACATTAATCTTCCAAATTTGGTCTTAATTTTTGAAGTACTTTTGCCTACACTAGGCCCCTTTCATTTATATTTGAGTTTTATAGTCCATTTGCAAATTATTTTCAAAATAAGCCTTTGAGAATTTTGAATGGAATTATGTTGAATGTATAAATCAATTTGGAATAAAGTGACCTCTTAACAATATTGAGTCTTTTGACCTATGAGCAAAGTCTTTTTTATTTAGGTGACTTTAATTTCTCCAGATAATCTTTTGTAGCTTTCAGAGTATAGTCTTTTGCATCTTTTGTGAGATTTATTTCTCCTAGGTTTTTAATATATTATTAAACTACTGTAATTGGTATTATTTTCTAAATTTCAATTTCTGGTTGTTGCTGGAATGTGAAAATACAATTGATTTTGTACATTGGTCTTGTATCCTGCAAACATATTAAATACATATTAATTCTAATAGCTTTTTTATATATTCCATTAGATTTTCTATATAGTTGATAATAAAGGTAGTTTTGTTTTTCTAATTTGGATAATTTTAATCTTTTTTTCCCACAGTGTATTGCACTAGCTGGAACCTCCGATATAATGTTGAATACAAGTTATGAGAGCTTATATGTTTGTCTTGTCCCAAAGTGTTTAGTTTTTCAGTGTCTAGTATGAAATTAGCTGTAGGCTTTTTGTTTCTCCTCCTTATCAAGTGAGGAAGTTCCCGTCTTTTCCTAGTCTGCTGAGAGTATTTATCAGGTGCCTTGGATTTTGTGCAGTACCTTTTCTGTGCCTATTGAGCTTATTATTTTTTAAGTTTATTAATATAAAGGTGAAGCACCTTAATTGATTTCAAATGTTTAACCAAACATATCCTGAAGTAAAACTGACTCGGCTATAAAGTATTGTGCTTTTTATATATTGTTCAATTCAACTTGCTAAAATTTTGTTTATGACATTTCCATCTATGTTTGCGAGAGATATCTGTCTATAGTTTTCTTTTCCTTCCTTCCTTCCTTCCTCTCTCTCTCTCTTCCTTCCTTCCTTTCTTTCGTTCTCTTTCTTTCTTTCTTTCTTTCCTTCTTTCTTTCTCTTTCTCTCTTTTCTCTCTTCCTCCCTCCCTTCCTTCCTTCCTTCCTCTTTCTCTCTCTCTCTTTCTTTCTTTCTTTCTTTCTTTCTTTCTTTCTTTCTTTCTCTTTCTCTCTCTTTCCTTTTTTTTTTATTTTTGATAGATTCTTACTTTGTAGCCCAGTCTGGAGTGCAGTGGCACAATCACAGCTCACAGCAGCCTCAACCTTCCAACCTTCTGGGTTCAAGTGATCCTCCCACCTCAGCCTCCCAAGTAGCTGGGACCACAGGCATGTGCCATCATGCCTGACTAATTATTTTTTATTTGTTTTTGTAGAGATGAGGTCTCACTATTTTGCCCAGGCTGGTCTCGAATTTCTGAGCTCAAATGATCTGCCTGTCTCAGCCTCCCAAAATGCTGGGATTATAGGCATGAGCCACTGTGTCTGGCTTCTAGTTTTCTTTTATAAATGTTTGTGTATGGTTTTGATATCAACATAATATAGTCCTCATAAAATAGAGTGGGGGTTATTCTTTTAAATCTTCTGAAGGAGTTTATACAGAATTGCTATTAGTTTTTCTTTATATGTTTGGTAGAATTTATCAGTGAAGCCATCTGGGCCTGGGGCTTTCTTTGTAGAAAGGTTTTGAACTATGAATCCATTTTATATAATAGACATGGTGTTATTCAGGTTGTTCATTTCTTCTTACGTTGGCTTTGGTCATTTAAATCTTTCAAAGAAATTCTGCATTTCATTTAGTTGTCAAATTTATTGACATGAAGATCATAATTACACTTATCCTTTTAGTATCTATAGAATCTGTAGGAATATCATTCTCCTTATTCCTAAAGTTGATAATATCTTCTCTCTTTTTTTCTTAGTGTGTCTGCCTAAAGTTTTATCGATTTTATTGATATTTTCAAAAAAAACAACTCTGAGTTTTATTGATTTTTTTTTCTTTTTTGACGGAATCTCTCTCTGTTGCCAGGCTGGAGTGCAGTGGTGCATTTTCAGCTCACTGAAACCTCCGCTTCCTGGGTTCAAGCAATTCCCCTGCCTCTGCCTCCCGAGTAATTGAGATTACAGGCGCCTGCCACCATACCCAGCTAATTTTTTTGTATTTTAGTAGAGATGGGGTTTCACCATGTTGGGCAGGATGGTCTCGATCTCCTGACCTTGTGATCCACCCGCCTCAGCCTCCCAAAGTGCTGGATTACAGGCTTGAGCCACCGTGCTCAGCCAAGTTTTGCTTATTTTATAACATTTTTATTTTTTGAAATTAATTTATGTCATAATCCTTATTATACTTTTATTCTACTTAACCTGGTTTTAGTGTCCCCTTAGTTTCCTACTTTTTAAAGGAAACTGAAGTCATTGATTTGATATTTTGTTCTTCTCTATAGGCATTTTTTTTTTTTTTTTTTTTTTTGCTGTACATTTTTCCCTAAGTACTTCTCTAGCATTATGCCATACATTTTGGTATGTTGTGCTTTCTTCTTTTTTTTTAGTTCAAAATAATTTCCAGTTTACATTTGCTTTCTTATTTGCCAATGTGTTATTTAGGGGTGTATTATTTAGTTTCAAAATATTTGAAAAATTTTCATGGATCATGTTATTATTGATTTCCAACTTAATTCTGATGTGGTGAGAGTACATACAGTCATACACTGCACAACAATGTTTCATTCAAAGATGGGCCACATATATGGTAGTGATCCCATAAGATAACAGAGCTGAAAAATTCCTGCCACCTAGTGACATCATAGCTATTGTCATTACATCATAGTGCAAAGCATTACTCATGTGTTTGCGGTGATACTGACGTAAACAAAACTACTGCACTGTCGGTTGCATAACAGTGTAGCAATACAATTATGTAGAGTACATAATACTTGATAATGATACTAAATAATTAATGGTTTATGTATTCATTATACTGTATTTTATCATTATTTTAGAGTATACTCATTCTACTTATTTAAAAAATAACTGTTTATAAAATGGCCTCAGGCAGATCCTTCAGGAGAATTCCAGAAGAAGGCATTATCGTAGGAAATGACAAGTCCATGTGTGTTATTGACCATGAAGACCTTCTGTAGGACAAGATGTGGAGATGGAAGGCAGTGATATTTATGATCTTGACCCTGTGTAGGCCTAGGCAAATGTGTATGTTTATGTCTTCATTTTTGACAAAAAAGTTAAAAAGTAAAAAAATAAATAAATAAATAAAAATATACCAACACTTATAGAATAAAGGCATAAAGAAAATATTTTTGTAAAGCTATACAATGTGTTCGTGTTTTAAGCTATGTGCTGTTACAAAAGAGTCAAAAAGCTAAACATTCAGAAGCTTATTGAGTAAAAAAGTTATGGTAAGCTAAAGTTCATTTATTACTGAAGAAGGGAATATTTTTTATAAATTTAGTATACCCTAATTGTACAGCATTTATAAAGTCTATAGTAGTGTACAGTGATGTTCTAGGCCTTCACATTCACTCATCACTCACCCACTGACTCACCCAAAGCAACTTCCAGTCCTGCAAGCTCTGTTCATGGTAAATGCCTGATACATGGATACCATTTTTTAATCTTTTATACCAGGGGTCCCCAAACTGCTTGGTACCAGTCCATGGTCTATTAGGAACTGGGCCACACAGCAGGAGGTAAGTGGCAGGTGATCAGCAGGTGAATGAGCATTACCCCCTGAGCTCCACCTCCTGTCAGATCAGTGGTGGCATGAGATTCTCATAGGAGTGCAAACCCTATTATAAACTGTGCATGTAAGAGATCTAGGTTGCACGCTTCTTATGAGAATCCAATGCCTGATGATCTGTCACTGTCTCCTATCACTCCCAAAAGGGATGATCTAGTTTCTAGTTGCAGGAAAACAATCGCAGGCTTCCACTGATTCTACATTATGGTGAGTTGCATAATTATTTCATTGTATATTATAGCGTAATAATAATAGAAATAAAGTGCACAATAAATGTCATGTGCTTGAATCATCCCCAAACCATGCCTTCAATCCCAGTCCATGGAAAAATTGTCTTTCATGAAACTGATCCCTGGTGCCAAAATGCTGGGGACCACTGTCTTATATTTTTTTGTATAAGGTACTTTTATTGTACCTTTTCTGTGTTTAGATGTATTTACATACACAAATACTCACCACTGGGTTACCATTGCCTACAGTAATCAGCACAGTATCATGTTGTATAGGTTTTTAGTGTAGGAGCAATAGGCTATACCACCATATAGCTTAGGTATGTAGTAGGCTATACTACCTGGGTTTGTGTTAAGAATACTCCATGATATTTGCATAATGAAATCACCTAATGATGCATTTCTCAGAATGTATCCCTGTTGCTAAAT
Organism: Macaca mulatta; assembly: GCF_049350105.2. Classification (NCBI taxonomy): domain Eukaryota; kingdom Metazoa; phylum Chordata; class Mammalia; order Primates; family Cercopithecidae; genus Macaca; species Macaca mulatta. The sequence continues at coordinate 86,073,345 of NC_133420.1, forward strand.
GTTTTATGACTGTACTTTTTATAACTCGAATCCTTTTAAATTTTGTAAGCTTGCTTTATGGCCCAGAGTATAACCTATCTTGGTAAATGTTCTGAGTGCACTTGAAATTAATGTACATTACATTCTTGTTGGGTGAAATGGTTTAAACATGTCAGGTCAAGTTGGTTGATGTTCAAATATCGTATATCTTTACTTATGTTTTGTTTACATATTCTGTTAATTTTTAGGAGAAACATGTAATCTCTTACTGAACCTTTGGATTTGTCTATTTTTTCTCCATATTTCCATCAGTTTTTACTTCATGTATTTTGAAGTTGTATTATTAGTACATTAACATTTAAAATTGCTATGTCCTCCTAAAGATTTAACCCATTTAACACTATTAAATGAAACCCTTAATCCCTGGTAATAGTCTGTGTTCTGAAATCTACTATGTCTATATTAATATAGTCACTCCATATCTTTTTGATTAGTTCTAGCATTGCACTTTTTTTTCATATGTTTAATCCAATTGTACCTTTTTATTTAAGGTAAATTTCCTGTAGGCAGCGTATAATTTGATCTTAGTTTTATATCAAATCTGATAATTCCTTATTTTTAATTGGGGTATTTAGAACATTTACATTTAATATGGTTATTATATGGTTTGTTTCAAATATATCATCTTGCTTTCTATTGCCTTAATATTTGTTTTTCTATTTGTCCCATCTGGTCTTTGTTCACTTTTATTTTGCTTATGCCTTTTTTGCATTGGTTAAATATTTCTTACAATTATATTTTATTTCTTATCCATTCAGGCTGCTATAACAAAATATCTTAGACTGAGTAATTTATATAACAACAGAAATTTATATTTCAGAGTTCTGGGGCTGGGAAGTCTAAGATCAAAGAGTCAACATGACCTAATCACCTCCTAAAGGCCCCACTTCTTAATACTATTGCATTGGAGATTAGGTGTCCACATATGAATTTGGGGCTGTGGTGTATTAATATTCAGACCATAGAAGCTACTTTATTATTTATTCATTATAGTTCTTTACTTTTTTTATTTCAGCAATGTATAGCATTCATCTTTAACTTATCATACTCTATTTTCAAATGATATTATACCTCTCTATTTTCTTTTTTTTTTTTTTTTTTTTTTTTTGAGACGGAATCTCGCTCTGTCGCCCAGGCTGGAGTGCAGTGGCCAGATCTCAGCTCACTGCAAGCTCCGCCTCCCGGGTTTACGCCATTCTCCTGCCTCAGCCTCCCGAGTAGCTGGGACTAGAGGCGCCCGCCACCTCGCCCGGCTAGTTTTTTGTATTTTTTAGTAGAGACGGGGTTTCACCGTGTTAGCCAGGATGGTCTCGATCTCCTGACCTCGTGATCCGCCCGTCTCGGCCTCCCAAAGTGCTGGGATTACAGGCTTGAGCCACCGCGCCCGGTCTATTTTCAGTATAAAACTTGTACAATAGTGTTCTTCCAATTCTTCTCTCCTGATCTTTCTGCTAACATTGTCAAATGCTTTCACATATGCCATAAGCTCCACAATAGTATATTGTTACTATTTTTGTTAAGCTGTCAATTTGGACTTAAATAATGATAAATAAATCTCACATATTTACCCATATAGTTATAATTTCCATTACTCTTTATTATTTCTGTAGATCTATATTTCTTTCTCTTGCCATTTACCTCGTGTTTAAATAATTCATTTCACATTTCTTGTAATGTGGATTTGCTTATAATTAATTCTTTCAACTTTTGTAAATCTTAAAAAATGCTTATTTGGCCTTCATTCTTGAAAGGTATGTGTATTGGGTATAGAATTCTAAATTGGCAGATTTTTTTCTTTCAATACTTTGAAGATGTTATTCCACTATTTTCTCACTTGCCTGGTTTCTGATGAGATATCTGCCAGCATCTTTATTTTTGTTCCTGTATATATAATGTATCTTTTTTTATACTCCTGCTTCTAAAACTTTTTCTTTACCACTGGTATTGAGCAATTTTTTTTTTGGTTTGTTTCTTTACCTAGGGGTTCCTAGATCTGTAAATTTATAGTTTTAATCAAAGTTTAATAATGTTTCGGTTCTTTCTTGTTTAAGTATTTGTTCTCCCCTGCCCTCCCTTTCCTCTCCTTTGGGCTTTGCCTAGGTTATTGATAATAGGTGTAGGTCCCTCAGCTTACTAATGTTATTTCAATATTTTAAAATTATCTCTTCTTTATATCACTTCTGAGTTGTTCCTACTGATTATTAATCTCCTCATTATGGCTTATGTTGTTCTGTCCCATCCCCCACCTTTTCTTTAGGCAGGGGTCTCATTGTGTTGCCTAGGCTAGAGTGCAGTGGCATGATGGCACTATAACCTTGAACTCCTGGGCTCTCAAGTGATCTTCCCCTCTCAGGCTCCTGAATAGCTAGAATTACAGGCATGCATCACCACACCTGGCTAAGTTTTATTTTATTTTTTGTAGAGATGGGGTCTTGCTGTGTTGCTTGGGCTGGTCTTGTACTCTAGACCTCAAATGATCCCATTTGGTCTCCTAAAGTGCAAGTGCTGGGATTACAGGTGTAAGCCACCATGCCTGACCATTTTCCTACGTTTTTGTGTGCCTAGTAATTTTAGCTTGATATCAAACACTGAATTTTACCTTGTGAGGTGCTGGATGATTTGTTTGTTTTTTTGTTTGTTTGAGATGGAGTCTCGCTCTGTCGCCCAGGCTGGAGTGCAGTGGTGTGATCTTGGCTCACTGCAACCTCTGCCGCCCAAGTTCAAGCAATTCTCTGCCTCAGCCTCCCAAGAAACTGGGATTACAGGCACCCACCACCATGCCCAGCTGCTTGATGATTTTTACAAGCATTTTTATAATTACTATTGAGTTCTGTCTGGGACACAATAAGTTACTTGGAAAGAGTTAAATCCCTTCAGGTCTTGCTTCTTAAGATTTGCTAACTGGTATAGGAAGAGTGATCCTTCTAAAGCTAACTATTCTTTTTGTGCACTTTACCCAATTCCCCAGGAATCGTGAGGGCTTTCATATGGCTTGTGGGAATAGGAACTCTTCCCATGATTACCATACATTAATACCTTCATTCTTTTGTGTAATTTTTTTTTCTTCACAATCTCAAGTAGTTTTCTCACACATATACACTCGTTAGTACTGAACTAAATACGTGAGGGAAACTCTCTGCAGACGCCAGAGTTCTCTTCCTGTGTAATTGTCTCTTCTCAGGTACTCTGTTCTGCAAGTTCTAGCTACCTTGGAATCTCCAGATTCTCACCTCCATCTGCTCAATTCAGGGAGTCCGCTGTGCTCTATGTGAGTTTGCCCTCTCTGACTTGCAGCCTGGAGACGCTCTGAAAGCAGTAAGCTGAAGGAATTGTGTGGAACATTCCTTTGTTTTCCATCTCAAGGTTATTATCCTTTGTTACTTTATGTACAGTGACTTGCAAATCTGTGTTTTGTATATTTTGTCCATTTTTTGTTATTTCATGTGGGAGAAGAAATCCAGTCTGTTACTCCATCTTTGCCAGAAGCAAATGTCCTTAATTTTGTGGATGTTAATTTCCATCTGGTTTTATTTTCTTAACACTTGAAGAACTTCCTGTAGTACAGGCCTGCTGGTAATGAATTCTCTTAGGTTGTGTTTGTATAAAAACATTTTTATTTCCCTTCATTTTTAATGATGTTTTTACTGGTTTTACAAATAGAGATTAAAAAATTTTTGTTTTCATTTATCATTTCAAATATGCCTTTTCATTGTTATTTGGTGTTATGGGCTGAATTATTTCCTCCCAAAATTCATGTGTTGATGTCTTAGCCCCCAGTAGCTCAGAATGCAACTGTGGTTGGAGATACGTCCTTACCTAAGCAAGGTAAAATGAAGTCATATGCGTAGGCCCTAATCCAATATGACTGGCATCATTACAAGAAGAGGAAACAAAAGAAAATACAGATACAGAAAGAAGACATGTGAAGATACTGGAAGAATATGACTATGATGGTTAATTGTATGTATCAACTTCAATGGGATGTGGGATGCCCAGACTAAACATTGTTTTGGGGTGTGTCTGTGAGTGTATTTCCAGATTAGATTAGCATTTGAATTGGTGGACTCAGTAAAGTAGACCACCCTCTCCAGTGTGGTTGGGTATTAGTCGATCTGTTGAAGGCTTGATTAAAACAAATGGTGGACGAAGAGAAATTCTCCCCATTTTCCTGCCTCCCTGCTTGAGCTGGGACATTTCATCTCATCTTCTCCTGCCCTTGAACTTGTGTTTACATCATCAGCTCTCCCGGTTCCCAGACTTTTTCACTGGGACTGAATAACAACATTGGCTTTCCTGAGTCTCCAGCATGCATGAGCCAATTCCTCATTTTTATATAATGAAGAAAATATATAATTAAGGATATGTACATTGAATACATACTACTTACAACTTTCATAAGATATTATACATACAAATAATATGTATCATAACATACATATGTAGTGTATCCTATTGGTTCTCTTTCTCTGCAAAACTCTAATACAACGGTCATTACAAACCAGGGAGAAAAACTTTCTGAATAATTTTTAGCCTCCAGAACTATGAGGAAATAAATTTCTACTTTTTAGCCACCCAATCTGTGGTACTTGGTTATGGCAGTCCTAGCAAACTAATACATCTGCTTTGCATAATTTCTGTCAAGAAGTCTAAAATTATTCCCCTCTTTATTGTCCAATATGTAGTGTATCCATTTTTTTTCTCTAGCTGCATTTAAGAATTTCTCTTTATGACTGTTTTTTAGCAAGTAGATTATGGTTTTCTTTGATGTAGTTTTCTTTGAACTTAAACTGTGCAGTATGTGTTAAGCTTATAGATTTCATCAAATTTGGAAAAATTGAACATTATTATTGAAATATTTTTAATCACCCACACCCACTGTTTTTTTATTTTGTCTGGAACTCCAACGATATGCACATTAGATTGCTTACTATTGAACCATAGGTCACTGAGTCTCTGTTTATTTTTTTTTCTTTTTTTTCCTCTGTATTTTAGTTTGTTCAGTTTCTGTTACTATGTCTTTAATTTTAGTGGTCTTTTCCACTGCTTTATCTGTCATTAACCATATCTACTAATTTGTTTGAAATTTAAGATGTTATTTTTTGGTTCTACAAATACCATTTTTTTATATCTCACATTTCTTTCTTTGTGATGTTTAATGTTTAAAAGATACTGAGTGAATATGTAATAACTTAAAGACTTTGCTAATTCTACCATCATTTTCATTTCTGGATCTGTTTCTAGTGATCCATTATTTTTTTCTTCCCAGATAATGGCTGCAATGTCTTACTTCATTGACTCCTTAGTAATTTTTTATTGCGTACTGAACGTCTCAACATTGTGGTTTCTATCTCTAAAAATTCAAAATATATACTTTTTGCACATGGTAAATATTTGCTTTTGTTGTCTTTATTTTTATTTACTTATTTATTTATTTTTTTGAGACAGAGTTTCACTCTTTTTGCCCAGGCTGGAGTGCAATGGCACGATCTCAGCTCACTGCGACCTCTGCCTCCCAGGTTCAAGCGATTCTCCTATCTCAGCCTCCCAAGTAGCTGGGACTACAGGCACTCGCCACCACGCCCAGCTAATTTTTTTGTATTTTTAGTAGAGATGAGTTTCACCATGTTGGCCAGGCTGGTCTTCACTTCCTGACCTCAGGTGACCCACCCGCCTCGGCCTCCCATAATGCTGGGGTTACAGACATGAGCCACCATGCCTGGCCATTTTTGTTGTCTTTAAAAGTGGTGAACTTAGTTCTGCCAGGTGGTTAAGTAACTTACACGTCAGCTTTTAGAGTTTTGCTTTTAAGCATTATTAAGGTTCTTCTGGCATAGCTTTTACTCTATAGCTGATTTAACCCTATTACAAAGGCATAATTTTTTAGGGTCAATACTGAATACCCTGGGTTTTTAACAAGAAAATAGAAAAGAGAAAATGTTATATTTATTATAAGCTATAGTTTTGGAATGAATTTAAGATGAGAAAAATACATTCAAGAAGCAGAAGGAGAAACACGACAAATTTATAACCTGTGCTACATGCACTTTTGAATACATATATTTAAATGAAATCTAAGTGAAATTTAAAATAATAATTAAAAATTAACATTTTTTCAGCATATATGATGTTTAAGACAGTATGGTGTTATGATCCAAAAAGAAAAAGAAAAAGACACAGTGTTTCCTAACTTTAAGAAATTCACTATCTAGTTGGGGAAATAAGACAGAAGAAAAAGGCAGGTAATTCCTAATGAGTGAAAGTGTTAATAGTGTACCTTGGTCTGTGTAGTTTGTAGAGAACTCAAAACTGTTGACATACATCACAGCCACAGTGGGTTTCAACTGTGTTAGGGACCTTTTTCTGGAGCCTAAGAAACACAACATATGATACAGGCCTTCATGGCTGAATACCTTGTCTTTTTTCAAAAAAGAGCATTTTTCTTCCCAGTGATATTCTTTCTACTATTCCTAAGCAAAGAGAGACTAAGTTACTTAGACACAAACTGCATCCTAAACTCTGTCCTAGCTTGCATTTCATACAGCCACAGGCATACACTGGGTAACACCCTTTGTTCGATTAATCCATTTCTAAATCATTTGTCTGAAGTCTTTTTCATGAAGACTTAAAAGACACTCTAGGGCAGCTTAAAGTACAGAAGGTGTGGCTGTGTGAAAGCAGAATCTATGAAAAAGGGAAGTTTTTTTGTGAATGACGGATATGTAAGTTTGGCCTTCAGGGCATACTAAAGCAGGGGGTGGATCATCCCAAAATTGTTTCATACATGTAATTAATTTTCCTACAGTTTCAGAACATCATTTATATTCTGCAAGGAAATAATGTTAGCATGCATATTATAAAGTTAAATTTAACCTGGAAATAGTGTTATTTCACCAGGCATAAAACGCCTTATAAACAAACAGGTAATACTTCGCTCTTATTTACTTCCACTATTATTCCCCATTTTCCTTCTCTTGACATTTTATCTCCTCTGTCAAAGTCTCTCATTTTTTCTTTCTTTTTTTTTTTGAAACGGAGTCTCGCTCTGTCACCCAGGCTGGAGTGCAGTGGCGTGATCTCATCTCACTGCAAGCTCCACCTCCCGGGTTCACGCCATTCTCCTGCCTCAGCCTCCTGAGTAGCTGGGACTACAGGCGCCCGCCACCACGCCCGGCTAATTTTTTTTTGTATTTTTAGTAGAAACGGGGTTTCACCGTGTTCGCCAGGATGGTCTTGATCACCTGACCTCGTGATCCGCCCGCCTTGGCCTCCCAAAGTGCTGGGATTACAGACGTGAGCCACTGCGCCCGGCTGCATTAATATCATTCATTATGTGATGTTTTTATAATTAATAAATCTTATTGATGCATTATTATTAACTGAAGTCCATAGTTTACATGCAGATTCACTATGTTGGACAGTTCTATGGGTTTTGACAAATGCATAATGCAATTACCCACGTTACAGCATCATAAATAGTAGTTTCATCACCTTAAAAATATCCCATGCTTCCTCTATTCATCTCTCCTCCTTCTCCTGGTAACCATGATCTTTCTGCTGTTTCTGTAGCTTTTTGACTTTTCTAGAATGTCATATAATTAGAATCATGTCATGTGGCTTTTAAAGATTGGCTTCTTTCATTTGACAATAGGCATTTAAGGTTTCTCTAGGTTTTTGGTGGCATGATAGCTCAGTTAAGATGTTCCATAGTTTGTTGATTTATTAATATGTTGAGGGATGTCTTGGTTGCTTTCAGTTTTTGGCAATTCTGAATAAATCTGCTAAACGCTCAGGTGTGGACTTTTGTGTGTGGGTAAGTTTTCCACCTAATTGAGTATATGCCTGGAAGTGTGAATGCTGGATCATGTGGTAAGAGTAAGTTCACTTTTATGAGAAACTAACTGCCTAACTTTCTTCCAAGTGCTGTTACCATTTTGCATTCCTACCAGCAATGAATGAGAGTTTCTGTTACTCGCCGTCCCTGCCAACATTTAGTGTTGTCAGTGTTTGAGATTTTAGCTATTCTAATGGGTTTGTGGTGGTATCTCATTGTTTCTTGTTTTTGTTTTTGTTTAAAAAACAGGCTCTTGCTCTGTCTGCCAGACTGGATTGCAGTGGTACAAGCATGGCTCACCGCAGCCTCGTCCTCCTGGATTCAAGCAATCCTTCCACCTCAGCCTCCTGAGTATCTGGGACCACAGACATAAGCTACCATACCTGGCTAGTTTTAAAATTTTTTGTAGAGATAGGGATCTCACCATGCCGCCCAGGCTGATCTTGAACTCCTGGGCTCAAGTGATCCTCCCACCTTAGCTTCCTGAAGTGCTGGGATTATAGGCATGAGCCACCATGCCTGGCTCTCTCATTGTAGTTTTAATTTACAGTTTTCCCAATGATGTGATGTTGAAAGTATTTTCGTGTGTTTGTTTGACATATGTACATCTTCTTTGATGAGATGTCTGTTCAGATCTTTTGCTTATTTTCAAGTTATTTTTTTTGTTGTTGAGTATTAATCGTTCTTTGTATATTTTGGATATAAATCATTTCAGATGTGTGTTTTGCAAATACTTTCTCCCAGTCTGTGTCTTGATTTTTCTTGAGATGTTTTTCTTGACAGTGTCTTTCACAGAGCAGTTTTTTTTTTTTTTGATAAAGTCTATCTTACCATTTTTTCTTGCATTTAAAAAAAATTTTTTTGGTGTTGTATCTAAAAGCTTATTGCCAAACCCAATGTCTCCTATATTTTCTCCTATATTATTTCTTAGAAGTTTTATTGTTTTACATTTTGTATTTAGGATTATAATTCATTTTGAGTTATTTTTTGTGAAAGGTATAAGGTCTGTGTTTAGATCTATATTTTTACACATGAATGTCCAACTGTTCCAGCCCCACTTGTTGCAAAGAAAATCCTTTCTCTACTAAATTTTCTTTGTTTCTTTGTCAAAGACCAATGGACTATATTTGAGTGGGTATGATTTTTTTCTCTATTTAAAAAGTAAGATTTTTAAAAACAAATAAAATAAAAATAAAAATGATCTGTAAAGAGGGGGCTTCCATGGATTAGATGATGGAGTAAAGTTCATTTTTATTCCTCCCTTGTTTTAGAAATCACCCCAAAGGAACAAGTATAATGGCATACAGACACAGATTTTATCTCTGATGACAGTAGGAAGGTTTCTTGTTTTTTGTTTTTTTAAAAAAAATCCTAAATCACAGTGTCTAAGAAAGGATTGCCAAATGCAGTACTGGTTAAATAAGGATGCCAAGAGGAACCCAGATTTTCTATGTGGGGCTGTGAAACTAAACAGCTGGAATTCTCCAGAATTGACATACCTCCTAGGAGCAATGCCTGCTTTTGAACAACAGAAATGGGTAATTGGACTAGTGACAGATCTTCCCTGAAAGTTATTTTACACCATAAAGAAGCACACACACACACACAGCCCTGTGCCATAAAATATGTATACCATAAGCTTTTAACTTTAGTATAAAACAGAAAAAAATTCTCCTTAGAATACTTGCCTCCAATGCATGAACTTCATTTAGTTAACTAGTAGAGGATAAACCTGCTTCACTCAAAGATAACTATATATACACACATATATATACACATATATATGTATACTCCCATCTCTCTGGCAGTTACTACCCAGGATAACTGATGCAAATTATGTAATATATATATATAGTTATCTTTGAGTAAAGCAGAAGCAGGTTTATCCTCTACTAGTTAAAGAAAGTTTATTATATATTATATATAAGGTTTACATAATATATATTTAATTAGAGATATTGTAGAAAGTTAGAAAAGGAATAGAGAAAATAGATAGCAGCCAAGGAATATTGATCAAAAATGCTGCCACAAAACATGAAAATTGGGATCACACATAGGCACGCATTTAAGAAATTTAATAAAACATCTGCCTCTGTTCTAAAAAAGAGGTCCAAAGCAGAGATCCAAAGGCTCAAAGCGATGACCATTGTCCTAATTTTGATCTAAATGCCTGTAAGGAAATGGAAATCCTAGGGACCAGTTGTAAGACCCTTCACACTCCTTCATAGTTAAGTACGGCAGTCACTTAAGTATGATTTGAGAAGTACCAAAAGCCAAGCCTGAACCTCCAATTCTTCCTCCATTTGCCAACTTCGGCATTATTTTTTCTGCCTAATGCAAGAAGAAATTAATTACTCTTCTGGTCAGATAAGCAGCTTCATATCAGCATGACCAGGATATTCTCAAAATGGGTGCTTCCTGCAGAGAAAGAGTTGGGACTACATGGCAGCTTTGATGACCTGGTTTAAGCACATATCAGGTTATCAGTTGAGGTTTATTGAACATTCCATAGAGCCCATCCATGAAGATGAGATAGCCATCAGATGGACTGCTGTGCAGAGGATAGCTTAGGAGTAACAGGCTGCAAGATGGTACTGAACAGCCTCAGTAATAGGACCTCAGAGGATTGGAAGAAGTATTTTTAGCCAGGTTTGGAAAAAAGATATTAAGAAAAAAATATTTTCTTGGAAAGGCAACCCCTTCTGAATCTGTAAGTCCAAGTCTAAATATGGAACTCCATTAGAAGTTACCTACGTGACTTGAAGCAAATTACTCAACCTCTGCATCTGCTGTAATTTTTTGCTCTCTGGTTATTGTAGGGAGACCTTTTGTTCCTTTCTTCCTGTCCTGTTGTCTGCCTTTGCTGTTTGGTGATTTTCTGTAGTGAGAATCTTTGATTCCTTTCTCTTCTTTTTTTTTTTTGTGTAAAATCATTGAAACTCTGAAAGCTAGTTTTCTTCTCTGTGAAATGCATGAAATAATGTTTGAATTGTAGGTTTCTAGATACTGTAATTGAGATGATGTTGGGAAAGTACACAATACATTGCCTAGCACACAGTAGGTAGCTGGTGACCACTCAGGCTGCGATGCTACACCCCATGGGCACTGTTCTCAAAGTGGATGGCCCTGGCTGCTGTGGAATGTGGAGGCCATGGGAAATCAATGAGAAGAGCTATTACTATTACGACTGTCTTCTTACTTTGCCTAGATGTAGCTCCAGCCAGTCATGTATTGAACCAGCACAAGAAAATGAACTCTTTGCTCCCTCCGTTTTTTTTTTTTTTCTCTCTCTGTAGTCTTCATTGGCAGGAGGATGCATGTTAAAAATGCCTACACCAATGGAAAAGGATGCCTTGTGAAAGTCACCCAGTTTCCTTTACTGGTTTCAGAAGGCAAATCATTTAAGAATTTGCATCCTCAGTTTCTTCACCTATCAAATGAGAGACTTCAACCAAAGAGTCTTTAATGTTCTTTCCAGAATTCTTTGATTTACCACCTGGATCCCATTCAACACTTTAATCCTGGGACTGCCCACAGACAGGAAATCTTGTTCTCAAAATGACAATGAAATTCATTTAACATGAGTTCCCAGGGGATAGGGGAAATGGGCCAGACTTTTCCTACAAGTTTGTGACATTTAGTCCTTGGCAAGAAAAGGAAGCTGTCAGTCTAAGCTTAAAATACTCCCTTTCCCTCATATAGTATTAATTAAACATGCTTAATCATTGCTGCAACAGTTTTGCAGAGAAAATTTAGGTACAGAGGACTCAGTGAACAAGCAGGTTATGGGAAAGTAGAAAAAAGTCAAGGGCATGTTTGAACCTCCTCCTTCATTTATTTTAATTTTAAGGGCTTGAACAGTTGCTAAAAGACCTTAGTGTGAGTAGACTGGATCTCTGTCCTATTGAAATATCACTCAACTCCCATCTCTCCAGCAGTTACTACCCAGGAAAACTGATGCAAAGTGAGAACACACACGTAAGTCCCTTTCAAAGGAAAACCATCACATCTACTCCCACTTTCCTAACAGGTTTTCTAAGTCTTCAATAAGTTTGTGTTAGCTGGGAATGAATGTCTGAATTTAGGCTTCAAAAATGTTCCTCCCCTCCACCCCCAATCTGTATAATTACTGTTTTTTTCCTGAAGTCTTTCAAAATACTATAATTAACAGATTGGCAGATAACCCATATAACTGCAGTTAAGGCAAATATAGTATGCAGCTGTCTTTGCATTAAGTGATTAAATCAAATAGCATAGTTTTGAAGTACATTTATAAAGCATAAATTTACCTCCTGGCAAAACTGTCTTAAGTAACACACCCTACACCATCTGTTCACTCAGTATTAATACCATATCTCCCAGGACTATAGCTAGGGAGAGCACAGCTACCAGCTGTGCAGAACCAAGAGGTGCTGAGAGATTCTTTGGAATACTCAGCAAGTTTTGGATCCTCTTAAGGATGCTCATAATAATCATGCATCTCAAACATACACACAAAACATCCATGCACACACACAGACACTCATGCATGCACGCACACATATCATGCACATGCACAAACATGCATACAACCTCAAGATGGAGATGGTCTGTATTTTGATCTTTTGAAAATATGCTCACTTTTCATCAACAAGGCAATACCTGGGTTTTACCTTAAATGCATCTGTTCAAGTACTTCTTTCATTAAATTATTCGTTAGACAATAAGTTATTCAATGCCTCTATATGTCAGATTAGGTACTAGGGATACAATGGTGAATGGGGATGGCCCTTGCTCTCCTGGAACTTACAGCCTAGCATAGACATCTTTCATTAATAGACTAATTACAATGAATAGTGATGTTTTAAAGACAGGATAGAAAGCCACGCATGCCTAACCTCATTTAGGATTTATAAAATGGAAAGACATGAATATTTTTCAACTCAAGAATATGTACAATAAGCGAAAGAAATTCAGTCACTAAAAACGTATTCAGGACGTGTCATGTCAGTGGACAAAACAAGAAAAGATGTTTACAATTTGATGAAGAGAACTGAAGCTAGTCGTGAAAGGAGATGGTAGATACAATGATTCAGAATATTGTGCGGAGGTTCAGAAGTATCAAGCGAGTATTGAGAAACGGGAAGCCTGACATGTTTTCTGGAACAATCGTTATCAACTCTGGCTACATGTTAGAATCATTTGGGAAACCTTTTACAAATATGCATACCCAGGTCTCATGGCAGACCAATTCTACTAGAAAATCTGTGAATGGAACTGAGGGCTTCTCTCTTTTTAAAAAATTCTTGAGGTGATTTTAATGAGCCCTATCCTGTAAAGAGTGGCTTTTGAACTAGACACCTGACGATGATATCATCTAGAGTTGCACTGTCCAATATATTAGCCACTAGCCACATGTGACTATTTAAATTTAAATCAGTGAAAATTAAATGAAATGAGAATTCAGGTTCTCAGTCACTTAGCCCCATTTCTAGTGCTCACTAGTCACATATGGCTCATGGTTGACATGTTGGAAAACCCAGAACACTTCCATCTTTGCCAAAAGTTCCATTGGACAGTATTACTGTAGATGAATGAAGAGGAGAAAAGTGGACAATACAAGTGAAGGCATGGCAGTGGGAAAGGCATGAGCAGCAGTAGGGAAAAGCAACTCATTTCTTAGGGCATGGGAACATGTCATGAAATAAGGTGTGTGAGCTGAGCAGTCGAAGATGGCGCAGTATGGGGCTCCTCAGCCAGGCAGGAACAGGGGCTGTGGGAAGTCAGGATGGAAAAGAGTGCAAAAATAAAAACCAGGTTAAAGAAAAATGGCCAGGCATAATTCAGGATGAATGGAAGAAAGAGTGACTGGTGTCTGTAAATGGACTTAAAAACTTTCTTTTTTGTACTGGGTTAACTCCTAAGATCAAATGAAAACCTAGTTCATTTAGCTAGAGCACATGTTACTCCATTGCTAGCGTTCTCAGGGAAGTCACCCAGAAAATAATTCAAACGTAAAAAAATTCAAAGATATAATGGATTCAAATGCAATATTCTTAGAGGTGCAAAGTTGGAGCTTACAAAGTCATATTTTATATCATACAATTGTACCAGCAAAGACTGTACAGGTTTATCCAGGTCAATATTCTCATTTCTTAAATGAAAACATAGAAGTACAAAGACAGTAAATGAATTTCCCAGGGTCTCACAGCACCCCTAAGGCAGGAATTTAACTAGAGGACGGGTTGTCCAGTTTCTAGACTGGGGATCCTTTTATTCTATGCCACTTTCTAGATTTTTGGCATAAAGGAAAAAGCAAAGCCAATTACAAAGAGTTTGCTTTCCCATAAGGTTTTCCAAATGGAGGTACTTTGGGGAGAAAAGCAAAGAGCAGGAATGTATATCAACAGATGGAAATAAAAGGCTTTTATTATTATCATTTTTTGAAGAAAAGTAGATGCACATTCTTAATTTTTGTGGCTCACATGAAACACCAAGAATTCAAGCAAGCTCATTTTCTTTTTTGTTGTTATGACATAATAATTATTTTAGAGGGGCAGATTGTTTGACCTTTATAAGGACTTAGTATTATAAAATATCTTGGGTCACCAATAATTCATTGTAACTGCAATGCCTTATTTACATTTCATGTAAATTGTAATATATTATTATTAGATAGACATAGAGTTTTCCGTTGTGGTTTAATCTAAAAAAACATAAAGAAATTTCCCTTCATTAAAGTCTGAGTAATCATAGCTGCCAGGCTGGGCTGAAGATTCAGGCTGGAAAAAAAAAAGAGTCTGAATTTTGTTTTACATCAATATTTATTACTATATCAGTAGCTCCAGTACTTAAAATTTATTACTAGTCTTTATCAGGAGGCAGAAATTGACTCCATAATTATTGTGACTCACATATCCTCCAGGCATTTTTTAATCTTACTTTTGTTTACTGCCACTTGTACTGAACATTTCACATTGCAATTCATAAAGAAGCAGCTCACAGAAAACTAGCATCTGGGCTACCCCAAGATTTTCCATTTTATTAGTCAATGGGAGTGGCTTTAAACTACCCAGCTTATAATTTTTAACCAGAACACACAATTTAATCATTTTAGGATGTGTTCAAGCACAGCTCCAAGTTTTAATAAGGCTGCTCCCTTTATTTCAGATCCCCTCCCTGTCAAAGAGGCTCCTGTATTTTAAAAACTAAAACATGCCTTCATTTCAGTTCCTCTTGAGTTAAAATGTGTATTGAAACACTTTCTGAGAAAAGAGTGGTAGAAAGTAAAACAAATCTCTAAGAGAGAGAGAAAAAAACTGGGAGTCTTTTGAGGTCATATTAAAATTAAGTGAGAAGATGGCACAATTATTTTGACAGCAGGTGGGATCTCTAAGCTGTTAATTAAGAGACTAACCATTAAGAACAAGAAGACTCAAGTTTTAGAAGTTTACTAATTCTTTTCTGGTATTTTGGGAAGATTTGATTATATGGTACTGTTTTTAAATGTCATTTTACGGCTTTACAAAATAACAGAGGAAGTACCACATCCCTGAGGGGACACTGTCAGATTCTCATTTTACATAACTCAAAATGATTTACCCTGTGGACAAAAGACCATTCATTGTGAGAAACAGTATTATAACTAAACATGCCTATGCTAGGCTAACTAATAAATCAGGCAAGTTGACATGCTAGGGAAAAGAATGGTATCCTCAGCTGTTGAGATAAATAGATGCACGGACTGATGGATAGATGGGCAGACATAATAGAACTCATGTAAACAAATATCATCTAATATTAGCTAGGTCATGTCCGTGTCCAATAGACAAGAATAAGAACCAAAAGAATGCAAGCTGGTAGATGGGTTATGGTCTCTGTAATGACAACAGAAGGAAGACTGAGTTCTTTCTGGCAGGAGCTTTGTCTCACTCTTCTTTATATCCTCAGCACCTATAATAGTTCTTCTCACTCAGAGATGTTCAACAAATGTTGTATAAATGGAGGTAAAAAAAAAAAAAAAAGAAAAAAAGGAAGAACCCCTAGATGCAAAAGCTATCAAATTGCATTTCAGTGAATAAGAATGGTATTTTCCATTAGAGTTGAGAGGAATCTTCATATCGCAGTGAGAAGACACCTAGAATAGAAATACGAACAGTTTCAGGATGTCATCTGAAGCAGCCTGTCTAGAAAGCCTTGAAGAGGCCATGAGGAGGGGAAGAGATATTGAGGAAAAGGCTGCAGAGTTGGTGGCATGTACAGGCCCGCTGAACAGAACAGCATCCAGAGCGTGCAGACCAAGGAAGCTTCACTTAGATGTGTGGTCATGAGCTGAGTAGTCCTCAATAAATCTTCTGTGGACCTCTGTTTCTTATTACATAAAATAGGGAGTTCAACTCATTTCCTCCTTAGTTTCTTGGGCCTGATGCACATTTTTATAATTCCTGTGTTCCATTCTTGAAATCCCTTATCTGATATCCTGGAAATAAAGGTGATTAATTATTTTCTCTGTGAAAAAGGGAGTTAGACAGCAGAAATATTGATTATCATACAATTTTTCAGTTATGTTACCATTTGAAAAAGTTTTCTTGTTCCTCAAATGTTATTTTATTATACAAAAGCCCTAAAACACCAAGTCTGAATATGATTTCTTAAAAGAAACACCTGGAAAAATTGGATTTGAGACTAAAAAAATTGCTTAAAAGAATTCTCTAAAAACATGTGTATCTTTTGATATGTACTTGCAATTACAGATGCCATGTGTCAAAACCTTTGTATTCTTTCCTTTCAAACATAAAGTCATTTTGTATCATTTAGCCCTGGACTGTAGAATAGAGCTGTATGTTTCATTGTCTTAAGTTTTCCAATTGGAAATTTCCATTGTCTCAATCAAGACTCTGGTGAAAAAGTGTGGCCTGAACGAATCATGTTGAAAAGGCTGAAATGGGGTGGGGTCTGTCTTGGAGTTGGTCTTCAGCAGATCAGCTCTGTGGAGTTGGTGCTATTAACATGCAAAAATAAGAAGACTGAAGTGCCACATCTTGCAGGAAGATGATAAGCCTATCATCTCTAGGCTTGTAGGATTGTGTCCCATAGATTATTAGGCTAGGTGCTGTACCTGATCCCGCCATAATAATTATGATCATCTGCAAAAAGAAATTTCAAGCCCAGGTAAGCTTCTACTGATTCTATTTAGGTTCTTAATTATAATTACCATTTATCATGTGACTGGGGATTTTTAGCTCCACATTCCAGATACAGAAACTGAAAAAACAAACAGGCAAAATGACATTTCCCAAGTCATGCAGCTGGTATGTAACAAGGCAAGAGTCTCAAATTATGATGCAAATGTGATTCTTTTTGTTTTTATATCTTTATATGTAGTGTTTTTATTTCATTTACTCTTTTTTCTTTTTCCAATATATTTTAAAACCTTTATTGACAATATAAAAAATACCATTTTAATAGAAGTTACCAGCATTTTTGCCTGAGACACAACCTAATATGAATGTCTAGAAGTTGGAATTTCTCACTTTGGAAAGTTGGATATGATGGTGACAGTTGTGGGCCCAAGCTTTATCTATCTCAAAGGGAGTTAAAACTCAGTAGGACTGATGGACAGGCCATTACATAGAATCCTTTATTTGGAAAGAATTTGAAACTCATAGAAAAGCTCCAAGAACACTAAAGAACATTCCAATACCCTTTGCCCAGATGCATTTATTGTTCATGGTTTGTGCCACTTGCTTTCTTTATCTATACAAACATCATTCTTTGTTTCAAACTTTTGAAATTCAGTTGCATACATCATGCTCCTTTCCCTCTAAATCCTTAAATGGGTATTTCCTAAGAAAAAGAATATTCTCTTATCTATCCACAGTATGGTTATCAATTTAGGTAAATTTAACGTAAACACAGGGCTTCTATCTTATGTAGCATCTATATTCTAATTTTGTCAATTTGCCTACCTAGCAATGTCCTTTACAGCATGTTTTTCCTTTAGTACAGGACCCAGTAGGGATCACATATTACTTATTTATTTCTCATGCCCCATGAATCTCCTTTAATCTGGAGCAGTTTCCCAGATTTCTTTGTCTTTTATGACATATATATATATATATATATATATATATATATTTTTTTTATTTATTTATTTTTTTTTTTTGAGATGGAGTCTCACTCTGTCACCCAGGCTGGAGTGCAGTGGTGCAATCTTGGCTCACTGCAACCTCTGCCTCTCCAGTTCAAGAGATTCTCCTGCGTCAGCTTCCCAAGTAGCTGGGATTACAGGCGTGCACCACCGCACTCTGTTAACTTTTTTGTATTTTTGTAAATATGAGGTTTCACCATGTTGGCCAGGCTGATCTCAAACTCCTGACCTCAAGTAATCTGCCTCCCTCAGCCTCCCAAAGTGCAGGATTACAGGTGTGAGCCACCGCGCCCAGCCTTAACTTTGATATTTTTGAAGAATGCAGTTGATGAGTAATTTTTAGAGTTATTACTCACCTGGAAATAGTTTCTCTGGAGTTGACTTTTTCTAAAACTTTAAAGAATGTTTTTAGATATGAGAGTCCTTTGGCCTTTAGATTCAATGCCAGGCATGCTAAGGTGTGCACAGGGACTCTTCTGTCAGAAATGCAACTTTCGCTAAAGAGAGGGTAGATAAAAGTGTGGCAGAGACAGACGTGTAAGCTTTCTACGGTTCGAATGTTTATGTCCCCACAAATTTGTACATTGAAATTCTCATCCCCAGATGATAGTATTAGGAGGTGGGGCCTTTGGGAGTGGATCAGGTCATGAGGGAAGCACCTTCATGAAAGGGATTAGTGCCCCTGTTGAGGCCCAAGAGTAGCCTTGTCCCTTTCAGCATGTGAGACATTGCAAAAAGGCGCCATCTGTGGGGAAGTGGGCCCCACCAGACACCAAATCTGTTGGCACCTTAATCTTGAACTTTGCAGCCTCCAGCGCCGCGAGAAATATATTTTTGTTGTCTATGAGCTGCCCAGTTTATAGCATTTTGTTATGGCAGCCCAAATGAAGTAAGACAAAGCCCTTTGAGGTTAGCAACTCAGGAGAAGCTATTGGTGCCAAAGCAATTTGCGAAAGAGAGGAGCTGCCAACTCTGGTGAAGCCTCATCCCATGGATCGGAAAGATTTGGCAGTTCTGAGCAAGGTGATATATTAGCACCAGCAGAGGAATTGAAGAAATCAAAGTACAGAAATGATGCAGTGCATGAATTCACCAGCTTAAAATCTTAATAATTAGGCCAAAAGTACATAGTATAAATCTCTTAAATGTTTGGCTAACATGGGTAGATAAAACAGGTAAATATATACTCCAGGATATATGTGAGTCCATTAATTATTTTTAATAAAAATTGAAAGGATTTTGTAGCAAAGTTACCAAGTAGATGGGAAAAATTAGGAAAGTTTTTTCCTAATTTACATCTGAAGATGTAACCTACAGATATATGTGTTCAAAACACATACACACACACACACACACACACACACACACACACACACACACGAATATGGTTCTATGTGGCTCCCAATGCTGTCTTAAAAATTTAGGCCTCACTTACCCTCCAAATCAGTATGAACCTCGCTATCCGGGTTGCAGTGGGGAGTCTGAAGAGCTGACAAGCTCTATACAAGAAAGAGAGAAGAATTTGAAATACTGTGGTAGTCGTGGTAGTGGTGGTGTGAGGACCTGGGAGAGAGGAGAGGGGGACTTGCAGGGCAAGACACTGCTTCGGTGGAAGAGGAGGAATTGAGAACCTGAAGGACAAAGCAGTACAAAAGGACTCTGGATGGAAAGTGATAACATAGAAAATCATGTAAACTGTAGTGGGATGGGCTATATACCTCTCTCCATTTATCACCCATGTAGGACCTTCAGTAAAGTTGGTTTTGCAGGTTAATGCTGCTTTTTTTTTTTTTTTTTTTTTTTTTTTTTGCAAGTGGCATGCTTTCATGATGCTTGAAGTGGAGGTTGAGGTCTGTGTCTGGGTTAACGCAGGGCCAAAATAGATTATGTGGAGAAGCTGGCATAAAAGATGGAGAAGATTTCAGGAGTATAAATGCCTGAGAATTAGCAAAAATTAGGGTACACTTCAGACTTTCTGAACATCTGTGCTCTATTTAATACAACTCGTATTAATTGTATTAATACTGTAAACAGAACATCTGTGCTCTATTTAATACATTCTAGGGGAAGAATTTGGGCAGGAAGGAAGTTAGAGCAGGGACCAGGACTTTGATGCAAAACCCACAGACCATCTACCTGAGTGGGGCAAGGTTCGTAGGGTAGATCCCAAATATCTTACTCAAGGGTGTCAGATTGGCTTATGAATGGATTTTGGGACACTTGAAAGCAGTCCCTCAATATCGTTCACCAGCTGCCTTCCCATCTTAGGTGTCTTTCGGATGATCCTCCACGTGTTAGGGCTGGCCTCTCCAGGTGGGCCTTTGATCAGATGCTACCCCATCTCTGCTCAGGGAGCAGAATTGTGTTAAATAGAGCACAGATGTTTTTAAAGACCTGAAAGTCTGTGCCCCTCATCAGCAAAGGACTGCTTGTAGAAATACCAAGTGAGAACCTCATGCAGGATATCTTTGTTATTTGAGTTTTTCCAGAGAAGGAACAATAGAAAATTATTTTATGCACTTTAAAAACTGAATAACAAGGAAGGAAAACTGATCTTAATTAATGCAATCCAGAAAGGCATATTATTCATGAATAACGAATGTCTACAGCTTGCCAAAAGAGAGGGGAGTGAGAATTAAGTCCAAGATTCTTCATTCTTTTCTTGTCTTTCAGCATCAATGCAGCAAGCCAGGAAAAGGACCAAAGGTGGAATAGTAACAACTAACGTTCTGCCTATTCAACTCTGCGCTTTCCAAGGGTTAACCTTAAAATCTCCATTCCACGAAGACCCATGTTCACAATCTCTGACGATTTCAGTTTTTAGAGAAAGTCCTTCTCAGGATCCATCAGAAGAGGGGTCCATAAGAAGAAAAGCAGAACCCAGGGAATTCTTAGATTCCTTGTTCTGACTATCCATAGGAATGAGAGAATGGTGGATTTGGACAACACAGCTTGCTTACTGGGTGGTGGCATGAGATGCAGTGTGTGTTAGCGTTCTCCAGAGAAATGGAGCCAATGGGATGTGTGTGTCTATGTAAAGAGGTTTATTTAAAGGATTGGATCACACAATTATGAAGCCTGGCAAGTCCAAATCTGCACGGTGGGCTGGGAGGCTGGAGACTCAGGGGAAAGATGAGGTAGTTTGAATCTGAATGCCATTTTCTGGAGAAATCCTTTCTTGGAGTAGGTCAGCTTTTTGTTATATTCAGGCCTTCAGTTGATTGAATGAGGGCTGTCCCCATTATGAAGAGCAATCATCTGCTTTACTCAAAGTCCTCCAATTTCAATGTTAGTCTCAACCAAAAAATCTCTCATAGAAACATTCTGAATAATGTTTGACCAAATATCTGGGCACTGTGGACCAGCCAAGTGGAATGAGTATTTGGAGGCAGATATTCTGTGTGCTATTGTTGGATAAGTCATTTAACTTCCCTGAGTCTCAGGATCCTTTTCCAGAAGAGCACCTTGCCTGAAAATCTCATAAGATTGTTTGAGAACCACCTGGGATAAGGAGTGGAAACACTTTGTAAGTTGTAACACACTGTACATATGTGAGCCTCACTATTGCTGATATTGATTCTTTGATTTTGATTCCTTGGGCTTTCAGAATCTAACCTGAAAGAGTCTATTTCCAGTGGAAAATTTCACTCTACAGCCTACAAGATCCCTTGCTCCTTCCTTCATCTGATATAACACATGCTCCTACTTTCTCTGCTAAAGAACTCTCTTGAAAGGCTCCATGGCGACACTGAATGTTTCTCTACAAAAAATGTGATTGATATTTTACATTTTTTCCTATATTTCTCTTCCAAGCTTGCCTTGTGTAATTCTAGGGACCCAGTACAGCCTGGCATTGATCTGAGAGAGAGAATCCATAGGGAAGGAGACATGAGAGAAAGACTTGGGGCAAGGGAAAAAAGGATATCATGATACAGAGGATGTGACACCTGTCAGGCTTGCCTGAACCTGTTCTATGTCTGGATAATCTTTGTATTTATCCTTCCTGGAGGAACTCGCATAAGCTTCTTTCCAGGGTTGCTTTCCAGAGCAGTTACAGTAAAATCCTGGTTCTGAAAGATGCGATGGAGCAGCCATGGAGGTGGACATTCTGTTGTGTGGGGAGCTGGAGACTGATGCTGCTCTCTCCCTGTCACCTTTGGGCTTCACTGAGGCATCCTTCACTCTGACCTTCTTACTTCTGGTCTCCACCCTATCTCTGACCAAGCCATCCTCTGACTTTCTTTTTGTTCACCACTGCCACTGAGTGCCTTTCTTCCCCCAGAGCCCCATTTGACACTGGATTCTACATTGGTCCATCTTCCATGCCCACCACTTGCCTTTTCCCTTCTATACCCAGAACATAGATTCTGCCACCTATTTCACACATTCACTTTACATTTCTTTGGACTCTATGTCCTTATCTGACTTCACATTCTCTTGGGATCTTAACCTCTCATCTACATTGACCCAACCATGGATGCCACTGATTCATTTGATGTTCTTCCATCCTACTGATGTTTCATTTGAGTAACCCAGCAAAATCCTACCAATGGAAGGACTTGGGCAAGGACCTCCTGCATAGCTTCAGGAAGGGCTCAAAATACAACTTACTAAAGGACTTAGAAAGCTATCTAGTGAATGGGTTGGGGGCTACCTCCAAGAGGAGACAAAATGTGGCTTGGCACCTCACTCACTTGTGACTTATCAACAGGACTGAGGGAGAATCCACACAAGCAGGATCCTGAAAACACCCAGAACACACATTGAGCAAAAAGATGGAGCAGTTCAATCAATGTAGGTTCATCATGGTTGTGTGTTCCTCATAAATTTCTTCCCATTGTACACTGTCCCACCCTGGGAAGTCCCATAGCTACTTGAAAATCATACATTTGGGACCCTGGTTGTATCAGGGATATCACAATACCTCTCTTGGGCTTACCTGCCTTGATGTGAGTCCTCAATGATTTCTGGAAGTCCATATTATTTAGTTTTGGGAGCCCCAGAGGTGGGGTTCCTACATTTCAATCCCAAAAGGCTTTTGAAGGTGAGCAATCTGGCCACTTTCTTTCCTTCATTGTTCAGCTACCTATAGTTTAAGGATTAACTCTGTAGCCAATGATGCAAAGCTCCCGGAAGAATCCCTCAAGCAGATCAGGGAGAAAAGTGGTCACAAAAATTTCAGCCCCTGATATGGTTGGCTCTTTCCCTGCACCCACCTTTGACTGGAGAAAGCCAAATTGCTACGAAAGGGACCCTCTCTAATTTTGCCCAAAGGCTTACTGAGGTCCCTCTGACTGGGAGAATGGCAAACAGGACAAGAATGTCTTTCTAATTCAAGAGGGAGCAAGGAGCTTATGAGATACTCGAGAGAGGCTTGAAGAAGAAATTAAACAGGATTGGAGAATTCCAACAAAAGAGGGGAACAGGGGAGCCCCACCCAAAGAGAGGAACAGTTTGGCAGAAACATCTGGGAAAAAGACACCCAGTTCCTGTCAGAGATTCTACTGAAGAGTAAAATTTAAAAAAAAAAAAAGGATGAGGTGTTTGTTTTAGAGGCCTCATCTATGGAAATAAGGGAAGGGGCAGGAAGCTCCATGGCCAAGACAGCGTTCAGCTCTGAACTGAACCAAACACTCTGAGCTGAAACTTAGCAGAACAAAACCATCATTGGCCAGACTTAAGAAAGAAACTGGGACTTGTGCATTTGTGCATGGAGTTAGTGCAAGAAAACAAAGTTCACTCAAAGAGTAACTCAGGGGCTCAGCAGACCACAAATATAGAATTCCCTGTGATGACAGAGCTCCCTCCTTCCTTGAGTAAAGTAAAGGGTTGCAGGCCACATCTCACAGTCAAGCAGGCTCTGAGGGTTCGAATGCTCTAAGCATCAACATGCAGGTCACAGGCAGGGTCAGAAAACACAAGAAAGCTGTGAGGTTCCTGGATGAGCAACTGAGGCAATGTACTTCGTGCTCCTAGGAAGCCTGTTTCAACCAGCTCCTGCCAGTCTGGACCAAGGATTTGAGATCCATGAGGCCATGGTCACACCTGCCCCCTGCCCCAGGCTCTGTCTGTGGTCAGCCAGAACATTTTCTCCATCCTCTACTCACAGATAAATTTCTGTCAAATAAAGATTTCCGCATAATTACACAAATTAAGTAGTTATCACATTACCACATCCACTGAAAAAATGATCTTTGCTTCTTAGAAGCAGTGATATTTATTCTTCCCGAATGCATTTGTTTGTTCTAAAATGAGAGGGGTGCCTCTGTTTCTGATGTTTGGGGGAATGTTTAGTGAATTCAGAAACTTACACTTCAAGGAAACAAGGAGTCAGTTTTAGCTCTTATTGAGAGCCAGCTTTGGGTTCTCGCAGTTCGCCAGGTTGAGAGAGGGAGTTTAACAGTGACATGGCATACACACCATCACCTTGGGTTCCTTCATTTGTGCCTGTGAAGATATCTCATTAAAATAATTTGTCATTATAGCAAATACTTGAAATACAGTTTAGGTGGCTGAGGAACTAAATTTAATTGAATTTTAAACACTGAAGCAGTGTAAATAACAGTTTTCAATGTAATACAATTTTAGTCCTTCATTTCACTCTACCCATTGCATCTTGTAGCGTATAGTACTATGCATGTGGTATGCATGCATCTTTTCTAGTACTGTATACAAGCGTATCACTGTTCTTGTCAGTGTCGATGAATTGATTCAGTTCCAATGATTTTTTTTCTATTTTAAAAAAACTTTTATTTTAGCTTTAGGGGTACATGTGAAGGTTTGTTACATAGGTAAACTTGTGTCATAGGGGCTTGTTGTACAGATTATTTCATCACCCAGGTACTAAGCCCAGGACCCAATAGTTATCTTTCCTGCACCTCTCCCTCCTCCCACCCTCCACCCTCAAGTAGACCCCCAGTGTCTATTGTTTTCTTCTTTGTGTCCTTAAGTTCTCATCATTTAGCCCACCCTAATAAGTCAGAACATGTGGTATTTAGTTTTCTGTTCCTGTGTTAGCTGGCTAAGGATCCTCCAGTTGCATCCATGTTCCCACAAAGGAAATGATCTTGTTCTTTTTATGGCTGCATAGTATTCCATGGTGTATGTGTATCACATTTTCTTTTTCCAGTCTGTCATTGATGGGCATTTAGGTTTCTTCCATGTCTTTCTATTTGGAGTAACACTGCAGTGAACATTCGCGTGCGTGTATCTTTATGGTAGAATGATTTATATTCCTCTGGGTATATACCCAGTATTGGCATTGCTGTGTCAAATGGTAGTTCTGCTTCTAGCTCTTTGAGGAATCACCATACTGCTTTCCACAATGGTTGAACTAATTTACACTTCGACCATCAGTGTGTATAAGTGCTTCCTTTTCTCTACAACTTCTCCAGTATCTGTTATTTTTTTGACTTTTTAATAATACCCATTCTGACTGGTGTGAGATGGTATCTGCTTGTGGTTTAGATTTGCATTTTTCTAATGCTCAGTGATATTGAGCCTTTTTTCCTATGTGTGTTGGCCACATAGTATGTCTTTTTAAACTAGATTGTTCATATCCTTTGCCCATGTTTTAATTGGGTTGTTGGTTTTTCTCTTATAAATTTGTTGATTATTAGACCTTTGTTGGATGCATAGTTTGCAAATATTTTCTCCCATTCTGTAGGTTGTCTGTTTACTCTGTTGATAGTTCCTTTTATTGTGCAGAAGCTCTTAAGTTTAATTAGATCCACCTGTCAAATTTTGCTTTTCTTGCTATTGCTTTTGGGGTCTTTGTCATGAAATCCTTGCCCATTCTTGTGTCCAGGATGGTGTTGCCTAGGTTGTCTTCCAGAGTTTTTATAGATTTGGGGTTTTACTTTTAAGTATTTAATCCATCTTGAGCTGATTTTTGTATAACGTATATGGTATAAGGAAAGGGTCCAATTTCAATCTTCTACATATATTATCTCAGCACCATTTATTGAATAGCCAGTGGAGACAGGTTAGACCAAACACTGTGATGCTGGACTAGATCCTGAGATATCTGCATCAGGCTTATTTTGATTTTAATTGTATATGTATGTAGGTAGATAATAGATACAGAACTGATTTGATATATATGTACATACATGGACTGGTATTACACACATATTTTCTATGTCTCTCTGTCTGTTGAGAAGGTCTTGAACCAGTGACTCTCCAGGAGCAGTGAGCATACCAAGCACCAAGAACCAACCTTTCTTTCTTTCTCTCTTTCTCTCCCTTTCTTTTTCTTTCTTTCTTTCTCTCCCTTTCTTTCTCTTTCTTTCTCTCCCTCCCTCCCTCCCTCCCTCTCTCTCTTTCTTTCTTTCTTTTTCTTTCTTTCTCTTTCTCTCTTTCTTTCTTTCTTTCTTTTTTCTTTTTTCTTTCTTCTTTCTTTTCTTTCTTTCTTCTCTCTCCTCCTCCTCCTCTTACTTCTCCTCCTCCTCCTTCCTTCTTTCTCTCTCTCTTTCTTTTTTTTTTTTTTCAGAGTCTTTCTCTGCTGCCCAGGCTGCAGTGCAGTGGTGCGATCTTGGCTCACTGCAACCTCCGCCTCCCAGGTTCAAGCAATTCTCCTGCCTCATCCTCCCGAGTAACTGGGATTACAGCCGCTCACCACCATGCCTAGCTAATTTTTGTATTTTTAGTAGGGACGGGGTTTCACCATGTTGACCAGGTTAGTCTTGAACTCCTGATCTCAGGAGATCCACCCACCTTGATGTCCCAAAGTGTTGGGATTACAGGTGTGAGCCACCGTGCCCAGCCAAATTTTCTTTCTAAATATCATTCTCCAATAAACATAATTAGGGATCTTGGAAAAATAGCTGATTCTATGGCTTGTACAGGGAAAATACAAGATGAGCCTGGAGCATATTGTAGTGCCAGAAAGTAAGAAATAGACACACACAAAGAATGGGGGTATGTCGAAAGGATAGAGAAGTCAACCTAAAAATAGTTTTCAATGGCCGAAGTTGGAGCAATTTGAGCAAGAAAATACAATAATATTAGATTGTAATCAAAACAATAAAATAAATATCAATGAATCCATATTGATATTAAGTGATTGAATAAATAAATGGAGCATAAGAAGTAAATCTCCTTAAAGAATTCCAGATGTTATATGTAGATACTCCCTCCCTGGGAAGTGGTGCTTAATTCCCTCACCCTTGAGTGTGAATTGGATGTAGTGATTTATTTCCAAAACATAGAATATGGAGAGGGAAAAATAATAAATTTACAGTGAAGACTAGCAGACACCACCTTAACTATAGAATCAAGTTTAAAATAACTAGTAATAAGTCATATTGATATATATTTCTTGATATGATGCAATGAGGATGCTGTGGTATTTTCTCCCAAACCCATAACCCAAATATAATCATGAGAAAATATCAGAGCAACTCATACTGTGAGACATTTTACAAAATACTTGCCTTGCACACTTCAAAGTATCCTTCAAAGTCATGAGAAACAAGGAAAGACTGAAAAACCATCCCAGATCCGAGTAGACTGACTAGACAGGATGACCAAATGCAATGTGGTATCTGGGTGGAACCTAGAGAAGAAAAAGAACATTAATGGAAAAACTGGAAAGTCTGTAGTTTAGTTGATAGTATCAAACTAATGTTAATATCTTAGTTTTGACAAATATGTCATGGTTACTAAGATGTTGGCATTAGGAGAAGCTGAGCAAGGGGTATGCAGGAAATCTCTGTAATGTGGCAACTTTTCTGTAAATCTTAAGTTACTCCAAAATAAAAATTTTATTAAAAATAACTACAGATAATAAAGTGGGCAATGTTAAGAGTCATTGTTGGTAAACACTTAGTGGACTACATAAGACTTTCCTTTTAATATTCATACATGAATGCTGAATTTAGTCACCTGAAATCAGAATTAAATTTCCAACCAAACATTGTAAAATGATTTTTAATAGGAGCTAAGGTTGTAACTTTAATCAGTGAAAAAATGGCTTAAATTTTTGAACAAAAACAAAAAAACAGTTTTAGATGTATATATGGTAACAAAAAAGTTAGTGTTTTAGTTATCGAAATTTTGTTATACAATGATGAGGAAAAGATAAGATATTTTACAAAAATTGCCCATAGCCACCAAATAATTGCCTCTATAATACAATTTTTTGTTAATAATCTCAAAGATTAATTAAATTATAATTTAAAAGCCACAAGAAAAAAATTGATTAATTCTGTTTATGTTGATAATAGAGTTGTTTTTTTAATTTCTCTAATGTATCAATCTTAATAATACTGACTCGATGTAAGAGTTAGTGTATTTATTAATTTGGACAGATTTAACTTCAAAACTGATGTGCTTTGCTTATCAGTTAAATCAATTTGGTTAAGGATGACAAGTGCTGTCAATAAAGATGTGCATATTAAAGGAAAACGGTTTTTCACTACTTGATTCCCTTATTGGAAAACATTTAAGCATGTTTGGAACAACTTGAGTTTGTGAATCTTCTTTTTCAACTGTAAATTTTATGAATTATAAATGGAGATCAACTATATATAATGGAAATTTAGCATTTGAATTAAGATATCTTATAATAACATATACATCAAATTCTCAAGATTTTGTATTAAAATAATGTAAAAGAATCTCATTATTGACTACATGAAAAAATGTTTTAAATATATTAGATTAATTAAAATATAGTATTAAAATTAATTTTACCTCCTTTTTAAAATGTGGCTACTACAAATTTATAATCAGGTTTGCCTGGCAGTATATTTCTATTGGATGATACTGACATATACAATATATTTTATTCTTTTTTGAAAATAATGCTGCAATATTGATTTCTCTTATCCTCTAGTATCTCTCACTTTTAAAAATATTCCTTTAAGATAACTAATCATGATTTGAAAAATTCCTCTGTTCAACATCAACAATCTGGATCCAGAGACAGAATTTATTTAGAACATTTGAGTCATTTTGTAGCCCTTTTTATTATATATTTTGCTTTAGTTGCCTCTACATTTCTATTCTTAAGCATTTGGTCTGCCTTCCTCTTTTCCTCCCTTCCTTCCTCCTTTCTTCCCTTCCCTCCCCTTCCCTTCCCTCCCCTCCCTTCCTCTCCTCTCCCCTCCCCTTTCCTCCCTCCTCCTCCTCCTCCTCCCCCTCCCCCTCCCCCTCCCCCCTCCTCCTCCTCCTCCTCCTCCTCTTCCTCCTCCTCCTCCTCCTCCTTCTTCTTCTTCTTTTTCTTCTTCTTCTTCTTCTTCTTCTTCTTCTTCTTCTTCTTCTTCTTCTTCTTCTTCTTCTTCTTCTTCTTCTTCTTCTTCTTTTTCTTCTTCTTCTTCTTCCTCTCTCTCTCTGTCAGTGCTGGGATTACAGGCATGAGGCACAGCACACAGCATAAGTCAGTTTTTTTGCTTTTTAGTAAATAAGACACCATAAGAAAGGGAGTTAATTCAGAGTCCATCATTTGTTACATAACTCCATAAATTACAAGCTCTTTGTTTGTTTGTTTTTCTTTCTTGTTTTTAGCAGAACATTGTTAAAGGCCCTTCTTTTTGTTTGTTTAATATTTTCTACAAGCCTTTCTCTTCAGTCTTCTTGGTGTGATTCTTATAAGCCTGTGCCATTCATTGTTGGTCCTTTGTTAATAATGTTCCTTCCATCTTTTAAATATATTCTTATTTTAGTGTTATTTTATGGGTTTTTAAACATCTAGCTTGTACATGCAGTGTGTAGAATACTCGCATAACGTGCAAAGAGACATCTGGACTAAAAGGAAATTCTTGCAGCAGGCAAAGAAATACTTGTCATTTAGTGGCAAGGAGGATAATTACCTGACAGTCTCTACTGTTGGTGCCTCTGGGATCCACCTCAGCTTTTCAGTCAAGGCCACTTTCTGGGAAGTCCCCAGCCAATGACTGAACCTGTATTCCCAGCCAGTCCTAGGACGTGGCCATTTTTGGAGGACACCTCCCGTTAGCAGTCTTCTGTTTGCAGCTCTGGTTGGGCCGGCTGAGAGTTTGTTGGAGGCCCCCTGCCCAATCCTGCACCTTTTGGTTTCTTTTCACAAGGGTCATATCTGCATTGTGATCTGATGGTTTTTCTTGCTCAAATCTGCTTCCTTCTCCTGCTGTCTTTCACAGGCAGCATCACCCCTTGTATACCCAATAAGCTCCCGGCTATACAAATATTGTTTTCATGTCTGCTTCCAAGTGACATAGCTCCTTACATGCTTTCCTTTTTCTTCCTTTCTGTGATTGCTTGGAAATATTAACTTCTCCCATCTTTCCTGTGAAATTTTTAAATTCTCTGGCCGTAGAATCCTGCATATTTCTACTCTGAACTTACTGAAATCTACTTTGCTAAAGTCTATATTATCACAGACTCCAAAATGATATATCTATGCTCTCATTTTCTTAAGTCTTTCTGTTCCTTCTTCAATAATAATCACAAGTTTAAATTTAACCTAAATCTAATAATTCTAGAGTTTTAGTCACCTTGGCAAACCCTGTTCTCTTCTTTTATTGATGCTATGATTTAGCTGAGGGCTATAGTAGTTAAGTGATTCATCTCAAATTGCAAGAACTATAAAATTAATCTCCTTCATAAGTCAATTGTCTCACGAGAATTTCTTTGCTTTCATGACATTTCTCATAAAATAGTTTCAGATTCGAGCCCTAGACTGCCGATTTACTAATCTTATTAAATTACTTCTAATGCATCTAACTAAGATTACTTTACCCTTCTGAGGTTTGATGGATTAGTTCCCTAAATATCATGAGTGCCTTCTCCTTGTGATAATATATTCTATATATTCCAGAGAAAGCTGTCAATGGCTAGATCAGCAAGGAAGAAGATGATCATGGAAATCTCATTAAAAGATAGATAGATAGATAGATAGACAGACAGACAGACAGCTAGATGGATAGTTTTATTTAATAAGCCTAGCCAGCAAGTTAATATGACAATGTTGCATCAAAAGACGTTAAGTGAAAGTGTTAATTTAGAATAAAAAATGAATTTAGATATTCTGTGGAATATCTGCTGAAAGTGTCTTTTTTTCCTGTTTTATCTATAGCTGCTCCCTCTGTCCCTCTTAATCCAAATGGCTGCTTCTCTGATTGTCCATTATATGATCAACAATTAACCCCAGGAAACAGAATCTAGAATTTCCTAGGAAGGCATTATTAGCCTCCTTTCTCACGCAGACATTGTGGTGTATCTTGGGAAGAGAAACTCAAATTAGCTACCAAAAGGTAAGATAGAACCAGTGGGTGCCTACTCAAACTTGGATAGGAGGCAAGAAAGGTGGCAGTTTACAGCAATTAGACTTACGGTCTTGAAAGGATTAAATGTGGACACACCCAGTTAATTTGCCTTCAGGAGGCCTGCAAGCGATTTTCTTCCCCTAAGTAATTCTGTCAAATATATCCATGTTTTCATTAACTGCTGAAATAATTTTTTCTATTCATTGTAGGGTTGGTTATACTGTACTTTTTTGTGTTAATAAGTATTTATCCTCTTACCTTATACTATTACAATCATTAACTGCAGTGTGAAAATATACTAGTTATTACGTCTAACTTTTGTTAGCACAATAAGGCAGTGGAGGTAAAAAAAATTACATAAAAACCATGCAGCCAGAATTTCCTGCCAAGGAGCAGGGCACTGAATTCATGACATTTAGTTTCTGTGCCCAACAGCTACCTCCTGTGGTTTTACTGAAAGAGAATCCTGATCAGCCCAAGGAATATTAGATTCTTGAGAATTGCACATCATGGAATTGAAGAAAATGAGAAATTGGAGCAAGAATATCTGTGAGTTACTTTTTCTTCCTTTCCTTTTCTCCTTTTTTAATGAAAGAAATTTTACTGTGGGTCAGGAAGGTGTCACATGTAAAATAGTCAGAGGTAAGAAAGGTAGCTTCTGGTGAGTGGCATCCATTTGGAAGGTTCGTTACCACAAAGAAAAAATGTACAACATAAGAGCTAACCATAAGGAAAAGTGAAAGAAAACATTGGTAAGTGATAAAAAGAATTATTAAGGAGGAACAAATGCATGTATACATGCCTCTGTTACTTAAAAAAAATCATATAGCTGTCAAAGCACTTCAGGGGTGTTGTGGATAAGCAGTATCTTGAACATGACTTTTTTTGTACATAATATTTTAAATGAAACAAAAATCTGGGAAAAATGTAGCAAGTGCAGCTTTTTAACTATGCAGTATGTTAATGTGTCAGATGGATTGTACAGTTGAACAGCTTGAGGGAATGGTAGTATTTTAATAATATTATATGTTAACCTGGACTTTATAAGTAATCTCTGTTTACCTGCAAGATGTTATTAGCTTACATACATGAAATGTAACTTCTATAGATACTTTTCCCCACTTGTTTAAAAAAATTTTTATTGGCAAAGTAGTATTAAAATAGCATTAAGCAGAGAAATTAGATTAGGTTTTGTGGAGGGGGAGGATGTTGCTTATTGATGACAAAAACAGGTGATAGTGGATTTGTCATGGTTGAATATAGGTTCTAGTTATTCCTTATCATTTGACACTTTTAAATCATGAGAGTTAAAAAGCCAATGTTGTCTCAAATTTCTTAATATTTGCAAGTGAAATGCAGCAATAATGCAGTATCTTGGACGTATATGCACAGTTCTGATTCTTTCTCTTTCATTGTTCTAGAAGCCATTTCGCACACATTATGAAAGAAAGGCCGGTGGCACTGATGAAGAATCTGAAATACAGAAAGATTGTCTGTGATCTGTTGTAAGCTATACTTATTTAGGTTTCTCGTGAAGGGTGTATTCCAAAATCTACATGTTTTTACTCTACTTTAGTGTTTTTCCTTTTCTCCCCAACTAATTTCTGTCTATACATAAACCATCTACATTGATCGGCTTGAAAATACCTTAATCCAATGTTCCTGGGGAAGTGACTATGTTGGCTGCTACACCGTATCTCTCAACAGCATTTTCTCTAAAACTGATGTAGGTCTTGTCCACTACAATGAATTATGCATAACTGGCAGGCTATTTGTGGGCATGGAAAAAATGTGACACTTTAGATTAAAATTAAATATCGAGTAGGCTTTCTCCTAGTGACATGAATTAAACAAAGATGCTTCTTTTTCACCAATGGAGTATGAAGGCCTCCAGTTGTGAGTGTTTGCCCAAGGGAATTTTATTGTCACAACATGGTGCAGAATGTTGACTACATAATGCATGGCTCAGCCCTCTGCTGCTAGTTGGTTTCACAAGGAAGTCCCAGCAGTTTTCAGAAATGACTCGGTAATTAGGATCTTTGGGGAGACTTTCCTGCCTTTTTCACATATCCCTACCGCCTGTGGCTGGATGGTGCCTAGACTTAAACCACAAGCTGTCATTAGGGGCAGACCTGAAACAAATCACAGTAATGATGGCAACCACAAATCTCCGACTAAAATTCCCCAGACGAAGCCCTTTCCTTCTCCTTATCCAGGAAACTTCAGTAAGTAGGCACACTACAGAAGAAGAGCTTATTGAGTGAATATGTTGGAAAAGCTAAAAGCCACTTTGACAGGCCAGATGAGGGAGAAAAGAAATTCGATAGCCACTGAACAAACTAACAAATCTGCTCAGAAAAATCTCAACTCCAAATTTAATTTTCATTTGTTGGTTTATTTCCTTATTAGTTTCTTTTTTCTTCTTTTTAGTAACACATTGGAAGATAATTACAATATAGTCTGTACTTTCAAAGCAAAATAAATGAAGCACTAAAAGAGAGGTTATTTTAGGATATGTCTATTGCAAACTTAACTCCCCCAAACTGACCCAGTCTTTTCAAGATGCTGGATTAGAATATTTTAGCTCCTTCTCATGATACTGTAGCTGACATTAAGCCTAAAACTTGGCTAGGGATAAAATAAGTCCATTCTGTTGTAGGGTGTGTAACTGAGTGTGTACTTCTCAGCTAACCAGAGGTTCCCTTTCATATGTACATGTGTGTATATATATGTGTGTGTGTGTATATGTGTGTGTATAATATATGTGTGTGTATATGTGTGTGTATATATTTGTGTGTATATGTGTGTGTATGTATGTGTGGGTATGTCTGTGTATATATGTATATACACATACACACATATATAGGACCACTGTCTGATGATGTTTCAGTGCCCCTTGAGGGCTTCTAAGAGTAATAAACGCAAACAAGAATTCGGCTTCATACGAAATAATTCACTATACAGGAGCAAAGCCGGATGTGTGACTCAAAGGATCTCTGAAGTCAAGATTAACTGCCAGTCATCAGGAAACCCAAAGTCATTTAAAGTAAGAGGTGCCACAAGCCAGAAGATAGAAGCCATAAACACATACAATATTAATAAAGCAATTACAGTAAGTAGTAGAACATTCTGCTTTGCAAATCTCTTGCCACTTCAAGAAACATCTGTCTCCGCCAGTAGAAATTACTGTTAAAAAAGCCAAACCAAACCAAACAAGCTGTGCTTTGTGTTTTAGCTTTGCATTCAGTATCTTGATCACTTAGTCTGCTGCCAAAGCTTCAATACCAATTTCATAGCCTATTCCCTGGGTTGGTTTTTCAACCAATGTAGCCAATTGTGCTTATAGTAGGCAGAGGAGCAATTAGCTAATCTACTGCGTTGTGCAAACTGTCTGAATCCAATCATACATAATATCTCCAGAGGGTGAGTGAGAAATTCAAGTGACCAGATGAATCCTTGTTTAATAGAAACTGGCTTGAGCCTTAGCCAACCCAGTTCTTGAAAGTTGTTGGTTCCTTATTTTTACAAAAGTAAAATTTTATGTTTATTTACACTGCACAGGTAAGTTACTTTGTTACTGATCAATAAAATCCAGACCTGGCTGGGAGAGGGGGGAAATCCTGGAGACAGATGAACACCCACTGTGAAATATTTTATCCTGGAATAGCACCTGGTTTCTTAGAGAATAATTGAGAAGAAAGGAACCATATCCATAAGTAATTATTGAGCTCAAATGGGCTCTTCCATTATAAAAGAAACAACAACAACAAAACCATATGATTTAAGAAAAGAGGGAATAAAGATTTGCTTCAATCCAGAAGAAAAGTAGAAGAAGGTAATGGGGCCAGGTGCAGTGGGTCAGGCCTGTAATCTCAGCACTTTGGGAGGCCTAGGTGGGAGGATTGCTTGAGGCCAGGAGTTGGAGATCAGCCTGGGCAACATAGCAAGACTCTGTCTCTACAAAAAATTTGAAAAATTAGCTGGGCATGGTTGTGGGTGCCTGTAGTCCCAGTTACTTGGAAGGCTGAGAAAGGAGGATCGCTTGAGCCCAAGAGTTCAAGGCTGCAGTGAACTATGATCACACCACTGCATTTCAGCTGGGCAGCAGATTGAGACCCTGTACCTGTGTCTATCAAAAAAGAAAAAAAAGAAGAAGGAGGTAATTGTGGTTTCTTAAATAGAAGTTTATAACAGAAGATACAATTTCAAAGATCTACTCACTTGGAACTGTGAATAATTGGGTTAAAGAACCAACCACTCAAATATTTGTTAGAAATCCTCAGGGGTCTACTTAGATTCCTTTTTCACACTTACCACAAAATTCTGATTTAATTCATCACCAAATGTCACTTCTTGATCTACATCTCCTAAAATAGGCTGCCTCTTTTTATCCATCTTCCCACTAACTTGTTCAGGTCTTCTTCATTTTTACCAATACTATATACAATGGTCTGCTGAATGAACTTCCTACCTCTGGGGTCTTTCTCCTTCGATCTTTTCCCCAGATTGGTACCAGAAAGATCTTTCTAAAATTCAGACCTAATGTGTTATTTCCCATTGAAGTCCCCTCAATGGTCCCTTATCAGCTACTGAACAAAGCTTCAAGCTCTTCAGTTGGCCCGCAAAGCCCATTGTCTAAGTTTATGGCTTCCCGTGTCATAATTCCCCACATAAGGATTCTTTCCTTCTAGACCTCACAGTTTCCAAAATACGCTGCTCTTTGGGGTCTGGCAAAGTATTCTTCTTTGGCAGCCATTCCTTTGCCCTACACTTTTGTCCACCAGGCCAATCACTTCTTATCCTCTTCTGTCCAGCCTATTGGGTAACCTGGGGCAATCTTGGTGGTCACATCTCTGTGTGTGCACCTGCTTTAGAGCACCATTCTCAGTATATATAAAGCACAGCATAACGAAGTGGAAAGAATGAAGCTTTGGAACCAAACTTTGATGTAAATCTTAGCTTATAACCTTCTTTCTATGGCAAGTTATTATACTCTTTCCCATTTGTTAAATAGGAATGTGAATGCCCAAGTTTTGTGAGATTAGCAATAACATATATGAAACCCTCCAAGCTGAACTTGACTCATAGT
Organism: Macaca mulatta; assembly: GCF_049350105.2. NCBI lineage: Eukaryota > Metazoa > Chordata > Mammalia > Primates > Cercopithecidae > Macaca > Macaca mulatta. The sequence continues at coordinate 86,109,680 of NC_133420.1, forward strand.
CATTGGTCAACATGATAGCCATAGTATAGGATATTATAACTGCTTCTTTAACCTATTGATTACACTTAGGCTATGACCTGCTTGAAAATAGATGCTATCTCTTTTCATTTTTATTTTTTGTTTGTTGTTCATCTTTCTGGCTTAGTACCTGTCAAAGCACCTGACATACAGAAAGTGTACAATAAAAAAAATGCTCAAAGGATTAGGAAACAAATAAAGGATACATGAGTGATGAAATCTCTAAATTTTAGAACATTTGGGAATTTGTGCTATAGCAGGACTAGAAATAGTGACATCGAGACTGGCTACGAATCTCAAGCACATTTAAAACATCATCGTGTTTTCTGGTTCTGTAGCTTTCTTGTGCTGACAAATGAGCATAACTGGTAGCTATGTGTTTTCTGAAAGGATACGCTACTAACAACCTGAAATTAAAGCTTCCTGTGTAGCACGGTCCAGCATTATCTTCCCTTTTTTCTCTAGTGTGAAAATTGCATCTCTGATACCTAAATAGTATTGCATGTTCCCATTTGGGTGGAGCATAGAGTGTGAACCAGGAAGGGGAAAGAGACGGAGATGAGGGGTCACGTAGAGGTGAGACCAAAGAGCACCTTGAACTCCACATTTATAACTTGGACATGACCCCATGGGGGACTTATTAGTGGGTTTAATCAGGAAGATCCGAGAACTGGAGGTCTGCTATAGATACCTTGTATACACAGCTTACTAGCATAGGATGATTCTGAAGAAAGAAAATCTAAAGAAGGACATGAGTTAGGAGGCAGCTGAATAATAACCATGGTGACAAGGACATGAACTAAGGCAGTAGCCGGGGCCAGCTGCAGGGGTGTGTGAACTGTGCAGTGACACAGGGCCCTACCTTTAGAGGGCTCTGGTATTTGGTTTAATGCTCTCTTGTCACTGTCTTGAAATTCTTAATAATTTTTTAAAAAGAGGCCCATATTTTCACTTTGCAGTTCGCTCTGTAAATTATGTAACTGGTTCTGGCAGAGATAGTAGGAGAAAAGTCATGACAGATTACAAAGACGTGCGTCCTGTTCCTCTTTGCTTTTCCATGTATGTGACTTCCTTGGTGCCCAAGGGCAACTCCCTGCCTCATCTGGGTGGTGTAGGGTGTTAAGGTGAAAGGAGTGGAGATTTAAGAATTTTATTAATTTAAAAGTAGAAAATTAATCTTTAGTCTTTGTGCTTCAATAAAGAAGTTTTGACATCTTATCCAGGCAGTAGAAAGTCAGAATTTATTGAGAGAGAGAAAAGGATAATTTGCAGTGTTTTTTTTTCAATGGTTAAAACATAAATTTTATTCTATACCTAAAGTAAGGGCAATATCACGCAAAGGAAATGAGTAGCCCAAAACCAGTTTCTTCTAGTCGGAGGGATTTTGTGGCAGCCAAACATCAGAGGGGACCTGAATGGGAGAGTGGCCTCCTGGCTCTGAGCTTTCCATCCTGGGCGAAAGCTCATAGGTGGCAGAATGACACAGGAGCAAAGACGACCATGAGAAACTGCATTATCAGCATCTCAGCAGCTGCCGGTGTTTCCAGAAGATGGGTGCCTGCTTATTCCCCATGACCCACCCCACCCAATCTCCTAAACTGCTGTAGTCATTGTGACTTTGGAGCACAAGAAAGGAAGTCCCATTACCATTCGAGGTTGAATTTCCAGACAGCCTGTTGTCAAATGTGTGCTTGGAGTCAAATTTAAGTTAATTAAAGAAAATAAAGTGTAGTAATTATTGACACCTAAATATGAGATTGCAGAATTATACCTGCTGCACATACATAACAGCTGTTTAGCACTAAAGAAATAGAAAATATTAAGATATAGTCTTTTTCCAAGAAACTTATTTCCTCATGGGTGTAGTTTAAAGTGTTATCAAATTGCAGCATTAGATTCATTCTTTATGTATAAATTTAACAGACCTTTACTTTATTAGGAATTATACAATTACAATATATGCAAACAGTTACATACTGTTAAAACTGGTACTTTTTGCATTTCTTAACTGCCATGATACACGGTTTAGTACTATAGTGCTTTATTATACCTTTCTAGCAAGGTCTTTATTATAACGTTTCCTTTAACCGTTTTGTACTTAAAAATATTTGTTATCATGGAATCATAAAACAAACTAATAACTATAAGCATAAAGGTTTATTTCCATCACCCTTATTGGTATGCTTATATTAGGAAGTGCCAGGATCCTGGAATTGCCAGTGGTGTGTAATATGCAAGAACATCATCTCTTGCTGCAGAACGTATGGACCAATCCCTTTTTTGAATTAACTATATGTGCTTTTTCAAACCTCTGCATACAGAATTATAATAGCGATGGCCCTCTGTCCTGATGTTTCCAGCTACCCACTTGCTTTGAATGGTACATTTCTTACAGACAATTAGAAGAGTGGTCTGACTGGGCTGTTTTTTGATAACTGGTCTATGACTCTTGGATTTGCATGAGGACCTTTTAGCAGTTATTTTCTTTTGCTTATCTGTAACTGCTCCATTGGCCTATAAGCATTTAGATCTGTTTTTAAATTTTTACTTTATTTGTCTGATTATTGGAACAGAGTATGTCCACTTTAAACATTATGAATTGCAAAACTCTGTAATGAAGAGAAAAAACTTCATTACAGATTTTTTGGTCTGATTTAGTTTAGCTATTTTCCCTGTAGTCATAAATACTTTCAGTAAGGGTATAGTCCATGCCAGGAATTCCTTTACAAGCTTCATATTTATGTAAATTTTGTATCCTTGTGAATTTTGTAATTTTCCACATTTTCTTATGAGGAAATGTTCAGAGTGATTAAATACCTTTCCTAATGTCACACAGGTAATAAAGGGCAGAGGTAGGATTTGAACCCGGCTCTATTGAATTCTGCACTCTTAATCAGGATATAATAATGCTTTAGTGTAAGTTTAAGTTGTACATATGTTTTATTGTGCTGTCCGGGCTTTTTGTTTAATATTGCAACATAAATAATCCTACCTATCATAAAACATTTTCATAAATATCCTTATTAACTGTGAATCATTTGTTTCGTGGGTTTTTGTGATTTAATTTCTTTATAAAGTCTTTACCCCATTCCCGAAATAGGTCTAGGGTTGCAAGCTTTGAGGTATTGGTTTCGTATAGTAATCTCAAGTTATGTATTTCTCTGATTTACTGGAAGACCACTAGTTACTATGTTAAACTTTAGCACAGACTTTTCAATGCATGCTAATTTCAGAAACAGGAAAAACACATTTTATGAAGAAAGAAATATAGGAATCACAAATGTTTTAGTCGGTGAGGAATATGCAAGCTGTATTTTTTGTGTTCCTTGGTAATTCCAGCACATGGCACCTACAACAGAAAGGCTAATTTTCAAACTATGTGGTTACAGCTCTAGGTCTCTTAGAATCATTGGGATACTGTGTCCAGAATTGGTGGGTTCTTGGTCTCGCTGACTTCAAGAATGAAGCCGCGGACCCTCGCGGTGAGTGCTACAGTTCTTAGAGACGGTGTGTGTCCAGAGTTTGTTCTTTCTTTCCAGTGGGTTCCTGGTTTCACTGGCTTCAGTAGTGAAGCTGCAGACCTTCACCCTGTTACAGCTCATAAAACCTACATTGACCCCAAAAAAAAACAGCAGCAGCAAGATTTATTGCAGATGAAAAGAACAAAACCTCCACAAAAAGAAAACCAAATGCAGCAGGTTGCTGCTGCTGCCTCTAGCAGGCTTTTATTCCCTTATCTGACCCCACCCACATTCTGCTGACTGGTCCAATTTACAGAGAGCTGATTGGTCTATTTTACAGAGAACTGATTGGTCGTTTTGACAGAGTGCTGATTGGTGCGTTTACAATCCTTGAGCTAGACACAGAGTGCTAGACAGAAAAGTTCTGGAAGTCCCTGCTATGTTAGCTAGATACAGAGTACCAATTGGTGTTATTTACAAACCCTGAGCTAGACACAGAGTGCTGATTGGTGCCTTTAGGATCCCTTAGCTAGACATAAAAGTTCCCCAAGTCCCCACCAGACTCAGGAGCCCAGCTGGCGTCACCTAGCGGATCCCGCGCCCGGGCTGCAGGCGGAGCTGCCCGCCAGTCCCAAGCCGCTCCTGCACTCCTCAGCCCTTGGGGGGTCGATAGGACGCGGCATCACGGAGCAGGGGGCGGCGCCCGTCGGGGAGGCTTGGGCCTCGCGGGAGCCCACGGCGGAGGCGGGTGCTGGGGCATGGCGGGCTGCAGGTCCTGAGCCCTACCACCCGGGGAGGCAGCTGAGGCCAGGTGAGAATTCCAGCGCAGTGCCGGCCGGGTGCTAAGCCTTTCATTGCCCTGGGCCGGCGCGCCGGCCGGCAGCTCTGCGTGCGGGGCCCGCCAAGCCCGCGCCTGCGCCTGCGCCTGCCGGAACTCGCGCGGGCTCGCGAGCGCCGCGCGCAGCTGGGTTCCCATCCGCGCCTTTCCCTCCATACCTCCCTGCGAGCAGAGGGAGGAGGCTCCGGCCTCGGCCAGACTAGAGAGGGGCTCCCACAGTGCTGTGGCGGGCTGCAGGGCTCCTCAAACACGGCCAGGGTGGGCACGGAGGCCGAGGGGGCGCCGAGAGCGGGGCTGCTAGCACGTTGCCACCTCTCAATACTATAGCCAGTCATTCCTTGATTTTAAAGCTCTCATCTCTTTGGATTTGAAAAGCTGAAAGACTGTGTGCTACCGTCCAGGTATTTCAGTCGCTTACAACTGGGGAGAAGTTGGGGTACAGTGGGTGGAATATCGGGGAGACAGGGCAGTTGAATCCCTTCAACATACTTCACTGCTATGGAGCAAGATATGTGAAAGAAGTGTAGGGATATAACAATAATTAAGACTTTGTTTTTACGTTTTAACTTTTGTCATAGTTTTCAAGTTTTTCAATTCTTCGTGTATTTCATAGTGAAATATCTCATGTGGAAAGAAACAAGACAGAATATGTCTAAGATTGAAAACATATGAAAAGTAGAATGTGACAGGTGTGTGGTTTTTCAAACATTTTGTACGTATGTATTGTGAATATATCATTAAAGTGGATAGAGTAAGAGGTAAAGAAAAATGAATTCATTTTTAATTTTTAATAATTTAAACATAATGAAAATAACTACGAAGTATTGTTCCATCAAACGTAGTCTATGGAGAAGTATTTAGTACCTAACAGTTAAATGAAATGGAAATCAGTATTTTTAAGAAAAGCTCCCGAAACATTTTTGAAGGTATGGGTTGCTTATCATAAGTATGTGCATTTTTTAATGTCAGAAAAAATCTTTCCACAGACTTAAATTATCGAGAAGAGGTTTCTTTTTTCAAGGCAGAGTTGCTTAAAATGGATTGGATGATTTCCAAGATTTTCAAAATAAGTTCTGATCTGGCTTGAGACATTTATACATATTTTTCAAAAACAAGACACTTTTGGGAAAATGAAATAAGATTAGAAGATGAGGCTTTCTGAGCAAGAAATGGGTTTTACAAATTAACTATTAAAAAGGCTACTTACTATGAATTCAGTTTAATCCCAATGAAATCCAAAAAGGTATTTTTTCTTTTTTGGTGGAAACGGAAAAGTTAATTCTGAAATTTACATATGAATGAAAAGTACCGATAATAGACAATACTACCCTACAAAAGAACAATGTTGGAGGACTCACACTATCTGACTTTAAGACTATAAAATGATAGTAATCAAAACAATATAGCATGAGTAGGCAAGTAGAGGGTTGGAACAAAATATATGCCATCACTTAATTTCCAACACAAGGTAAACAGTCAACAGTTTTTCAGTCAGTGCAGTTTAATGGAGAAAGAAGTTTTTTTTCGACAAATAGAGGCATAGCAACTACACAAATGTGGAGGAAAAAAATGAACTTAAATTCTTACAGCATATGCAAAACAATTTAGGATAGATCATAGGCTTAAATCTAAAAGCTAGAACTATAGAGCTTCTGAAGGGAAATACAATATTTTTGCAGCTTTTAAGTTTGGGTAGATTGCTCAGAGGGGACACAAAAAGCACTAAATATAAAGGAAACAGTTAAAAATTTGACTGTACCTGAATTAAACTTGCGTTGATCAAAAGACTGTAGAAAATGAAAAGTGGGCCGGGCGCGGTGGCTCACGTAATTGCAGCACTTTGGGAGGCCCAGGGGTATGGATCACTTGAGGTGAGGAGTTAGAGACCTGCTTAGCCAACACGGTGAAACCCCATCTCTACTAAAAATACAAAAAATTGACCGGGTGTACTGGTGGAAATCTGTAATCTCAGCTACTTGGCAGGCTGAGGTAGGAGAATCACTTGAACCTGGGAGGTGGAGGTTGTAGTGAGCTGAGATTGTGCTGCTGCACTCCAGCTTGGGCAACACAGTGAGACTCCATCTCAGAAAAGAAAAGAAAAAAGAGAAAATGAAAAGTGAAGTCACAGATTGAGAGAGAAAGTATTTGAAATATATCCGACAAATGATTTATCTCTCCTAAAAATGATATAAATAACTCCTGAAAATAAATTTGAAAGAAGAAAAATAGCCCAATTTTTAAATGGGCAAAAGACAGATACTTTTTTTCTAAAGGAAGATCCCTTAATGGCCAAGTTCATGAAAAGAAGCTCAATATCAATTGTTATCAGGGAATTGAAATTTGAAGCCCAAATGAGGTACTCCTACACCCACGTTACAAAGGCTAACATTTTAGAGTAGACAATGACAGTACCCAGCGCTGCTGAGGATGTGAAGAAACTGGAACTCTCATACATATGGTGGAAACTGTAAAACTGTTCAACCACTGTATGGGGTTGAATAGTGTCCCCCAACTTCATGTCTAACTGGAACCTCAGAATGTGACTTTATTTGAAAATAGGATATTTGCAGGTGTAATCTAGTTATAGTGAGGTCATGCTGGTTTAGCATGGGTCCTAACTCAAATGATTGGTGTCCTTATTAGAGGATGGAAATTGATACACAGAGACACAGAGAAGACATATAGGGAAGAGGCCAAGTGAAGACAGATGAGCTTGAGGCAGAGATTGCAATTATGCTGCCACAAACCAAGGAATGCCAAGGGTTGCTGGCAACCACCACAAGTTGGAAGGGGCAAGGAAGGATTCTTTCCTGGAGTCGTCAGAGGGAGTGTGGCTCTGAGAACACCTTGATACTGGACTCTTGGACTCCTGAACTGAGAGAATAAATTTCTCTTGTTCTGATACACCCAGTTTTTGATATTTTGTTATGGAATTCCTAGGAAAGGAATACCACCACTCTGAAAAATGTTGGCAGTGCCTTGTAATATTAAACATCTACAACGTCCCTGTGACCCAGCAATTCCACTTTTTGGTATTCACCTAAATAAATGAAAGCATATATCCACATAAATACATATATAAGAATGTTTATGGCAGCTTCAGTGACAATAATCAAAACTGGAAACATTTTAAGTGTCTATGAAGAAAATTAATTAAAAAGTATGTTCATATAGTTGAACACTATTCAGCAATAAAAGAATAAGCTGCAAATGCACTCTGCAGTGTGGATGAACATCAAAAATATATTGAGCAAAAGAAGCCAGACACAAAAAACACATGTATACTGTTTGAGTCCATTTACATGAAGGTCAAAGTCAGGTAGAAGTGTTCTCAGGTAATAGAAACCAGTGAGGGCAGGGACTGGCCTGAGAGGTTATGAGGAAACATTCTTACACATTGGAAAAGTTATGTGTCTTGATTGTGGCAGTGTTTTACATTAGTGTATACACATTTGTCAAAACTCACTGGATTATTTCCTTAAGTGAATGCATTTTATTAAATGTAAATTATATCTTGATAAAATTGTTTATAAGAAAACATAAACCTTGGAGCATGTCGTCATATATAATGCTTGCCTCAATCAAAAAGAAAAGAAAAACCCACTTTAAAGATTCAATTAAAACTTTTATCCCCGTTCCCTTTCTTTTTTCTTTATTTTTTTAGATAGGGTCTCTCTGTCACCCACCCAGGCCGGAGTGCAGTAGCGTGATCATGTTTCTCTGCAGCCTCGACCTCCTGGGCTCAAGTGATCCTCCCTTCTCAGCCTCTGGAGGAGCAGCTGGGACTACAGGTACACCCCACCATGCCGGGCTACTCTTTCCATTTTTTAAAACTGCATTAATTATCTACTTTCTAAACTCATTTTTAATTCTTAACAGGTAAGTGATTATCATGTAACTTATTTTTGTTCTCCAACTTTTCCAGTCTGCACCGAACGTAGTAATCGCCTGTAATTGTCTACTTCTTTTGTATATGTTGGCAAAGGCTTAGATTTCAATTTCCCTAGCTGAGGGGATTCTAATGACTTAGGACACCATTTGCTCTTTTGGCTATTTTGCTTAGGAAGGATAGGTCACTTGCAGGAGCCAATGAAGGGCAAAATAATAACTATCCTTAACTACAGATACACACTTTAAACAGCATTCAAAATGTTCTTTTTGAGGAAAAAAAAAAAAAAAAAAGGAGGAGTACACCCAATTTGGCCTGTCACAGAACAAAGAAAATACCAGCTTCAGGTGGAGAGTACCCCAGTTCCGTTCTGACAGCTTCTTGGCAACTGTTAATATGTATCAAGCTTGACTGGATGGGGAGGAGGGAGGACCGGAGGGGAAACAGCAGAAGAATGGGGGCAGAAGAGGAGAGAGAGGGACGTGGAGGAGCCCAGGGATCCACACTGCTCAGCTGCTTCTGGGTTTACGGTGCAGCGCGAGCGCCATCGTGTGGTTATCTCTGTGACTTCAGTGGAAGAAATGCTTTTTTCCCCGCCACTCCATTTAAAGAATGCAAAAATAAACCAAAATCGTTCATGGGGCCTGAGAAACCTTGAGAAGGATATTACCCTACAGTTGTTTTTTCATCGAAAAGTTGAAGAGGTTTCTGACATCTCAATTAGTAACGCATCTGGAATGTTTGCTCTCCAGGTACCTATTATTCGTTCCTTCACTCATCAAATATTTATTGAACGCTATGTGCCAGACACTGCATAAGCAGGAGAAAGGCAGGCGTGGTGGTCTAGTGGGGCAGACAGACATGTGAACAAATGGTTACAGCAGTCTGATAAATATTCTAATGCAGGAATGAAAGAAACATCTGGGAGCTAAATGAGAACATTTAATATTTGACAAAGATGCTCAGTGCTATAATCTAATTGTTGCATTGAAAACCTGTGTTGATCCTATTACTTGTGTCACTTGTCCATAACCTCTTTAAAATCTGGCTAAAATTAGTAATTGGTTGATTGATTCAAATTATTTATCAAGAGCCAATTATGTGCCAGGTACTACTGCTGTATCACTATTACTTGTATCACTTTTGTCTATAACCTATTTAACAATCTGGCCAAAATTATTGATTCATTGATTCAGATTATTTATTGAGAGCCAATTATGTGGTAGGTACTACTGTTGGTGCCAGGGGATACAGATGAAGATAGGAAAGACAGAAAACATTTCTTCTTTTGTTAAGCTTAACTTCCATGTGTGGAAAGTGAACTATCAAGAAAAAATGTTTTATGTCCATCTGTGATACAAAAGCCATTTTCTTGTTTATTGCCTGTTTATCTATGTCATTATTTCCTGCTTTCCATCTATAGTCTTCATTCCTCAGTTTTTCAAATGTAAACAGTTGTTTCAAACTATTTCAGGTTACAATGAGAGTTTAAACAAGCATAGCTTTCTTAATGGCTTTGGAAAATTTACTTAATTTTGTATTGCTCAGAGCAGCACCAGGGTTTTAGTTAGTAGTTAAGCCGTGAAGTGGGAATTTGGGAGGAGATTTCTAATCCTGGTCCTGTTACTGTTTCATTTGTCTGGTTTACCTCCCAATCTCAGCTTTTCCTGGCCACTTCAGGGTCATGCATATAATAAATATTAGGGCCGGGTGTGGTGGCTCATGCCTGTAATCCCAGCACTTTGGGAGGCCAAGGTGGGGCGGATCACGAGGTCAGGAGTTTGAGACCAGCCTGACCAGCCTCATGAAACCCTGTCTCTACTAAAAATACAAAAAAATCAGCCAGGCATGGTGGCGCGTGCCTGTGGTCCCAGCTGCTCAGGAGGCGGAGGCAGGAGAATTGCTTGAACCCAGCAAGCAGGGGTTGCAGTGAGCCAAGATAGTGCCACTGCACTCCAGCCTGAGCAACAGAGTGAGACTCCATCTCAAAAATAAATAAATAAGAACAATCTCGGATAATTTTAGACTCAAAACAGCAGAGAGTAGGAAGCTGGAAGAACACTTGTGTTCATACCCAGCCCCTAGGCCTCAGCGGTTGCAGTATTCAGGGAGAGCGGCAGCCTCCCTCCCTGAAGTCCCACGTGGAGATGGCTCTGCTCCAACACTGAGGTGCCAGAATGGGAAAAAGGAACTCCTCTAATGACATAAAACAAGTGAAAATTTATATGATCAGATGAGCTCACTAACAAGCTGGAAAAAAAATGTAATCTTTATGAGCAGAGCGTATTTGTTAACAATGACTGGGGAAATAAACCTGCTTTATGGCTGTGTTCTCAAGGAGTTGCAACTCTTCACTAAAGTATCCTTGTCTCATCTTGTGTTAGGTTGTTCAGTTCCATTGCTCACACGTGCTCAGCCCACACAGTTGGTGTTTATAATGGAGTCATATACCACTGCTAAAAATATGAGAAAGTTCTCCTTCAATTCTGTTTGTGTCAAATCACTGTGGCCTAGACGTCAAGGAGGAGGGACCTAGGAAGCCCGGAGTTTTCCATTACTTTCCCTACCAAATCAAACCACAACCCAATGCCCATGCCAGTAAGCATATCGGCTTCCGATTCAGCTTCTTCGGAAGATTCTGTTCACTTCAACTAACATTTGCAGGGAGAATTATATTAAACTGAAGCTAATAAGACCATGTGTTACTTCATATAAAATATAATTGTAAATACAATCCTTGGCAACTATTTCTTTTACCTCCAGGTGTCTCGAGCGTTAAGCACCAAACTATCTTTATTTTCTTTATGAATTTAAAGGAAAATGTCTTTATAGTCACAGTACCACTTTGAGAGAAAAGGAAAAAAGTCTTTCTTTAAAACAAACAAATGAACAATGCTTGTGGTCAATAATTGAAATTATTCTCTGCCTAAATTGCTCTGTTTACATGACCTAAAAAAATTAGAACTTACATAAACATGATGACAAAATTAAAATGTTATTTTCTGCCAGGCGCAGTGACTCACGCCTGTAATCCCAGCACTTTGGGAGGCTGAGGTGGGAGGATTGCCTGAGGTCAGGAGTTCAAGACCAGCCTAGCCAACATAGTAAAACCCTGACTCTAATAAAAAACAAAAATTAGCCAGATGTGGTGGTGGGAATCTGTAATCCCAGCTACTGATGCAGGAGAATTGCTTGAACCCAGGAGGTGGAGGTTGCAGTGAGCTGAGATTGTGCCACTGAACTCCAGCCTGGGCAACAGAGTAAGACCCTGTCTACATAAAATAAAATAAAATGTTAATTTATTCTATGTGTCTCTGACACAGACCTTTAAAGACATAAATCTAACCTATTTGTAGATAGAATAGAATGGTTAACATTTCATCAGAATTTTAAACAGATGTTATTGGTCATTATTAAGACAAGTTCTATAAAACGAACTAAATCCTCTTCTAAAATGCATATGTAAATATTCTTCAGATATGAAAAATCATGAAAAAGTGTGTCTTATAGTTTTATTTTTCAAGTTTTTGGACGTAAGATATATGAACTGAGCATTTTTCCATTTGCAAAGAGAAGGGACTTAGTTTTTATCTGAGCATGTCTCTTCAGGGTAGTAACTGTTTCCGGAAAACCATCACCCGTGGAAGCAGTGAAGCATCTTCCCTAAACGGCAGAACAGGATGTACTATGAAAGAATCCCTTCCTTTGTGAGAGCCCACTTTGAGAGACAGGCTGGAGTAACAGGCATGAATTTTTAAAGTAGCAGTTCATAAGCAGCTTCATTAAATTGCACTAACAAGTTTTGAAGTTTTATTACACCAATAACTCTGGTGAACATTCTGATGCAAGATATATAAGCTTTTCTATTAAGATGGTTAATACTTTCATGACCATGTATTTTTAGAGACTGACTTCTCTAAAATTTTCCCAAATCTATTCTTAAACCTAATCCTAACCCTAGCTCTAACCCTAATCTTAACCCTAACCGTAATGTGTCTTAAGCAGAGTCTGGTGAAAGTCGTAAAAAATGTAAACAGTTAAGAGAAAACCTTCAGGAATAAAGTGATATGACAGTCTCCTGTCATCCCTCTGAACCTCCAAGTTCATTTCAATTTAACAGATTTAAGTCTTAAATTGTCTTAAAATTATTTAAAAATCTAGATCTAGTATCTAGGCTACTTTAATGGCTTAGTTGATCAGCTATTACAAAGGAAACACAGTGATTTGGAAACAAGGCAAAGATACAGTGCATTGTCTTTCAGATACTCTTTTCCTGAGGTTGGATTTGAGAATCAAAATATAAACTCCATAGCAATAGGCATTATTTACTCATCCTTGTGGAGAATTAAAAAGGCTTATGTAATTGAACATAATTTTGAAAACAGTGTGTGCCAGATACTCTTTTAAGCACTTCCCATGCACCCAGTTTTTAAACGCTTACAACAGTGTAACGAGATTGATATTATCATTAACCCCATTTTATAGAAGAGGAAACCGGAGGCTGGGCACGGTGGCTCACGCCTGTAATCCCAGAACTTTGGGAGCCTGAGGCGGGTGGATCACTAGGTCAGGGGTTTGAAACCAGCCTGGCCAACGTAGTGAAACCCGTCTCTACTAAAGATACAAAAAAATTAGCCGGGTGTGGTGGTGGGTGCATGTAATCCCAGCTACTTGGGAGGCTGAGGCAAGGAGAATAGCTTGAACCTGGGAGGCAGAGGTTGCAGTGAGCCGAGATCGCGCCACTGCACTCCAGCCTGGGCAACAGTGTGAGACTCCATCTCAAAAAAAAAAAAAACAAAAACAAACAAAAAACTGAGTCACAGAAAAGATAAGTAGCTTTCACAGAGTCACACAGAGAGTAAGTGGTGGAGCAGGACAGTCTTGTTTGGTACTTTTAACCTCAGTGATAACCTAATTGTCTATACAGTCTTCATCTCCCTTCAGCTTCGGCTGTCTGCAGAACGTCTCTTCCTGATTAACCCACCAGATACTCACTCAACTTGTTCCAGATGGAACTGAGAATCTGCTCTCATTCACCTGCTGCCTCCACCCTTAAATTTGACTGCCAACCCCGTCTTTCCAATTCTGATAACAATACTGTCATGCTTGACTTTTCTTTTTTTTCTTTCTTTTTTTTTTTTTTTTGAGACTGAATCTTGCTCTGTCACCCAAGCTGGAGTGCAGTGGCGCAATCTCAGCTCACTGCAAGCTCCGCCTCCCAGGTTCACGCTATTCTCATGCCTCAGCCTCCCGAGTAGCTGGGACTACAGGCGCCCGCCATTATGCCCTGCCAATTTTTTTTTTTTTTTTTTTTTTTTTTTTTTTTTTTTTAGTAGAGACGGGGTTTCACTGTGTTAGCCAGGATAGTCATGATCTCCTGACCTCGTGATCTGCCTGCCTCGGCCTCCCAAAGTGCTGGGATTACAGGCGTGAGCCACTGTGCCCAGCTCATGCTTGACTTTTCTTTACCTGTGAGTGCTTGCTATAAACTTGGCTCTGCCTGTTTCCATATTCTAGCAGTTAAACAGCTTGAGCATCTCTCTCCTCTTTCCTTTTCCCACTGTTGTCTCTTAGACACTGCTCCACTGTCTCCCTTCTCCAGTTAATCCTAAACTACATTGGTACCCAACAAAGCTTACAAAAACATGCTGTTGATCTTCCCATGCCCTACTAAGAAAGCTTTAGTAGCTTCCTTTTAAAATGAATAATAAACTCCTAAAGTTTTCACTCTAGGCTATTCATATCATAACCAAAATTTCGTTTCAATCCTTATTGCCATTTCATCCTCTGTCCTTGCCTGTCTTCAGTTTACTTGTTATAATGTTATTTAATTTTTTTGTAGTTATTTCGATTTATCACCTTAATACCAACCCACTGCTTCCAACTCAATATTTAGTATCTTTCCCATGTTCCAGATATCTGGCAATTCCTCTTGTTTGGCAAATTCTTCTTTAATAATCTTTCATATCTTCTCTTTGCTATTCATTTCCTTTGCTATTTTTGAGGTTCATGCATTCTTGCTTAGGCTAGAGTAATACTTTCCCCACTACTCTGTGTTTTCTTTCCTTCATTAACTTTACTCAGCATGATCACTGTCAGGGTAACACTATCGAAACAGACACTTTTACCCTGTACGTTTCGTGTATGAAAATTAAAATGACTTATTATTATACATCAAGCTCTAAACAGGCCACCGTGTTGCACAATGACAGGAGGCTCCATTCAGGTTTTATTCTATTGGAGTCTTCAAACTTCTTAGTTTGCCGTGAACAGCATCTTGCAAACCAGTAGCAGAGATGTTATTAGAGTACAACTGGCCTCTCCTCCCCCATGACTCCCAACACAGACATACACCACCAACCCCAAAAAACAACCATCATGTTCAGGCATGTCGGAGAAGCGTTGAGTTAAACAGGTTCTCCTTACTGAGGGACTTTCAGGCATCTCTAATATGCTAATGTGTATTATGAATCTCCAAATGGGAAATCTATGGAAAAGGTTCTTTTTATCTTGGTCACTTTTAGACATGTCCCTGGATGCCAGAGTTCTACAACCTAGACTTGAGGAAACCCTGCCCTACACATTCTCTGCCCAGCCATTGCCCCAGGTCAATGTCTGATGAGCTTTCTGATATCAGCTCATTAGAAAGGTCTTCCCTCACCATCTTGGTTGAAGTGGCCATCCCTCCCTGTGCCATCATCCTGTTTTATCTTCCTATAACGCTTATCGCAATTTGATATGAAGATTTTTTTTCCATTACATGTTTGTTGCTTTTTTACTCTAGAATGTAAAATCTAAAGGACTTGACATTCTATGTTGCTCTTTTTTTTTTTTTTTTTACTATCTCTCCACCTATGATAGTATCTAATTCACATAATATGTTTTATTTTTATTTATTTACTTATCTGTTTTAAAGAATAGGCTTGCTTGCAGCCACCTCCTCATCTCTCATCCTACCTGAGTGCAGAGCTTATGTTACAAGGGCAAAATCAAAGTCTCCACCTCTCTGAAGTTTACCCAGATGGTCTGACTCATCCTAGCGTAATAGTTCTTATTCTATTGAACTTCTATTAATATATTAGTATCTAAACAGCTCAAGTTATTTTGAATAATTAAAAATGTTTATAAAAATAGAAATGCTACCTTATTTACGCAACTATAATGTATCTGTCTTGTGGCCAGTGATGGTGCCATACTTTGATATTTTTTAGGATCTAGTAGAGAGGGCTTCTCTTAAGGTAGGTAAATAATAGATATTCCCCCTCTACTACCTCTAAGGATGCAGTGTGATGGTTACATGTGGAATCTCCATTCCAATAGGAGGAATAACCCAGACATTGCTTGAAGGAGGTAGATAGCACATTGCATAGCAGGAGAATCTCAGAGACTTGCTTCCGGCTCTCTCATGCACACCATTTCCTGGATTTTACCCATATTTTCTAAGTCTCCCCTGTCAGCTATGTGGATCAGAAACGGGGGGGAAATTCTCCCTTGAGCCTACAGTTTTGAAAAGGAATTAGAAGAGTGATCAGTCATGAACGGAGGAAATACAGACCTTTCAAGGGAGCAAAGGAAAATTTGCCTCTTCTCAGTTTACAGAAAGATATTTCGTACTTACATGGAAACTTTAAAAAATGTATGTACTATGTGTTTAAGGGACATGCTCCCTTGCAAAATGCTTTATTTACATTATTTCAAGATGTTTCTACACATGTTATTTTATATCAACATGAAAATAAGACAGATGGAAAATACGGAAGACATAGTATACTCAGTAGTATCTCTGATGGCCAAGAACTTTAACAACTCAAATAAAATACACATTGTGGATTGTACTTGGTGGAGATGTTATAAATTCTCCCCTTTAAAATCCTCTATTGCTTTAAAAGAAGTAGCTATAATTGGAAGGAGTGGGGGTGAAAAGGTATAATGAAAGAGGAAAAGAGGGGAGTTTAGAATAAAATAATAGAGTATGAATGAAAATGCTTGTGTCATGTATACATTTGTCTTAAATTCAGCACAGACAGCAGAACCTCTCCAGCGCAAGGGCCTTGGGTTGAGATGATACTTCCTGTAGCAAATTGATAGCCATGTGCATTTTAATGTAAGTCACTTAAACATTAATCCATCTTTAAAATCACCACAGACATTCCATTTCTTACTTTTTTTTCGAAATGAGATGTTCTTTGCCGAGACAGGTTGAAGCATTTGGTTTCCACCCAAATGATGTGGATTGAGACCATCTGGAGAATCTACCCTGGCTTTTTTTTTTTTTAATGGAAAGCCTGGATGTCTTAGTGATTTATAACTTCCATGTATTTTAACACACTATCTAATTTTTTCCCCTGGTAGAATTTTATTTCATTTGGAACATTCTTGTGCTGACATAATATGCTACATATGAAACTTTTCTAATGATAAAATCCAATGTATGTGCTGCATGTCAAGTCACGTAGCTGGAGGGGCGTGATTTGGAGCCGACTTGGCTCCACCTGAGAGCCTGGATCCTCTGGAACGTACTCAGGGTGCTAGCTTCAACCTGTCTCAGACCATTCTGTCTGGGCCTCGCCTGGGACCATAAGATTAAGGCAACCCATTTATCTGTTTGTCAGTAAATTAGCTTTCCCAGAGGAGAGTTCTGCAGGCTCTCGTGCTTTGAGATGCTGTGTGCAAAAAAGGGTTGGATTATCAAGTACATGTGAGGAATTGCAGAACTCCAAATGTCCATTCTGGAATTCACAAGGCATGTAAGCGTAACACAGCTTTGAGAATTCCTGGAGCAGCACAGAATTTGGGTCTGTTCTGTTCCACTGGTTTTACTGACCTCATCTCCTTCATCTCTTTGTCATTGCTCCAGTCAGACTGGCTTTCTTGGGATCCTTAGACACAGAAGGCTGTCTCTTTGGACATGTTCTTTTCTCAGCTTGAAACACTCCCCCTTCCCTTCTGTATAGAGACATAGGTCCCTCTTCCACCTCCTGAAGTCTTTTCTCAAGTGTCATCTTCTCAGGGAGACCTTCCCTGATGACCTTACATAAACTTGCAAATGACCCCCTCCCTGCTCTCCCTGTTGACCCTTGCAGTTTTATTTTTCTCAAACACAATTATCACCATTGCTGCAAAAATGCTGCATTCACACAGAACCTCAAATCCCATGGCGTGCAACAGTAAACATTTATTTAGCTCCAAGTGTGCAGTGCTTGTCTGATCTGCCCTGTGTCTGTGGCCAACTGTGGGTCTCTAGGCAGCTCCACTGATGTGGGCTAGGTTCATTTCCAGGTCTGTGGCTCCCCTGGCTGCTGGCTAATCTAGGCGGGGCCCAGTGAGGTGGGAGTCTTGGCTCTGTGGCGTGTTGTCTCTCAACCATCAGCAAGCTAGCAAGGTGCCCCATTGGCTAAAGCAGGTGGCATGGCCAAGCACAGAGTCAGAATTCAGGCATGGTGACATGACACAGTCAAGGTGGGGATACAGAAAGAAGCGAACAATTTGGTCAATTTCTACAAACTACAGTTCATATAATAATTTTTACTTTTTAAACAAATTAGTTTGTTTCCCTCTACTAGAATATAAGCTCCATGAGGACAGAAGTTTTATTAACTTTGTTAACCACTGTATCATCTTCCCCTAGAACAGTAGTATCCAGTGTGTACTAAGTATCCAATAAATATTTGTTGAATGAATAAATTAATACATAAAAATAATCCCATTTAACTTTAACATAGAATTATGTTTTTTGTTTTTGTGATTTGAATTTCCCTCTCTCTCGCTCTCTGTCTCTCCAGGGGTCTCACTTTGTTGCCCAGGCTGGTTTTGAACTCCTGAGCTCAAGTGACCCCCCTGCCTCAGCCTCCTCAAGTGCTGGGATTACTGTTGTGAGCCACTATACCTGGCCTGAATCTCTTTTAAAAATAATTTCAATTTTAGATTCAGGGGTATATGTGTAGCTTTGTTACAAGGTGTAGTATATTGCCAGATGCTGACCTTTGAGCTTTTATTAATTCTGTCACCCAGATAGTGAATGTAGTAACCAGCAGGGAGCTTTTCAGTCCTTGCCCCTCTCACTCCCCACTCTAGTAGTCCCCAGTGTCTATCATTCCCATCTTTGTGTGTACTCAGGAATGAGCTTCCACTATAAGTGAGAACATACTATATTTGATTTTCTGTTGTTTCTGTGTTAATTTACCTAGGATAATGACCTCTAGCTGCATCCATGTTGCTGCAAAGATATGATTTCATCATTTTTTATGGCTGTGTAGTATTCCATGGGGTATATGTACCACATTTTCTTTATCCAGTCCACCATTGATGGGTGCCTAGATTGATTTCATGCCTTTGGTATTGTGAATAGTGCTCCAATGAACAGATGAGTGCAAGTATCTTTTTAGTAAAACAATTTATATTCCTTTGGGTTTATATGCAGTAATAGAATTGGTGGGTCAAATGCTAGTTCAAGTTTTTTTTTTGTTGTTTGAGAAATCTCCAAGCTGCTTTCCACAGGGACTGAAATAATTTTATATTCTCACAAACAGTGAGAATTTTGGAATAATTCTCTAATTCTGTGAAAAATGATGTTGGCAAGTTGATAGGAATAGCATTGAGTCTCTAGATTGCTTTGTAGAGATGGACGTTTTAGCAATATTGATTCTTCCAGTCCATTAGTAAAGAATGTTTTTGCGTTTGTTTATGTCATCTATGATTTCTTTCAGCAGTAATACAGTATTTTCAAGTGTGTTTTTCAATTCATTTGCTTTTCAGAGGAAAGCCAATACAATATCACTTTAAACCAGAGAATATTCAGGTATCTCTTACCTTTCTCACTAAAAATGTAAGCTCCAGGAATTAAAGGAATATCTATCAGAATTTATTTTTGCCCCATTTCATTCATCTAAGATTTCGTAAATGACTTTTATGTATCAGGTTATGTACCAGTGCTAGTAAAAATGGAAAACAAGCATACAGCATGCTTCTGAGAAATCTCAGTTAAGTCCATAAAGCAAAACTCTGAACAATAGAATATGCTTTGTTATAATGTTATTAAAACAGTTCCCATGAACACAAAAGAAGTTTTCAAACATCCATTAGATATTAAATAGAGCATTCTAACTTGACCTCCATGTTTACTTAGACTGATAAAGTCACTCTTCTATAATGGCAAAAACTGCAATTACTTTTGCACCAACCTAATAATAGAACATTTCTGTTTACACCATTTAGTGTCTCCGACCAACCACATTTTCATCCTTATCTTCTATTCTTCCCAAATTCTATCCATCCTTTGAGTCTGACCAGTAATGGAACATTCTCTGGCCAAGTTTGCTTATTGACCTTTTCCCTGAACTCATTTGAACCCAGCATTTATTCTATGTGTTATATTAATGTATAATTCCTGGAAACATCTATTTCACTGTTTTTTTTTTATATAGGCTGTTTAACTTTCCTAATGTTGACCTTTTCATGTGTGGATGTCATATTTTCAAAGAGCTTTTCAAAAAGCAGCTATTTTGGCAGGGCGCGGTGGCTCATGCCTGTAATCCCAGCACTTTGGAAGGCTGAGGCAGGTGGATCACCTGAGACCAGGAGTTCAAGACCAGCATGACCAACATGGTGAAAACCTGTCTCCACAAGAAATACAAAAATTAGCTGGGCGCGGTGGTATGCACCCAGCTACTCAGGAGGCTGAGGCAGGAGAATCACTTGCGCCTGGGAGGCAGAGGTTGCAGTGAGCCCCGATCGCACTACTGCACTCCAGCCTGGGCGACACATTGAGACTCCATCTCAGAACAACAACAACAACAACAACAACAACAACAACCACCCAGCCACCTTTGGAACACGTATTTTGTTTCTTTCTAGAATTGCAAAGAATAATGCTTGCATAATTGGTACTCAGATAATTAAACAGAAGCATATAATGAAACTGGAAACATTTAATCTCCATTGATCACCCAGTTATGATCAGATCTGATAATGCACATGTTGGCCTATTGGCTGGAGGTATAGAAATATTTCTACTTAGGACTGTTGTTTATCTACAAACCTTAACTATATTGGAAGCCAGTGACTACTTTATATAAAGCTGCAACTACAAGTCAATATTTTTAACAGGTTTAACAAAAACTGACAAATTTTCAGATGGTTTGGAAATAAATAACATAAAATTTTAAAATGCTAAACTCTAAATGCACCGAAAATAAACAGATTTCTCAATTGGCAAAGAATATGTTGAAAAACAGAATAAAGAAAACGCTAAGACATGTTACCTGCTGTTCTGTGGCTCCAGGGCAGAACAGTGGAACATTCATTATCTTCAATTAGTTTTGCAATTTTTGCACACCTGTGTATCCTACCCATCAACCCCATCAAACTGTCTTTTAGGAGTAAATTTTGCTTAACATGACACTCAATGTATAGGAAACCCCCCAACTAACAAGACCAACAAATCAGTTTATTTAACTCAAGAAGAATCGGAATCTTATATTTGACCTGGATGCCTTCAAAAAAGACCAAAAAATGCCCATCAAATATTCCAAATATTTACTGATAAAAACAATGGTACAAGTCATAAATATGATGATAAGAAAAGGACAATTGTTAGTTTACTCACAGTCATAGCAATTAAATAATCATAATCCATTTAGGCCCTATTAAATAAAGACTGTGTCTCACTCAGTACATTCAAAGACAGGTATTAGAATATTGCCATTTCCAACTCCTTTTTCTCTAGTTCTATATTATCTAAGTAACTTCTTACACTCATTCATGACTCTCCTTTAGGGAGGGGATGCTTCGTTCACCTGACTAATTGATTGCTTTATGAACTTGCTTCCAATTTTAAATGAATATTTGGTTAGTGGTCTTACTGGCATTTGAGTGGCATGAGTCATGTGTCTTTATGCTTTGTTCTCCTGAAATGAGATGACTATGGAGATATTACACCTGCATAATTGAGAAAACTTCCTCTGGACTTAGAGTGATCTTACAAAGATACCCATCATAGGCAAGACCTGAAATAATTTCTTTACCTCAAGAACTGGTATCAGCTACAAACATAAGCAAATACGCACATATACTAGAGCAAATATCATTTAAAAAGAAAAAGGTGCTATTTTTGCCAAATTCTATTAAATTGAATCTCATTCATTTTCATATTTCCTCCCTTCTTTTGCCTTTTATGTAGATATTATAAAGGAAAATACTAAATTATTTGATTATATTAAAATCTTTCCATTTTAAGATAAGTAAAACAAAAATAAGCATTAGGAAGACATTTTCAACATAAAGAAATTATATGGATGAGTAAGAAAAAGAGGTCATTCTTTCCTCCCTTCCCCCACCCCGACCTGGCCTTCCTAGGGTAAAAGACAGGTTCATAAAATCAGAAATGCAAATTTTATTTTACTTTATTAAAATATTTTTTCCAGTTTCATTGAGGTACAATTCATCAACAAAAATTGTATATATTGAAGGTGTATAACGTGATTATTTGACATATGTATGCATTGCAAAATGATGACAACTATCAAGTTACCTGACACTGTTACCTCACATAATTACCTTTTTTTCTGTGTGTGGTAAGAACACTTAAGAGCTACTCAGGGGAAGTCAAGATGTTACTGTTGCTTGTGAGCTTGTGGCTTGACTCTGCAGGACTAGGATGTTAAAGAATACCACGGTGGCTGAAAACGCTGGTCTGAAGGCCAAATTCTGTCATCAAATTGAGTATTAATTTGGAGACTTCAATTTGCCATGGGACAAATTTTTAAAGGAATGGGTCAAACTGAATGAAGGCTGGGTACCTTTGGAGATATTGATAAAATTCAACAGGTTAAACCATCTCACGACAGACTTTAATGTAACTGTGGAAGCATTGAGGAAATCCAAGGCAGAACTCATGGAAATCAGTGAAGATAAAACTAAAATCAGAATGTCTCTAAGTAAACTCCTCCTTGAAGTGACCGATGAGTATAAAAATGATGTAAAAAACATCTATTTATATCAAAGGCTTCCCAACTGATGCAACTGTTGATGACATAAAAGAATGATTAGAAGATAGAGGTCAAGTACTAACTATCCTGATGAGAAGAACATTGCATAAAGCATTTAAAGGATCAATGTTTGCTGTGTTTGGTAACAATGAATCTGCTAAAAAGTTTGTAGAGACCCCTAGCCAGAAGTACAAAAACACAGTCTACTAATACTTTTCAAGAAATATTACTTTGCTGAAAAAAGTGAAGAAAGGCAACAAAGTAATATGGAGGATAAATTAAGAGCAAAACAAGAGCAAGAAGGAAAATGAAAGCTAGAAGATGCTGAAATGGAATCTCTTGAGAGAAAAGATTGGATGCTTGCTGAAATTTTTGGGTGACTTAGATGATCAGACCTGTAGAGAAGGTTCACACATCCTTTTCTCAAATCATGGTGAACTAAAATGGATGACTTTGTCAGAGGTGCAAAAGAGGGAATAATTCGATTTAAAGAAAAAGTTGAGGAAGCGTTGGGAAAAGTCAAAGATGCAAATAATGGTAATCTACAATTAAGGAACAAAGAAGTGACTTGGGAAGTACTAGAAGGACAGGTGGAAAAAGAAGCATTGAAAAAATCATAAAAAGACCAACACGAATCCCCAAACAAATGGAAGTCAAAAGGTCACAGATTTAAAAGGAAGGGGTAATAAAGCTGCCTAGCCTGAGTTTGCTAAAGGAGAAGTACAGTTTCAGGGCAAGAAAATGAAATTTGTTAGTGATGATGAACATGATGAAAATGGTGCAAGTGGACCAGTGAAAAGAGGGAGAGAAGAAACAGACAAAAAAGAACCTGCATCAAAACAACAGAAAAGAGAAAATGATGCTAGAGACCAATAGCTTAGTAAACAAATTTTAAATCAATTTTAATTAGTTTTTAAGCTGCTTTTGGTTTTGGGGTCTTTTAAAATGAAAGCCAAATTAAATCTACTTCAGTGTTCACTTGTAAGAAAGGAAAAGTTTTTTTTTGTTGTTTAACTTGTCTTTTTTTTGTTATCCAAATGAGGATTCTTTTGAATGTATAGTTCTATTTGTTATTTCAGATGATTCAAATATCAAAGGAAGATGCATGCACTCAATTGCGTTTGTAATATGAGAATATGTTTGTACAAACTAATGTATACTATATAAAAAGAAAAAAGTCTATTCTCTTAGAAAATTTCAAATATACAATGCAATATTATTAACTGTTGTTGTTGCCATGCTTTATGTTGGATCCCCAAAACTATTCATCCTGTAATTGCCAGTTTGTACCTTTTGAATAACATCTCATTTCCACTGCCCTCCTACCCTGCCAGCCTCTGGTAACTACCCTTCTACTCTCTGCTGCTGTGAGTTTAACTTTTAAAAATTCTACATGTAAGTGACATCATGCAGTAGTTTTCTTTCGGTGTCTGGCTTATTTCACTTAGTATAATCCATGCTGTTGGAAAAGGCAGCATTTTCTTGCTTTTTTTTTTTTAATGGCTGAATAATATTCCATTGTGTATATATGTGTGTGGGTGTATATGTATACTATATTTTATATGCATCCATCTATTGATGGACACACAGGCTGTTTTCATATCTTGGCTATTAATGCTGCAATGAACATGGGGGTGCTGAGTGACCAGGACAGCTCTCATCCATTGAAAGCTAACTAACTTCTCTAAAATTAACTTCTGTGCTTTCAGGGAGCAAAAGAATGTCCTGGGAAAATTTGAGAGGAATTAAACAAAAAGGGTGGAAGCATTTTAAGAAAGAAGCTTATGAGTCTCTTGGGAAAACATTATTTTAAAAAGTCCAAACTGTAAAATAGCAGACAAAAACATACATAAAATGTTCAGAGGAAATGCTGTAAACATTTTTTACTTAATTACTGGTTCAATATCTGTCAGATTAACACCCTTCCATCACCCTGCCTTATATTGCTTTGAAAATGAGGGCAGGGATGAGTGAAGCAGCAGACATAAATCAGAGATATTTTCTTGAAGGTTTAGGAGAAAATGTTTTGTCTAAAGCCAAGTATCTATAATCTCTGCTTTGATTACAAATAAAAAAGTAATTTTTCAAAAAGTCACTTTGCTGATAAACCCACTCTTTATTTCTTTTTAAAACATGATTAAAAATCCTTTTTAAATGACAGTCTACAAGGAATGTTGAAATGTCTTGGACTATCTAAATGCTTCCAGCTGCTTTCTTAAGTTTAAACTATTTTCTTAAAGGGGATTTCCAGCCTGTTGGCAGCAACAAGACAGAACTTCCCTATTTTTTTCCTTTGTTTCTGTTTCGATTTTTGGATTTCACAATTTGCTTAGGAGAGACAATAAAATGCATTCATTTCGAAATTTATATTACTTCTTAATTGCTTACTAAAAGTATATTTTACATTAGTTTGAAGTTGCTCAAGTTAGTGGAGAATGATACATTAAGATGCAACATTCCCGAAAAGCTTCATGACATTGGTTGTGGCAGTGATTATTGGATATGACAGTAAAAGCACTGACAACAAAGGCAAAAATAAGCAAGTGGGACCACATCAAACTAAAAACTTCACAGCAAAGGAAACACTCAAGAGTTGATAAGGCAACCTATGGAAAGGGAGAATAGATTTGCAAACCATAGGTATAGCGAAAGATTAATATCAAAACTATATAAGGAATTCCTACAACTTAATAGGAAAAACGCTAATAACTCAATTTAAAAATGAGCAAATGACTTGAATAGACATTTTTCCAAAGGAGACATACAAAAGGCCAGGTATATGAGAAAGCACTCAACATCACTAATCAGGAAAATTCAAATCAAACTGCAGTGAGATATCAGCTCACACCTGTTTCTATGCCCATTTTATATATTTATAAGTATGTATATATAAAGATAAATGTTGGTAAAGATGTGGAGAAGTTGGAACCGTTGTGCACTGTTGGTAGGAACATAAAGTAGTGCAACTGCTATGGATAACAATACGGAGGTTCCTCAAAAATTTAAAAATGGGACTACCATATAATACAGAAATTTCTCTTCTGGATATTTAACCAAAAAACTGAGATCAGATCATTGAAGAGATATTTGAACTCCCATGTTCATTGCAGCGTTATTAGCAATAGCCAAGATATGAAATACCATAAGCATTTATTGACAGATGAATGGATAAAGAAAATGTGACATGCACACACGGTGGAATATTTTTCAGCCTCAAAAAGGAAGGAAATCTTGCAATAGCAACAGCATGGATAAACCTGGAGAACACTATGCTAAGTGAAATAAACCAGTCACAGAAGGACGAATGCCGTGTGATTCCACTTATATGAGATATCTAAAATAAACAAACTTATAGAAGGAGAGAGTAGAATAGTAGTTGCCAGGGACTAGTGGAAGTGGGAAAAGGGGAGTTGCCATTCAATGAAGTTAGAGTTTCCATTATGCAAGATGAGTAAGTTCTAGAGAGCTTCTCTACAACGTTGTGTTTACAGTTAACAATACTGTATTGTATGCTTAAAAGTGAGTTAAAAGGGCAGATTTCATGTTAAATGTTCTTAATACAATTTAAAATGACAAATGTTACAGAACAGTTTACAAATGTATAAAATCTTCTTTGGGATGTAATATTGGTGAAATTAGTTTGCAATTACAATTGTCTATATACTATGCAAATCTCTCAGAGAATATTATTTGATAAGTCTTACAAAATGCAGTTTGTTTTGATGTTACATATGAAATTCTTTTATCTTTTACAAAAAGTAAAAAAGTCTGATAGAACATATCTGAAAATTCTAAAAAAAGACACAAGTTTTCTCTGCTGAAGTTTAGACAATTAGAACTAGAAGAAATGTATATTATTTTGCCAAAAGATGTCACATATAGAGTTAGAGATTAATCTAGGGTAAGAAACAATTGGGTGTCTTGCTCGGAGCTCGTAAGAGTTTACAAGTTTTAAACTTGTTGGCCATCAAAGGAAAAAAAAGTAATTTCTAGAGGTAAAGCATAGAAAACAAAGATATAGTGTGACTCACTAAATTTTCTTTAATCCAGGTCCTAAAACCCTGATTAGCAAACATGAAGACTAAAGTTAATATTACATACCAAAGATTAAGAAAGCATTTCTCCTGTGCCTCCCCTGTAGTAGAGGTACCAGTTGTATCTCCTTCCCCATATATTCTCTCTTAATAGAGAATCAGCAAAATTTTGGGCTCTTCCTTTTGACAGAAGCTGCCTTGGGTGAGCAATTCAACACTGGACAGAGAGTGGGCCAGTTAGATTGTCTCACTCACAAATTCCAGAGTAAAGTCATGGAGAGAATGAATCAATAATCTGTGGAAAATTGAAGTGGAAAATTCTGCATGTGCCAAGATTAAGGATGCCATTTTAGATTGATTTTGATGGTGAGCAAAGCAGTCAGTCCACGGAAGAAGAAATAACCCAGGAAAAGTAGAGATAAAAGATGTCACAACTGCAGAGACAGATATAAAATTACTGCCGTCAAGATATTACTTTTCAAATCAACAAAGGTTTACTGGGTACTTGAGGACTGTACTCCAAGCTGGGCAAGAGTTGGGATATGTGATAGGCTGACAATCGATCCCAAAGATCTGTCCATGTTCTAATCCCTGGAACCTGTGAATACAACCTTATTTGGAAAAAAAGCTCTTTGTAGACTTGATAAGGATTTTGAGATGAAGAGATTATCCAGGGAAACCCTAAATGCCATCACAAGTGTCCTCATAAAAGAGAGGCAGAGGGAAATTAGACACACTCAGAAAAGGAGGAGGCAATGTGACTATGGAGGCAGAGACTGGAGTGATGTGGCCTCAAGTCAAGGAAGCTGACAGCCACCAGAAGCCAGGGGGTCAGGGAACAGATTCTCTCCTAGAGACTCCAAAGAAGGTGTGACTCTGATGACATTGATTTTGGCTCAGTGATTTCAGACTTCTGGAATTGAAGAGAATAAATTAGAAGTTGGAGAGAATAAATTTCTGTTGGTTTAAGCCACTAACTTTGTGGTAATTTGTTACTACAAAACTATGGGAAGCTAATGTAGGGTTTTTGGCAGTATTAAATAAAAGATATGTTCTGCTCTCAAGGAGTTTAGAATCAATGAGGTTAGAAAAACAGCACTCAACCTAAAAAAAGTAATTATTTATTAGAGGAGTTAGTTGACAAAGGGCTATGACAAAAGAACAAACATGCAATTACTTCTAGTGAATTCTAAGACATTGTGATAGAGATGGTATTAATACTGGGCCCTGAAGCCAAATACAATTAGTTTGAACTAAGAATATTTTAAAATTTCAGTGACAAAACCCCTAAGTGCATGATCAGTACATTATAACTTCTCTTCTACTCAAATGAAAGTAGTGTATAGTGTATGTATAAAAAACAGAGATCAAAATTGAAATGAAATATCCCTTGTAAGATGCTAGGCAGGTCTATGAGTAATGATCACTGTGTCCAATGATAAAAGTATGGCTGTCTATCAAACCTTTGCATTAAAAAAATTCTCAAAATGTATAGAATAGATTTTAAAAAAAACTTTATTTTTCAAATTTGATTTAAATTTTGGTTTCCTTTGCCCCCAAAGTTGTGAAAATGCACATTTGACATTAAACCTGAAACTGACTTTTCCTACCCTCTCTAACTTTGGATTATTTCAATGTTTTTTATGGCTATTTAAGTTTTCTTTATAGGAGAGAAGAAAGGGCTACATGTTTACTGAAAAATTAAATCAAATGCAAATGACCACATTGTTGGGGAGGAATCAAATTCAGACTAATAATAATTTAAGAAGCATTACTTTCTAATCTTCAAGCTGAGGGACTCCTGTTTTGTTGAAATACTGGGACTGAAAATTCTGTAATGGTGAATTCACAAAAATTTGTGAGCATGGAGTGCTGCCTTCCTGCTACCTTCCAGGGCTGCTTTCTGGTCATATCTATCAGCTCAATTCCTAGTATATTAAGCTGATCCTTTTCAGAAAGGATTTAACAAGTAATATGCTTAGAATAAATAGTGCCAACATAGTATTACACGTGGAAATTCCCAGCAATTCTGAGACAAATTTGGGTTGGGTAAGATAAAAAGATATAAGTCAAAATTCCTCAGAAACTATTACCAAGAAAAAACACCACTGCTCCAAAACAAAAAGAAAACAAAGCACATTAGCTCTGGTAGCCATTATAATGCTTACCAATATCCAGTTCTGTTTTCTTCTTAGGCTTAGGGGAAACTACTCCTCCCAGCACCCTTGCAGTGGTGTGTGGCCTTTGACTAGTTTTTTTCCATGAAATGTGAACAGAAACATCTCTCTGAGATTTTCCAGTATTCTCCCTCTGCCACTAAAAGGTGTTCTGAGACCACATTTTCCATAGTTAAGCTTCCGTCAGTTGGAGATTGTGTGAAGTAGGGCAAAATACAATGTACTGGACATTCACAGTTAACAAGAAATGTAACTTTATTATATTAAGACCCTTAGATATCAAAGTTAAATTGTTAGTGCAATATAACCTAGGTTATTCTAAGGAACATACCAGTTAACCAAAAGAAATAGACATAAAAATTATATGTAGAACAAACCAGAAAGAAAGTCATTTCAGTTTAAGTAGTGTGACTGCATGTTTTTTCTGTTTTAGGTTTGAACATATATACATACTTTTATAAATGAACAAATTATACTCCAAAAAGTGATTATGTATAAAATCCTCCTGAGCATAAAGTGAAAACAACCACTTTTTATTCTTAGATATTTGCATTCCCTCTTCCAGTCATAATCCTAGATGTTTGCAAATAGAATAAACTCTAAAGGTAAGCTGGTTTTTATCCATCATAAAATTGTAGATTTCCTATTGATGGCTTCCTCCATGTAGTTCCTTAAGTTGTTCCTTCTTTCCTTCAGTCT
The DNA here is from genome assembly GCF_049350105.2 of Macaca mulatta. NCBI lineage: Eukaryota > Metazoa > Chordata > Mammalia > Primates > Cercopithecidae > Macaca > Macaca mulatta. The sequence continues at coordinate 86,138,781 of NC_133420.1, forward strand.
TCAGTTATTTCCCAGCATGTTGACACTCAGATTATTTCATTAGTTCTGCAATAATGTTTTATATGATGAATAGAGGAAATTGTTTGAAACTAGTTACTGAAGCTTGTCTTGATCTTATTCTAAGTCATGGAAAATCCCTCTGGGTTCTCTGCTAAGGGGCCTGGCATGATGTGAAGCTTTGCTACTTGCCTGGAAACAGCAATTTCACCTTTTGAGTAAGAATAATCAGCAGTTTATGAGTGTTTGTACATCTGTGTGTACGTGTGTGTGTGTGCCTGTGTGCGTTTGTACATGCATGTGTAATGGAATATCTTGGATTTTGTAAAACAATACAATTTCAACACTCCCTCCATAGTTGACAAATGCTGTGTATTGCCTCTCTATCCCCAACTTGTCATTTCTACCTTTTTAGCTTAATAGAGTAAGTGAGTTGTAGTAAAAATTAAGCTTTCATTGTTAAATATGTAAACTATAGCAGACATTTAAGTAGCCACCATTAGTATCTGGAAGCTATAAACACTTTCTCCAAATCCATGAAAAATTACAAACAAGCCAACAGAAAAATTGACAAACTATGTGAATAAGTAATCTACAAATGAAGAAACTAGAATGCTCATTACACATATAAAACGATGTTTCATTTCACTAGTAATTAGAAGAATGCAACAGTTAAGTATCATTTTGTAGCCATGAGGTTAGACATAATGATAAAATCTGATAATGCTTAGCACCCCAAAACAACCAAACTCTTAATACATTGTTATTATAATGGAGTGAACATTGGCACAACAAAGTGAAAGAAAAAGTTGGAATTATTTAGTGTTGAGCTGTGTTCACCCCAGAAAAGGCGTGTTGAAATCCTTATCTCCAGCACCTCATAATGTGACTTTATTTGGAAATATAGTGATTGCAGATATAATTAGTTAATATGATGCCGTACTAGATTAGGGTGGGCCCCTAATCCAACAGGACTGATATCCACATGAGAAGATGGCTGTGTGCAGACACAAAGACCCAGGGAGAATGCTAGGTGAAGAAGGAGGTGGAGATTGGAGTTATGCTTCCTCAAGTAAGGAACATCTGGGGTTACTAGAAGTGGGAAGGGGCAAGACAGCATCCACCCTTCCTGTTAGTGTTTACAGGAAGAACGACTGTGGCAACACCTTGATTTTGGACCTCTAGCCTCCCAAAAAATGAGACAATAAATTTCTTTTCCATTAGGTCCCCAAATTTGAGATTTTTTTAATGGTAGACCTAGGAAATAATACATCTAGTTAAGCTAAAAATGTGCATGCTGATGATTCACAATTCTGTCCACCCTAAACAAATTCTCCCACATTCACACAAAGAACCTAGTGAGTGCAACTTAGGGTCTTTTAAAAGTATTATATGCATCTCATGGTAGATGTTTCTGTGTATGTGTAGTAAGGTGGGGTGGAGAGTAATAAGTTAATGTGGTGGTTGGCCCTTTATCCTGGTTTCAACCAGAGTTATTTGTTTTTAGTTCTACTTAAGACTTCCCTTGAATAAAGAATTCCATTACTAAAAGTAAACTTGAAAACAACTGGAATAAGAAGACATTCTTTTATAAAGTGATGACATTTCCTTTTAGAAAACTCTTTGATCTAATTTAAAGCTTTTTCTCTTTGTATCTCCTTTTCTGGTGTTATTATTTTATCTATGTATCTTACATACATTATTCTTATTTTAGTGAAATCTTTTCCCCTTCTGATATTTTTACTCTTAAATAGGTTTAATTTTATTGTTGACATAAGTTAGCAATAGTAATTTATCTGTCCTGTCAATCAAGACTTCATCTGTCACAATTTTCTTAGCTAAATTATAATTATAACACACTTTGAATGGTATGAAATATGGATCAATATTTACTTATGCTTATGTATATCTAATTGTTGCAGCATGATTTATTGAAAAGGTTAGCCTTTTCCACTGAATTGTCTATGTACCTTTTTCAAAAATAAATTGACCATATATGAGTGAGTCTGCATGTAGACTTCTCACTCTGTTCTATTCATCTATTTGTCTATTTTTAGACCAATGACATACTCTCTTGATTATTGTAGCTTTATAATAAGTCTTCAAATCAGGTAGTACAGCAACTTTGTTCTTTCTTTACAAAGTGTTTTTGGTCATTACAGGTCCTTTGCATTTCCATATGATTCAAAAAATAATCCAAAATGAATCAAAGACAAATGTAAAACTCAAAAGCATAAAATTTTAAAATGAAATCCGTAAGAAAATTTCCATGATCCTGGTATTAGGCAAATAATCTTTAGATGTGATACCAGAAGCATGATGCACAAAGTAAAACATCAATAAATTAGATTTTATCAAAATTAAGAACTTCTGTCCTTCAAAACATGATGGAAACACAATGAAAAGTCAAAGACTAAGTGAAAATATTTGCAAGTTATGTATCTGATAAAAAATTTTAATCCATAATACGTAAAAACTCTCAAAACCCAATAAAAAACAACCCAATAAAAATGGACAAATAATTTGAAAAGATGCTTCACCGAAGAAGATATGTGGATGACAAATAACTACATGAAAAGGTGAAAACACAAATTGAGAACACATGGAGATATCACCTCACACTTATTAGGAGGTCTGAAAATTAAAAAGACTGAGTATTCCAAGTATTGACAGGGATATATGGAGGAGCTGTAACCCTTATACACTTCTGTTAGGAATATAAAATGGTACACCTACTTTGGAAAACAATTTGACAATTTCTTATAAAATTAAGCACACACACTGATACAAGCACCTTTCCCTTTGTAAGTATTTGTCCAAGAAAAATCAAAGCGTATGTTCATACAAATAAATCATGATGGATTTATTTGTAAACTGGAAGCAATCCAGATGCCTATCAGTGACGAACAGATAAACAAATAGTGGTACAGCCATATGATGAAATACTATTCACGTATAAAAAGAAAGGAACTATTGATATATACACCAACATGGATGCATTCTCCTCTAACTTTTCTCTCTCTCTCTCTTTTTTTTTTTTCTTTTGAGACAGAGTCTTGCTCTATTGCCCAGGCTGGAGTGCAGTGGTGCCATCTCGCTCACTGCAAGCTCTGCCTCCTGGGTTCACGCCATTCTCCTGCCTCAGCCTCCTGAGTAGCTGGGACTACAGGCATCTGCCACCACGCCTGGCTAAATTTTTTTTGTATTTTTTTTTTTAGTAGAGCCAGGGTTTCACCGTGTTGGCCAGGATGGTCTTGATCTCCTTACCTCGTGATCCACCTGCCTTGGCCTCCCAAAGTGCTGGGATTACAGGCGTGAGCCACCGTGCCTGGCCCTCTAACTTTTCTCTTGCTGGGATTTTCCCTCCATATGTTCCAGCACTACTGCAGGCCTTTTATTTCCTTAATCATGACTATGTTATCCTCATCTCTGCTGATGCTGTTCTTTTTATCTAGAATATACTATCTCCTCTTCAGTTAGCTACATTCTATTTATCTGTAAGTTTAGTACTTTAGTTTCTCTGAGAATCTTTCCTTGATCATGGGACTCTGTTACATGTTCCTATGGGCTTCTCCTATCAGATTAGCATTTGGAGTGTAACTTAGTGTAGAACTGTGCAGATTTTGGTGTTAGGCAGTGCTATGGTTTGGATGGGATTTATCTTCAACAATACTCATGTTGAAATTTGATCCCCAATGTGTCAATGTTGGGAGGTGAAGCCTAGTGGGAGGTGTTCAGTTCATGGGAACAGTTGCCTTATGAATAGATTAATGCCTTCCTAAGAGAGTGAGTGAGTTCTCACTCTTGAGGAATGGGTTAGTTTCCCTGAGAGTGGGTTGTTAAGATTCTGGCTTCCTTGGTTACCCTCTCTTGCTTCCTTTCTCATCATATGATTTCTTTGCACATACCTGCTTCTCTTTTGCTTTCTGACATGAGTGGAAGCAGCATGAGGCCCTCACTGGATACAGCTACCCAGTGTTGGACTTCCCAGCCACTGGAATCATAAGCCAAATAAACCTCTTTTCTTTATAAATTACCCAATCTCAGGTATGCTTTTATAGCAAGACTGAACAGACTAAGACAGGCAGACCTTTGTCAAAATCTCAAATCTTTGCTTTCTTAGCTGTGTGACTTTGGGTAAATTATACTGCCAGGCTAAGCATCAGGTTTCTTCAGTTGTAAAGTGATGAGTAAGTTCTATAAAACTATTAAAGGAGGTAATGTATACAAAGTGTTTAGAATGGTGGATGATTTTTTTTCAAAGTACGGTAAGTCCTCATTTAACATCATATATAGGTTCTTGGAAACTATGACTTCAACCAAAATGATGTATAACAAAGCCATTTTTTCCCTCATCAATGTTGTAGCAAAAGAGTTGAACAAAAGGACATTATTTGTGGACCTGCTGGACATCATTTCACTTAAAGTCCCAGTTTCTAAGAACCTACTGATGAAGTGAGGTTTCTAGAACCCATTGATGACATGAATAGGTTAACTATTTAGTAAGTCCTCTCTTAATAAGTAATTCAGTAAATGAATACAGTGAATGTATTGATATCAGAAATTATTTTCTCAGAGGCCATGTCACTTACTGTAATCTTGATAGCTTACTATTTTACTTAATTTTTATTTCTTATTTAACTACTATTCTTTGCCGTAACACTGTGAGCTTTGTTAAACACGAACTATATCCCTCTTATTTAATTAATTGTTAATTGTTGTTTCCCCAGGATCTAGAAAATACTGGGCACATAATAGGTAAATGAATGAAAGAATGAGTACTTAAGACTCAATTTTCCTATTAAGAGAGAGTTCTTGCTTTTACTGGAACTGTACCCATTCCTCGTAATCTACAAGTTATCACATTAGCAGCCTATTTTCAATGTAGCTATCTCCCTGACTGCAGTTAATTGGCCCAGGGATTGGATGCTACCCTACATGGATTAACGAGTCTGTGCTTTTGGATTTTGCACTTTTGTTAAAAAAATGCAGAAAGATATAGTTGTTCAAATCTTTGTGTGGTTGAGACTATAAAATGTAAACACTAGGGTTCTCAATTTTTGCTACATTGAGGAAAAAGTCTGCATTGGATAAAAGAGTAACAATGACAAGAGAAAACTACAAAGGAGACAGATGGGCTTGGGAGTGATAGTGGTAGCCAAGGTTGTAAGGTTGGCAAGTGAAGGCTAGGGAGTGGTGAGATTTAGGTAGTGGTTTTAAATATTATCTCATTTCCAGTCATTTATCTCATGTTTGCTGAGCTATGAGGACATTTTGGTTACTTGAGCATTGTCCCAATATAAATAGAGATTGTTGTTCTTAGACATGAAATTAGTTGTAGATTCCCAAGTCCTATAATCAATGTCAATCTTTGTTGATGGGAAAAGAATGCTACAGCTCATACATGTTTAACGTGTTCAGTTTTCATTATATTAGGCCTCATTCATAAAACAATTGCAAAAGGATGGTGTGCAGCACTGGCGTGTTAACAGAGTAAAAGGTTTAACAAATCATTGCGCATATCTTGTAATCAAGTACTTAAAATGTGACCTAGCTATCTACAGAAAGCATGATAACTGGATCAAGGTAAAGGAACAATATTTATAGCTTTTCCAACACAAATGTAGAATATAAGTGTGTTAGAAGAAGGCCATTAATAAAGCAAACATAGGCCAGGCACGGTGACTCACGCCTGTAATCCCAGCACTTTGGGAGGCCAAGGCGGGCGGATCACGAGGTCAGGAGATAGAGACCGTCCTGCCTAACATGGTGAAACCCTGTCTCTACTAAAAATACAAAAAACTAGCCGGGCCAGGTGGCGGACGTTTGTAGTCCCAGCTACTCGGGAGACTGAGGGAGGAGAATAGCCTGAACCCTGGAGGCGGAGCTTGCAGTGAGATGAGGTCACACCACTGCACTCCAGCCTGGGCGACAGAGCTAGACTCCGTCTCAAAAAAAAAAAACCAAAAACAAACATAGAATTATATGATTCAGGGTTAGCAGGATTAAGAAAACTACAAACTAGGCTAGGAAAATCCTCTGTGAAATTCAGTTCTCTCTCTTGGGCATCTGACCTAGCCTGCAGGGCTGAGATAGCACATTCATGTTTTTTTAATGCTTCAGTTCTATATATTTTGAGAATCTCCAGGCACCTAGTACAAACCTTTGAAGGTTCGCTTGTCCCCAGGCCTATCAGCACTTGCAAATAGATGCCTGAGGGCCTTAGTCCCACCACTCATCAGTCAGGGAGGCTCTGCCTTTCAAAGCCATTTGAGAATCAGCTGGGAACAACCTTCCATACTCAGAGTAAAATGATACGGCTTCTGAGAAGATAATTTCCGATGTTAATCAGAATAAATTCATGCATGTTGTTCCCCAAATACTTGTATAAGCACTTCCATTGAAAGATGTAGGCCATGTCACAAAAAATAGAAAACATCGTTTATCAGCTATTATTTTATTTTCTTTGGATGGCGGGGGCAAAGTTGCATATAGAATTTAGAATAATAGATGAAAATTATCATCTAAAAATTCTGAATCTCTCATTCACAAATATCCTCTCCTTTTTCTTTTCTAACATTTCTCCCACTGGTTTCTGCTTTCTTTGTCTCCTCCTGTCTCTCTTCTAAAGATGAAAGTCTTGTGTTAAATAAGCAATGCCAAAATAAAATGAGAACCCATTGCCAAGAAGAGAGGTACAGCACAAGCAGATTTTCACTTAGACACATTCCTTTAAAAAAAAAAAAAAGGGCCTGGCGGGTGGCTTGCACCTGTAGTCCCAGCACTTTGGGATGCCAAGGTGGGTGGATCACCTGAGGTCAGTAGTTCAAGACCAGCCTGTCCAACATGGTGAAACCCCGTCTCTACTAAAAATACAAAAATTACCTGGGCATGGTGGCGGGTGCCTGTAATCCCAGCTGCTCCAGAGGCTTAGACAGGAGAATCACTTGAACCCGGGGGGCTGAGGTTGCAGTGAGCCAAGATCATACCACTGTACTCCAGCATGGGCAACAGAGCAAGACTCCATCTAAAAAAAAAAAAAAAAGAAAAGAAAAAAATACCAAGTATATATCATGGATTCCTATATTAGTTTCGCTTTTAGAATTGATGATTGGTAATGAGGGCGGAGCAAGATGGCCGAATAGGAACAGCTCCAGTCTCCAACTCCCAGCGTGAGCGACACAGAAGACCGGTGATTTCTGCATTTTCAACTGAGGAGCGCAGCTCATCGCCAGCAACGGATCAAAGCTGGATGGAGAATGACTTTGACGAGATGAGAGAAGAAGGCTTCAGTCCATCAAATTTCTCAGAGCTAAAGGAGGAATTACATACCCAATGCAAAGAAACTAAAAATCTTGAAAAAAAAGTGGAAGAATTGATGGCTAGAGTAATTAATGCAGAGAAGGTCATAAACGAAATGAAAGAGATGAAAACCATGACACGAGAAATACGTGACAAATGCACAAGCTTCAGTAACCGACTCGATCAACTGGAAGAAAGAGTATCAGCGATTGAGGATCAAATGAATGAAATGAAGCGAGAAGAGAAACCAAAAGAAAAAAGAAGAAAAAGAAATGAACAAAGCCTGCAAGAAGTATGGGATTATGTAAAAAGACCAAATCTACGTCTGATTGGGGTGCCTGAAAGTGAGGGGGAAAATGGAACCAAGCTGGAAAACACTCTTCAGGATATCATCCAGGAGAACTTCCCCAACCTAGTAGGGCAGGCCAACATTCAAATCCAGGAAATACAGAGAACGCCACAAAGATACTCCTCGAGAAGAGCAACTCCAAGACACATAATTGCCAGATTCACCAAAGTTGAAATGAAGGAAAAAATCTTAAGGGCAGCCAGAGAGAAAGGTCGGGTTACCCACAAAGGGAAGCCCATCAGACTAACAGCAGATCTCTCGGCAGAAACTCTCCAAGCCAGAAGAGAGTGGGGGCCAATATTCAACATTCTTAAAGAAAAGAATTTTAAACCCAGAATTTCATATCCAGCCAAACTAAGTTTCATAAGTGAAGGACAAATAAAATCCTTTACAGATAAGCAAATGCTTAGAGATTTTGTCACCACTAGGCCTGCCTTACAAGAGACCCTGAAGGAAGCACTAAACATGGAAAGGAACACCCGGTACCAGCCATTGCAAAAACATGCCAAAATGTAAAGACCATCGAGGCTAGGAAGAAACTGCATCAACTAACGAGCAAAATAACCAGTTAATATCATAATGGCAGGATCAAGTTCACACATAACAATCTTAACCTTAAATGTCAATGGACTAAATGGTCCAATTAAAAGACACAGACTGGCAAACTGGATAAAGAGTCAAGACCCATCAGTCTGCTGTATTCAGGAGACCCATCTCACACGCAGAGACATACATAGGCTCAAAATAAAGGGGTGGAGGAAGATTTACCAAGCAAATGGAGAACAAAAAAAAGCGGGGATTGCAATACTAGTCTCTGATAAAACAGACTTTAAACCATCAAAGATCAAAAGAGACAAAGAAGGCCATTTCATAATGGTAAAGGGATCAATTCAACAGGAAGAGCTAACTATCCTAAATATATATGCACCCAATACAGGAGCACCCAGATTCATCAAGCAAGTCCTTAGAGACTTACAAAGAGACTTAGACTCCCATACAATAATAATGGGAGACTTCAACACTCCACTGTCAACATTAGACAGATCAACGAGACAGAAAGTTAACAAGGATATCCAGGAATTGAACTCATCTCTGCAGCAAGCAGACCTAATAGACATCTATAGAACTCTCCACCCCAAATCAACAGAATATACATTCTTCTCAGCACCACATCCTACTTACTCCAAAATCGACCACGTAATTGGAAGTAAAGCACTCCTCAGCAAATGTACAAGAACAGAAATTATAACAAACTGTCTCTCAGACCACAGTGCAATCAAACTAGAACTCAGGACTAAGAAACTCAATCAAAACCGCTCAACTACATGGAAACTGAACAACCTGCTCCTGAATGACTACTGGGTACATAACGAAATGAAGGCAGAAATAAAGATGTTCTTTGAAACCAATGAGAACAAAGATACAACATAGCAGAATCTCTGGGACACATTTAAAGCAGTGTGTAGAGGGAAATTTATAGCACTAAATGCCCACAAGAGAAAGCAGGAAAGATCTAAAATTGACACTCTAACATCGCAATTAAAAGAACTAGAGAAGCAAGAGCAAACACATTCGAAAGCTAGCAGAAGGCTAGAAATAACTAAGATCAGAGCAGAACTGAAGGAGATAGAGACACAAAAAACTCTCCAAAAAATCAATGAATCCAGGAGTTGGTTTTTTGAAAAGATCAACAAAATTGACAGACCACTAGCAAGACTAATAAAGAAGAAAAGAGAGAAGAATCAAATCGACGCAATTAAAAATGATAAAGGGGATATCACCACCGACCCCACAGAAATACAAACTACCATCAGAGAATACTATAAACACCTCTACTCAAATAAACTGGAAAATCTAGAAGAAATGGATAATTTCCTGGGCACTTACACTCTTCCAAGACTAAACCAGGAAGAAGTTGAATCCCTGAATAGACCAATAGCAGGCTCTGAAATTGAGGCAATAATTAATAGCCTACCAACCAAAAAAAGTCCAGGACCAGATGGATTCACAGCTGAATTCTACCAGAGGTACAAGGAGGAGTTGGTACCATTCCTTCTGAAACTATTCCAATCAATAGAAAAAGAGGGAATCCTCCCTAACTCATTTTATGAGGCCAACATCATCCTGATACCAAAGCCTGGCAGAGACACAACAAAAAAAGAGAATTTTAGACCAATATCCCTGATGAACATCGATGCAAAAATCCTCAATAAAATACTGGCAAACCAGATTCAGCAACACATCAAAAAGCTTATCCACCATGATCAAGTGGGCTTCATCCCTGGGATACAAGGCTGGTTCAACATTCGCAAATCAATAAACATAATCCAGCATATAAACAGAACCAAAGACAAGAACCACATGATTATCTCAATAGATGCAGAAAAGGCTTTTGACAAAATTCAACAGCCCTTCATGCTAAAAACGCTCAATAAATTCGGTATTGATGGAACGTACCTCAAAATCATAAGAGCTATTTATGACAGACCCACAGCCAATATCATACTGAATGGGCAAAAACTGGAAAAATTCCCTTTGAAAACTGGCACAAGACAGGGATGCCCTCTCTCACCACTCCTATTCAACATAGTGTTGGAAGTTCTGGCTAGGGCAATTAGGCAAGAGAAAGAAATCAAGGGTATTCAATTAGGAAAAGAAGAAGTCAAACTGTCCCTGTTTGCAGATGACATGATTGTATATTTAGAAAACCACATTGTCTCAGCCCAAAATCTTCTTAAGCTGATAAGCAACTTCAGCAAAGTCTCAGGATACAAAATTAATGTGCAAAAATCACAAGCATTCTTATACACCAGTAACAGACAAACAGAGAGCCAAATCAGGAATGAACTTCCATTCACAATTGCTTCAAAGAGAATAAAATACCTAGGAATCCAACTAACAAGGGATGTCAAGGACCTCTTCAAGGAGAACTACAAACCACTGCTCAGTGAAATCAAAGAGGACACAAACAAATGGAAGAACATACCATGCTCACGGATAGGAAGAATCAATATCGTGAAAATGGCCATACTGCCCAAGGTAATTTATAGATTCAATGCCATCCCCATCAAGCTACCAATGAGTTTCTTCACAGAATTGGAAAAAACTGCTTTAAAGTTCATATGGAACCAAAAAAGAGCCCGCATCTCCAAGACAATCCCAAGTCAAAAGAACAAAGCTGGAGGCATCACGCTACCTGACTTCAAACTATACTACAAGGCTACAGTAACCAAAACAGCATGGTACTGGTACCAAAACAGAGATATAGACCAATGGAACAGAACAGAGTCCTCAGAAATAATACCACACATCTACATCCATCTGATCTTTGACAAACCTGAGAGAAACAAGAAATGGGGAAAGGATTCCCTATTTAATAAATGGTGCTGGGAAAATTGGCTAGCCATAAGTAGAAAGCTGAAACTGGATACTTTCCTTACTCCTTATACGAAAATTAATTCAAGATGGATTAGAGACTTAAATGTTAGACCTAATACCATAAAAATCCTAGAGGAAAACCTAGGTAGTACCATTCAGGACATAGGCATGGGCAAAGACTTCATGTCTAAAACACCAAAAGCAACGGCAGCAAAAGCCAAAATTGACAAATGGGATCTCATTAAAGTAAAGAGCTTCTGCACAGCAAAAGAAACTACCATCAGAGTGAACAGGCAACCTACAGAATGGGAGAACATTTTTGCAATCTACTCATCTGACAAAGGGCTAATATCCAGAACCTACAAAGAACTCAAACAAATTTACAAGAAAAAAACAAACAACCCCATCAAAAAGTGGGCAAAGGATATGAACAGACATTTCTCAAAAGAAGACATTCTACAGCCAACAGACACATGAAAAAATGCTCATCATCACTGACCATCAGAGAAATGCAAATCAAAACCACAATGAGATACCATCTCACACCAGTTAGAATGGCGATCATTAAAAAGTCAGGAAACAACAGGTGCTGGAGAGGATGTGGAGAAATAGGAACACTTTTACAGTGTTGGTGGGATTGTAAACTAGTTCAACCATTATGGAAAACAGTATGGCGATTCCTCAAGGATCTAGAACTAGATGTACCATACGACCCAGCCATCCCATTACTGGGTATATACCCAAAGGATTATAAATTATGCTGCTATAAAGACACATGCACACGTATGTTTATTGTAGCACTATTCACAATAGCAAAGACTTGGAATCAACCCAAATGTCCATCAGTGACAGACTGGATTAAGAAAATGTGGCACATATACACCATGGAATACTATGCAGCCATCAAAAAGGATGAGTTTGTGTCCTTTGTAGGGACATGGATGCAGCTGGAAACCATCATTCTTAGCAAACTATCACAAGAACAAAAACCAAACACCGCATGTTCTCACTCATAGGTGGGAACTGAACAATGAGATCACTTGGACTCAGGAAGGGGAACATCACACACCGGGGCCTATCATGGGGAGGGGGGAGGGGGGAGGGATTGCATTGGGAGTTATACCTGATGTAAATGTCGAGTTGATGGGTGCAGCACACCAACATGGCACAAGTATACATATGTAACAAACCTGCATGTTATGCACATGTACCCTACAACTTAAAGTATAATAATAATAAATAAATTAAAAAAAAAAGAAAAAAAAATTGATGATTGGTGTCTCAATTTTGATCATAGTTTAAATAAATGTAATATCTGACAGGATTTGAAATGTGATTTTCCTGCTTTCTTGGGGTAAGCCTCAAATTTAGGATGACCAATGATAATACATTCATATTCTAGAGACAGCCAGCGGGGAGAGACATGCATAGGCTTTATTAACGAGAGAAAACCTGGTCCAGTGACTATTAGCCATGTCTTGGAATCCATAAGGAGGATGCCTTGAAAGGAATGTGTAGGAGTAAAGAGAGCTTTGACTTTTCTATTTCCCTTGCTTATAAGGGTGGTAAGGGGAAGAGATTGCCTACCTGATCCTTATCCTCATGCAGGCCAAAATTTGGGAAGATCTAAGAGAATCAAATGTAGAGTTTGGAAGTATCTAAAAAGTAGGCAGTGCCAGAAGGGTGGGAGGAGTGAGCTTTACATGCTCACAGTCCTGCACTCATAGTGCAGCCACCAGGACAGAGCTTGGTGAGAGAATTCTCTCAGCAGGGTCTGATATGTGTCTCCAGGCATTTGGGACCATGATGTCTAGACATGAGTGTCTGATTTTAGCTGGAGAAGTGGTAACTGGCTGAAATAGACATGTGTGGAGAGAGAGGGACCCACAGTGGATCAAAATGTAGGGCCACATTTAGTATGGCAGAGATGCTGTGGGTGTGTGGGCCAGGTCCTTAGCTGTGACTGGAAATATACAAAAGCTGAGGCAGGATTTGAAGAGATCAGCAATGAGTCCATTGTCCAAGTCACGGACATGGAATTGCTCACGCAGGTGTTCCATTACCACAGCATTCATATATACAACCTGGTTTGTATATATGAATACATTTTCCCTCATTTCCCTGTCCTCAGGCCTGATGGAAAATGAGTGTCCAAGCAGACCCTGCTGTGACTGAAATTGAATGGAACTGGATATTTCAATACCTGAATGAGGCCAGAGGTTGAGGAGATGTTAGTAAGGGGTAAGGATGGGGGGTGCTCATCAAGCTCTGGAGGCTGTGATGGAAGAGAAACCAAGTTGTCTCCTGTGTGTACCTCAATCAGAGCCAAATATTATTGCTGTCTATTTGTGGCAACTGAGTATCACAGCAAAAATCTACTGGTTTAAATACTGTGAGCTAACATTTCAATTTCAGAAACTAAATGATTAGTGATTAGACCAGAGCCTGTGCACTTTTTGAATTCATTGGAACAGAAAGCAACCTGGGCTGGGCATGGTGGCTCCTGCATGTAATCCCAGCACTTTGCGAGGCCAAGGTGGGAGGATCACTTGAAACCAGCAGTTGGAGACGAGTCTGGGCAACAAAGTGAGACCTTGTCTTTAGAAAAAAAAGAAACCTAAAAAAATATTAATTTAGCTGGGTGTGGTGGCATGCCTGTAGTTCTACCTATTTGGGAAGCTGAGGCTGAAAGATCACTTGAGCCCAGGAGTTTGAGGTTGCAATGAACTGTGATTGCACCACTACACTCCAGTCTGGGAAAAAGAGCAAGACCCTGTCAGAAAAAAAAAAAAAAAAAAAAAAAAGCAAGCAACTTATTATTTGTGTATCTATATCTTCTAGTTGCCAGTTTGTGTAAAGGCACACATAAATACTGGAGGAACAGAGACCCATCTGAGTGCAGGAGGATCTGCCAGTCTTTATTTCCATCTGTTCTCAGACAAACATCTGTCTCACATTTCTGACAGGCTGGTTGATGTGGCTTCTCTGATTCCAGTTTGCTGCATGTCCCAGTGACTAATTGTTTGGTGGGTTTTATGCAGGAGTCCTTTGGGCATGACTTAAAGTAGAGGTCTCTGTTGCTTCTGCCCCCTGAACCAGTGTCCGCGTAATTTATTTCCACAGCTTCAGATACTATGCCTCATTACAAATTGAAAAATTAGATTATCTCATGGTCTGAGGTTGAGGAGAGCTTCAGTTCTGTGGCTAGGGCTAGAAAGGCAGCAACAGCAGAAAGCCGACTGTGGTGGTTTATTGCTGCTTTAGACCTCATTTTAAAGACAGAGCAAACCATCCTCTTGGATTATTTATTTATTCATCTCCTTTCTTGCCCTCTGGTGTGTAAGTTCCACAAAGGTACTATTCCAGCACCTAGAAAGTATCTGTCAGCTTTTTGCAATGAATGAAGGAATAAAGTCTCTTTATTGTAAACATAATCATAATCACAGATTATATATATATTAACCTAATATACATTTGGAATTTTTGTCCAAATCATCCAAAATGTTAATCATCACATGGTGGATGCATGTCAAAACACTAATAGCAAGATTGCAGTAAGTTTAGCCATTACTTCTTGTACAAAATCCAGCAGTTCAGTAAGTTCTTATTTAACACCTTAACAAGGAAGAGATACTGTCTCAGACTTCAAGAAATTCAAAACAGTTGGAAGATAAAGACAGTATTTAAACATGTGAAACAAACAAGGTGCAAGATTCTCCTGTGTGCCTACTCTGAAAGAGAATATTCCCTACCTTGGCTTCAAAATGAAGACTGTGTATATCAGTTCTATGGAATGGCAGATTTCCCCAGTGTAACACACATTATGAGTACCAAACTGGAACCCTTACGAAAACTAGAGTTATTTTAAGAATGAAATATTACTTCCATATAGATCATTAAACCAATATATTTTCATAAAACAATATGTCTCTTTCTATGTAAGTACTGATTTGTAAAGTCCAAGATACATTTAACCTTTATTTTATTCCAGAATCATTTCCTGTGATTTTTAACAAGGGATACTTGGAAAAAATGACTGAAATTATTCATATATCTTCTTACTAAACAAGCAATGAAAAATGCAGTTGGGAGACATAAATAAGCAGAGAGATTTCTAGCAAATAGAAGGCTGCATATCACCTGTTGAAATAGATGAAAAAAATGTGCTAAGAAGTTTTTTGAGTACAAAATATTCTACATAGTATCTTTAATTTAATATTACTCTTTTGGATTTCTTTAAATGTCTTTAGATACAATGTTTGACTTAAATTTGTGATGGATAAAAGGGTGTACTTCTGTAGCATAAAAATTAAATAGGTTCTTGGCAAAAAAGAAAAAAAATATATACTATTGCTGCTGAAGGATTTTAGACTATTTTCTTTGATGAATACTTTACTAATAATGTACTCCACAGCCTTTCCTTAAAGGCTTCTAAACTTCCATGCTAAACCTGAAATCACATTCACGTTATGTAGATGTGTGAGAATGTCATGTGTTGTTCAAAAGTTTTCCACTGAAGCCAACACTTCCTGTGTGTCGAAAACCTCTAATGTAGACCTCAAATGGAGGTGAGAGAATAGCACTTTATGTGTAGTCAGTACTATGGTAAACAATGAAAAACATTTTTTTTCCTAATAGAATAAAACAAGATCACTTCCATAAACTGGTACATGCTGATTTACTTTGCATACTCATATTGTCACATACAGGCCTCAATTAGCTTTTAGTTCTATTGTGGAACAAAATTGGTGTGGTAACACAAAATCATTGGGAATAAATTTGATAATTTTTATAATGATAGTGTCAGTCTGGCTTGTCTTCACAACACAAAATATAAGGCATCAGACAATAAAATCCTGGCTATATTAAGTGAGACAATCTCGGGAGACTAATTCTTGTCTTTTCTATTTAGTTACCTTCTTTTTGGTCCTCTGTTTCCATTTCACTTCTCTACTTCAATATCTCTGGTTCCCACTGACTCCAGGATGGACTCCAAACCTCCCACTTTGCCTGGAAACCTTCAGAATCTGGCTCCAACCCACCTATTGTCTGAGGGTCAAGTCCTGCGTCAGATTGTATTTTCCAGTGTTGGCTGCAACAAGATCTCAATGTGATCTTGACATTCCTCCCATGGAGTGGTAGAGTCTATGTCCCCTCTCCTGGAGACTGACTGGAGCTTTGTAACTGCTGCAGCTATTGGAGTATGGCAGAAGTGCTGTTATGTCACTCATGAGATTGGATCATAAAAATGCCACACACTTCCTTCCTCTCTTGGAATGCTGAGGCCATGATGTGAGGAAGTCCAGTGAGCCCCTGTGGAGAGACTACATAGAACAACTACATTGAGATGTTCCAGCTTACAGCCCTGCTCAGCCTTAGCCAACAGCCAGCATCTTTCACCAGACATATGAGTGACGACCCTCTAGATGATTCCAGCTTCCAGCCAGTGAATCACATCTAGCTTTCAAGTCTTCCCAGCTGAAGCCCCAAGCGTTGTGAAGCAGAGATAAGTAATTCCTCTCATGCCTTGTCCAAATTCTGGACCCACAGAATCTGTGAGCATCATAAAGTGGATGATTTTTGTCACCAGATCTTGGGATGGTTTGTTACGTAGCAACAATAATTGAAATAGTCCCTTTGATTGCAGGCAGCTGATCCACATTTCAGACTAGCTCAATCCAAGGGGAGGGAAATTATGAAGATATAAATGCATCTGATTAAAAGGGAAGGAAGACAAAAAACGGAAAACTCATCAGAAATGAAGGCAAGCATTAATTCCATTTGTGTGTGGATCAGCTTGTCTCTCTGAGATCCTATGGTTTCAGATCTCTGTTTATCTGTAAATCTGGTTTTATTTATTTATTTGTTTGTTTATTTATTTATTTGAGATGGAGTCTCTTACTGTTGCCCAGGCTGGAGTGCAGTGGTGTGATCTCGGCTCACTGCCAGCTCCGCCTCCTGGGTTCACGCCATTCTCCTGCCTCAGCCTCCTAAGTAGCTGGGACCACAGGTGTCCGCCACCATGCGTGGCTAATTTTTATATTTTTAGTAGAGACGGGGTTTCACCGTGTTAGCCAGGATGGTCTTGATCTGACCTTTTGATTTGCTTGCCTCGGCCTCCCAAAGTGCTGAGATTACAGGTGTGAGCCACCGTGCCCGGCCTGGTTTATTTTTTTCTGTCTTAGCAGATCAGCTTTCTCTGCTTTTCAGTATACATAGTGATCTACATCACCTCGATTTTGGTTGCAAGCAGAGTATAAATTAGTGTTTGCCAGCCCAATTTTATATTGCTAGGAGAGAGGTATTCTCTTAAAGTCCCTCCAGCTAATTTGGCCAGTGGGTCAAATGTCCTATGAACATGCTGGAGTACATCTCTATGAAGTGCACAGTTAACAAAGGGATAATCTTAGTTAATATCCTCTGGAAAGTAGAGACTGAGGGAAGGGTTATAGGGGTAATATTTTCTTTAGAAGGTGTGAGCCCAGGCTGGAAGGCATATGGAAAACAGGTTATGAAGTTAATGAAGGTGTGAAGCAATATGACGTGATACCTTACCGTGCTGCTACCACTTCACAGCAAATGGGTGTTGTTTTAGGCTGGTAAACTTGTGGTCATTTATTACAACAGCAACGGAAAACTAATAACAGTGCATAAGGTTTAAATTCCCATCCAGGGGTCAGATGCTCTGAAAGCTGTCCCATATCTGCGTAATCTCATATTCCACCATTTTTCCACCTGAAGCGTTTGTTACAATGTGGTCTCTTTGCACAGTGCTCACCAGAGCATTATAATCTGCTGTTATAATCTTGTTTTTATTATTTTGCCCACATTCTTCCACAAGCTCAGAATGACCTCCATGCCTCATGTCTTTCTACCTGAAGCCCGCTATACCACAAATTTACTTGGTAGTCATACATTCAGTGCTGCCAATTTCCATTCTAGTTCATCTTCATTATATTTTTGTATTTTTTGCTTCCTTTTCTTTTTCTTGTTTCCTCTCTCCTGCCTTTCTTTCCTCTAGATGACATGTGGAAGTGTTATTAACTATCCTGAGCTGACAACATGCCGATTCGCTAATGGAAAATTGTGACTAACAAACCTGCCAGGTTACCAGATTTTTCTCTTCATAGATATTTTCTTAGTGTATGTTTGAGTAAATGGATGATCAATTGATAAGATTAAAAGAGTTCAGTTGATAACAATCATAACTGGAAGCAAAAGAGATTCATCTGAATTATTTCAAATTACGCTTGCTTGACCCCTTCTCCACTGCATCTTGTTGAAAGGCCCAGGGTGAATCACCTGTCTGCACAATGTAACAAAGGAAACAGCACATGCACTCATGGGCCTCTGCTAAACTCTGGGCTGACCTCTGTTAGCCCCATGGTTATTCTAGTCTAGACAGGCTTATGCTGAGAAATACTTTACATTTTCTGAAGAAAAGTGTTATGCAATTCTGGTGCTTAGTGAATACTTAAATGATTCTTCCAAATTGTGCTCCTAATTTCTGAATGTCATGAAACGCCAAACTACTATTTTTTAGTTTTGTGTGATACAAAAGTGTCTTTCTGTTTTGTATGATATAAAAGTATTTTTTAGTTTCAGATAACTGAAAAATACAGAAGTCATTTTTAATTAGTTATCTGTCATTGTAAACATTCAGCTCCTGTTCTTTGACAAGATTTGCCTCTGTATTTCTTCAAACATTTATAATAATCCAAGGGGAGCTAGAAAATGTCAGGCACAAGGAGATGGAGGACGTCTAAGTTAAGGTGCCTAGGCTTTAGAGAGCAACTTCATTTATGTGTTAGTTTGACACTGTATCTGTGAGATGCAGAGTAAGTATGATGAAAGCTTTTTTTAAAAAAAGTCTGACCAGACAGATCAGATTGGCAACAGAGGTAAAAAGTGACTGTTGTGCAGTCTGATAAGTAACGTTTCTTAAACTTGTCACATAAAACATTCTGTTGTGCTTCAGGCTGTTGAAAATAATTTCATGCACAGGAGCATAGTCACCTGAGGCAATTCTGTTGTTCTGCAACAGCTTTAGGACAAATGAACAGCTTGGAGGTGGAAATTTTGGGTTATCACATAATTGTAATCATTGCTCAGACTGAACAAGAGTGATTCGGTAGAGTGAGAATGATAAGCTATATGGATTAACCTACTTTCACTTTTTAATGACTATTTCTTCTACCCCAAAGATCAAAGAGTATTTGTCATTGAGAAAATTTCAGATGTTCTTTAAACGGCACATTTCTTTTTTAAAAAGTTGACCTGTTCTGTGTTTATTCCACAAGATTTTCAAATATATTCTGTTTTATCAACAAATTTGCTCAATCATCTAGGAGAAAGGCTAACAGATAATTCAAGGACTTCAAATGCTTTTATGCAGAAGAGAGAAAATACTCAAATCACTTAGGCATTTGCATACAGATTTCCTGTGATGCTTCCAAACCTAAGTGTTTCCCTGAATATTGACCTTGAGAAAGGGGCTGGAATTGAAGACATAGAGGGAGCCAGGGGAACTGACAAAACCTCTTATGCTTTCTCTCTTATCTTAGAGATATGGCATTTTACCTATGGAGAACTAGTCATTATGAGACTTTTTTCCCCCCAGATACAGTTCAACTGAAATTAGTGACAGGAGCATAATCAGAATCAATTATTGATTACAGCAAGTTCAGAATTAAATAAAAGCAGGGAGAAGGTGATTGAGCTGCTACATTTCCCCAGTGTTTCCTTCTGTGTTTATAGTAGTTACAGAATCACCTCACACATCCCCAGAAAGTTTAAGATTGATAAGAGGACAAGACGCTTGGATGTTTTTTGTTTGATTTATGTATTTATGTATTTATTTATTTATTTTGAGACAGGGTTACACTCTGTTGCCCAGGCTGGAGTGCAGTGGCATGATCATGGCTCACTGCAGTCTCAACATCCCGGGTTCAAGTGAGTCTCCTGTCTCAGTCTAGAGTAGCTGGGGTTATGGGCGTCTGCCACCACGCCCTGCTAATTTTTTTGTATTTCTAGTAGAGACGGGATTTCACTATGTTGGCCAGGCAGGTCTCAAACTCCCAACCTCAAGTGATCCACTCACCTCGGCCTCCCAAAGTGCTGGGATTTCAGGCGTGAGCCACCATGCCCAGACCACTCAGGTGTTTTTCAGCTCAACTATTGTCTCTACTTTCCCCAGAACAATCACAGAATATTTCTCTGAACCCATTAGCTGAATAATGCTATAAAAATGTGGTGCTGGGATATTATAAATTATGAATTAGATGGTCAAAAGGCAATGCGAGAAGTTATTTTGAATTTCATCATATTGTTGAATTGTATTTTTTTGCCCAAACATTGAATAATGGCTAAGATAATTAATGAGAAATGAACACATACATTTATCAACTGTGCTTTTGTTTAACCTTTTAAGTAGCCCTGTTATTTAAATGAGTATTGCTGTCTGGGTTTCACAAGCACCAAACTTTAGCATGCTAACAATTTTAATTATTAGTCAGACTTGGTCTTGAGCTATAACATATGATACCCAGTAGAAATGTGGTAGGATTAGGGCCAGACATGGTGGCTCAGCCTGTAATCCCAGCAATTTGGGAGGCCGAGGTGGGCAGATCACTTGAGGCCAGGAGTTTGAGACCAGCTTGGCTAACATGGTGAAACCCCATCTCTACTAAAAATACAAAGATTAGCCGGGCCTGGTGGTGAGTGCCTGTAGTCCCAGCTACTTGGGAGGCTGAGGCATGGGAATTGCTTGAGCCCGGGGAGGTGGAGGTTGCAGTGAGCTGAGATTGTGCCACTGCACTCCAGCTTGAACAACAGAGTGAGACTCTGTCTCAAAAATAATAAAAATAATACAAATAATAAAAAAA
Source organism: Macaca mulatta (assembly GCF_049350105.2). Classification (NCBI taxonomy): domain Eukaryota; kingdom Metazoa; phylum Chordata; class Mammalia; order Primates; family Cercopithecidae; genus Macaca; species Macaca mulatta. Next base: position 86,159,691 of record NC_133420.1, read on the forward strand.
GAGAAAGAAATGTGGTGGGACTAATTAGACTGTCACCAAGGGAAAGTGTCAGCCAAGTTCATGCCTTTCCTTTACCTGTCGGGTCATGGTGAGACCTTATTTTTCCTCATCTGGATTCAATGAAAAATAGGCCAGAAAATATGGAAAGGTCAATGAGGTGAGAAAATTCACAGTGGCCTCTTCTGGAGAGATGCAGAAGGGACTATTTTCTTCTCTCCTCTAGTGATTCTGTGTATCAAGAATATTCCATTGAGTCAGAGCATGCTGAGAGTGTCTCAGAGGGTAGAGAAAGTAGAAATCACCCAGGGACTTTGTAGACAACATTGGAAACTTTGGAGTTTATCTAGCCTTGGAGCATGCAAGACCCTTGAGGGCCTTGGCTGAGGACTCTGGGCAGAAAGCAAACATCTGAAAACTAGTACATGAGCTTCAGGAACTAGCACATGGGATTGCCTGATAAAAGTCTGTGATTATAAAAAGTCCACCAAAATAGTTTTTTTTTTTTGGACAGAGTCTCACTCTGTCACCCAGGCTGGAGTGCAGCGGCAGGATCTCGGCTCACCGCAACCCCTCCACTTCCTGGGTTCAAGCGATTCTCATGCCTCAGCCTCCGGAGTAGCTGGGATTACGGGCGCCTGCCACTGTGCCTGGCTACTTTTTGTATTTTTAGTGGAGATGGGGTTTCACTATTTTGGCCAGACTGGTCTCAAACTCCCGCCTTAGGTGATCCACCTGCCTCAGCCTCCCAAAGTGCTAGGATTACAGGTGTGAGCCACTGCACCTGGCCTAGTTTCTAATATAAAAATATATAAAAATATACTATATATATATGCACACTATATATAGTATATATATATAGTATATACATGGGAATTTTATTTTCTGTTAATATTCTATTAATTTTATTTTGAGAAGTAGTATAACATAGTGGCTAAAAATATAGATCTTGGCTGCCTAGGTCTGGATTCTTCTCTGCCACTGGTGAGCCCTAAGTATTTGAATAAATTACTTAACCCCTATTTGTATCAGTTTCTTCATCTGAAAAATGGGGGTAATAGTAATATGACATCATAGTGTTGAGAGGATTAAATGGGTTTCACATGTGAAACATTTAGAATAGTGCCTGGCTTATAGTGAAGCACTCCACTAGTACTTCTATTACATGTTTCTTTATAAGTATGTATTTCAAGGTAGGAGTGTGCCTTACTTTAAATCAGCAGATAGCTTCCTGAGTCACTAAGAGAGAATAGGTAACTCATAGTTAATATTCTGTGACTATTTCTGTGCAACTACTTAGAAAACTCAAGAAGGGGTACTCTTATGTGCCCTTTCTTGACTTAGCATTAAAGTACCTTAGCTATTGCAGCCTAAGTGTTTGTTATGCCTCATGCTTGGCTTTATCATTTATGTAGAAAAACATGATCTTGATATTGGCATATGCATAACACTTATAGATTGAATATATGGTTTTCTGCATTTATCTTAGATTTTGCTCTCCAATTACTGTATTTTCTTTTGTCCAAGAATCTGACTTGAAAGTTTATAATGAGTTTTAGATATTTGTTTTGATTACACAAGTATTTCATGTTCATTATAAAAATTAGAAAATATAAATAAGTAAAAGAAGAAACTATTACCCATAACGCTACCAAATGATGACTGCAGTTACTTAGTGTTTGTTCTTTTAAATCTTCTTCCTCTAAATTTCCACGTCTCCATATATACACAACATATTTATTCTTTTCAAATTTAATTTATCGTATACGTTATTTTATAACCTGATTGTTTCGCTTTGCAGTATGTCATGAACATATATCTATTTTACTATAGATTTATAGAATACCTTATAATGCCTTTTGTAATATTCCATTTTATGGATGTATCATAATCTTCTTAAACTACATTCCTATGTCAAGCAGTTAATCTTTTTTTAATATTGTACATTATAAACCAAGCTCTGATCAAAATCAAGAAAGTTCTGTTTGTCAATAACCCCAGGATATGTGATTTCAGAGAATGGAACACAGCATGAAGTACATTTTCCAAATGTGGATGAGTCAAATGTCCTGTTTAATACTTTATTTATTAAAAAGGAGGTGATCAGAGACCTGCAAGTTATTTTAGAACACCTGATGAAATTGGTAAAGAATGTCTATGTTTATTAGTAATGACTTCTAGACAGATTCTGATATAGTAAATTCCTTTCTTTTTTGCAACTCATTCTATGTTACAATTTGGGCCTCCCAAGGAGGAAAAATAAAGCACAAACAGACATTTTTTGATTAAATAGACATTTTATGGTTTTGACAATCACCAAAAATAACTTGAGTGGCCTGAATAAAACATCAGACATGTATAAATCCCCTTCAGTAATCATTTTTTCCAATATGATATTAAAAACTTTAATTTTTTATTCAGAATTTAGGACACTTTTTTGAAAATTCATTTTTATTTAGTTCAGAAAAAAATTGTTCCTAAATATTTTTTTCTTGTTTAGATACTGGCTCAGTGAAGAGATTCATTTGAATAGATTTTATTTTAATATGCTCATGAATCTTAGAGCTAGAAGGAGCCTCTTTAATGATTTCAGAGTGTTATTTTTTGTTTAAAGTCAACAAGAGAAGGAGATTGTGTTTCAAAAGAAAAGAATAAAGCAAAGATATAAAACGTTGGGAACGGTGCTAAAGGAGAACTGGAAATTAACTCTGGGATGTGGTAAAGCAACTATAAGAACAATATGCATTTCACAGCAAGTGATATTTATAGTCCATTGAGTACCACTGAAAAGGAGTTCCCAACACAGGACATGCATAATAAATTATGCCACTAAGCATTGTTGGCAGTCACATCCAACCACATCATATCCCTGGATAAATGTGTTCTGCTTAAATCAACTCCAGCAGGAACTTAGACAGCTAATGTGTTGGTGTAGTTGTAGGTAAGAAGGTGGAACATCTTCCTCACTAGAGAACCCTGACGCAAACACTGAAAACTCTTTCTCCACACTTCGTACCTCAAACCCTGCTGTATGCAGTGGCCAACACAGGGTAAGAGATTATATGTCTACTTCATACATTTTCTCATAATGGAAAATAAAAGCAAAGAGCTATTCTTCAGGGTCAACTAGTTGTTCCATTTTCAGAGATTTTACAATAATCAAAAACATAAAGTTTTGCTAAAATCTTCAAGGAAGCACAGAACTCCCCTTCCCCATTGGCTTGGGTAGAATTTATTTTGAACAGGATAATCTAAAAGAACAAAGCTAAGGAAGTTCATTTATGAACTTTGTTTGTTATTTCTCTCTAAGGACCTCATCAACCAACCTCCTGTATTTTTTTGCTAACCTTTATTTCTGAGTTTTTCTCAGCAGTTGTACATCCTGTAGTGACAATTTCCTTTATTAATTCTTTTGGAGAAAAGTAGTGTAAGGTAAGTCACACCTGTTTCCTTGACTTAAATAGACCTTTTGGAACCAGGATGCACCTTTTCTGTCCCCAGTGAAGTGAAGTTGTGACCAAGAAATTCCAGGACAGCTGCATAGTCAACAACTTCTACTCATGTACAAATGCTGTACTTTTGACTATTGCAGTTTTTTTTTTTTAAACCCATCTCTGTACTAACGAGGATGCAGTGGTTCTTAACTCTGGTTTTGAACAGGGTTAAATATTGAAGAGTTTAATTTTCTCTCTCTTTTTATTGTGATATATTTTACATACCAAAAAAGCTCATTTACCAGTTTTGAAAAATGTCTGTGGTTGTGTAATGGCCACAGCAATCAAGATATGAAATTTTCATCACTCCAGAAGGTTTCTTCATACACCTTTCAGGCAATCCTCTTCCTCCATCCTAGCCGCTAGAAACCACTGATCTGTTTTGCATTCAGTTTTGATGTTTCTAGAATGTCAGATCGTGGACTCATACAATATGTGTCTTTTGCTTGGCCTTTTTTTACTTAGTTCAGTGCTTCAAGAATCATCTATTTTGTTGCGTATATCAGTAGTTTGTTCCTTTCTCTTGCTGAATAGTGTTCCATTTATGGATTAATCACAATCTGTTTACCACTCACCATTTGAAGGACATTTGGATTGTTTACAGTTTGGGGCATTTATGGCTAAAACTGCTAAAACGGTTAATGTGCAGGTCCTTGTACAGAAACATGTTTTCAGTTCTTTTGGGTTTATGACTAGGAGTGGAATTATTAGCCCATATAGTAAATGCATGCTTATCTTTATAAAAAATCAAACTGTTTTTCAAAGTGGTTGTGTGTTCATATTTTCAAAGTGGCATTTTGCATTCCCCCAACAATAAATGAAAATTTCAATTTTTCCCGCATTCTATCTAAACTTTGGTATGACCAGTCTTTTTACATTAGTAATCCTAATGGGTGCGTAGTATCGATAGCATCTCACAGTGGTTTAAAAACTTGCACTTTCCTAATGATTAAAGATAATGAGTATCTTTTACATGCTTATTTGCTATTCTTATATCTTGTTTGTCTTCTTGTTGAATTTAGGAGGTATTTACGTTTTCTTCTAGAAGTTTTAGAGCTTCAGCTCTTCCACCTAGGTGTATGGTCCATTTTGAGTTAGTTTTTATACATGTTGACATAAAAATCAAGGTTCATTCTTTTTGTCAGTGGATATCCTCTAGTGCTGGGCTGCTATTATCTTGGCCTAAGGTGGGGCTTGGGGTTCCAGAGTATGTTTCTCAATGTTTTTGCTTTACTTCCAGTCTATAGCAAGCCTTGCTCACCTGCATCATAGAAGGGTTCTTTGTCCATGCTCTTGCCCTTCCCCTAATGCACAACTATGTTCCTTGTTATTTGATGCAAGATCTCTGGTGGTAACAGGAGTGGTTTCTCATTCCCCTACTCCATCCTCATACTTGGGCAGGTCTTATATATATAAGCCTAGGAAGTGGGGTTTTCTCAGCCTTCCTGCCTGTTCCCCAGTGCCCCACTTGGAGAGTGTAAGCAAATTTCCTGCTTGTCCTCCTAGTGTCAACAAAACTATCTTGTATAGGTGGGAGATCTCGGGTGTGAATAAGTTTCTTGCCCTTCCTGGGTGGTAGCTGAACATTGCCTTGAAAAGGGCAGAATTCTATGCACAAGTAGGATTTTTGCCACTTCCCAGCTACAGCTTGTCTTTGTCTGGAATGAGGGGTGGAAGGGTCCCTGTTCTGCCCCAGAGGAAGCTGGCTTTTGTTTCATGACACACCAAGGTCAACTCTGATATATGGGCGTGGTTCTTACCAATTCAGTGGCAGATGGCTTTTGCTTTGTATCTGAAAGGGAATCAGGACGTGGGAGGTTCTGTGCCTGCTGCTAGTGGCAGCTGATCATTTCTTGGTATTTACAGAGTTTTTGGAGAATGGATAGGCTTCTGTAGATACTCCTGCTCCATTATTAGTCTTTACCAGGTCATGCATGCTTGTGCCATTGAGGGAAGCACGCAGGTCTTATGCTCTGCCAGCAATCTTTCTCGTGAGTTCTTCGTGGATGCCCTTGGAAAAGATTTCATGAGTGGATATGGACTCCACATGTATGTGGAGCTCCAGAGACTCTGAAATGTCGATTTAGCCCCTAACTGGTCTTTAAGAATTCATTATAATTTTATGAGATACAGGAAAGTTCACATCTCTGGGCAGCTTCATTCTTTTGTCTCAAGCCCTTCTCCTGCTCGGGGACTGTTCTCTCTAGTCTTTATAGCTCCTCTCATCTCATTATGCTTCTAATGCTTCTTTGACTTAATAGTCTGTTACTCAGATTTTCTAGTTTTTGCTTTATCATGCTTAGATTTTTCTCCTCTTTCTTATCACAGCGTATGCTTGGTGTCTTTAAAGGCTGGTACCAACTTCTAGACAGAAAACTAACCAGCAAATAATCCTCTATGAGAGTTGGCTTTTCAAGTTTTCAGGGATACATAGTCACAGCTATTTGGGAGAACTCACAATTGTTCTTGTTTCATTTACATCTTAAAACGATTTTGGAAGATGAATTTATGCATTGGAGGTGTGCACAATGGTGCTCTCTACAGCTTACAGGTGCCAGTTCTATTGTCCATCAAGTAATATCTTTACTAATCAATCTAATAGATAATAAATAGGATTTTACTTTTTCCTAAAGATCAGTTGGTTGTGTCTGAATTGGGGCATTTTTGTTGCATGATATCTTTTCTTTTCAGAGAAACTTATATGGTTAAGCAAATATTAATGGTCTTTAGAAGAATTATTTGGCATTTATTTCTACAATGATTTAATGCTTTGGAATATATTTTTATTGCAAAAGTGAGAAAAGGAATTTTCTATGTAGGAAGCATCGTATTCTATTTTGCATGTTTATTTTAGGCATTTTTGAGTGTTTCTTTGTATGTTGCAATTGGCTGGAGTTCATAAAGATAGCTTCCTACACCCAGCTGCAGCAATATTTAGATAATTTAAATGAACTGTTAGAGATCAGAGAAGGGATCAACAATCTTCCTTAAAAAGGACAAAAGCTTACAAAAATAGTTGCTAAATATTCTCCAGTTCAGAAATTAAGATGCAGTTGTTATTTGCAGGAAATTACTGAGAAACTATTCCATAATATCTAGTCTATCCATATATGTACATAAACGAATGAGTAAGTTTTTCATATATCTGAAAGTGGACAATAGGCTGGACATGGTGGCTCATGCCTGTAAATCCCAGCACTTTGGGAGGCCGAGGCGGGTGGATCACGTGATGTTAGAAGTTCAAGACCAGCCTGGCCAACATGGTAAAACCTCATCTCTACCAAAAAATACAAAAATTAGGCGGGCATAGTGGTGCATGCCTGTAGTCCCAGCCACTTGGGAGGCTGAGGTATGAGAATTCTTGAACCCAGGAGGCAGAGGTTGCAGCTGAGATTGCACCATTGCACTCAAGCCTGGGTGACAGAGTAAGACTCCCTCCCTAAATAAATAAATAAACATTAAAATTTTAAAAGATGGATAATAAATATACACCTAAAATAATGTGTTAAACTATGTCAGCCTTTAAATTACCCTCATTTGACTCTCTATGTCAGGACACTAAATGTAATGCTTAATTACATTAACATTTTCATTCATTCATATTTATACATTCCATATTATGTTTAGATAGATCTTGAGGTGGTTAAAAGATAAATCAGATATAAACTCTAATAACTCATAATTCTATAGTCAATTATAGTTAGCATATCATTCATTAATGAGATTCTATTAATCCATATAATTATAAGACAAGTAAGAAATTTGTAACTGTATTTGAAAACACTTAGATACAACTATTATGGGCCTTAACAGAATGTGAGATTGCTTTAAGATGGGAATATGAAGGAAGATATCATGGAAAGGTGATACTTATTTTCAAATAATGGATGGGATTTGTATATATGGAGATAGTTAAGAAAATAATTCTACATAAAGCAAAAAAAAAAAAAAAAAGGTCCCTGGCAGTTATTATAGAAAGGGCTTTGGGACCAGAAAAACTTACTTTAAAATTTAGGTCTGTAATTAATGTTCCCAAGGATAGCCATGTCATTTAAGCATATTGGTTTGTGTTTACTGAACACTTACTATATCCATGGCACTCTGTCATCTCCTCTTTGCACATGCCATTTACCTATGCTCCCATACAAGGCCAAAATTCCTACCAGTGTACTGAAACTCACATTTCCTATCAAATGTGGTAGGAAATATTGCTTTTAAAATGGTTTCCTCTCTGATCATCATTATTTTTTCCTCTTGCTGAATTATTCACAGCAGCAAACATGCTACATTATCTCCCATATTAAAACAAATAACCATAATGACAAAACAATGACAAAAAAGTCTTTTCTATATCAGTTTTGTTTTGCTGCACCCCCAAAATCTGTGTCTTTAAAACAGGAGCTATGTTGTCAGTTCATGATTCTCTTGGTTGGTAGTTTAGGTTGGGCTTAGTGGGGCTGTTCTGTTCTTGCCTGGGCTCCCTCGTGTATCTTGGTTAATTTTTATTTAGTTAGGTTAATTTTTATTTAGTTCTGCTTCTGGGGGTTGGTTGTCTGTACTTGAGTGACAGAGTGAGGGGGTAAAAAGGAGAGTTGGGGTGATGGAGACACATGTCTCTCATCACCAAGCAGGCTAACTTGGGCTTGTTAACATGGTGACTGGATAGTTTTCAAGAGAAAGTGGAGAGTTTGCAAGGCATCATGAAGCTCAGAACAATATGACTTTCACTGCCTTCTGGTGGTCAGACAACCCGCACGGTCATTTCAGATTCCATCTCTTGATGAGAAGATCTGCAAAGTCACAATGCAAAGGGGAGATGAATACAGGGAAGAGAACAATTATGGTCATCTTTGCAAATTATATATTTTTTTGCACTTTGCATCCTATTGCTCTTCCATATACTATCCCCTTTTTCTGCTTCCTTTCAGAGAAAATCTGTGAAAAAGTTATCCATACTCACTACCTCTTCTTCCATCCTTTTAAAGAAAGAATGAAAACCTATTCCTGTAAACATGGCCATGATCTCTACATGTCAAATTCAAAGGTCAATTTCAATTCTCATGTAATCAACCTGTTGCAACCATTTGGCTTGAGTTGTTTTCCCCCATCCTTTTTGAAAAAAATTGTTCATTTGTCACCCGAGATGCACCTCTCTTGATTTTCATTCACCATGCTTCGTCAGTTTCCTTTTCTGGTCTCTCTTCTTTTCCTTAACTTTTAAATATTGAAACACCCCCGGGCTTAGTTTGTGGAACGGTCTTGGGTTTTCACTGAGCCCTAAACAGTCTTATCCAGTCTTATGGCTTTAAATACCGTATTTTTACCTCTTACCTCCAAGTTTATATCTGCAGCCAAGATTGTTCACTCAACATCCAGACTTGGACGTGCAACTACTTACTAGGTTTTCTACTAAGGTATCAAACTTAATGTGTCCAAAACAAACTTGTTTTTTTTTCCCCCCCACTCCAAACTTCCCACTCATATATTGTTTCTCATATTGGTAAATGCCATCTTTATTCTCTGGTTACTTAGACCAAAAATTGATATAAAAAACTTAATTTTCTTTCATCTTCACTTCCAGTAGATCAGCAAATCTGATGGCACTACCACTCAAAGAGATGCAAAATACAACTGTGATGGTTAATACTGACTGCCAGCTTGATTGGATTGAAGATTTACTGACTTCATATCGGCATTTAAGTATTGTTAACTTTATGGTATAGCGTTTGGGTTGGGGATTTGTGCATTTCTGGTTGTACGAAGGATAGTTGTATTATGTTAGGCATAACTATGACATTATTTTCTTTATTTGAAGATTATATATGATCTCTGGAGATGTGTATAGGTTCAAGTTGACAAGAGATGGACTTACGAAGGTTAATACTGAGTGACAACTTGATTGGATTGAAGGATACAAAGTATTGATCCTGGGTGTGTCTGTGAGTGTGTTGCAGAAAGAGATTAATATTTGAGTCAGTGGGCTGGGGATAGCAGATCCACCCTTAATCCGGTGGCCACAATCTAATCAGCTGCCAGCGAATATAAAGTAGGCAGGAAAACGTGAAAAGGCGAGACTGGCCTAGCCTCCCAACTTACATCTTTCTCCTGTGCTGGATGATTCCTGCCCTCAAACATCAAACTCTGAGTTCTTCAGTTTTGGGACTTGGACTGGCTTTCCTCTGTTTTTGTTTTTTTTTTTTTTTCCTCTTCAAGCCGGAGTATCGCACTGTTGCCCAGGCTGGAGTGCATTGGCGTGATCTCAGCTCACTGCAAGCTCCACCTCTGGGGTTCACGCCATTCTCCTGCCTCAGCCTCCTGAGTAGCTGGGACTACAGGCACTGGCCACCATGCCTGGCTAATTTTTTATATTTTTAGTTGAGACGGGGTTTCACCATGTTAGCCATGACCTCGTGATCCTCCCACCTCAGCCTCCCAAAGTACTGGGATTACAGGCGTGAGCCACTGTGCCCGACCCGGACTGGCTCTCCTTTATCCTCAGCTTGCAGACAGCCTTGTGATCATATAACTTAATAAACTATTAACTTTCATATATATCCTATTAGTACTGTCCCTCTAGAGAACCCTGACTAATACAACAACCCATTCTCATCATTTCTGTAACAGCTACACTGGTCCCTGCCGTTACATGGAACCTTGTCTTAGTTTCTGCTTTTGCTCCCTTCCCTTTTGTCTATTACCTGTATAGCAACTGTGTAATCCAGAATAAAAGCATAAATGAGATAATGCAAGTTCTTAACCTAGCCCACAAGGCTGCGCATGCTTGAGTCTCTCGCAACCTCTCTGATCTCATTTCCTATCATTTTTCTCCTCATTCTCTCTATTCTAACCATACTAGCTTATCTGCCATTCCTTGTACTTCATTGAGTATGTTCCTACTATAGGGACTTTGCACTTGTTCTCTTTGCCTGAGAAGAGCTCCCTTGGATAATCATGGGGCTCATTCTGTGACTTCCTCCAGTGCTCTGCTCAGATACCACCCTTCCTGAGATTCCTTCTTTGGTCACTCCATATATAATAGCTGCTAGTCATTCTTCATTGTCCCTATTCTGCTTTATTTTTTTCATAGCACTTATCACATCTGACATAATGTTTCCTGATTTTTGTTTTATTATTTTCCTTCACTAGAATATTGGCTCCGTGAGACTAAGGACATTGATCATTTTGGTCACTGCTGAATCCCCAAGCTTGGAAAATTCTGAAACACAACTCTTAGTAAAATTTTGGTGAATCATTGTACGGTAAAAACAACAACAACAACAATAACAACAACAACAACAACAACAAAACTTATTTTAGTCTTCAGACCCACTGAATGAGGTACATACTGAACATTATCTCCCGCTACCTTGTAGGTGAAAAATTAAGGCCCAGCAAAGTGGAGTAAGTTTTGGAGTTTATTCAAATGCAACTGCTTCTGGCTATTATTACTATTATTATTATTATTCTGGGTTTTAATCCTAGCCACTGTGCAATAGTGACTCCTGCTGACTGAGCAGGACTGCTGGGAAAAACAAGTGAGATAAAGTGAAAATATCAACAGGCACAATATCTGGTATAGTTTAGGTGCTAGACCACTCTATTTCTCTTCCTTTCACATTATTTCTTTTTACATTTGTTTTAATCTTTGAATGTTTTATTTTATATGTGCCTTTTATTGTACACTGATACAAATTGCCTTTGTAAATAAGAATGTTTAAAAATTATGAGTTACAGCATGGGCATCATAGTGAATCCCTTACTTTATCAAAAATTAAAAAACAACAACAACAGATAATTAGCCAGCTATGGTGGCATGTGCTTGTAGTGCTAACTGCTTGGGAGGCTGAGGTGAGAGGGTCGCTTAAGCCCAGAAGTTGACGCTCCTGTGAGCTACGATTGTGTCACTGCACTCCAACCAGGGCAGCAGAGTGAGACCCTGTCTCAAAAAAAAAAAACAAAATTCATGAGTTAACAAATTAGCATTGACTTATTTGTATTACAAGAGTCTTCCATTGTAAAATATACTCATGGTATGCACATGAGTCATACTAGCCAAAGTCAGTTCTGGATCAAAAAGTAATGTAATACCTCTGATTATGAGTGTGCCTCACAGTGTTAGTCAAATAGTAGTCTTACAGAAGATATTTTGAAAGACCAAACTATTTCATAGGTTGTTCAGAAAGTGTCATTAAATGTTACACAAACTAGAACAAATGTGTCCTGGGATAAAACATAGAAATAACCTGCAGTCGTTACATTGTCGCTTCTCTGCCTCCAAGCCTGTGCTATAAAATTGGGCAAAAAGAGCACTGCGAAATAGAAATGGAAAAGTTTGAATTATCTCTTATAGTTCTATTCTAAAGTCAAGTATAAAGTACATATTCTTTGGAAAAGAGGACCAGGTGATATAAGAATTCCAGAGGAGGGCAGCAAAGATAAAGACAGTAGAATTAACTCAGGTGAAAACAGAGAATCTTACTTTACAAAGTAAATTTTCACAATAGTAAGGGTTCTTATGGTGGAGCATCCCTTACCATTCTATTATTCATTGGTTTGTTAAAACGAAGAAATATGAAACTACACATAATTAACCTCTTTCTCTTAGTCTGTTTCTTTATCCATTTAAGTATATTTGAAAGGCCTATAGTTGTTTGCGCTTCTAAAGAATATTATGATAGAGTTATCACAGCTGGAGCTTATATGACTTAATCTAGTTCTGCATTCAACAGATATTGACTGTCTGCTATGTGCATTGCGTTAGGTGGTAGGGATATGTTGTCTAATTTCATTGGTAAAATAATGCCTAATTTCTTAAAGCTTTTTACCTGGTTAGTGAATTATTTAGAAACTGAAGTGCATTGGTAGTTATACCCATTGGTAGCATTGTCACTATTCACTTATAATCTGATATGAGAATGGAGTGAAGTTACAGTTGGCAGACCAGAGCTTGTGTTTAACTCAGAATATACCTATGGGAAAGCAGGATATTTAGGGCAAAAACATAAACAGCTTAAGAATGGGGTTTTGTAAAATATTTACCTTTGGTTCTAATTTGTGTCTGTGTCACTAGATGATAGACTGGTTCTGGTGAAAAAAAAATAGACTACATAAAATACTTCGATAAAAACAGCTGCATTTTACCTGTTTTTCTAATTCTAATCAGCTAGTTTGATACTCTGAGGTATGACAGTTTTTTTTTTTTTTTTTTGAGGCTTAAGTTTGTCAGCATATATTAAATTAAAAGACTATTTGGATGATGCCACTTAAATTTTCAAACTATTCTTCCCACTATGAATACACTGTATTGTTTAGGCTGTTATCTGTATGTTGCTATCAAGTGATAGAAACTATTTATGCAATAGAGCTGTAAAATACTGAATGGCCATAAAGTCTAGAAAACGTTTTAATACAATATCATTCAACACATTATGTGCTGTAATGTAATAGCAATAACCTATGTATGTGTGTGTATACCATTATATATATTCACCTTTGCTTCCAGACTTTATAGTCATTTGGTCAAACGATTTAAAATTTAACATTTGAATCCAGCTGTATTTAATTTTTTTCTGTCTAGCTGAAGACTGATAGAAATCGAGTCAAATCTACTTTTTCAAGTGAAATTTTTAAAGTAAGAAAAAATATTTTTTAAAAAAAGAACAGAGAATACACTGTGAGTTATTAATGGTAGGGTATTTACTCCCTTCAAGAATGTGGTTGGTTCCTGAATCCTCCCTCTATCTTGTTTGCTTGCTGTACTGGGCTGCCTGCTCAGGGCTCCAGACACCCAGTGTGCTTCCTGCTTCCCATACTTTATATCAAGCTCCTTCTGTAAGCCTGAAATAGCCATACCTCTCTTTTTTATCCTTTGAAATCCTTTACGGTTGAGACCAAATACCACTCCTCCCTCTATGTGTCATGGTCAAAAAAATTTTTGCAAAATTCTAATTGATGCAAACGTCCGTCCTTCTGTGTTCCCAGGTCAATTTCCTGGTCCTTTCTTCATGGAAATTACTTAGCAGATTTTAAGATTCTTGGTGAGAGGATCCTTATGTTCTTCATCTATGTATTATCATGTACCTAACAATTTTCAACAAAATTGTCTTAAACAAATGAAGAGAAATACACAAGAAGTCATCCTAATTTTTTAATGTGTGGTTTGCAGATTTATTGTGTAAGAATACCCGTGAAAATGCCTGGTTTATGCTGGAAAATGTTAGCCATGGGGCAGTGAGGACAGTGAACACAGGAGGCATTGGAGTCCAGGAACCTGAAGTGACACCCTGGCAATGAGATCACATAAGATACTTCAGCTTTTTGAGCCTCAGTTTTCTCAAATACCAAATGGGAATCATACAACCTATACATTTCAGGCTTATAGTGAAGATTAGAAATAAATCTACAAATCACATAGCAATAATAATTATTATCATATAATGGTTGATTATCTAAAGAATAATGTGCTCTGGATAGTAGAATGTTCCTGTAAATTGAGAATTGTAAATATTCAGGAAAATAGAATAAGTAGTCCTCATTTTAAAAAGATAAACTCTAGAAACACATTTGACTAAGTAAATTCATTAATTTTGTAGAGAAAAAAATAGCCATGTTCTTTTGGGTTTAGGCTGGTGTGATCCAAACTGTAAGTTGTAGTGTATTATTGGTTGATGAAATAAATTTAGTGGGTCAAGACCAGCATTACCATCTGTAATAGATTAACATTTAATAAATATTACAGTACATTTAACTCAATAATGATGAAAATGATTTATGGCAAGCATAGTTAAATTCAATACTTATGCACATGTGTGTTTTAGATAGACATATAAAAGGTATGTCTTATTAGTTGTCATGGTCAACATTTTTGCAGAGCACTCAGCTACAGGATATCAAATAATCAGTTAGTACTTAGTACTTACCAGCTGCTTTCTTGCAAAAGTAATCTTTAGAGGATAAAGGGTTAAGCTGTACTGGCTAGGTAAGACATTAGCTGGTACAGAGCACCAGAAGTATTTGAAATCACAAGGGTTTCAAAGCTAAAAATACCTTATGCATAATTCAGTTTTTTTTGATGATTATAAATTTTCTCAACCACATATTCTTTATCATGTTTATTAATTGTTAGTATACAGAAGTGTTCTGTAAAGATCTAGTTAAAGTGTGCTTTAGTTAAAAGCACAGGAGACTTTCCTATATATGAATGTAAGCCAGGTTGAAATAAAAGGGTTACTCTTTTCCCCATAGTTTATTGAGATGTGTTCCATGCCCCTGAATATAGAGGGGAAAATTGGTTAAAATGAGAATTTCAACCCTCTTTGCTTTAAAATGTTTGAAAATATCACATAATGGAAGAATGGCCTGGCCTAGACCAGAGGTTCTTAATTAGGGTTCCATGAGCTACTTTCAATTATATATTTTTTTTCTTCTGGTATTTTTCTTGTTTCAGTGAAAATTATTTTTAAATAAATTGCTTTTATATCAAATGTTATGGAAGCAATGTTTCACCCTAAACAAATTGTAGTGAGCCAGGAGATCCTACTGTATAATTTAAATAGTTATAACCATCATTTTGTTGTTATAATTTCTACAATAGATTTCTCTTTGTAGGCATTAAATAAAACATATCCTAACATCAGGTTTGTGGATATCTGTCTTTATGTTATTTGGTCTAAGTTAATTAGAAAGTGTTAAAATGAGAAATAGAAAATTCACATATTCTAACATATTCTATCACTGAAAGCATTGCTGTAAGGCATTATTCACATAGTATAAGGTTCTTGACAAGGAAAAAAGGAAGACAATGAGCCTGCTTATGTATTTCATATTTTCCCACATCGAAAATATCTTGAAAGATTCATATCTTTTTCTATGAGAAGAATTTTCAATTAGAAATGCATGTAGTTGGAAAAAAATCTCAAATTTGTTGAAACATTAAAACTTTGTCTCAAATGCTGCTCAGAGAATCATTTAGCCAAGGAAGCCAAAAACTGAAAGAACTTGGTGAAGTCATGGCACGATCTGTAACTAAGAGCAAGAAAAAAATGTAAAGCAGTGCCTTGGTCCACCAATATCATGAATTTCAGGTTATTGACATTTCTTTTATGGCTTAGAAGGAGGTCATGAACGAATTGACAACAAGGGAAAGAAATTGTTCTTGTCTCTGAGTGAAGCCAGCTCCTGGTATTCATCTGCTGTGTGTACACTAATTCCATTAAGGAAGAATTCCTATTTTTGTGCATCTCTTTGGGACTATTTAAAGTTCTTCAATTGGTGTAGTTTCTTTGCCAAATAAAATTTTGCTGGGATGAAACTTTTTATACTTTATGCATGATGAAGCACCATAAGAGTTTAGCAGATCTTATTGTTACTAACTTTTTTGAAGAAACAAATCTTTACTTACCATTGTGATTTAGGACTTTCTACATCAGTGTACATTGGAATAAAATAATGCTGCCTGCAGTCATAAAATAAACCTCTTCTTCTTCCATGAATGCTATTGACATTGTGAAAACTAGAGCCATAAATCATCATCTTGTCAGTAAATGGAACAAAATAAACAATTCTTATCTAATTTACAGAGGTTTACTGATTTCTTACAGGTCATATCTTGGTATGCTTCACTGAACTCCAGGCAGAGTTTTCACTCTTTTGGAATTCAACAAAATGCCTGCCAAATAGTTTGATAAGAATTATTTCATTAATAACATGGCCTTATGTGTAGATTTCACTTCATAATGCATTCATTCAACACTTCTTTTAAAAAAAAAATAAAGAGATAAGCGTTTGTTTCAAGGTCTTACAGTGTTATGGTGGGCCAATATTATGGTCCTATAATGTTAGGTCCTACAATGGTGTTACTGATGTTGCTGAAAAGCTCAGAACCCTCAAAGTTTCCCAAAGCTGACACTTTGGGAAAAGAGATCAGAAGAAGATTGTTGTGTGAGGTTCCTGAGAACATGTATCCTTGGCTGGCTCAGCAAGTCAATTTATTTTTCTATGGAAATCTACAGACATCTAGAAACAGGAAGTATGCTTGAGATTTATTCCTGCGGAGAAGACATTAGGTTCAACATGGATTTTTACTTCTTCCTCATTGACATGGTAGACATTGAAGAGGCAGACATACTTAAAGACTTAAGTGCAAGGTTACTGTGTGCACAGCCATATGCAGTGGCATTACCACAGTAGTTTAAGCTGAAGGAAATTAGTTTGGTTCAAACAGTCCTGAAGAATTATAGTTTCTTGACTCAGCCTCCCCTGTATGATAAAGTTAGCTGTAGGAGATTCACTTCTCTTTGTTCTTATACTTTTTTGTGGGTCTAGATATTGGGGACTTGTGGGCATCAACTTTAAAGACAGAATTAACAGAAAGTAAAAGATAATATAAAAGATAACATACATATTTCCATGTAAAAGACAGTGCCATACTCTGACATACTTGAGCATACTTCCTGTTGATGTTCAAAAGTGTCATCTCTAACCTGTGCATTTTGGGTTTGTCAGACACATTCAGGAAAGCAATAGCTATGAGGCAGGCAACAACTACAACCCAAGAACTCAACAAATGTATTTGCATTCAACTGATATGTTAGCTGGAGACATGCTGATTTAGGATGGCCTGAGATGCATGACCTGACTCTACTCCACATGATCTCTCATCCTCCAGCAGCTTAGCCAACATTTATTCTCATGGCAAAAGCAAGGGTATCAGTTCTCCCGTGTCCAAGCTATTTGTATTCTAACTTTACAGCTCTTCCCATTCAAAGATGAAGTCTGTTTCTCTACCTCTTAAATCTAGGCTGGACTTACGACTTCCTTAGGCCCTTAGGCCAAAGCATATAATGGAAGTGATGGCATGCCAGTTCTGGATTGAGGCCCCAAAGGCCTTTTAAGTTTGCACTCACTCTTTGGACCCTTGCTTTTGCCGTGAGAATAAGCTTTGGCTAAGCTGCTGGAGGATGCGAGATCATGTGGAGCAGTCAGGTCATGCATCTCAGGCCATCTTAGATCAGCATGCCTCTGGCTAACCTATCAGTTGAATGCAGATGCATGAATAAGCCCAGCTATTAGCTGAGCCAAGACTAGGTTTGGAGAACTGCACAGGTGGCCCATAGACTCATGAAAAATAGTACACAATTGGTGTTTTGAGCAACTGTGTTTTAAGGTGATTTGTAACTCAGATATAGCTATATGATGCAGATGTCTAAATAGATTGTGCCTACTTTTAAAAATAAGAGTTTGTAATAATACATGTCAGGCAAAGCATACCATCTACAAGGCACTTTGTATATAGTATTTTTTTTTAAATCTCACACAGGATATTCTTTCTAATATACTGCAATACATCTCTATGGTAAATACTTGAATTCTTAAGATCTTATCTGGGCATTTCCCACAAGCGTACCTTTTTTTGTTGTTGTTTTTTGTTTTTTGTTTTTTTTGTTAAACAAAAGGATTCCATCCAGTCACATTTACTATATTTATCAAGAAACTTAAAAAATACTAAGTTGAAAGATCCAGAAAAATGCTTATTAAACATTTGATCCATTGGCTACATATACTACAACTTTTTTCACCTTTAACAGTAATATGTCCAACAGTACACATGGAATACTTTCTTATTTCCTACACACATGCATATAATAAGCAAGATAAAGCAAAATCCCTAAAGAGAAAATGAACTCTGGAAACCTTTCTTACATACTTTATTAATTGTCAGAGAATCTTTGTGATTTCCCTTATTAACAAATTTTAGTTGCTGTAAATACATATAATAGCTCACATCTAGAATGAGGCAGAAAATGATTTACTATAGATTTGTCTGATAGATATCTAACATATGAATCAAAGGACACCTCAAAGTTATAGCAATATGGAATGAATAGAAACACAGCACTGAATGGAAATGAAAGAGTAAGTTACATTCTCCAAACTCTGGATAAATGCAAAAAGTAGTTTTAGAAGATGATGCAAATTATCTTATTATTTATAGCATGGGGAAGAAAATCACAGTGTCCGTTATTCTTGTACAGCTGTCCCCTCAGCTTGTTCCCAAATATTTCCTTGTCTAGTATAATCTAGAGGAGACCAAAAATCTTTGTCCATGTTTATGGAGGGTGGAGGGAGAGGAAAGTGGAGAGACAGGAGGAGAAACCAGGGAAACCAGGTGCAACACTTTTCTTAATAATAGCCTGGGAAGAAAAATCTTGCCTTGACATGAGGGCCATAATGATGAATTGGAGAGTTTAACGAGAAAAGTATTTCTTTTTCTCCAGCCAAATGTTAAGGCCATAGACTCCATTCTGTGTTGCATGTGAAACCAAGGTGTTGGCGGGTACAGCTATCTAAAAATTCAGGTCTTTTACACTTTGTTAGTATTCTCAGCAGACTGAGGTTGAGCTCTTGCCAATATGGAAGGCTTCCAGATTCAAGAGATAAATGTCCAAATGTCCCAAATACTGAGTTGTCTCAGGTCTGAAGGCCGCTGAGCACACAGTGCAGTGATGATCCACCAGAGTTCATTGCAGGCTGGGTGACAACAGTCTATGTGGGTGCAGGGAATTGGCCAGGTTATACATGCATATGCATAGATGTGTAGATGTATATGTATATATGTATGCATATATGTGCATACATAAATGTAAATGCCTTAAGACTGTGCCTTTAGTTTCTTTGTTGTTTTTGTTAAACTTCTTGAATGAGTTCCCTTCTTCCTAGCCAGGAAAAAAAGTCATAAACATTTGAATCTACTTTGTAACCACATCTGTGGAATTATTGAATCCGGACTGTGTATGTGTTTTTTGGATTTAAATTTTGCTTTTGACTCCAGACTGCTCAAATGAAAGGGGATTCTGTCTGGGGTTACCAAATTCCGCTTAATGCCAATGCTTTTGTAGCTCATTTAAGCAGACTCAGTTATTTGAGTTATCTTACAGCAGGAACTAGACAAACAGGTTAAGGTCCAGACAGGTTAAATATCTTACTCTGGAAATCCAAGTCCAAATTGGGGATTAGCCCTCAACTTAATAGTTATTCCACCCATTGCTCAGGGTTTTGAATCACTTCTACAGAGCTTCGTTCCAAGGAAGAAAGACTGGGGATGTATTTGTCAAGTGGTAAATCAACTACTTCTGTTTAAAATTCTCAAAGACCTCTGGAGCAAAGCATCCGTCTAAATCTAAAGATCAGAGAGTGGAAAAGACACTGAGAAATGAGAAATACTCATAGACTTTGGTTCTTCGTTCTAGCACTTACTTACAGTGCTGCCTTAAAAAATTCTAAACGTCTTGAGCATTATCTGTTTTACCTGTAAAACATATATGATAATACCTACCTTTGGAGGTTATTGTAAAGACTGAATAACATATGCATATGCAATCCCAGCAAAGTGACTGTTTATTAAATAAATAGTTAATAAAGTTATGTTTTTAAAGTTCCTACTTCTACATGATTTTGATTTCTACCCCTCACCTCTAAATAAATCAATGAACTACTGCCGTAATTTTACCACCTTTATACTGGAATTTTAATTTTATTTTTTTAGAGTTTCAAGGATTATTTTATCTATGAAAATGCTGGCCAGGTGCAGTGGCTCACGCTTGTAATCCCAACACTTTGGGAGGCTGAGGCAGGTGAATCATCTGAGGTCAGGAGTTCGAGGCTAGCCTGGCCAACATGGCAAAACCCTATCTCTACTAAAAATACAAAATTAGCCGGGAGTGGTGGCAGGTGCCTGTAATCACAGCTACTCAGGAGGCTGAAGCAGGAAAATCACTTGAACCTGGGAGGTGGAAGTTGCTGTGAGCCCAGATGGCGCCATTGCACTCCAGCCTGGGTGACAGAGCGAGGCTCCATCTCAAAAAAAAAAGAAAGAAAGAAAATACTATATATTATTTACAACACAGGCTAGGTTACTAGAATAAAACGTTGGCTTAAACAAGAGAGTTTTATTTATTTTATTTCTCTCTCCTGTAACAGTCCAGAGCAGCAGATTTGGTAGCTTGATGGAATTGGCAGGGTCCTATCATCTTGTGGCTGTGTTATCCTAAGGTGTTATCTTTAGCCAATGGTTGAGGATAAGATGACATCACACCAGTGTAAAATGGGAAAGAGGATTGCATTGGTATGTTCATTTATTTTAAGGACTACTTATCTATAATTTACAGCCCACTCCCACCCCCGCCCCGTCACGTCACACACACACACACACTCTCACATCCTGTTTTGAAGACCCTAGTCACATGCCTCACATCAAAATGGAAAGCAGTCTGGGAACTGGGGGTTGTGGTGTTTAGCTCGGATCTACTAATATAGAAGGAGGGGAAAATAGCATGTGGTGTATATGAACAGTATGGATTGGAGGGTGGGTAATTAGTCATCTCTGCCACAATTTGTTTGGGAGAATTGCTTATAGATGGGGTAAAATTTAACCCTGGAAAGGACTTTAAAGGTTATAAAGTCTCATCCATCTATGTTCCTAAATTCCCTTACAAGAACAGGGGAACTTAATTGAAATGCAATAATCCTTTACCAAACCTATTTATCCCAGCTGTGCTTTTGACAAGTTTTGATGTATATGCAGAAAAATGTATTGTAGTTACATGTTCAACATTAAGTTTTGCTTTATTCTTCTATTCAGCAAATATTTATTGATCCCCTAGATGAAGATACTGTAGTAAACAACAGGTAGAAATTTGTGCCCTCATAAAACATGCATTTCTGTGTGGGGTGATACACAAGAAAACAATTAACGAAATACATGGTGTACATTGTGTAGATTGTGATAAATAACTTGGAAAAAAATAAAACAGAGAAGAAGATACTGCAGTTATGACTAGGGTGGTCAAGAAAAGCCTCATTGAGAAAGTGACACCTGAGGAAAAGACTAAAGTCAGGTGAGGAAGCCGTATGCCTGTCTGCTTGGAAGGTAGAGAGAAGAGGGAGATGAAGTCAGGGTAGTCACAAAAAGCTAGAACATATGGGGCCTTCTATACCATGGTAAAATTTGGGGGTTTGAGCTGAGTACAGTTTTGATCTGACGTATGTTTTAGGATGATCTCTGCCTTGCTTTGTTGAACATAGACTGCAGGGAAGCAATGGTAAAATCAGGAACACCAGTAAGGAGGCTGTTGCAGTAATCCTGGTGAGAGGCAGGAGAATAGATGTGAACTTGATGATCAATGTCTGATTGTTGAATATATTTTAAAAATTGAGCATTCAGTTTTTGCTGATGAATATCTGCACGTGATCATCAGTAAGGGAGGGTGTGTGGAGGCTATAAGGCATCTACTCCGCGTCAGGAATGAATAGACTGTCAGACTAACTGATGGACTATAGACTATCAGTTAATGTTTTCCTTGCTTTTCATACATGGATGTAATATCACACCTTCAACCCACTGGTTTATCTAGAGTCTAATTTATCAACCATATTCATTGCAACCTTTGCTGCTGCTTTTAAAAATGTCAACTCTTACCTTTGGAATCAGATTGTCCAGGCGTGGAATACAGAAATAAAAATCGTAAACAACCTTTGTGAGGATTCCTATTGCTGTGGTTTGAATGTTTACATCCCCTCAAAATTTATATACTGTAGTACTTACCCCCAAGATGATAGTATTATAAGGTAGGGCCACTAGGAGGTGATTAGGCCATAGGGGCAGAGCTCCATGAATGGGCTTAGTGCCTTTATGAAAAAGGCCAGAAAGAGACCTCTCTCCCATTTTACTATGTGAGGACACAGAAAGAAGGCACTAGCTATGAGTCAGAAAGTGTCCCTCACTGGACACATTCAGAAATAATGCTTTACCAGCTATCTGGGCATCCCTCAGCTCAGGCAAGTTAGCACATAAAATTAACCATCACACTTATGTACTTTAAAGTTTGATTACCACTGCCTTAGAGCTCAGGGGAAAAATGCCTATTTCTTTTTGCATGCATAGCTTCCCAAATGTTTGAATACAGCTCTACATATATTTTCCTCCTTATCCTACACCAGCTTCTTCACACTCCCTGGACAAATATCCACAGTCCCTTCCACCTTAAATGAAATGTTTCCACATGCATTTCCCCAAGAAATGTATACACTTTAATATTATATTAAGTAGCATGGGAGTAAATAGTTTTAGCCCTTGTCATCCTCCTACTAATAAGTTTATTTGTAAGTTATTTTCATTTTTCCTTTTTCTCATTTTATGAATACCTTATATTTTATTTATAAAAATGTAATTAACCCAAGCAGCAAGTCAATATTTTATATTGCAAGTTGTATATAGTTTATAATATTTTTTAAAAATTCATATTAAATGTCTTTTATTGAATATGTTCCCATTAAAATGTAGTATGAGTAACATACTAGATTCATTTATAAGGGAGTTGGGGAAAATGTTGCCCTAATTTCTCTCATCTTAAAACTCATTCTCTTCTAAGGGTTTGTTCACATGCCATCTCTAAGTTGTTAGTTTTACAAATCCAAGTAATTTCAAAAGATTTTATGCTTTTGGATTGGTAAAATATTAGGGGTTATACCTATGTGGGAATTTTTAAATAGGCATCCATTATATTTTTCTTATACTTTGAAATAATATTTGGTTTCAAAGGTTTAATTTAACTGAATGAATAATCAACATATCTGCAAATGTGATTAAGCCCCTTAAATTCTACTTTACCTTTTTCAGGTGCAGATTATTTTTAGGTAAAATGTATATGGCTCATAATAACCATTTGGTGACATAATGGAACACAATTTAATTATGTGGAAAAATGGGACATTATATATGCTTTTATTTTGTTTTAAAGGTAGAGGTTGGCATATTATATTTAAATTAAAATTGTTACAGGATAACTTGAATTCTATTCAACTGTAATATTAAGCTGTTATTCTGTTTGTTTTTATTTCTC
Organism: Macaca mulatta; assembly: GCF_049350105.2. Classification (NCBI taxonomy): domain Eukaryota; kingdom Metazoa; phylum Chordata; class Mammalia; order Primates; family Cercopithecidae; genus Macaca; species Macaca mulatta. Next base: position 86,183,080 of record NC_133420.1, read on the forward strand.
TTTCTTTTAATCTGCAATAGCCATAAATTTAACTTAACAAAATCATCACATTTTCCACAGAGCAGTCTAGCCCATCTCTTCCATACGTGACTTTTTCTTTTCTGCACGTTTCTTCCCCCTAGGTATTTACTTTTAAATTTTTATGTAATATTTTAATTGAATTTTTAATATACACTATTGTCTTGTCTGTTTATTTGTTCCTTAAGCTTTGTCCTGTGTTCTATTCAAATGCTAACTCATTTAAAGTGGATCAAAAACATGCATATTTGGCCTAGACTGGTATTTTCATAATAACATTCCTCTTAGTTAAGTAGCAGAATCACTGACTTATACAAAGTTAAAAGCTAGAAGAAAGGATATGGAGTTGTGGTACCTTATTTTACAACCCAGCTTTGCTGCATTTCTTATGGAAGTCCCTGAAATTCTCTGTCTTCAATTTAAAAAAAAAAAAAGCTATAAATAGGATATAGCTATTTCATATGATTGTTGTATGATTCATAAGATAATGTACTTGAAAAGACCTGGCTTGGTCCTCAATATTACTGGAAAAAAATACTATCAACTTTTTTCTTTTATTGTCTTCAAATATAATTAACCAGTGATGTGTGTGTGTGTGTCTGTGTGTGTGTATCTCCCTCTTGTCTATCTCTTTCTGGCTCTCTCACTCTTTATATATTTATACACACACATATACACACACAGAATATATATATCTGTCCTACACACATAAACATATACATGTACATATGTATGTTTGTGTAATATATACTGTATATATGAAACAGTTAATTCTTTGGGCTGGTTTTAGATATAGGTATTTGGCTTTTTGTTCTAATGTTAAATTTCTTCTAAGAGTAAACTTCAGTTCTGAAAAATGGCAACTTTATGGTCCACTCTGACTGAGAAATGCTTGCTATTGGCAATGAAAACTGTGTGAAATCTGACAGCCTCACCCCAAAGTAAATTTGGGCAGACTTTTTTATTTGACTTAGCCCTCATGAGTGCACACCCATTGAAATGGGTTCCAAAATAGGCAGTGCTTTTTATCACATTTTGCAAACACAGCTTAATTCAGCATAAACTGCCTTGCCTTGCATAGTTTTCACCCAGATTCATATATAAGATCAATGTTGCTTTAAATTTAGCCCTTGGTTTTACTGTAAGTTCATGACCTTGTAGAACAAAAATTAAATTCATAAAATTGGCTTTGGCTTCAACTTGGAAACCAAGCCCATATTTATGAAAGTTCCCCATTTCCCTAGAAATATTCTATTGTGCTTACTCTCTGGAGTTTCCAGAAGGCAATATAATTTGGCTAATAAAAACTGAGAAATTACTACTGTAAAGAAAAAATGATAACTGTCTTTTAATAATACATTGTGATGTAACCTAGTTTTAATTGTGGGACTTCTCACTTCTGATTTTTAAGAACCTGTCCAATAGAGAACACATAGCAGCAACATCAAACAACAGAGATCAACCTGTGAGGGCTCGAAAACTGGGGGCGCTGTGGCTGTGTTCATGTATTTCCATCGAGGGGGTATGATTGTCATGCTAATGTATAAGAAATAATGTATATTAATTAAACTGTATTTCCCCACATTAATAAAGTTGCCTGTTACAAATTTAACACTGTAAATAAATCAGCTTATAAAATGTTATGAAATATAAAACCATTCTGTAGAGGCAAGAATAGACACTTGTAATTTATGTTACTGAAATTCTTTAATAAAATAGCCACACCTTGAAGAATGCCAGTTAGATAGTAATTGGTATACAATTAAGGACTCTCTGCGGGGACTCTCAAAAAGAATGAATAACCTGTATCAGGGAACAATAATTGGAGTTCTCTGTACTCCACTGCTTCAGTCTAATGCTGGCAAGAGAGACCTCTTTGGCCCACTGCTGGCACTCAGGGCTGAAGAGGTGGCTGAGGCTTCTGAAAAAGGAAGATGATTAGAATGTTTGTGCAAGTCTCTGGTGGCTTTTGAATACCTCACTCATGTTTGACTCATCAGTGCATTTTTGTCACACCAATTATAAATTTAGTGATTTAGTCATGATGAAAAGACAGGTGCAACATTATCTTTTGGAAGAAAGAACAAGGAGACCCGTATGATTTCAATCTTGGATGAAAATCACCAGTTGCCAAAATAAACAAAGTGTTTTCAAACCTGGTTCTCACCTCCTCTCATATGCAATTCCTTTAAAAATCGTGTTTTATATTTCTGTTATCTACTATCTCTGAACTGATACTGATATAAAATAGTTTTTGATTCCGTTGGTGTCTACACAACAGTCCCAACTAATTTGAAATAGAAAGTCATATAGCATAAAATATTATTGCTTTCATGTCTTACTAAGAATAACTATCATAGTATCCTCTCCCTGCCTGGTGTTGGTAGTTTGTTCTCAGAAGCTTATGTGAGGACCACTGATAGGAAGATGTCTTCAGGAAATGCTAAAATTGGGCACCCTGCCCCCGACTTCAAAGCCACAGCCGTTATGTCAGACGGTCAGTTTAAAGACATCAGCCTGTCTGACTACAAAGGAAATATGTTGTATTCTTTTACCTGCTTGACTTCACTTTTGTGTGCCCCACAGAGATCATTGCTTTCAGTGGTACAGAAGAATTTAAGAAACTCAACTGCCAAGTGATTGATACTTCTGTGGATTCTCACTTCTGTCACCTGGCATGGATCAACACACCTAAGAAACAAGGAGGGCTGGACCTGTGAACATTCCTTTGGCATCAGACCCAAAGCACACCATTGCTCAGGATTATGGGATCTTAAACGCTGATGAAGGCATCTCATTCAGGGGCCTCTTTATCGTTGATGATACGGGTATTCTTCAGCAGGTCACTGTAGTGACCTCCCTGTTGACTGCTCTGTGGATGAAACTTTGAGACTAGTTCAGGCCTTCCAGTTCACTGACAAACAAGGGGAAGTGTGCCCAGCTGGCTGGAAACCTGGCAGTGATACTATCAAGTCTGATGTCCAAAAGAGCAAAAAATATTTCTCCAAGCAGAAGTGAGTGCTGGGCTGTTTTAGTGCCAGGCTGCAGTGGGAACCCCTGAGAACAAAATCTCCTTTGTATTTTTTTTTTCCATGAGTAAAATACAAGACTTCAGATTCAGCCGAATTGTGGTGTGTTACAAGGTAGGCCTTTCCTACAGGGGGTGGAGAGACCAGCCTTTCTTCCTTTGGAAGTGATGGCCTGAATTGTGTTGTGGGGAGGCCACTGATTGTATGATGTGTCAGTAGAGAGCATCAACCCATTGATCTTTTGTGGTTTGTTTTAAACTTGAACTGAGAAAAAAATAAAAGAATATCATAATGTATTTTCTTATTTTAATTTATTTTATCAGCTATTTAAATAACAAAAGTAATACATGCTGTTGTCAAAGCAAAAAAAATCAAAACAGGTATACTCAAAAAATGGTAAATGGACTGTACTCTTACTCCCTCCAATCAGATTTCTCCAGTATACTCAGTGCTTGTAACTTGTTTTAAACTCTTCTGTCTTTATTCCAACAAATAAATAACTTTAAAAACATGTAGATATTTTCTTATTTTCTTTTTACAAAAATATGGTTATGCAGTATACTTTATGTTGGAACTTGCTTTTCTAAAACCACTGTAGCATGTATATACCTCAGTCTTTCTGTATACAAATGTTTTATAATTTATTCAGCCTGCTTCTATTAGTAGACATGTATGTTTTTTCTCTTTTTTTCTATTATTTTCCTTTTCTTCTCCTACTATAATGATGTGTACATAAACATTCTTTTACAAATATCCTAACATATAACTCTGTATTATTTTCTCAAGGTATGGGGAAACTACAATACAAGAGTTCCCTAGATGGGATTTCTAGGTCAAAAGATGAGCACATTTTAAGTTGTAGTATATTCTTACATGTTCCTTTCATATAACATATTGCATTTTAATTTTTGTTTTATTTTACATGACTGCTTCTTCACTAGGTTGAATTGCCAGAGGGTAAGGACTCTTCTATTTATCTATGTAGCTAGCAACAAACATTTTTTATTTTTTTAAATTCTGAAAATAGAAGGTTTGATTAGTCAGCCATATTAACATGACTGTATTGTTCCTTTTCTACTCCCTTGTACTCTATCTTAATTGAAAACACCTTCCTTAGGACTGACGCTGTCATTGGTTCGTACCTTTTGTTAACATTCACAACCCCTATAGTGTGTCACAGATCAATGATTTGTTAAATGCTGCCCTATAATCTTAGCTGATTATTTGTGCACTTTGTTGCTGTTGTGAATCCATATTGACCACATTTTCTAAATGATCATTCTGTTCACTGTGTATTGAGGATACAGTTAAAGGTAGGAGGCAGTAGCTTTCAACTTGGCCGCACATTGGAATCAAATGCTTGAGCTCCACCCATGTTTGCTTGAATCAATCTGGGAGGACAGGATGGCAGCCCAGGCAGTTGTGTTCTTGAGAATTTCGCTAGGTAATTCCTTCATTAATTAGTGCAGGATCCCAAGATAATCACTTTCACTGGCTTTTTCCAGCTGCTTGAAGTTTATAACAATATTACATTTATTGCTTATAACAAAAACAGGCATACAACAGGAGGTAAAACCAGTAGGCTTTATCAAATGCCAGGCATTGTGTTGGCTTATGTACCACAGATTCAGCTCATTAAGGCCATTGCCCTGGAATCAGTGAGCTCACTGTTTAGTTGAAGAGGCCATCCATTCATGTGGTGTCATGATGGAGGTGTGCCTAAGGGCTATTTTAACAGGCAAACACCCAGATAAGAATAAGCCCCATCGAGGTAAATTTCTATACATGGTGCTATTCAACTGTATTGGTTCACTTAACGTAAGTCTTAACTTCATTTGACAGTGATCATGACAAAAATAATATACAATTTTGCATATATGGTCAGATTTAATAAACAAAAAGGGGAAAGGAAAGACACTGGGAAGCTTGCTGTTATTTAAGTTTTTCCCCCCAGAAAGAAGTGATGTTTGAGATGACTCAGCCTCTAGATTACTTGTCACCAACAATAATTAATATATTATAACAGCTATCATTTATTGGTGCTTGCTCTGTTCCAGACACTGTTCAGAAAGATTAACTCATTTGATTTTCACAAGACATGAGAGGGATACTATTAAATCCACTTTTAAAATGAGGAAACTAATGTACTGTTATGGGAAGTCAGGGACCCTGAACGGAGGAACCAGCTGGAGTTGAGGCAGAAGAACATAAATTGTGAAGATTTCATGGACATTTATCAGTTCCCAAAATTAATACTTTTGTAATTTCTTACACCTGTCTTCACTGCAGTCTCTGAACATAAATTGTGAAGATTTCATGGACATTTATCACTTCCCAAAATTAATACTTTTATAATTTGTTACACCTGTCTTCACTGCAATCTCTGAACATAAATTGTGAAGATTTCATGGACATTTATCACTTCCCTAATAATACTCTTATAATTTCTTATGCCTGTCTTTAATCTCTTAATCCTGTTATCTTCGTAAGCTGAGAATGCACATCCCCTCAGGACCATTATTGTACAAATTGATTGTAGAACGTGTGTTTGAACAGTATGAAATCTGATTGTAAAACGTGTGTTTGAACAATATGAAATCTCTACACCCTGAAAAAGAACAGAATAACAGTGATTTTCAGGGAAGAAGGGAAGATAACCATAAGGTCTGACTGCCTGCAGTGTCGGGCAGAATAGAGCCCTATTTTTGTTATTGCAGGGAGCCTATAAACGGATGTGCAAGTAGGATAAATATTGCTGAATTCTTTTCCCAGCAAGGAATATTAGTAATTGATACCCTGGGGAAGGAATGCATTCCTAGTGGGAGGTCTATAGACGACTGCTCTGGGAGTATCTGTCTTATGTGGTTGAGATAAGGACTGAAATACGCCCTGGTCTCCTGCAGTACCCTCAGGCTTACTAGGATTGGGAAATTCCAGCCTGGTAAATTCTAGTCAGACCAGTTGTCTGCTCTCGAAACCTGTTTTTGGTTCAGATGTTTATCAAGACAATGTGTGCACAGTGGAACATAGACCCTCATCAGTAATTCTAATTTTGCCTTTGCCTTGTGATCTTTATAGCCCTTTAAAGCATGTGATCCTTGTGACCTACTCCCTGTTGGTACACCCCATCCCTTTGTAAAATCCCTAATAAAAACTGGCTGGTTTTGTGACTCGGGGTCGTCATCACAGTCCTACCAATATGTGATGTCACCCCCAGAGTCCCAGCTGTAAAATTTCTCTCTTTGTACTCTTTCTCTTTATTTCTCAACACTTAGGGAAAATAGAAAGGACCTACGTTGAAATATTGGGGGTTGGTTCCCCTGATAAGGTACAAAAAGTTTAAATAACTTTCCTGAGGTCACATAGATGAAAGGTGGCAGAGTTAGAATTCAAACCCAGGCCTCTTTTTAGAGGCCTTTTTTTAACTCCTAGGTCATATATTGTACTGCTTTTCAAAGAATAGTTTATTTTCTGGCTATGGTTATGTTCTAACATGTTCCATGTTTCTCTGTCTCTCCTGGGATGTGTGCACTGTATGTTAGCATCTTGCTTTGAGACCCATCTTTGTAAACTTAGGAAGTCCTTTCTTTTTTGACTTTGCAACTACTCTAAGTACAGTCTTTAATTAAGGAGGATTTTTCGGCAATTTCCCTGGGGGGTTTTCTTCCTTCTCATATGCTCTGCCAAATAATGAATGCTTGTTAAATTTGTTAATAATAATGTATGTGGGAGCTGCAGCTCACTGGCCTACTGTCCGTATTAGAGTTCTTTGAGTGTGTTTCAGCTCTTAGATGGAGACATTTTCCAAGCAGGGTTTGTTCCCTGCACTTTCTGTTGATAGGAGGGCATTGGAAATTTATTTTGGTAGGAAGAGCAAATATCTGTTGGAGCATGAACTAAAAATAAAACCCAGCCATTATACAAGATCATGGGGCTTACCTATAACACCAAGATTTGTTTTGTAGCTAGCCCTCTCCAAAATGAAGGCAGGACCTTGGCAGAGGAGGACACAAGGAACCCTTACATGTACCTACAGATCATTTTGTTAGATAGAGCCACATCCTTATGTCTTTATTCCTTTTTATCTTTTGCTCTGATTTCCATCTGTCCTTGTCTTTTACCTATGAAATTATTTGGAAAAACTTTGATCATCTTGGAAATGCCAATGTTTTGCTCACAGTGCCACCCCTGGGTGCTCCCTGACTTTCTTCTTGATGCCAGAAGGGTGCTTGGTTCTACACAGAGGCAGAAAGAACATTCTTTTTCCTGTTTGGTGGCACTTCCTTTTCTGTGCCCTCCTTTTCCCCCAAATACCCAAATATTCTTCACTGAAGAGTGCAAAACTTACGAGTTTCAGCACTTAATAATAGATGTCAAACTGTGACCAGAGGGATGAAGACAAAATAGATGTCAGAGGCTTGCCCATTCTTCCCCTTCTTTTTTCTAGGCTTTTCCTTTTTCTTCATTCCTCAGTTATAAAAACATCCAGGAATATGAATGGAGGTAAAAAAAATGCTATGGGATCACTGGAAGAGGAAGTGTAGTCTAACACCAGCAACACCTGGCCAGAAATGTCTGGTTATATCCTTCGAAGTTTCCACAATCACAATGGTTTGAGACAGTTTTTAACCACTTCACTTCCTGCCCAATATCATATGAACTATATAAGGAGATGATGAGGATCCCAAGAACAGAAAAGAAGAAAGAAAGACAAGGAGATATGGGGCTTTATTTATGGCCTTCTGTAGTAGGTGGTGTTGTAGATGACACTTGAAATGTAGATGACACTTGGAAAGTGGCTTGAATTTAGCTAAAGAAGGAACTAATCAATGACAATACAGAAATACACCTCCCTTTCTTTCTATTTTTCCTTTTTCTCTCATTCCCCATTATTCTCATATTTTTATTTATTTTATTACTACTAAAGGAAAAGCTTAATACTCATGCTAGAAATAATAATACAAAGTAAAACTATCCCAAGGCTTAAAGTAAGTTTTGCCCAGTCATACAGAAACCCAACACTGTGTAATGTCCCCACCAGATGTTCAAGTAGCATTAATAATAATTTTATGTAAAGTTACTGTAATCCAAATAAAATTAATTAAACAAGTCAGAAAAAATTCTTATTGTGGTATTTCTATTTTTACTCTCTTTGTTGAGACATCTCAAACCAATGGAAAAGTTAAGAGAATAATACAAAGAACACCCATGTCTCACCCTTGCTAAGACTTGCTAGTTGTTAATTTCGCCACAATTGCTTCTCTCTCTAGGTATTTTATATTATATAAAATTATATGCATATAATTTTAATTTAATTTACGTATATATACATTTTATATAATAAAATGTGTAAATATATTTGTAAAATTATTTATAAATATATGAATATATGTGTATAATATTTATATAATTTTATGAAACATAAATATGTCTAATACATATAGACATATAATTTTTACTGAATCATTTGTATGTAATGTGCAGACATTATGATTCTTCACCTCTACATACTTCAGCATATATCTTCTAAGAACACAGCCATTCTCCTATGTGCCTTAATCACTCTCAAGCAATTTTACATCACTATAATATTACCTAGTGTAAAATCCCTATTTCAAATTCCACCGATTGCCCCAATAATTTCCTTCCATCTGGGATCCAATCATGCATTGCATTTAATTGCCATTTTTTTCTATTAATCCAGAACAGTCACCTCCTTTTATTGTCTTCAATGTCACTGATGATTTTGAAGGTTCCAGGCCAACTGTTTTGAAGAATGTGCCATATTCAAATTGTGATTAGATTCACAATTGAGTAAGAATAATTCATAGGCAACATGGTGCCCTGTGAAGGCTTTAATTTTAATTTGGGGAGTTTGATTCAGCTTTTGTGTTTCTGATCTTGGAATTTGAGATGTAATCAAAAGCATCAAATCATTATTTGAAGAGTTCGTTCGCTGGGTATGAACAGAAGGGACTCAGATATGTATTTTCTACTAACTTACAATTTAGGTCAACCAAGTAACTGAGCTCTCAAAGTCAGAACAAGTATGATGAGGTGAAATTAGCACAGTTTAAAACAGGTGGCTTAGGCTCAACACTGATTCTGTTGCTACTTATGAATTATTCCATCCTGGATAGCTTGTATGGATTATTCCATCTTGTATAACTTGTTTTGGTTCCATTCTCTCATCTGTATATGGTGGAATGATCCTGAGTCTTCCTAGCTCATAGAGATGTCGTAATGGTCAAATGAGATCCATATGTCCATGGTACAGTTTAGGTGTGCCTCTGCCTGTATGTCCATGTGAAGGAAAACATCCCTGGAGAGAACACTGATCCCCTGGTAATTGATCAAGACCACACTTAGTGTCCAGAGGATCGTGCAACCATTTCTTACTGTTTATTTATTTATTTTTTTGACTGCCTTTCAAAGACATGCTAACTTCGCTGACAGCCTCCCCACTCCCACCACCTTTCCTGTAGGCTTTCACTCATTGATGTGTCAGCAAGTTTTATTTCACCAGCAAGCTGAACTACTTTTCAGAGTGAAACACTGTAATGCAAACGTTCTGTGGAATTTTAGTGATAAATGTAAAGTATAAAGGGAATTTGTAAGATAGTCTGACTAATACTCTGCTTTGAGTCATTAGAAACAGAATAGGGAAAAGTAAACCTGGTGGCATTGTTACTTTTCTGGCACGTAGTGTTGAAATACCACTTTTCTTACCATTTAGAAAACAGATTGTAGAAATTGCTGATTATCATGGTGTTCCCAAGTAAAGCAGAGATGGAGTTATAGGAGTTTATGTCAGCACATTCTGGACTAAAAGCAGAAGTAGAAAACATAGAAAATCAGTAAGTACTCTGTTAGAGTACATTGTATAGCTACCAAATTGCTTTAGAAGTTGATATTCTGAGGCAACAGGCAAAAGTCATCTTAATTTAAATAAGGTTTAGCTAAATAGAAATGAGGGGTTGCATAATTATGTGATTAACTGTTTCAGCATTCTGCCAACAGAAACATTTTCTTCCTAGAGTGAATTCCCCACTGTTCACTCTAACTTTAATGACTCAAGTAATGATTTTTATACTTCTCAGATAATTGAAGTACAATATGAAAATCATCACATTATTGCTTATTTCAAAACTGTCAAATATATTGCTCCTGGTAGACTGTTTCTATGCAAATCTCTTTTTTGCAAGCCAACCAGGCACTTGGTTCTTTTTTTCTGCTATTAAAGGAAGAGTGCAGTGTATATAACATACACAGAAAGAGGAAATGGAGGAGGGAATAGTATTGGAAGTATCTTTAAAATAGATAAAAATGTGTTGTAAACTGAAATTGAACAATGAATAGACTGAATTGGACAAATCAGAAAAATGTTTTATTTAATTTTCAATTCAAGTTTATGTCATCTTTAACTCAAAAAACTTTCCTATTGTTTACTAAATAAAGCCCAAACTCCTTCCTCTGGTATCCATACGCCTTCAAACTCTGCTCCAATTGACTTATTTCCCATTTATACCTATTATACTTTAGGCATCTTTCATGTATACTTTTTTGTTGCATTTTTTAGTATAACCCAAACAATTTGCTATCACTCACAAAAAGTATGCTCTTCTATATTTATGCCTTATTATTTTTTATACAAAGTTTCCTTACCCTCTTCTCAACTTTTATGGTACTTTCATTTTGTCTGCTACTGGGAGCACAGTGTAGTAGATGCAGTGGTTTGCTAATCAGATCAATTTCCTACCCCCCCCCCCGCCCCCTGCTTCTAAGGAAGTCTCATTTGCTCAGCTGCTGGATGTGTTGACTAAACACAGGTGAGTCCTAATCTAGGAATTCTCTGCCCAAGGAATCTCCTATGCCTAAAGTTGGGTTCCTTGCAGAGGTCAGCCCACATCGATGACTTGTTGAAACAGATTTGGCTCCTTTGTTTCAATTGAGAACAATTTAGAATGTCCATCCCAGGTCCAGAGCTCCCTGAGGGGACAAATAAGGTCTTTATTGCAACCGTATTGCAGTTCGACTTTTTCTTCTACCCAATCCAGCTTCCCTCACCCCCTTGCAGGTATTGTTCCTTACAGAACTCCCAAATAAACTGCATGCATGAAAATCTGTCTTTCAGAGTTGGGTTCCTGGGGAATTTAAAACAGACATTTGGTACCAGATGTGATTGGAGGAAGCAGATTCTAAAGTAACCTTTCTGCTGGGTTGCCCACTTGTTGGCTAGAAGTGAGAATGACATCACCCATGCTGTACCAGAGCAACTGTTCCACTTTCAACAGTGCTGAAAAGGGGTGAAATAAAAGTGGAATGAACCCAATAGTGGGCAGAATGTCTTATCTTTGAGAGATTTAGGGTAAATATTAATAGTACTTATGAGGATTATGAAATTTGCTGACTTTTGGTGAAGGTAAATATTGGAAATATTAATGAATGTCTGAGTGTGATCACCAATTTAGGGTGAAGTGTAAAGCCAGATGACCTCCTATACAGCACAAATGGTCTTTCATCTTTCTCAACACAGGAAGAAAAAGCTAAATGTCAGGCCCAGGACTTAAGGGAAGTAGAAAAGTATAGTGAGTTGAATTCTCAATCCCTGCAAGTCTTCTCTGTCAAGGTCAGGTTCATTACTGGCTGTGAACAAGGTCCTGAAACTTGGGATGGAGACATTCAGGTACATGCATTGAAAATTTTCAGTTTCCTTCTTCCCCTGAATCTTCTGGGGTTACACAAGTAGCCCATTCCTCTCTACCAAAGACTAATGCTCCTCCCTTACCTGGAGATGATGCATAGGCCTCTCCCTTGCAAGACAACATTGAACACCCCAGAACCAACTGTCTTCTCCACTCTCAGCCATTAGACCAATTACGTAGGACAGACTCACAAAAAATCTTGGCCTGGGACATTATAGGCATGCAGAGGGGAGGAAAGAGACCTCAATGAGGCCTGACATGAAGCAACAGTGAAGAATACATATGAGTCTGAATCTTAAGAATACTGGAACAAAGTGAGAGGAGGGATTTAGGTTAGGCAATTAGAGAGGGAGGGTCTCGGCAGAAGAACAACAGTAATAGAAACACCTGCAGAACAGCAGCAACACCACCTCTGCAGCTAGCAGGAAGATCAACAGTCATAGGGACACCCGTGGGACAGCACCCACACTGCCTCTGTGACTAAAGGGAAGAAATGTAGTTAAGAACGTCCCCTTGTGCCAGGAGGTCTGCTCAGAAGAGACTGTCCCAACCTAGGTGCAGGCACAGTAAATCAACCTAAATATCCTTAACCCAGCTCATTATAATGTCATTAACATGATATTAGCATTGTGGTTTTAGCCTCCTCCACCATGTGTGTTTCAATTAGGCACTCATGGATAATAACCAAGATGGAGTTACTATCACCAATTCCAGGCATGCACAGATACAACACCCCTAGGAGGTGTATCTATTGTATCTCCACCCTCTCCCATTTGGACAGAACCCACAGAAGACTTCCTTTTTCTTGCCACATAAAAGACCCAGAACTCAGTCCCATTGCTTACAACCCACTTTCAGGGTCCCTTTTCACTGTTGGGAGCTTTCCTTTTGCTTAATAAATTCTCCTCTGCCTTACTCACCTTCTGGTGTCTGCGTGCCTTGTTCTTCTTGGTCATGGGGCAAGAGCCTGGACCTCATTGAACTCAAGGGGGAAAAGGGGATTGCAACAAAAGGAAACGTAAAGTCATGTTAGGGATAGTTTGTTAATATGGAAGTACTTTTCTGTGATATGATATTTAATGCCATGATTAGAATTTTGGGAGATACAACTAACATGCTGTTAGGGTGAATTTGGAATATTCTGAGTTCTTGGAACAAGTGAAATCTTCCACTAAATAAAGTAGAAATGCAAGAAACTCTTTGCCATATTGAGGAGGAGGGAATCAAGAGGCCTAGAGGACTGAACATTTTGAAGTAGATATAATATATAAAGCTGGAAAACCCACCAATCAGGTATGTTCTGTAGAGGGCCTGGAAAACGTACTGTTATAGACCTAAGCTCCATGATACCACTGGGGATGAGAGAACCTGAGACAACAGAGTGCAGATTGAGAGCAAAATGTGTGTCATGACTGTAATGCGTGGCAAAGGTTGGAATTTGAACTAGGGGTCCTGACTTACAGAGAACTTGGAAGTGCTTAAGAGAAAATAATGTCCCAGGGGCAAGATAAATGGGCAGTTAATAAAATCAGCTTTTTTTGACAAGCATGCTGCTTAATTTGTATTACCAAAGATAAATTAGGAAACTGAAGGCAGCCAAAGTGTCAGCCTTGGAAATGCTAGGCCTATACCCCTTGCTGTGTATGTCCACTGAAATCTCAGTTCCCAAGAAAACAGGAGAGAGAGAAAAGGAAGGATAAGAGAGAGAAGGGAAAGTGGGAAGGATGAAGGAGGAAATGACAGTTAAACATCTCCACCATGGGCCAGGCGCGGTGGCTCACACCTGTAATCTCAGCACTTTGGGAGGCCAAGGTGTGCGGATCACGAGGTAAGGAGATGGAGACCATCCTGGCTAACATGATGAAACCCCGACTCTACTAAAAATAAAAAAATTAGCTGGGTATGGTGGCACGTGCCTGTAGTCCCAGCTACTTCGGAGGCTGAGGCAGGAGAATTGCTGAACCCAGGAAGTGGAGATTGCAGTGAGCTGAGATTGCACCATTGCACCCCAGCCTAGGTGACAGAGTATGACTCTGTCTCAAAAAAAAAAAAATCTCCACCATGAACATACTCCTCCCTCTCCCCAAACATGCACCGCAATGGAAAGTCTCATTCAACTTCCTTTTTATTTGTTATGTGGTCCACTATGCTTTGTCTCCTAATCCAGACATTTTATTTTATTTTATTTTTATTTTATTTTATTTTATTTTATTTTATTATTTTTTATTTATTTAGATGGAGTCTCACTCTGTCGCCCAGGCTGGAGTGCAGTGGTGCAATCTCGCTCACTGCAACCTCCACCTCCTGGGTTCAAGCCATTCTCCTGCCTCAGCTTCCCAAGTAGCTGGAACTACAGACATGCAACACAAGGCCCAGCTAATTTTTCTTGTATTTTTAGTAGAGATGGGGTTTCATCATATTGACCAGGCTGGCTAATACAGATATGTTAAACTATAGGAAATAAAAGAGGGACATAAAGAATTGAATAGATCTGGTGTTCTTTTCTTTTAGTCTGAGGATAGAGAGGAAATAGTTGCGTATTTTCTTCCCCTATCATTCAATGCAAACAGAGACAGATATAGATATAAAAATAAATTTATTCCAAAAAGTAATTTCGGAGTTTAAGTGTTCCTCAAAATGCATGTTATCATTTGAGAATTTCATTCTGAAAACAGACTTAATAAAGCTGAAATACTGTGCATTTATGTTAAGTAAAAAACAATATTGTTTTTATAATACCCATATGTGGTAGTCTTAAAATATGCCTAAACATTTTTTGATATTTCTCCTTTCAAAAGATGGAGCTTAGAGGAGGAGCTGAGTGAGCACAGATAAGCAGTGTAGGGAGACTCACATTGTGAACTTTTGCTCCAAGAACTACTGCAGGATCATACCAAGAAAGCCGAGAGAATCCACAGACCCTTTAAAGGAAGTGGCTTGCCACTGCAGGCTCCATGAGACAGCCAAAAACACTGAGTGCTAAAAGTGTGAAAGGGGAAATTTCACCTTTGAACACATATCCTCACTGGAGAACCTGAAGATCCAGATTACTGGAGAAGGATTTGACTGTAGCTGGAACTAAGATAAATTTAGAGAGGCGAGCAAAATACAGAGGAAGCATCAGGAAGAACCCTGTGGGCACTTTCAGTGCCCATGGAAGTCATTCCTGACTTTGTCTCATAGGGGTCCTTGAGTGAGGGTGGGAGCAGGGTGCCAGTGGAACTGGGGAAAGACCACAGGGAGAAGGAAATTTCCAGCTGACATTTGTAACCATTTTGACCCAGCGTGAAGTTTCCTGGACAGAATCCAGGGAGGGAGCAAATGGGGAGTGCAGATACCAGCACAGAAGCCATGGCAGTTGGGGAGGTGTGGAACCTGAAAGCCCAACTTGCTTTCTCAGCAGGGAGGCTTGTAGCCTGGGGCAAGTTCTCAGCCCTGCTCACCAGCTGCCTGGAAATAAACTTGGTGCTGTTGTGGGAGCATGGTAGGAGTGAGACTGGTCTTTTGGGCTGTATGGGAGCTGGGTGAGGCTTGTCACTGCCAGCTTTCTCCCACTTCCCTGGCAACCTGTTGGACATAGCAGAGACAGCCATAATCCCTTTGGGAACATAGCTCCATTGACCTGATACCCACACTCCCATCCTCTACGGAGGCCCCAGCAAGCTTTGCCCCAGAAGAGTATGAGCTCGGACATGCCTAATCATGCCCCCACTTGATGGTCTTTCTCTGCCCGCCCTGGTAGCCGAAGACAAAGGACATAATTTCTTGGGACCCCACCTACCACCTGACCCTAGGGCAAGCTTACATCCTCCCTATTCTACTGCAGCTGATGCACTCTTGAAAGTGCCACCTCTTGGCTGGAGGCCAGTGAAGACAAAACCAGCAAACTAAACAAAACTATAACCAAGGACTCTCACAGAGTCCACTTCACTCCTCTGCTACCTTCACTGCAGCTGTGCGGATAGAGTATATCATGTCTAGATAACTGCATGGAGAACAGATGGATCAGTGGAAAGATCTAGGGAAACAGTGGTTAAAGATGTGCCTGGAAATGTCAGCAAGAATGATATAATGGACTTTGGGGACTGCAGGGGAATGGTGGATGGGGGTAAAGGATAAAAGATTACACATAGGGGTACCGTGTACACTGCTCAGGTGATGGGTGCAGCAAAATCTCATGCATCACCACTAAATAGCTTATCCATGTAACCAAACACCACTTGTTACCCAAAAATCTGTTGTTGAAATAAAAATGATAATAATAAATCAACCAAAAAAAGATGGAGCTTAATTCAGCTCCTCTTGCCTGTCACCTGGATGTAGGAATTTGCTTTAAATGAGTAGAATATAGCAGAAATAAGTATGTGTCACTTTCTATATTAGTCATATAAGGCATTGTGCTTCCTCCCTGCTCTCTCATTCTTGTATTACTGACTCTCACAGAGTGACATATGGACACTCAAGCAGGACTATGGAAAGGTCCATGTGGCAAGAAACTGAGGCCTAATGCAAACAGCTAGCAAGGAGCTGAGGCCTCTTGCCAAACACGCGTGAGTGAGCTAGATTGGCAGTGGACTTTCCAGCCCCAGTTGAGCCTTCAGATAACAGCGGTCCAAGCTGACACGTTGCCTTGCAAAATCATGAGAGATGCTGAGCCAGAACCATCCAGCTAAGCCATGTTCAATTTTTTATCACAGAGAAACCAGAAGATAATAAATGTCTGTTGTTTTAAGCTGTATGTTTGGAGTAATTTTTATAGCAATAGATATATAATACAATATAATTAAATAATTTAATAATTTTTTAAAAATTATATCTTCAAGGCTGGTACT
Organism: Macaca mulatta; assembly: GCF_049350105.2. Taxonomy (NCBI): domain Eukaryota; kingdom Metazoa; phylum Chordata; class Mammalia; order Primates; family Cercopithecidae; genus Macaca; species Macaca mulatta. The sequence goes on from NC_133420.1 coordinate 86,199,664, forward strand.
TACAAAAAAGTAAATTTAATCAGAAATGATTGAAGAAGTAGGATACAAATGGGACTTCTGGGCACTATCAAGGCATTTATAAGTGGAAGGAGCTTTTTTTTTTTTTTTCCTGGAAAATTATTTTTAGGCTAGGCATGGTGGCTCATGCCTATAATCCCAGCAGTTTGGAGGTCTGAGGCTGGAGGGTTGCTTGAGCCCAGGAATTTGAGACCAGCCTGGGCAACATAGGGAGATTCCATCTTTATCAAAAAATTAAAAATATTAAAAATTCGCTGGGTGTAGTGGCACATACCTGTAGTCCCAGGTACTCTGGAAGCTGAGGTGGGAGGATTGCTTGAGCCCAGGAGGTCAAAGCTACAGTAAGCTGTGATCATGCCACTGTCCACCAGCCTGGATGACAAGAAGACCTTGTCTCAAAACAAAAATATTTTTAAGAATTTTGGGAAATTATACATAATGTTCATCAATTGAGTAAGATTTGTTTCCTTGTTTGAAGAAAGAGTTATATTATGGGGAATAAGGAAAATCATAGGATATTGATTGTGGTTTCCCAACAGTATCATTGGCCCGTTTGGATTGATGGATGGTAGGGGAACAACTGGGGCATAAAGCAGGTCCCTGGGTATTCATGGTTGTGTCATTTAAGTGCTCCCTTCTGGAATGTCGACCTTGCTGTTAGGTCTTGCCCCATTAGAACAGGGAAATTACTAGCACCACTCATGAAGTGGTAATGCTCCTTTCATTGAACAGGAGAATAGCATCTGCTGGTCTGATGTGATCCTTTGCAGAGAATCTTACAGCCTGGAGGAGGAGAACTTTTTTCACTCTTTACATCGTGATTCACTCTTTTGGATCTTTTCTGTTGAGCACCCTAGGAAATCATGCCTTTCCCAGTTGTAACACAGAATTACAATTCCAGATGCTTAACAACCTGTGAACCTTATACAATCTCTTTTTCTTCTCTCTCTCCCTTTTTTGCTCGTATCAGGCTCTATGCATAGTGATTTGTTATGTGAAGCTCAGACAGACTTCACATACAAATCACAAATACAAATTTCTGCTCAAAAGAAACTTGCAGTAAAGAGTGGAGATGGACAAGTAAACATACAGTTATCACAGAGTATAAAAGTACTAACAGAAGTACCCACTTAGTGCTATGCATGTAGCACAGACTCAGGAGGTTAAGGAAGGATTCCGGGAAGAAGTGGTATTTGGATGGGTTCTGAAAGACAAAAATGCATGAAGTAGAGAAGGTTGGAGATAGGCAAGCTAAGGAGAGAGAAAGTTATATGTAAAGGCATAGATGTCTAAGGGCTGTGCAATTCAGAGAAATACAAAGAGCCTAGGATGGCTGAATGGCTGATTCAAATAATTTGAGTGCATTATGATGAGAGATGAGATGGGAGAGACATAAAGGTTCTTTATGTTACACTAAGAAGAATAGGCTTTATATGTTATAGGGAGCTATTAAAGAATATTTAGCTGATGAGGGGGGTAGAGTTGACATGATCTGATTTGCTTACTTTTGTAAGATTTTTTCTGTTGTCAATGAAGGATGCACTGGAAGAAGCAGCACTGGAGAAAGATGGGCAATGCCACGATAGTAAATTATATTTAATAAGGACTTCAGGAAAGACGTACATCAGGAATGATTCCACAGTTTTTAACCTGAGTTAATGGCCAAGTAATGGTGCCATTGACAAAGAAGGGGAAACATTGAGAAAGGCAGGGTTTTTTTTCTGGAAGTTAAGCATTTGGAATCAAGTGTTTTCCTTTTACATTGATAAGTTTTAGATAACTATTAACATTCAAGATGATACGTTTTGTAGGCAGATAGATATGTGAGCCTGAAACTCAAGGGAGACTTCTGAAAAGTTACAGATTTTGAAACATAAGTGTTAGGATGGTTAATTTTATGTGCCAACTTCACTGGGTGTTTCTGTGAGGGTACTTTTGGAAGACACTAACATTTATATTGGTAAACTGAGTAAAGCAGATTGCCCTCCATAGCCTGGGTGAGCCTCATCCAATCAGTTGAAGGCTTGAATAAAAAAAAAAGGTTGACTCTGCTGAGGAAGAGAGGATCTTTCTTTCTTGATAGCCTTTGACCTGGAACATCAGCGTTTTTTTCTGCTTTTGTGCTTGAACTGAAACGTAAGCTCTTCCTGAGTCCCTATCCTGCTGGTCCTTAGCTTGGAATGATACCATTAGTTCCCCTGGTTCTCGGGCCTTTAAACTTAGACTGGAACTAAACCATAGGTTCTCCTGGGTATCTAGCTTGCCAGCTCACCCTGCAGGTCTTGGAACTTTCCAGCTTCCTTAATTGTGTTTATATATATATATACACACACACACACGTATATATGTATATACGTTTACAGATTTATGTCAGGATTCATATATCTTACATATGTATATGTATAATGGAATTATGTATGTGTATGTATCTTACATACATATGCATGTGTGTGTGTGTGTGTGTGTGTGTATAGCTCCTATTGGTTTTAACTCTCTGGAGAACCCAGACTAATGCAAGTGCGTACTCATAAGAATGAAAACTGGTTGATAACAGGGACATTTTCTGCTTACTGCTGTATTCCTAGCATTAGAATAGTACATAGTAGGTGTGTCAGTAGCTTCTAGGTATTGACCTAGTAGGTAATGAGCAATTACTTCAATGCTCAATAGAATAAAAGTAATTGTTTGAGTTGAGAATGGTCACGAAGACCAAACTGGGCACAAACCTCCCAGGTGGAGCTCCATTCAAGAGGAAATTTTATAAGCATTACAGGAAGAATAGCCTACTGACAATTCTCCATACGTTTTGTTTCTTTCACCTGTAATTTGGAAATTATTGAGTAGAAGTGGTTTTAACGGTTAGCTTTTCCATTGCTAGATACCCTAGAACTACACATGTTAAAACTAAATTAAACTGAGGATAAACCTGATACCCACTCGTAAAAGCTAGTGACCATCTCAAGGCTTTCTGCATAAACAAAAACCTGCTGAAATTGAGCAGAGTGCCTGCAAGCAAGGCCAAAGTTCTTTGGAAAATAATTTTAAATTAGTTACAAGACAGAACAAGATTAAGTACAATCAAAGGATGATTCTTTTAAAAACTGAGAATCAGAAAAATAGCCCAAAAATTTATCTTTGATTTTATATTATGAATACATGAATACATTTCATAAACTGACACACTTATGCCTTGAGGCTTAAGTTCCTTAAAAAAGACCCTTAGAGCTATCATATTGTTCACTCCTATAAAAATAATTACTTTCAATGTAAGATTAATCTTTTACAAAATCAAACAATTTCATGAGCTAGAGAAAAAATTGTAAGTCAAAAGGAAATTAATAGAAGTAGAATGAAAAAATAACCTACTCTGATTAATTAGAAGTAAACCCACTGAGAAAAGAATCAGTACACTGTTTAAATTTTTCGATATATTTAAGGGTCTATCTTTATGATATGGCATATTTTAAAATCTCATGTTGATAATTTTTAATTCTTAAAAAATGAGAAGGAAATTTCAATTAACAGAAGTGCACTGAAAGTTCAGTTATATCACACTTATTACCATTAACATAGATGAATAACACACTTTGTTCTTTGGCCAAAATTAGAGCTACAAACATTGCACACAATTGTCTGTGATCAAATAAATTTCCCCTTAGCCACCACTTTCCCCACCCCTGCTGTAATGATCCACTTATACTTAAAAAGCAGAGATGCAATCAAATAAATATTTTTAAAAGATTAAAACTATTATATTGTGATCCAAGTAAATTCTTTCTGTATTATGAAATTATGTAAAATAGCAGGTAATTAATAGAATATTTTAATATGCTGCTATTTATTGCAGGATAAATTAGCTATTACAAGAAGAGAAATGAATGTAAACTCTTATTGTATATATCATTTGATAAGTGATGTGAAGAAAAAAGAATCCCATAGTGAATATACTTATTCCAGGAATAGAATTGGAAATTGAAATTGTAAGTAAAGGTGTAAGTAGAGACATTGATATCACGTGTTTAATCAGCAGCAAATTTATTTATTTTTTATTATACTTTAAGTTCTAGGGTACATGTGCACAACGTGCAGGTTTGTTACATAGGTATACATGTGCCATGTTGGTTTGTTGCACCCATTAACTCGTCATTTACATTAGGTATTTCTCCTAATGCTATCCCTCCCCCATCCCTCCACCCCACGACAGGCCCCGGTGTGTGATGTTCCCAGCCCTGTGTCCAAGTGTTCTCATTGTTCAATTCCCACTTACGAGTGAGAACATGCAGTGTTTGGTTTTCTATCCTTGCGATAGTTTTCTCAGAATGATGGTTTCCAGCTTCATCCATGTCGCCATAAAGGACATGAACTCATCCTTTTTTATGCCTGGATAGTATTCCGTGGTGTGTATGTGCAACATTTTCTTAATCCAGTCTATCATTGATGGACATTTGGGTTGGTTCCAAGTCTTTGCTATTGTGAATAGTGAATTAGCAGTAAATTTATGTCTGGAATAGTGATTTGAGCAAGTGGAATGTACAATTAGTGAAAAATATGACTGTATTTGCCAAGTCAACTGTGTGCCTTAGTGCTTAATTAGATAAACTGAAACCTCACTTACAATATGCTATTGTGTGCCCTAACAGCATATAGAGATAATATATTCTTGGGGACAAATAATTTATTAATTTAGAAGGAAAGAAAATGACTTTTAAAGAAATGATCAATTTAATATGAATACATAAAAATGTAATTTCCCTCTTTTTGAGTACCAATGAATAACAATTCAATTTTACTTTGTTTTTATTTTTTTTTTTAATTGTTTTTTAAACATTTGTAGTGACAGGCATCCCACTATGTTGCCCAACCTGATCTTGAAGTCCTGGACTCAAGTAATCCTCCTACCTCGGCCTGACAAAGTGCTGGGATTACAGGCATAAGCCACCATGCCCAGCCTTATTTTGTTTTATTTTTTTAAAAATTAAGGAAATTATCTCTTAAAGAATATGGATCTTTAATCCTGAAGTTTTTGCAAAAAAATTTGTATAGAAAAGTAAATTCAGACCTGTTAGTAGTGCTGATTAATCAAACATTAATTTTTTTCTTCATATCATTACCTTTAGGTAATTGTGAGAAGGCTAGGACACAAATTACAATCTTGCCTTGATGTAAATGAATATTTTAATTGATTTATATTTTATTTTTCCAGAAGTTAATGTATGAAAATAGAAACCATCATTTTTTGAAATACCACTCATGATGTTGGTATTAAAAGAAGCCCACTTTCTAGTCAGAGCCATTTGCTTTATAATCAGGAAATGCTATTAGAGAGTGGTTGATTGTAACATACTTCAGAATCTATTTCTTTGGATTCAAAGAAAGTACATAAAATAGGTTAAGAATTTGTTCTGAGCAAAATCATGATAGCTATGGTTGAATTACAACTGAAGCCACATGATGCAAGGCGGATGGAAGGGCACCATTATAAAGGAGGGTAAAATTACTTTGATGCTTCTCACAGGGGGAGTTTTGACTTTTTATTATATCACTAAGCAAACTGATGTGTTTACCAATAATATTTTTCACACCCTCATCATCATACCACTCTATTACAGCCAGTTATTGGACTTTTTGTGTCCCAAAGACTTAGATACTAATGACTGTCTACATAGAAACTTCAGCAAAATTCTGTTGTATAAAGGAATGAATGCATCAATGAAATAATCAACAAATTTGCCCTTAGTGCTAATAGCTGCTAATGGCCCTGTCTGTTAGTATAAATGGTTTCATGGTCACAAGCTCAAGATGTAAAAAAGGCAGTAATTATAAATTAATCTGTTACTCCAAGACTATTTCACTGCTCTCCACTGCAAAATCTTCATGCCCTTTGCGTGGGGTTACTGCTCTGCTCAGCTTCTGAGATAGAATTTGTTTGTTTGATTAAACCAGGGTAAAATTACCTCTCCTTTGATACTGTGAATAGTTTAGGGGTCACATTACCCAAGTAATTCCTATTAGAGAGAAACTCAAGAGTGCTGCTCTTCTGTATAGATTGGGATGCATTTAAGGCAGTATGCGGCCCTGGGAGATGCTGGGAGCCACTTTGGGGTCATGGGGGAAGTGGGCAGTGAGTTTGGGTCACAGAAGCAGCCTGGGAAAAAATGGTTGAAGACAACAGGAGAAGCCCTGATAAAAACCATGTTGAAAATATAAGCTACCTTTGGATTTTGAAGTTATGTGAACAGAAAAATTCCCCTTTTTTTGAAGTCTTTTCATTTTTGTTGTTGTTGTTGTTGTTATTTGTAACTGAAATTATAGAATTGGTCTTTAAGCCTTGCCTAAGAAAAATGAGGTGACTGACCCAAACATAGAGAAAATGTACTTTCTTTTATTAGGTTTGAAAAAGAATCAGTGCAATTAGATAAAGAAGATGAAGAATCAGTGCAAATACGTATAGAAGATGCAATATTTTCATTGTTTTAAAAATTTTTAAATGTGAAATGTGAGTCAACAATAAGAAGAATATAGAAAAATATACAAAAATTATAGCTCAATAAATTATCACAAACTGATCATGTGAATCAAGAACAAGGACATATTCAGGAACTCTCTTCCTCCCTCTTCCAATAGCTATTTAAATCCAGAGATTTTGTCTTGAAGTAGCAAAAGATTAAAATGAAAATATATTATGTATGCACACTTTTTATTCTTCTTAATTCAACCTAAAATGCTGGAGCATACAATTATACCCAACAGTATGCAATATGACAGAGAATGAAATTAAATAACCGTAGATTAAGGGAGAATAAAAGTAGAAAAATAAGTAGAAGATTTTGTGTCCATTCCCAAAGTGTCAGAAAGGCAACACATTTGACTTTACTCTTTTTAGAAGCCAGAAAAAAAAAAAAAGTTTCAAAATACATCATTTTCCAAAGAATCACAGCTAACAGGGAAAGCCCACTTTGTGCCAGGGATTTTTGCAGATGCTTTTTAGGCTTGATATAGTTTACTCCTTTCTAATCCCGGGAGGTAGAAACTACTTTTTCACTGATTTCTAAAAGAGAAAACAAAGTCATTGACATATAAGTGGTGGTCACAAGATGTAGATCAAGGCATCCAACCTTGATCATCGGACTTTACTGCCAGTGTAAGATAAGATAAAAGTTGCTGTTTACAAGTAACACAGATTTGGCCGGGCGCGGTGGCTCAAGCCTGTAATCCCAGCACTTTGGGAGGCCGAGACGGGCGGATCACGAGGTTAGGAGATCGAGACCATCCTGGCTAACACGGTGAAACCCCGTCTCTACTAAAAAATACAAAAAACTAGCCGGGCGAGGTGGCGGGCGCCTGTAGTCCCAGCTATTCGGGAGGCTGAGGCAGCAGATGGCGTAAACCCAGGAGGCGGAGCTTGCAGTGAGCTGAGATTCGGCCACTGCACTTCAGCCTGGGCGACGGAGCGAGACTCCGTCTCAAAAAAAAAAAAAAAAAAAAGTAAAACAGATTTGTCCTGGCGAGGTGGCTCACGCCTGTAATCCCAGCACTTTGGGAGGCCGAGGTGGGCGGACCACGAGATCAGGAAATCGAGACCATCCTGGCTAACACGATGAAACCCCATCTTTACTAAAAATACAAAAACAAAATAGCCGGGTGTGGTGGTGGGCACCAGGTACGTGGGAGGCTGAGGCAGGAGAATGGCGTGAACCCGGGAGGCGGAGCTTGTAGTGAGCCGAGATCACGCCACTGCACTCCAGCCTGGGTGACAGAGCAAGACTCTGTCAAAAAAATAAAAATAAATAAAAATAACAGATTTAGGGACAGATGGGATATTTCTGCCAACTGTCATAAAAGAGAAACCGTAGAATAGCATCAACCTTCAATGGTATCCATAAAGTATGTTAAAAGGCAATTTTCTTAAGACTGTTTTTATATTATTAAATGAGGTCAATGATAAAGCATAGCTTAAATATAGAAAATTCTAGATTTCTTTGTCTTATTTAAGGATAAAAGTTGAGAGTAGATTATTCCATTTTTCAGAAAAGTTTCCATGAATAACATTTTTCATTCTTGAGTTATTGATAATTCAAGGTTATTCTCTTTGTCAAGAAACTGAAGTAAAGAAATTCTGTATCACCACCTACAAGCAGATGTCCAGTTTAACACTCATTTGTGAGAAGAACAGAGATGATATCAATTTGTTAAAATTAAAGTGCCTAATCAGGACATAATGCAGAATGTTCATTTTCTTCATGAAGGTAGACTAAAGCAGAATTGAAGCTCAACAAATGTTCTTAAACAGTGACTTATATTAGACTCTAGGAAAGACAAAATATTTTAAGATGTAAGATACATTGCAGCCTGTGCTAAGGATTAATTACCTTAGAAGTCAGCAGCAGCACAAATACTATAAATGGAGAAAAGGCAATACTAAAACATAAAGACTACAGTAAATACTTTTGCAATTGGAAGAACAGTACAACTGAAATAAACACTCTGGGTTGGTACACATTTTACAGAGAAGTAAATTATTAAATTTGCCTATAATGCTACTTTAAACCTTGACTTAAAATTTTTAAGATGTGATGCTTTTCCCTAAAATGGAATCACAATTGCATTAAAATGCAAGCATACCAACATTTCTAAGGGAAAGATTACTGAAATATGTGCCTATTACATCATTTTCTTTCCTTTTGAGATGGAGTTTCACTCTGTCACCCAGGCTGGAGTGCCATGGCACAATTTCAGCTCACTGCAAACTCCATCTCCTGGGTTCAAGCAATTCTTCTGCCTCAGCCTCCGAGTGACTGGGATTACAGCACCCGCTACCACGCCTAGCTAATTTTTGTATTTTTAGTAGAGACAGGGTTTCGCCATGTTGGCCAGGCTGGTCTCAAACTCCTGACCTCAGATGATCCACCCACCTCAGCCTCCCAAAGTGCTGGGATTACAGGCATGAGCCACTGCACCTGGCCTATTACTTCATATTTTAAAATGTCATACAAATATTTAAACTATTACAAACTGCAAAACTTCACACTGGGGCACCACTGAGGATACAAAATTGATACTGAATGTCCTCAGACAATAATTTAATGATTCCAATAACAAGCGGTAACAGAAGAAATTATATAGCAAAACTTTATGTGGTAAGTTTCAATATAAGTTGATTTTGAAAAATGCTTAATATCTTTGCTGTTAAAATGGAGCAAAGGAAAGCATTTTGGAAGAGGGGAAAAATCACATTATGTTGTATATTATCTACTTTCTTATTTGAAAGATTCACTAAGATAAAGGACAGTAATTGTGAATGTCTTGCTTCATACTGGCAGCTAAAGCGGCTAGCATAATTCTTGGTACTTAATAAATGAATATTGGCTGAATGAACAAAAGCCATGTAAGGAAGAAAGTGTGAAATGAGGCCAGGGAATAATGAGTTGTTCACTTAACTGCAGAGCAGCACACAAACATGGGAGCAAAGAGAAATAGGGCTTGAAAGAGACATCAGATTGACCTTCAAAATGGTCTTAAGTGCCAGAAGTTGCAAATAATGGATTCACTGTGGTTATAGATACTTTTAGATAGATAATAGGTAGGCATTGATAGAGTAGCCTCTGTTAGACAGTTTTAAAAAGAACTGTAAGACAGCAATTATAGGAGTGTTGAATCCATCTTTTTCTTTTCAACCATCTGCTGGAACTGTAAATCTAAAGTTAGTAATAGCTTCAAACATCTGGACAATAAATAATCACATCAAGAAAAAAGAAAATAAATAAAGGACAACATCAAAGTAAGGCAATATGAAAAGAGTGTTGTAATTCTGTCAACTTAGAACTCCTGGAAAATTAGTGAACTAGTTTTATCTTCAAGCACCATTGAGCTATTCATAAATCTCACTCAGTTTTGAGTTTACAACCTCATTTTTCACTGAAGAGGGAACTGAAATAAATTACTATTAGAATTCCTTCATGAAATTATAATTTAGATATTTTTTTGAAAAATAGCTCAAATTTTTTGTCAGGTATGACTTATGCAAGGTTTATTGCATTGATCACTTAAACTCTTAATATAGAGCAGGGAAACAAGACAATAATTAGAATCTTTCATTAACTTATTAATCAACATAATATAGTTTACTCAGTGATAATAAAATAAATTTATAATTGTTATTTTCTTGTACTGGTCAATTATGTGACTCAAAGACCCTGAAAGTCAGACAGAACAACAAATGTACTGTAGTGGTTTGTTGCATTTAGTAACTAAAGTCAAATTCAGTTTGACAAAAATTTACTGGGAGGCACAGGATTTCTCAAGAATCCTGAGAACAGAATTATCACTATTTCTCAGATAAAATCTTGTCCTAAGAGATTGTAGAATCTTTACCGTTTATTCTTTGAATAGAACTATTCTGTTTATGTGATAACTATACAGGTCTCTGTCTTTCATACTATGACAAATAAACAAATTCTTACTTTTATAAGGTATGTAGCTAGTACCTGCATTTATCAATCAAATATAATTATTGTAGTATCACATATATTTTTATTAATGACATTACCATTTAATCTATCCTTTTCTCTATTATATTTGTATTCTAATTTCATTCTACTATCACTTTATTTTATGTTATTTTATTTTTTGAGACAGAGTCTCACTCTGTCATTCAGGCTGGAGTGCCCTGGTGCAATCTTGGCTCACTGCAACCTCCGCCTCCCAGGCTCAAGTGGTTCTCCTGCCCCAGCCTCCTGAGTAGCTGGAATTACAGGCATGCACCACCATGCCCAGCTAATTTTTGTATTTCTAGTAGATACGGGTTTTCACCATGTTGGCCAGGCTGGTCTCAAACTTCTGACCTCAGGTGATCTACCCGCCTTGGCCTCCCAAAGTACTGGAGTTACAGGTGTGAGCCAGTGTGCCCTGCCTTAACTATCATTTTACTACCAAGAGTATTACTTCTCTAGTAAAATCAAGGATTTTTAGCAGTAAGGGCCAAATATGTCATTTAGTTTCATAATTGGTTTCTATTATGAGCATGACTTGGCAATGTAATCTATTTAGTAGACCTTCTCTTGAGACCTTTCCTATCAAACAAATGCCAAGACCTAGAAGCAATTATGGTGTCTCTCACCTAGCGTCGGCTCCAATACACAGCTGAAGTGTTTTGTGTTAAAATTGCGTCCTCATTGTTTGCTTCATAATTCCATAGGACATTTTTTATTTATCATTTCAGTTGCCCTCAAGCTGTATTCAGTACTGTGGACTATAGCCTTTTTTTCTGAAGAGTGATTCTTGAGAGGAATAAATGTATCAATACATGTACATCACTAAAAACATTGCCTGGCACATAGACGGAGCTGGGAATGCTGTTGCTACTTATATCACTATTATTCAACATAATAGTGTAGTGCTCCCCATATAGCTGTAGTGTCTTGTATTTTTAACACTCGAATGCTATCTTCTTTTCATTTCTCAATGTTTTTTTATTTCAAATAGCCCTTTCTTCAACCAAACCTATAATTACTAAATTCTCAAATAATTGAAAAAACATGTATTTCCAAGAGGTTATGTGGGAAAAACAGATCACAGGTAAATTTTATTTATATTTTAGTTATAATTTTATACTTGTATATGCACTTAATTAATGTCTGTCTTTCCCAAACAGCTTTAAGATCTATATGGGCCGGGACCATATCTATATGTTCCCTAATATATCTCTTGCACCTCGCCAATGTCTTCACAAAATAGAAACTGAATATATATGGAATAGTCAATGTAAGTTCTAAATGTAGACATTAATAAATGAATGAATTTGAATGAAAGTCAAATAAGATACATAGAAAGAGGATGGATTGAATGGATTTGGTTAAGACAGCTATTTACAGGGTCTGGCTCTCTTAAGTGAATGTTATCTAACTAAAGTATTGGCAATGGTAATAGACAAGAAGGCATGGTTTATTAAATACTTTGGGGAAACTGATAAATTGATAAATATAATTTAAATTTAATTTCTGTCCCAGAATAACATAGAAGTAAAAAAGATAAACATTTAAAAATCAATCATGTTAAAATGAGAAAATGCATTGAATATCAAGTCTGTGGAGGGTTGATTACTCTAAATTTTGAAGAAATCAGAAAGGATAAGACTAAAAGGTTTAATGGCATACATAGTAAGCTTTAATATAAGTAATCAGTTGTATTATGCTTTAACTTGTTGTGAAAAATATATTAAGTAACTAAAAAAGATAAAAAATAATCAGATGACCTAAATTAGCAGTAGGTAAGATTTTGGAGAATAAGGTCTCTGGAATAAAGTTATATGAAGATATAACTATCTATGAACAGGATATGTATTGTATAATGATGTGGTCAGACTGGGACTCTAGTGAATGCCAGTCAGTGGAGAAATGACTAAACAAATTATAATGCATTATAATAATAATAGAATACCTGTTTAGAAATTTCTAAAAACAGTATGTTAGATCTTTAGGTATTGACTTGAAAATACGTGTCTAAAATAAATTGCAGTGAGAAAAAATTTCAGGCTAACAGGTTTAGATAGTATAATCCAAATTTTGTAAACAGATAAACAAACATGAGAAAAAAGTTCCCTCTATGTGGTTTAAAAGAAGGGAAAAAAGAAAAGTTTAAGGAGAGAAGTATATGACCAAGGCCTAACACTATTATAAAAATAAATACCAGAGTCCTTTGCATTTACCATTGAGTGTTGATGGTATAACTGCTTTTTTTAGGTAGGCCACAAACTGGACTTTAAGTTTCTAGCAGTTAATGTAATGAGGAAAACCTGGTCAGTTACCCAATTTCCAGTTTTTGTAGTTTAAAAGCAAACTGAGTATGCAAGAGCACACATGTTCTTGCCAAGACCAGAAAGGAATTTCTCCCGAGGGTTCACTATCAGGAGGATACCCTACAATATACTTGAACAATGTCTCAGTAATTTCTTTTCAACAAGCACAGCTATGAGTCTCACTGGTCTGTTTCTGATAGGGCTGCTCAGTGTAGGCCAACGACATGCCAACGAGGCAAATTCAGAAGAAGCAATTATCTTTTTTCACAGAAGAGCTCATACAAATTGGTTAAAATATATATATATATATATAAATAAAAATATTTAGCCATATTTTGTTCTCTGGAGAGTTTTGAACATGCAGGGTCTAAATTAAATCTTTTCCTTGCAATTACTATTTTCCTTAGAACTTCCCTGTAATTAAAAGTGCATTTTTAGTTTAAGTATATTATGTAAAAAACCGCTAAATACAGTTTAAGAGGCAACATTAAAGTGAATTTTAAATAAGTATTTCATTTCACTTAAGTGGATTAGGGAGATGCTAAAATGGTATATGCATACCTAAGTCCTTGAGAATTAAGATTTAAGGAATAATATAACATCTATATTGCTGTCTTCCAAAGTATTCCCATTACTTTCTCTGTCACAAGTATATTTCAAGAAAAGGAAACCTAAGATGTTTTACACCATTAATAGGACTCAGAAACTTGTATACACTATTTCTTTTTGACTCTTTCAATAACCCTATAGGGCAACTATCATCCTTCTTTTAAAATATGGCAACTATAATTCCCAGTAATTAATCTAACATGAGTCATAAGTGGCAAGCTCTGGTTCAACACAAGGTTTAAGACTACACAATTTACCAGCCTGGGCAACGTGGCGAAACCTTGACTGTACAGGAAAAAAAAAATAATAAACAAATTATCCTGGCATGGTGACACATGTCTGTAGTCTCACCTGCTTTGGAGGCAGAGATGGGAAAATCCCTTGAGCCCAGGAGGTAGAGGCTACAGTGAACTGAGATCGCACCACTGCACTCCAGCCTGGGCAACAGAGAGAGACCCTGTCTCAAAAATAAATAAATAAATAAAATAAAATAAAGACTACAAAATGTGTGCTCTTTCCAACATGCCATGCAGTTTTATCAATGCTATTCTTAGAGCACACACAGTTTGCTAGTCATCCTATTTCCCATTTTTACAAGGTTTCATCCAAATTAATCCATGACTGAAAGCATGTCCACACATTTGAAAACAAAGTGATCATTTGAAACAGAGCAAGTGCACTTCACCAATATATTCACTTACTCATTCAAGTGTTAATGAAGCACCACCTTGTGCCAGGAACTGTGCAGAGTGAACAGGACAAAGCCTTTGTTCTCATTGAGCTTGTGATCTAACCAGGGATTGTAACTGTTTATCATTTTTTGGTCATTTATGACATGGAAGATTCCACGCTAAGCACTTGCATTATTGTTTTTAATCCTAACAACTCTATAGGTTATGTGTTCCCATTATGATTTCCATCTTATAGATAAGAAAATTGTAGTGTAAAGAGTTTGAGGATCTTTTCCAAAGATACACAGTTAGTAGGTGCAGGAAAAGCAACCTGAAAATTTCAGAAGTTGCCACATTACTTATTTCTTGCTAACAAATCTGCAGAGAAACTTTTATATTACTGGCTTGGCTGGACTTCTCTGATAAGTTGTGCTTCTCTGGGTTCAGCTGGGCTTGGCTCTAGGTTGCTAGTTGGATTCAAGTCTTCTCTGTGTCTTTTCCTTCTGGGGAAAAGACTGAAGAAACATTCACTGAGGAATGTTGCTGTCCTGGAGAAAGGAAGAATCTCAAAGGAAGAGGAGAATTACATGATGGGAACTGGCGATTGTCACTTCCACTTACATTCCACAGTCATAGCGAGTCACAGGTCAAGCCCAAAGTCAATCCATCAGGGAAATATTCTCTGCCCACACTAGAGCATGGCAAGGATGGAGAAGAAAGGCAATGTTGTAAACAAATTGACCATATTATGTAACAGCACTGGGATTCAAATTCAGGATGGTTTAAATGTAAACCCTGTTGTCTTAACTGCTACACTCTTCTAAATAAATGGGAACCTACTTTAAATAGGAACCTATATTCTTTTGGGTTTATGACTGGTATTTTTTTGAACGGTTTCTAGTTAGGTATATAAATATGTTGAACGTTTTCTTCTCAACAATTGATGTAAATTTAAGAAAATAACCTGTAATTTCGGTTATTGACACATAGAAGATTATTATCTATAGCGATGATGATAAAATCTTTGTTAATAGTTTAGTAGATCTCTGATGATTTCCTATAGTGTATAAATATTCTCTGTTTTCTTCAACTTTTCAGAAATGCACAACTCAATGTTTTCAAGGCTATAAATTGCTCACT
Source organism: Macaca mulatta (assembly GCF_049350105.2). Taxonomy (NCBI): domain Eukaryota; kingdom Metazoa; phylum Chordata; class Mammalia; order Primates; family Cercopithecidae; genus Macaca; species Macaca mulatta. The sequence goes on from NC_133420.1 coordinate 86,214,895, forward strand.
AATACATTCTGGCACTTGAAATCATTGTCACAGTTCTATATAAATGTAGATGGCTCTCTCTTTAAAACATTTGGTCAACGTGGTGAATAACAATATTCGAGAACATTTCCACTAGCTTTGTTGAATACACTTTGAAGTTTAGGCCAATTGAGCAGATTTCTCAGACACTGCTGGGGTTGTGCAAAGTGTTACAAGTTCTATATATTGCAATTTGGTAAATTTTTTCAAATTACAGGCTTTATATCCTTTGACCCAGCCATCCCATCTGAGAATTTATGTTGCACATATATGAAAGGACAAATTTAACAGATTTTTTGTTACAGTACTATTCAAAACAGAATAAAATGGGAAATGACACAAATGACAATTAAAAGGGTTTAGGTTAAATAATTAATTATTATACAAAGTGTAATAAATAATGAGAAAGTACTATATTCTGATATGGAACAATCTCAAAATATAATTTTAAGTGAAAAAAGCAAAGGCAGAACAATGTATATGATTTTTATGTAAGGAAGGAAGATGGATCGAATGTATGTTTGATTTGCTTGGGAAAGATGCACAAGAAACTAATACAAATATTTGTAGAGTGAATAGAGACAGGATTGGAGGAAGTCTTTTTTTTTTTTATTATGTTGTTTTTGTTTTTGAACCATGTAAATAAAGGAAAGGAAAATTCTCTTAACTAAATCATACTCCAACACCAGAACTATATGACATAAATTCATAACCACTATGAACATTTTCCATATGATACACTTATTTGCAAAATATAAACTTAGCTCTGTTACTGTGAAGGAAAGGTCTACTCAGTAAGCTTACCTACCTTTTCAGAAATTTCACTGCATATTCTTGGTCAGTCTATATAAGCTTTTTAAATCACAGAAAAATTTTCCTTCCTTTGATCCCTAGCTATCTTTGTAAAAAATGTGGAGTTATTCTATCTTTATTGGCATTTGGATTTATGTGACTTTTTATAACCAGTTTCTTCTTGCTCAAAATTAGACAAAGAAAGGTGAACCTTTGAATTTCAGATAAGTGAAAGAATTGGGAATTACTAGGCAGAGCAGAGCCCTTCTGCAAGATTACTCAGACTCAGGCTGAGCAGCTTTGAACAGCACTAGAACCTCACTTTGAGGGTTAAAATTGTAGCTCTAAGACCAAGTAGCACAATTTTAGCCCCAGAGTATAACAGATAAATGATCAAGGACAGAAGCAAGGTGAAATATAATTCTTAAATCCATTAGAAGTGTTCAGTATCAATAACAATCAAAAGAATATTCATTGAAAGAGAAAATTTGAGGTCCATTAATAAATCTGTGTAATTAAATCAGCCCCAAACTCTGAGAAGTGCTTCTAATTCTACTGTTTAGATTAAAAATAAAAAAGTGATGTATCATGGATAGAAATAAGTTAAAAGAAAAATAAGATAAAGATTTATTCCTCCTTGTTACTATTGTTGGGGACAGCTTTCAACAGGTGTCTCATGTTTCTGCCTGTCTTACATGCAGAGACAGGGACTGCCTTTGTTCTGATTGCCTTTTCAAGGATGTCTGTATAGTGAATAGTCTTGGAAGATAGAGACAGTGTCTCTCTCTAGCGCAAAGGGGCAAACCTATGTCCTGGCTTTGCTCAGGTGGGAGAGGGTCCCCTCTAATTACAGGAATGTCCAATTACAGGCTCTTCCTGGGCCTGCAAGTCCTCCTTGCACTGACTTTTCTCCCACACATGAGGTCTACATCTCATCTTAGTTTCTTTTCCATAAGACCTCTTGATTGCCATGTGCTCCTGCATCAAGAGAGCTCTGCTTTCATCTGAGCTTGCTTTGTACAGAAAACCTTCCTGGACTTTGATTTTATTTCTGCAACAAAATCACTGAACTACCTGCCTTATTCCTTCTCAGAATTTCCTTTTCAAAGGAGCCTGTTCCTTCTGTGACAGGTGTCTGGTGGATGAGGGGCTCGATCCTGCATCTGTTCCTTGATGTTATTCTGATTTGGGTCTCTTAGGGGCGTTTCTTCACTTTGGTCTAAATTGTTGTCTTTGTTCTTCCCTGGGGCCTGAAATGTAGGAATCCAGGATGTACATTTATGTTTCTGCAGTTCACCCTGTGGGCATATGACACCTGAGAAACTGTCAAGTCCCCTGTGAGCACAGCCTGAAAATGGGACTCAAAGACACTGGGAGCAAAGCTATCCGAAGCAAAGAGCTCTTCAAAAGTACCACCCAGTGGCTGGCTGTGCAGTGAATCCAGTGGCAGCTTGAACTCCCCAGCAAGATGTCCTGTAAGCGAGAGTTTCCCTGGATCTTCTGTAACCAATGTTCTTGGTGAAAGGGAGCATTCTTTGAACTCTTGAACCACTAGACCATTTCAGATTTCCATTTCGGTTTTGGGAGTTTCCTGATTCCCTAGTTCTCAGGATGTTTCTTGATCGTGATTGCAGAGCTGGGAACTACTCAGTCTTGACTATCTCCCTTGACCCTTTGACCCTTGAGTGAATTCTTAATTTCATCTCTCACATCCTTATCCTCTGGGAACATTGCTACTCTACTGCCAGTGTCTCCTGGGGGCATAACTCTCACTGTCATTCCTGGACTCATTTCCTGCTTGACTTGTAGGCAGCTCTGAACTGCCTTTATTGCTCCTGGGCATTGTCCCACTGTGCTGTGTTTTGTCAACAGTGATGTGACCTGAAAAGTCTGTTCACTCTCCCCAGTCTGAGAGAGAGAGTGTCCAAATATAGACACTTTCAGAGAAGGCCCATTCCAGGGATTTCTGTTCTTCCTCTCCCATAGGTGAGGGGGCAGATTGAGGATGATCCAGGGCAGAGACTAAATTTTTCATAACCATCTTATATTCTTGACCTGTTGAATGTTTCCTCTAAGGAGCTTGACAATTCAGGGACAGAATCAACTTCTGATAGAAGGTAACTGAGGAGAAAATGGCAGACTTAGGGAGGATTTAGAATTGGGCCTCCCTCACCTGAAAGTCTTATGGATTTAAGTCTCTTTTACAAGGACATGAGATTGCATTTAGGGTAACAACTCAGGATAATCTCCCATCCCAAGATCCTTATGTGAATCATAGCAGCAAAGTGCTTTCCCCCCCCCCCCCCCATGTAAGGAAATAATCACAGGCTCCAGGGATTAGGGCCTGGATATTTGGGGTGGGGGGCATTATTCAGTTTACTGTAAAGGGCCTTCCTTCACACAATTTATACTTATCCTTCAATTTAAATTTCAGAGCCTCAAGGGCCAATCAGGTGGCTCTAGGCTAGAAGGCAAGAAGTAGGCTATGAGAGAAGGCTGAAATGAGCATCTTCTTTGTTTTCGCTTTGATTTGGACTGTTGGCATTTGTTCACCCTTCTGGAAGAGTGTTTCTATTTTCCTTTTCAGCCTCAGTCCCTGTGCAGGTGCGGGTGTCCTCTCCCACACCCGAAACCCAACGGTGTCTGGGTGACTCAGGCCTGGCCAAAAGGAGCATTCTATTGCCCTAGCCAGAGTGATTGGTTCTGGGACCCAACCGGTGCCAACAAGGCACAGTGAGACTGGTGGGGAGGGTCCTGAGAGGGGAATCACATTTTCAGCTGCAGTCAAACCTGGGAAATGATAGCCCTGAACTTGCTGGCAGCCATCCTGCCCCTGCACAAAATCTGAGAATAAAGTCAGAACAGAAGACAGAGAGTCTAGAAGTAGAGAGGGACTGAATTCTGATAATATGAGCCCCACTACCAGAAACCAGCCCTATTTCCAAAGCTTTCAGTTACATCAGTCAATTATTTCCTTTTGGTATAAACCAGTTAGATTATATTTTTTGTTACTTGCACTCAAATGATTCCTTGCAATACACACACGTCTTCTATCATACCTACCTCTGAGCTAGTGTACTAAGTGTGTGTGGGGGTGTGTGTATTTCCCCGTGCCTCAGTTTCCCTTCTAAAAAAGATAACTACTTACCTATAATAAATAGTTAAAACATTTGCAGATATATGGAATAATCTGTGTAAAAAATAAATTTGATTCACAAATCTGAGATGCAAGTAAGATGATATTTAATTATTATTATTGTTTTTGAGACAGAATTTCACTTTTTTTGCCCAGGCTGGAGTGCAATGGCGCAATCTCAGCTCACCACAACCCCCGCCTCCCGGGTTCAAACGATTCTCTTGCCTCAGCCTCCCAAGTAGCTGGGATTACAGGCATGCACCACCCCACCCGGTTAATTTTGTATTTTTAGTAGAGATGGGGCTTTGCCATGTTGGTCAGGCTAGTCTCGAACTCTTGAACACCTTAGGTGACCCACTCACCTCAGCCTCCCATAGTGCTGGGATTACAGGCGTGAGCCAGCATGCCTGGCTGATGATGTTTAATTTTTATAAGTTAAATCTGTGTCTAATCTCCCCATTTTTAAGGGAAGATACCGAATATCATTTACTGCCGAGGGCTCTTTTCCCTTGTTAGTGTGATGTACATCCTCAAACGGAAAAAGAAACAACAACAACAGCAAAACCTTAGGAAACAGCCTCTGGACTTTGAACCTCCAAGTTTGCCAGTAGGATACACACTATATATACGAGAAGATGGTCCATTCAAAGGCAGTTGGTGACACAGCCTCTGCCAATGTGGGCCATGGCATCTTTTGCTGCAACTCCCAAGACTAAGGCTGGATGTTTAGCAGCTCCCCACCTCTGAAAGCACAGCAGCACCCTCTATCATCAGTCCTACTGCCTTATTGGTGAGAGGTGAAGCTGGCTGGACTTCCTAGGTTGAGTGGGGACTTGGAGAACTCTTCTGTCTAGCTAAGGGATTGTAAGCACACCAATCAGTGCTCTGTGTCTAGCTAAAGGTTTGTAAACACACCAATCAGCACTCTGTAAAAATAGACCAATCAGCACTCTGTAAAATGGACCAATCAGCAGGATGTGGGGGGGAGGGGGAGGGAAATAAAGCAATAAAAACTGGCCACCAGAGGCAGCAGTGGCAAGCTGTTGGGTCTTCTTCCGAGCTGTGGGAGGTTTGTGCTTTTGCTTTTCACAATAAATCTTGCTGCTGGTCACTCTGGGTCTACATTACCTTTATGAGCTGTAACACTCACTGCAAAGGTGTTTGGCTTCACTCCTGAAGTCAGCAAGACCACAAACCCACCGGAAGCAAGAAACTCCTAACACATCTGAACATCTGAAGGAACAACCTCCGGACACACCATCTTTAAGAACTGTAACACTCACTGCCAGGGGCCGCAGCTTCATTCTTGAAGTCAGTGAGACCAAGAACCCGCTGGAAGGAATAAATTTTGGACACACTGGGACTTCCACTAAGTTCCCAGCCTGTTATGGAACCCATCACCACATTCCTTCCCTTTTCTTAAATTTCAGGAGTCACTGCTACATTTGGGCAACAACCCCCCACGCCCTCTTTCAACCCAGTTCCTCTACCCTCCCCCTGGGGAATACACAGCTGAATTCCCTTTGATTAAGGAGCATTGATGATGATGGACAACAGGTACCTAGCAGCCTCCTTGCTGGGCCAGGTTGCACAAAAGCTGTTAACTCCTGAGAGAAATACCAGAAGCTCGGAACTATTTGGAAAGGTGAGGGCAAAGTTATTTTTTCATCTTTCTTTTTCTTTCCTCTGGTAAGAGGTAGGCAGAGCAAAAACTCCTTGGTAAATTATTCTGCCACAAATGTCTGTTATCTAGCAAAGAGTGAATTGGTAGAGCAGCAATATTTTCAGAGGAAAACTAGCTTGTCCTCTCATTGCCCTTAGAAACTCTCACACTGAAGCATGGCCAAACAACAACATTTGCATGGTAATTAGTTCCTTCCTGGGCCTCCAACAGAATGCAGAGACCTGAGCTTTGGGGTAGGATCTGGTGAGGAGGCAGCTGCCACCGTTCCTGAAATGCCGCTTGACCTCTTTAATAAAACCCAAATCTATCCTTTCAAACCCAGAAAAAAAAAACAGGATAATTTCCACCCTGGCATCTAGTACTAATGGAAATTACTGCCAGTAGAACTTTGTGCAATGATAGAAACGTTCTGTATTTGTGTTGTCCAATAAGATAGCCACTAGTCATACAAAATGTGGTGTGACTAGCTTTTAAATTTATCTTTAATTTTTTTTAAATAATTAGAATTGAAATTTAAAGAGCTCTGTGTGGCTAGTAGCTATACTATCGGACATTGCAGTAGGTGAAAGGCCTCAAAGAGAAGAGTCCTCTCCTTTAGCCCGGGCTCAGTCCTAAGCAGCAGGTGCACCACTTGGTTCTATACCCTGGTTACATGGACATGGATGAGAATGAGGACTCATTCAGGACCTGGGCTGCTTTGGCTCCCTTCAGTGGGCTAAGCACATGCCCATAACAAGACCCAGAACTATCAGGAAGATTGCCAAGACTATACTTCACACTGAAGCAGCAAACGTAAAGACGGAAATCTTTTTCAGAAATCAACCAATTGCTTGTTCATATGACCTGTTGGTAAAAAGAGAAAAGTTCTGTAAAATATTTGATGAGACTTATTCTGAGCCAAGTATGAGTGACCATGGCTCTCATGGTCACTCATATTTGACACAGCCCTCAGGAGATCATGAGAACATGTGCCAAAGTGGTCAGGGTACAGCTTGGTTTTATACATTTTAGGGAGCCATGAGGCTTCAATCAAATACGTTTAAGAACTATGATGGTTTGGTCCAAAAAGGCAAGATAACTTGAAGCGGAGGCTTTTAGGTATAGGTAGATTTCAAATATTTGGGTTGAAGGTTAAGTTTATCTAAAGACCTGGGATCAATAGAAAGAAAAATGTCTGGGTTGCGATAAGAGGTTGTGGATACTAAAGTTTAATCATGCAGATGAAGCCTCCAGGTAGCCGACTTCAGAGAGAATAAATTGTAAATGCTTCTCATCAGACTTAAAAGTCTGCATTGGTGTTGGAGAGGTACAATGAGGTATGTCCAACCCCTGCTTCCCATCATGGCCTACTCTGGTCTCTCAGGTTAAATTTTAAAAGAACCCTGGCTGAGGAGAAAGTCCACTCGGATGGTTGGGGGGGCCCTTAGAATTTTATTTTTGGTTTGCAAGGCACACATTTGTTAAAGCGAACTAAAAATGTCCTGAGGACTCCATGCTTCTATATTTGAGTACTTGTGGATGGACTGTCACCTACCTTAAGTGGTAGACAAGAGTGAAAACCTAACTTAGAAGTATACACCTGTAACAATAGCTGAGTCTTGACCAATTCCAGCAGCCATACTTCTACCAGTTATACACTGCTGAGTGTTCAAACTGGTCAAATAAGGCAAATTCCAGCTGTTTCGGTACCTCACTTCCAATTTCTGTACGTCACTTCCCTTTTTTTGCCTGTAAATTTTTTCTGAATAGGAGACATCCCTGGAGTCTTCCTGAATCTGCTGTGATTCTGGGGGCCGCCTGAATCGCGAATCCTTCATTGCACAATTTAACTCCTTTAAATTTAATTCAGCTGAAGTTTTTCCTTTTCACACATCTGAGAATCACTACTGGATTAGAATCGGAATATACACTGTGCTCACATTTTACCCTAATGATGTTGGTCTAAATTTTAAACCCCAATTTATTATGAAGTTTCACTTTCCACTTAATTTTTTTTAGAGTAATAAGTGAAGGCCGGGCGCGGTGGCTCAAGCCTGTAATCCCAGCACTTTGGGAGGCCGAGACGGGCGGATCATGAGGTCAGGAGATCGAGACCATCCTGGCTAATATGGTGAAACCCCGTCTCTACTAAAAAATACAAAAAACTAGCCGGGCGAAGTGGCGGGTGCCTGTAGTCCCAGCTACTCGGGAGGCTGAGGCAGGAGAATGGCGTGAACCCGAGAGGAGGAGCTTGCAGTGAGCTGAGATCCGGCCACTGCACTCCAGCCTGGGTGACAGAGCAAGACTCCGTCTCAAAAAAAAAAAAAAAAAAAAGTGAAAAAAATGGACAGAAGTAGTACATTTTCTGATCTATTATTTGGAGATCTTTAAATATTCATTAGGAGAGTATGTGTGTGTGTCTGTGTGTTGAGAAGAGTTGTGTTGGATTTGCAATTGTGTCGTCTTTCACTTAGATCAATTTCTAAATACTGCACTACTATTACTTGTTTTTGTCCAATGGTTAGTTGTCTAGCACTTAAAACTTTATATACTGTCAAGATTCTTATTGAGTAGAAAGACATATCACATATAGTTTATAGAGTGTGAGAGAATTGAGGGTCATATCTGATACATTTATTTTGCAATGAGAAAACTGAAGAACAAAATAGTTAAGTGGCTTGCCAAATGATCTTAAGCAAGCTAATAGAGTCAGAATAAGAAATCAGAGCTTGTTTGGTCAAAAGTGTGTATATAACACCCTTAACTGAAAAGGCACCCTTAAAGCAATCATCCTTGCATCTTCACATTGTAACTGTAACTTAGAATATGACTAGTGACACATCTTTCTCCAAACCGAAGGCAAAATTAAAAAAAAAAAATTCCTGTTGGATTTTCTGTTCCAAACATTACATTGCATGTCTATTTTGGAAAACCAAACTAGTCTATGTAAAATCTTTGAGCTCCCTTTAAATGTTTTTCTCTAGAGCCTAAAAGAGAGCCTGATTTTAGCACATTGAACAGAGTCATTTCTCCCAGCTTCATTTTCTCCTCTAAATCAAGGTAATTGCCCTTTGATCCTCCCAATGATGCCTCCATCTTCCTTTACCCTTACCAGTGTTACAGCTCAGTGGTACAGCAGAAATCCTCCTCTCTGTGGATGGAAGAACAGGACATCTCTACTGATGTTACACTGAGTAATAGTGTCTAAGACCATCAGGAAGTGATAGGAATTTATTACTTAAAAGTGACTTTAGTTGGCTATTACCTATAATGTTTACTTTCCAACATCTCATGAAGACATAGACTAGTTTTCAGTTGTCTCTCATTTACTTTAACAAATGCAAAAACTACTGCTGACCACTTGATAATGCCTGGCTTCTTCAGGCTGACTGAATGGCCACATAATTAACCCCTTATAGAACTAGATTATCAATACCATAGTGTTTCTGGTGTTCTATATATTGAGGACATCAGTGGATTTCATGGTAGTTAAAATTATGGATCATGGGGTCAACTGCCTGCATGTGACTCCTAGCTCCACCACGAACTGGTCATGTGATATTGAGTAGCTCTCTCTACTTCTCTACTTCTGTTTTCCCAGTTATATGGGACATTTCTACTACCATTTTCATAAACTACTTGTGATAATTAAGTGAGATAACATATTTAAGGTGTTTAACACATTTTACCTCCCAAATTGTGTTGATATTCCCATGTGTAGTCTAGTCATATTTCTCAGATCTGATCCTTGGAACCTTTCTAGCTATAGCCTTTTGGTAAACTACTATATGGATTCTCTCTCTGGCTACATCGTCTTCTGAATTTCTGGATAAATCACTGTCAATTACTCTTACTTTAAGGACCCTGTGGGCACACTTTTGCCACATATAATCGAGCTCTCTATGTGAGATCCAGACTCATGTAATTTCCTGTATCTCCATTGATAAGCATTGGCATATTTCTACTGCCCAGAAGATTAGGAAAAGGAGAGGATTCTGTGGGTTTGTTCATATCGTTATAATTTACATCTTCATCTCTAACATCCTATATTCTCATGTTCATGGGCAACTTTTCATTCACCCTCAGCCAGGAGAACTAGTGATGATAATAGAGAAATCCAAAGACCAAATGGAGGAGTGGGGTGGGTAAGGAGGGAAAAACAAAGTAAGCTTCATTTTCTAATTCATAGATGGAAATACCACCAACCTGTGAATGTCAATAAAGATATGAATATAAAAAAGTTCAAAAACGAAGTACTACATTCGTTTAAGGATTTATTATCTTGCCAATTGTGTGAAATTATATTGTGTGCTCCAGGGATGTTTTATCAAGTGGTTCAATCGTTGGTACAATGGTTGGTCTTACTGTTTGACTTTTCTAGTAGTTTCTCATCCCTGGATGTACATTAGAATCACTTGAATATCTTTTAAAAAGTACTGATACTCAAGAAATATTTCATATTAATTAAGGTAAAATCACTGTGATTGGGGCTCATGCTTTAGCATTTTTACAAAAGCTCCCCCAGATTATTCTAAAGTGCAGTCAAGGTTGAAAGAACCTAGGCTATCAAAGAAACATGTTTTCCTTTGTGGTTAAGATAAACTAATTAAGATACTGAGTAGAAAGCCCTTGATTTCAGGAAAAGTGATCTAAGCCTCTGGACTAAAGATAACCATGTGACCCTAATACAGTGATCAATCTTTCTGTTTTGACCACACCTTGGACTTCCAATGGTAAAACTGGTAATTTTCCAGGCAAATAAGGTCAAGTTGGCCACCCTACATGCTGATCTGGTAGATGAGTTGTACTTTTCTGGGAAGGTTTCTATTCCTTCCTGATTTTTGAGGGATTGTCTTGATAATAAGTTTTTTTGCCCTGGATCATCCTGTTCTTTGAGTTTGAACATGGCTATGTGATGACGTGACTTGCTTCTGCAGTAATCTGCAACCATGAGAAGAATGTCAAGAGGGCCATGAGAGACATTGGCCTGGAGCTTTGCCATGGCTGAGCAGCTAAACCAAAACCAGAATTCTGCCTACTTCCAGAATTCTTGTCATGTGAGAATGTTTGCTTAAATTATGGTTAGCTAAACTTTTTACTGTTTGCAGGCATAATCTCTCAGTGCATCCAGAGCATAACCATAGAAACTGCATACACTCAGACATTTGTTCTTCATCCCCAAATTGTCTCCAGATTCTGCTCACCACTGTCAGCTTCAAATGTTTCTTAGCTGTCTTGACTTTCTGTTTTGTTTGGCTTGCTATCCCCACACCCACTAACCACTACCACCACCCACCCTTAACTGGAATGCAGGCTGTCTTCCTGACTCTGATTAGCACACGCTTGGGAGAGTGACAAGTCTGAGAATGCACAACTTAGCACTATATGCTGACACTCATGGATGGTAGTGCCACCTCCATTGCCTGGACCAGGCCTTGGGGACACTGTGCTTGGTCAGGGGCTGCAGTTTTGACCACTACCTTCTTGTCTGAGAAGAGAAGGGAAATCAAACGTAATATCAATATATTGTTTTTGTTTTTTTTGAGATGGAGTCTCACTCTGTTGCCCAGGCTAGGGTGCAGTGGCACGATCTCAGCTCACTGCTACCTCTGCCTCCCGGGCTCAAGCGATTCTCCTGCCTCAGCCTCCCGAGTAGCTGGCATTACAGACATGTGCCACCAGGCCCAGCCAATTTTTGTATTTTTAGTATAGACAGGGTTTCACCATGCTGGCCAGACTGATCTCGAACTTCTGACCTCAGGTGATCTGTCTGCCTCGGCCTCCCAAAGTGCTGGGATTACAGGCATGAGCTACTGCACCCAGCCTATATTTTTGATTAATATTTGATAACCAAGTTGAAAACAAACTGACAACACCATTGTACCTTAAAGCTCCAGAATATTAAACATACAGATTTTCCTTCATTACTATCTCATTATGCAGAAATGCGTATTTCACTTGATGATTTCTGTGATTGATCCTCAGTGACAGTGCTTAAAATTACAACATCCAAGACTCCAAATGCCAAACTATATAAGCAGGCCTGTGAAACCCAGTGTGTTTTCAAGAGAGAATAGGAATGCAAATAGTGTCAGTCACTCTGCTCTTTTTCCATTGACTCTTCTCGAGAGCATGTGTGGCTTTCTGAGAGCCAGAGCTGCACATGTGGATCCTAGCAGAACTGTTCTCTTTGCCAGATCCACATGAGGCTCGAATGGGGCTCAGTCTTCTCTAAAGTGTTCTCACCTGGCTTCTCAGCCAACTGTTGTTGCTTTCCATTTTAATTAAGGGAGTTGAGTTGGCAGCGAAAACTGCACTTGTTCTAATATTGAAATAATTCTTTCCACTACTGCATCATTTCTCCAACATTTTATAGAATGCCCTGAAGTCTAAGAGGTTGGCAAAAACAACTGTCAGCTGATAGGAGGCACAGTCTGTCTCATTCAACTTATTCAGAGCCTGTAAAATAAAAATGCATATAGATGCCGTTAAACCTTGCAGTGGTAACGGGAAAGGTGTCTGGACTGCATGTACAAAGCTGCGCACAGGAAAGCATTGTTCACTGTGGCAGAAGCACTAAAGAAGCAGCACTGTGGTCTTGTTCCCAAGCATGTAACACTCTAACAATTCCCATAATGTTTGGAAGAATGGAGAGATATTACTTGTTATGAAAAAAGCTTATTACTTGGTGATTAAACACACTTAAGGAAGCCAGGGACTGGTGCAAATGAGTTTTTTTTTATTTTCCCTTTGATTAAAAACTCAGACCAGGCCAAATGCATGTAAGATGAGCATAAGGGACTCCATCTTTTTTGAGCTTTCTTTATCTTTTTTCCCCCTTACTCCTTTCTATTTTTCTTCTTGGACTTTTGCCCTTGACTGTTGTCATTTATTTCCACTCATTCTTTTCCTTACTGGGGAAGAGTATTGTGTTCTTTTTGCTTAGATCTGTTATTTCCCCCTTCCGCTATGAGACCTCAGGCCCTTTCTCCTTAACCTGCATGAATGTTTCACCTCACCGCAGGAGTCTTCCTGATCCTTGAAAAACTAGCAATCAGCTGTGCTTCTCCATAGCACTTTGTTCATTCAAGACTTATGTAATATTTTATCATTTAATATTTTATCAGTTCCTTTTTGGTTTGTCTTTTCCAGTAAATGGCGAGAACATTATTCTATAATTTCCTTGCCAGTAAAATTTACATACATATTTACATACCTCACAGGATTGCTCAAATAAGACTAACTGTACATAACATTATAACATCCATGAGGGGTGGACAAGGCATATGATTTGACCAAGTGTACTCTGAAATATTACATTCTTTCCTCTACCAGTCTTGTTTATCTGGTTTGAATTATTTGGTGGCTAGAAGTCTGCCTTTAGAATAGAGGTGGGATGCAATGAAAAGAGAGATTGGAGCAACCTATGCTATTTGACCTAAAGTTTATAACACCAAGAGCATCAGTGTTAGAAATTATATAAAATGGCCTTTATAGATTTGTAGAAATAAAGAAAATTTAGAAAGAATGGGAGCAAACTAGAAAAAGCTAGAACTTTGAAATTCACTATTTGCATCTTTCATAAAATACTCCCTTTTAAAATACTGTTTTCTCTTTCCTCCTGTATTTATTGCTGAATATTAAAAGATAATTTTTCATTACTAATATTTCATCTTTGGTTATCTGGTTACTAAAAAGTAGTTGGAAAAATTATATCATAACCATATAAGCAAGATGCTGTCAGAGTAATAATTTTGGTTATGTTGTATATATGCAATACATGATCAGAATAATTGGACATTGTTTACATTACTTCATGTGTCTGTATTTTGTAATTGGAATGAAGATTGCTTTAAGTGTTTTATTAATTAGTTTCTAGTGTATGCACAGGGTCAAAATAAAAGCTCTTCTTTTTGACATTCTTTCTCAAAAAAAAATCTCATTATTACAGTGGAAGGAAAATCTGTCCAAATCCTTGCTCTGCAGATGGTTTATAAAGATTTGGAATGTTCCATCAATGGAAAAACTGACCAACTTTGGTGAAGCCTCCTGCAATTCTCATTTTAGTACCTAATGTTACAGAAAAGGAGCCCTTATTTTGACTTTTTTTCCTTTATTTTGCAACGTATATTTAAAATCCATAATAGAAGTAGATTTCTTATTTTTTTAACCTTTTATTATGGAAAATTTCAGACATCGTTTGAGTAAGAAAAGCATAGTAAACACCCGTACACCCATCACTCGCTTCAACAATGATCAGCTCATGGCCAAACTGGTTTCCTCTAAACTCCCACTCACTCTCCCAAGCAACTTTTTGATATCATGACATTTCATCTATGAATATTTCCATATGTATCTCTAAATGACAAGAGCTCTCCTTTTAATCATCACCCCAATAGTGATCAGCCCCCCTTAATGTTAAATATTTCATCAGTGTTTACATTCCCCATGGGTTTTTAAGTGATGTTTGTATTGTGACCCGAATGCTGTCCATACATTGCCTTGATTGATATCTCTTATATTGCTTTTATTCTATGGGCTATCTCTCATTTTTGTCTTTGTTTGCTTGTATTTTTCTTACTGCTAATTTAGTCTTCTTTTCCATAATGATTTAATTTATTATATTTCTAATCCTTTCCTTTGTTCTTTTCACTTCTTTTCAAATTTTATTCTCAAATTACTTCACTTCTGAGTATTTTAAATTGTGATTTATGTTCTTTCATAGATTTTTAAAATTAGCTTTTTTTCAGCTAGTTTTGAAAAAGCATCTTAGCAGCTCTAAACTAATTTGTGAGCATTTGCGTTTTTCTAGCGTACATTTATTGTTTGTAGAGGAGTTATGTGCTCCTCATTCTCTCTCTGTCTCTCTCTCATAATATTATATTGGATTCAATTATCATCCTTTCCTGCTGCTCACTTTTAAGTAAAATAAGTCCCTGATGGGGCATTGCTTTAGAATAAAATATGTATATAACAAAGTTTTGAGTGTCTACATTGAAAAAAGGAAAAAATAAATAGGTAAATTAATTTTAAATGCTTTTACCTAATATATCTACAATATTATTTTAATGTCATGGAAAATTATATATGATGAATTATTAGAATTATTGATTATCTAATATAAAGTTCATATAAATTATTAAAGGGAATATACATATTATCAGTATAAAAAATATAATCTATATAAATCAAGATAAAATGATTAATTCAATATTATATATATTTTTTCATACTAAGTCTTCAAAAACATATATAAGTACAGCACATCACCATTTGGACTAGCTATAGTTCAAATTACATAATCAACAGAACAATTCTAGGATTCCTATCCACTGTGATAAATTCATACATGGCCTTGTATTTTCTGAAATCTTCCTTCTCTACTACTTTGCCCCTTTCATTTGGATTTTACTTTTAATTTTTTTGCCATAGTCATTCCAATAATGATTAGTTTGAACTTTATTCTTTGTAGTTTCTCACTGGAAGGAGCCTTATCTTAGGCAGATATGTCAGTTTATTAGTGTTAGGAAGTTTTCAGGTCCAGACTCAGATTATCCATCAGAACTTCTCAAGGCCTCCTTGCTCTAGCCTGCCCATTGGAGCCTCAGTATCCTCTCCCATCTACTACTGCTTTAGCTGATGACATTTTGACAGTTCTCCGACTCTCAGACCTGTTACAAGCTCCTTGTCTTCTGCTTCATTTTGCAAAGTCATTGATACTATTGTCTTATATCTAGCGATGATTTGTATCCTTTTGTTTGTATTTTGGGATTTGTGGTGATTTCTTTCCACCTAGGTTTGTCGTAGATGTTTTCAACTTGGTTATCAAGTATTAACCAACAATATAGGCTTGGATGCAGTAGCCCACACTTGCAATCCCAGCACTTTGGGAGGCCGAGGAAGGCAGATCACCTGAGGTCAGGAGTTCTACTCTCTATTTTCAATCACATTTTTACACAGGAGCATCCAAAGAGAGAAATGACAACACCAAATTTTCCTACTGCTGCCACTATCTCATCACAATCCTTTCTTTTTAGTTTTTAATTACTTATGCAGACATATTTCATTAAGTTATTGGCTCATTGTGAATTGTGAATTTGGTGTACCCATTTATTGATTTGATTGATCTTACTAAGTATTTGACCAAGGCCATTACACATCTTGGTTTTTAGAAGGATAGTCTGGGATCATCAACTTAAGCTTCAGCAAATAGTATCATATTCAATGTTATTTAATATTTTTATATGTTTAGAAATTTTATGTTAAGAGAAAATAAAACTGGAACGTGAGTATTTAGAAATTAGAAACTCACTAATCACTCAAATTCTAAATCTGTTATTAAGTGGAAAGGGGAATATACTTTGTATCCATTAAATATTGCCATTACCTCAAACAGTGTAATTAAAATTGAGCAGACTTGCAACCACCTTTCCTTCCTGTGACACAGAAGTATCCAAAAGATTTAGAAGCCAACCTTGGAAATTATTTTGGCTTTGATAGCAATATTTGGAAGCTCTAGGAGCATTCTGTGAAGGTAATAAAATTGCATTGGAGATTAAGTGAAATTGGTGTTCTATACATATTTTATTAAATAGAAGCCTTTTGAAAATGCCCGCCTTACTCACCTTAGCACATGAAGCAGATGAAATTATTTTATGGAGGCACTCAAACAAATATCAGAAAACAAATCACCAACGTTATTCAACTCTAAAAGTTGGTAGGAAATATCAAAACTCACATTTAAGAAGACAATAACTTAGACCTTACAGGAGGAGATGATTTTCTTTAGCAATTTAAACAGATAAAACTAAAAGCAAAGGACATTGGTATTCTAAACACTGAGAGAATAGATAAATTTTGTTTATGTATTTTGCTGTACTGAGCAAGAGTGACTATATACGGCTCTGTAAAAATTGGTGGATGAGAATGATGAAGACAAATGCTTCAAGAAGTAGTAATCCACATTTTCTGAAAAGTGCTTTTATTAAGAACACTTAATATTAAGAAATAGCACAATCTTTTTTTAACTAAAACCCTGATTATTAGTTCAATAAAAACTGTATTTATATATTTAATGCACCTGATTACTGTTTAATGTGTTGGTAAAATAGCACTGAACAAAACAGACAATTTATGCTCTCATGGAACTTATATTTTGTTGGAAGTGATACATACCAAACTATAAAAGCTCAAAATATAAAACTGATGAGACTGTGACTACTTTGTTTGAAGCAAAGGTCCTGGAGTCTTACCTGTCTCACCTCTTCTATCTGTACTATTCACTTTCACTCTCTTTTTTGACCCTAATTTGGAAATTAGTGCTCTGAAGTGCAACTCAGTGAATGAAACTGATATAGTATATACCTTTGTATAAGCAGTCAGTGTAGTGAGGAAGCAAAGGTAGTCTTTGGCTACGTCTCTGCTAGTGCAATCCCTGGAATTCCAGAACCCTGGGGACTCATCAACTGAGAAAAGGACACCTGATCCCTGACCAACATGAATCTCTAAAATTCCTATTCAAAAATTAGGCACCTTTTCTCCCTGGTATAGATACCACACTGCTGTTGCTTGTGCATGGGCATTTCTGCCAGTTATCCTCATCAGTGTGGATGTGGATGTTACCATCTTGCTTCCTCGTTCTCTAGAAGCCTGGGTTCTCTGCTATGACCTATGTGCTGGGAATATATAGCCTTTTTGTCTCACAGCAAAACCAAGGGCTGCCTTGTTTCTTTTTTCAAGGAGAAGTTAAAGCTATTTATTTCCCCAAAACCATATGACTTGGGAAGACCATTCATTCATGCACTTGTTTATTCACTTGCTCATGTGCTATTGTTCATTTATTCATATTTATTCAGCAAATTATAAATGTGCCAGGCACTCTAAAATATATTAATTAGCAAAAACAAATACTTCCTTGGTCTCAGAAGCTTAGAGACTATTGGGAGAGGAAGATTTTTTTTAAAAAAATCATATAAAGCAAAATTTCAGCTGTAAAAAGATCATTTAATAGGGTGTATATGATACAGTTATGAAGCGTCCAGAGGAAGTGTTCCTTAAAAAGTGGCTGATGAAGAAGGCAGTGAGGGAAGCATTTTTCAAAACATTATGATGGGGAAAAGGACCCACTTAATAATTCAGAATTCTTTTAAAACACTCATGGCAGGAACCCCTAATCTCATCTGCTCCTTCGAATCACCAGAAAATAATCCTCACCATTATCCCTAGAGTCTGGGCTCAGTGTCCCTCTCTCTTCATCTGGAGCCGAATTCTTCCAGGAACAATTGAATAGTCACCAGAACAAAGACAGCTTTCATCAGATCAGAGGGCCAGCAGAGCTCTTCAGAGAGAGGCCAGCCAGCTCATTGTACAGTTGGGTGAAGCCAGGGGTGTCTCAATGACACTCCTAAGGACACACAGATATTCAGAAGCTGAGCCTCCTGACTCCCAATCAGTACTGTTTCCCCGCACGGTACCACAGAGGTACAGGGGATGAATTCAGGTGACCCTCAGATGGACAGAACTTACTGTAAGGGTTAGGTATTTACTTTCATAGTTGATGGTGAGCGATGCTGGTTTTCCATTTCTGCTAGTCTTCTGATGTTTCTGTCAAAACTAAATTTAACTTAAAAGTGATTCTTTAAAGTGACTAATGGACTGCTATGTGAAGGAGGACTAAGAATTAGTTAGAAATAGAGTGGGGAGAAAACCTTCCTAGGACAGGCAGGAGTATGTGTAAAAGTTCTATGGAAGGTGGAAACCTGGCACGTTTGCAGAAATGTAAGTAGGTCCATATGACCAAGGCCCAGAAAACCTGAGATGCAGACAGAAACAGAGTTTGCAAGGCCTTGACAGCTGTGTTAAGGATGTGCTTTTTTACCTTCAGAGCAGTGGAAGGCTACTGCGAAGTGTTTTAAGCAGTGTGTATAGATGTGCACACATATGTGCATGTGTGTATAAGATGATCAGTTAGGAATTTTAGAAATTCCCTCTAGTTACAGTGTGGAAACAATTTTGGAGGGAAACATGAGTAGACAAGGGGAAGCCATTTAGGATTATGCCGTTTTAGTAATTCAGACAACATAGTGTAGTAATGTGGACTAGGAGAGTGGGAGTGGAGATGGAGAAAAACAGATGTGTTTGCAGAGGAATTTGTTCGGTAAATTGGAGAATACTTGGCATGAATTTGATATGAGGGAAAGGAAGGCAGAGGAGTTATGGAGAACACTAGATTTGATTTGTGTAACTGAATAAATAGTTTGAAAGGGAATAGGGAACCTTGAAATACAAACAGATTTGGGAGAAAAGGCCATGAGTAGGTTTCAGACAAATGGAGAATGAAGTGTCTTTGAGGTAGTCATGTCCGGATGTCAAATAGCTATTTGCATGTTCTTCCAAGAACTCTGTCCATACAAGAGAGGAATCCTTGAGTGTTATTCCTGCTTTTTATTCAACCTGGGAGAAATATTCCATTTCCTTGCATCAGAGAGACCAAGACTTTTCTCTCTTTCTAGAGAAGATTCACAAGGAAGCAGATTTTCCTGGGTTCAAGCGATTCTTGTGCCTCAGCCTCCTAAGTAGCTGGAAACCCAGGCACACACCACAAGCCTGGCCAATTTTTGTGGTTTTTAGTAGAGACGGAGTTTCGCTATTTTGGCCAGTTTGACCTCCAGTGATCCACTCACCTTGGCATCCCAAATTTCTGGGATTACAGGCGTGAGCCAATGTGTCTGGCCTATCCTTGAATTTTAAAATTTCAGTTATTTTCCATTTTTTGTACAACATATTTATCTTTTGACCTACAGTATGTCTGTTATACTTAATAGATTTATTCATGTTATTGTATAGATGGAGGATTCATGCCTTTTACCCAGCAAAATAAGATAATGGAGGCCCTTTTCCTGCTATGAACACATAGATGACATTGAAAAAAAAAAAAAAAGAATTTCCCAGGTGCCAGACATAAGTAGGAACCTAGGACTACAGTTGTAAGCTTGTAATATGATACTATGGTGATTCCAGGGATAATGGTCATGGATATAGGCTCTAAAACCTAGGAAAATAATTTAATTTCACCTGGAGGCAGAATTCATATCTTGGGCATATAGGAAATAGAGAGGTATAACTAAGTCCCCTGCGTAAAGGTGGGCACTGGAATGGTGTCCCTTACTGAAAGGAGAATAGAAAAATCTTTTATTATTAGAGCAAGAAAGTGACAAAGAATTGGTTCCTGTCTGGGACTCTGAAAAAAGAAAAACATAAAAAATCAGGCCAATTACTACGTATAGTCCTGGAGCCTGGACATATGTTATACTCCTGGGTCTAGGGGTTTAGGCCTGCTCCCTAACATTTGTCAGGTCTGAAGGAAAAGTGCAAATGAAGGGCAATATACCATTGGTCTAAATGTTTAGAAAGTATAGGTGTACCAACCTCTTAACATATGTTTTATCCATCTTTCATGGAGTTCTGGAAGTCATGGCTTGGATTTAGAATTACTAGATGCTGTCCTCCACCTCCCAGCCCTCCCTCTTATATTGTTACTCTCACTCTAACACTGATAGAGAAGGGCTTTTATTTCCGCATGTGTGAATACCCCAACTACGACATTCAAACTCTGTCTAGACTTCTTGTAAACATCTTTTAGGTAGTGGGAGCATGGTTGGCCCTTGAATGGCTAGTCCTGGGGAGAGAATCTGGAATTGGACTTGGAGCCATATAGGCAAGGGATTTGGGGATTGTAGGTATCAAGAATATGCTTTGGAAGGGTAATCCTGAGCTCTGTGGTAGGGGCCACATCTCGTTGACCCTGAGTATGCATCAGTCCTGGAGGTGAGCAAGGCCAAAGAAACAAAGCAGGGCCCTGTAGAGTAGGATGGGGTGGGCCTCTGGACAGAAGCTCTTTTTGGCAAGATTAAAATGTTACCAATTGGGGCAACCAAAAGCAAACAAAAAGCCAAACTCTAGCAAAAGTATAAAAACCCAGGGCATAAGGAGCTAAAACACTTGGTTAAGTTGTTGAGTACACACACACACACACACACACAGAAAGAGCCTAAAACATAGCAAAAGACATAAGAAAACAATTATCCAGAAAGATCACCAACTGATCCTTACAAATATGAAAGCTCTCACCTAAACAAAAATCACTTGTATTTAAAATGAAATTATTAAAGATAAAAGATGTAAAGAAAGTCAAGATTAATTTCAAGGAAACAAGTAGATTTGAATAGAACCAAATGGAACTTTAGGAAATAAAAATAGATTTATTGAAATTTAAAATATGGTGCATGGTTTACATATCTGGTTAGATAAATAGGAGTTCCAAAATGAGAGAATAAAGAAAATGATAAAGAGTCAACACTGAGGAAATAATGATCAATAGCATTTCATATTGTTGGAAGATATGAATCCTTAATTTAATTCTGATTGATCTTATGAACACATATAGAACAGTGAACTAGTACTTGAATAAGCATGTTAAAATTTTATGTTTAACCACTAAGAAAATGAAAAATATTATATGACTTGCTTACTAGCAGAAGCAGAAAAAAGCGATAAGGAACACTTGATCAATTTATTTAAGAAGAGACGCAAAGAAAAAGTGTGTTAAATATAAAGCACAAATAAGAAGCCAGATATAATTACAAATATAACAATAATCACAATAAGTATAAACAGATTCTCTAAATTAGAAACAAATCAAAAGGAAAGAAATGCCAGATAAATGCTACTAATGAGATGTACATTTAAAACAAAAGAGCTCAGAAAGGTTGAAAAGTGCTTGAAACAGGTATACCAGGTGATTTGAGAAAAACTCTCAAACCATGTTTTTCCTCTGCTCTCATACCACAACAATTAATGCAGAAGACCTCTTTGACAAAATATATGGGATTTTCCCCCACCAACCAGCAGTGGACACCAGCTGGGTATTCTCCAATTAACTTCTGACATTATCTACCTGGAGACAGTG
Source organism: Macaca mulatta (assembly GCF_049350105.2). Lineage (NCBI taxonomy): Eukaryota > Metazoa > Chordata > Mammalia > Primates > Cercopithecidae > Macaca > Macaca mulatta. Next base: position 86,236,471 of record NC_133420.1, read on the forward strand.
TCAGAACCCACAGGTTGAGGGCTTACTCTCCAAGACTGCCCCTCTACCAGACACCAGTCTCACGTTCAGGCCTCCAGAACTTCTCACTGACCAGTTTAAAGCTGGGGCTCCCATGACCTCCTCTTTGGGTTCATTTAACTTGCTGGAGTGGCTCCCAGAACTCGGGGGAAACACTTATGTTTGCTGGTTTATTATAAAGGATATTGCAAAGGATATAGATCTTGAAGAGATGTCTACGATGAGGTGTGGGGGAAGGGGCGCAAAGCTTCCATGCCCTTGCTGAGTGCATCATCCTACAGGAACCTCCATGTGTTCCACTATCGGGAAGCTGAACTTCTAAAGCAGATTTGATGGCAATGCACAGTTGAAAGGACCAAACAACTATTCTTGGCTCTCAGTTATCAGCACTCTTCCATCTTTACCTGAACTCTGCTCCTCAGCGTCTCTTTTTAATGTCTGCAAGAGCAATTTTTATTTTGTAATTTACTTTGAAAAAGTATCTGTAGAGATTAAAATGTGTTATGCATATGTGTGTTTTAACCCACTCTTTAGGATGATCTGTTACCCTCCTTAAGCTACAATTTAATAAACAGGCCATACTCCATAGTGCCACTGGAAAGGCTTCAGAGGTATTTATCAAAGACGTTTTTTAAATTAGCATAACAGGCTTTAAAATGACTTTTAGTGGACAAACTGGTGGTTTCTAACCAATCAAGATGTGTTGATTGGTTAGAAAGTTTGAAGGTTTTCCCTGCACTTGTGTGAACAAGGCTTGAAATCCGCACATTTTGTTCAGATCTGTGCATATGAAAGAACAGTTGAATCCTGATGCTCAAATATTGTCACCATCACTTCAGATGAATCTTTTTATAAGTTGTAGTCAAAGCACCCCAAAATAAGAGAAAACTGAGACCTCACTGAGCTGACAGAGCAGGCTAGAGAACCATTTTATGACTGTGACCATTATTAATAACTGTCTTTAAAGTAAAACTAACAGAGGGTAGATCTCTTAATGGGATTGTGGGAAGGACACATATAGACCTCACCTATTTCTCATTATTGAAAGATACCTATAACTTACAAAAATATTCTAATTGTGCATAGCCAATTTGTCTTAGATACATTCACAAAAGAAATTTTATAGCTTTAGTGCTCCTTTGTCTCAAAGAAGGATATACAGTTAATCTACTTACACATTCTTACCTAAATTCTGTAGTAGAATAGTTCTAGGGTGGCCTAATCCCACTTTATATTAGCTTTGCTTGTTTTAAAACTTTCTATAAATGAAATATATGTCCATAGTCATTTGATATCTCTTATTATAGCCTCTTCTTTTCTTTGCCAGGAACCTATTTCCTATCTACTCTACAATGCATCATGGATAGGTTGTTTAGTTTTATCTTTGGCCTTAACCAGCCCCAGTCTCTTCACAAAGAATACGTACTGTGCTCTTGCTCTAGTCTTTCCTTCTCTCTCTGATCTCTTGAGATTTGCCATTGCCCTATCCATCCTGCCCTGGACTCCTGCCCTGGGTACTCTTCCATATACCTTAGCATTTCCACTCAGGCATAACCCATTTGCACCCAAGTCACCCTAGCTCCCATAAGGCCTTGGTAAGTACATACGCCTTTCAAAAGCAGCTCCTCTAGCTTCCACAACACTAGATTACTTACGACCTTTGATAACTACCTAGTTAAAGCTTTAGAGATTTTTCTCCTTCTAGTTTGAGTCCTCTGTATTGGTTTGAGTATGGAGGCAGTGATATAGTAGGCTTGTGGAGATCACGTTTAAATTAAGACTTATTATAAATAAGATCTAGATTCTTTAGAGGGACTATATTTAGCACTTTCCAGCATTACTCTATTTAACAGCAGAGGGTAAGCAAGCCAAGTGCTTTCCTTTTTCCTCTTTCTTAATTTTGAACTCATTTTATACGTGTTTTTCTGCTACTTTTGTGCAGGGTTGGAGCAAGATAAGTGAGTTCTGGTTTTCATCTTCCACTGAGCCATACTAAATTATTTTGACAGACACCAGTTGGCAGAATGTTCAGCCTTGGGAGAGTGAGTGTTCACATGCACACAAACACACACCACTCCAATGGCATTTCTGCTATTTTAGGGTTTAGTAAATCTTTTCTGTATATCTAGGTCCTTCTAAAATACCGAGTAATTTTAAAAATTCAATTTGCTCAGGTGGTCCAAGAAGTTTTGTTATGAAAATCATAAAGATGCCATTCTTTCCCTGTTTGCTAAGGGACTAAAGAAAGGTAGGAAATGAAAATGAGATCTTTTCCTGCTACAGTTGTATCACTTCCATACTAGTGAGAGAGGCAGAACAAATGAGTAAGCAAGTGTAGGGTGCCACACACTAAGGTAAGATGTTGGCTTTTTTTTCTTTTAAATGCTGCTGTGGAATGGCCAATAAATGTTCGATTTAATGATACGAATCTTTGCACACACTTGTCTCTTGAACAGTTGATTCAGGCTGAAAACATAGGTGTTTCAGGCAGTCATTCCCCAGACTAGTGAGCTCTGATTAGAGACCATCTTTGATCTGTATGGGGGCAGTGAAGCAAGTCTCAAACATACCAAAGCAGATCAGAGTACATGGGAGGGTAACCTGGGATACAACAAAGAGGTTCCAAACAAGAGCAGAATTATTTCCTCAGCAGAAAAATGTCGAGGGCTGTCATCATTACTTAGCGAGGAGAAATTGGAGGCTGAAACTTCCCACACTGGAAATTGATTCCTGTTTATTGAGTATATAAAGGTATAAACAAGCCACATGTGTAGTTCTCTTTAATGAGTGGGAGTGTATTCATGCTAACAAAGCCTATGTTGCCTTCAAGAAGTCCCAAGTTAAAGAAGCTCTTGTTTATTGTAATATGTAGAACTAAGTAGTTCAGAGGGCAGTCAAAATGAAGTATTTAGTGCTCAGAGTATGTGCAATTCCTGAAGCATCCTACATTAAATATTGAGCCTAAATAAAGAGGCTTTTTCCTTTATGAGAAAGGTTTGGTAATCGTTCCACGTTACCTGCCTGTTTCTTCCTGAGTGTTACGACACTGTTCCAGGCTCACCTCCTCACTTCTCCATCTCCCTGCAAGCTGACATGATTGTAGAGAAGTGAAATAAAAGTGGTGATTTTAAATTATTTTTATTATTAGTAACAGCAGAAAAAACTAAAGCAATAAAATTGCCAAAATTAAAGCAATTTTTAAAAATTGTAGAGTATAAATAACACTCTCTTTGTTTAGATTTCAAGTTAAATATGTTCCCCTATCTATTAAAACACAAAATATTTGAGTAATTTATTCCATTTTAATAATTGGTAACTTTTAACAAGGTAATGCATGCATGTTGCTTCAAGATTCAAATACTACAAATTGAATAATGAAAAAGGAGAGACCTTCTGCCCATATCCTGTCACTAACTGCATGTATTTAAAAAATTTATTCTATTTATGTTCAGATTTCTAAATCAGACACATTTCTTGATTTACCCATTTCTATTTATTTCATAGTATGAAAGGTTAGAGTTTAGTAGTCTTATGCCACCCATGACCTTTTATTTCCTCTGTTTTTTCCAATAAAAATATAGCATGATTTTGGTTAAATCAATACCAAACATATACCTAATTATGTTTACATAAGTGTGGTTAATTGTTAGCCAGATACTGTACCCTGATTATATTTGATTTCCTGTAAAACTTGTTAGTTCTAATTGTAGATATTTTCCTTCCTCTTTTGGTTTGCTCAGTTTTCTGTGTTCTTATTCCTTTACAATTAAGCATTCTAAGTCTCCACTGGAATTGTAAATCCTTCTACTATTTTACATATGGCCAAACACATCAAGTGTTTTTATGGGTTCCTTTTTGGTCCAGAATTCACAGTTCTCTACAAACCAGGGTGGCCACTCTCTGGCCTACACTGCCAACCTTTGCTGTCTCGTGCTCACTCCTCTAGCCATTTTCCAAACATTTAAATAAATACATTAACATGATGATTTCAAATAGTGTGGTAGACAGAATTTTTAGGAAGGGCCCCAAGATTTCATAGACCCTAATCCCTGGGTCCTGGAAATATGATGAGGTATCACTCCCATGATGTTATGTTATATGGCACAGTTGGCCTTAAGAAGGGGAAATTATCCAAATGGGCCTAATTCAGTCACACGAAACCTGAATAAAGTTTTCTTAAAATCAGAAAACTTTCTCCAGCTAGTGATAGAGGAGGAAGGTGAAAGGGAATCAGATTGTAAGCACAAGAAGAGCTTGATGCTCTTTTGTTGGCTTGAAGATGAAGAGGGTCAAGTGATGACTGGTGCGGGTGGTGCGGTGCCTAGAACCTAAGAGGAGCTCCCCCAGCTGATTGCCAGCCAGGAAATGGAGACTTCAGGCCCGTGACCATGGAAACCAAATTCTTCCAACCACCCTACTGAGTGGATTATTCCATGAGTCTCCAAATAATAGCTCAGCAGCCTGACTTTTTGATTTATTTAAGTCATCTGAGACTCTGAGCAGAAGACTAAGCCAAGTCCACCCGAGCCTAAGACTGACCTAAAGAACTGTAAGCTGAGAAATAGGTGCAGTTATCAGTTGCTCAGTTTGCAGTGATTTTTTTATGCAGCAATATAAAACTAATACATTAATTTTAAATATATGAATTTTCTTTGGACAGATAAGAAATGAATAGCAGCATTAATACTCAGCATTAGAAAGAAACAAAGTACTAATATATGAAACAATATGGATGAATCTCAGAACCTCTTGCTGTTGTAAAGAAGCCAGAATAGAGATCATAATCTATAATTCCATTTATATAAAATCCAAGAATGGAGAAAATTAATTTATGGTGCTAGGAATCAGATAATATTGCCCCTGAAGACAGAATAGGGAAGAAGGGATTAGCTAGAAAGAGCTACCTTTCTTGGGAGATGGAAATATTTGATATTTAATTTTGGTGATGTTTCCGTGGGTGTATACAATTGTCAAAACTCATAGAACTGAAAACTTAATATCTGTGCATCTTTTGGTATATAAATTATACTTCCAATAAAGTAAATATTTAAAATAAATAAAACCAAAAATGATTAACACATTCTTGTGAAATCTCTCAGGCTGAGGTGATCACTTTCTCTTCTGAGCTGCTATGTAAGAACATGGGAAGGATTTCTCAGGCACTGACACAGGAGGTGCCTCATGAAATTTCATCTCTTGCTTTGTTCTTGTCACTCATGTTTTAATGTGTTTATTTTCCTCCACTTCCCAACCCTAACAACATTATGAGTGCTTTGGTGGCAAGGATATCACAGTTCGTAGTGGAATTACATACATTAGATAAGCATTCAATCAATAACTGGCAATTTTGATTAATTTACACAGGGAAAATAAAATATATACATGATAGAAAAAAATTATAACCAATATTAAATTCCTTATGTCTAATTTATTTTTGATAACAGTTTCAACCTTATCTGTTCTTCAAATATTTTGCTATTTTAAGCTGCTAGAACATCACTATTTAAATATCATATTTACAATATATAATTATCTTTTAAAAAATTACATGGACCCCTGGATCTTATCTCCTAATGCAGCCATACTCTTCATTTCACAAAATAGTTCCCTTTTGGGAGAACTGGCCTGATGTTTTCTTTCTTTTATAAGAGAAACCTCCTTGCACAAACAGCCCCCTCTCCTACTATTGCTCCGAAATGATCTGAATTTTTTATTGTCTTTCATCCTTGAAAAACAATTCATCTTTCCTTAATTAGACATTAAACCTCCTACAATATTATTTACTTTTGTTAATAGCTATGTGCTATTAAGGTTTACATATATGTTACATATATGAAACATTTTTAGTATGGATTTCTTAACAAAATCTTTTGAATGGCTGTAATTGTAGGATGGGTCCATGAAACATATTTATAAATATATATTAAATTTTAAATACAAGGTAATAAAAATTGGGCTTATCCATAGTGCAATATAAATTTATAGAATTATGAGAAAATATCAGGAATAATTGACTTCATTTTCCAGTCTGCTAATCTATTCAATTTAGTTTTAATTAAAACTCACTGCCTCCTGTAATCTTAAACTAATTCTTGAAAATTGGAGACATGAAAGAACAGAAAGGAAAGTGGTTCTTGTTGACAGATGATAGAGAACAACTTCTGGACTTTTCAGTTGATCGCCTGCTAATTTCGGAAGTCTGGATTATCCTTGGGTGGGTCTCTGATATTTTGTTTCAGCCTCAGATAAGGAGCCATGACTCTCCATAGTGGTGCCTGTAATTGAGCTTTTGGCTTTAGTCCTTTCCCTGCCTTGGGTACATGTAACTGAGGATCCATTTGAAGACTGCATAATTGGCATATTTACCATAGTGAGGACTTCACAGACCAAGATGGTCAATGCCTGAGACTTCAAAAGACCTGGATTCAAATACTTTTTTTTTTTTTTTTTTTAAATATAGCATCTCACTCTGTCACCCAAGTTGGAGTGCAGTAACACGATCTCTGCTCACTGCAACCTCTGCCTCCCAGGTTCAAGTGATTCTCCTGCCTCAGCCTCCGGAGTAGCTGGGATTACAGGTGCCTGTCACAATGCCTGGCTAATTTTTGTATTTTTAGTAGGAATGGGCTTCACTATGTTGGCCAGGCTAGTCTCAAACTCCTGACCTCAAGTGATCTGCCCGCTTCAGCCTCCCAAAGTGTTGAGATTACAGACGTCAGCCACTGTACCCAGCTGGATCCAAATACTTGATAGTCATTGTTCTTAAAAATAAACCACAGTTGTACTGACCCAGAACCATCTTTCCTGAGTTAAGGTCTAGATGCCAGTACTTTACATACATGATTTATAGTTTGCTTATCTTTCTTTGACAGCAATTACCTGTAGGTATCTGTGCTCATGTCCTATAGAAGTAAGTATGAATACAATACAAAATTACCATTTAAAAAAACTGAGTTACTATAAGTGCCATAAACAGCATAAAACAGATCTCTACTTGCTGTGTGACCTTGAGTAAGTCTGTGAAACCTGATAACCTGTGGCTTTCACATAGGATGCTTTTGAGGATTAAATAAAGCATATGTACTTTTTTTTGTTAATTTTTTATCAAGGTCCAATGTACAAATGTGATATTAATTCTGGTAGGTTTTAACAGTATACCTGTATAGGTAAGATTGCTGTGAGTATCCAACTCCATGGCAGGTGAAATTGAATCCATGGCCTATTTTGCTTTTCAAATTCTGATTTCCAGCACCACCACTGCTTTCCACACACCATTTTCAACACAATGAGAAACCCAGGCCGTCTTTTGACTTTCAAATTCAGTACCTTTGTAAATTCAGCAATCTTTTTCTAAAGATTGTGGATGTCTGTGGCAGAGAAGATTATCTATATGCCAAAGTCTAGTGCTTCCCCTTCTTGGAGTAGCGTTGTTTCTGGGTGCAGCTGCCTTGCCAGGACACTGTTCCTTGCATATTTTAGTTCTCTTCCAATTCCTCTCTTTCCTCTGATCCTGTGTGCTAATTTGGGGTGGGGAAGTCCTTATAGGTCTTTCGCGTCTTCTTAGCTTTTGTGCCACTGTCTTCAGTTGTTGTATCCCAGAGCTGATAAACTCATATCTCCAGAGCAGGGCTCTCCTGTGGAACTTTCTGTAATCGAAACAGCCTTTGCAAACATTTTAACTGACCTAACTATCTCTATCTTGCGTCTAGCCTCCAAACTATCCTTGTTCATTCCTAGGCATAGGCCAAACTAACTTTGGGAGAAACTAAGTTTATAGTTTAACTTTGAAACAAAGATGATAACAGCCTCTTCCCCAAACAAACCCCCTTCTTGCCTGGGGACTAGACTGCCTTTGCAGGACTAGCAAAATTAGCCACAAGATTAGAAATAATGTCTTGGGAGTCACTGTTGTAAAACCTGAGATCAGTACTTGAGATATTGTGCAGACCCCTGCGTTTCCATGCACCAGCTGACACCACCCACATTGATAAACTGGCTCCTCTGGTCTTGTGGCCTCCACCCCAGGAACTGACTCAGCACAAGAGGACAGCTTCAACTCTCTGTGATCTCATCTTCAACCTGACCAATCAGTACTCCCCACTTTCTAACCTTCTACCCACCAAATTATCCTTAAAAACCCTCATCCCTGAGTTTGTAGAGAGATTGATTTGAGTAGTAACTTCATCTCCCCTACGGTGCTACTGGCCTTGCATCAATTAAACTCTTTCTTCACTGCAATGCCATGGTTTTTATTTGTGTAGTGGGCAGGAAGAACCTGTCAGGCAGCGTGGAAATGTGCTGCCCAGTACTGTAGCTTATAGCCATATATGGCTATTGACCACTTGAAATGTGGTTAGTGTGACTGCAAAACTGGATATTTACATTTTATTTTAATTACTTAAATTTAAATAGCCACAAATGACTAGTGTCCAGTATATTGTAGCTCTAGCCCCTGTGATTAAATGCTTAAGAAAGACTAACTCTTGTTTTCTTTTATAGGAGATGGCACTTTGTTTAATCCTAAAAAACAAAACCGCCATTAGCATCCATGTGCAATTTTGTTTTCTTTCAAGCAGTGGCACACAAACTTTAGTGTGCAAAAATAACATGAGGATTTGAGATTTTGTTCACAGAAATTATCATTCAGAAAAATAGAGATATATGCCCCCGAATGTGATTTTTAAACAATCATTCAGATGATTTTGATGCAGGTGGTCTATAGAACAACTTCAAAAAATGTTGTCATAAGTGTTCTGAACTCCTAAGGTAAAAGTTTTATGCCAGAGGTTATAAATAAGAATAAATATGGAATCATTTAAAACAGTGTTTGTATTAAACATTTCTGTAAGAATTTAATATTAAAAAGCAAAACAAAATCATTTGTGCTGGGGCCAGACAGTTGAGCTAGGTCTCCGTTCTTCCAGGCAAATGTTTACTCTCTTCTTTTTGAGGTTCTTTGGTGGAGAAGGATGAAAAGCTCTTGGACCCAAAGTTTTAAAAAGGAAAAGAAAGCCACGTAAAAGGGTTTTTAAAATTCCTCCTTTCCTCTCATCATTCATTCACTCAACTGCTTTTTTTTGAGGACTGACCTCCTTCGAGGCCCTGTATTAAGTGCAGGGAATGTGATATCACTTTCGTGGTGCTTGTTGTTTAGTGTAAGGAAGAGGCATAGATTATTGAATGTTTAATATTTTTTAGGTATCCTAGTAAATTGTTTCCATGTATTATATAATGTTAACCTCCCATCCCCACAACAACCATAGGCAGAGAGATGCTATCTTTACTTAAATAAAAATACATTAGAAGCAACCAAAACATTCTACATAGAAATCTCTAGACAAGACTTACAACAGGCAAGAAAAGAGAAAAAATTCTGATTGGGAGTCTTAGTAAAGGACATTGAAAAGCCTGGCAGGTAGGGCAAATTCTGGTTGGAAGCCCACCGACTGGTCGTGTTCTTTTTTATTAATACAACTGATTCCAATTCTGAGAGGCAGAATTTCTATCACTCTCAGACCTGGGAGCCACTATGAAAGGTGGACTGGAACACAGAAGTCTGGGATGATGGGAAAATTTAGAGGCACAGGGACATAGGTTTCTAGCATCTCAGGCTCAACTCTGAAGCGTTTCCCGTAAAAAATTATTACATGTCTGTTACTCATTTCTGTTGTAATAGTGCACTTCAGATGCATTATAGGTTTCATCAGCATATTTATAGTATGCATAGTGCAAGTGAAGCTCACTGCCTCCAGAATATGAAGTTCATCTTAGCTTCAGCCAAAATCATTGTGCATTGAATAAAAGCAGTCAGCTACAAATATAACTCACACTGTCAATATGTGAATTGAGTGGTTAAGAAAGGCCACTGAACAGTATTAAAGGAGAATGACTTTATTTTTTATTTTTATTTTATTATTATTTTTGAGATGGAGTCTCACTCTTCTTGCCCAGGCTGGAGTGCAGTGGCACAATCTCAACTCACTGCAACCTTTGCCTTCCAGGTTCAAGCAGTTCTCCTGCCTCAACCTCCAGAGTAGCTGAGATTACAGGCACCCACTACCAAGCTTGGCTAGTTTTTTTTTTTTTTTTTTCTTTTTTTCATTTTTAGTAGAAATGGGGTTTCACCATGTTGTCTAGGCTGGTCTCAAATTCCTGACCTCAAGTGGTCTATCCACTTTAGCCTCCCAAAGTGCTGGGATTATAGACATGAGCCACCACGGTTGGCTGAGAATGACTTTATTAATGTATACATGCTAAAAACTATTGAAATGTATTTTATCCAGCCTACAAAAATAAAGATATTAAAAGCAAAAGGAATACTGAAGAAGGAAAAACATAAAAGAAAGGAAGAATAAAAGGAAAAGAGAATGAATGAATTGGCAGTGGAAGGAAACTGATCAACTTGGAGACAAAAATGAGGGAGAAAAAAAATAGTAAGTCCTAAGTGCAGTATGACACCAGAAGTGCCTGGAAGATAGAAAGTTTTGGCACCCCTATGTAATATCTTACCCTTATCATTCATGTGCTAAATCAGTTCCAGCAGTGGAAACAGATTCCTCAGCTTTACAAAATGTACTTTTGTCTTTAACATAAGCCAACTTCCTCCCCTGGTTCTAATTCAACTCTCTAAAGCTTAAGTTAGTATGATTTTTTATGGTGAGTTGAATTGAAAATATTGGGATCTTGGTGTGTGAGAACGACTTTTCTCCTAAATGATTACATCTGTTTGTGAGTTTGGTCATTGTGAATCATTCCCCAGTAGTGATCAACACTATGTCTTCTGAACCAACATGCTGAAGCCAAACTCCAGATGATGGTGATCTGACCAATGCTCTGCTCCCATGAGTCCAGTCTGACCACTAGCCTCATCATATTTTCAGTATTTCTCAGATTTTTCCATCACATCTTATTATCATTATTGTAGTTATTAACATTATAAAGATGAAAGGTTAACATTAACAGCCACTGTATGTAGGTAAAATGTAATATACTTTGTGTTCTTATTTGTACTTCATAGCAACCTTATTAAGATGTACTGTAATCTTCAGAGAATGGTCTTCTAAATTGGAAAGTCGTTTTTATCAACCAAGTTTTAGGGTCCACATGGAACCATAGGGGTGAAAGAGATGCTTGCTTTGCTTACCTGACCAGAAAAATCACCTTGGTTACAAATGTCTTGATAGATGCCTCATGTAGATTTCTGTCACATTTTAAGAAACCAGTGGTTTTTTTTTTTTTTTCCATTTTATAGAAGAGAAAAATAAGGCATAAGTTACTGTTACAGTGTCAAAGTAAATTTGCTCATTGTCAAAAATCTAGTTAGTGGCAGAAATAGGATTTTTGCCCAGGTCTGTCTAACTTGAGTTTGTACTTACGTTCTCGGAGATATGTTTGTTTTCCAACTTTTGGTTAGTTTTGCATCTAAGTAACTACTGAACTAAACAAGTTTGCATTCTTTTTTTTTTTGAGACAGAGTCTCATTCTGTTGCCCAGGCTAGAGTGCAGTGGTGAGGTCGCGGCTTACTGAAACCTCCGCCTCCTGGGTTCAAGCAATTCTCTGCGTCAGCCTCCTGAGTAGCTGGGATTACAGGTGCCCACCACCATGCCCAGCTAATTTTTGTATTTTTTAGTAGAGATGGGGTTTCACCATCTTGGCCAGGCTGGTCTCGAACTCCTGAACTCATGATCCACTAGCCTTGGCCTCCCAAAGTGCTGGGATTACAGGTGTGAGCCACCATGCCTGGCCAAGTTTGCATTCTAGTGAGGTCTGCCTGTTGGAAATTTGGGAGATTTTCTTTCTTTCTTTCTTTCTCTCTCTCTCTCTCTCTCTCTCTCTCTCTCTCTCTCTCTCTTTTTCTTTCTTTCTTTCTTTCTTTCTTTCTTTCTTTCTTTCTTTTTCTTTCTTTCTTTCCTTTCTCTTTCTTTCTTTCTTTCCTTTCTTTCTTTTTCTTTCTTTCTTTTCCTTCCTTCCTTCTTTCTTTCTCTCTCTCTCTCTCTCTCTCTCTCTCTCTCTTTCTTTCTTTTTGATGGCGTCTCGCTCTTATCACCTGGGCTGGAGTGCAGTGGCACAATCTCAGCTCGCTGCAACCTCTGCTTCCCGGTTTCAAGCTATTCTCCTGCCTCAGCCTCCTGAATAGCTGGGATTACAGGTGTCTGCTACCATTCCTGGATAATTTTTGTACTTTTAGTAGAGATGGGGTTTCGCCATGTTGGCCAGGCTGGTCTCGAACTCCTGACCTCAGGTAATCCACCCACCTTGGCTGCTTTTCAATTCTGAAAATACCATCTATAATAGAACTTAAATATTTGCACCTGCAGAAAATGAGTCATGACTGTGGGAAAATTCTTCCCGATTTACTGGCAGATGTTTGGATTTCTACCAGTTTAGATTCTGTCACCTTAGCATAAAAAACTTTTCTGTCTTCCTCATATACCTTATCCAAACATACCAAGGGATAACCTAAAGCTCTTCCTCTACAAATAAAGAGATGAGGTGTCTAAGAACCTAGAGACGAACTCAAGACACCCACAGAGAAGAGAGATTTTGGAAGAATAGAGGACAGAAAAGACAATTTTGAACAACTGAACTAGACAGTATAGATACAATTACGGACAGACCATAGAAGATTCCTAAAAGTAATTGAAGAATAATGTTCAAGAGTAGGAAAGGTGGAATCCAAATAAATGACTATTTCTGTGCCAAATGAACTGCTAATGCAAATTTAATCGAGAATGGCAAATCTTTACCAAACCAGGGGTTTGACATTTCTTGAGAAACATAAAAATATTCCACCATAAATTAGAAGTAGAAACAGTAACTTCTATGCCAGCCTTTATGTCTTTTCCTAGTTACTCTCAGGTTTCTTTTGACTCAAAGGCCTATTGGCACTCAGACATCTATTGGATTTAGATATGTAACGAGTCCAGCTGAATCAACAGCTCATAGTCCCAGGTATTTTCTAATAGCCAGTTGTCACTTGAATTCATCAGAAAAACCTGTCATTGTTGTGCTCTCTGAAGATACTCAAGTGAGCTTGCAAAAAGGTAAGTTGACCTACATATTGGAGGTCAATACAGAATTTAAATTCTCTGCAAGGTAGAAATAATTGCAAATGTCTTTTTCTCTGTGCCTTATGTGTTGAACAGAAAGGAATTATGTATTTCTCCTGACTGGATTCTTGAACTGCATCTAGTAAAGTCAGTCAGCATTAAACTTCCAATTAAAATATTGAAAGCCATGTGTTTGCCAATGCCAAGTATTTGAACTTGCTCTAAGTAGTAAAGACTAGTTTGACCAACTCAAGAATAGATAGAAAATGATAAATAAACATCTTTTTAGCAGTATGTTCTCTTTATAATATGCCAACTAAATGTATTCCTATGAAAATCTTGTAAGGCACTCAGGAATGCAAGAAGCTAAGCATAAATACCATACACTGTCCTGCCAGTCCCCCAGGAAGGGAAAACATTACAGAATAAAAAGCGATGAATTAATGGAAAGTCATTTTCTTCAGCTTTAACCTTGGTTACAATCTATGTTCATTTAATGTGAGGATGCTTAGATCCTGGCAATGTCACCTTAAGACCACACCAAAAAGTTATAAATGAACCAGAGTCAAAGAGGAAAAAATTATATAGGAAACTCTCATACAAATAATTTATCCATTCTTCCTGCTTTCTAAGTAGTCCACATCCATGACTATACACTTATTAAAGTTAGAACATACTTAAAAATAGTAATTCATTTTTCTGAAGAAATTTTTGATGAATAATACAACAGATCTTACAGAAAAGAATTAACTCTAGTTATTAGTAGTGGAACGTAAGGTGAAAACAAGTTATTGAAGTATGTGCTTTCCTGAGGTTCTTAAAATGTGAAAATTTCAGGCCAAGAATATAGGAGTCCTTTCTGACATTATCATTCTTTATTCAATATCATGTTTTAAAAATAAATCTGAACGCCTTGTATTTTCTTAGTACTAGGCTTCCCATCAGTGTCTCAGGTTGTGCTTGTCCTTTGAGGTAGTATTCAAAGAACGTCAATAATTTATAATGATTTAAAATTATGGACCTTCAGTAAAATATGGCACATTCTCTTTGGTTCTGAGTTGAAACTCCATCCAAACTCCTATCACAAGCAAAATCATCTGAGTACACATTTGTTCATTAAGTAGTTATAGCATCAGCTGTGTGTTTAGCAATATGCTATATGTTGGGAATGCACAAAAATACACAGGTTGAGGGAGTAGACAATCCTATAACAAGTCCTTCTTTTCATGATATGGCAACAGAATATTCAACTGATGTGTGAAAGACATTCCAAGAAATCCATCTCACCATCACAGAAAAATGAGATACTTCATCTTCTTTTACCTCCTAGTAAGTCTCATTAATACTTTCATGTCACTTTCCTACCATTATTTATTCTTTCTGTTTTTGTCAACATTGATCCAGGGACCTAGTTGAGATGATTCAAGAGAGAAGCATATCTCAGGTCTCTTCTCTCTGGAACATTATCTGGGAGGGATACAGAGTAAGGACAAAGTGAGAGGTGAGAGGCTGACCCCTTGTTAGCCAAGTCAAGATGTTAAGCTTTTGTAATCAATGAAGTCCCAGATGTCAAAGAAGGATCACCATTACTCACTTATCATATATCTATTCATCTATCCATCCATCCCTTCCTTGTAATGAGGCTCTGTTGCAGCTAGCTTTAATATTCATTTCACAAACATTTATTCATGACTAAATATGCCAATAATTTGTGTTTTTCATTTCTGGATTTAGGGGATGCAGTATTGAGCTAAAGAGACTCTCTCTGCTGACTGTGTAGGAATAAGGCCTATAAATAACTAAAACAAAATATAAATAAGCCAATCTATGTACTGACAAGTGCTCTCCAGAAAAAGTTGGAAAGAATGTTGGATAGAAACTCTTGTGTGTGGGGATTATAAAATACAATAATTTAGGAAGGCCTCTCTGAAAAGCAGCTTTGAATAGAGACCAGAATATCTTGAATGAGAAATACATGGAATACCTGATCACAAAACACTTCAGTACAGATAGAATAAAATAAATAAATAAAGGCTCTGATATGCATAGGAGGTTGACATGTCTTAGGAATGACAGGAAGACAAGAATGGTTGGACTGGGTGCTTAAAAAAGGAGTGAATGATAAGAAACAAGATCAGAGAGATAGCAAGTGAAGAAGCCAGTTGATGTAACATATTTAAGCCATGATATGTACTTAGGATTTTATCCTAAGATTAGAAAGTTGTAAGCAGTGCCATGATCTGGAATAGGCTTTAAAGATCATTCTGTGGGAATCCTTGCGGGCTGGTGTATTAATGTGTTTTCACACTGCTGTAAAGAAACTGCCAAAGACTGGATTATTTATAAAGAAAAAGGTTAAATTGACTCACGGTTCTTCTTAGCTGGGGAGGCCTCAGGAAACTTACAATCATGGCAGAAGGTGAAGGCGAAGCAAGGCACTTCTTACATGGTGGCAGGAGAGAGTGAGAGAGCAAAGGGAAAACTGCCAAACACTTTTAAAACCATTCGCTTCTATGAGAACTCCCTCACTGTTATAAGAACAGCATGAGGGACACCACCCCCATGATCCAATCACTTCCCACCAGGCCCCTCCCTCAACATGTGGGGATTACAATTTAAGATGATATTTGGCTGGGGACACAGAGCCAAACCATGTCAGCTGGTGTGGCATGTCAGAGCTTGAGAAGAATGAAGAGGATGTTCATGTGGGGCTGTGGGCAGCCTTATGTGGGGAATAAGTCAGAACCCAAGCAGGGTCCATGAGGAGAGGGTCCACAGGGGAAGGTGGAGGGGGAGTGATAGAAAACTGATGTAGGGTATCAGAGCCTGAGCCAGTAAGGCGGGTATGCACATGAAGATGTCCTGCTATATGAAGCCTGAGTAAAATGAAGTAAAGGTCTACGAGTGGGGGTGGGGCTTGGCATAGGTGTTAGAGCCTGAGAAGTACATGCTGGAGGGCAGACTGGCATTGAATGTCAGATTCCAGGTGGGGGCAGAGGCCATCCACATGGGAGGGTAATCAGAAATGAGGAGTCAGAGACTGAACATTGTGAAGAGGACATCCGTGTGGGGCGTGAGGTGGTGACAAAGATGGAAGACTGGCTGCCCACAGAGGACTGACAATATAAGTAAATATATTAATATAATCATTTTTCTTCCTTTGGAGAGGGGATTTACACATACAGAATAGGGAATAAAAGAAAGAAATTCTGTGATGTCGAATTGGAATTGGAGGCATTAGTGTTATAGTGTGGTTTTCAATATAGACAGATAGATATGGAAATAAATATAAGTATAAATAGAAATGTAAATGTTTGTATGTATTTATTTAATATTTCCCCTTTCTTTTGTCCACTGAGGAGAAACTGAGGGTAATGATACCCCAGTAGCAATGCACACACCTAGTACCCAAATCTTATTTTTTAAATACAAATTTTCTCTAAAATGAATTAGTTGATTTCAGTCCTGGGGCTTGGAAAATACAAGATGAATAAGGAACTTATAACAAATGAAAGCAAGGAAGTGTTCAAAGAGTGATGAAAAAATGTCAACAGGACAGTGAAGCTAGCTTTAATAAGTTCTTGTTGGTCAAACTGGGGACAATTTGAACATCAAAATAAATAAAGAGATTATTTCTTACACAATAAATAAAATAGGAAGCTATGAGTTTGTATATGTATAATTAAATAAATGGATAAATTGAAAATTTGATGAGAAATAGAGTATTTGCCTAGTTTAAAAATACCTCCCACCAAATTTCCATTAATTTCAAAGAGGAAAAGAGTAACTACACTGGAGAAGTCTGGAAGACATTTTCTTAATTAAATGATCAAAGTGAACATTGTTGGTAAAGGGACAGACTTAAATTGTTTGCCACATGGTAGGATAGGATGCATTGAGAAGAACACAACATCACTTCTATGATATTGTAATTAGAAATGTATAATCTCAGTCTAATCACGAATAAACCTCAAACAAAACTCATGAAACACTTCAAGAAATAAATGATCACAAGTAAAAAGCTGAACAAACTGAAAAATGAGCAACTCTTCTGATATCATCAGATAAATGAGGCTAGAAGGAAAACTGCTGCCTCCAATATTGGAGAGACAGACAGGCAGATATGGTATGATTTCAACTTACTGGAGCAGACACTCAAAAGCAAAAACTGCTGCAGGAACCAGTGCCAGGGTGGGAACATGAACCTGATGAATTGTTGGAGGCTCAAAGTGGACAAGCCTAAGAATCAAAAACTCTAAAGGTTGCCGGGTGCAGTAGCTCACGTCTGTAATCCCAGCACTTTCGGAGGCTGAGACAGGCAGATCACCTGAGGTCAGGAGTTCAGGACCATTCTGGCCAATATGGCAAAACCCCGTCTCTACTAAAAGTACGAAAATTAGTCAGGTGTGGTGGCACAAGCCTGTAATCCAAGCCTCTCGGGAGCCTGAGACATGAGAATCACTTGAACCCGGGAGGTGGGGGTTGCAGTGAGCAGAGATTGCACCACTAAATTCCAGCTTTGGTGACAGAACCAGACTCCGTCTCAAACAAACAAACAAGCAAACAACTCCAAGGGAACCAGTCATAGGGAGGTCTTCACACTTTAGTGAGTTTTACCTCCAGGAACGTTACTATGGCCTCCTGGTGAACATTTGTGGAAAATCCTACTTCTTTCAGGGGAGGGGAGTAGGAATCATTTTGAAGTATGCCAGACTACTCTGTTCTTAACAAGGCCTGCCCCCAGGATAAACTATCTCGGCAGGGCCTAAATATTTTACCAGAGCCTAACCTATTTTGTCAAAGTCTAACCTACCTAGGGGAAGGAAAATGCCCAACTCCAGCCCCCTCTAACCATCCCACCCCATGTAACGGCATGGGTGTTGGCAATAGGAAGCAACTACGAGGCACTGAAGAAGTTCATAGTCTAGGGACACAGACTTGCCAAATGACTGGGATCTAATCATAGGGCTTGGAACACTTTCTTTCCCCAAATACTTTACTACCACATTACTAAAGGCCTATTTACCACAATGTCTTTTACCCAATACATCATGTTCACATTTCAACAATTACAAGGCATATTAAAAGACAGAAAACATAGTTTGAATCGGCTGTACAATCATTAGACCCAGAAAACAAGATATAGTGGAATGTTGGAATTATTAAACCAGGAATTTAAAAAATTATGACTAATATGCTAAGGACTTTAATGAAAAAGGTAGACAACATGCAAGAACAGATAGTTAATGTAAGTAGAGAGATGAACATTTTAAGAAGGAAATAAATAAGAAATGCTAAAGATAAAAAGCACTGTAACAGAAATGGAGAATGCCTTTGATGGCCTTATTAATACAATGGACATGGCTGTGGAAAAAATATCTATGAGGTAGAGGATATGAAAACAAAAATTTCCAAAATGAAAAAAGAGAAAAAAGACTGAAAACTATAGAACAGAATATTCAAGAACTGTGGGACAACCCAAAAAGGAATAACATACACATAAGATGAATACCAGTAAGAGAAGAGAGAAGGAAAGAGGAGCAATGTTTGAAGCAATAATGACTGAGCACTTCCTCAAATTAGTGTTAGATACCAAACCACAGATTTTGGAAGCTTAAGTACCAAGCAACATAAATGCAAAAAACAAAACAAAAACAAATAAACAAAAAACTATACATAGGCATATATTTCAAAAAATCAAAGATAAAGAAAAAAATATTGAAAGAAGCCAGGGGAAATAAGACACCTTAACTATAGAAGATCAAAAATAAAAATTATATTGGCCAGACATGGTGCCTCACACCTGTAATCCCAGCACTTTGGGAGGCCAAGGTGGGTGGATCACTTGAGGCCAGGAGTTGAAGACCAGCCTGGCCAACACGGCGAAACCCTGTCTCTACTAAAAATACGAAAATTAGCCAGGTGTGGTGATGCCTGCTGGTAATCCCAGTGACTCTGGAGGCTGAGGCACAAGAATTGCTTGAGCCTGGGAAGTAGAGGTTGCAGTGACCCAAGGTCACACCACGGCACTCCAGCCTGGGTGACAGAGTGAGACTTTGTTTAAAGGGAAAAAAAAGAATTATACAAAATTTCTTCTCAGGAACCACCATGTAAGAGGAGAGTGAAGACATATTTAAAGTGTTTGGAGAGAGAAGAAAAAACGTCTGCCAACCTGAAATTCTTTACCCTGTTAAATTATTCTTCAAAAGTGAAGGAGCAATAAAGATTTTTTAAACAAACAAAAATTGAATGAATTTGTTGCCAGTAGACCTGCCTTACAAAAAGTGTTAAAATAAGTTCTTCAGAGAGAAGGAAAATGGTATCAGTCAGAAAGTCTACATATCTATATAAAGAAAGGAAGAGGCCGGGCGTGGTGGCTCAAGCCTGTAATCCCAGCATTTTGGGAGGCCAAGACGGGCGGATCACGAGGTCAGGAGATCGAGACCATTTTGGCTAACACGGTGAAACCCTGTCTTTACTTAAAAAAAAATACAAAAAACTAGCCGGGCGAGGTGGCGGGCACCTGTGGTCCCAGCTACTTGGGAGGCTGAGGCAGGAGAATGGCGTAAACCCGGGAGGTGGAGCTTGCAGTGAGCTGAGATCTGGCCACTGCACTCCAGCCTGGGCGACAGAGCGAGACTCTGTCTCAACAAAAAAAAAAAAAAAAAAAAAAGAAGAAAGAGAAGGAAAAATAACGTGAAATAAAAACTTTTATTTTTCTTGTTCTCACTTGATCTAACAGTTTTCTTCAAAGTAAGAATTGCAATTATGTATTTAATTATATATACTTGTATGTAAGTGAAATGAGTCACAAACTGATACAAAGTGTGGGAGGGAAGAATTAGGATTTTTCTATTATAAGTTACTTGTACTACTTGTGAGGTGATACAGTGTTGTTTGAAAGGGGACTTAGATTAGTTATAAATGTAAATTGCAAACTCTAGGGCAACTACTAAAAAGGTTTAAAAATAAATGATAATTTATGTGCTAAGGAAGAAAAGAAAATGGAGTTCTATAAAAATGCAGCTTTACTCATATTTCCAAAAATTGTAGGCAATCAAGATGTCCTTAAGTAGGTGAATGGATAAATAAAACTGTGGCATATCTAGACAACAGAAGATTATTAATCACTAGAAAGAAATGTGCTATTAAGCCATGAAAAGATATAGAGGAAACAGAAATGTATATTACTAAGTAAAAGAAGGCAATCTGAAAGGATGCAGTGTGCTACCAGAGAGGCACATTTGTTAACAATTGATGAACCTACATCGACACATTATTATATCCCAAAGCCCATAGTTTACATGAGGATAAACTCTTGGTGTTGTATGTTCTATGAATTTTGACAAATATATAGTGACATGTATCTACGACTGAAGTATCACACATACTTTACTGTATCATAATAGTTTCAGTGCCCTAAAAGTCCCCTGTGCTTAGCCTATTCATCTATCCCCTCTTCCCTACCCTACCCTACCCCCTCCTTTTTTATTTATTTATTATTTTATTTTCTATACCTCCCTCCCTCTTAACTCCTGGAAACTGCTGATGTATTCACCATCTCCTTAGTTTTGCATTTTTCAGAGTGTTGTGTAGTTGGAATCATACAACATGTTCCACTCTGGTGGGGGACATCAATAGTTGCGGAGTCTGTGCATTTGTTGGGACAGCAAGTATATAGGATCTTTCTGGACTTTCTGCTTAATTGTGCTGTGAAACTAAACTGCTCTAAAAATAAAGTTTATTGAATAAAAATATAAAAAGCTAAATGGTCTGTAATCTTCAAATATATCAAAGTTGTGAAAGCTAAGAAAAGGCTAAACTAATTGAGACTGATGAAGAATACTGAGACATAGCAAGTTAAGTGCAAGAAATCATTCTGAACTGGAGGTTTGTTGAATAACCTTCTTCAGACAATTGGCAAAACTATTGAATGGATTCTAAGGATTAGATGGTTGTAATGTATCCATGTTAATTTTCTGATTTGGTGGCTGTACTGTGCTTAGTTAGAAGAGTTAATTTTTTTTCTGTAACTTTATGATTGTTTCAAAATCTGAAAAAGGCAAAGAAAAAAATTAAAGATAAAAAATAGATTATTCTAGATGCTGTACAGAGAGTAGATTGCAGCAACTTAAAAAAATGTTCAGGCCAGGAAACCAGTTAATAAGGGGCTGGAATCATTTAGGTGAGTTGATAGGGGCTTAGACTAGAGGAGGTAAGTTGGAAATGTTGAGATGTGGTCAGACTGAGACTACATTTGAAGGTAGTGAAAACAGAACTTGCTGATTTGATGTGGATTATAAGAAAAGTATAGGAATCAAAAAGGTTTCTTTCCTGATCAGCTAGGTCAATTACAGTGTCTTAGGAGATGGAAAAAAAAATACAGGAATAAGAAGATCGAGGCCAGGCTTATCTACAGATACATTATAAAAATAAAAATTAAATTATTATTGACTGTAGTTTCCCTGTTGTTCTGTCAAATACTAGGTCTTATTTATTCTTTCTAAGTATTTTTTTGGTACGCATTAACCATTGTCACCTCCCATGCACCCCCTACTACCTCACAAGTAGCTGGGACTACAGGCATGCACCACCATGCCCAGCTAATTTTTGTATTTTTCATAGAGACGGGGTTTCACCATGTTGGCCAGGATGGTCTCAATCTTTTGGCCTCGTGATCCACCTGGCTAGGCCTCCGAAAGTGCTGGAATTACAGGCATGTGCCACCACCCCCTGCCCATCATTTAGCCTTTCTACTTAAAATAAGAGTAGTTTATACAGCGCAATTACAGTGTTTACTGTTCTGGGTTTTTCTGTGTGCTTTCTATTAGCAGTGAGTTTTGTACTTTCAGGTGACTTCTCCTTGCTCATTAACATTCCTTTTTTTCAGATAGATGAACTTTCTTTAAGCATTCCTTCTAGGACAGGTCTGATGTTGATGATATCCCTCAGCTTTTGTTTGTCTGGTAAGGTCTTTATTTCTCATGTATATTTGAAGGAAGTATTTGTTGGTTATACTCTTCTAGGGTAAAAGTTCTTTCCCTTAGCACTTTAAATATGTCATTGCACTCTCTTCTGGCCTGTAAGGTTTCCACTGAAAAGTCTGATCCCAGATGTATTGGAGCTCCAGTGTATATTGTTTCTTTTCTCTTTCCACTTTTAAAATCATTGTTTTATCCATGACCTTTGGGAGTAGGATTATTAAATGCCTTGAGGTAGTCGTCTTTGGGTTAAATCTGCTTGTTGTTCTATAACCTTCTTGTACTTGAATGTTGATATCTTTTTTGGTTTGGGAATTTCTGTTATTATCCCTTTGAATAAACTTTCTATCCATATCTCTTTCTCTGTCTCTTCTTTATGGCAAATAACTCTTGTATTTACTCCTTTGATGGTATTTTCTAGATCTTATAAGCAAGCTTCATCCTTATTTATTCTTTTTTTTTTGTCTCCTCTGTGTATTTTCAAATACCCTGTCTTTACGATTACTAATTCTTTCTTGCACTTGATCAATTCTGCTATTAAGAGCCTCTGATGCCTTATTCAGGATGCAATTGCATTTTCAACTCTAGAATTTCTGCTTGATTCTTTTTAATTAATTCCTTCACTTTGCTAAATTTATCTGATAAAATTCTGAATTCCTTCTCAGTGTTGTCTTGAATTTCTTTGAGTTTCCTCAAAAAAGCTATTTTGAATTGTCTGTCTGAAAGGACGTGTATCTGTTTCTCCAGGATTAGTCCCTGATGCCTTATTTAGTTTGTTTGGTGAGGTCATGTTTTTGTGGATGATCTTAATACTTGCAGGTGTTCATCAGTGTCTGGGTCTTGAAGAGTTGGTATTTATTGTAGTCGTCACAGTCTGTGCTTATTTGTGTCTGTCTTTCTTGAGAAGGCTTTCCAGGTATTCAAAAGGACTTGAGCCCCACCCCAATAACATGGTGGTTTTTGCAGAATTATAAAGGTAGCACCTTTGTGGTCTTGAATAGAATCTGGAAGAACTCTCTGGATTACCAGGCAGAGACTCTTGTTCTTTTCCCTCACTTGCTCCCAAACAGAGTCTATCTTTCTGTGTTGAGCCACCTGGAACTGGGAGCATGGTGATGCAAGCACCGTTGTGGCCACAACCACTGGGATTGCACTGAATCATATCTGAAGCCAACACAGTACTGGGTCTTGCCCAAGACCCACTTTAAACGTGATCTGTCTACCACCTATGTTCACTCAAGGCCCTAGGGCTTCAGGGCAGTGAGTTTCCCCAAGTGCTGGCCACATCTAGAGATGCTTTCTAAGAGCCAGGGATTGGAGTAAAAAAACCTGAGAAATTTATGTGATGTTATATTCTACTTCTGCTAAGCTGGCACTGAAACCACAATACAAATTCCTTCCTGCTCTTTCCTCCTCTATTCACAGGCAGAGAAACCTCTCCCTGTGACCACCCCTGCACTGGCCCATGGGAGATTCTACTAAGCCACTGCTGATGTTCACTTAAAGTCTAAGGGCTTTTCAGTCAGCTTGTGGTGAATGCTGCCAAATACGGGACTCACTCTTCAGGGAAGTGGGCTCTCCTCTGGCCAAGGGTAGGTTCAGAAATGTTGTCCAAGAGCCTAGGTCTGGACTTGGGGACCCCAAGCGACTGCTTGTTGCTCTACTCAGCGTGGCTGAGTTGACACCTAAGGTGCAAGACAAAGTCCCCTTTACCTTTCCCTCTGCTTTTCTCAAATAGAAGGAATGTTTCACTGTACCCATTGCAGCTGGGAATGTGCTGGGTTACACCTATAGTGAACATGTCTCAGAGCCCAAGGCCCATGGTGTACTATTTGGGTATCATTGCTGGTTACTTAGGGTCCAAGGGCTCTTTGGTTATCAGGTAATAAATCCTGCTAGGACTGAGTCCTTCCCCTCAATGCAGCAGCTTCCCTTTTGGCCCATTGTAGGCCTATAAATGTGGTCCATCAGCTAGTGTCTGGAGTCAGGGCCACATGACTCTGCCTGGTACCCTATTCTACCATGGCTGAGCTGGTATCCAAGATGCAAGACAAAGTCGTTTCCACTCTTCTTTTCTTACACAGAAGGAAGGAGACATTTTTGTTGCTGCATGCTGTACTGCCTTGGTTTGGGGGAGGCGTGGAGCAAGCACTTCCTTAGCTACCCCAGATATTGTCTTCCTAGGTCACACGACACTCTATTCCTCTGCCTCTGAGCCCCACCCAACACTAGGAGTTGCCTAGGAATTGCAGTCCTTGTGTCCTAGACTTCTTTTCAAGACTACCTAGAACCCCAGAGCACTTTGGCTAGCGGAGCCTCCTGAGACTTACCAAGAAACTTAAGTTCTGGTCACTGGGATGGGCAATTCCCCTCTGGCTAGGTCTGGTTCCAGTGCTTCCTTTGTGTGTGGACATTGGATGAGTCCAGCAAGGCTTTGCTCTCTGCTGTAACAGAACCGTACTGAGTTCAGTGGAAAGTCCCCCAGTCATTGTGTTCTCCCTTTCCCAAGTGCACAGACTCTCTATGTACATAGCCTATGCTGGGGATGGTGGAGGGGTGACTTTAGTAGTTCAAGACTGTCTCTCCAACCCTCTTCAATGCCTGCTTCAGGAGTATAAAGTTAAGACCAGGTGCTGTGATTACTCACCTGATTTTTGGTTCTCGTGATGGTGAGTGTCTGTACAACGTTAGTTGTTAAAATTCGGTGTTCCTGTAGTGGGTGTGAATATTGTAGGCTTCTGTTCCGCCATCTTGCTTCACTCCCTCACCCCTTAAATGCTGATGAGAAGTCTAATTAGATGATTGAAAGCTGGCCACTGGATTTGCTGGAATGAAAGTTATTGGAGACTATGACAGAAGCTGTTTTGAATGAACATGATGGAAAAGCCCTGATTAAGGGGAGTTAGAAAAGAAAGTAAGAGGGGAAAACGGAGATAGTAATGTAGATAAATCATTGTAGTTATACCCATAAAAAGAAGTATGAAATAAAAGGTCATTGCTTGGTGGGTTAGATGGGATTAGGGAAGATTGTGTATATACGAAAATGGAAGAATTATAGCATATTTTTATGCTGATGGGAAAGATCAGTTCAAGAGGGCATCATAGATGATGCAAGAGAGAGTTGGTACAGAATCAAATATTATATTCTTGTTCTACTGCAAACTTGGGGGGATGGCTTTAGATAGGAGCAAGAAGAGTTCACACATTTAATAGGAGGAGTGATGATACTTATAGGAGCAGAGACAATGGTGTTGGTAGATTTGGAGGAAAAGAAATGAGCTACATCTTCCCTAGGGAGAGTGCTGCAGTGAAGAGGTGGAAACCTAGTAAAAAATTGGTTATGTGTGTGCTTAGACAGATGGATCTTTAGATAGATTTGTAGAGTTTCTTGGCATCCAGAGCATTTATGGGAACAGCAGAATGATTTCTGTTTTGACATATGGAGAAAGGTCCTGGCCTTTAAGGTGTGTTACAGACAGGACTGAGGAATGAATGACTTAGAAAACCTGTGGTGACCAGTGTAGCAGCATTGGGTACTACTGTGGTTTAGATGTTTGTCTTCTCCAAATCATCATGTTGAAATTTGACCCCCAATGTTGTGGGTGGGGCCTCATGAGAGGTGTTTGGGTTGGGGAGGTGATTCTTCATGAATAGATTAAAGCTCTTCCTTGGGATGTTCGGTCTATTAGTTCTTGGGAGAACTGGTTGTTGAAAAGACCCTCCCCCTCTCTCTTTCCTTTTCTCCTGCCATGTGATCTCCACACATGCTGGTTCACCTTCCTGTTCCTTCATTCATGGAAGCAGCCTGAGGCCCACACCAGAGGCAGATATTCAATCTTGGACTTCCCAACTATCAGAATCATGGGCCAGATAAAGATTTGTTTCTTTATAAATTACCCAGGCGTGGGTATTCCTTTATAACAACATAGCATGGACTAAGACTGGTGCTTCAGCAAATACCACTGTGGATAACTATCACTGAGCACTTGATCCCAGCTACTCTTGTTGCTCTGGCATTCTATAAACTCCAGACCACAGGGGACGTCTTGGAAAAAATAGGGAAGGAATCCCCAAATTGACTAGGAGTAGGTTACTGCCATCCAGAGAGAATGAGGCACAAAATAAAAATTGTTTAATTATACACAATTAAAGAAAATAAACATATTTCTTGTGCATTTGAGGTGTAGACTGACACTCATATTTGCCACGTGTTCAATGACCTTCAGGTTCAATGACCACACGATTTAATCATTTACTACTACTCTTTAATACCAAATAAAGCAAGAAATTATGGGTTTACACACATTGAAAATTGACATTTGGAAATATTACTCTGCCATCTATTGCTTCATTTTACAGGGAGAAAACTAAAATCCAAAAAAAATATTTTTTACCAAGGTCACCTAGAGAAGTTGTGGCAAATTGAACAGAAATTAAAAATACCAGTTTTTCATAATAGCACATGGAAGAGTAAACAAAAGTCTAAATACATTCAAAGTTAAACATCTGAACTTTTAAAGTTATAGGTCTACAAATATTCTAACTGAAAGGAAAATCAGGAAAAAGAGAAGAACATTCAATTAATCATTAATTTCATTTATCGTCAATACCAAATATGGGAATCAGCCACAACACAATTATCAATATGTTTAATCAGACAGCACTTTTTGAGATTAAAGAAACATGAAGGAAAGAAAGCCCTAAAATATTTATGAATGGTGAGTAAGAGTCAGTATTCTAGGGTTTCAGACATGATAAAAATAATGTTTCCTGAAGTAATTGGAGAAGGATTCCTAGAGACAATAGGATTTTACTTAGGCTTGAAGAGTTCGGTCTGAATGGGCATAGATAATTGGAACAGACATTCCAGATGGGGAAAAAATGATCAGAATGAAGAAACAGAGCATGTGATAGAAGTAGAAAGTGTATTTGTTGCTTAGCAGAAAGCTATTCCATGAACATTTATTTATTTATTTTAATTTCTTTTAAACCAATCAAATTTATTAGTGATGGGGTTGTATACTGACTTCGGTGACACTAATGTTAATTTGCTCTGATAACCCACATCAGACCAGCCCATTAACATTTATTGAGGGTTATGTTCATTCTATTCTTTCTAATTGCAAGCAACAGAGACACACCCACACAATCGTAGGTAATGGGACTTATTTTAAGCAAGTAGTTCTGCTCTAGAGTTCCCTTAGTCACTGTTGCCTCTCTCGATATTTCTGGTATCATTGTCTCTGCTTTACTCTGTCTCTCTCTGTCCACCTGTCCCCATCCTAAAGTTGGAAAGAAGAGTACAGTAGAGAGATGAATAAAATACTGGTCAATACATTTGTCCTTGACATTGAGGAGTTCACAGTTCCATTCCCCTAAGAAGGAAAGATGGAAAAAAGTACTATGATACATCCTCTAATGGAAGACAGCAGAGGGTGCTATGGGATCAACATGAGGGGTCTACGGTGAAGACTCAGGAGTTCAGGGGTTATAGGTAGCTTTCTGGAAGATATAAGTATGAACTAAGTCTTAAGCATGAGTCAACAAAGTCAAGGTCTGTAAGATTGCAAGCAGAGGAATTATTTTGGAGAACAGTGTGCATAATTCATCATGGTTGCCTTAGAGAACTATAGTAATCTGGCATTTCTGGATTATAAAGTGAAAGAGAAGATGAGTGGCAACCAGGTAATGGTTGGGTTTGTTTGCTCTGCAGTAGATTTGTATGTGTCTCATAGTTAATGTGTTGTCATAGGAAAGTTTTAAACAGCAAAGTATTGAATTGCGTTTAGAAGGACGTGGGCTGGGTGAACTATGGGTGTGAGAAGGGAAAAGATGAGGAAATTAATAGTATAATACATACTTTATGATATTTCTTAATTATATAGATATCTTAATACTTTCCCCGTGCAGGCCGAGTGTCCTGGAATATCTGTCAGTGCTGTGTTTCATTAGGTGAGATGGTGAAAAAGATATTGTCAGAGAAGAAAGGAAAAAGTAGACACGGGTGAGGAAAATCTCTTTTCTCTTGACCTGTGGGTGATGCACTGCAGAGCAAACCAGATACCTTTCAGTGATGAGCTTAGGGTATCTGATCCTTGTTTTCATCACAATATTCCCATTCCTGAAGAAAACTAGTCAACAACTCCTACATTTTTAAAGGGATGAGTTTTCTGTGCAACTAATGCAAAATGCACAATTTAGCTTCATTTGTATGCAGTGAAAATTATCTTTATGGAATACAAAACTCAGCTATGACACATATATCTCAATGCCAAAATCTTGTCGTATCCTGCAACTTATAGCATACAAATAAGAAATGATCATCCCAGGAAAATTTTATCTAAATTCCTTCTAGACTTGCTTGAATGATAGGTAGCAATTTAGAGAGATGAAAGTAATTGTAATAGGCAAGTGCTCAAACCAGTTAAGGATTTCTGAATCCTCAGAATTCCTCAGCACTATTTATCAGCCTTACTTGGCACAACTTTTTTTTAAAAAATTTTTAAAACAAACATAGCTTAACAAAGTTTTTTTTTTTTTGTATTTTAAAACAAGCATATTGGCATAACTTTTGAGGTTGTTTGGTTTCTAAAGTAAGAGGATGTAAGAGTACATCATTCATTAAAATAACTCCCAAAATGAATTTCCCAATACAGGAAAACAAACTTTATATTACATTTTATTATTTACAGTAAAAATATCACTCAGTACAGTATATTTTCATACATTCTGACCCTGATACAATAGGTGTTAGAATAATGCAGTCATAATAAACTTGTTAATGAGAAAGAAGAGTGGTAATGGAATGTTTCTTTTCTTGAATTATTTAAACTGTTTATTTTCTTAGGATGAATATGCTGGATAACTTTGGAACATTCCATTCATCCTTGCTTTTCACTGGCTATTTAATATAGTGCAGAGAATGTCATAGGCTTTCAAATATTGCTAGACAAAAATGAAGAATAGGGTTTTCTAAGTACTAGTTTATACAGATGTAGGAAGGCATTCAGCAATACTGATTCAAGACACAGGCTTTGATTCCTCTGAACCAGATCCTAATACACATTCCTCATGGTTGCATGCTAGAATGTTCCTTTTCTTTTTTGTATACTTTCCAAGAAGAAAGCTGAGATTATTCTGACTATGAAAGAATGTTTACTTTGCCAACAATTCCTATTCCACAGGGAAAGGGTGGGTTGATATTGTGTAAAACTCCACAAATTCCCACTCAAGCTGCGATCTCTTTTCCATGTTGACCTCCAAATAGCCCCTTCTTGACTGCAGCTGGTGATACCATAAGAGGCTGTGCAAAGCTCCAAATTAAAGAACCAGAGTGGAGATTTGGAGAAATGGAACTGTTCAACTCGTCATAAGCACTGTTGTGCTCCAGTGAGGAATCCAGTTCATAGAAGTAATTAAAATGGATTTTTTGTGTGTGTCAGAGTGGCACCAGACCCAGTCTATATAGAGAGAAACAGGCCAAGTCAATAGTATTTGCCTTGTTTTTGTTTTGAGATTTTTTCACATCAAAAATTTGGAAAAACGACAGATGAGGTACATTCTAATTATCTGAGTCACTTTTAACAGAATTCTTCAACTTCCCTTCTCAGCTTCACTGCATAAAGAAAAACTTTCCTCTGAAAATCATATTTGGTCTGTGAATCTTAGATATTAAAAGTTATAGCTGAAGCAGGACATTATTTTTGGAATGTTTGTTTTTAACCCTTCTGTTTCATTTTTTTTTTTACATTTTAATTATAATAATATACATTTACACTTATAATCATAATATATGTTCATAAATACACTTTTACACTTATTTTTTTAATACAGGCCTGAAATATAACAGATGCTCAATAATTAATTAATTAGATAAGAAACATTTGAAACAATTATCGCTATAACAAAAACTAAATAACATATTTTCTTTTAATCTTACAAATAATTAACTTTGTTAGTGTATAGTTGATCTACATATAGGTTTCTGAAATAAAAAATGTATTTTTGTCTTCATTAAGTAATACAAATGGGAATGCTTCTTTTCTTGGAATGGTGAATGTTTACTGTGAATCCCTGATAAATTTTTAAAGCAGACGTATTTTGTTAATACACATACACATACACACACATACACACAAAACTTTCACGAGTTTAGTGATTTTTAACAGTTTCATATTTTAGTGGGAGTTTTGCCTGAATCTTTTATCTTTGCTTGTATTGTTAGATAAGCACACGTAGTTTGCCTAGAGTAGATTTTTTTTTCTGGGTTGGTTCACAGAATGGGTGGGGTATAAAATATTAATGGGGAAGAAAATAAGTAATGGCAATATTACAATAAAGAATAAAAGTTCAAAGTTAATTTTTAATACTCACGTGTGTTTGCCTATCCTGGTAGAAAGAATCTCCAAGGGTTTTTTAAAGGACTGCATTATGTGCCTTTTCCTTTGTATTTTCATATGGGGGAAAAATGTAAATAAAAGACTGCAAAAATCCTTTGGATTTATCTATTTCTTCTTGGTTGTAGAAACTTCCATGAAATATTATCAACAGGCAGCCAAATACCATAGTGTTATTACCTTTCAGGACTTGTCTCAGGGTGGTACTGCTCCTGGCAGAATTTCTCCATGCCTAGTTGCCGTTTACAGATTTTATGTGATTTTTTATCACATCGCTTCAATAAAAACAAGATGGTCCGATTAGTGAGTGTGTGTAAGAGACAAGGGCAGCCTCAGAAAACTCAAATGTAATCCTTTTAGATACAGTTTCCAGCTGGGCTTGACAAGGAGTTGTGAGCCACGTAAGGAAGGAAGATAGCAGTTATACTTAACGATAGTTTTGTTTAAGTCAAATGATCAGGCCTCTCCTGTTTTATCTTAAACTTGTGGAGATGGTTTATGTTTCTGATGAGGGCAGCCAAATAATGCACTGGTAACCCAAGCCTGTTTATTCTCTGGCTATGGGATATGTTACATTATACTTTACATTTCAACCGGAGGGGATGATCTATATTATAAAGTGTTATGTGCTTCCCCTAAACTGAGGTCTGTTTTTCTACATTAGCATTGGAAACCTAACCCTTGAAATGTGTCTTCCATCTAGAGTTCGGAGGAGGTACATTTATGGTAGGGTTCAGTGAATTAACACAGACACATATTTTCTCTCTGTTCTTTTTTTAAGCTTGCTTTAAATACATGGCATCAACAATGATCTATTGTTGATCTATTAATAGGAAAGGAAGTAATGGCAACATTACAAAAATGAATAAAAGTGTCAGAGTTCCTTTTTAATATTCACAGATGTGTGGTAGAAATGAGAGCTCATTATATTTCTCTTCAAACTTATTGTCACTTCTGTAGTCTGTATCTTAGTTGGGTGGCATCAATTTCCGTTAGCCTTTTAAGCTACAAAACCGAGAGTCATTGATTCTTTGCACTCACTTAGTTTCAACTCCTAGCCTCATTTACATCCCTGCTGTTATCATTTGTTTCTAAAAGTTGTTTCAACAGAAAAATCATTAGAAGGGAATTAAGTCCTCTGTGGAAAAAAATGTATAACTAAGCGATTTCTCATATAAACAGAAAAAATGTAAAATGAAAGAGAAAGGAATCTCAGATCTTTCAAAATATTTATGTAATAAATTACACAATTACATCTTTAGGTGATTAAACAAGAATATTTTAAAGCAATGAATTATAATTCAGTATTTTTGATTCTTTTGCTTGGTAATACACACATTGTTTATTTCTTCAAATCACCTTATTCTATAATTACTATATATATATAAAATAAGGAACTTTTAAAAAGCCATCAGAAATATATATATGTGTGTGTATATATATATATATTTTTGGAAAACACTGAAAAGGGGAGAGTTAACTTTACCTTTAGTCTGATGTAAAGCAGACACTATTAAAGTATAAATTACATTGAGTTTCCTGGCAGCAAAAGGGTGATAGAAGCATATTATTTTTCAAAAGATATCCACTTAGATATATTCATATAATTTATCACAGACAAATAGACAAGCTTCAGAGATTTAAGAAAGACTATCCTTTTAAACCCTTTGCAGTTGTGAAATCTAAAACTCTTTATTGAAACATCCCCCTCTCCCATGGTAGTGCCGCTTCTCTGAATCACACAGGTAAGTGGTCCTCAAATTCAACTTGGTGCCTTCTCAAGTGCATCAAGAAATCAAGAATGATGACACTGGCTTTAATTGTTGATCAAATTTTTCCAGAGTTTAAGACATATTTTTGGTTATGGATACTTTAAAAAGTCATATTAATTACTCTAGGAAACTAAATTATTATTTTTGTATACCTAATCAGATAATGACCCACAAATGACAGGCATGATGATCAAGAGCTTGCCACAAATTTCTGACTATGAAATGGAACATCCTTAGCTATGTAGATTTTTCAGTGATAGAATGTATATCCTTTTGAATTCAGCACTCAAAGAATCTTAAAATGGCTTTTAACTAGAGCAGGGTAAATTAACATAAGTATTTCTAATAGGGAGTGCAGATTGTAGTAGTTACAAATAGGGAAATAGAGATTCTAGTATACAAAGGTAAATATTTTACCCATTTTTCCTGATGTCCACATTCTGTCTGAAGCCTGACTTGTGGCTTATTTTACATAGTATTGCATTCTCTTAGCATTTGAACTCTTAGAATTGTTCTTTTTCACACTAAGTCCTTTGGTTGCTTTGGTACACACTTTGGTGGTTTATCCTATAATTAAACCTGTGATAAGCAAAGAAAAACATACCTTTTTACTCCAGTAGTTCTGTAAAGATTAGGCACTTCCTTTCTGGATTAGCAGTTAGAGCTGAGATTACCCTGAAACAAATCAATTGGTCATTCTATAGGGAAACACAAAATATGTATATTGACCAACCAGCCTCCTTTCATGTTCTACAATTTCTGTAAACAAATTCTTTGCAATAGTTGGTATCTCTTCTATATATGTGAATGATAAACAAATATACAGGCTGCAAAAGAACATGATTGGGCCAAAGTTCACAATAGTTTGATGAATAAACAAGGGTCACAAAAGCTGGAAATACAGGCCATCTTGCCAGGCTTCATATTTCTGCTGACCTAAGTCTAAGAAAAACAAAGGATTAGGTGTCAGTAACTAAGCACGGTGCTCCTTCTTCTTCTTATTTTTTTTAATGTAGGTTAACCATAGTGAGAAAGATATCTTTTCTATGACCACATTTATACATTAAGGACCAAAGATTGTAGAATTTATGAGAAAAAAATGCGTTACTTCAATTCTAGTCTATGTCATTCAATTAACCTAGCCTTCACTGTAGATACAGAGATAAACAAAGGGCTAAAAAAGGTAGTAGATTACATAGTACAATTCATCCATATGTAGAGTAAAAAGTCAAATGTAAAAAAGTGTTAGGACACACACAAAGAGAGGAGAGATTATTTCTGCTTGGGAGAATCAAATACATGTTCTAGAACTGAACAAATGAGTATAATTTTCACATACATTGACCTACACAATGTTCAGTCATGCATCCCTTAACCACAGGGATACATTCCAAGAAATGTGTTGATTTCACCATTGTGTGAACATCATAAAGTGTATTTCATAAACCTGTATGATACAACCTATTGCTCCTAGGCTACAAATCTGTAGCATGTTACTGTATTGAACATTGTAGCCAGTTGTAACACAATGGGAAGTATTTGTGTATCTAAACATAGAAAAGTTGCAGTAAATATAAGGTACAAAAGACAAAAGATTTTGACTCTTTTAATAATACTTATCTTAAAACACAACACATTCTACAGTTGTACAAAAATATTTTCTTTCATTATATCCTTATTCTATAAGCTTTTTCTATTTTTAACATTTTATTCTTTTTTCTTTTTAGACTTTTTAATTAAAAACTAAGACACAAACACACAGAGTAGCTTAAGCATACAGGGTCAGGATTATCAGTATCACTGTCTTCCACCTCCACATCTTGTCCCACAAAAGGTCTTCAGGGGCAATAACACGCATGGGGCTGTCATCTGCTATGATAACAATGTCTTCTTCTGGAATACCTCCTGAAGGACCTGTCTGAGGCTGTTTTTAACTTAAAAAAATAAGTAGAAGGAGTACACTACAAAATAACAATAAAAAGTATAGCAAATACATAAACCAGTAATGTAGTCACTTATTGTCATTATCAAGTATTACATACCATACATGATTATATGTGCTATACTTTTATACAATTAGCGGTATAGTAGGTTTGTTTACACCAGCATTATCAGCACAAACGTCTAAGTAATGTCTTGCTCTATGACACTATGATGGCTGCGACTTCATAGTAGAAGATAGTAATTTTTAGCTCTACTTTAATCTTATGGGACTACCATCCCATATGTTGCCTGTCATTATGCAGCACATAGCTGTATATAATATTAGCAGGATTTGTTGCTGTGGTAGTGGTGGTTATTGTTAGTCTTGGATTTAGTTGGGATTAGAAAGGAAATGAGAGTAGCTCTGACATGAGTCTTTGTGCATCTGTTTCTCCTAAATTGCTTATTTGGACCTTAAAGTCCTTCACCATCTGACCACTGCATGCTCTCTGATACTTTCCTACTTATATTCTATACTCCACATCTTTTGAAGATTTTACAAATTCCCTAATTAGCCAGGCTTTTTCATGTTTTCTCATCTTTGTACACATTGTTTCTTCTGTCCAGAAGGCCCTTCTTTAACCCCATGAGTATATATATATATATAATTTATTAAAAATTCATTTTAGATATAAAGCTTTAGGCAACCTCCTAAGGTATTGATAATTTTAGTTCCTCTAATCTTGCTGTAACTATGAATATTTATATTGACTTCTTTTTGCACTTATTTCATTTTATATGTCTGGCTACTCATTAGACTGTGAGCCTATCTTCATCTTCATCTTCATGGTGCCTAGTAGTTCCTCAACATGTCTGATGTATGTATGAATGAAGACCAACATCTTTCATTAAGTTTTTCCCAACTATTTTTTTTAATCAGTAATCATACTATCTTCTTTTAATTCCTAGTGAACAGCTTTCCACAGTTGCAGAAATCAGTCTTTTAAGTGAATACCACAAATTATGTAATCTGTAACATTTGGAAAGTCTTAATAGAATTGTTCCTTACTAATGCATAAATGAATTTATTCAACAAGTATTCGTTGAGTATCTTCTGTGCTCAAAGCACTATACTAGGTAACATAAGAGATACAGATACAATATACTCAGAGTACTCAATCAACAATTATGAAGTGAAGTATGACAAAACAGTAATGAGACACTGGAAAGAAAGAGATACTGTCTTAGAAGGTAACAGTGGGAAAGAGAGCACCATCAATCTTTTTTAAAAACTATTATGGAAAAAAATATAACATGAAATTTACCCTTTTAACAAGTGTTAAGTGGACAGTACAGTGTTGTTAACTAACTACAGGTACAGTGTGGTACAGGAGATCTCTAGAACTTCATCTTGCATGATTGAAATTTTAATGCCTGCTGAAAAGCAACTCCCCATTTCCCGCTTGCTTCAGCCCATGGCAATCACCGTTCTACTCTCTGATATGATGAATTTGACTACTTTGGATACCTTATATAAGTAGAATAAGTCAGTATTAATTCTTTCATGACTGGCTTACTTCACTTAGCATAATGTCTTCAAAATTCATTCATGTTGTAGCATAGAACAGAATTTTCCTTTTTAAGGCTTAATAATATTCCATGGTACATATAGACACCACATTTTGTTTAATCCATTCATTCTTCAGTGAACAGTTGGGTTGTTTCCACATTTTGGCCATTGTGAATAACGCTGCAATGAATACGAGTGTCAGATATCTCTTTAAGATACTATTTTTAATTGTTTTGGATAAATACCCAGAAGTGGGATTTCTGGATCATATGGTAGTTACATTTAATTTTTTGAGGAAGCTTTCTATTGTTTTCCAGAACAGCTGCACTGTTACACATTTCTACCAACAGCGTGCAAGGGTTTCAATTTTTCCAAGACAGCAAAAATTTGTTCTTTTCTTTTTTCTTTTTGTAATGGCTATCCTAAAAAGTGTGAGGTGATGTCTTATTGTGGTTTTGATTTGTATTTCCCTGATGATTAGGATATTAGGCATCTTTTCACATAACTGTTGGCCATTTATATGCTCTCTTTGTAGAAATATCTGTTCAGTTCCTTCATCCATTTTTAATCAGAGGATTCACCTCTTTGCTATTGAATTATAAGAAGTTATTTATATATTTTGGATCTTAAGTCCTTATCAGATATATGGTTTGCAAATATTTTCCTATTCTGTAAGGTGCCTTTTCAACTGTTGATTGTTTCCTTTCCTGCACAAAGGCTTTTAGTTTGTTGTAGTGCCACTTTCCTATTTTTGCTTTTG
Organism: Macaca mulatta; assembly: GCF_049350105.2. Classification (NCBI taxonomy): domain Eukaryota; kingdom Metazoa; phylum Chordata; class Mammalia; order Primates; family Cercopithecidae; genus Macaca; species Macaca mulatta. The sequence continues at coordinate 86,272,941 of NC_133420.1, forward strand.
TTGTCAGTGCTTTTGGTTTTGTATCCATGAAAACATTGCCAAGACCAATGTAATGAAGGTTCTTCTCTGTTTTCTTCTATGAGTTTTATAGTTTCAGGTCTTATGTTTAAATATTTAGTCCATTTTGAGTTTATTTTTCTGTGTGGTAAAAGATAAAGTTCTAATATTATTTGTTTGCAGGTAGATTCTAGTGCACAATCTTAATGGTGGTTGCAGTGAACCAACATCACACCATTGTATTCCGGCCTGGGTGACAGAGTGAGACCCTGCCTCAAAAAACAAAACAACCCCCTCCAAAAAACCCCAAAACAAACAAAAATACAGTAGTTATCGACAGGGAAAGACTAATTATTGCCATCTTGTTCATTTTTTCCTGTCAGCCCTGTAGTTCTTTTGACCCTCTTTTATTTTCTTGCTGTATTCCTTTATGTTTCATTGATCATTATTTTAATTTTTGTAGAGACCAGCGCTTACCATGTTGTCCAGGCTGGTGTCAAACTCCTGGGCTCAGGCGATCCTCCCACCTCAGCCTCCCAAAATGGCAGGATTACAAGCGTGAACCACTGCATCCAGCCTATTTTCTTTTGTAGTGGCATGCTATGATTCCTTTCTCATTTTCTTTTTTACATCTTCTGTAGGTATTTTCTTTGTAGTTACCATGGGGCTTACATAAAGCACCTTACAGTTATAATAATGTATTTTAAGCTGATAATGTAACTTTAATTACATATAAAATCTCTACACTTTTACTTCTCTCCTCCCCCAACACTTTATGAATTTGCCATCACAAATTGCACCTTTTTGTATTTTGTACCATTAATATATATTTATAGTTATAGTTATTTTTTAACTTCTGTGTTTCACTTCTATACCAGAATTAACATGGTTTATGCATCACAATTATAGTATTAGAGTATCCTGTATCATCTACATATTAATATTTATCTTTACACATGAATATAATTTTGTATTCTTTTCAATTAGAAACTTCCTTTCTGGCCTCATTTTACCAATCTACTGATTCCCCACAATTACTTTGCATACCTTTCTAAGATAAGTAAAAATCTGTTCAACTCCATTTCAATACCACTGAAAGGGAATCTGTTCACAATCAAGAGGTAAACTCAACAGTAAAGGACTTGTGGCTCTTTGTTTGGTACTAAAGGCCTTATTTTCATCATCGATGAGGACAATGGGCATTTTTATTTTTAGCACTAAATAAATTACAAAGGCACATCGATATCAGCATTTCACTGGATAATCAGATCAGAAGACATTTAGAATAGGTCACATTGAAAAGGACATTGATTTTTGCCCCAGAACTTAGAGTAAAATAACCAGTTCTATTTATCTTTCTTTCCCTGAAACTATCTTCTACATTTTACACACAGTTCTATATTTATAAAACCCTCCTAAACTAGGTGTTCTACAAAGTCCGTTTGCTGCCAGGCAGCATCTTTGTCCAGGTGGTTTTAGCTATCACATAATCCTTCTTTGTCTCCTGATGTGTCAGGCCCTTTCTAGTTTACAAAGCTCTCTTTTATCCCATTGTTCTTTGCTGTGAGCCAGTAAGGTACTCAGGTCTACTAACGACCCCATTTTAGAAGTGAATAAATATTATTCACAATGGCTCACATGAAAAGTAGTAGGATTATAATTTAGTTTGTTAATTTTTACAAGATTCCAAACCTGATTTTCTTTATTAGCATCCATACTGCCTCCCTGACTGTCTGCCATGTTTATAACTACCATGTCAGCAACTGTCGCTCTCTCCAAACCAATCTGCTTGAACAAATCTCAGAGGCCAGGCCAAAATTCTCCCTGCTCATACATCTAGTTCTGATATTGTGTGATCTAGTACAGATTCCCTTACCTAAAGTCACTGCCAGTGGGGCTGTGGCTTAAAGGAAAAAGTAAAGAAAGCTTGTGCTAATCACATCTGGGATTCATATAAAAACATTACCATATTTACTTCTTTTGAATCCTATTTTCTCTTCAAAAGCTGTCTATGGGGTTCTAATTAGCCTGATTTTATCCCGTCAGGAGAACAAGGAATGCCCTGAGGTTCTAAGAACATCCCACAACAACATTTTTGTCTATTTCACCCAACTGAGAAATAAAAATATTTGGAGTATGTGTAAGATAGTTGTCTAAAGTAAATTTTAATCCTAATAACGTTATTTTATATAATTATATTTCTTTTATTTCTACCTTACTTCCCTTCAATATTGGAATTGTGAACTTGTACTATCTTTTTTGTAACATAGAATACAGATTCAGAGTTAAGTATCTTTGAAAAGTGTAATTGTTATCAAAAATACCATTAATGTATTAAATGATAGTAATATATTACATTCATTAAGTGCTTACCAATATGGCTTCTATTGTTTTAGGTACTTTACATATAGATTTTAGCCATGCAAAATGTTTATAGTATTATCCATTAATAAAAAATAAGGAAAGTTGTTTTGAAAAATGTCTTAGTTGTGAATAGCTCATTCTGACAAAGCACTTTCATATATAATTTCCTATTTACTTTTTATAGTTAATTCCTATAATATAGATGTTTGGATGGTGGCTACAGAGATGCTTGCTTTGCAGCTGACACTTAAACAACACAGGGTTAAACTGCATGGGTCCATTTATACCCCAATTTTTTTTTTTCTTTTTTTCTTTTTTTGAGACAGAGTTTTGCTCCATCACCAAGGCTAGAGTCCAGTGGCATGATCCTGGGTCACTACAACCTCTGCCTCCCGGGTTCAAGTGATCCTCCCACCTCAGCCTGCTGTGTAGCTGGGGATACATGTGTGCATTACCATGCGTTTGTGTGTGTTTGTTTTCAGTAGACGGGGTTTTGGCATGTTGCCCAGGTTGGTATCAAACTCCTGTCCTCAAGTGATCCACCTACTTCAGCCTCCCAAATTGTTGTTATTACAGGTGTGAGCCACCACACCAGGCCCCAAATGTTTTTCCATAAAAGTTACATCAAGTGTGCGTGCTTCTCTTGCCTCTCGTTTCACCTCTTCTACCTCTTCTGCCTCTGCCACCCCTGAGACAGCAAAACCAACTTCTCCTTTACCTCCTCTTCTTCCACCTAACAAATGTGAAGATGATGAGGATGAAGACGTTTATGATGACCCACTTCCACCTAATGAATAGTACACATATTTTCTCTTCTTTACTTAAAAAATATGAAATTTTAATTTGTAATTGTAAAATATAAATATAATTTAAATTATATTAATTTATAAAAATCCTATGATATAAAAACTATATAAAAATATAAATTATTTTCTTAACATTTTTTCTCTAGCTTACTTTATTATAGAAATACAATATTAATACATAACATACAAAATATGTGTTAATTGACTATATTACAGTCAATTACTGCTCTGGTCAACAGTAGGCTATTAGTAGTTAAGTTTTTGGAAGTCAAAAGTTATATGCAGACATTTGACTGTGTACAGGTTAGTGTCCCTAATCCCCACTTTGTCAAAGGTCAACTGTAGTCTTATTCTCCATATTATTATACATTCTTGCATACACTTCTGTGTGTAAGATATATTTCAAAAGAAAAAAAAGCGTCTTTATAGTTCTCATGGCTTTTTGATTGAGTATGCCCAATATTTTCTTCTTTACTATCTGAAGTATACAAAATGATTCTGCTTTTTAGATCTACTTTTATTGCCATTGAAAATTTAAAAACCAGCCAGGTGCAGTGGCTCATGCCTGTAATTCTAGCACTTCGGGAGACCGAGGTGGGTGGATCACTTGAGCTAAGGAGTTCAAGAGTAGCCTGGACAACACGGTGAAGCCCCATCTCCACAAAAGTACAAATGTGGTGGCATGCACCTGTAGTCTAAGCTACTCGGGAGACTTGTAGTCTCAGGGACGTAAGGCTGCAGTGAGCCATGATGGTGACACTCTATTGCAGCCTGGGCAACAGAATGAAACCTTGATCCAAAAATGGAAAAAAAAAGAATATTTATAAACCATAAAACATACAACATGAAAATGTAAAGATGGCCAACATTCAAACTGAGTTATTTATATTTTATACAAGTTAATACATGTGAATCCACATGAATATTTCTATTATAATTTTATTTGTGCCAAAATGGAATACTTTTCTATTGATAAAATTCAAAGGAATATATCCCACAAGGATATATTTCATTCAAGAATGCAATCAGAAGGTGGGTAATAACAAAATCCTCCAAGCTAAATGAGCATGTTCTAACCCATTGCAAGGAAGCTAAGAACCTTGAAAAAAGGTTAGAGGAATTACTAACTAGAATAACCAGCTTAGAGAAGAACGTAAATGACCTGATGGAGCTGAAAAACACAGCACAAGAACTTTGTGAAGCATACACAGGTATCAATAGCCGAATCGATCAAGCAGAAGAAAGGATATCAGAGATTGAAGATCAATGTAATGAAATAAAGTGAGAAGACAAGATTAGAGAAAAAAGAATGAAAAGGAACAAACAAAGCCCCCAAGAAATATGGGACTATGTGAAAGACCAAACCTATGTTTCATTAGTATACCTGAAAGTGATGGGAGAATGGAACCAAGTTGGAAAACACTCTTCAAGATATTATCCAGGAGAACTTCCCCAACCTAGCAAGACAGGCCAACATACAAATTCGGGAAATACAGAGAACAACACAAAGATACCCCTAAAGAAGAGCAACCCCAAGACATAAAGTCATCAGATTCACCAAGGCTGAAATGAAGGAAAAAATGTCAAGGGCAGCCAGACAGAAAGGTCAGGTTATCCACAAAGGGAAGCCCATCAGACTAATAGCGGATCTCTGTGCAGAAACCCTACAAGCCAGAAGATAGTGGGGGCCAATATTCAACATTCTTAAAGAAAAGAATTTTCAACCCAGGATTTCATATCCAGCCAAACTAAGCTTCATAACCAAAGGAAAAATAAAATCCTTTACAGGCAAGCAGATGTTGAGAGATTTTGTCACCACCAGGCCAGGCCTGCTTTACAAGAGCTCCTGAAGGAAACACTAAATATGGAAAGGAAAAAACAGTACCAGCCACTGCAAAAACATGCCAAATTGTAAAGACCATCGACATTATGAAGAAACTGCATCAACTAACTAACTGCATCAAAATAACCAGCTAGCATCATAATGACGGGATCAAATTCACACATAATGATATTAACCTTAAATGTAAGTGGGCTAAATATCCCAAATAAAAGACACAGACTGGTACATTGGATAAAGAGTTAAGACCTATCGGTGTGCTGTATTCAGGAGATTCATCTCATGTGCAAAGACACACATAGGCTCAAAATAAAGGGATGAAGGAATATTTACCAAGCAAATGGAAAGCAAAATAAAGCAGGGGTTGCAATTGTAGTCTCTGATAAAATAGACTGTAAACCAACAAAGATTAAAAAAAGACTAAGAAGGGCATTACATAATGCCCTTATTTTAAAAAATTACATAATGGTAAAGGGATCAATGAAACAAGAAGAGTTAACTATCCTAAATATATATGCACCCATTACAGGAGCACCCAGATTCATAAAGCAAGTTCTTAGGGACCTACAAAGAGACTTAGACTCCCACACAATAATAGTGGGAGATTTTAACACTCCACTGTCAGTATTAGACAGATCAACAAGACAGAAAATTAACAAGGATATTCAGGGCTTGAACTCAACTCTGGACCAAGTGGAACTAATAGACATCTACAGGAGTCTCCACCCCAAATTAACAGAATATGCATTCTTCTTAGCACCACATCACACTTATTCTAAAATTGACCACATAACTAGAAGTGAAAGACTCCTAAGCAAATGCAAAAGAACAGAAATCATAACAAACAGTCTCTCAGACCACAGTGCAATCAAATTAGAACTCAGGATTAAGAAACTCACTCAAAACTGCACACCGACATGGAAACTGAATGAACCGCTCCTGAATGACTGCTAGGTAAATAACAAAATTAAGGCTGAAATAAACAAGTTATTCGAAACCAGTGAGAACAGAGACACAATGTACCAGAATCTCTGGGACACAACAAAAGCAGTGTTTAGAGGGAAATTTATAGCACTAAATGCCCACAGGAGAAAGTGGGAAAGCTCTAAAATTGACACCCTAACATCACAATTAAAAGAACTAGAGAAGCAAGAGCAAACAAATTCAAAAGCTAGCGGAAGACAAGAAATAACTAAGATCAGAGCAGAACTGAACAAGATAGAGACACGAAAAACCCTTCAAAAAAAATTAATGACTCCAGGAGCTGGTTTTTTTGAAAAGATTAACAAAATAGATAGACTGCTACCTAGACTAATAAAGAAGAAAAGAGAGAAGAATGAAATAGACAAAATGAAAAATGGTAAAGGGGATATCACCACTGATCCCACAGAAATACAAATTACCATCAGAGAATACTATTAACACTTCTATGCAAATAAACTAGAAAATCTAGAAGAAATGGATGAATTTCTAGACACATACACCCTCCACAGACTAAACCGGGTAGAAGTCGAATCCCTGAATAGACTAATACCAAGTTCTGAAATTGAGGCAGTAATTAATAGCCTACCAACCAAAAAAAGCCCAGGACCAGACAGGTTCACAGCCGAATTCTACCAGAGGTGCAAAGAGGAGCTGCTAGGATTCCTTCTGAAACTGCTCCAAACAATAGAAAAAGAGGGACTTCTTTCTAACTCGTTTTATGAGGCCAGCATCATCCTAATACCAAAACCTGTCAGAGATACAACAAAAAAAGAAAATTTCAGGCCAGTAACCCTGATGAACATCGGTACGAACATCCTCAGTAAAATACTGGCAAACCAAACCCAGCAGCACATCAAAAAGCTTATCCACCACGATCAGGTCGGCTTCATTCCTGGGATGCAAGACTGTTTCAACATACGCAAATCAATAAACGTAATCCATCACATAAACAGAACCAATGACAAAAACCACATGATTATCTCAATAGATGAAGAAAAGGCCTTCAATAAAATTCAACACCCCTTCATGCTAAACTAGGGAAACATCTCAATAAATTAGGTATCAATGGAACAGATCTCAAAATAATAAGAGCTATTTATGACAAACCCACAGCCAATATCACACTGAATGGGCAAAATCTGGAAGCATTCCCTTTGAAAACTGGCACAAGGCAAGGGTGCCCTCTCTCACCACTCCTATTCAACATAGTGTTGGAAGTTCTGGCCAGGGAAATCAGGCAATAGAAAGTAATAAAGCGTATTCCAATCAGAAGAGAGGAAGTCAAATTATCTCTGTTTGCAGATGACATGATTGTATATTTAGAAAACCCCATCGTCTCAGCCCAAAATCTCCTTAAGCTGATAAGCAAATTCAGCAAAGTCTCAGGATACAAAATCAATGTGCAAAAATCATAAACATTGCTATACACCAATAATAGACAGAGAACCAAATCATGAGTGAACTCCCATTCACAATTGCTAGAAAGGGAGTAAAACACCTAAGAATACAACTTACAAGGGATATGAAAGACCTCTTCAAGGAGGACTACAAATTGCTGTTCAAGGAAGTGAGAGAGGACACAAACAAATGGAAAAACATTCCATGCTCATGGAAAGGAAGAATCAATATTGTGAAAATGGCCATACTGCCCAAAGTAATTTATAGATTCAATGCTATCTCCATCAAGCTACCATTGACTCTCTTCACAGAATTAGAAAAAACTACTTTAAATTTCATATGGAACTAAAAACGAGCTTGTATAGCTAAGACAATCCTATGCAAAAAGAACAAAGCTGGAGGCATCATGTTACCTGACTTCAAACTATACTAATAAGGTTGCAGTAACCATACAGCATGGTACTGGTACCCAAATAGACATATAGACCAATTGAACAGAGCAGAGTCCTAAGAAATAACCACACATCTACAGCAATCTGGTCTTTGGCAAACCTGACAAAAACAAGCAGTGGGGAAAGGATTCCCTATTTAATAAATGGTGTTGGGAAAACTGGCTACCCATATGCAGAAAACTGAAACTGGACCCCTTCCTTACACCTTATACAAAAATTAACTCAAGATAGATTAAAGATTTAAATGTAAGACCTAAAACCATAAAAACCCCAGAAGAAAACCTAGGCAATACCATTCAGGACATAGGCATGGGCAAAGACAACAAAGGCAAAATTTGACAAATGGGATCTAATTAAACTAAAGAGCTTCTGCACAGCAAAAGAAAATATCATCAGAGTGAACAGGCAACAGAATGGGATATAAGTTTTACAATCTATCCATCTGACAAAGGGCTAATATCCACAATCTACAAGGAACCTAAACAAATTTATGAGAAAAAAAAATCACCTCATCAAAAAGTGAGCGAAGGATATGAACAAACATTTCTCAAAATAAGACATTTGTCTGGCCAAAAACATGAAAAAAAAAAGCTTGTCATCACTGGTCATTAGAGAAATGCAAATCAGAACCACAAAGAGATACCATCTCACGCCAGTTAGAATGGTGCTCATTAAAAAGTCAGGAAACAACAGGTGATGGAGAGGATGTGGAGAAACAGGAATATTTTTACACTGTTGGTGGGAATGTAAATTAGTTAAACAATTGTGGAAGCCAATATGGTGATTCCTCAAGGATCTAAAACCAGAAATACCTTTGACCCAGCCATCCCATTACTGGGCATATACCCAAAGGATTATAAATCATTCTACTATAAAGACACATGCACACATATGTTTATTGCAGCACTATTCACAATAGCAAAGTCTTGGAAGCAACCCAAATGCCCATCAATGACAGACTGGATAAAGAAAATGTGGCACATATACACCATGGAATACTATGCAGCCATAAAAAAGGATGAGTTCATTTCCTTTGCAGGGATATAGATGAAGCTGGAAACCATCATTCTCAGCAACCTAACACAGGAACAGAAAACCAAACACTGCATGTTCTCACTCATAAGGGGGAGTTGAACAATGAGAACACATGGACATAGGGAGGAGAACATCACACACTGGGACCTGTCAGGGGGTGGGAGGCTGGAGAGGGGTAGCATTAGCATAATGTAGATGACGGGTTGATGGGTACAGCAAACCACCATAGCACATATATACCTATGTAACAAACCTGCACGTTCTGCACATGTATCCCAGAACTTAAAGTATAATAATTAAAAAAAAAATTATTGCAATCAACATTTATCTGCATGTAAAATTATTATCAGTTAAAATGTTGTCTCTCCAACTCCACTCTGGAAGTGATTGACTTATCTAAACTTTTTATTTGATTTGCTATTTTTAATTTATTATTTAAATATTATGCAGCTAAATATAGTAAAACAAACCAAACACTTTAAATCTGTATAGTACATTGTTGTGTACAAAATAGTTCTCATGAGATGATGATAACAAATAACATTTACTGAGGAAGCAGGATATGACAAACTCTGTGTAAAGCATTTGTGTGCATGATATTGTTCATTTTGCAAGCACCATAGGGGGGATTTGCTATTATTATATTTGTGTTTCATTGTGGAAACATTATGGTACAGTGTTATCAACTGGGGAAATAGAGACTTAAAGAATGTAACTAACTTCCCTAAATTACTTGAGTACTAGGTCAAACCTGTACTTCGAATTAATTTCCAGCTTTCAGGTGGTCTCAAACCAGAGCTCATTCTTTCATTACTATGGGGGCTGCAAACCATTATTTGGGTGCTGTCAAAGATGTGTTGTTTGTCTGGCATATTGTTAATAACTTTTTTTAAGAAAGAAAAATGCTTTCGTGAGCATACTTGCTTATCCCAAATCCCACAGAGCTCACTATGCTTTCATCCTGATGATCACATTTCAGTTACCTCCTAGAACTCATAAACCAGCTCTTATGCTCCCAGGAGATGAGCTTTATAATTAGTCTCTATGGTAAAAACAGCCATACTTCGCAGGTAGGGAAACCAATTCACAATGATGTTATGAAGAATCAGAGTGAAACAAACAAACATTTTTTTAGAAATTGAACATGCTTTATTTCTAAATGCAAAGACACTGAAAAGAGAGGAAAATTCAATCAGAAAATTAAATCTGACCAGATAAAATTTAGAGTTAATTTGGCAGATTTCTTTTCTGGCCTAAAAGAAAACTAAATGAACTTTACTGCTGTTACAGGCATCCGGGTTTTGCTTTTATCTTAATTAGTGGAACTTTTGCCCTCTCTGGAAAAAGAAACCTAACACCGTCGCAGAGGAAGAGATTTTTCCTCCCTAGATTTCCTGATGTGAAACCCATTCCTCTAATGCTTTCCACTATTTTAGGGCATGACACTTCTAAATAGTATTTTTCCTCCCACTACTTCAAGATAGAAAGAAAAAGAAAGATTACTTTTATTTTAATTTATGGAAAATAATTACTCATATATTATCAGATATTACTACAGGTCATGGAAACAAAATACTTCTTTGTGAAAGAACTATAATCATTTTCTGTGTTAGTTTGAGATAGGGTGTAAGAGGAGGAATCGGGTAGGAAAGAAAGAGGATTTATGTGAGGAAAAAATAACGAAAAAGAGCAAATGACTGGCATTTCAAAAGATAAAACTGAAACGAAGTGCTTAGCATAATTTTAGTTAAAATATTGAGACACTCTCTATTCCTCCAAACTGCAGTCCACGGGGTTAGCTTTTAACTTTACGTAAGACATAAAAATATCCAGGGCTGGCAAGCTCTGCCTAGCTGCACAAGCATAAGGTTTCTCTGTTCTTAGAAAGCTAAGAAGTGCAACCTTCAGCATGATCAAAGAGCTGCTCTGCTATCAGCCTGAGAAAATGCAGAAAAAAAATTACTGATAGGTCATTTTCCCAGGGGACTCATTTGAAAACACTTGGCAAACTTACAAAGAAACTGGAAATCTCGTATGAAGGAAAACATGGTAAGCAGGTGCTATTGAGTATTTTAATATTAACGGTGTCTCTTACAGAGGACAGACAAATGATAGTGACTCAAATAATCAACTGATTTATCTGCAGTTGATTATTATGAACCAGGTACTAGGTTTCAGTTTGAACCAGTGACTTAGAATAACTAATACAGGTTTATAGGCTAATGAAACCAAATATTTCCTTTAAGGGAATAACATTTTCTTGCAATTCGATGAACACAACTACCAGAAGTTTATCACAATATGGTAACGATTTTAATCAAGGCAACTTGCCAACAGTAGTGGTTATGGCAGGGTTCTACTTCATCACATTTTCCCAAAGAAACTTTTCAGAGAAAAGAGTTGAGATCTTTCAAGAAGTTTGTCAAATCACCATTATCATAAAGGAGAAAACATTATTTATTTATTTGCATGAACCTTCACTAACTTGCATTCATGGTGAACTGGTTGAATATGCAAACTATGTAAGGAGCCGTACTGGGATTTCAGAAGGGAGCTCTGTTTCCCCTCTCATCTCCTGAATGGTACCACTATTCTGAAGTTAATGGGTAGCCTTCTAGCCCCAATTGCAATAGCTTTTTTACCTTAAATGTGTTGTATTAACGTGTGTTGCCTTAATTTATAGGTTTTCAAAACCTTCACAAATGTCCTCATTTTGCAGTTTGATATTTTCCACTTAACAACATATGTCTATGTTAGCACAGATATTTAGTGGGTAGTTGTAGATTGTTCATGATATAATTTTTCAACAACTTATCCATACCTCTTTGATGGAAACAAATTATTTCATATTTGTTTGCTATTGCTATCACTACTATATTGAACATTCTTACATTTATCTTCATTGATATAGGGTCTAGGAGTGATAAAATAGAAGTGGAAATTCTTATTTTGATCCATGGAAATTCTTATTTTGATCCTGACCTCAACATAAATACTTCCATATTAGTACTTTACAATTAAGAGTATGAGTCAATAGTTCTCAAAGAATTGCTCTGGACCAGCAGTATCAGTATCACCTGGGAAGTTGTTAGTAATGGAAATTCTTGAGCATCACCCCAGACCTACTGAATTAGAAACTCTGCGGGAAAGCGGAAGGTCCCAGGAATCAGTGTTTCAATAAACCCTCCAGGTGATTCTCATGCAAATTAAAGTGGGAGGACTGCTATTCTAGATATTTCTGTGAATATCATTTGGTTATAAGAACTTGTTAAAATATTGCTGAGTTTTTGTCATGTAGAGATGTCACATTTTATCGATTTTTTTTTCTGACTCCATTAAGACTATATGGTTTTTGGTTTTTAATCATTCAGATTCTCCTGCCTCAGCCTCCTGAGCAGCTGGGATTACAGGTGTGCACCACCACACCCGGCTAATTTTTGAATTTTTAGTGGAGATGGGGTTTCACCATGTTGGCCAGGCTGGTCTCTAACTACTGAGTTCAAGTGATCCACCCACCTCAGCCTCCCAAAGTGCTGGGATTAGACATGTGAGTCACAGCACCTGGCCAGAATTAATGGATTTTTTATAGTAATTTTAAAATATTTTTGAACTCAAGGGGCAGTCTCCACTTATTTATGATGTATGTTTAGTGGCTCTGAGTAGCATTGATCATATTTTAATAGTTAATTTGAAAAAAGGAAAACTACAAAGACTGCTTCCTGAACAGCTAAAGTTGTAACCAAGTCTCTATCCCAGAATCCTGTTTGCTTTCTTCATGATATTTGTCACACTTTGCAGTTATTTTATCTGTTTGTCTTGGATATATTTTGCTATTAGTCTGTTAGCTCCATGAGCATAGTTATCGCTTCTGACTCACTTGCTGTTGCCTGATTGCCCAGTGCCAATACAGCTCCTTGTACAGAGCCAGCGCTGTGTACATGTGCTGGAGGAATAAGCCCTCTCAGGTGGTTTGTGCTGTGGCACAGCCACATACACAAAAGGCTGGATTGTTCTTTGCCTTTACAGCAGCCTTTGCATCCCATGCTCCTTACTCTGCTGGTCTCCTTCACTTGTCCACAGAAAAAGAATCAATAGTCTTGTATCCACATGGACTCTGCCTTATGCCATATTTCTGAACTAGGTTCAGGTTTTTGTATATTCCAAGAATATTCTAAAATCATGTACAGTGAGAGGTGGTTGCATGACAGGGTATGATCCTGGATCACTGTGGGCAAGTCACCTTATACTTTATCTCACCAAGCACTGTGTCCCCATGTGTGGTGTGGGATAATAAGACCCACCTTGTCAGATACTGTTAGAGGTGTCAAGATTAAATGAGAAAACAATAGCCAACATTTATTCAGTGCTTACTCTATGCCCAGCACTGTTTTCAAAACTTTATATGTATTGACTTATTTATTTAATATAATAATGGTAATGTAAATGTGGTTGTTCAAATCTGGTACAAAATAAATGATAAATAAAAATATATTTTAATAATAGTTTAATGAGAAAATGGGCTGTAAATAGGGAAAAATATGTACTAGGCATATTAAAATGAATTTAAAATAGTTAAAAACTGTGTAAGACATAATTATTTCCTTTAGGAGCTCCTTGCTCTATTTGTTATACATATAATGGGCTTCATCAAGGAAATGATTAAAAGATATTGTGATTTTTAAATAGATCCTACTGGTTTTTGTAATTTATTACATGTGAAAGGCAAAGCATACTAATTAACAAATATTTTCAATTATACTGTGTTCATGTAGAGACAGAAAGATTAGCCAGTGAAAAGAGGAGGTTCTCTTTTAGGTGATTATAAAGTCTGAAAGAGCAAACAATAATTTAAGTAGGGTTCCAATTTCTTTTTCTTTCTATTGCAAGGACTGAAGTCACTCTTGCAGGAAATTGACTCTTTGGGTGTGGTAACTGTGGTAGAGACAATAGAATCATAGAAAAGAAAAGGGAGGCAAGTCCTGAATCACACACTACAGTGAGTCTGTGTTAAGCTTTATATTTCTGGCCAAGTCAAACAATCCAGTAAACTGATTTAAGAATTAGGCAATAAAAACCCTCATCTTGATCAGTGGTCAGCCTATCTTAGACTGAAAAAAAAAAAAAATGAAAGAGAAGCATTTCTATCTAAGCCTTAACTACTCATAGGCAATGCATGGTAAAGTTTACTCAAAGTTAGATGGAGTTACTAAGGTAGAGCGGGTTTCTATAAAGGAGTTTTCATTACTTAGAGTTGCATAAAATATGTGTAGGTTATGCAACTTTTTAAACTGTAGACTTCCTTTATGTATGGCCTGAGGGTTGCCATTCTGCTGGACTCAGGATTGAGATTCCAAAACGGAATGATTCAAGCTCATTCAGACCTTGAGTAGTGATGCCTTCTACACAATTTTCTGAATTTATTTTCACTTCTACTTGTTATTTCCTACAGTCTGTTTACTCCTTGTAGGGTTGTTTCTATCACGACCCCTTTGGTTTAGAATTTTTCAAACTTTAGTGCTTTCCTAGAACATACGATTCATTAATTCATTCATCCAATAAATGCTTATTGAGCATCTACTGTGTGCCCAGCACTGTTGGATGGTAGGGCACAGTGGAGAACAAAAGAAAAGCAAAATTGTCTGCTTTGGGGACTTTAGACCTCATATAATTTTCCATAGCACTATAGTGGCTATATGCCTAAAATGTTCCTTTAAGATCCTTTACCCCGAACATGGCTGACCCCTATTCATGCAAATCTTAAATTAAATGCTATTTCTTCAGCAACCTCTGAATCCTCTCCTTCATACTAGGTTAGTCTTCTAATGTATAAATTTTCATAACATTGTATTTTCTTCAAAGCATAATATTAACAATACTGTTACTTGTGTACCTCGACTTGCTAGGCTATAGACTGTCTTAGAACTGGCACCATGGCCAGGCATGTTGGCTCCCACTTGTAATCCCAGCACTTTGGGAGGCTGAGGTGGGAGGAACACTTGAGCCTAGGAGTTTGAGACAAGCCTGGACAACACAGTGAAATCTAGTATCTATAATTTTTTTTTTTAAAGCGAGGCATGATAATGTACATTTGTAGTACATCTGTAGTACTTGGGTGGCTGAAAGGGGAGGAGCACTTGAGCCCAGGACTTAGAAGGTAGAGTGAGCTATGAGCACACTACTGCACTCCAGCCTAGGCAACAGAGCAAAACCTTATCTCTAAAAAAATTAAAAATTAAAAAAAATTGACACCATGGTCTGTCTATTTTACCACTAAACTTCCAGAGTCTAGCACAGTGACTAGAATAAAATACTATCACGTAATTACATTTTCAAGGAAAATTTGCATGAGGTAGATTTATTTCAGGTTGGAATTTTGGCATTTTAATTTATTAGTATTAGAGGGTGTAAAGGCACTTCAATTTATTGTGTGGTTCCTCCCTCTCCTATTCTCCAAGTGGCTGATTCTGGGGTCCTATAGGTGTCCCAGGCCTCATCATTTGGGTCGAAGGATCACCTCCGAATGCCTGCACATTCTTGTGTACTTTTCCAACGTGAGTGTTGATGTTTATTCCCCTTGTCAAACTTGCATATTTGTTTAGCTTTTCTCCATGCCATAGGGCCTAGAGAACTCAAGGGGATGCCACAAAGAGGTCTCACTTTGCAAAAGGTTAATGACAATGAAACAGGGTCAAATAATCGGTACTGCCTAGTACATATTCATCAAGCGACTGCTATGTAATGCTCATTTGACTTCCAGTTTCTTTAATTTTAACACAAATTTAAAAAAACTATTTGCTCCTTTCCATTTGAACTCAGCCTTGGGACTGACTATATAACTTGTGGAGCCCAGTGGAAAATGAAAGTGGAGATCCCTTATTAGTAAATTACTACTAAGAATTTCAAGACCCTGATAGCAGGGCATATACCCAAACTTGGAATCTTTCTAAGTGTAGGGTCCTGTACGACTGGATCTGGCACACATCTGGGAAGCTGGCCCTGCTCCTCTTTAATTTGATCCGGTGTCTTTTTTTTTTTTTTTTGATGGAGTTTTGCTCTGTCACCCAGGCTGGATGGAGTGCAGTGGCGCGATCTCAGTTCACTGAAATCGCCACCTCGTGTGTTCAAGCAATTCTCCTACCTTAGCCTCCCAAGTAGCTGGGACTACAAGTATGTATCACCACGCCTGTCTAATTTTTGTATTTTTAGTAGAGACAAGGTTTCACCATGTTAGCTAGGCTGGTCTGGAACTCCTAATCTTAAATGATCCACCCGCCTTGGCTTCCCTAAATGCTGAGATTACAGGCATGAGTCACCGTGCTTGGCCATGTTTCTTATTTTTCTCAGTCCCTTTCTCTTCATCCCTATTACCTGTGTGTCTAACAAACATCACCATGTCTCTTTTCTTCCTCCAGAATTTTTTCCATCTTTTGGATTAGTCAAATTGACATCACTGACTGAGCGTAAAAAGTAGAAATATAAATATTTTGTGGTCTTATCTGATTTTGTTGGTAAAATTATCATCTCTTTCACCAAGTATTTATTATTTAAATTTGAAACTGCATTCTTTTAATAAAATTCCAAGTTATAATGACTTGCTTAACTTCATTTACTGGTGCCTGCCTGCCTGCCTGCCTGCCTGCCTGCCTTCCTTCCTTCCTTCCTTCCTTCCTTCCTTCCTTCCTTCCTTCCTTCCTTCCTTCCCTCCCTCCCTCGCTCCCTCCCTCCCTCCCTCCCTCCCTCCTTCCCTCCTTCCTTCCTTCCTTCCTTCCTTCCTTCCTTCCCTCCGTCCTTCCCTCCTTCCCTCCCTCCCTCCCTCCCTCCCTTTTTTGAGACAGGGTCTCACTCTGTCACCTAGGCTGGAGGGCAGTGGCGACATTTCGGCTCACTGCAACCTCTGCCTCCCGGGTTCAAGCAATTCTCCTGCCTCAGCCTCCCGAGTAGCTGGGATTACAGGTGCACACCACTACACCTGGCTGTTTTTTGTATTTTTAGTTGAGATGCGGTTTTGCCATGTTGGCCAGGCTGGTCTTGAACTCCTGACCTCAGGTGAGCCACTTGCCTTGGCTTCTAAAAGTGCTGGGATTACAGGCATCAGCCACCACACCCAGGCTAGCTTTATTTTTTAAAATAAATTGTGGTAGGAAATTCTTCCGAGATGGCTGCTGTACATTTCTGGTTCTACTTTACAAATCTGGCAGAGGGGTGACAGGAAACATGATGAGAAATAAGTAATCTTATTTCTCATAAGGCAGCATCTTTTCTGAGACCTAGTTTTCTTATGTTGTTTCCTGACTATTAACGCAGGCTGATTTTCCTCGTCCTGACCGCTGCGTATCCCAAACTTACATTGGCTTTACATGATTTCTCCTGTCATGAGTTCTGCAACCAGCCTCCAGCCCCCATGAAGTTAATAGACCCAGGGATCTGGTTATGCTTGTCTCTAGCTCCAGCACTACCTCCTGTGACAGCCCACAGGCCCTCTTTCATCTCCGCAAATCTCTCCTCTCTCTCCTTCTGCATTCCTGCCTCTTTCAGTGCTTTGCAACAGACTTAGCTTGTTCTTTAATCCAGCTCGTTTTCATTGTTCTACAAGTCCCACAGAAAATTACAGGGTTCTGAAAACTTGATCGAAGACTTGTAGATTAAAAGAAAGAATCATTTCATACTTCCTGCCTTCATCCATCTGCCCCCTCACTCATTCTCATCTTATCTCTGCCACCTAACCCCTCACACCATATCCCCTTCTCTAAGCAACAAGCAAGTTCCTTGTTCTTATGCCCAACAAGAACAGTTTTGCCTATGTCCTAGTTCCTTGTATCCCCAAATCTTGAACTTATTTTTCTAAATGCATTTGCCTTCCTAAGTTGTGGTCCTGTAACAGATACTACTATAATAATATTTTTCATCTAATTATACATGTAATTTCCCTTAATATAATTTATTTCTTCTGTAGTCTATAATTTCTGAGACTTTTTCAGATTTTCTTTTCTTTTTTTTTTTTTTTTTTTTTTTTTTGAGACGGAGTCTCGCTCTGTCACCCAGGCTGGAGTACAGTGGCCGGATCTCAGCTCACTGCAAGCTCCGCCTCCCGGGTTTACGCCATTCTCCTGCCTCAGCCTCCCGAGTAGCTGGGACTACAGGCGCCCGCCACCACGCCCGGCTAATTTTTTGTATTTTTTTAGTAGAGACGGGGTTTCACCGTGTTAGCCCGGATGGTCTTGATCTCCTGACCTCGTGATCCGCCCGTCTCAGCCTCCCAAAGTGCTGGGATTACAGGCTTGAGCCACCGCGCCCGGCCCAGATTTTAAATATTCTGTTCATAGCCTACATGATTGTCCTCTACTTACAGTCACAGGTGCTGTCTAATTTTTAATTACAACATATATTTATCACACCATACCTCTGTTAGGTGTTCACCCAGATGGTAGGTTTCATGCAACAGGTAATATATCAAAAGGTCCTCCAAATAAGACAGCCACTGTAAACTATACAGGACCAAACTCCTTATCTTCTCTTATCCCTCAGCCTTATCCCTTTGTTAGCTTCTGACATTTTGACCTTGGATTTGCTTGGTTTTGATTTCCATACTTGTTTACCATGACATTTGGTTTGCTGGGTTCCTTGCCATGATCATGCCCTTACTGTTGTAGAAATCTACTGACAGTTTTTCCCATAGAAATTTTTTCAGGTTTTGAAAGCACACATGTTCACTGTAAGAAATTTGGGAAACAGAGAATTTAAAAATAAATAAATAACTATTTTTAATCCTGCTTTCCTGAGTAATATTTGTTAATGCTCTAATGTTCAATATAGTATTCTTAATACTATTTTCTAGACATCAATTATATAAAACTGGAATCATTCTAATATAGAATTTCATATCTTGCTTTTGTCATATAACTTTATACCATGATGATTTTCCCATGTCCCTTACCACAGGTTTCTCAGAAAGAAGAGTCTGGGACTTTAATTTGTATTATAATCTAGGGGGCAAAGGAAATAAAAGCAAGGAAGAGAAAATGCTAATACAGAGACACGATATTAAGCTGGCTGACAATAAGATTACATGCTCTTGGGGTCTATCCTCTGGGAAATTTCATAACCTCTGTATTAGCACATTTCATCTCAGGGAAAAAAGGGAGAACATTTATACACCGGCTCCACTTTTGCTGGCCAATTCACCATATGATATACGTTTCCCCATATTTCTGCATTGTGTGTGCTTAGGTACAAAATGGGGCACAGTGGGGTCTGACTGTGTCTTAAGTCTTGGCTTCAACAGAGAAGTCCCAGGTAGGAGGCAGGAGGGGCATGTATAGGTGTGAAACTGTCAGCTTGCACCTACCTAAGGTTGGTCAGAACACATACATCTGCTACCACAGTGGTAGCTGGAACAAGAGGCAGTTGTGACTGAGAAAACCTGAAGTCCCTCTTGGGTGTAATACATTTTGCACAACCCAGAGCTCCTGGTATTCTCTCATGTTTTCTTATATCTAATTTCCCAATTTTTTTTTCCTTCCTGGCCCTTTACCAACAATCCAAAACCGCTGTCACTGCCTGGAAGTCCTTGCTTCTAGTTGGGTCTCCGACCACTTCTCCCTTCACATACACACTGACTCAGCTAAAACCCGATGGCTCACAGCTCACCACGGTGTCTTAGGACCACCTTCTACAGGGTTTCAACGTGGTAGCAATTTAATTTTCAACACTAACATACTGTGTCAATTCATCCATGAACCAAACTCAGGTTCATTTCTTCTCTGATACTGTTAATTATAAAAATTTCCCGTCCAAGTCAGGTGCGTTAGCATGCACCTGTAGGTCCCAGTTACTTAGGAGGCTGAGGTGAGAGGACCATTTGAACCCAGGAGTTTGAGTCCAGTCACACAACGTAGTGAAACTCCATCTCTAAAAACAATACAAAATAAAACAAAATTCCTATATGGCCATCAGTGTAAGTTGAAGTCACATTGTAGTGTGATAAGGGTAATCGATATGAGAACCCAATCACCTGTTACTTATGCTTTCTGAAACTGCTCAGTCCCAATCCCCAAAATACAATTTGTATCATAGAACCAAAAACCTGTTCATAGTGCAACATACCCTGTACTTTGACCCAGATCTGATAATTCTTAGTTTATGATGGGCAGTTTCTGTTGTATAGTCACTTTGTAAACCACAATTACTCATTTAGGCTCTATGAATGCCCAGGTACTTAGGAACTATCAAACAGAGGGTACATTTTGTCCAAGAAGATTTTGTTCCAAAATCCTAGGGGTCTACACTGTGCATCTTTCATTGGGGTTTGACAGAGATTCCACACAGCAACCTTATTCACCATTGACATCCATTTTATTAACTAGTCTATGGTTCAGACGGCAAGACCAGTATTCCCTAAAGCAGTCTAGACTTGCTATAGATTTCTCTTTCACCCAGACTACCATTCAAAATTAGTAGTCTTTTAAGTCTCCAAATAAATGGGTTTCAGGACAAGTAATATATATGGCCTCTCAAATTTAAACAGTGTATAACTGCTTTGTTTTTTTTTCATGGTATGAGATTTAAGGTGCAACCACATGCTTTACCCAATAGACCCCAGGCCAGTGGACCCAGAAAAGCTTTACAAATGTGGCAGACTCCTGAGGATTCATGGAGTCTATTTGTAATCCTCGAACATGCATGTATCTTACTAAAGCATATCATGTATTTGTCATTCCTGCTCACCAACTCAAATAAGTAGGATATCATCAAGTTTATGTGCCAGTATGATGTTCCATTAAAGATTGTCTAAGACTCCACAGGTAAAATAATAGGTAGCTGGAGAGTAATACAACCCTAGGGATTGGCCAAAGTGGTTGGTGCCATTCAAAAACTGGATATTTCAGTTCATAAATCCTGTCATGAATGTCTTCTTTCTAGGATCAGTCTAAATATTTTACCTAGTTTCTGCAGAAAGAAGAATTTGAGGCAAAGCCTTATGTGCTATTATTTCACTACGGAGTGCAATTTCAGGGAGCAGAAACAAGAAAAGGGTGAGTGAAACAGCGAAGGAGGGAAAACCAATATAAATATTATCAATTTAACGGCTGCTAAGCACAACTGAGGGCTCAGTTTCATGGAAACATTCTCTAAGAAGGCTTACAGTCTATATCATAGGATTATCAATCATGGGGGTAAAAAGGAAAGAATTTATTCACCCCCTACTCTTTCCCACAAGTCTGTAGTTTGCAGTGCAGGTTATTAATTCCTCTGCATGTATGTCAGTGGTGAGCCACATCTCATTGTCAACAGCGAAGCCTTGGGCAGAAGGAAGAAGCTCTGTATTGGCTCTGTCAGCTTGAACTTATGTGACTCAGTCAGCAGCACAGCTGGAACATCCAAAGGGCAAGGTTAATAAGTCAATAGCATCTGCAATGCTCCATGAGGTATTTAACATATCATGCCATTAAAGACTCTTTGAAGCTAACATTTCTCATGAATGTATACTATTTTATTTCATTGATGTGCTCAGATCCACTGCAACATTTCCCAATTGTCAGCAGTTAATTTGCTCCTTCTTCGTTATTAATATATTGTCACAACAATCAAGCTTAGTTTTGAATGCCTTGTCAATCCTTCCTTCATCTTTAACCCAGTCTTTACTCTTGAGATTTTGGTGTCAGGTGTCTTTGTACATGTGCTGTCTTCTTGTGATCTTGGTCTGTGGCTGAAATAGATACTGAAAACTCAATGCAAACTGAATTTTATCTTCCTACGTGGTATCACTGTCTAATGGGAGAGCAATGAGGGTCTCCTCTTTCTATATGATGCTTCATTTGGAGCCCACTTGTTCCTCCATTACTTGTTGAGCTCTTACTCTGTTCCAAGTGTTGTGCTAGGAACTGAAGATACAGTAATACAAGACATAGCCCCCACTCACAAAGAATTCCTAATCCAGTACAGAAACCAGTTGCCACAAATACCAGTGGTCTTTCAGAAACCATTTTCTATATGCAAAATAATTTACATATGAGGAAAATTGGGCAGTTAATTTGTAACTGGAATAGTAATATAGTCTAGATCAGGAATGCTGGTCCAAAAAATTTCAGGTCAGGTAGGAAGCTAATGCAGTTTTTGTGGCAGAATGTTTTTCAGAGTTAGAGAAGATTGGATCCAATGTGGCTTCCCAGCAATAATAACATCACATAGGAGAAAGATAAAATGCTTTTGTCCAAACCTCTCATTTTACCATCATTTCACTGAGAAGTAGTTCTCTGTGCCAGGGTGTAGCTGAGTCCGTTCTCCTCTAAATTGTCCTGGAGTGCGGCTTTAAAGGGAAAGGGAATTGGCTTCCTTATTCTGGACATTAAGATATTCTAACATTACCTTTGATGAAAATCCTAGGGACTGAAACATCAGCATCTCATACCCCAATGATTAGAGTGGATGGAATGTTAGGATGAAAGACATGGGTAAAATTTAATCTGAAGTAGATACGCTATTTGAGTCTGCACTACTGGCAAAGCACATATTATGCACTGCTTATTTTGTGGTTTAGCACCTTGATACTGTTTGGTACAATGTAAATGCTGGTTATAATAACCAAAGCAACAAATGGGCTGTCCTTAGTGAATACTTCTCATAAAGTAGGTATGTTCTCTATTCCAAAATCCTGACAGGGGTCTCACAGGAATGACTGGAGTCTGTGTTTTTAGAAACTCACACTGCTTTTTTATTGTACTTCTGTCCCTAACGTAATTAAAGCCATAAAATCTTATAAAATGGGACAGAGTAAAGGGAGAATCTGCGAAATTGATATTGGTTGTGGGACTTCTCAAAGCAATAATGCACAATTCTCACCATTGCTTCTTTTTTTTTTTCTTACTTTCCTCTCCCTCCATTCCTCTCTCCCTGCTTCCCTCTTTTCCTTCTTTTCTTGCTTTCCTCAGCTCCTTTTCCCTTCTCTCTCTTTTAAAATGTATTATAGTTCTATAATATTTTTCTCCTCATTGGTAAAATTCCACAGAGATACTTGGCTTTCAGTTTGTCATACTGCCATCAATTACCCATCTTCCAAACGATGCTACAAATGAATACTTTGCTGACAGATGTTTCATTGTAATTTTGCAATTCTTTGGAGCAAAGAAGATGATTTTCTAAAATTCATTCTGTTGCCCATGTGACATAAGAATTTTAATCCCATCAAATATGTTTTGTTTGTTAAATATGTGCCAGTTTTTAAAGTAATACGTGGCCGGGCGCGGTGGCTCAAGCCTGTAATCCCAGCACTTTGGGAGGCCGAGGCGGGTGGATCACGAGGTCAGGAGATCGAGACTATCCTGGCTAACACGGTGAAACCCCGTCTCTACTAAAAATACAAAAAATTAGCCGGGCGAGGTGGCAGGCGCCTGTAGTCTCAGCTACTTGGGAGGCTGAGGCGGGAGAATGGCGTGAACCCGGGAGGCGGAGCTTGCAGTGAGCCGAGATCGCGCCACTGCACTCCAGCCTGGGAGACACAGCGAGACTCCGTCTCAAAAAAAAAAAAAAAATAAAAAAATAAAGTAATACGTATAAAATTGAGCTTTTTCAGTACTTTGCTATAATGAGTAGGTCACTTCATCTTTCCAAACTTACTGCTTCTGAGCTATAGATTTTTATACAACCAACAAAATAAAAGAGGTTAAGAGGATAATATTTCTATTTTCTGTAGTGTATGTCTTGTTAATATCTTTTATCATTAATTACATTCATCTTTTTTGTTCTTCTCTGAAAGTCTTAGTTTTCCTTTACTACCCAAATGCCTTCTTGTCTCTTTCATCCCATAAGGAAAGCCTCCGAAGTTTCACATCAGATAATCTGGGAGTGATGGGATTGTGCGTTCTCTCCCGAGGTTGCTTTGTGAGAAAGTTCTGCTGAAAAAGCTTTGTGTTATTTCCAAGACAGTGGCACCTGTCCAACAACATGTCCAATTTGTGAAAAAGGCCTGACTGAAGTCCTTCATTATCATATGTTAGTGAAATAATTTGCCTGAAGGGGAAATGGCTCGTTAATAAGAGGACTGAATTGCACATTGTTTTATCCTAATACCCACACAGATTCCTCCTCGTAACATATATTCCTGCATTTGCTTCAGATTGTCTCTCTGCTTAGTGAGGCTGTGTATGAAAATTGAAGCAGCAGTCTTTAATAGCTACATGTTGTACATGCCAAAGTCACCTGAGGGAACTGAATCAAAGTAGACCTGGAAGTCTTTTGTGCTTTATTTTAAAGGTACTAATTATTGCAAAATGTATCTGTGTAGACTCATAGGCCCTCTTCTCAGGCTCTAGGCCTCAAATCAAATTGAAGAGGGATGTAGTAATAAGAGTACAGACATGTATTTCAAG
Source organism: Macaca mulatta (assembly GCF_049350105.2). NCBI lineage: Eukaryota > Metazoa > Chordata > Mammalia > Primates > Cercopithecidae > Macaca > Macaca mulatta. Next base: position 86,297,182 of record NC_133420.1, read on the forward strand.
AAGCAAGAATGCTGATTTTGGATGAGATAGATTGTAGTGGACACACTTAAGGGCTCCAGATCTATCATAGAAACATCTGTCACCCCCATAAGCTACCATATTTGGTCTGACCCCTGGTAAAGGCAAGACTTGAACACCAGGATGGGATTGGAGCAACCCCTTTGTCTAAAAATAATAATAATAATAATAATAATAATAATAATAATGAGAACAGAGACTGGGAAACAGTAAATTGTATTTTATGTGTGTTTGTGGAACTTAAGAACTCAGAAGTGTGGGACAACCATATTCTCCTATGTGGACTTGAAAGCAGAGAAAGCCAATCTTCACAAAGAGGTTCACAGAAAGTAAGAAAGTTGAGAGAATTCCACTAAGGTTCCTGATGGTTTTTCTGTCTTTCTCAGAGGACTTCTGAATTTCTCTCTCTTTTTTTTTTTCCTGCTTGATCTAGCCTGAGTAACTGCCAATTATTTGCTGTCAAAGAGATTTGACTAATAGTAACACATAAGTTAATAAAGGTAGATATATTCTTTTGTATGCCCATTCAAAAATTGGAATTGATTTGCAATTTTACACAGAAAATGGTCTAAGGAAAACATTGTACTTTAATAATATGCAGCACATGGTGGACAATAATTGAGAGTTGACAAATCCCTTGGTTTGCACACTGGCTCATGCAACAATCAAAAAACTAGAGAACAGAAGACATTAACCGAACTGGTTTCTCAGGCACACTATGAGAGCTGCTTCAATGGGAGTAACTCAGGATAAATTGGATTGGAACAAATATTTACATAGAAAAAAATCAGTAGTGCAATGTTATTATAATCACTATTTGTGAAACCAGATGAATCACTACAAATCATAGTCTCTAAAGGAAGAATTTATAACCAAAGATATTTTAATTGCTTTGCACCACCCTCTTTTATGATTGTTTTACTGGGAAAATATTTTTTTAAAAAATATACAAAAACAAAGTGCCCTTCATTCTCAAGGGAAAGGAAAATGCTGTCTATGAGTTATCTCTACTTGTAAATAGAAGAACAGTATAGGATCATTAGAAATTGCTTGAATTTTTCTTATTTCTTATCTAGGAATTATACTACAAGAGTACATTTCAAACACAATTTGTATTAAATATTTAGGCAAGTGTGATTTCATTTCTCCTGATAAATAGACTTCTGGGTTTTAAAATATTACTTTTGATAATTGCAATTTATATTAATTGTTTTTCCATTACTTCTAGAAATAATGATGTAAACATTTTTAATGTAAAATAGCAATCTGATGTGGTTTCAATTTCTTTACATATGTAGCAGTTGATTTGCATTCCCGTTATTTGTTGAACACGTATCATTTTTATTCTGAAAGTTGGAAATGGAGACTCAATAAATTATGGAACTTTTCTACACTTCTAACAGGCAGGCTTATGGAGGAGGAGGCACTAGTCACACATTAACTGGAGAGCAGGCCCAGCTATCAGGGGCTATCAGGGAGATAAGCATATATACCATCCAAAGGCAATCTGTATTCCACACTGAATTCCAAGTGTGAAAATGATGTTCCCGTTAGGCAGATGAAACATGGAGGGAGTGAATCTGAATTTATGTAGTTGTGACTTGAAAGCTCAACCACATTAGCGCTTCCTCTAGAATAGGAACTAAACAAAAAATAATGGCATATAAGAACCAAAACAGTATTTCAGTCTTAGAGACCGGGACAAATAAGAGTTGGTGGATTTAAAACTCCATGGTGTTGGAAAGTGGGTATGTTAAACTCCTGTCAGTCTTGGAAGGAAGGGATTGACAAGGCTGTTACAACCTTGCCTGTTCCGTGTCTCAGTGGTTTGGGGTATCAGAATGATACTGAAGTTTCAGGGAAACATAGAAAAATCAGAAGCAAAGGAATAGTCCAGGTCAATGAATTATTTATAATACCACTACATAACTCCTACTGTTGTAACCGATTTGCTTCGTGTGCAGGGACTTTTTACGCTGTCTTATTTCAGTTTAATTTCCCCTTATTTTTCTTTGTATACTCATTGATACAGCCAAACTTGTCTGTTGTGTTTCCCTACATATTTCCTGATATGGTTGTGCTGTGTCCCCACCCAAATCTCATCTTGAATAATAGTTCCCATAATCCCCACATGTGGTGGGAGGGACCCCGTGGGAGGTAATGCAATCGTGGGAGTGGTTTTCTCCATGCTATTCTCGTGATAATGAATAAGTTCTCATGAGATCTGATGGTTTTATAAAGGGCTTCCCCCTGCTCTGGGTTTATAATTATTCTCCTTCCTGCCACCATGTGAAGAAGGATGTGTTTGTTTCTCCTTCTGCCATGATTGTAAGTTTTCTGAGGCCTCCCCAGTCCTGCAGAACAGTGAGTCAATTAATCCTCTTTTCTTTATAAATTACCTAGTCTCGGGTGGTTCTTTATAGCAGCATGAGAAGGGACTAATACATTTCCCTTTGGTTATACTGTTTCAAACTCTGGAAATTCCTTCCATCCCATCATTACTTATGTTAATTCTATCTATTCTTCAAGTCCCAGTTCAAGTAATGACTGACTTAAAGAGAATTATCTCTACAGCCACCATTCAGGTCAAGAAATAGGACACTGTCAGCATTCTGTAAGCCTGTATATGATCTGTACTTTCTTAATCATATCCCCCTTGTTCTTACTTGGAGGTAATCACTATCTTGACCTTGTAATAATCATATCCTTCCTTTTATTTATTAATCTGAACTTTTACTGCTTATATATGCTTCTCTAAGTAACATTGTTTGTTGTTTAACTTTCTATCCTTGAATCTTACTATACATATTTTGTGACGTCTTTTGCCTAAAGTAATATTAATAGGCTTCATCAATTTTGTTCATTTGTACATAGTTAACTTACGTTTTTTAATAAGGTTCCCTTGTCTGTATAGTCCACAATTTATTTATTCATTCTACTGTTTATGGACATTTGGGATCTTTTCAATGTGGGACTATTTTGAGAATTCTTGTGTTGGTATCCTGCTACTTATGTGGGTGAGTTTTTTAACTATTTAAATTTAACTTTTAATTTAAATTTATGAGCTAATATGTATTTCATTTAAAATATTATTATAAAATAATTGCAATATAATATTTTAGTTTGTAGCAAAACGTACATAATTGCTATTCTTTTAGGGCTTCTTGGTTATTCCAGATTTATTTCCATTATAAATAGCACTCTAATGAACACCTCCGGGAATGTGTGTTTTTCCCCACGTAAAGCTATTTCTACAGAAACATTCTCTTACTGGAATTCTTTGGTCAAAGGGTAAAAATATTTAAAGATTCTTGATTTTAAAGAGGCAAATGACTACCAAGCTTGTTATGTATATTTTTATGACCACTATTTGTTTTCAGTAGAAAATGTTTTTGGAAGGAAGAACCAATGTATTGACTTTAGGATTAAATAATCTTCACATTGTAACAATTTATTCATGTGTTATCTCCTATATAAATTCAAAAAGAGGATAGCCTTTTCTTCCTGTTGATTGCTAGGGATTGCCTAATTCTATACCTCTGACCAAAACTGGAAAGTTGTCTTCAGCTTTTTATCACAATTAGTTTTTTGGTAGAAGGTATGGACATCACATTGATCATAAATAGTAGCCATTTAATAATGTGTAATCCTGGTGAGAAATGCATTACAATAAGTATTTATGGCAATTGTCTGTTAAACAGTTAAACATACTTTACTCCCGTAATATCCCTGAAGGAGATTTTTTTTGCTAAGAGTTGGTACACCTATACACAGACAAACATACAGCATGCAAAAATAATACATAAAGAAAGGGAAAAGGAATGCTTATAAATTACTGTTAAGGTAGAGTCTGTTTTGTTCTTTTTACCAACTGGTTACATTCTGCCCAAATCCATTTGTCTGTTTATAGCATTATATATGAGGCTTCCTAGGCTGACAGTGACTATATTTCTTGTTTACTTTTCTCAGTGACTGGAACCAATGGAACAATTCAAAACTAAAAGATGATGAATGGCACTGTTTTTTCCCCAAAATTAAACAATTGCAAGCATCATGAGTCTGTGCAATTGTGATATTTGTGGTAAGGAGCATAAGGCAATGATTATAAAATGAAGTGCCAACTTCACTCTTAATAAGGCAAACTGGGGGAGTTCAACAGTACTCACTCTAATTGTTCTCTAGAATTCGCAGAGGAAGAGTCCATTTATCATATGTTTGTGCCTTCCAATTAAAATGTGCCCTATTTTCTATATCAGTCATATATATTACATATTATATGAGATATATAATATATATCTATATATATAATTATACATTTATACACACATATGTGTATACACATATTACTAAAAAGTATAATTACATATAATTATACTTTGTATATATGTATATAATATTAAGATTATATGCATATATAATTATAAAATTATTTAAAAGTATAATTACATATAATTATACCTTATATATGTGTATATAATATAATTAGGATTAGAATTATATACATATATAATTATAGAATTGTATACATATATTAATATAATTCAGTAATTATGTAATATAATTACTGAGAGAAGAAAAGAAATATAGTCATTGCCAGCTTAAGAAGCCTGGTGTGTGTGTGTGTATATATATAATAATTACTAAAAAGCAACACTCTCTTTTTACACAGTAAATTCCACAGTAAATCAATTACACAGTAATTCATCTGTAGATTTCACTTCTTAAAAAAAGGAATGTCCTTTTTGTATACTTTGACCAGAACATCATGCATACCACTTTCTTATACTTCTTAGGGTTAAGTTTTATATTTTTAGCTTCAGCCTTCTTGGAGGGATTCTTTCTAATAAATATCTATCCAATCTTATATCCAGACATCTTCACTTCTCCAGAAAACTGACATCACTCTTTTCTGTGGCTGATGTAGTTTGTTATTTCAATTGCAGTTCCCTGATATTCCTGAAAGGCAAAGAACTGAGAAGGCTGAAGTTAGAGTTTTAGTTTGGTTGAAATAGGACACATTATCCTGACACTAATTTCATCTCAGTGAAGACTTTACATGGTTTCTTTAATCTTCTCTTCTCCAGGCAACATCTAGAGTCTCTTCTGGTTTTTATTATAACAGAACTCCTCTATGAAATAAAGTTCACTTGAGGACAGGAGTTAAAGGAATTGAGGTGATGTAAGTAAGGATATTATATATATTTGAGCCACTTGGTTAATGTGAAAAAACATACCCAAGAGTTGCACGTGAAATATGAATTAACTCTGATTGCTCAAGTTCTCTCTTTCATATTGCTCATAAATTTGTTAACAGTGACATTTTCAGCTGTAGATTGGATGATCCTCTTCTCTTCAGTAAAGAAGACAATCATGAAATTGTACGAAAGATGAGACTAATTTTTCTTTTACTATTTATTGTTTCTGTATCTAAAATTCTTAATGATCATGGATCCTCATTAGTCTGCAAGGCTTTTCATAATCTTTCTTACACAAACCCTTCAACCTCATTTCCCACCACTTGTATCTCAGGTTTTAATCACATTTAATGCTTCTCATTTCACTCAAACTGACATATTATCTTGTTCAAATTGATTCTAACAAGCCCTATCACCTATTCCTAGCAATGCCAGAATAAATGCTTTACCATCCATTTCTAGTCATATAAGAATAATCTCAGAGAGTCATCTCTTCACTAGATATTATCCCTAATATTCTTAACTATCTCTTTAATTTGATGCCATCATTCTTTGTCTTTGCTAATACAGCACGTATTATATAATTATCACAGTGTATTTGGTCGTCTGTTCTTTTTTTCTGTTTCGCAAATACTGCACTAGGTTGAAGAGTAGTATTGGAAAGTACGTGCTCACAATTATAGAACTAAAACTAACAAAAGTAATAAGAAATTCTACAATATGATAGAAAATACAGTTCTAATTCATAATTTATGTTATAGTTCCAGACAGTTGAAAATAAAGAACCAACACACTGATTTGCCTGTTTTTAATTAAGTTCTTTAAAGTCCAGTTAAATAAATAATATGGATTCAATTTGAGCTGTCTATATAGCTAGTTCTAAACCAGGCTCATTCTATCATCTTAAAATGGAATGGAACAGTCTTATTTAAGGAGATTAAAAATGAATGTTTGCATATAATCTTTGAGGGAAACACTGAGTCTGCTCCATTCCATTCTGGTGAATTAAATTAAGCCTGATGCATTCAAGGCCAGGAGTCAGCTAGCACTGTTTAGATTTCATTACCACTATGTCATGATGTGCGTAAAGGAGGTTCACACAACTTTTTATGGAGAACCTTGTCCATTTCCTGGAACACAGTAGGAGACTGGGATGCAGAACCCAAACCTCTGTGGCTTTTTTCATATTCGTACTTGGAACAGATGAGTAAAAGCATATGTGTCCTGGCACTCAGGCCATCATCAATAAGGAGAGATTACTACCTTGGGAGCAGTTATGTATTTTTTTCTTTGATTTAAACTTTTAGTGAAATTGGTCATTTAAAAATAGTTTTAAATCAACTTGAATTATCTACAAAGGAATAACTAAGATGAAAGCTACTTTAGTAACACAATTATAATAAAATGTAAAAGCATAGTTAGAGTCTAATTCTTGGTAAAGAAGTGGTTCTTAATCTTTCTGTGTGTCACGTACTTCATTGAGAATCTGAGAAAAGTAATGATCCCTCTCCTCACAATAATGCATATATTCATATCCATGCACAATTTTTTTTTTATCAGTTACAGTATTCATGAGTCTGCTCCTCTGTAAGCCAATACATGGACTCTCTTGGTGTCTTGTATTAAGACTCTCCAGCTTGGACAACTGTTGGTAATGGTGGTGAAGAGATTTGGTTACGCAAACTCTCCCATATATAATAATTACAAAATATGCTCGAAATATTAAAAAAGTGAAATATTTATGTAATCTGAAGAGAAACCAGAGTATGGACAAAATATTAAATACAACCCCTTAAAGGTATGGGAAAGAATCAAAGATCATACAGAAGCTGGAAGAGAATGTACCTTTAAAAATCTAAAATTCAAAGAAGTAAAGATTGTGTGCCACTTTCTTGCCCAAGAGCACTTCTTTACTCCTATTGGTGCCTTACTCCATTTGGGCTGCTATAACAAACTATTATAGCTGAGTGGTTTATAAACAATGGAAATGTATTTCTCAAAATTCTAGAGGCTGAGAAGTTCAAGATCAATGAGCCTACAGATTAGGTGTCTGGTGAGGGAATGCTTCCTGGTTGGTAGGTGGTTGTCTTTTTCACTGTAACCTCATATGGTTAAAGGAGGCAAAGGTGCTCTCTGGAACTTGTTTTGTAATGGCAATAATTCTGTTCATGAGGTCTCTACCTTTATAACTTAATCACCTCCAAAGACCTCACCTGGGAATACCATCACATTGGGGATTAGGTTTCAACATATGAATTTTGGATTTTTCTTTTCTTTTCTTTTCTTTTCTTTTCTTTTTTTTATTGCTCTAGAAACGGGGTTTTGCCATGATACTCAGGCTGGTCTCAAACTCCTTGGCTCAAGTAGTCTGCCTGCCTTGGCCTCCCAAAGAGCTGGGATAACAGGCATGAGCCACTACACCTTGCCACAGCATGTGAATTTTGGGAGGACACAAACATTTACTCTATAGAACATTGTTACAATGGAAGAACACTTCCGCCTTACTGTCTTGGCTCAGGGAAGTAAAGAACAGAGATCAATATTGAAAGATAAGCTAAGAAATTGGGGAATCTTGGAAACAAGAGAACCAGGAGATGAGACCCTCTTGGTCAGAGTACAGTTTCCGCAGAAATCTCTATCTGACTGCTCACCTTTACAATGTAGGTGATAATCAAGGGTACTGAGAATAAAAAAGCAGGCACAAGAGGGGAACTTAATTCTGAAAGAGATTACTGGACCAAATGACAGGGTTTTTTTGTTTGTTTGTTTTCTACTTACTTCATTAAGTGCATTTCTCAGTCTATGTGTAGGTCAAGTAGTAGATAGCTGAAGCTGTGCTAATTTGAGATGTCAAAGCACAGAGGCCAAGGCTGGCTGAGAAGCTAAAAATGTAAAAAAGATTTCCCAGAAAAAAATCCATAGAGAAGGTGAGCCCCCAAATCTAGTGTAAAATTTGCCCAAATACTTGAATGAGTGCTAAATTATGCAGACCCAGGAGAAACCACCAGAGAACTAACATGAAAAGCGAACAGAAATTGAGGCAATTATGTCAGGTAGAGCTACAGTGCACAACAGAAGAGATACCATTTGAGTCTAGGCAAGTTAATTGCATACTAGAAAAAAAAAAAAAAAACTCGCCCAAAAAAGGCAAAAGATTCCATAGTTGCTACAAAGCATTATCTAAATATCACTGAATACAGAAAGAAACAGAAAATTGTGATCCAGACTCAGGAGAATTAAACAGCAGTGAATAGGAATAAAGGCAGAGTGGTAACAAATATTGTATTTAACAGAAAAAAATTTCAAAGCAGCTACTTTCAACACATCCAAAAAATTTGGACTATGTTGAGAGAATTTTAAAGAAATTATATTTAATTTTAAATAAGACTATGTTGAGAGAATTTAAAAAATAATCTTAATGAATACAATGTTAGAAAATCCCTCTGGGACACATTTAAAGCAGTGTGTAGAGGGAAATTTATAGCACTAAATGCCCACAAGAGAAAGCAGGAAAGATCTAAAATTGACACCCTAACATCACAATTAAAACAACTAGAAAAGCAAGAGCAAACACGTTCAAAAGCTAGCAGAAAGCAAGAAATAACTAAGATCAGAGCAGAAATGAAGGAGATAGACACAAAAAACCCTCCAAAAAAATCAATGAATCCAGGAGCTGGTTTTTTGAGAAGATCAACAAAATTGATAGACTGCTAGCAAGACTAATAAAGAAGAAAAGAGAGAAGAATCAAATAGATGCAATAAAAATGATAAAGGGGATATCACCACCAACCCCACAGAAATACAAGCTACCATCAGAGAATACTATAAACACCTTTACGCAAATAAACTAGAAAACCTAGAAGAAATGGATAATTTCCTGGATACTTACACTCTCCCAAGACTAAACCAGGAAGAAGCTCAATCCCTGAATAGACCAATAGCAGGCTCTGAAATTGAGGCAATAATTGATAGCCTACCAACCAAAAAAACTCCAGTACCAGATGGATTCACAGCTGAATTCTACCAGAGGTACAAGGAGGAGTTGGTACCATTCCTTCTGAAACTATTCCAATCAATAGAAAAAGAGGGAATCCTCCCTAACTCATTTTACGAGGCCAACATCATCCTGATACCAAAGCCTGACAGAGATACAACAAAAAAAGAGAATTTTAGACCAATATCCCTGATGAACATCGATGCAAAAATCCTCAATAAAATACTGGCAAACTGAATCCAGCAGCACATCAAAAAGCTTATCCACCATGATTAAGTGGGCTTCATCCTGGGATGCAAGGCTGGTTCAACATACACAAATCAATAAACGTAATCCAGCATATAAACAGAACCAAAGACAAAAATCACATGATTATCTCAATAGATGCAGAAAAGGCCTTCAATAAAATCCAACAGCCTTTCATGCTAAAAACTCTAAATAAATTCGGTATTGATGGAACGTACCTCAAAATAATAAGAGCTATTTATGACAAACCCACAGCCAATATCATACTGAATGAGCAAAAACTGGATACATTCCCTTTGAAAACTGGCACAAGACAGGGATGCCCTCTCTCACCACTCCTATTCAACACAGAGTTGGAAGTTCTGGCTAGGGAAATCAGGCAGGAGAAAAAAATAAAGGGTATTCAGTTAGGAAAAGAAGAAGTCAAATTGTCCCTGTTTGCAGATGACATGATTGTATATTTAGAAAACCCCATTGTCTCAGCCCAAAATCTCCTTAAGCTGATAAGCAACTTCAGCAAAGTCTCAGGATACAAAATTAATGTGCAAAAATCACAAGCATTCTTATACACCAGTAACAGACAAACAGAGAGCCAAATCAGGAATGAACTTCCATTCACAATTGCTTCAAAGAGAATAAAATACCTAGGAATCCAACTTACAAGGGATGTCAAGGACCTCTTCAAGGAGAACTACAAACCACTGCTCAGCGAAATCAAAGAGGACACAAACAAATGGAAGAACATACCATGCTCATGGACAGGAAGAATCAATATCATGAAAATGGCCATACTGCTCAAGGTAATTTATAGATTCAATGCCATCCCCATTAAGCTACCAGTGACATTCTTCACAGAATTGGAAAAACCTACTTTAAAGTTCATATGGAACCAAAAAAGAGCCCACATTGCCAAGACAATCCTAAGCCAAAAGAACAAAGCTGGAGGCGTCACGCTACCTGACTTCAAACTATACTACAAGGCTACAGTAACCAAAACAGCATGGTACTGGTTCCAAAACAGAGATATAGACGAATGGAACAGAACAGAGCCCTCAGAAATAATACCACACATCTACAGCCATCTGATCTTTGACAAACCTGAGAAAAACAAGAAATGGGGAAAGGATTCCCTATTTAATAAATGGTGCTGGGAAAATTGGCTAGCCATAAGTACAAAACTGAAACTGGATCCTTTCCTTACTCCTTATATGAAAATTAATTCAAGATGGATTAGAGACTTAAATGTTACACCTAAAATCATAAAAACCTTAGAAGAAAACCTAGGCAATACCATTCAGGACATAGGCATGGGCAAGGACTTCATGTCTAAAACACCAAAAGCAATGGCAACAAAAGCCCAAATTGACAAATGGGATCTCATTAAACTAAAGAGCTTCTGCACAGCAAAAGAAACTACCATCAGAGTGAACAGGCAACCTACAGAATGGGAGAAAATTTTTGCAATCTACTCATCTGACAAAGGGCTAATATCCAGAACCTATAAAGAACTCAATCAAATTTACAAGAAAATAACAACCCCATCAAAAAGTGGGCAAAGGATATGAGCAGACACTTCTCAAAAGAAGACATTCATACAGCCAACAGACATATGAAAAATGCTCATCATCACTGGCCATCAGAGAAATGCAAATCAAAACCACAATGAGATACCATCTCATACCAGTTAGAAAGGCAATCATTAAAAAATCAGGAAACAACAGGTGCTAGAGAGAATGTGGAGAAATAGGAACACTTTTCCACTGTTGGTGGGACTGTAAACTAGTTCAACTATTGTGGAAAACAGTGTGGCAATTCCTCAAGGATCTAGAACTAGAAATACCATTTGACCCAGCCATCCCATTACTGGGGATACACCCAAAGGATTATAAGTCATGCTGCTATAAAGACACATGCACACGTATGTTTTTTGTGGCACTATTCACAATAGCAAAGACTTGGAATCAACCCAAATGTCCATCATTAACAGACTGTATTAAGAAAATGTGGCACATATACACCATGGAATACTGTGCAGCCATAAAAAAGGATGAGTTCGTGTCCTTTGTAGGGACATGGATGCAGCTGGAAACCATCATTCTCAGCAAACTATTGCAAGAACAGAAAACCAAATGCCCATGTTCTCACTCATAGGTGGGAACTGAACAAAAAGATCACTTGGACACAGGAAGGGGATCATCACACACCGGCTCCTATTGTGGGGAGGGGGCGGGGGAGGGATAGCATTAGGAGATGTACCTAATGTAAATGACGAGTTAATGGGTGCAGGACACCAACATGGCACATGTGTACATATGTAACAAACCTGCACGTTGTGCACATGTACCCTAGAACTTAAAGTATAATAATAATAAAAAAGAAAACGTGGCACATATACACCATGGAATACTATGCAGCTATAAAAAAGGATGAGTTCGTGTCCTTTGTAGGGACATGGATGCAGCTGGAAACCATCATTCTCAGCAAACTATTGCAAGAACAGAAAACCAAATACCGCATGTTCTCACTCATAGGTGGGAATTGAACAATGAGATTACTTGGACACAGGAAGAGGATCATCACACACCAGGTCCTATTGTGGGGAGGGGGCGGGGGACAGATAGAATTAGGAGATATACCTAATGTAAATGACGAGTTAAGGGGTGCAACACACCAACATGGCACATGTGTACATATGTAACAAACCTGCACGTTGTGCACATGTACCCTAGAACTTAAAGTATAATAATTATAATACAAAAAATCCCAATGGAAAAAATGAAAATTATTAAAACTGGAGATCCTAAAACAAAAAAGTATAATACCTGAAATGATAGGATCAAAAGTGAATTAGATATACAAGTTATAAGAATCAGTGAACATGAAAGTATTTCAATAGCAGTTATTCAATTCAAAGCACAGAGAGATAAAGGATTGATGGAAAATGAACAGAGCCATGGAGACTTGTGTGACAATATCAAACAGTTCAACATGCATGTAATTGCAGTGTCTTTAGGACAGGGAAAACAGAAAGGCAAAAGTTATCTGAATAATAGCTGAAAACCTCTCATGTCTGACTGAAAATATTAACCTACAGATTAAATAATACCAGCAAACATCAATCAGTATAGCCACTCATACACACATCTAAGTCCAATTGCTGAAAGCAAGATAAGAAAATTTTGGAAACAGGTCAAGGAAAAAAGGCAACACATTACAATTATTGTTTGATTTCTTATTGAAAACAATTGAAGACATGGGACAATAAAAGAATGTATTTTAAGTGATAGAAAAAAATATACATGTATATATACATACACATATGTAATATATATCTCAAGAGTTTTGTATCTGGCAAAATAATTTCTCAAAAATTAAAAAAATAAAACTTTTGAATTGAAACATTTGAGAAAATTCATCATCAGCAAATCTGCTGAACTACATAACATTCTTTTTTCTTTTTTTGTTTTGTTTTTTATTTTTGAGATTGGGTCTGGCTCCATTGCCCAGGCTGGATGGGAGTGGCACAATCTCGGCTCATTCACCCTTCACCTCCCAGGCTCAAGTGGCTCTCCAACCTCAGCCTCCTGAGTAGCTGGGAACGCAGATGTGTGCCACCATGCATGGCTAATTTTCATTGTTTCTTATTTTTTTGTAGAGACAGGGTTTCTCCATGTTGCCAAGGCTGGTCTGAAACTCCAGAGCTCAAGCAATCCTCCTGCCTTGATCTCCCAAAGTGTTGGGATTACAGGAGTGAGCCACCACCCCGGCCAGTACATAAAATTCTGTAAGAATTTCTTTGAGGAGAAAGCCCCCAGCTATATTATAATGAGTGTGTGTTTGTGTGTGTGATGTAGCAAAAATGGAAAAATAATTAATGGAGTAAAAATTAATATACTGTTTTAAGCTTCCTATACACCACCTTATATTATTAAATATTAGCTATAAGATTGTGATATTAAAGATACTTTCTTAGTCTATTCAGGCCACTGTAATAAAATTTCATAGACTGGTTGGCTTGTAACAACAAAAATTTACTTCTTGCAGTTCTGTAGATTGGGAACTCCAAGATCCAAGTGTAGGCATATTTGGTGTCTCATCAGGGTCTGTTTTCTCATAGATGGTGCCTTCTTGCAGTATCGTCACATGATGGGAGCAAACAAGCTGCCTCAGCCTCTTTTGTATGGGTGCTATTACCATTTATCAGGACTCTGCTCTCATGATCGAATCATCATCCAGTTGCCCCACCACTTAATACCATCTCCTTGGGGGTTAGAATTTCATCATGTGAATTTTGAGGGGACACAAACATTTAGACCACAGCAGATACATATTGTAATTTGCTCAACAGAGATGTAGCTGGAAAGCCAATAAAGGAAGTGAAATGATAGATTTTTTTAACAGTTGATTAATACAGAGAAGACAGGAAAGAAGTTGCAGAGAAAACTGATAAATATAATACAATAACAAAATATCATATCTGCAAAATCATATCAACAACTACATCAAATAGAAATCAAGTAAATACCTCAATTATAAGGCAGAAATTTTAAAACTTTATAATATATAGCAAGAAGCAATTTTATGCTACCTACAAGAGACACTTTAAACACACATACTGAAGTCACTTGAAACTAAAAGGATGGGCAAAGATGTACCTTACAAGTACTAGACATAATAAAGCTAAAGGGTTCTATTCATATCAGAAAACATAGAAATTGAGAAAAAGGAGTAGTGATAGTGTCAAAGAATGACATTTTGTAGTGGTAAAAGGGTTAATACTTCAGGAACATAAGACGATCATAAACACAGACACCTAATAAGTGTACTTCAAATTACATGAAGCAAAAGCTAATAGAACTGAAGGAAGATATAGACGACTCCACAACTTTAGCTGGAAATTTTTTTAACTCTATCTATAATCAATACAAAGCCTAGATAAAAATTTTAAAAGGTAGAGAAGATCTGAATAACACCATCAAACTGTAACCTAATTTTTATGTAGAGAGCACTGTATCCAACCACTATAGGATTCACATTATTTTGAAGGACACATGAAAAAGTCAACAAAAGAAACCGCCTCTGGGCCATAAAAGAAGTCCTCATAGTTCTCTGACCATAGGTGAATTAAATTAGATATTAACAGCACTAAAAAAGTAGAAAAAGCCTAAATATTAGGAAACTTAATAACGTACTTCTAGATAACTAATGCTTCAAAAAGAAATCATAAGATCAATGAGAAAATATATGTAACTGAATTACAATAAAAGTATAATATATTAAAATGTGTGTGATGCAGCTAAAGCTAAAGAAGAAATATATAATATTAATGATCTAAATTTTCTTGTTAGAACACTAATTTAAAAAGCAAATCAAATTGGAACTAAGTAGAAAAAATGAATAATAAATGTAAGGAAGAAATCAGTGGAATAGAAAATGTATAAATAATAGAGAAAATCAATAAAACCAAACGTTGGTTTGTTGAAAGAATAAATTAAATTAATAATCCTCTAAGTAAAATGACCAATATTAAATTGTTCCCTTTTTTCTTTCCAATCATTTGTGGAATGCCTACTTGTTCTGTGGGAGGATGTTTACAGTCCACTGTTGCTATAGCAATTCCAAAACTATTAATATCTTAAGAAAGTCATACTTGTAATATCTAAGTAACATTTAATTTTATTTTTAAAATGAGCAAAGTTTCTTTCTTATAAAAATGGCAATTTATTCTCAGGCTTACTCTTGATATATGGGACCAATGTGTTAGGGATGCATTGTTTTTATTTGCTTAAAAAAAAAAAAAAACATGGAACATGAAGCAGTAACTTTTGAATTGTCTGCAAAAATTTACTAATTTGCTTTGGGATATAAATTTCACTTTCTGTTTCTATTTACATTTCATAATTTAAAATTACATAATTTTTGAGGCCTCTGCAAATATTCTCCCAAGGAACTCTAATTATATGAATAGGTTTTTCCCATTGCCTATTGGGCTCCTTATCTTTCTATAAGAAAAAATTTCAGATACCAGCATATCACATGAAGCTCATCAAAATTTGATACCAACCCATTTTATCAAATTTATCTTCAACTACTCTACAGCATTCCTGTCCACGAATTCATATATTTATTAGCACCCATAAAATATTGACTGTATTATTTTTAGCACTAATATATCTATAACAAACGGGAACTTTTGTATATTTACCTTTCTTTTCACATTCATATTTTTACCATTACCATGATCTTTCAATTTATTTTGTTTTCTTATTCTTCTAGTGTTTCTTTATACTCATATTTTTAAATATTCTTATGCTTCTACTATTTGATTTTTGTGTGTAGTATGCCAAGTAATGTTCTGACCAAACCCAACCTTCCCAAGAATCACAAGAATTATATTATCCAAAATAAATTGTGGATAAAAACATTTAAAATGATGTGAAGAACTGGAGAGTAAATAAAAACAGGTAGATTTTAGAGGTAAGTTGACATTAGGGAGAAGGAAATGGCATATGATGATTTTGCTGTTTTTATAACATTTAGTCTAAAAGCCCACTGAAGTTGATTCCTTGAATTAGCTGTGACTCTACCTGCAGACTTTCAGGACTGACGAGCCAGAGAACAGAGTTTAAGGCAACCACAGTTACTAATAATGAGATGGGATTCTAAGAAGGAGAGGGAATCAGAGAGGAGGACTTCCAAATACTGTCTTAAGATTTTGCCTATGACTTTGTCTGTACCAGAAACAGGGCAAAATCCAGTTAAGAATAAAAGACTAAATAAAATGACATTTGAACAGCCCAAAGGCAAAGTTTACTTTTGGAATCCTACTATATTAATTGTCTGGTAAAACTAAGAAATCAGCATTCTTCAGAGGAATATAACAGAATCTAGAATCTTTACAATGTAACATTGACAAAATCCAGCATCAAATTCAAAATGACTTGGCATATAAAGAATTAGAAAATGTGAACTAATTTCTAGAAAAAAAGACCAAATTATGGAACAAATTCTGAGATAACCCAGATGTTGGAATTGTCAAAGAATTTTAAAGCAGATATTCCTTTGATGTTCAAAAATGTAAAAGATAATATGTTCACAGTAAATGAAAAGATAGAAAATATTAGCAGAGAAATGGAACACATGAAGAAGAACCAAATGGAAGTTCTAGAACTGTGATTCCGGAGAAGTAAAAAGGAGCTGGGAAACTTTCTCCATTTTCTTTAGTTTTCACTTTTTATTATAAAAAATTTAAAAACCATACAAAAGGGACAAAGTGTACAGTAAGCAGCTATAAACCTATTCATTACCCAATTTCAAAAAAGATCAAGATTGACTAATTCTATTTTAATTTTCACCTCTTACATTTTTAACCATGGTATTTTAAAGTAAATTGTAGTCATGTTATTTCATGCATAATTACTACAGAATGTATTTCTGATAAATATCAAAATTCTATGTTTACACCTAACTGAATTAACATTAATACTTTAATAGTATCTGATACCCAGAGTATATTTGTATATTCAAATTTTTAAATTTTCTCAAAGAAAGCTATTTTCCAGTTGATTTGCTTCAATTTAGCTCCAACAAGGTCTACATATTGTATTTAGCTATGGTGTCTTAACTTTTTTTTTTTTTTTTATTTGACAGTTACCTCATGTTTCCTTGTTTGGAGAACCTGCACATTTGTTCTATAGAATGTATTTATCTTGGTTTTGAGTGTTTGCATTTTCTTGTACCTTAACTTGCCCTTTTATCTCTATTTTTAAAAAACACAGTAGTTAGCTCAGATGTTTGATGAGAATACAATGGTTCCTGCTTCTGTAGGTACCAAAATTTAGGTGATATCGTTCACTTCCTATTGAATCTCATCATTAGACTCATAATGTCTGATGTCCCCAGTTTTGTTTAGTAGCTGTAAACAGGAAACTCTTGCCTTTACACATATTCTTCCCTTTTTTTGATATCTTTAAGTTTTGTTGACTCTCTTTCTGTATACACACACCCCCACCCCCCACACCACACAGGGTCTTGTTCTGTAGCCCAGCCTGAAGTGCAGTGGCACAATCTTGGCTCACTGTAACATCCACTTCCTCGGTTCAAGTGATTCTCATGCCTCAGCCACCTGAGTAGCTGGGACTACAAGTGTGCACCACACGCCCAGCTAATTTTTGTATTTTTAGTAAAGGCGAATTTTCATCAAGTTGGCCAGGCTGATCTCAAACTCCTGGCCTCAAGTGATCTACCTGCCTTGGTCTCCCTAAGTGCTAGAATTACAGGTGTGAGCCACCACACCCAGCCAAACGACTACATTTGAAGTATTTTCTTCATTCCACTTATCCATTTACTGAATAAGCAACTCTTTTCTCTTTCTCGTAACACTTCAAACATAACTTCCAAACAAGTGTGGTCCATCTTGATCCACTCAGCTAACCTTAAGTTCAATCTCAAATGCGGATGCATCTGGAAGAACACACAAATCATTCTAAAGAAGCATTGAAGAGCAACCTTCATCTTTACTGAAAGATTCTTAATATCCCAGTGGAGGTACTGCACCATATATATATATATATATATATATATATATATATGTATGTATATGTATATGTATATGTATATATATATATATGTATATGTATATGTATATATATATATATATCCCTAACATTTTTTGAAGTAGTTTGACTTAAATTTTCTCTTTGCTTTACCAACTAATGATGCATTGTTCATAACAGCTTCTTCATCTCTCAGTCTTTCTCCACATTTTCTCTATTGTGTTGCAATTTGGTTTTTCTTTTCTAACTCTTCCCTTCCATCATTGCCCTAAGTCCTCCAACCTTCTTGCCAATTCTTATGTATTTCAGAGGTAAGATAATGTACTTGTATCTTAACCTTAAAGCTAGTCAATGCCTCTTTGGGTTTACTGATTATGAACAGCCAGTCATGACTCTTCTTAGAAAAGCAGTAACCCACTTAATCAGACTTTTCTTACAAATGATACTTCTTAGAAGATTGGGAGAAAGTCAAATACCTGGTTTAAAAAAAAATTATTGTGATTTCTGCCACAGTCACTATTGCACTTACTTTGCTTGTTTGTGCAACTATGAAAAACTTAAAATCAGATTCTGCCATCCACCTCTGTTACAGCTCATCATAAATATGTTTGTTGAGTAAATAATTATAGATTTCATGTTTTGTCAGAAATCTTAAAATAGGGTAACATTTTAATTCACAAAACCACACCATTTCATAAAACCACCTACAGCCTCATTTATCTATATATAAATATATTTTCTCTTCCTTATTCAAGGGATTCTACCAAACTCTTCGTGTTAAAATGAGGTTTTTATTTCTTTTGTAAGAATTTAATTCAGATTAAATTCAAACATAAATAGCAAGTGGCAGTCAATTTGGTAAGTCAAGCTAAGAGAAGAAAGCCAGTATCCGTAAACACGTAGACATGTGCATTCTCAAATGAGTGCAATTTCGAGAGCCATTTATTCAGAGTTTATTTATATAAAAAAGCAGAGCCACACATGGATAATGCACAAATCAAAAAGTAATTGGGCAAGTCTGAGATGCAAGAAGCATTATTCCAAAATCAAGTTATACAAAATCAAATTATGAATTTGATTTAAAACTAGTCAAACAACATTGAAAGGTTTTCTAGAAATTGACTAGTTGGAATATTTTTCTGGTATTGATCGTATAGTATGTACTTGTTTAGTATCTACAGTGTATTCAGCACTAAGTTAAATAAATTCAATCATTCTTAGTGCTGATAGCTTTTAACTAGTTTTTAAACAGTTTGTTTATGGGTAGAGATCAAATATTCTTAGTGACAAGCTCAGAGCATGATATCAAATCACATCGAGCTTAGTTTCAATAACAGCTGATTTTCTTATCCAACTTTTCTGAAACTATGGCATTTTCAAGGTTGTCTTGCTTTATGGAGTATTTCATTTGCAAGTCTTTCAGATGGATCGTGAAAAAAAAATCACAATCATGAAACAATAATACATAATTGATAAGCACTTCCCTATAAAGCTGCCTTCTGGGGAGGACTGCAGAACCGTTTCATAAGTAAGGCAGGAGATATGTTCCCTAATATTTGTGGAACATTTTATAGTAATGTTGTCTGCTGTACCACTCACACAACCTTGAAAGATAAATTTTCAGTTTGATGCATGAGAAAACATGCTGGCAGATAATCATGTAGCTCATAATTGGAATCTTCACATTTAAACCCAATACAGTAGACCATGAGTCTGAAGAAATTCTCACTAGAGCATATGAACTTCACACTTATAATAAGGGAAATCTGATATTTCCAATAATAAACAATCTAAAACTTAATCCATCAAATCCAATCCACAAAAATAAAATTAAATAACATACAGACAGTACCCAACTTACAATAGTTTGACATTAATTTTGAGTTTATGATGATGTGAAAGTGGTGCACATTCAGTTGAAAGCATATATCTAGTATCCGTATCCATTCTGTGCTTCACTTTCAGTACAGTATTTAATAAGTTACATGAGAGATTCAGTATATGATTGTAAAACAGACTTTGTTAGCCAGGCACAGTGGCTCATCCCTGTAATCCCAGCACTTTGATTATTTCTTACCAATTACATTCATTATAATATCTATTTGCTGCAATTATTTTCCTCAACATACTCGTCTTTTTTCCTAAATTTCATAGTTTTAACTTTTTTACATATAAAAATTTTCATTGTGTTAATAACTGATATTTATCTCAGTATGTTTAAAACTAAATGTCTTCTCTAGTTTTCTTATAGTTATTTTAAAAAGTAACAATTTAATATACATGAGATTTATTTTGGTTTGTCATGTAAATTGTGAGTCTAAAACAGATTTTCAGCTGGACTTGGTGGCTCACGCCTGTAATCCCAACACTTTGGGAGGACAAGGCGGGCAAATCACAAGGTCAAGAGATTGAGATCATCCTGGCCAACATGGTGAAACCCTGTCTCTATTAAAAATACAAAAATTACTTGGGCATGGTGGTGCGTGCCTGTAGTCCCAGCTACTCAGGGGGCTGAGGCAGGAAAATTGTTGAACCTGGGAGGCAGAGGTTGCAGTGAGCTGAGATTGCACCACTGCACTCCAGCCTGGTGACAGAGTGAGACTCTGTCTCAAAATAAACAACAACAAAAAATACATATTTTGTCTTTAGATTTCTAACACATTGTGTCAATACTGTTGAATAAACTATTTTCCTTATTGTTTTCAGATACTTATTTTATAAACATTAAATATTTATATATTTATATATAATCTTTATATATAATATATAATCTATTCTATTCTAAGAGATCTATTTTTGTTCCAACAACACATTATTTTAATTATTATAGGTCTAAAAGGGTTTACTATCACATAGGAAATTTTTCTTTATTCTTCCTTTGCTGAATAGATACTGTCATATTTTTGCTTGGTCTTCTAGCCAGGTGAAATTGAAAACTGATTTATTTATTCCTTTTTTCTTCTACAACAATCTATTTTACTTTCTTATTTACTTTCATTAAATATAAATTAATGAGAAAAATTTAACTTCTTACAATATATTTGATGTTTTCCAAATTGTATCTTATATATTTCAGAAAGGTCTATTGCTTTTTTCAAGTAGGTAAAATTCATTTATTGTTGCAATTACTCTTAAATATTTTATGCATTTTTTTCTTATTGTGAATGGGATCCTGTCACGTCTCTCAAATGACAATGGCATATAACAAAACTGCAGATTTTTTAAAATATTCATCTATTTATTCATTTTATTAATGCTTTTATTAATCTAAAATTTTTAATTTGGTAGTTGGCTTTTCTAGTCAAAATATTATATAACTTACTAATGTTTTTGTTTGCTACCTTTTATTTTTGCTCCCATATTCTTTACCATGTAGGAAAAACAATTTAAATAATAGTTTTTATGATAATTTAAACATTTTAAATAATGGTAATATATAAAATAATACAATTTAAATCATAGTAATAAATAAATAGCAATAAAAATAATATGGTATGAATACTTTTTTCTATTGTTTTTGACGGCAGGGAAGTTACTTTTATTTTTTGGTAGATCTTAAAAAATAAATTCAATTAATTTAATTCTAGAAATATCTGTTGGACATATACTGACAGTGAATATTATGAGATATATTATATTACAGACAATAAGAAACTACAATTTATGTATAAGCAATTTGAAAGTAAACTCACACACACATTCTCACATCATAATAGAGCAAATTCTTAAGTACCAAAGCATATGGTACAATCAATGAATATTATAGGTTTAGAGAAAAGCTGACTGCTACCTGGAGAAGATAGATCTTCAAAGATAAATGGATTTGGATGATAGAGAACTGAGAGAAGGACATTCTTGAGCATGGAGAAGAAAAAGTGATGACATCAATGTAGTATTCTCAGAGCATACTCAGAAAATAGGGAGATTAACATTCGTGGTGGGAACAGTGGATATTTGCCTTTCCCTGGCTCATTAATCTAGCTTGACCTGCTCATGAGCCATGCCTCTGCTGGTCTTTAGAACTGTCTGACGTTAGTAGATAAGAGTTTACTCTGTCTCCGTTTGAACTTAGACTTCTTTCCCTGTGTTCCTTTATCAAGGTTACACACTTTTATCTTTGTATCCTCATGTCCTCACCAATGTGACCTTTTTCTGATGATCTTTCTGGTCTCTGGTTACTGGCTGTTGAGCATGATTTGTAGTTTTGCATAACTTTTTGTATCATTGCCCTTATTTTTGATGTTTGTTACTAATAAAATCTTTAGTAAAGGTTTGGTTATCTGTTTCATTTCTTAAATCTTTATGACATTTTTAGTCTTTTTGCCCCTCTCATTGAGAAGGAAAAATGATCTTACATTGCAAAAAGCTGATACTGGGCAGATAAAGTTGTAGGCTTGACCTCCAAGGTAAGAAGATGATTCTGCAATAGAAGGTCCTTAAAGGGATTACATTAGAGTATAGAACTACAGAATAAGTGTGACTAAAGAAACATTTTACATTAAAAATATTTTGTAGTCCTTGCTTCCAAATGAATCTGTTAGGTGAGTGGGACAGTAATTGCTGTTTTTACGTTGTTGGAATTTGCCGTTTGATATTGGAATACATTCTTAAATAAATGTGATTATCTTATACATAATTTTAATGGGCATTTCTCAGTTTTTGTTTGTTTTGCTGATTACAGATTATTTGCTGTTTATTTTAGACTATGGAAATGATGTTAGACAAAAAGCAAATTCGAGAAATTTTCTTATTTGAGTTCAAAATGGGTCATAAAGTAGCAGAGACATCTTGCAACATCAACAATGCATTTGGCCCAGAAACTGCTAATGAACTTACAGTACAATGGTGGTTCAAGAAGTTTCGCAAAGGGGACAAGGGTCTTGAAGATGAGGAGCACAGTGGCCGGCCATTGGAAGTTGACAATGACCCATTGAAAGCAATCATGGAAGCTGATCTTCTTACAACTACGCGAGAAGTTGCCAAAGAACTTAACATCAGCCACTGTGTGGTCATGTGCCTTTTGAAGTGAATTGGAAAGGTGAAAAAGCTCAAAGAGTGGGGTGCTTCATGAGCTGAGTGAAAATCCAAAGAATCATCGTTTTGAAGTGTCTTCTTCTCTTATTCTATGCAACAAGGACGAATCATTTCTTGACCTGATTGTGACGTGCAGTGATTTTAATGGATTTTATACAACAACCAGCAATGACCAGCTCAGTGGCTGGACTGAAAAGAAGCTCTAAAGCACTTCCCAAAGCCAAACTTGCACCCCCAAAAAGTCATGGTTACTGTTTGGTGGTCTGCTGCCAGTCTGATCCACTGCAGCTTTCTGAATCCTGGTGAAACCATTACATCTGAGATGTATGCTCAGCAAATCAACGAGCTTCACCAACAACTGCAACACCTGCAGCTGGCATTGGTCAACAAAAAGGGCCCAGTTCTTCTTAATGACAACACCCAACCACAAGTCACACAACCAACCCTTCAAAAGTGGAAGGAATTGAGCTATGAGGTTTTGACATACATGCCCAACCTCTCACCAACCGACTACCACTTCTCAAACACCTAGACAACTTTTTGCAGGTAAAATGCTTCCACAACCAGCAGGGTACAGAAAATGCTTTCCAAGAGTTTGTCGAATCCCAAAGCATGGATTTTTATGCTACAGGAATAAACAAACTTATTTCTCATTGGCAAAAATCTGTTGATTGTAATGCTTCCTATTTTGATTAATAAATGTGTGTTTGAGCCTAGTTATAATAATGATTTCAGATTCACAGCCTGAAAACACAATTACTTTTGCTCTAACCTAATATGTGAAATATGAAGTAGGGTAGACTTTCATAATTAGAAACACAAGGGTGGAATGGAAGAGTGTGGAAGTATTTGCATCACTACAAGAAATAATGGATTACAGTGTTAATATAAAATTGAATTGTTCAACTTAAAACCAAATAATTCCCAGGTACCAAATAATGGCGACACCAGCAATTGGCAATTTGGATTTCTTCATAGTACTCTTAAGATAACAGTAGATCACATATCAGTGGATCAGGTGTCAGATGTAGTGATAAAAATTATGAAAAACTTGTGGTGAAAACTGTATGTCATTTGTTTTTCTGGTCCCCATTCCAGAGCAAAACCTCAAACTTGAATTCTTAAGACCTTCAAAACCTGTGAGTCCATATATGTTCCTCATCAAAATAGAAAACTGAAATAGAAAAAGAGTAACATTTTTACTGTAATATTTTCATTTTTTCAAAATAGTGTTTAATGGACCCGTCTTGTCTAACTTTGCAAATTCTCTGAAAGGCTCAAAGTTTTCACTTTTTCTAATTAGTCAGCCATCTTGGGACACACTACATTAGATTGCAGTCATTTTCATAGATCTACTGGTCTTGGGATTTGGGAATATTCACATTGTGCCTGTCATGAACTCAAGTGGGAGACTTAGCCCTCAATTTGATGAAGACCTTCACTCTGAATGCTGGCAGATATTTTTGCCTAGAACCATGCCAATGAAATCTACAAGGATTTTAGTATTTTAAAGTTTTATCAGTAGTACAAATTTGGAATAAGATAGAGTCATGACAGATTTTTGATAAATTATTTTGAACATCTATTCAATCAAAATAATCTCTATGGTAAGTGATATGTATACTATAAATAGTATCACCAGCCATCATTTTGTCACCTATTATTGTCTCACTGATTGATTTGACAAACCTAGTAGGAAAAAGTAGGTCAGGTACAGCTCCATTTAAAACTCTACTCCTATTAATATTGGCTTTGTTTTTGTATCTATAATAAATCTATCAAAGTAAGACATTATCATTTAACTGGTGGTATATTTGTAAGTGATCTAAAAGAAGAAAGTGACACATTATATAAATATTTCTTTCCTCTTTTTAAAACATAGCTCCAAGTGAAATTTGAGACAGCAAATTAACAATGCTTTACAAAGTCTTCATGTCTAAAGAATTCTCTATGCACCTTTGTAGGTTTCCAGAAAGTAAATTAAAGAAAACAAGCTGAATTTAGCATAGTGTCATCATTCTGAAGACCTATTATTCTAAAGCATGTACTGTAAAGGTGAAAGCTTGTTTTGCTTTTTTAAAAAAGTCTCCATATCAATTAGCTGTGTTATGGTAACATTGAGGATGGAATAAAAACAACTGTATTTTGTTTGTTTAATTCACTGCTAGCACTGTGTATTAACAGTACTAAAATGTAAGTTGCACTTTAAACATTTTTTTCCTGCAAGAGTTTACAACTGCCATAGGAAATAAGGATGTGAAAATCTCAAAATATTGTTAGCTCAAGAATGGCTTATATAGACAGCTCAAAGTCAGCAAACGTTTTCCAGAAACCTCTCTCAGAGTTCTGCTTATAGTTTATTGGGCAAAACTTTGTCCTATGGCCATGGTTAGCAACTAGGGGGCTGAAAATGTAACTATTTTATTTCTGCAGGCTTTATGGAAGATATTCTCCAGAGAGATTGACAAGTTATTGGATTGGTCACACAACGGTATGTATACTTAAATTATATGCACTATGATGAGCTAGTCTTAATTTCTTCCTTCTTAGATATAAAATAGATTACTTGATTGTTTATTATAATGATAATAACATAAGGTATTAAGTGTTTCTGTGTACTAGGTTACATTTCAAGCACTTTCTAAATATTAATTCTCCATCAATTTTATGAGGCAGATATCATTACGTCCGTTTTACAAATGAGGAAACTGAGGCACAAAGAAGCAAAGTTACTTATTCCAAAATTACTTAAACATAATCATGAGTGGTAAAACAGGGATACCCTGAACCCTAAGCCTTGATAGTTTATATTATCCCTTAATTGCTAGTTAACAATTATGCCATTTTACTTCTTAAATGTCATTCTTTTTCCTTTAATATTACATCAATTGTATTTTAAATAAAATAAATTATTTTTGTTTTGCATTAAAACATCTTGAGCCACTCATTCTATGCTGCAAGTGTGGATCTGATGATTTTCTGAAGCTTAATTTACTGAAGCTTAATTTAGACACACAGTATGGCCATATTGTCTATCAAAGGTACAAGTTGCCCAAGAATGCCTCATTTTCCTTATTTGTACTATTCCACGTGTCCTCTAGCAGCTCTTTCACACCTAACACCATGCAATCTTTGAATTAAAAAAAAAAAAACAAACTAGATTTTTGAGGATTTAGCAGAATATGTATATATAATAATTTCAGTCCATTATTTTGTGATGAACAAAATTTTCAGGGACTGATTGAGGGAATCTTCACTAATACTTTTGTATAAAAATCACAAGGAAATTGCTTTCAGCGGAAGGCCAAGTGACAAGAAGCTGGAATGCATCAGCAATAAAAGAGTAAGGAATATTCCTTTGCATGAGAGTGAAAAAATGCAGAGTTGCTAGCTGGAAGTATATTTGATTTATAGGTGCATTTGGCTGATGTCAAAATAATTGTAGTAAATTACTCTGAGAATAATCTAAAACTTCAAGAAAGCATACATTTTCCTATTGGTACAGGATCCTTCATTAGTAAAGAGTGAAATAATGCAGCCTCTGACAGTTCTTCCTCCCATATTGGAAAACAGACCCTGCACACAGTGTTGATGACTTGAAAGAATGCAAACTTGGACCATATTTGTAATGTCACTAGCACTCAAATACAGGTAGATGTGAAACAATCCCAGAGCTCTGATTTGACCCAACCAGGCCTTGGGTTACATAAAAATAATCCACAATGATAGGTGAGAATATTTGAGTTTTTGTGTTTAATGGGAATTCTCTACTAAATATTTGAACAATGATAACAGTG
Organism: Macaca mulatta; assembly: GCF_049350105.2. Classification (NCBI taxonomy): domain Eukaryota; kingdom Metazoa; phylum Chordata; class Mammalia; order Primates; family Cercopithecidae; genus Macaca; species Macaca mulatta. The sequence goes on from NC_133420.1 coordinate 86,324,021, forward strand.
ATTACATAGAAATAGCATAAGATTGATACAGCAGTTCAAGCTGAGAAATAGAAACTGTACCCTGCTTGCATTCCTTGGCTCTGGCCTCTTCTTCTACCCTCATAGCCAGCAATATATCATTTTGCATGTCTTCACTTCTCTCTTCCATTCTCTCTCACTTTTTTACTCTGACTCTCCTACTGCTCTCTCATAGGGCCCATCCATATAATCCAGCGTCATCTTTCTATCTCAAGATCCTTAACTCAATCACATCTGCAATGTCCCTTTTGCCACTTAACAGGTTCAAGAGTTTAGGAAATGGACATATTTGGGGTGAGAGTGGAGACCGTTATTCTTCCAATCAGAGAAACGTACTAAACAGATGAACTCTCAGAGGCAGGTTTCATACCTTCTTCATCTTCCTAACACCAGGACCTAGCACAGTTATTGCCTGGCACCTAAAAGGCACTCAGGAAATGTGTAATAATTGCTTTAGTCAAAGAAGATTTACTTGGTATCTACTATGTGACAGATACTTTTCTGGGTTCCGAGGGATATGGCGGTGAACAAAATAAAGTTATTCCTCTCACAGACCTTTCATTCTAGTGTGGGGAGGCAGAAAATGCACCCCAAAACGTTAAGTGCTGATAAGGGTTAGGAAGAAAAATAAGCCAGGGTAAGGACGATAAACAGTGCCGGGAGACTCTGGGAGAAGTCCTCTCAGACAAGCGGCCACTTGATTGGAGACCACAAAGAACTAGGGAATCAAGACTTACGTGTATTTAGGGGAATATTTCAGAAAGAAGAAACGAGAAATGCAAAGATTCTGAGATAGGAACATGCTTGGATTTTGAGATTTGTAAGAACTAACAAGGATGCAAATGAGGCTTCACAATGAGAGAGGAGGGGAGTTGTACTAGATGAGGTCAGGCAGAAGGATGGCAGATTGCACGGGGTTTTGTAGTCCACAATAAAGATTTGGACTAGACTCTGAAGAGGATGGAAATTCATTACAGGGTTGAATAGGGGCTGGTAAAATCTGACTTGTGTCTTAGAAGATTACTCTGCTGTGCTGAACACTGACGGTAGGAAGATGGGGATGGGAGGAAGGAAACGAGGCTATTGCAGTAGTTTCAGGGAGAAGCGATGGTGCTTGAATTAGAGTGATAGCAGTGGTGATGATGATGAGAATCTGTAGCATTCTGGATATATTTCTAACATGTAACTCATACGATATGGATGTTGTATAACGGAAAGAGAATAGTTAAAAATGACCTCAAGGTTTTGAACTGAGCAATTGATGAGTGGAAGCACCATTTACTACACTGGGAAAGATTTCAAAATGAGCAAAATTTCCATTTTGGATATGTTCGGATTGAGATGCTTATCAGACACCAAATAGAGATGCTGCAGGGGTAGGTGGACATGGGAGACTGGAGTGTAGAGGAGAGATTGGGGCTAGACACATACATTTAGAAATCTCAGCACATGTATGACATTCAAAACTACGAAACTGAATAGATTCTCCAGGGGAGCAATTTTGGAAGAGAATTGAGCCCAAGTACACTCTTGCCTTTGGAGGTCAGAAAAAATGAAGAGAAACCAGCAGTGGAGTCTGCAAACATGCAGGCATTGGGGGATGGGGGAAAGTCTTGTCCTGGAAGAAAATGAAGACATTCTTTCAAAAAGGAGTGATCAAATATGTCAACTATTGTGAGATCAGTAAGATGAGGAGCTTGAAATAACCATTTATTTTGTTTTCTTTTATTTGATCTATATTTATTTTTATTAGAAATAGGGTCTTGCTTTGTTGCTCAGGGTGGACTCAGACTCCTGGGCTCAAGCAGTCCTTCTATCTCAGCTTCCTGAGTAGCTGGGACAACAGGCATGTGCCACTATGCTAGGCTTAATAATCATTTGTTGGTTGGGCCGGATGGCTCATGCCTGTAATCCCAGCAGTTTGGGAGGCAGAGGTGGAAGGATCACTTGAGTCCAGGAGTTCGAGACCAGCCTCAGCAATGTAGTGAAACTCCATCTTTACAAAAAATGAAAAATTAGCCAGATATGCTGGTGCATACTTGTGGTCCCAGCTACTCTAGAGGCTAACTTGGGAGGATTGCTTGAACCCAGGAGTTGGAGGCTGTAGTGAGCCATGATGGTGCCACTGTATTCTTCCTGGGTCACACAGTGATACCTTGTCTCAACAAAACAAAATTTTTAAAAAAGTTTATTTTGTCCTCGTGGAGGTGATTGTGTTTTTATGAAGTTGGGGGAACAAATGCCTGAATGCAATTATATGTGGGGCTCCAAGTACCTTTATAGTCCACCCACAGTAAATAATATTTTTTGCATTTCCAAACATTGATGAATACTTAAAACTTTATACTATGTACTTTGGGGGTGACTGGTAGTATAAACATTGTTTCCTTGAAGTTTAGTTAAGACTCCTAGGGATCTTCCAGAGTTCCTTTATTTGCAAAACTCCAAAAATGTACTAGTTTTAGCTTGTCTAAATTCCTTACATCTAATTATTTTCCATCTATTAAAAGACTAACAAGTCCATAAAAATTGAGAGATTAATGTAACTGAGGAAAATTCCATCTTCTCTGGGAAAACACAACTCAGTGTAGGCAGAATAGTTTGAAAGATACTACAACTTTTTACTCCTTTTCCTTCTGGTGCTGACAGAGGTGAAATATCAAATGGTCCAGGTCAGAGATTAGTTACGGGGATTCTTCAGTTAAAAGTGAGGCACTCCTGTGTACTCACTCTCTTGAGACCAATGAATATGTTAATAGTTAGTGTTGCTTAATTGTTTATTGCCTTCCTTTCGGTAGAATCAATTATTAAAAAATTGTTGGCTTCCATGTGGTTCCATGTAAGCCAGGTCAGAGATTAGTTATGGGGATTCTTCAGTTAAAAATGAAGCACTCCTATGCGCTCACTCTCTTGAGACCAATGAATATGTTAATAGTGTTGCTTAATTGTTTATTGACTTCCTTTTAGTAAAATCAATTATTAAAAAACTTGTTGGCTTACATGTGATTCCATATTTTTAAATGGTGGAATCTATATTTGCTGTCTTGCAAAAAATACTGGAATTAATATAAAGCATATAAAATATTGAAACTTATAAAACCAAAAACGTTCTCAAGTGTTCTGCCAATGTTCATTATAGGTTTCTTAAAATACAATATATAAATGAAACCTATTCTAGACACTTCTTCCACATTATGCTCTTGTGCTTTTTGCATTTCCTTTCTCCAGAGGGAAAATTTATAGAGGGCATGGGGTGGACATATAGCAGGGGAAGCGGGTTGCATGAGAAGAGTGTAACAGAAATTTACCAGATTGTATTCACGATCTGAAACTGATCTGAGAACAGAAATAGCCTTTCATGTGCATGGCTTGTTCAAGGCAAAGGGCGGGTTTTAAAGAAGTTAGAATTTACCCTTGATGGCTCATACTCTTGCTGCCTGCCACTTCTCTGTAGTTGAGGATATTCTCCTTGCAAGGCTATAGACATATGGTTACATATTTCATTATCTTCTGTTTGAAATTGGTTGGTTACATTTTTAATTTTTGTTATAGACTTACATTTGCTTTCTCATTCCGATTTTGTTATTTAACATCAATAATTACCAAAGAGGTTATTGAGTTTTACTGTTAGGAATAAGACAGATGCAAGTTAAATCCTAGATTTGACACTTACCAGGAGACTTGTCTCAGTAGCCTGCCTTCTATTTGCCTCAATTTCCTCAAACATAGGCTGGTAACAGTCCTCACATTATGAGACTGTTGTGATGAGGATTATATCAAGCAATTTATGGGAAAAGATCAGTGCAAAATATAAGCCCTGATATATGTTAATTAGAAATTGAATAATATATGCCTTGGAAACAAACAATAAATTTGACATGTGTAGTAAGCATATAATAATAAAGGAAATTTGGGTGAAATATTTTTCGGGTATGGACATTTCTCACTTATAAGAAGGAAGACTTTTTGATTTGTATTGTAGAGGGTTCAGTCCAGAAACATTTATCATTACGAAGAACAGCATGAAATCTTAATTAGATTCCTTCACTAGGAGTTATCAAGATAAAAGAAATGCAGAGGATTAATAACATTATATCAAAACTAAATGTCCACTCTCTATGTGAGTTACAATAAATATTCTATTTCAGAAAACTAAGAGATTATTTATTTATACTAGGATGAACAAATATCATACTGGACTTCTTAAATGAATAACAATTCTGCTTCCCTACTATTGGGATATTTATCTGTCTTTCTATCCATCTGCTTGTATGCATCTAAGTATTTGTACATCCTATCAGAATTGCAAAATGCATACAAGTAAATGCCAACAAAATCTCAAAATACAATTAAATTTAGGACATTTTTGCCTTGAATGGGCTCCATACTTAATCTCAATTATTCTTTGAAATTTGGAAGAATAATATGTATTATAACACAAATAAACATATGATTTGAGTTAGAATCATTGATGACAAAATGTTAATCGAAAGTACCAACACAAGGGTGAGTTGGTTGAACAGACTGTGTGTAGTTGGGGACTTCCAAATGATTGTCATGTGGTCGTGTGTGACTAACAGTATTGTTGATTATACACTAGAATGTTGTGGCCTAGAAATAATGCTTAATTTTGTTCCAAGCATTTTGTTCAACCTGATATGCAAACAGTAATATATCTCAATGTCTCCTGGAAGATGAAACCTTAAATCATTTAAGAACACAAGCAACAAAATTAACTGTTATCAGACTTCGGTTTATTGTAAAATTTAGCAAAGTTTTTCTTGTAATCCCTGACCCGTTGCTCTGAAAACAAAAGCAAAAACATAATTATTGCTTATACTTTTCCCCCTACTTTGTTTGTGCTACTGTAAAAGAAGGGAGAAAATCATTGTAATAAATAAAAAATAGAGATATAACAGAGGAAAATAAATCAGTTCAGATGAGAAGTATTAGGAGCAACAGAAATACCATTAAGCAGTTTCAAAATCAGCTTCTTTTAAAAAGGTCATCTTATTAAAATAAAAATCACACCAAAAATATAGCAGCAGAGAAGAAGGATAAATACAAGTTAATTGCACACCAGTCCCATGCAAAAAACTGTGTCACTAGCCAAAGCAGTAGTAGTCTGAATCCAATTTAGGACGCTTGTGTAGTGCCTGTGGGTCCTCTATTAGGGAGCTGTCACTGAATTGGTCCAAGTCTGAAGGGGTCTGATGGCCTGGGACATCATCTGCCAATGTGTCCAGATAACTTCCCACGGAAATGCCATCCAGCCCATCACTGCCATCGTGTAGGCTGTTGTAGCTGCCACGTAAGGAGGTGCTCTGACTCTCCAACAAACTGCACAGGCTACCACTGAGGCTGCTGCCTCTGCTGGTAATGGTGGCTTTCTCTTCAATCATCCACTTGATGGACTCGATGCTCTCATTGATTACAAGCAACTGGCGCATGAGCCTGACGTCTGTGGCTCTGAGGTTAATCTATGGAGAAGGAGAGAAAAAAGACATTCCAGTTATTTTACATTCTTGAAAGACTTCAAATTCATTTGGGGACTTTCTGCTGCATTTCAGAATTTTAAATTCACAGAAAAAAATATAAGTGGACTGGATCTCAGGAACTTTTGAAAATTGCTGACTGATGGTAGGAGTTGTAATAAAAAAACTCACTTCCTGCCAGATTCATCAGGCTCCAAAAGGTACAACAAAACCCCTGCTGCATCCCTGACCCTAACCAAGTGGCCTGAACATATCATATTGAATGGCAAGTTCTCTACTACAAAATTTATTTTCTCTTTGGCCAGATTAAGTTCATTAATGTTTACATTGTAGTATATATGTGAGTCCTGAGGGGTGGGGAGAAAATGAAGGTGAAGAAATTAAGGAATCATCCTCAGCTCATGGAAGACTCTAAAAGCCTCTGATTATAGAGTGATAATGTGCCAAGTGTCATCATAAAAGTGCAGCATTCATTAGCAAAATATAATAACACTATATGGCAGGTATTATTATTTTTGTCTTCATTTTACAGATGAAGAAGATAAATCTATAGAAAAGAGTTAAGAGTACAAGAAAAAGGCCTGTATTCTTAATGACTATATTAACATAGACAGTGCTGAATAATGCTTTTGCTTTTAAGAAACAAATTGCTCTAATATTCCCTGAATCCAAAGGATGGTGATACACTAGGCTGATCCAATTTATGAGATGAAGTGAACAAATATTTCTGTAGATCTGACTATTTGTTTCAGATATATCAAGGGCACCGCAATCAAAAGTGGGATATCAGATGTTGGGAAGGTCTGAGATCTCCCTTATGTGCCTTCTAGGTGTGTGGTCCTTCTGATAGATCTAAGTTACTTCCGGGATATCTATCTCCACAGCCACAAAGCAGAGTCTCTTCGCAGGTCCCACAGTTTACTGTAAACATTTGGTAATATCAAGAGGTGGTGTTTGGGGAGGTGGTGCTGTAAGAACTCCCATGATTGTTCTGTTGAAACAGAAGAGATAGGGCTCTTGAGTCCAGAGCCTGGCAGGGCCATGTTTGGCCACTAGAGGTCCTAGTCACATTCTCTATGGTTGGTTGGTTTGTTTTTTTGAGACAGAGTCTGGCTCTATTGCCCAAGCTGGAGTGCAGTGGCGCAATCTTGGCTCACTGCAACCTCTGCCCCCTGGGTTCAAATGATTCTTCTGCCTCAGCCTCGCGAGTAGCTGGGAATACAGGCACACACCACCATGCCCAGCTAATTTTTAGTATTTTTAGTGGAGACAGGGTTTCACCAAGCTGGCCCGGCTGGTCTCAAACTCCTGACCTCGTGATCTGCCCGCCTCAGCCTTCCAAAGTGCTGGGACTACAAGTGTGAGCCACCACACCTGGCCTTCTCTATGGTTTAAAAATTGATTTCTGTCCCTCCAGTTGGGTTATTGACCCAAAAGTCTCAGTCATACTAATTCTTTCGTAGGATCCAGAGCTAATTCAGATTTATGTCAGTTTCTGGAATTATCTGAATTAACATTCATTCTTGTATGACTCACACTGTAAGGAAGAAAAGAGCGAATTGTCCTCAAAAGTATTCATTTGTATTGTAAAAATATTTCCATGTGAGGAGTTAATCCATAACTGAAGGATTGAGGGAACATGATGAACAAACATTAGGAGAGGTGGAAGTTCCATTAATAACTCCAAGAGATGCAAGATTGTGCAGGTTTCAAAAGAGTAAAAATATATCTATGAATACAAAAAGCATAAAGTACAATTTAAAATCCCTTAATTTTACTGGAATATTGAAGTGACTTGAGTGACTTCTTCGTCTTCTCTGAACAAAGCACTAAAAATAAATTGCACAGGGAGTAACAAAGAAAATTACTTTTCACTGAGACGTTCATGAACAGAAGGATGTGAACTTAGCCTTGAGATGCCCCTCTATTTGTTGGGGTGTCTCAGTAACCTTGCAATGACTTTATGTTGAGGAAGGAGGGTTTCTGACAGTCTTTATGTTTAAATTCATCCGCACACCCTATGAGCCAGGAAGACGATGGTCAAGTTACAAGTAATACAACAAATATTTATAAATCAACAACAATTTGCCTAGGTCCACTGAGCAGCCCAGAAAAATCAGTATGAGTCAAACTTTTGCAAAATTATTCAGCAGTCATCTGTAGCAGATAAAACATGCTGGCCCCTTATAAGGTATGGCACAATATCAATCTGACCATTTCCCAACAACTCCCCAAATGAATCACAGTTGCATTTATTCACATCTCCACCCTCTCCCATGAAAATGTTCCAGCCCATTCCCAGCTCTGGGCATGCTCCTCTGTCATTCCCCATTCTTGAAAAACTTCACTCTCTTCCTCTCCAAATACTCTCCATTCTCCAAGTCATACTTCTCTCATCAAGCACTACTTGAGGGCTCCAGCCTCCTCTGCTGGCCTGCTTTACCACTACAGTCCTATTAGCTTATCTCCCAACATAGCTTAACTTTGTACTCTCATATACTGCCAATGATTGTCTTTCAGCATTTTCAACTAGGCTGTGAGCTCCTAAAAGAAAGAAGCCATGTCTCACATTTCTTCTATATCTTAAGGTCTGTCCTAAGCATTGGTTGATTTTTGGGAATAGTCATAATTAGTTGATTTTTGGAAATAGCCATAATTTTAGGAACTGTGAAAGTTTAGCTCTTAAGACAGTAGTAATACATGTTCATAACAACTATGCCACCAGGGGTTAAAACATACTTAGAATACATTTTTTTTGTCAGCAATTTTTTTCTGACTTACACAGTGGCTACATCAAGTACAAGTTTTTCAGTTTTATTAAGCAATGAGAAGAAAAGAGGAGTGGACTATGAAGTAACAAAAGCTTCCTTTGACCATGAAATGCCTTATTTAAATAGGAAAATCTTTTTTTTTTTTTTTTTTTTTTTTAACTGAAAGGAAAACATTCACAGGCCATTGAACCACTGTTGGGAAAAAAAACGACGAAAGCAAGTTGGTTAGAACGTGTTGATCTGGTTGATAATGATTATAGATTTAACTGTGTCTAACCCTGTGTCCTCCCAGGAGAGAGTAAACAGCTTCCCACCGTGGGAGCGCTGGGCATGCAGGTTCACACGCTGGCAGGTCCATCACCAGGAGCTCCAGGCACAGAGAGCCCTGGGCAGGCCCAGCTGCTGCACTCTGCTTTCTCTAAGCACCAAGGTGCGGTTATGCTACCGATGACCCTTGAAAGTATGAGCAATGCACCAAAGAACTAAATCACAATGACTCTTCTGTCTCTAGTAACTGCTCCGCCTTTCCTCACTGTTATTCATTTCAGTCTTTATGAGGTCTAGCCATCAATTAAAAACAGAGTAGCCTTGCCCTGGCAGCATGAAACTGTGTGTTTCCTTCTGTTGGAGTCTTACAAGGTCCCGCAACTTGACTTTGAGGATACTGAGAGTTGAGATCTCCTAAGGGTCTGAGTTTAAATGTCACCTCCTAGGAGAACCTGATTCCTGATCAATCGTAGTATGCAATACCCATGCCTAGATTAATATTACATTTTCATGTCTGTTTCCTTCATAATATTTATGACTAGTTGAAATCATAATCTTTATCATGGATTTACCTATTATTTTCTGTTCCCCCATGAGCATGGAAGCACCACAGAGTGCTTGGGTCTTGATCTGTCCTGGTCACCACTCTATGCCAAGACCTAGAAGAGTATCTCACACAAAGTAGGTGCTAAATTAGTACCTGTCCAACACCTGAATAACAAACATTGCTTCAGATTGGATTATCTGTTGGAATCTGGGGTTTTGCTGTGGGTCAGTAGTATGTGACTTGAGAGGGGAAACAAAGTAGCCTCAGGAAAGAACATTTCAATATTGAAGCATTCCCAGCAGATAATCCCTTCTATTCCTTCTCCAGATTCAAACACTGAGTAACTGGTGTGAGGTTATTCCTAGCTTAAATTTACAGAGTATGAGATAGTATCTCTAAAAGGAAGTGGACTTCAAGGTGTGAGTCACACTCCAAACATTATTCTATTTGTTCAAGGGTGATAACCGGTACTAGCACAGTGTGGGTGTTCTGTAAACACTTGGCGAAATGAATTGAACAAAGGGAACAAACAACCAGGACATGTACCAAAAAACAACACAACAACAAAAAAATAAGGTTTGGACTGATTGATCCAAAGGTCCAAAGATATGTGGATGTCCTTTCTTCTTTTCCTCTTCATTTCCCCTCCTCCACACTTGTCCTTACAGTTTATGTCATATGGTTCAGCTTCCTACTTAGTCTCTCAGGCTTCAGGATTGTGATGTCACAGGTCTCTGTATTTTAGGGAGAATGCGGAGATTTCATGTCATTTTTTTTTTGACAGGTGATGAACTGAGTCTATGGTAGAACTTGAAATGAGGAATCTTGAAGGAGAAAATATTCTTAACAGTAAACTTTCCCAGACACCTTTTTTTCTTCTAGGCTGCCATTTTAATACTGAAAGAATACAAAGGTTATACGTTGGCGCAATGGAATCTAAGAATGCAGTCGGATTTTTGGTTGCTAATCAAGTTGACTTCTTTGTGATGTTGTATGAGAACCATGGTACTGACTCCAATCTGCCACTGCCACTATCTTCTTATTTGACCTCTGGAGAAAGCGGCTTGGCATACAGGGCCTCAGTTTCCTTATACATGAAGAAAAATTAGGAGATTTCATTCCGAGCTGCAGTGAACCATGGGACTCAGTGAAGGTGGTAAAGTAGTTCTGTGAACAAAGACTAATCTTACCCAATAAGAAGACTTAATTCAACTGAGGCATCCACCTAACATACCTGCTTTTCATACTGAGATTTCCTTTCAGATGTTTAATAACGTCTTATAACATTTCAGGCATTTAATGTTTAATTTAGTAAGAAGATTCTACAGATCAGATAATCTCAGGATTTCCTTCCATTTTGATATATTCTCTGATATTTTGCATTCCTGTGACCATTTCATTACAAAATTGTCTCTACTATGGAGAAAATTATGCAGGCTATAGAGGAGACAGAACAGTCAATTCTGCTGCTCAGTAACTCCAGCACAAGATGTAGCTGGTAAAAACTCATGGCTAAGGCCGGAAGTTTGGGCTTGATGTTAATTTTAGGTACTTTATCCGAAATTTTGTCATAATAATACTTTTTGCTTTCACTATTTGGGTTTGAATAAAAGTTATTTTTTGTATTCCACTCCACGACAAACATGCATATCATCTTTAATATGTCTATATATTAACTGAAGTGTGCACATGAGCTGCTGAATGTATCTTCCAAATAGGGACATTTTTTGCCTTTCTCGCCATACTGGAGACTTGGATAGCATCATATACTTATGTTTCTCATAAAGCACTCCTCCATTATTGTTACCCTTTTATTTATGAATGTCAACTAATCAGATAAAAGCAGGTCACCTGCTACTTAGGCATTTCTACTGCAAAATCCACAATATTCAAGATGTAAATCCCAACCATTCTGCAAGCTGTAATATGAATTATAAGGAAGAAGAACTTCTTTGCCAGTCCATAGTCACATACATTGAAGGAAGAAAGATTAGACTTGCTTTTTAATGTGATGTTCTAATCCTGGTTTCTCATTAGGAAAAACTAATCATCATTCTCTCTGACTTGTAGTTGGTGGAAGAGAGTTTAGTTCTGTCAAGGCCTCTTTTCTACCCACATTTATTTTAGAATATATTTTTAAAAGTCTATATGAACTGAAGAGCTGTTGTAAAAGCACTTGGAATGTTGTTTTTCCAGAAATTCATTCCAGTTTGTTTGCTTGTTCCTTTTGCATAACCTTCTTGTGTCCAAATTTATCCTCTCTCCAAACTCAGCACATCCTCAATTTGATGATCACAGAAGATTTTCTGCCTACCCATCTTTAAAATTTCCAGCAGTTTTTTCAATATCTGTACTTATAAAGCACTCCTCTGGTTTCTCAGAAGATCCATAAAATATTATCATCTTTTTGCAGTCTGAGAAGACACTGTACAACATTTCCACTCACTGTTTTTGGTTTGGAATGGTTCAGGTGAAAAGCCTACAATTACACAAAAATCAGTGCTGTTCCTTCCGCCAAAGCTTTCCTTCACTTTCTCAGTCAGTTCAAAATTTACAACAAAATTTGTTTCTAATTGGGCAACAGAGAATTCCATTTTTATATCAGTCAGCTTTGTCTTCCTCCATTTCTGTTGTTTATATGTGGAACTGAACAATAACTAAAACAGTTCACTCTTCCCAGAACCTTATAGAAGAGTAATTTCCCCAAAGATTAAATTACATACATAAAAATACTGTCATCAGCACAGTGGACTGATTGATGTTGTTTTGATAAAGTAGAAAGCTGTATGTGGTGTATTTGAAAGGGGCATATGTGACTCCCGTGAATCATAAGCATAAATTCCGGCCACCAGGCCTGCTCGTGAGATCTGTACAGTTCTTCTGGTGAGTCATCTGATTGCCAAAGCAAGACATGCAGCTTTTCAGTATGATTTCATCAGATTCTAGGTCCAATTGATACTTAGATGCTTGTGATGTCAATTCCTTTTCCATATTCTAATACAGTGAAAACTGTTTCCCTGAATATTTTCAACGTGAATGTGCAAAGTGTAATTTAGGCTGATGCAATAGGCTATAAATCACCTGAGCCAAAATTCATTTAGAATGATCTAACAAAAACATGGACTCCCCATATTCACAGCAGAGAAGCTTATTCACATTGAACACAGACCAGAGAAGTGTTTCCACTGATTTATAGTAAGTATTGTGCATGCATGTCTTTTCAGTTTTAGAACTTAAAATATTCTTCTTTTCACATGGAAGACCAGGGCATGTTAATGTGCTCCTCTGTGATCTGTAGTGGCCGCAATTACATTGTACGGGAAGGACACAGGGTAGTGTGCCAGTAAATGTTTAACAAGCAGCTTCCTGGGAAAAATAAACGTGCACACACACACACGCATGTGTATATACATACAATACAAATGTGCTGATATAGAAGATGTATAACACATTTTACAGATAATAATAAAATATACAGAACTTTCTATTGTCAATTTCATATGACCAACTGATTTCAGAGAATGCTTTTATTTATTCTTGCTGGACTCTTGTATGTATAGCAAACTATGGATGCAGTTCAAACAAAATTTCACAAATACAGTTAATTGGTAATTAATTCCTCAATAATTGTTATCGTTACACCTGATATGTGATCCACTGTTAAATTCTTTGTCACTTAGTGAAAAATACATTAATTAAACTGAAACCTGTTTCAGCCTCAGCACTGGTTATGTTGGAATTTTACTGGGTCATCAATGATGTGAGCAACTTCTTCACTGAATTGAATAACAGTTTTCAAATACATGGAGAATATTTCCCTTTTTTGACACTATTGGACATGTAATAACTAGGGACATGCCACATTTTTCAAGTTGAATCTGCAGTATTAACATTTTCTCTATCGCTTTCTTAAGTCTAGACAATCAATAAAATAAAAATCAAGTTCTGCTTTATCGTGTTTTTAAATTTATGTAGCATAAATACTCCTATATAGCCAATTTTAAGCTATCAATAGGATGTCCTTAAACATAAACATGGGATTGATAAGAGATACTCAGTACTGCAGCATATATGGTATTTTCACCCTATAAATACAATAGATGTTTTAAATGACCTCAAAAAATAATGAAAGTAAAATAAGTAGGAGGTGATGAATTTTGAGTCTTTATTACATTTGTTTTAAATTGCAGGTTTATATAAATACTTGTAAGTTTATATAAATACTTTAAATTTTAATAATGTCTGTAATTAGCAACTAGTTCACAAAACTCCTGAAAATTTAACAAAGAGCTCACACATATCAGAGGTATTGGCTTCAGTATACCATTGAGAAGGTGCGGAATGAAGGCTTTACTTAATTGATTGCATTTTGTGATAAGCAGATTAGAGACTTGCATTTTACCCCTTGGGGCTTTTATTTTTCTAGACATAATTAAAATCTGAATGTAATCTTATCTTTTACATTTAATAAAATTTGAGGTAGATGTAAAATATTTATACCAGAGTTTTTAGTGCCTTTTATGGAAAGATTTCAAATACTGAATATAAATGACTCGACATTGTTGAGACATGAAATATACTGAAAAAGGGAATAAGCCAGGTATCTGAACTCAGTTGAACATTTATGTTTTTGTATTATAATTTTTGATGGTTATATTTCTAAAATAAGAGGCCACTGTTATAAACAGTAGGCTTTATAATGCACAGTTGTTCAGCAATGCATTTAAAGATTGTTGAGGAGATAGGACTATAATCCCTATTTTTACATGATTCCTGACATCTTTTCTATCCAAATGCTTTATCTTCTCTTTTAGTAATTTCTTGATACTATAATTCAATCTGTTTGCCATGTATCTTATGCCTCATATTTCTTCTTCATTCTCCCAATTCTATTTCCTATCTGCTATGTGCAGCCCAGTAGTGCTTTAGTGAACTTACTTTGTAAAGTTCTTTGTAGGAGAGAACTGAGTTGCAAACAAAAGTGATCTCTGTATTTCTTTATAAAGCAACAGACAGTGAGTAAAATTAAGTGAGGAAGCAATCTCTGCAACAGAATAAAATGGATGGGCCCTGCTCCTAGAGCAGACATCTGCAACCTTGAATGGACCTATGGATCAAATCTTGTTAAAATTTAAATTTTGCTCACTAGTTTTATGATTCTGTACTTCTAACAAGTTCCTAGTTGTTACCAATTGTGGTAGGCAGTCTCAAAGATATCTCCCAATAACCACCCTCTTCTGGTATCTACATCCTCATGTAGTTTCCTGTCCTGGTATTGGATGGGCCTATTGACTTATTTCTAAATAATAGACTATGGCAAAAGTGATGGGATGTCATTTCTGAGAAAAGGTTACAAAAAGATTGTGGCTTCTGCCTTGTGCACACTCTCTCAAATGCTTGCTCTGAATGAAGCAATCTACCATGCTGTGAACGGCCCCTTGTGAGATGCATAAGGTAAGGAACTGAGATCTCTGGATAACAGCTAGCAAGGACATAGACCTGTCGACTGCTACTGGTCATGTGATTGAGCTGGGAAGTGGATCGTCCCTGGATCGAGCCTTGAGATGACTGCAGCCTCATCAAGGCACCTTGATGGCAGATTTGTGAGAGACACCGATCCAGGGGCCTTCACTTAATATGTGCCCAGACTCCTGAATATAGAATTGTGAGATAATACATGTTTGTTGTTTTAAGTTGTTAAGTTTTGGGATATTTGTTATGCAGCATGAATAACTAATACACCAATGCTGTTGGTATACAGATCACACTTTTTAGCAAGGTCCTAGAGATCTTTCCATTTGTGGATAATTTTGTTGATAGATGCTGAATCACCGTCTATGGAAGGCTACTTTATCAATATATTGCTTTGTAGTTTGAAAAAAAAGGAACAAATAGAGTAAGCAGTTAAATATTTGTTAACAAAAACAAAAAATGTTCAAGGAAACTGAAGGTCATTATTGGAAGAGCCATTCGCATCTACCAGAGGACAGCTTTTCTTTCCCCTAAGAGAAATTGATTTCTTACCCTGAAGGAGAAATGACAGATGATTTATGTTTGATAATTAATGACAAAAATGATGCTTTCAATATATTTCATTTATAAATTATATCCCCTATAATCTGAGGGTCATGAAAGTAGGGCATACATTGATAAGATAATAGACTAAACTTAGTAACATTCAGATATAATTTAAAGAGTTTAAAATACAGTGAGATTAACTAAACTGAAATTACTGAATTTTCAATATTGACAACTTTATTAAGTTGCAGTCTTGCTTTTCAGAATTCCTCATTTATTTGAAAATGTGCTTTGACTTGGCCCCAGTAGGAGAAAAAGAGGAAGTGATTAGGATGATAATAAAAGTTACTTATGTTTATTGAGTTTCCTTCTAGGAGTTAATTCTTTTTCATAGATTAACATTTTTTTTTGGAAAGACCTGTACAATGGCCCTTTGCGTAGGAAATGTAATGAAGGCTCAGATATTTTACTGCAAATATTTATTTTCACCTGCCATTGATAATTTGGTAATATTTGGAATACTTTATGATGCTTAAGATCAGTTTTGTTTTGTTTTTCATGTGGTGTCTAAACACTGACTAAATATTTTCATTTGGAAACTTTTGGGTGGGACTGTCCAGATGGGAGAGTTTCACTAGCTGTAAGTGGTGATCTGAAGAGCATCCAATAAGAGACACCTGACATATTCCAACATTCACTGATAATACATTAACTTTCCAGTCTAGTGATTTATTCATTTTTAGCTTTTTAAAATGGCTTTAGGAATATTGATAATAGTATTTGCCATTTATCAAATGCTTCCTATGTGCCGTGTACTTAGCTAGATGCCTTAAATATTAATTTATCTAATAAATGTAGTGCCATTCTTACAACAAATTGGTGAAGAAGCTGATTATTATTCTCATTATGGTTCCAGTCTGATATGTAACGGGCTCAAAAGTCATCACTCCCATCTTCATAACAAGAAAAAAAGCTGAACAAACTGGAAATCAACAACTATTCTTAGGTTCATCAGAAAATTGAAGTCATTGGGTAAATTGCAGCCCCAGAAGACAGATAGATGGATACAGAGAATCATAGCTTAACAGGAACAGAAAACTGGAAGCAGAAGGCAGAAAGCCTTAGCTTTCTGTAGGAACACTAAGTGTAATTGATGAATTGCTGGAAGGTTAGTGTGGACTAGCTTGTGAGTTAAAAAACCCAAGGGGTCCCAGTCTCAGGGGCACCCCACACTTTCATGAGTTTTACCTCCAGGAACACTACCAGGTTCTCAATATCCCCTGTGTTTCTGGCAGGGAGAGGAAAGTGCGGAAATATATCCAGACCTCTCTAATCTCCTTAAAAAAGCTTGTCCCTAAGGGAACCTATTTTACTAGAACCTAACAGACTGGAGTTTTACCAAAGCTGAATCAACAAAATACCCAACTCAGTCTCGCTAAAGGACTGAGACCTAATTATGGACAGTAGAACACTTCGTCTTCTCCCATACCTTGCCACATCAATAAGGCTACTGTATAATAACAGGGGATTACAGCAAAAAGAACTGCAGGCCTCTGACCGTATTTAAAGAGTGTCAAAGGAAACCCAAAGACAATAGAGTAGATGGAAGCAAGGATACTACAGGAAATTTTAGTCTCTAACACTGTAGCTACAGCAAATAGTAAGAAGAATCTAACTCCTAGTCACATAAATATAAAACCTTGCACTAAAGGCCGATCTATCACAGTTCCTTTTATATCATATCCAGCCTTCAACAAAGAATTAAGAGCCACTCTAAAAGGCAAAAACAAAGTCTGAAGAGACAAAGCATCAGAACCAGACTCAGGTGAGGCACTGATTTGGGAACTATCAGACAAGGAATTTAAAACAACTATGATTAATATGCTAATGGTTCTAATGGAAAAAGTGGGCACATGCAAGAACAAGTGAGTAATAAAAGCAGAGAAATGAAAATGCAAAGAAAGAAAGAAAAGAAAATGCAAGGAATCAAAAACTGTAACATAAATAATGCCTTTGATAGACTCATAAGTGGATTGGACATAGCTGAGGAAGGAATCAGTGAGCTTGAAGATGTGTCCATAGAAACTCCCCAAACTGAAGTGAAAAAAGAAAAAAGAAATAAAAAGACAGAACAGAATATCTAAGATTTGTGGGCTATTAGAAAAGTTACATGATACAGTTTAGATGTTCTGCCACCTCCAAATTTCATGTTGAAATATGATCCCCAATGCTAGAGGTAGGGCCTGGTGGGAGGTGTTTGGGTCACAGGGGCAGATCCATCAGGAATGGCTTAGTGCCCTACTCACGACAATGAATGAGTTATTATTCTACATTAATGTGAGATCTGGTTGTTTAAAAGAATGTTGCATCTTGTCACTTTCCCTCTCTCAGCATGTGACCTGTTAGCTTCGTTTCCTTCTGCCATGATTGTAAGCTTCCTGAGGACCCAACCAGAAGCAGATGGTGGCACCACGCTTCCTGTACAGCCTGCAGAACCATGGGCCAAAATGAATCTGTTTTCTTTATACATTAACCAGCTCACTCTTTTAGCGAGCCTGTGTCCTTTATAGCAATGCAAATGGGCTGACACAGAATAACACATGTATAATGGGAATACTGGATGGAGGAGAGAAAAAGGAACAGAAGCAACATTTAAAGCAACAATGACTAAGAATGTCCCCAAAATGAATGACAGACACAAAGCCACAGATCTGCAAAACTCAGAGAACATCTAGGAGGATAAATACCAAAAAACCTATATCTAGGCATATTATATTCAAATTATAGAAAATCTTCTTTAAAAGCTAGAGGAAAAAGAACACCTTACCAACAGTGGCACAAGTATAAGATTTACATCAAACTTCTACTCAGAAACCATATAAGCAAGAAGATTGTGAAGTAAAATATTTAAAGTCTTAAAAAAAAAAAAAAAAGGCCTACTAACCTAAAATTCTGTGTCCAACAAATTATCCTTCAGGTATGAAGGAGAAGTTTGGGAAAATAAAAAACTTCTGGAGATGAATGGTGGTAATAGTTGTACAACAATGTGAATGAACTTATATGCCCTTGAACTATACACTTAAAAGTGGTTAAAATAGTATATTTTGTGTTATATATATTTTGCCACAATTTTTTTAAAGTGAAGTAGTAAATACTAAAGACTTTCTGAGACCAACAAAAATGGAGGAAATTTGTCACCAGTAGACTTGCCTTGCAAGAAATGTTTTAAAAGTTCTTTAGAGAGAAAGAAAATATATAGGCAGAAACTCTAGATCTATATAAAAAAAAGAAAGAGCATTAGGAAAGAAAAAACTGAAGAAAAAATGAAGATGTTTCTTATTATTTATTAATCTAACAGAGAACAGTTTGTTCAAAATAACAATGACAATGTATTCAGTGATTATAGCTTATTTGTGAATAAAATGAATGATAGCCATTTTATAAGAGACAAGAGAGAAGAATTGGGAATACTGTTTTATGTAGTACTTGTACTATCATGATGTGGCCTATTATTACTTTAAAGTGCACTTGGATTGGTTGTAAACATATTCTAAAAACTCTAGGGCAACCACTAAAAATTGTGTTTAAAAAAGAAGTATAATTAATATGCCAAGAGAAGAAAAAGTAGAATCATAAATTGCCTAATTAAAATCAGAGAAGTGGAAAACAAAAAAGGAAAGAAAAGAGAGAAAGAAAAAAGTAAGAATGAATGAGTAAACACAGGAAAGAAATAGAAAATATTTACAAATATGATCGCTATTAGTCCAACTATATCAATCACTTTAAATGTGAATAGTCTAACTACATCAATTAAAAGACAAAGAGTGTCAAAGTGGATAAACAAATAAGACGCAATTATATCTTGTCTGTCTATTAGAAACGCACCTTAAATATAAAGTCACAGATAGATTAATTCCATTATGCAGGTGAAGGAAAATGCGACTCAGAGGAGTAAGGCATCCTGTTCTTGCAGATTTTAAGTGGCAGAGCCAGAATCAGACTGAAGTTTACTTAACTACATAGTCTGTAGTCTCTCCTTCAAACTGTGCTGCCTGGAAAGGGTTTTTATATTCCATGCTATGAGAAACAGATGATCTCTTCCAAAGCTTACTCATAATACATCAGATTACCCTAGCCAATTCTCTTTTTCAGTCTCATTTTATTTATTTATTTATTTATTTATTTATTTATTTATTTATTTATTTTTTGAAATGGAGTCTCACTTCTGTCGCCCAGGCTGGAATGCAGTGGCTCGACCTCAGCTCACTGCAAGCTCCACCTCCCGGGTTCACAACATTGTCCTGCTTCAGCCTCCTGAGTAGCTGGGATTACAGGCGCCCACCACCAGGCCCGGCTAATATTTTTTTGTGTTTTTAGTAGAGACGGGATTTCACCGTGTTAGCCAAGATGGTTTAGTCTCATTTTTAAAAGACTTTAGTTGTTCAGAAGAGTAGAGTGATATAGTTGAATAGTGGCAAAAGAACTAATTGAGGGGCAAAAAGAGGCTATTAACACTTATTGAGAGACTGTATGTATATGACATTCTCCTAGACCCTGGTAGAGCATAGAGACAACACTGTCACCTCAACTGAAGAACACTGGAAATCTCAACACCTTATTTTTTTTCTAGGCCTACTAGAAAAAATAGAAAAGTAAGTTAGTATAATCCACTTTTACCAAAAATTTTCAAAATTTTCAAAATTCCTTGAGAATATCTATAGACTTCTAAAAGGATAACATAAAATTGTTTTAGAAAATTATCCAACATTTGAAAATAAAGCAAAGTTTGAATGTCTCTTCCATGAGAAAATGGAGCATAGCCCAAGAGGCGCATCAAAGCATTATTTAATTATCTATGTGGTTATAGTTTTGTGTGACCTACTATTTACTACTGAATTGGCCCAGCATTATGAAGCTGTAAATTGACTTGTAGATTTGTGTCTTGAAGAAATGCAAATTACTTCTATCCAGAAAAAAAAAGATAATCTCAAAGGTTATAGTTTTATTTTCCTACTGGATGTTTGATAATTTAATATGCATACTAGAAAACGAATTCATATGATTTTCCTGAGAAAATATACAACCTATTCCTCCAGTACTCTTGAACCAGCTGTACCATCTTGCTGGTTCTCTCATTAAATTAGCTAAATCAATCTTTGACAAATGTTCCCTCTATATTTGTGTGAGAGTCATGTTTTCAACTTTTTAAAAAAATTGTATTTTGACATATTTGAAGGTCACCCTAAGGATGCATAGTGTGCTCGCATGCTAGAGCTATTACGCAAACTTGCCTAAGAAACTCCTGGAGTGAATCACAAATAGCAATAGAACTTTCCCTTTTGGACTGTCAGATGTGTCTTCTGATTCTGTTTTTCTTTTCTTTTTTACTGGTTTGTTTCATTGTTGCTCCTGATCTTGGCCAGGAAGTTTCACATTTGTTTAACTTATTGTCTAGGATTATGTCCATTTTCACAACTGATACTGGACCACAAGGTTGGGCTTAATTATGTAATCAAGAGAACCCTCATGTATAAAAGATGTGTATACAACAGCCAGTTCCAGAGACTAGTAGGTGCTGAATAACTAGGTGAGTAGAGGTCACATAATCTATAAATTGTTCTCCCTTTGAGATGACAATAATTAGCAATCTGGTTTTATGACAAGATCACTTGGTAACCTATATTAGGATGATGAGAATATATTCTTTGTTGAGTGGTAGAAGAAAGAATATGGTTAGTTGTTGTATATTTTTGTGTGTCTATTTGTCTGCTTAAATCCATAAAGAAAACGTTCATTTTCCACTGAAAAGGAGAATAACCATTGACACTGTGTGTCTTTTGCTTGAGGTTGTGGAACTGAATTTCAAGTCCTGTAGGTGGTTGTGTATTTAACTGAGAAAAACCTTTTACCACTATTTAGCATATTTACTATTTATATGTGCATATAACTATTTATCATAAGAATATGAAGTATTTTCTTCTAGGATATACCAATAAATTAAATTACAATGTATCTTCAGTAAAAACAGCTTTTTCTAATTTAAGAGGCTATTAAACACCTGTACAAATTTAATAAATTTGTATTAAAAATTTAAATACAAATATTTCTGAATTCTCAGAAAATAAAGAAACTGAACTCTAATATACTGAATGTTCTAGTCTTTTAAGGAAAAATAAATTTCCTCATAAAAATGCTACCTCAGAAGCATCATTAGTATGTAAGAATCAAGATGAATCTTTAGGCATATATTGGTTTGCTAATTTTAGTTAATAAAATTTTCCTTGTTTGGTCATTATGAAAAACATCATTTAAATTAATTTTTATAATTTATATTTATTTTCTAATGAAGACACTAGTTAATCTTAAATTTGGGTACAATTTTTGGCTTATATGGGTGGTCATGGTAAATGAATGAGCATGTTTGTGTTCCAATAAAAGTATTTACAAAAACAGGTGGGCTGGATTTAGGCAGTGAGTTGCCAGGGTCCCAACCTGACAAGTATTAAAAAAGAAAAAAAAGCACTTCCTGGTTAATTTAACTCGGAATACCTTTCCTAATGAATTATTTGACTTCTGTTTCTTCCTTTAACCATCTTTCCATCTTGATGATTTCCCTCATTGAGCCAAATAAATGTTAAGCATATGCTCGTTTTATATTTGTATATTTTTACTATTTAAAAAAAAAATTTGATAGAATCAAATTAGCAGAGGACCAGGCATGGTGGCTCACGCCTGTAATTCTAATGCTTGTGGAGGCTGAGGCAAGCGGATCACCTCAGGTCAGGAATTCGAGACCAGCCTGGCGAACATGGTGAAACCCCATTTCTACTAAAAATACAAAAATTAGTCAGGCGTGGTGGTGCATACCTGTAAACCCACCTACTCGGAAGGCTTAGGTAAGAGAATCACAAACCTGGGAGGCAGAGGTTGCAGTGAGCCGAGACCATGCCACTGCACTCCAGCCTGGGTGACAGAGCAAGTCTTTGTCTCAATAATAATAATAATAATAATAACCAGATAACAAAATAACAGAGTCACAGACAAAAATCTTATTAGAACTGATGCAAATGTAGATGGGGCCAATACGGTATAGACTATGCAGACAATACAAAAGAATTTAAAACTATGATTCTGCTGTGACAAAAGTTCCCATCAAATATCTGTCCCCAAACCTTCAACTCCTTTTTAGTCATTATTTAGCCACTTCTTGTCATTGATTTATTAGAATAAAAGACACCCTGTCGCACAGGAAAAATTCATACCCTGAACTTATTAAATACATAATTTAATACAACTATGACTAAATATGCCTTGTCTTTTCAGTGTGAATCACAATGAATTCTATGAGGAAATAATAGATTTGCTCTTTATTTCTAATAGGTTTCTGTCTCAGATGACATGCGATTCAGCATATACCAAGTATTGAATATTGTGATGATGCAGTGCTAATAATTTCATGTAGCTGTTTACATGTTATTTTCCATAAATACCTTAATGATATCTCTGGCACCACAGGATATCAATGACTAAATTTTTATGCTTTATCTCTAGTCTTTAGAAATTAAAGTGTTTTAAGTTGTCCTTTGGCATGCTACCGTTTTGAACAATTAAAGTATTTGAGTTAGTTTAAATGATGTTACATTTATTGAAAGAAACTTGCCTAAAATATCAATTTCCTTTTCTAATTTAGTATTCTCCTAGAATTTTAGTCTAATTAATGTAAACAATTTTACCTGGACATGTGAGAGTTTGCTCTCCTTTGCAGGTGATATAATTTATCATGTTTATATGTATACTGATCCATTTCCAGCAGAAATAACTTACAACGAAATTTAAAACAGAGATAACAGGTGTTTTGTATTTATTTACACCTATGATGCCCTATGACTCAACTACCCATTGGCAGTATCATTTAGTGGCAATAGCAAAGAAAGCTAAAACATTGGTTTTAGTCTTGGTTCCACCAGTAACTTAACCTGTAATATAACAAGTATCCAATCTTCCCATGTCTCCATTCTCCTGTCTGTTACATAAGAATATTGGGGATCATCTTCAAAATTCCTTTCAGCCTGAAAATGTCTTGCTTCTCTGATATAGCATGTTAGAAGTGATAGGAAATTTTTCAAGATATAGGAAAAACAAACACATTGGTGACAATGAATTATAAAGACAAGTGACAAAGAGGTGGTAAGCATAAACACTTCCAGTGCAGTGGTTGTATCCTACCCAATAAGTCCAGTTTCTAAAGTGGCACATGGAGAAGCAATAAACACGCTGAATGAAGAAATGGATGACAGAGGAAGAACAGGTACAGACAGCAGAGAGTAAGCATGGATTCATTTTTGTTAGGAAAAGAAGACATCTGTCAGTCAGATGGGTGTGGGTGATCCATGCCAAGAAGGACATTTCAATTTGAATCTGGAATGAGAGAAATAAGCAAAGGCTCAGAGATGAAAATGTTCATTTTGTGCTAATAAAGTGACAAGACAACCAGGGGAACAGGTGGTGGTAGAGGAAAAGTGGAAAGGTAATTTGGAGGCATTCATGGAGGATCTGGAATATTGAGCAAAGATAACCCTGAGAGATGCTGTCACAGTTCATTCCATAGAAAAGCTCAACACATTATCCCAAACAGAGGCACTTGACAGGAGTTTTAACCCACTTCTGTGCTGCAGGTTACTGAGTGCTTTAATCTGCTCTCATGTTGCTATAAAGAAATACAGGGGACTGGGTAATTTGTAAAGAAAAGTAGTTTAATTGGATCATGGTTCTGAAAGCTGCACAGGAAGCTGATGCTGGCATCTGCTCAGCTTCTGGAGAGGCCTCAGGAAAGTTTCTGTCATGGAGGAAGGCAAAAGGAGAGCTAGCATTTCACATGGCCAGAGCAGAAGGAAGAGGGTTGGGGATGTGCCACATACTTTTAAATGACCAGATCTCAGGAGACCTCACTAATCCAGTGACAGCATCAAGGAGAGTGATGTTAAACCATGAGGAACCACCCCCATGATTCTATCACCTCCCACCAGGCCCAACCTCCACCACTGGGGATTAATACAGAACATGAGACTTGGTTGGGGACACAGATCCAAACAATATCACTGAATTTGAGCTGCCCTCAAAATAGCTTAGAGGCTTTATTAGCATCTCAGGCCAATTATTTAGTGTGGGTAAAATGTACTAATAACAACAAAGGAAGTTAAAGAAAAAATAATTTGGCTGTGTAGGGAAATTTTATAAAACTACAGCTTAGACTGACACCAGGACAACTTTATCATGTGTATCTCTTTCTGGAATGGAGGCTAACTCTTCCAGTACTCAAACTACTTCATTCTCCTGAATCCAGAGTGACAGATTCACTCTCAGAAGGAAATGGGCTGGGAATTCACAAAGAGTTAATTTGTATATGTGAATCATGGATGCTTTCCATGTTTCAATCAGAGGCAATGAAGTGCTTTTCAAATATATCACCCAGAAAAACTCAGAGGGCTTGATCTCCTATTTCCTCCCTATAAATCCAGTATTACAGTTATTAAAATTCCCATGACAAATATGTTCTTCCTCTTGTGTTTTGACTTATTCTCCCTTTTTGGAACATTCTTAAATTTCCCTGAAGTCTATGTTTATGCCCTTTAAAAAGAATGAACATAAAAGAAGTTTGTCACATGACTTTCAGATGCAATAAAACTCATTCTCAAGTTTAATTCAACATACTGTTTTAAATTTATCCATTTGTCCATTTAAAAATGTTCATAAAGCAATATTTCCTTTTTAAATTGTAGTCTTACAGCAGTTTAATGAAATTGATCTAATAAAAACTTATTAAAGTAATAGATGGTTTGAGAAATCATGTTTCCCTTTAGAAAATACACACATACATGCATACATATACATGCTACATATATACATAGCCTGGAGCTCCATAATAAGGAACTGGGGTATGAATTCCTAAGATGTATTTCTCTAATTCCTCATTCACAACTTCACCATGAGCAAGTTTCTTAACAGCTTTAGCCATCTTTAATATACTTAACCACATTTAACATAATATCCTAATGCTAGGCCTCTTTGGAGAGATACAGCTAGGCTCCGTTAGTTATAGCTTGCAGAGTGGTTGGATGTTCTTGGATGAATGGTGCCATGTGAAATTGCAATATAATTGCTACAATTAAGAGGCCACATTCTCTGCTTATACAACTCACTGGGAAATTATTTTTGCACCAAAGGTAATAATTTTGATTTTTATCATTATGTAAAAGCCCTAAATATTTTCAGTTGCTTTTACACCTAGGTATCATAATTAACATTATGCCTAGTCAAAATTAGATAGGTCTTTCAGTTAAGCAAATATAACCCTGAGAAATGCTGTGACCGTTCATTCCATAAAAAACTTGCCACATTATCCTAAACAGAAGCACTTGACAGGAGCTTTAGCTCACTGCTGTGCTGCAGGTTACTAAGTGTATTAGTCGGTTCTCACATTGGTATAAAGAAATACCTGAGACGGGGTAATTTATTTAAAAAAAAAAAAAGAATTTCGTTCAGCTTATGGTTCTGAAGGCTGTATAGGAAGCATGATGCTGGCATCTGCTCAGCTTGTGGGGAGCCCTCAGGAAACTTACAATCATGGCAGAAGGTGATGATTTGAGCTCATTAAGAGATACTATCATACAGTCATTATTTCTTTTCTATTGTGGAAATTACTAGATTATCAAATACTCAGATACTCTTGAATGATTCTTGCTCAGAAAGTTAAATTCAACAAATGAGTAATAGATTTTTTCTTTTTGATTCAATATGTTTTTTGTTTTGTTTTGTTTTGTTGTTTTGCTAAACTCCTATGAAGTTCCCAATGTAATGAAGACAGTTTAGTAAATGGTATTCCAGTCAGTTGGACACCCTATAAAAAGATATGATTTGGATCTTGGATCTCAGATGACTGGGGTTGATATGTTATTCTTATATTAATTAGCTCTTGGATTTTTGTCAGTTGGTTAAGTTACTTAACATTTTCTCTATACCAATTTTCTAATCCAAAAAGTGGTATATATTATGTACATGACAAGGCAATGCAGTTGGGAAAACTGCACAAGATAACATATGCATGTAGCATAAAGCCTCACTAGACAGTGCTTAATAAAATTTAGTTATCTCCTCTACTTTTAAATTGCCATAATATAGGTCAAAGGGTACAAAGTTGCAGCTCTGTTGGATGAATAGGTCTAGGAATCTAATGCACAGCATGAGGACTATAGTTAATAATACTGTATTGCATTCTGAAAATTTACTGAGAGTAGGTTTTAGGCGCTACTACCCCAAAAAGAGAATGTAAAAGTTAACTATATGAGATAATAGACAGGTTAATTCATTCGACGGTAGTAACCAGTAACCATTTCCGTATGTATACCAAAAGATTATGTGGTATAATTAAATACATAGAGTATATACCATAAAATAAAATGGGATTTTTTTTTTTTTTTTTTTTGAGACAGAGTCTCACTCTGTCACTCAGACTGCAGTGCAGTGGCGTGATCTCAGCTCAATGCAAGCTCCACCTCCCAGGTTCACACCATTCTCCTGCCTCAGCCTCCCAAGTAGCTGGAGCTACAGATGCCCGCCACCACGCCTGGCTAATTTTTTGTATTTTTAGTAGAGATGGGGTTTCACTGTGTTAGCCAGGATGGTCTCGATCTCCTGACCTTGTGATCTGCCCACCTCGGCCTCCCAAAGTGCTGGGATTACAGGCGTGAGCCACTGCATCCAGCCTAATTTTTTTAAATGTCTTCCACATTCAAGGATGTAGAAATATAATGTAATAAAGTAGGTTAATTAAGCTGACAATTTGTTTTCAGTAATTTTCTGGTTGTTCTCTTTTTCAAAATGATTATTTATATATGGTTTTAGAGTACAAAACCTGTCCAATACACATTAATTTAATTTTTACTTTTTAAAATGTTATTTAAATCTAAATATCACTGATATTACATGTATTGTTCTGAAAAATTACATGTGTGCATTGAAAAACTGGGTTGATAAATGCGTAAGTTATGATTTCCATGCCACAATGAAAATACACCCTAAAGACAGACAGAGGAATTGCAGATTTCTAGTGCTAAAAGAAACCATAGTTAATTTTGGAGTCAGAGTACCGCATTCTATGATACATAAGTGGACACAGGCTCGATGACTTGGCCAAAATTGTATTACCACTTAGTGCTAGAAATGGGACAAATATCTTGATCTTCTGATTCTAATTCCCTTTTTTCCACAATACTAAAGAATAGAAAAATATTTTTATTATGGTCTGTTCAGTGTAGTATTGGCCTTTCATATTCTGTGAACATTTTCTAATGACAGTTTAGGACTGGATTTAAAAAAAGAATAATCTTTTTCAAGAAAGAAGCAATTCTGCAACTGAAGTTAAACAGGCACTGACCTGCATGAGCATTCATAAATTATTCTATCCTATTATATTTGATATCATAGTCACTTGGATGTAAAATCAACAAATATTTGCAAGCAAGGGTCACGTGCACATTTTGCTAATACAGAAATATAACCATGAAGGTGCTACAATTACCTAAAATTCATGTACTAATTCACAAAAGTATTTCTGCTTTCTATTCTTATTCTCCTGTATTCCTTATATCTGATAATGACTATGGCCAGATTAAATAGTTTACAAAAAGCTGTTCTCTCTTACCACAAATTAGCATAAATTTGATGTTAATTCATCACTTCTAGCTTTGAAGGACCACAAATGAGGGTGATAAAAGCAGATGCCTAGCATATGGCAACAGATGGGTCACCACATTTAAGAAAAGCTACTGGGAATAGCTTGGTTTACTTTTCTCAGTTCTTACTACAAAAGGTGAAAAGAATGGAGAAGGAAACAATCTAGGCAATGCAGACTTAATTGACTCCTAATTGTCCTTCAGTTTTAAAATGTCCTATTAAAATACATAACTTGTAGTTTGCTAGTATGTTTCATGTCATAGTGTTGTCTATAGCCAGGTAGAAATATTCATAAAAAAGGATTCTACCAACTATAGGTAGGATTGTACAATACTCACTGGCAAAATATGTCTGCTGGTGGCCAGAATTATTGAAGCAGATGAGATGATGAATTCATCGGGACATGTCCAGATGCCCAGCTTTATAATATCAAGTTTTATTATTCTTGCTCAGATGCTGCCCTATCCTAATATTACGCCTAAAATTTTACCTATGAAGCAGTTACAATTTTATATTAAATTATACATGCTTTTATTGTAAACTAGAAATAAAAATGATGCTTATGTTAAAACTTTGATTCAATACCCATAAAACCCTGCTGAGATATCTTAAGATCAAATGCTTGCCCCATGAACTAGCACCTAAATTACTGTTCATTTTTAGGGAATATTTCATTATCTATTTGAAGTTGGTTCCATAAATATAATTCATAAACTCAGAAGATAAAAAAGAAAACAAACAAAAAGAATTTATATTCAAATACATGTGAAACTAAGTAATAGCTGGATTTTATTGGACATAACTGTTTGCCCTATAATTAGCAAAGATAATGTCAAATTATATGTTTTCCATTGGATATGAATTTGTTAAAAAACTGTTGGGTTTATTTGATATTTCTCTATTAAAGCAAATATGTAATTCTTACATAAAATCCTTAGAGAACTTTCTGAAGTTAAAATAAAATCCAAAATCTTTTCCTAGGTTTTAATACAGATAAAAAAAACAAAGTTACAATAATAAAAGCTCAAACTTTTGCTCAAACTATTACTAGAATTTGAGATACTTTTCTACTAATAATGAAAATCCTGGCGGATGCAGGTTAAAAAATACAGTCCATATTTTATAATACCTATCCCACACCCAAAGTTGTAAAAAGGTCTTTTTTTTTCTTCCCCAGTGTCTATCATCTGATTCAGAAATATAATTTTTTAGCTAGATAAAACTTGGCATTGGTACCTCCTAACGTTTTGTATGTGCTGCTTTTATAAAGTAATCGCAGTGTGATTCCTATTGTCACTCTTCAATCACAGCAGTAGTGTCTTTCTAGGCTGGTTTTGTAGTTATCAGAGTTCCCTGCTCAGGAAGTAGGATAAGGAGCAGTGGGTGGTGATGTGTTGCATTCTAGGAAATAAGTATAGTTTCCATAAGTAAAGCTCTTGGTGGATCACATAAATAGAAAGAGTCCTGGTAGCAATGCATTTCAGAGGCAGTGGGGGTTTTGGCTGTTGATAATATGTATGATGTTTATCTTATTGTTTTTGTTTGATAATCCCATGCAGAAATTTTTAACCCATGTTGACTTTCACAGTGACAAAAAAGAACCCCAATGATAATAATAATAGCATAAACAATAACTTCTAGCCTTTAATAAAGCACAAGTGCCAGGTACAATGACAGATACTTTAAATACTTCCACCCACCCCACCTAATCTTATTCAAACCTTAAATGGTAGAAATGATTATCTTCATACTGCAATTTGAAGATAACTTACTCAAGCAAGTTACTCAAGTAACTTACTAAAGTCATACAACTAGAAAGTGAAGGGGCTGGGATTCAGGCCTAGATTTACTTGGCTCTGAAGTTCACATGCTTAACCTGCTTCCTCACCCCTATGTGAGAGCTCAGTAAATACAGCATTATGCACTCTTTTTAAAAAACTACTAGACTATTCAGTTGACAAAAGAAAAATAAATCAAGAATTGCAAAATTATATCATAAAAGGAACGAGGTATATTCCCCCAGCTTATAAATTATTACAGAAATAACCTGAAATGTGGAAAAGCACATCACAACAAAAGCATAAAAAACAAGTTAAATATCCAGTATTAGAGAAATGCACATAAAATAGAATATTTTCCAGGAAATACAAATGAAGTTTAGAAAAATAACACAGGAAAGGGTTTATAACACAATGTCAAGCAAAGAAGGAGGCACTAAAAAAGATACAAGTTATAAATTATAATTTCAACAATGCAGAAAATTACAGAAGATAAACACTTCAATAAAATTTTAAAAATGGCAACAAAAATGTCCTCTGGATAACTCAATGGTGTTTTTGTCACTCTTCTTTATGTTTTATGTACTAAAATATTTATCAGGAGTGTACATTACATTTCAATAGAAAAGATCTTTAATTATAAAATGAAACCATCATGAACATACAGAATTATATAAATGGGAAATCATAGATAAATGTTTTTTGGATGATTAAAACATTTAAATATTTGTTTAGAAAACTTCAACATAGTTACAAAGGTCACAAGCATCCATGATTAATTTATTGAGAGGACACTATGAAACCATAAAAATCTGTGTAATTGTTGAACTGTATCTGATAGGAAGAAAACAAACTTTTAAAAATATTTATTTATCTTATACTAGTATAATCTTTTCACTTTCTTTCTATTCTTGTTCCAAAAATATTTTTGTCATTTTTAATTTTACTGCATATTTTCATTCCTCAGTAATCAACAGTGTGCTTTCTTGTTTGTGACTATTCCAAAAGCACAGCATCCCTTAATGATCCCATAATACAGAAAACACATGGAGACTATTTGGATCTCAAGAAGAGAACTGTAAGAAAAAAATAGAGTAAGTGTGCAAAAATACAAGACAACTTTCATTGTATCACTTCCCTAACATAACAACTACAAGTGGTCATGTTGCCTTTCAAACCATATTCAAACTTCTTAGCTTGGCATTCAGTACTCTTTATTAATTAGGCTTATTTTACCTTTTCAATCTTGTTTTTATTAACTCCAACATAACCATCACAACTGTCTCAATCTCACTGTGGTTTCCTAGACAGTCCATGCTTATCACTACCTTATTACCACCACCTACAGGTATCCTATTTCTCTAATCACTTCCTTGAAGGAAGATTTTTCTAGAAGGAATTTCTCAAAGAAAGAAATTTCTGGATCATTAATTAATTTATTATTAATACATTATTAATTTGTTCCTCCAATACTGACCTCTTACACTCAGCTAAACTTTAAAGATGGAATGAACTGGACTTGGTTCTAGCCATGAAAGAACTGATAGTCTAGTAAGATATATACAGTAATCAGTGGTGTGACCTGAAAGATAACAAGTTAAAGTTAACTACAAGAAGTATAGGAAATAGGAGTGGGACAGGAAGAAAGACCCAGGCAAAAGCAACATCATCTACAAATGTTAAGGGGCAAAAGTGCATAGGGCAAGTCTGAGAAACTGAGATGGGGCTTAGGTTGTAAATTGAGAAGCAGTTGACCAGCTTCCCCAGCATAGCATTAAATGACTAGGTTATAATTTATTTCATATCAAAATCATTTGTTTTTACAGACCATGGGACCTCTGAGATTAAACAAGAGTTTTCCATACCATGGAGGTTAAATTCCTTTAGTAGCAACCTCATACTTTACTTAACTGATTGATAAGTAAGTAACCTGAAATACATATCTTCCACATCATCTGTATTACTGCTGGGGCTTATCACAAGAATGGAATATAGCTGATGTCTAAAAATATATCTTTAGTTACTTCATGCCTATCACACAAACACTTCTGGAAGCAGAGATGGGGAGTAATATCCAAAGTGTGGACATTTACGTAGCTAAATGGTGTGCAGCTGAGTTTCCATCTGTCTCAATTGCTCAACAAGGAGTGAGGATTTGGAAATGTGTATATTTACTATAGATTTGCATCATCGGTGTTTAATTGTAGCAAACAAGATTTTTGGCTGAGGCAAAAGTAATTTCATGTGTAAGGTCACAGAGATGGCAAATGATTCTTGTTAGATTCATTTCCAAGTGTATGAACCGATCTGACATTCTCAGCATATACTTAACTTATTTTATTTGTTCTCAGAAGAGTTAATACACTTGAGTAGTTCCAAGTTTTGTTTACAAAAGGACATTGGGGAATTTACATGTAGAGGGTACGGTTTTCAAGTTATTTGATCTTGTTGACACAAAATCAACTTAATGATGTTAAAAAAAAAAAGTAACAGAATTGGGTGAAATCCAAATAGAATCCATTTGTCTTAAGACCGAAAGCAAACAAAAATGACCCAACATTTAATGTTATGAAATTACTGAGCATTCTCAGTAATGATGTTTGGACTTTTGGAATTAAAGTATACATGGAAATACATTTTCTCTATTTATATTGGCTGCTGCATGGCACCCAGAACAACCAGTTTAGGAAGTGGGAAAGCTGCCTTTGTTTTTGTCCACTGTGAATCACTCAGTCTCTGTATCTCCATTTTAAACTCAACAATGTGGACATTTGATATTGCTCCTAGGAGGCTTAATTAATGGTTAATGGTTTTGACTCTAACAATAATCACTTCAACAGACTTGTTTATTAATGCCAATGACAAGTTTGTGCTATAATTATTTAAAAGCCTCTAACACAGAAAGCGGCATCCATTTTTTGAATTAAGCCTTGTTATTTATTTATTGACTACTAACGACCATATTTTGAGCTCATTTTATTTATTAATTAAATCAAAATGTTTGAGCAGTTCCATTTTGTGCAGGCACCACTCTTCAAAGCATGGTGGTTTTCCATCTTTGGTACTAAGTAAAGCTACCATTCACTAAAGAGATTTCTTTGTACTATGACTAGATGGGATACCGTTTGAAGCAGCTTTTCACTGTCTTTAGCGTAATGCACAATGTTCATTAAGATCTTCTCAAAATTTTTGAACATACCATGTATGAATTCCCATTAAGATTTCAACTTCGAGTGGAAATAGTCAATTGCTTCACTGAATATGTTTTCCACCTTTTACAAAATTAGTCTCTTATAATCCCACTTGTATATGTAAAATGTGACATTGTTGGAAAGGAGGGCAATAAAAAAAAATAACACGGCTGTTGAGTAACCAAACAAGTCCAAAAAATGCCTAGCATTTTTTGCTAGGAAAGACAGGACATGCATCAGTCTAATTCTATAAGGTTAAGTCATGGACAACAAATAGAAGTACACTGATAAGTATCAACTTCATTAAGTGATAACCAAAATCATATCAAAACAGACAGATATCTAAGAAAATAGTTGTTTTATATTAAACATATTGGTATAGAAAAATCTAGATTTCATTTCCCTGTGGTGTAAGATTACCCTGAAGCAGAATGCATATTGGTAAGACGGAATGGTAACTTTATTTTATAATTTCTCAGGCTACTGAAGGATGATAATTGGAGGGAGGGGGATGAGACAGAGTAGGGGAAATTTCAAGATCTACTTCTAAATCCTTATAAGTTTGACCCCTACTAAGGTAACATGCAATATGGGTTAATCAGCATGAGCCCAGTGACTACCAAAATAGTCCTTGTCATATTCTAGTTCATTTTTCCCCATGGACAAAAACACATATAGAGAGAAGACCATAAATCTCTTAGTTATTCTAAGTTTCTTCTCGCATAATTATACTGACATCTTCAAACTAATTTTTAGAAACTTCCAAATAAGGAATAATTGGAACTAGTACTATATTACAAAGCAAACACAAAAGCAAATTTAAAAAGAAGCACAAACATAAATGGTAAAATTCTGTTTCATTTCTCAGGGTTGTCAGGGTCAGGATTCCTGAAAAACACGAATCATAGCCAGATTCAAGAAATAACAAGTGGATATTTTTAAACAGTCAATTTAATATGTGGATTTCACTACTAAATATAATACCCAAAAAGAGTTTGTATGAGTTTTAAAAAATTAAATCCAATGTAGTTTATGGTAATAGTGATAGCATAGTTTGATTCTTTACTTCCTTGACCAAGCAACTGTAACATCAGGGAGAAGGCCATTATTAATAGACACATTTATTGGACAAATACTCTATCCTAGCAAATATATGCTGCAAATGTTGTATTTAAATGTATGCTGCAAATGTTACATTCATTATTTAATCATTGTACCCTCATAACTTCAGGACTGAGGAAAGAAGATGGCACACATCAAAGTGCTTTGTACACTATGCAAAATATGTGCAATGCAAAATAAAGTCTCACAGGAGAAATCTTTTTTTTTTTTTAGACAAAAGTGCTAAGAAATTATTTCTTTTTCCTGTGTCTTTCATTCTCATTTTCCTCTTCTAACAAAAGTGGTTCTCAGAATTCTTGCTTCCATACAGCTTTTGCAAGGCAATTGTTGTGTTACTTCATCTAACATTCAAAATATACTTACTAAATACGACGTATGGTCCCAAACCTCCCAGCTACTATTTTATATTTTCATATGGATCAGAAGCTCTGGTTGAAAAGATGACTTTGTAAGAACTGAATTTCTGGCATTAAGCCAATAATAAAAAGGTGAGAAATTAAGGGCATGTTCTTCTAATCAACCCTCCAATGCTTCAGGCAGACCCACTTGTATTATCTAAGTGAATGCTGGCCTCAGGTATGTTTCTGATTTATAGGAGGTGACACTTGCAGAGCTCTGTTGAAAAATATTCCTAGGACGGGTCTGAAGTCAGCAGAAAAAAAGTGACGTAAGTCATTAATTGTTTCATTAATTGTGTGACAACAGTGTACACAGGATGGAAGAAGGACATTTATACCCC
This sequence comes from Macaca mulatta, assembly GCF_049350105.2. NCBI lineage: Eukaryota > Metazoa > Chordata > Mammalia > Primates > Cercopithecidae > Macaca > Macaca mulatta. The sequence goes on from NC_133420.1 coordinate 86,358,699, forward strand.
ACAACTGTTCTTTTGGAGAAGGAGAATGCTCACTGAAGTATTTTGAGGAAGAGTGATATCATGTGCAAAACTCTTAAGAAAGTTGAAAAATGTTTAAGAAAACGTGTGTGTGTGTGTGTGTGTGTCTGTGTGTCTGTGTGCATAAAAAGAAGGGAGGAGGGCAGGAGAGAAAGAGAAGAGAGAGGAGGGAGGGGGAGAATGAGAAGGGGAAATGTAAAGTGTTTACATTTGGGGGAATCTGGGTAAGGGATACATCGTGATTTTTGGTACTCTTTTGCAGTTTTTACATAAAATCTGGAATTATTTCAAAACAAAAAATTTAAAATGCCTGCCACTTAGTAGGAAATCCTCCTCTGGATGATATAAATAAAAAATACTGAGATTAAACCAGCAATATTGTATGTACTGTAGCTTCTTGCAAGGTGGTAAAACGGATGGATGCCTTGGGGAAAATGGGTATTTAAAAAGTTCATGTAGAGACAAAAAATTCTAGGGGGAAACCCACACAGCTGCTGGTTTGGTTGCAACACTAGAATATGTGGTAGCCATTTTTCGTATTTTGGATCTGTTTTCAAATCACAAAGAGAAAAACAGGTTGATTCCTTAAAATTCATTCTAATTCTAGAATCTTATAATGAACACTCAAGAAACCTAATCTTCCTCATTCCATTTATCCATCTTACCTATGTGAACACTACTGATGTGATGCTCACTATAAGCTTGCTAATAACTGCTTCAAACACCGCAGGTACAATGTGCCCAAATCACATTTCAATCAAAAGTTGCCAAGTCTATACTGAGGGCTGTGCCAAAGATAGTCAGGGAATTAATGCCCTAGTGATTAATGCTACTTAGGTAATAAATCAGGCTACCAAATTAAATGTCTATTTATTTTCAGTTAAAACCACACAGACTTTACTGTTTGTCAATATGTGTAATGTACAATGCTACAAATAATGTTTTGTTGTTGCTGTTGTAAGTTCTTCTGATCCTAAAACTTCAAAACCTCATTTAGAATAGTAAAAGAAGATGCCAAAAACTAACATGTGCATATTCTTTGTGGACATAGGGATGAAAAAAAAATACTACCTTTCATTTCTTTTTTTTTTTTTTTTTTTGAGACGGAGTCTTGCTCTGTCGCCCAGGCTGGAGTGCAGTGGCCAGATCTCAGCTCGCTGCAAGCTCCACCTCCCGGGTTCACTCCATTCTCCTGCCTCAGCCTCCCGAGTAGCTGGGACCACAGGCGCCGCCACCTCACCCGGCTAATTTTTTGTGTTTTTAGTAGAGACGGGGTTTCGCCGTGTTAGCCAGGATGGTCTCGATCTCCTGACCTTGTGATCCGCCCGTCTCGGCCTCCCAAAGTGCTGGGATTACAGGCTTGAGCCACCGGGCCCGGCCACTACCTTTCATTTCTATAGTCTGCTAGCAGCTCTGAGAACAACGGTTCCTGAGAGTGACAATATCTGAGGAAAGAGCAGGTCCTGCAACCAATGAGAAATTCTCCTGCAGCGTTTCAAAGCAGGCAGTAAATTCTTTTCTTTTCTTTTATCTCTTCTTTTTTCTTTTCTTTTCTTTCTTTACTGTCTTTTTTCTTTTTAGTGAATCGTTACAGTAATAGACAGGGGAAAGATATTTTAGTCTTTCTGTAACCAGGAACGTAAGTTCCAGATGACTGAGTTTAGCTGGTGAGATGCAGAGGAGGCACTGAATTTCTGTGATCCACTACAGAAAAAGCAAATGTTGCTAGTGTAGTCCAAACACAAAAATTAGAAGCAGAATTAAGGAATACTTTAATTCAGAAATTAAATAAATGTGTAGTCCCTAAATAACTGGCCAGGCATTAAGGACATACAAGCATTGATTAGTCACAGTTCTGCCCTAAGGTGATTATGGTGCAGGAGAAAAAGATAGTGAGCAATATTATTAACCAAGATAAGAGAGAGAGCCTAAAATTTGGCACAATAGGAAAATGATAGATGAAGTCATGTATAGAGAATTTTGTCCACAGACTTTCACTCTTTGGAAATCTTTAGCCCCAGAGACTTACAAGTATTTTTTAAAAATAACATGACTTAACCACAGAAAGATTTTTGTCAATGCATAAAATTTACTTTATCATATGTCATTAAGTTTTACAATGTGACTAAAATCACAAATCTAAGTGATAAAATTAAGCCACTTGGTGGCTTCTCATGTATTATTATTTATTTGCAATACAATTTTATCACCCATTAAAAAATTGTATAAGACTAAAGTATGGTCTCAGATTCTTGTCCATGGTTCCTGCATAATCCTAAAAAGGGCTTTATCTGTAGTCCTAATTTATTTGTAATCTTTTCCGCTGTCTGGGAAAGGACTACTGTTTTTTTCTAAAAATCTATATGAACATCTATCTGAGTCCTATTTTATTCACCTATTTCTGGTAAGAAGCGTCAGGCTCCTATATGCCCTATGAAGAAACTGTAGAATGGTTTGTAAATATTTCTTAAAGTAGTTGTCAACTCCCTTGCCTTCCGATAGACCTGTCCATATAGCATTAGCCAATATGACTAAAATCATAAAGAGCCAGTTAGTTATTAATTCACCTGATTCTATAGAGAGAGGACACTCCAAACCTTAAATGGCCAATTCTTACTTGGGCACTAATCACTCCAGGTGCTGCATCTGTGCAGGGGCACTCAATACCAAATTTAGGGACTCCGATGTAGCATGTTCAGGAAAACAAGTTATTTGTATATTGTCATTCACCCTTCTATGAAATAAGATAAAAGGAAGAAAGAGAAAGGGTAGAAAAAATCTAGTCTCATCTTTTCCTGAGCCAAAGAGATAAACCACTAATCAAATGGGAAGAGCAAAAACACTAATGCTTAATAAGTAGTTACTATTTAGCAGACAGAATCTCAGCTACTTTACATATATCATCTCATTATTTAAATTAAGTGCTTAAAATCACATTGCTAGAACAACACAGAGCTGGCCCGGCGCCTGTCGTCCCAGCTACTCGGGAGGCTGAGGCAGGAGAATGGCGTAAACCCGGGAGGCGGAGCTTGCAGTGAGCTGAGATCCAGCCACTGCACTCCAGCCTGGGCCACAGAGCGAGACTCCATCTCAAAAAAAAAAAAAAAAAAGAAAAAGAAAAATACAGAGCTGTGATTCCTTGAATTATACTCTACCTTATTCCACAGCCCCACTTTTTAATTTTTATTTTATCTATTTATCTATCAATAATTTTTCTTTTCTTTTTTTGGGGGTGAGTGGATGGGGAAGGCAGGATCTCACCCTCACTCTGCTGTCATCCAGCCTGGAATGCAATGGTGCAATCATGGCTCACTGTGATCTTGGCTCCCTGGCTCCAGAGATCCTCCTGCCTCTGCCTCCTGAGAAGCTGGGAGTAAGGCAAATGCCACTGCACCCCGCTAATTTAAAAAAAAATTATAGATATAGGGTCTCACTTTGTTGCCCAGGCTGGTCTTGAACTGACCTCAAAATAGTTTTTCTTACCTAAGCATAATATGTACTTAGTGTAGAGAAGGTGGACAAAATAAAGGAGCTTAAGAAAAAGAAAGTAACCTATAACCCTAACCTTATCATTCTATGATATCACTGTTAACATTACAGGGTATTTCATTTGAGCTTTTTTTTCTATGCTTTATACATCCATAACCATTCTCTCTGTTCCATAAATAATTTTTACAACATAATTTTAATAGCTACAAAAATTTCTATCATATTCACATAAATAACATATTTGCCATTATTGGCCATTTAGGTCATTCCAGTTTTCTTAATTATACATTATACC